>NC_080748.1:26720570-27970570 GCF_020826845.1 Diceros bicornis minor
CACGAATGTCTGTGCCAAAATAGACAAAGGAAGACTTGCTCCCTACAGACCTGTACTGGTGTAGGCTGACAGGCTGGGTTTGGTTTGAGTGATGATTGTAATGAAATAGAGCAGGCCCCTCTGCCCAGCCTGCTTTGCAAAGTCACTGATGTGCCGCTAGGAGAGCAGGTGCCAGTGCTGGCTCGCCGAGGCTGGCAGATTCTGGAACTATCACAGCTCTTTCCCCAGAGAGCCACATTCCCTTGAGGGGACAAGCACTTAGATGGAAAAGCTTCAGGGAGCCCTGGAAGACTGGGCTGGGGGATTCAGCCTCCAGCCCCCCTCTTTCATTCAGCAGAAAGCGCCCCTCTCTCAGAGTTTTCACCCCAAGCAACAAAATCAGACTGCTCTAAGCTGCAGTCCCAAGCAGGCCTGCTCCTAACATGCATTCTAGCAGGGCTAGGACAAGGAATACAAAGGGAGACCTGCCTAGCGTATGTCTAGATATTTAAAGTTATACTGCAAGCTAACAAACTGTGAAATGTGTCTGCTCCTCTATCTTGAAAAGTACACCTGGAAGGCCTAGTACACCTTTAGAATTCACCGACTCTTCAGAGTTCGACACTGGAACATGGGGGCTTAGGGAAAGCTGGACCCTGTCACGTAGCTCCCAGCCCGTGACCCATCCTACTTCCTTTCCTCCTCTAGTTCTGTCCAACATCACAGAGGCCTGATGTCCCAGCCCTCACTTCCAACCTCTGCCCTCGCTGCCCATACAGCCCTTTCTGGTCAGTCCTCAATGCCAGACACCAGATTGCACACAGGCCCTGGAAGGGGACTTGGGGTGTTTGGGCAACCATCAAGGGTCCTGGGTCCTAGCTATCTAAGGGCAGTCTAGAAGAGGGAGTGCAGCTTCTGAGTTCTCACGTGTACTATGGGGGCAGCTGTAGGCAGAGGGGAGCCCAGAGGAGCCCTCTCAAGAGCAGGGCCCAGGCTGGGCCTCATGCCGAGGTCATCACACCAAAGAGTAGATAGAGGACAAAACACCAGCAAAGGGCAGGAAAAGGCGATACCTGGTCAGGACTGCTGAGTTCCTTGATGCAGGGCAACTTTTGTTTCCATGAACTGGGAAGAGGACGGAAGGGGGACACTGAAAGGTCTGAGTGATGCTTCTCTCAAGGGGTGCGAGTGAAAGAAGGCAAGCATTTCACTTTAACAAGACGAATCAGGGTCAACTATCTGGGACTTGGCATGGGCTGAAAATGGTGGATCAAATTTTTATCTCTGGAGATATCCCCTGTCTTTCACAAATGCGATGTCAAAGAAGGGTCAGACATTAAAGTAACCACAAGGAACCTAAAAATATGTTCTTCATAGCTCTAGGACTTTGAAGAGCTTTGCTTTTTAAATGAAGGGGGAAGGGGTGGCATCTTAATCAAGCAGCCTTTCGAAGTCCTAATGGTTTTCAGGTTTTCTCAAGATCTTTCTATAAAACCAAAAGACACAGATGAACTAAAAAAATTTAAGCACATATGGGAGAAAAATAGCACAAAAAGCCTGAGGTTTGGTGACAGAAAGAAATCAAGAACAGAGTAGAAGAGAAGTCAGTGTGTTGATGAGAGCAAATGAGGCACTGACTGAACAGGATGCAGAGAGGTGATCTCATGCACTGCCTCTTGAGACAGTACATTATGATGCAAACACTGTATTTAGTTAACACTTTTGTTCCAAGAAACTCAAATTCTCACTCTGTCTGCATTAAGTTCTGTTCACATTCTACAAGGCAACTTGTATGTCTTCACACCCCTTCCCCTTTGGGAAAATCACAAAAGACCTGTCCTCTCTCTTATCTTCTCTGTGCCCTTAATCTTGTCCCCATATCCAAAAGGGTTGTAAGACACGGTGGGGACAGATTCCTACGAGAATGAGATTCCTCCAGACTTGGGTGTAAAGGTTAATGGAGTATGAAAAGGAACTCAATAGCCAAGAATTGAGGGAAGAGGCAAAAATTACTTTTATCACCAGTAAGAAATTTTAGACTTCAAGAGGTTTAATAACCTGTCATAGAGCAAGAGTGGAAGCCAGAAAGAGACTGCAGAACCCTGAGGACCAAGCCCTGCTCCAGGCACCAGGGTCCAAGTACAGCCCGGTTATCATTATCGCTGCACAGGGTAGAGCCCCAAAGCACAAAATGACAGTACACAGAGGAAATTTGAAGAGCGGGATGAAAGTAATTACGGGTTGGAAGGATTTACTCCAAAGGCTTAAATCTATATAACCTGGCCAAGAGATCGCATTGCTAAAAGGGAATACGATAGTGGTGGATATGAAACAAGCACTCAAAGGGCATAAACAAAGGCTTAGGCTACTCCAAGGGAAACATAAATTCAGTGATGTGATGGAAAATATAGGCTCAATTGGAGGGGAATTACTATATTGGGAAGCTCTATTAATCTGTTGACAGTTTCTCAAAGAAAGTGATGGCAGCCTGCTAATTTGCCTCATTTGAAACCCGGTCTGTATGAAGAGGTGGAAAATATATCTCAGGAAGCAATACTGTGCAACAGGCAAGGGATGGGTTACCTTCATAAATCTTGTTCATTTTTCATCTTGATGATTTTTTTTCTCCTGTTTCCAACCATTCTCTTGCCAAGCGCCCCTCAGATCCACAAAATCCTCTTCTACAGAAAACTCTTTCTAGGCTAAGGGAAGGGAGGTACTATATTGATCGGTGGCTTAGGATCATGAGTGGGGTCAACAATTGGTCTGCATCACCCAGGCCCTTAAAAGCCAACAAAAGGGGTTTTCATCTTGCGTTATCCTCCTCTGTAGACCTAGCTTCCCTGCATCTCCTGCTTGGTCCCCTAGAACTAAACCTTAAAGATGCCAATTCTTAAAATCAAGAGTTCAGATCCCAGTTCAAAGGGCTGAGATGATCCAGGTGAACTGAGAGACTTGTTCAGCTCTGGTAAGGAGACTGAGCAACAGTCTCTCACACCTTTACAGCAGGAGTATGGCAATTTCCCTGATCCTTTTTCAAGGGCTTTCATTTTCACCCAAATAGCTTCCAGCATTGCCAAGTAAAAGGAGAGGTGTCGCTATCGTCCAAACTACAAGTGAGCGGCACAGTCTTATGTGAATCCAACTGAAAGAGAATTTTGCTGGAAGGTCCAAATAGCAAACCACTTTTTCCAGATGTCAGAAAGCCGAGGTCTGTGTGAAGAATGCAGCATTCTGGACTTTTCATCTGGTCTATCTGTGGAAGGACATAGATGAAAGGCCCACAAAGAAAATATTTGCTTCAACTTGCCCTGCTCTTTGCGCTGAGGGTGCCCCATCAGTCCTAGACTTAGTGTTTCAGAAACACACTATCGTGTAGAGGTGAAACCGTCCTGGGAAAAACAGGACTTGGACCCTGGGTTTTATTTACTGAAATAAAGATTGCAGAAATAGATAGCGACAGAGAAAATGGTTTTGAAATATGTTCCTTGTTATGCCCCTGTTGGCAGCACTTAAATAAAAGGAGGATTTAAAGAAGAAAATCCCTGCTCAGAATCCCAGGGGAGCCATACCGTCGTAGGGCTATCTGCTGACACAGCGGATGGAGACTCAAGCTGTCTGCCAGGATGAAGTGCTCTGTGGCTAAAAGCAGAACCAAACCCTTCAATTAAGAAAGAGTCACACTATCTGGAAACAAAACCACATCAGACTCTGTTGATGTTTACTCATAAAGAACCTTGCTTATTCTCCTACTTTTAGGAAGCACCTAATATAAATAATAAAACCCAAAGAATGAATTGGATTTTGTAAATCATAAGATATTAACACAAAAAAGCTACAACCTGACACCAGATTTGTTCTCTGGAGCACTTAAAGGGCTCAGTTGCTGTCCCATCCTCCTTCATCTGTATTCCTTACTCAATGCTTCTTTCCCATGTCCCCGTCCTCTGATTGTCCCCTGTATTTCTTCCCCAAACCCAGTTTATCAGACCGAATGTGTGTCCTCTATCAGAAAAGAAGTTTTGCTTTGTCCCTTCCAAGTTGGTACAGATGCTTGCCACCCTCCTACGGTTCCTAAGTCTTCCAATAGGTTAGGGCACCCTGTTCTTTAATAAGTAAATTGGCTTATGGGAAACCCAGCACACTAAGCATGCTGCCTCTGAAGGCACTAGGAAAGGATATATTCCAGGCCTCTCTCTTAGCTTCTGGAAGCCTCAGGCGTTCCCTGGCTTGCAGATAGCTGTCTTCTCCCTGTGTCTCTTCATATCATCTTCCCTCTATGTATGTCTCCTTGTGTCCAAATTTTCCTTTTTATAAGAACACGGTCATTTTGGATTAGGGCCTATCTAATGACCTCATCTTAACTTGATTATCTGAAAAGACCTTTTTTCCAGATTAGGCCATATTCCTACGTACTAGGGGTGAAGACTTCAACATCTATTAGGGGTACACAATTCAAGCCATAACATGCATCTAGTATATTCCAAAACTTCTAGGTGCTGAGAATATAGCAATGAAAAAGCAAAGTCCCTTCTCTCGTGGAATTTACATTCTGGTTGGAGGAGACAAATAACAAATATATAAGGTGCCAGGTGATGAATAGTGCCATGAAGAAGAATAAAGGATGCTGAGGAGTTGAACATCACAGAGGGTGCTGGTGTTATTTTATGTCAGGTGATCAGGAAAGACCACTCTGATAAGGTGACCTTCAACAAGAGACCTGAAGAGTGAGAGAATGAGATATGGTGATATGTCAGGAAGAGAGTTCCAGGCAGGACAATAGGTGCAAAGGCCTTGAAGGAGCAGTGTTTGGCTCTTCAAGACAGCCTAGAGGCTAATGTGGCAGGAGAGAAGGGAGTAGGAAGAATGATGAGAGGAGATGGGTCAGAATGGCATGGGGCTAGGAACATGGCACATGAGATCTCATAAAGAGCCATGGTAAGTTTCCTTTGGCTTTTACCCTGAGTTCGATGGTGTCTTAGTCCATTCAGGCTGCTATAACAAAATACCACAGACTGGGCGGCTTATAAACAACATAAATTACAGTTACGGAAGTTTGATGTCCAAGATCAGGATCCCAGCATGGTTAAGTGAGGGCCTGCTTCTGGGTCACAGACTTCTCATTTTGCCTCACGTGGTGCAAGAGGCAAGGGAGCTCTCTGAGTCCTCTTTCATGAGGGCACTAATCCCAAACATGAGGGCTCCACCCCCATGACCCCATCACCTACCAAAGGCCCCACTTCCTAACACCATCACCTTGAGGGTTAGGATTTCAATATATGAATTTGGTGGGGATCACACATTCAGACCATAGCAGATGGGAAACCTCTGGAATGTTTTAAGCCAAGGAGTCAGATACAACCCACATCTAAGAAGCGTGTAGGTCCAGCTTCTCAGTGAAAATAGAGTGGTAGTAGGTCAGAGGTAAGAGCAAGGGTAGCAGCAATGGCCCCAACTTTGCATGGAGAACTGAGTGTTCTTAAATCCCTCAGGCTCATGCAGGGAGGCAAGGACAGTTCAGCATCCCTTGCCCCTTCTTCTAGAAACAGAACCTGTATTTCTTGTGGGGAATCTCCTCTGTGTGGGTCAGGTGTTGCTGACCCTCCCAACCTCAGCCACACGAGTAGCCATGGATCCAGGCCTGGCCAATTAGAGAGCAGCCTGGCTCCAGCTCCAGTGTTCACAGATGAGGCTGGACCAAGCGAAGGCAGTTGGAGCCCTTCCTAGGTTGGTTATATTGGATGTGTGGGCTTGCTGAGCCCATAGGCAGGGAGCCTGGGGCTGCTGGTACCATCATGTTCACCACCTAGATAGAGCTTGTCCAAGAGATGGGGAAACATACAACCCTTCCCTAGAGCCCTTACTATGTGAGGCTCCATTCTAAGAGCTACATGTGGATCAACTAATTTAATCCTCACAACCACTGTATGAGGCGTTTGATATTATTATGCCATTTTAAAGATAAGGAAATGAGGCATGAACGAGTTATAAGAAACCTCCCCAAGATTATAATGCTAGGAAGTGGAACAGCCTAGATTCAAACCAATGACCTTTGCGTCTAAGAGCCCAAGTTCTTAATCCCCACTCTAGACTAAGGAGAATCAGAATTGTAAGGTCAGAAGGGGCCTTAAAGACTATTTAGTCCAGTGGTCCTCAACTTGATCAGACCCAATGCCCCTTTTTATAACAAATATTTTCTAACATCTTGTTTAGTATTCTAAAATGAACTCCCTAGATAAAATATAATTTACCTGCACATGTAATTTTTAACAAATTAATATCTTTTAATTATAATATAAAGTAAAAAGAAAAATAAAATAATTTATCATTTAAAAAGACATGCATTTTACTATGTAAACATTCAAGCATGGCTACTCTAGAAGATATAAAGTCAGATGACTACCTCAGGAAAAACTGAGGTTGTAAAATGGGCAAAAAAAGTGTAGATCACTGAGTGTCCTGTTTGGCACACTTTTCTGGGCTATCTCTACCTTTCCTTTATTGCTCTTGAGCTAACAACTCTGTACCTTGTTAAAAAAAATGGCAGCACTGCAAATGGTTCTTGTTCATAGAAAGGCAAAATGTGTCTAGTAGAGTGCAGTTGATTATTTCCCTGTGGATATTGATCAGTTTGGCATTTATTTGTCTATTTTTAAATTTATCTCAGCATTCTATTAATTGATGAGCTACCTAAAAATCTTTAACACAAGATGTATTAGTCAGGGTTCTCCAGAGAAACAGAACCAACAGGATATATATATACATATATATGAGAGATTTATTATACGAATTGGCTCATGTGGTCATGGAGGCCAAGAAGTCCCATGATCTGCAAGCTGAAGAACCAGGAAAGCTGGTGGTGTATTTCAGTCCAAATCCAAAAGTCTGCAAATCGGGGCTGTCGGTGTAATTTCAAGTCTGTCCGAAAGCCAAAGAACCCGGAGTGCCAATGTCCCAGGGCAGGAGAAGATGGATGTCTCAGCTCAGGCAGAGAGAGCGAATTTGCCCCTCCTCCAACTTCTTGTTCTATTCAGGTCTTCAACAGGTTGGATGATGCCCATCCACACTGGTGAGAGTGATCTTCTTTACTCAGTTCACCAATTCAAATGCACAGTGAAGAATGATCTCATATCCACATAACTTCCTAATGATTTGGACATGCATGTAGGTGTTCCAGAAACACTCTCACAGTCACATCCAGAAATAACATTTTACCCATTATCTGGGCATCCCTTAGCCCAGTCAAGATGACACACAAAATTAACCATCACACAGGCTCATATTCTAGATGAATGAAAGTCATAATTACAAGCACTGTCAAAAATTATCCTTCAACATACCTATATGTTGAATTATTGCAAATATGACAGTTAGAAAATCACTTATAAAGACTCGAACACCAGGTTCAGTATTGCCAACAATGATGTCATTTTCCAAAATAGAGAACAATTCTTGGTAAAGGGCTGAACAAAATGAAGCACTATCTTCCCTCAATATGCACAGTAGGACCATTCTCAGAAAAGTCTTATATTTATTAAAACTATGAAGAAGTATTTGTGTGTGTGTGTGTGTACATATATTTGTGTTTAGGTTCTAAAGTTAGACAACTATAAAATATATAACTATAATATATATATAATATATATATATATATATATAATATATATATATTATATATATATTATAGTTATATATATATTATATTATTATATATATAATATATATTATATATATTATAGTTATATATATAATATATATATTATAATATATATTATATATATATATATATATATATATAATATATATATATATATATCTTTGGAAAACTCTCCTCAAATGATTCAACATAGAGTTACCATATGACCCAGCAATTCCACTCCTAGGTACATACCCAAAATAATTGAAAACAAGTATTCAAACAAAAACTTGTACATGAATGTTAATAGCAGCACTATTCACAATAGCCAAAAGGTGAAAACAACCCAGATGTCCAACAACTGATGAATGGATAAACAAATGTGGTATAACCATACAACAAAATATTATTCAGGTATAAAAAGGAATAAAGTGCTGATACATGCTATAACATGGATGAACCTCAAAAACTTGCTAAGTGAAAGAAGCCAGACACAAAAGGCCACAAATTATATGATTCCATTTATATAAAATATCAAGAATAGGGAAATCCATAGAGATAGAAAGCAAATTAATGGTTGCCAGGGGCTGGGAAAAGAGAGGAATGTGGAGTGACTCCTAGTGGGTACAAAGTTTCCTTTTGGTGTGATAAAATTTTAGAAGTAGATAGAGGTGATGATTGCACAACATTGTGAAAGTACTAAATGCCACTGAATTGTACACTTTAAAGTGGTTAATCTTATGTTATGTGAATTCAACCTCAACAAAAAAATTACAAAATCATAGGTCCATGGGAGATATAGTGATTTATCAATAAAGATTTGAAGTAATGGGTAGAGAAGAGATACTTATGTACTTATTTGTTGTCCAATCAGCACACACAGTATCGAGACACCATCTCTTCCTGTTCCAGTCCAGGAACTATCTCTTTAGGTTCTTCATTGTCAATTATGCCCTTGCTGGCTAATTTCATGTCTTCCACCATGAGACAAAAAGTAGCCACATTGGTACTACTCACAAGACCATGGCTCTTCAGAGCCTGCGTGTATTGAAACATTACAGATCTTGCCCCTGCATTTATTTGATGCTGATAACATCATAACCATGTGAATACTGGCTTCCAATGACTCTCTCTAAGGTTGTTACTGTGCCTGGTTCATGGATGCTGACCACAAATACAAGTCTTACCCAGAGTATGTATGCAAATGTGGACAATAGTTTTTTTTCTGGTCATGTTAAATTTACTGTTCAGAATTTTGTAGAATAACACAAATAGAATGACACATCTTCCAATCATGTCTTCCCCTGCATTCTTTAGGCCATAAGCTCTGCATTCCTGCAATGTGACCTTTTTCAATGTTGGCTATACTCCTGCCTTTCACACACTGCCACCAATAGGGAGGATTAGAAGGGCTTGTGGGCAGAGTGATAACAGTGGTCCCATTCACACAAGAAATGTCATTCTCTCATCCGGCAACTTAAGACTGACCTGGAAGAGTATGATGTCACTAGATCAAGCAGACACTACAAGAGAGGCATCTTATTGGTAGGGCCACTTGTCATTGAGGAGTGATAGTCTTGAAAGCCTTTGGAGAAGAATGACACAGGGGCTTGCTTGGATCTCAGAGTGGGACTGGTTTGGGAGCAAGTATGGCACTCTCTGCTCTGTTGAAGCAGCCTTCTCTGCTTGGTGTATGGAAGGAGGGATCTGCACACATCCACCTCTGTAGACTTAACAGCCTTCTTTTTCTCTCTTTAAATTGTAAATCTACCAAACAAGATCAAGTTCTAAGTCTTTAGAAACACAATTTTGGGGCTCAACCAAATTTGCGTTTTGGTTTTCAAATGAATGCAAATTGTTGCAAATAACAAAGGGGATATTTCTAAAGTGAGAGATACTGATGGCTAAAGATGTCCCCCACCTTTGTCAATACAATCATGTGTCGCTTAACGATGGGGATACGTTCTGAGAAATGCATCATTAGGCAATTTCATTGTTGTGCAAACATCATAGAGTGTACTTAAACCTAGTTGCATAGCCTACTACACATTTAGACTATATAGTACTGATCTTATGGGACTACCATCGTATATGAGGTCTACCGTTGACCAAAACATTGTAATGTGGCACATGACTGTATAACATTCATGTGTGCCTATTGTCTTCCAAACTTTACAGAGAAACAGTAATTTTCTGGACACCCCTAGTGGGATGTATCTTAAGGCAAAACATTCTAAAACTATTTATTAGTAGTAGTAGAGTTGATATTGTAATTCAGAAACTGTTATGTGCAAATGAGTAAGTTTTTAAAAGTCTAACAGAAAAGACAGGCCGAGAAAAAAAAACCTAGGTTGGATACGGAAAATGTGCTTAAATGGGTGAAATGTCTAGAATTATCAAAATTGCTGAAAATTTAAATTAACAATTTAATAAATAAATTTATAATAATTTATATTATAATAAATTTAATTAAAAAATTGTTTAAACAATTTAAATTGTTTAAATTGTATTTAAATTGTCTAAGTGGTATAAAGCAGCACTATTTGAGATATACTAGAGTAGACTATAAAAGGCAAATGTAGGCAAACTGTACATATTCTTGTGCCCCAAATATTTTTTCCTTCTTTGTATTTCTTGTCGATGTAGAGTAAAAGTGAGAATAGAGTGTGAGAGAGTATATGAAAGGCCTTGATGACACAGCTAACACTACCCGGCCTTGGCATGCAGGGTGATCTAGTATTTTTAGCCACATTCAGTAGGAATCTGATCATCCACTCCCTTGACCATCAGGGACTCACACAAAAATGCGTTTTCTGAAGATTAAACTAGATGATCTATTGAGTTCACTCATTTTCCCAGATAAGTAAATTAAGGCTTAACAAGATTATAGTCACGTGCCACATAATGTTTTGGTCAACGACGGACCACATATACAACAATGGTCCCATAAAATTAGTACCATATAGTCCAGGTGTTTAGTAGGTTATACCCTCTAGGTTTCTGTAAGTACACTCTATGATGTTCGCATAATGACAAAATCATCTAATGATGCATTTCTCAGAATGCGTCCCTGTTGTTAAGTGACGCATGACTGTATACCCAAAACTCAGAGGATAGGAAGCCTAAGATGAGATAGTGTCAAAACCAGAAATAGAATCTGTGCCAGTCTACTGTGTCACACTTCACTTTACCATATCAACAACAAAGCATTTCACGTGGTGTGGAAGGGATCTGCACACTTCTACCACTGTAAAGTGAACAGCTTTCTGTCTGGAAAACTGACATTTTAAAGTCCATCAGATAGAAACAGAAGTGAAAAATATCGACTAGTTTTCACAGTAACCTTCTGCTGTCATCTCAGATATGGAAAAACACTTCACCAGAGTCTATACTGGATGAATACTGCCCTCCATAGTGGCATGGTGTGAGGCCACACAAGGCAAATGCTCCCAACGGGCACTGTGTGCAGCCCTAAGCATTTTCCTCTCGTCCATATCGGCTCTGCAGAGTTAGAAATGCTTTTTGAGAAAACACAGAGTTAGACTCAGACCAGATAGGAAGGTCAAAGTTTGCATCCTCATCTGATTTTAACAACTTGCCTTCAAAACCTTGTTTTCAACGTTCTGAAAGGGAGCAGGGAGGGAAATCACATTTTTCTTTGGTTTATCAATTTTACAACTTTCTTCTTTGTGGAATTATGGCTCTTTGACATTTATTCTGAAAATTTCCCCTTAAATCAGCAGAAAAAACAGTTTGAAAAATTCCAAGAATACTTTTCACTATAGATCTGGTACCCACATTAAGAACCAACACTCTTGCTTATGGGAAGTCAGGGCCATGGAAATGACCTAAACTTTGAACTGCAGTGAAGACTCTTTAGTCATGGCCCATAAGAAAGACTCAGTGACCATCATTCTTTGGTTTCCATAACTCTGGTAATCCTCTCGAAAAGTATTTTCATAAATCTTGATTATGAGGAAATATGGAGGCTTGTTGACAAGAGAAGATGCGGTAATTCCCTTCCAAAAATATGAACCCAGTATAATTGAGTAGCTCGATGTTGTAAAACAGCTGTAAATAGGCACTATTACCTGGAAATCTGGAATTCATTTCAGAAAAATGTATCCTTAATTTCAGGAGCTCATCTAGAGAAATTTCTAGCCTTTTAAAGATATTGAATTGATCAGACCAATATCTCTCTGAACGCTTCAAACCATCTTAATGTGTAAAGAATGAGGTTATAACAACAAAATTTAGTAGCAGTTGTGAAGGAGCTATTATTCACTCATTCATTCACTCTACATGTATTATTAAATTCCTACTATGTGCTAGACATAGTGATAGGATCTGGCAATATAGAGGTGAAAACAACAGACATGGTCCCTGTCTTAAGAGAGATATTAAAGAAATAATTATACAAGTGACTATAGAATTACTATTGTGATTCATATTGCAAGGAAAAGTCCAGGGAGCTATGAAATTATAAGAGCAGGGACTACCATTTTAGACAGGTCAATGAAAGCCTCCTGGCAGGGAGAGTAGTTATTTATAGTTATTTAAGCTGAACCCTTGGAATACGAGAAGGAGGTAGCTGTCGTTCCTTTAAATATCTGGTTTTTATTTTCCAAGAAGTCTTCAGCATTTATTTTAATGCTATTTTTCCTTACCATCACCCAAATATTCACTCAATAAAAAAAGTCCTAAGTTGGCACATAATTGAATAAGGAGGCACAACTCTTATTTAGGGCTACATTATCATGATTCTAAACTACCCAGACCCTAACTCAACTTCCTAAATCTAAGCTAGTCCCCAATCCTTGCTCATTAGCATTAAGGAAAAGAAATTGAACTCAGAGCTCTTCCTCTACTGTTGACTCTCGCATGCTCATTAATCACACGAAGTCGCTGAACTGTTTAGACACCTTTCCAGGCTACCTAGAGTAACACATCCCTTATGTCTGTCAGTAATTTTTCAGCTCCACAATAATTGCAGTGTTCTCTGTGAAACACAGTGTGAGAAATAATTTACTCAAGTGTGATTATTTTATTTGGGTAGAGATCAACAGGGAACAGAAAAAGAGACTATTTTAAAATAAGTCAATGAGGCAGGTCTCAAGCTCCAGAGATGGCTCTCCTTTGGGAAATTTTTAGCAGAAATGGATTTCCATATGCCCATGATACATGGTCTTATCCTCTTTGTCTCCTGTTCATCACTTCTTTGAAGACAAAATGGCACTTTATTATCCCACTGACCATCTTGACTCTCCAAATGCCTCGTTCAGTCAGACAAAGAAAAACTGATTTTATATACTCAAAGAACGTTTACTATATCAAAGACATTTTTTTCTGGGTTAGTTTTCAGATCCCCTGTGAGTTTTCATATGTACATAGATTAGATCTTTATATGGACTAATGAAAAAAATACTATGAATTAATCCCTGATGTTCACACTCTAGCTTCAAGTTTGAGTAATTCACAGCAGAGCTTCCCCAGCTTTGTCCAAGTAATGGGCTGTTTGGGCCCATTGGGAGCACTCTCCCTGTCCATGTATCTCCAGCATCAACGCAGCAGCATTTACAATCACGTACTAACTCCTACTCTTCTGCATGTTTCTCAGGCTCATGATCACAGCAATCATGCCCTTCTGAGATCCAAGTCAGAGCCATGGAAGGGACCCACAGCATAAGCTCCCCAAGGCCTCTATCCCAGTCCTTGAGGTGATAAAAGGAAACACCTCCATTAAGCGGCCAGCTCCAAGGGCTTCCAAGAATAGAAAAGAGAAAGAGTTTCCTCCATCTATGCCCAGGGTTGTGCGTCTCTATCACCCTCCCAGGTGTGAGGTTCTGAAACAGCCTCTTCCATTTTGGCTGCACTGAGTTTATTTTGTCCAGCATTTTAGAGGCGTCTCCTGCCTCTGTCCTCAGCCTGGAGAAGAGAAACTCAGCAGAAAGAGCAGAATTTGTTTGTCCTCAGTTGACCTCCAAGGAAACTAGGACAGAGAGGCTAAGAAGGCAAGGTCTCTCAATAGCACACCAGTGGTCAAAGCTGGCTTTCAGTGGCGCCTCTCCAAACAGCCAAACTCAGTGTCAAACCACCAGCCCCTGCAGCCTTTCCAAGATGCTCTGAGTGTTTATTCAGCCACTAAGTGTTCTGCCCAAAGTGGACTCCACCCAATGGTGAGCTAAGGCAAATCAAATATTCATTCACACACTTGGGAGTGACGTGCCCACCCAGCCCAGCATCTGATGCCTGCAAATTCTAGCTGCAGCTGGCTCCAAGCTTACAGGTGCCAGGCCGCTGGCCAAGCTTGGCAGTGATCTTGGGGGCTGGGCGAGAGGAGATGTTTGCATAAGGCACTGTTCCTCCCTCCCCCCACAGAAGCAACAATGAAGGACACTGTGTGTTGTGGAAAGAGGATAGGTTCAAGCCCCACTGACCAAAGCTTGATCTCAGCTCAGTCTCTTTCTACCTGTGCAACCTTGAGCAAGTTCTTTAATAGAGCTGGGACTCAGTATACCCATCTGTAATGAGAATATAATGATGATACTACCTCGTAGGGTGGTTGTGAGGATCATAGAAGTAAACAATCTGGTACAGAGTCTGACCACAGTAGGAGGTCAAATAAATGATAGCTATGAACAAAAAGCCTTCTCCAAAGGAGTGACCAGGTTCTCTTTGTGCTGTAGCTGATGTGGTGGGGAACTGCCTTTGTCCCAAGTCTGCTCTTGAGACTCTGGTGGGCTGTGCCTACAGCCAGATGTACGGTGTGGTGGAAAGACCAGCCTGGGAGGGAGCCAGAGGCCTGGACTATCTCATCTCTGCCTTTAACCTGTTCTGTGGCCTTGAATGATTCACCTCACTTGTCTGGGTCTCACTTTATTCATTTATAAGGTGGGATTGTTTTGAGTTGTTAATCTTTAAGGCTTTGGGTTTGAATCATTCTTTTGTCACTTACTAGTTATATAACTTTGCAAATAACTTCCCTGAGAGTCTCTCTCTTCTCAAAATGCTTGGGTCTGCAGCACAGGCACACACAGCTACCCAAAATCTTAATTATTAGCACTGAAAAAGGCAGCACACAAGTCTGTATTAGGGATTTAGTCCAAAATCCAACATCTCTGGAATGTCCTGTGCTGTACATTTAGACCACAGTTATGATCTGCACCATACAGGTGCAAGGAATTTACAACGTCCAATGGTGCAAGATTCTCAACCTTAAGCAAACACTCCATTATAGCTTCTAAACAATATTTGCTAATGAAGGAAAGCAGACTTCTTGGAAATATTTTCAACTTCAAGTATAGAAACAAATAAGAGTTTTCTTATTAACAAAATTAATCAGAAAATCAAGTGTCACAACTTCCCGTTCCCCAGTTGTCCCATCCCAGTTGTCCAGAGCCTCGACTGACGTGCAGAAAGGGCTACCTAAGCCCTGCGCTCCCAGGAACTTTCTGACTCCCTAAATGGTAGCATGGCCTAGCAGTGCGTTTTATGACTTCCACATTCACAACTCCCATGCAACACACTGACCGGGACCACTTATAGAGCCAATGGAGGAGTAAAGAAATGTCTTCCAAAAAACAAGTATTTCTGCTACTGGAATTGCTGCTCCCATCTTGGTTTAAAAGAAGCTGGGAAATATTGAATGACATTAACTTTCCTACAGCACTGTGGCTTCTTCCTACCTACTTTCTGCCACAGAAGTCAGCTAAAAACAATACATGATATCATCTCAATACTATGCTGATTAAAATGTCCCTTAAAAAAGACACCCTTCATACCCAGGGGCCCACCTATTCAGCTGGTCTCCAAAATAGCATTTATAGTTCTATTTTTAGGCATCAAGAGAAGCTGAGAATTTTCTATACAATGTTGGCATAACCTTTCCTATATCTTTGGGTTAGGCCTCTCTGCCTGAAGAAGAAAGGCTAATGAAATACATGAGCAAGCTCCTATGTGCTGTTTATGCATATGTCATGAAACATCTGGTCCTAGCATCTTCTGAGGCATTCTTTCTGGGTGTTAGAATTTGTAGTTATTTTGATAGAGAACCATTGGCATACATACCTCCCTACACAGCTTATAGTAAAGTTTTCCACAGAACACCAGGATTAAATGTCTATCATTTTGCAGGAAAGAAACATCATTTGTTTACTTTTCCTCAACATATTTCTTTGGTGGATGTTTCAATCAGTATCTGTAAAAATTCTCCACGGAACTTACTCAGATCATAGAAAGTACCGAAAAAGCTTCATCTACTGTTTCACTGTGTATCCTTAGTGCTTAGAACTAGTAGGCACTCAATAAACATTTTCTGGATAAATGAAAATGTCTTACAATTATTTATTATAAAACAGAGAAAAAGGCACAGTTGGGGAGCCATTAAGTCATAAATGGGGAAGAAATCATGGACAGTGAGTTTATGCTTTTTCTTTGAGTTGTAAGAAAAGAAGAAAGAAGAGTAAGTGGTAACAAATGGAAATGAGGCATATCTGCCAAGGAACAAAATGAACTACCTCTTAATCGTTTGAGGGGTACATGCACACACACATATGCACATGTACATACACACACAGACACAGGTTAGGCTGGTGAAAGGCCAAGTTCATAGTCAGCGTTTCCCAGTGAAACTCACTCCCTTCAATATTTCTTCCTAACAGTGTGAGACCCACTGAATTAGATAAATCTTTCCACGTTTGTGTCATTTGCTGAGGGCACAGTGAGGACAGGGGGATTATGGGAGCTTATTTTTACATCACGGTAAAACTGATGTCAAAAGTTTCTTCGATTTCCTCTGGCACTCCTGATAGATTTTTACTTCCAGTGCGGAGCTCTACAGGAAGTATAAGAATTCAGAAACAAAAGCCATGAGATGTGTTATTTTCTACCTTCCCTTCCCCATCCCCACACCTCCATGACTTTGTGGTTTTAATACGACCTGAAATAAAACCGCACAATACACTACCAGCACAGTTATATTGTCAGGTGTTATGAAGAAACCACAAAATGCTCGGAATTTCAGCTTGATCCAAATTGAATTGTATGTCCCAAGTCATGTGCACTCCACAGCCTCTTAAATTTGTAGCACTAATGGTCAAAGAGGGTTCTTTATTCACTGTTCAGGGAATCAGACCCCAAGAACAGCTTCTCGTGACCATTATCATATGTAACGTAGATTTTTAAATTTTTATGTATTTTAGGTGTCATGTACAATATATACATGTTGTATATACAGAGTTTCAGATAAAGTTTTAACGATTCAAGTTATATTACAGTTTGGTTTTGGTTTTAGGAGCCAGGGCATACCAGAGGCCCATTTACCCTGATCCTTATCCCCTGCATGCTCAGAAACTGAGTAAAACTGCAAGAGCAGCATTCACTCAACACACACATTTATTGAGTGCTGTTCTGTGCCAGGCACTGTGGTAGGTGGTAGGAAAACCATGGTAAACAGAACAAAGGCCCTGCTTTCACGAAGCGTATGTTCCATCAGAGAGGCATATTTAATAAACAAGTAAACACATAAAAAGTACACAATACGTGGGGCCGGCCCAGTGGCGCAAGCGGTTAAGTGCGCACGCTCCGCTGCGGCGGCCCGGGGTTCGCTGGTTCAGATCCCGGGTACGCACCGACGCACTGCTTGTCAGGCCATGCTGTGGCGGCGTCCCATATAAAGTGGAGGAAGATGGGCACCGATGTTAGCCCAGGGCCGTCTTCCTCAGCAAAAAAAAAAAAAAAAATAAAGGAGGAGGATTGGCGGATGTTAGCACAGGGCTGATCTCCTCACAAAAAAAAAAAAAAAAAAAAAAAAAAAAGTACACAATACGCTACGTGGCAGTAAGTGCCTCAAAGAACAGTAAAGTAGGATAAAGGGGTAGTGATGAGATGAGTATGTCTTCTAGGGATGGAGGTCAGAGAAAGCCTCTGTAATGAGGTGACCTTTAACCAGAGGACTGAATGAATTGAGGGACTGAGCCAACAGGTACATGGGGGAAGAAGATTCTAGACTAGAGATCAACAAATGCAAAGCTTCTGAGGTAGAAGCCAACCTGAGTGTTTCAGAAATGACAAGCAGAGGGGTGTGTGAAGTGGCACAGCTACTGGTGAACTTGAGAGCACTTGGCCTATTTAAGGCAGGCAGATTCTACTCATGTCCAGGTGACTGTCATTATGTATGAAAGCAGGACTAACATTGGCAAAGCTTTAAAATTTTTCAAGAGAAACAGGGAAATTTGGACTTTTGTGTGAAGTCTCCTAATGTTTTCATGTTGGCTCAAAGTTTTAAAATACTCTGTGAGCCAAAACAAACACATATGCAAGCCAAATCTAGCCTACAGCCACCAATTTGTGAACTCAGCTCTAGATAAATAGAAGAATTACTTGATGTGTTTAAATGGCAGGTCTTTTCACCCTACCTTTGGCCATCAAATTTAAAAAAAAGAGTACATTGGTGTCCAGTCCAAGCTAGAGCACTCCACTGTATCTCACTAACATTAACTCTTATCACATTCTATTATAGTTAGTTGTGTGGGTCTCCATTTTCCTGACTTGAATATAAGGTTGCCTGAAGACTCTATCTTACTTGAGTTAGTATTCCCAGTACCCAGTAGGTTATGTGCCTTAAGTGCTACATAAATGTTTCCATAATGAAGTTACTAAGATAATTAATCTGAATGAATCTTCTGAATGATGACAACTTGACTGAAATAATTGATATGTCTATTGAAAATAATCACAAACATAAAAATAAAATCAGAAGAGAAAAGTAATTTAAATGCTTCAAAAACCAGCATAAGAAATTACATTGCAAATGTAACAGTCACAACTAAAATATCAAGAAGATGCACTATCATTTGGAAGAGTGTCAGAATCATGAGCAAGCACTTGAGAATTCCTAAAATATCACTCCACGGAAGCAAGAGTGAAGGGACAGGAAATGAACACGACATAGCTATGATGATGTGATCCTCCACAGTCTAGAAATAGGGAGTGTCTCTACCAATCCAACTTAGACATCAGATGAAAAGAATTTTTTTAAAGAAAGCAGCTCTCCTGTCATGTATTCTCCCCTCTTCTCCCTTCCTAGATGGACTGGTGGAGCTTTGTTTATACTTAGGCCTGAAGCACAGATGCATACACGAAGCCAACGCAGCCACCACATTGCATTGCATCTGGCAGTTCCCAAAGCATCTTCATTGTATTATCTCATTTGATTCTCTCAACTACTCTTTAAGGTCAGGAAAATATTATTATTCCCATAAATACACGAGAAAACAAGCTCAAAGAAACCAATTGTCCAACCCAATGTTTCACACTACCTCATACTAGAGTCCAGCTAGAGCTAGAACCTTCCAAACCCAAAGCCGGTGATCTTTCTTCTGTATCATGTTGCTCTTTTTACATATAGAAAGCTTAAGAAATAGACATCTCTTCTAATAAAATAAAAAAAATGGAGTATGAGCCATTTTTCAAGATTAATGCTCAGCCCCATATTCCCAACTCCTTCCATATTATTAGGGATTTTGTAAGTTTACGACACTCCAAATATCAATTTTCTGAGCCAGATAAAATAAAATACATTTATTTCTCAGAGGAAGAAGAGTCTCATATGATCAGGACTTATATGATAAAAATAGGAACTATTTCCAAGACATTAATTTAGTCTTTGCTATTTTGAGATTGGCTAGGATCCATTAAATAGAAAACTAAATAATTCTGGTCATGGTGTTAAGCTAAAACATAAGCATTAAATCATGAATCTTTGTTTGTAATGAATGATTTGTACTTGTATGCCAATTGCAAAACACAGTTTCTCAAACTACTAGAAATTCCAACTGTTATATATGACATATATATATGTCCTATATTTCCTAAGTATAGGAAGCAAATTAAGGCCTAAAGAATAGACTTAAAGCCATCTATTCCTTAGTGAAAATTGCCCTATCACTGTAAAGTCAAAGTATTAAAAACCAAGCATGTATCTTGCTTGAAAGTTTCAGCTGAAAAAATTCTTGCCCCTACTAAATGGTAGAAATCTAGGGAGTCATAATTTTAAAGAATGAATACTGTTACCAATTGTGAGATTATAGAAAGCACTATTTTAGCAAATATGAATGCAACTTTAATAAATTGGTTTAAGATAAGATTTTAAACCCTTAAACCTATAAAATAGAGAATAACACAAAAGAAAAGCTATAAACAATGCGACAGCATTTTCAAATATGGTATTGAAAAAAACATCATATTATTTACCCACATCAGCCTAACCAGAATCATGAGGTTAAGACTATATATAATTTACCCCTACGAAAAAGTAATCATATAGCAAAAATGATAGGTTATTTTGGTAGCAATTCAAAAATAGTGTAATTGGCACCAACAATTATATGGCAGTTTTAAAATGAGAAAAACTTGGTGTGTAGGTAAAGAAGACAAACGGTGTTTAGTTGAATTCGCAGTTGGAAACTATGCTGTCTTGCCTAGCCCTAGAAATAGTTTCCCAAAAAACAAAGTGTGGAACATTAGAGGAGTTATTTCATTTCCATGAGCCTCAGTTTCCATATCTGCAATATAAGAACAATAATACAAATCCTGATTATTTCATACAGATGGTATGAGGAAAAAACAAGTTTTAAAATTGAGTTACTAGGGAAATATAAGATTGATATTTTTATTAACCCTTTTATCATTAGTAGTGTTTGCTAAGATAATGTAGTAGCCATTAACTTTTCATTATGACATTCTTAATAAAATAAGGAAGGAAAACTGATGTCTACTCTAGCGGATATTTTTGATTGCCAATCAGAATCCATTCCTCTCTTTCCTCATTCAAGCAGCATTCTAAATAGTCTTTGGGGAACCTCCCGTCTCCCATGATCAGTCATATGTTTTATGTCAGGTCAGATTGTCTTACTTCTCATCACTCTAACCAGAATAATTAGCACAGAGATGAGCACATAACCTGATACATGGATGAGCACAAACTTAATCAGAATCAATGATACATAACAAGATATTTCCTAAGACTTCAAGAAAGAAAAACAAAAGCTTTTTTAAAAACTTAGTAATTAATAATTAAAACCTCCCATTTCTTCTTTGACTTAATAGTCAAACTATCATAACAAATAATTTAGAAAATAATTTAAGAAACTATCTTAGAAATCAAAACTTGTGAGAAATAGCTAAAACTGAAACATAAGACAAATTAATAACTTCAATATTTTTAGTATTAAATAAAGCAGAAGGAAAATAAATGAGCAAAATATTAAGAAAACAAACTAAGGAAATCAGGATAATTGGAAAACAGAAAATCAATAAATTCACAATTATAGAAGTTAGTTATTTGAAATCTACAATATGGAACATAAAATTCTAGCAAATTTTACTAAGAATACAGAGAAGTAACCAAATAAATCTGAAGAAGAGATAACAAAAATACAGAAGAGATTCAAATATTGATCATTAAATGACAGAAAAAAATTAAGAAAATCTTAATAACCACACCAGAAAACAAGAACATTTTACCAGTAGAACAGATTTGTTCAGAAGTTCTTTAAAGATAGAAAGCAAAAAGGAATGAACTGATTGAAGTAAACATCATTTTGTAATTATACACTAGAAGACTTTTGCATAGTTGGAAGTGGGTCTAGAAGACTGCAAATGCAGATGCAATATACATAAAGAAAAGGGTCTAAAGGATGCATTAGCTGATCACTACACTCAAAGCATCTACAACAGTGGTTTTCTCTATCCAGCCATTCATCCCTAACTTGGGACAAGATATAAGCAGTAGACTTGAGTCTGAGGTTGGAGTAAGAAATATGAGTGTTTAGGTCTAGAAGACAGGGAAGTCCCATAAGATTCTAGTTATGTCCTGGGGGAGAGAGAATCCCACTCACCCAGAAGATGAGCTACTGATACGTGCTACCCAGCTGAACAATTTACCTCTTCCCTACAACAACTGAAAGTAACTGCAACACACAACAGCATCCATATAAAAACAAGAAGGGAATCTGAAAGAAGTATAAGCCCAGAATCAACAAACACTCTGATAAAAGTACCAATCTCAACAAATAGGAGAACTATTTGAGGATACACTGTTAATAGAATAAACAAACAAAAAATTTTTACAAAAGGGTAATTAATATTTTCAAAGGACTAAGAGAAGATATCATATTATGGAATAAGAAAAAAATATTATGTAAAAGAACCAGTTAGAGATCTTAAAAACGAAAAAAATATATAATCTTTGAAGCAAACTCAAGAGGTTGGCTGAATAGCAGAATAAATACTGATGAAGTATTTCATTCAATAAATACTGATGATGAAGACCAAATTAACAGTTTCAAAGATTAAGCTAAGGAATTCCCCCAGAACACAAGGTAAACAGAAATATGAGAGAAAGTATGAAATAAAAGTTTAGAGCATGGACGGACAATCCTAAGTTTCCACATTTGTCTAATAAGAGATGAAAAAAAAAAAGAACAGATAAAGTGGAAGGAGTGGTGGAAAATCAGAATTAACTTAAAAATAACAGAAGACAATTTCACAGAGCTAAAGTGCTATAGTGATAGGATTCATAGTACAATAAATAACTCATATTTTGATATAAACAAAGTCCAGGGACATTTAATAGAGGTGCTAGAGGGACTATGCCTTTAGTGATAAAGGTGAACTATCCCTGGAGTGAAGTCTACTCTACACCTGCCTAACTGAAGTTTAAAAACAGGTTTCAGTAGGAGCACAGTGATCTGAAAAAACCTTAATTGCTTGCTAAAACAAAGTCTACCATCCTTTAGAGGAAGACAACAAAATCCAGACACTCAAAAAGATAGCATCATAATGTCCAGCATTCAATAAAAAATTACTAGACATGCCAGGAGGCAGGAAATGTGACACACAATCAGGAGGAAAATCTGTGAATTGACACCAACCCAGAAATAACAGAGATGATGGAACTAGTAGACAAGGATGCTAAACAACTTTTATGATTATGTGTAAACATTTACAGGAAAACATGAACATAATGAGGAGAGAAATGGAAGCTTTTTAAATGAACCTAATGGAATTTCTAGAGATAAAAGATACAATATTTGAAATGAAAATTTTACTGAATGGGATGAACACCAAATTAGACATTGCAATTTGGTGGTTGCCAGAGATGGGGGGTGGGAGGTGGGTCAAATGGGTGAAAGTGGCCAAAAGGTACAAACTTTCAATTATAAAATGTCATGTGGATGTAATGTACAGCATGCTGATAAGAGTTAATAATACTGGATTTTATATTTGAAAGTTGCTGAGACAGTAAATCTTAAAAGTTCTCATCATAAGAAAAAAATTTGCAACTAGGTATGGTGATGGATATTAACTAGACTTATTGTGGTGATCATTTCCCAATATATACAAATATATTCATGTTGTATACCTGAAACTAATAAAATGTTATGTCAATTATATCTCAATTAAAAAAAAAAAGTTGGTTCCTTAAAAACATCAAATGTCACAAGGCCTTAGCTAAACAAATCATCATCAACAACAACAAAAAAGATTGAGGTCACAAACTACCAATATCAGGAATGAGACAGAGGCATTACTACAAACCATACCAGCATTAAAAGGGAAGTAAGCAAATATTATGAATAACATTAGAACAATAAGTTGGACAACTCTGATGAAGTGAAAAAATTCCTTGCAAATCCCAAATTGCCAAAACATCCCTTTAAGAAGAAATAGAAAACTACAATGAGATACCCACTATACACCTACTAGACTAGCTAAAATTTAAAAGACTGGGGGCTGGCCTGGTGGTGTAGTGGTTAAGTTCACACATTCTGCTTCAGAGGCCCAGGGTTCCCCAGTTGGAATCCTGGGCATGGACCCACTCACCACTCATCAAGCCATGCTGAGGCAGCGTCCCACACAGAGCAACTAGAAGGATGTGGAACTATGAGCTACAACTATCTACTGGGGCTTTGGGGAGAAAAAAGAAAAAAAAAGAGGAGGATTGGCAACAGATGTTAGCACAGGGTCAATCTTCCTCAAAAAAAAAAAAAAAAGACTGACAATACCAATGGGTGGAAGAATTTGGAGCAACTGGAACTCTTACACACTTCTGGGATGAAAATCATAGTTACTTCAGAAAACAAGTTGGCAGTTTCTTATAAAGTTATACAGATACTTACCATTTCACTCAGCAACTCCATGTCTAAAGTATTTATACAATAGAAATGAAAACATAGGTCCACACAAAGACTTGTACACAAATATTCACAGCACCTAAATTCATACTAATCCCAAATTGGAAAGAATATAAATGTCCCTCATCAGGTGAATGGATAAACAAATTGTGGTATACACAGACAAAAGAACACTACCCAGACACAAGACACAAAGGGAATGCACTATGATACACTCAACAACACGGATGAATCTAAAAATAAATTGAGTGAAAAAATCCAGACACAAAAAAGTACATACTGTGTGATTCCATTTAAATGAAATTCTTTAAAAGGCAAATATAATCTATAGTGACAGAAGGCAGATTAGTGGTCGCCTGGGTTGATGGTGGAGCGACTGACTGGGCGGTGGCACAGGAGAACTTTGGGGGATGATATAAATGTTTTCTATCTTAGTTATGGTGTGGTTTCACAGGCATATAAGTTTGTCAAAACTCATCAAAATGAACATTCAAAGTGGGTACATTTTATTGTTATGCAAATTATCCCTCAATAAAGTTGATTTTTGTATAGGATTTAAGATACCCTCTCTAGACTCTATTTCCCCTGTCAGCTACTGCTCTATTTCTTTAGCTAAACTCTTTGAATTATTCATACTAGTTTTCTCTAATCTCCCTCCTTCTATTCTCTCTTAAATCTGTTCCAATCAGGCTTTCACCCATACCACCCTAATAAAATTACTCTGGTCAAAGTCACTAGTGACTTCCCTTTTGCTAAATCCTTTTGCAAAACCAACTCTTATCTTACATGACCCATCAGCCGCATTCCACATCGCTGATCATTCCATCTTCTTGAGACACTTTGTCTTCCAGTACATATATTACATTCCATGGTTTTCCTCCTATCACAGTAGTTGCTCCTTCTCAGCTACTAGTTCTTCATCCCTCCTGAATCTTAAATGTTGGAGTACACCAGGGCTCAGTCCTTGGACCTCTAGTCTACTCCACCTATACTCATTCCTTTCATGCTATCTTCCATTCCCATGGTTGACCACATGTTGACAACACCCATATTGATATCTTTAGTGTGGAGCTTTCTCCTGAACTCCAGATTCAAATCAAATTGCCTACACATCTCTATTTGGATGTTTATTAGATATCTCAAGATTAGTATCCCGCATTTTTCCCCATAAACTTTTTTCCTCCCACAATGCCATATTCATAATGGCAATTCCACTTATTCAGTTTTTCAAACTAAAAACCTGGGAGTCATTGACTCTTTATCTTATGCCACGTACACAATTTGATCCTATCTCCAACACATATTCAGAATCTGTTCACTTCCCACTACCAGTACTGCTATTGTGCTGCTCCATGTCATCATCATTTCTTGTCTCTGTAATTGCAATAGCCTCCTGACTAGTCTTCTTGACTATAACTGACTCTTAATACAGCAGCCAGAGTGATCCTGTTAAAATATAACAGATCATGTCACATCTCTGCTTAAAATTTTTCTGTGACTTCTTATTTCACTTAGAGTAAAATTCAATGGCCTTCAAGATCTTACACAATCTAGCTCCTTATTTTCTCTCTTACGTCATCTCCTACCACTCTCCCTGTCCCAACAGCAGCATTTAGTTTCTTGTCTATTCCTCAAACGTATCAGGCCTGTTTCCACCTTAGGGCCTTTGCACTTGCTGTTCCCTCTGCTTCGATACTTATTCCCTGGTTATGTATTCTCTCATTCACACAATGTCACCTTAGCTTTCCCTAATAACTCACTAAAATTTCAATCCACCTCAGCAATTTTTATTCCCATTCCCTGCTTTTTCATATTACAGCACTTACCACCTTCTAGTGTACTATATGTCTTTCTCAGTAATGTTGTTTAGTGTCTGTCTCTCCCAACTGAAATGTAAGCTCCATGCAGGCAGGAATTTTAACCTATTTTGTTCATCTCTGTATCCTTAGCACCTAGAACTATGCCTGAAACATAATAGGAGTTCAATAAATATTCGTTAAATTAATATTAATGGGGAAATACTAACATTAAAATCAGTTTTAAAATGATATTTTCCTCCATGACTATTATTTATCATTGTTCTGAAAGTTCTGGTCAATACAACTAGATATTAAACAAAAATAAGAGTTTTAATTACTTAAAGAGAAAATCTTGGGCTGGCCCAGTGGCGTAGTGGTTAAGTTCGTATGCTTGGCTTCGGCAGCCCAGGGTTTGCAGGTTCGGATCCCAGGCACAGACCTACACACCACTCATCAAGCCATGCTGTGGTGGTGTCCCACATAAAAAAAATAGAGGAATATTGCCACAGCTGTTAGCTCAGGGACAATCTTTCTCAAGTAAAAAGAGAAAGATTGGCAACAGATGTTAGCTCAGGGCCAATCTCCCTCACCAAAAAACAAACAAAAAACATAAAAAAAAAAAGAGAGAGAGAAAACCTTTCCATTATTTAAGGTATGACTCTATACCCAAAAAACCCACAAGGCAAAAAATAGAATCATTTTAGAATTAGTTAGAGAGTTCAGTAAAGTAGCCAAATACTCCTTAAATATAAAAAAATAAATAGGTTTCCTATCTACAAGTGTTATGGGCTGACTTATATATCCCCAAAATTTGTATGTTGAAGCCCTAACCCCCAGTACCTCAGAATGTGACTGTATTTGGAAACACCGCCTTTAAAAAGGTGGTTAAGTTAAAATGAGGCCGTTAGGGTGGGTCCTAATCCAATCTGACTGATGTCCTTACTAGAAGAGGAAATTTGTACATAAAGAGAGACACGAGACATGTGTGTGCACAGAAGGAAGACTATGTGAGGACACAGCAAGAAGACGACCATCTGCAGGACAAGGACAGAGACCTCTGAAGAAACCAAACCCGCTGACACCTTGATCTTGGACTTCCAGCCTCCAGAATTGTGAGAAAATAAATCTCTGTTGTTTAAGCCTCCCAGTCTGTGGTACTTTGTTATGGCAGCACTTGCAAACTATTACAACTAGCAATACTCAGTTACAATATAAAACGGAAAAAATAACTTTATTCTTCTAAGCCACACAACAATAAAATAACTAGGAATAACCCTAACCAGGAAAAACTAGTGTTTTGTTTAATTATTCTTGGTATCTATCATCCCATAAGACTCCTGGCCCGGGCAGGGCCCAAGTTTGTCTTCTCCACCTTTGCATCCCCAGTGCCTGGCACATATGGTAGTAGGATTATCTGCTCATGCCACTAGAGAGCTCTTTGTCCAACACCTCCAGTCATAGGTGTTAAGGATGTTAAGAGATTAGATTGGTCTCAGTTTTGATTCATTCCCGCCCCTCCAGATCAAGTGGGTTTGCTTTCCCTCATAAGGATTTACCAAGAGCAAAAGGAATGATTCAATCACATGTTTTTTAAGCGAGTAAAGATTTAAGGCAAAAATACTTGTTATAATGGAAATACCATGCCCAATTACAGTGCGTCCCAGCCTCTGAGGGCCAGCGATCTATCAGAGACCCTCCAAGCCCCCTCTCTGTGCCATTGTTGCCAGTTCACAGGAACACAAGATGTAGGTTCGGGGACAATTTGAGGTCATTCTTGCCTTGTGGACTCAGCTGCTGCCTCTTCCAGGAGCCCCCTCCTTCCTCCACATGGCTGATTCTTTCTCCTCGTAATTGGAGCCTCAGCTCAATGTCACCTCCTCGGAGATTCATCCAGGTTCAAGCTCCACCCTCATCCCCGTTTGGTCCCATCGTCCTGTTCTATTTTTCACAGCTTATCACCATCTGACATTTCTCTTCATTTGTCTGTGGCTCGCATCTCCTCCTCCAGACTGCAGGCTCCAAGAAAGCAGGGCCTTTCAGTCTTGTCTTCTGTCTTCAGGGCTCACCCCCAGTGCCTAGAACTACCCCTGGTGCAGGGTGGGCACAGAAATACTTGCTGAGAAAACAGGTAATTGGACCAATGAAGGGAAATCAAGCCTATTTCTCATGCTGAGATTACATGCAGAGCTATAGTTCCTGCCCCTGACCTTGATTTTTGAGAGGGAATACGTCTTCTCCCCGCCCCGTTTTACAAGGAAGGATCTTTTTTTTCACTAAATACTCCCTACTCATCCCACAAAAGGGGGAGAGAGTTACTTGGATTGAGGGTGATAGCCATTTTCCCACATTTCTGGGTTAAGATCTATCAAAAGTCCCAGCAAAAAGACCTGTCCTTTCTTTCTCCTTCCTTCTGTAGCTGAACCAGTGCGAGGCTGTGGCCGAGGGGCTCATTTTGGCTCTCATACTGAACTCTATCCTCAAGTCAGCATTTATCAGCAATAAAGTGCGTCATCTGCTGACTCATGTTTTATTTATTAGTTGATTTGTAAATCAGGCAGGGAACAAGGGTGGTATTTATTTGGTGCTCTCAAACATCCAAGCAATGATTATTTATTAATTGCCTCAGTCCATTAATTGTGTCTGCAGAATTAGAAGGCTGCCACTCATAAAATGGGCACCTGACCATTTATTCCTTAGTTGAAAGGGTAGTGAAGTCATCTATTAGGAAAGTTTGGGATTCTCTGCTGCCATTGCCATCTTGACATCATTGCAAGCGGTCAAGGATGTTGAGATTAAAATACAATCTACAAAGAGACACTGGATGGATGCTCTCTTTGAATGGAGGAGGGCCATTTACCTGGTTACAAAGGCCAAATCTTAAAAAGAGCAGCAATTTATGTGAGATGCTAAGCTTCCTCTGTGTGTGTGTGTGTGTGTGGGTGCGTGCGCGCACGTGCACGTGCTTGCACATGCACAAAGTGAAATAGCCTTGCAGACACTGATAGTGGACACTAGTGAAATACCTGTGGATTGACTGCCTAATCTCAAAATGTGCATGATCCATTTAAAGAAAACCATAATAACACTATATATATAATATATATATAAACTATAATAATATTATATATATAATAATGTATAATAAGAAGAGACAAGATCATGTTTTCATATGGGAGACTGAATGTTTTTAAATTATTTCATGTTTCCAATAGAAATTTCCTTAGAAATAAAATGACCTAAAGTTCATTTGGATATAAAAACAAGAAAAAACAGGTAAGAAGATTTTGAAAAGATAAAGTAATCCACAAGACTTATATCACCAAGTATTAAAATATATTATAATACCGCTTCAATTAAACAATGTGGCATTGGCAAGAGTCATGAGGCTAATAACACAGACTACATTATATATAAGAATTTAATGTAAAGAAACACACATAATACAGAAACAATGAATTATTCAACAAATACTATTGAGAAAATTGGCTGAATCTTCAGATAAAAAAATTTACTTAGAACTTCACTTCACACACTGTACAAAAATAACTTCTAAATGGATTACAGAGTTAAATGTGAAAATGATGTCCTAAGGTTGGCATACAAGTGTGTCTATTGGAATGAGAAAAAGTTTCTAAGCAAAAGTAATTGTATAAACCAAAAAATAAAAATTGATTCACTTGACCACATAAAGAATTAAAATGCTTATATGTCAAATATATCATTAACAAATAACTAAATGGCAGAAAAGCCTGAAAAAATATTTGTACTCTCTCTGGAAGACAATGTATTAGTACTCTTAATATACAAAAAAATTCTCAAAAGTCAACTAGAAATACTCCAAAACCTACACACACACACGCACACACACACCCCCTTTAACATAGGCAGTTCTGAAGAGGAGGAGACTTAGGCTCAGAAAAACTAACTAACCTGCACAGGTGACACAGTTAATAAGTGGCAGGCCCCAGGCAGAAGAGTTCCAGACTCCATGCCATGCCATGCCATATTCACAGACAAAAGACAGACAGGACAACAGTGTTTTTCTCTGACTTGCAGACCTGTAGGTAATTTGTATGAACTTCCTTGGATGAATTAGAGGCAGGTCTCTGCCCACAATAGATCTCATGCTGGCGTCTACGCTCTTTCAGACAGGGCATTTCTATGGTGAATCCAGGACCACGTTCTAAGCTAAGGATCCCAGGCCCAGGTCAATACAGCCCTAGATTGGACTCTAGTGCTAAACCAGGGACCATACAGACACCACAAAGGCCTTGTTGGAGCGCTTATGCATGGTTTTGTAGCCCCATCTCTTTTTGAAATTATGCCCTGAATCTCTGTCTTTCCTAGAGCAATCCATTCGCATGAGCTATTCCTCTAAGCAACTGATCTCTTAACCTATTATTTCTGCAGGGGTGGAGGGACTCAGAATGTCACATTTTTCTTGGGAGATGCAATTGTTCTGGAACTGTTATGTTGGTATATTTAACTTCATTTTGTTCCCTGTTCCTTCCCTGTCTCTACTCCCCCAACCACTATGCGGATCTGGAGAATTCCTCTTCCCCCAAGCAAGCAGTGCTACATTCAGGCACATGAAGCAAAGCAGACATCCACCTTTTATCAGCTGTTTCTCCACCATTCCCCCAGGGCTTAAAGAAATTTCAAATTTTTGTTTCACTTCCTCCAAACTTTCAGATGTCACCTCCTGAAATTAGTATCCCAGCCCCTGCACAGATGCTCTGTTTTTCCTATACTTGGGCTTCTCATACCACATACCAATTACTCCAATTCATCCCATAATAGGCTACAAATGTCACTGTTTTCTTCTTCTGACCTTGTTCCCTGTTGAGTCTGCAACATCTCTGACCACAAAAAGCAAATACCAGGAGTATTTTGGGGAGATATGGCCAGATGACTTCATGATTACTCAGACCATTCCAAGCTGTCCCAAAGTCATGGCCTGCTCGAGTTTTCAGTGTGTTTCAGCCTCTCTCAATGTCTTTCTGCACTTTTGTTGCACAAAGCACCATCTCTTTCCCAGAATAGGCGTCCTCTAGCTATGACCAAGTCTCTCCAACATAGGTTGCTTTCACAAAAAAGGCTTTCAATGCTCACCTGTTGATTTCCCCAGAGGTCGGACCACCATCCACCATGCTACTGGATGGTCTCAAACGTTCTCACTATCCCACCTCACTGCTTCTCCAATTTTTGCTCCCAGACCCTGGGAAATCCCACTTGGTCTTTTGGGTGGGATGGGATTTTAAAGCAGCCACAGGGCAACACCCAAGTTCCCAATTGGAACCCTGTGGGTAATAGCCACCTCCCTTCAATCACACTCAACACTTTCCCAGTCCCCTTCGCAATCTTCCTTTGTTTAGTTTTTTATTATGTATGCAGATGTTTGTTGATGCCCTCACCCTTAGAATGGTTTAATTCTCTCTCTCTCTCGTTTATTTATGAGGAAGACCAGCCCTGAGCTAACATCCATGCCAATCCTCCTCTTTTTGCTGAGGAAGACTGGCCCTGAGCTAACATCTATTGCTCATCCTCCTCCTTTTTTTTCCCCAAAGCCCCAGTAGATAGTTGCAGTTCTATATTCTATATTCTAGTTCTAACATTCTGTAACAGTAGAATGTTATAGTTGCACATCCTTCTAGTTGGTGTATGTGGGATGTCACCTCAGCATGACCCGACAAGCGGTGCGTCGGTGTGCACCCGGGATCCAAACCCCGGGCCGCCAGTAGCGGAGTGCGTGCACTTAACCGCTAAGCCATGGGGCGGGCGCCTGGTTTAATTCACTTTAATCTCCCCTAGGCTCTTTTCACCAGTGTCTGTCACGAGATCTTATTCAGAGCAATGCTTTTTTTTTGCTTTAAAGAGTACCTAGATACAGTCATGAGTCACTCAACGACAGGGATACATTCTAAGAAATGCGTTGTTAGGCAATTTCATCATTGTGTGAACATCATAGAGTGTACTTACACAAACCTAGATGGTATAGCCTACTACACACCTAGGCTCTACGTTACTAATCTTATGGGACAACTGTCGTATATGCAGTCCGTGACTGTATTTCAGGCCACAACAGACTGCTCATGGCCATCTTAAAGTTTCTTCAATATTTTGATACTAAAGACAATTGACTTGGTTGGAGTGGAAAGAGAGGTAGCACGTGGCGAGTCTGGGATACTTTCTTTTGATCTTTTGCAATTACCTTGCTCTGGGTGTATGGTACTTTCCCTCCCAAGGCTGCACTAGGCCCCCATTTTAACCGCTACTTTAGCACACACCATTCTTCCCTTTACCTAGAATACTATCTCTGCCTTCCCCAACCCTGGCCTCCTGACAATCTGCCATTCCTTCTTCAGGGTTCATTCAAGGATTTCCTTCTCTGGAGAGATTCTTCTGTCTCCCTGCCTACAATAAGGTCCCCTTGCTCTGGACTCCCATACTAATTTATGGAAATCCCCCAATATATCCTGTATCTGTTAGATTTTAGCTCAGCTGCATAAATAGAAAATTTCAGAATACCAGTGGCTCAACTGAGATAGAAATTTATTTCTCATGTCGAAAACAAAATAAAACAAATTAGGAGTAAGTAGTCCAGGGTTGGTAAAGCTGCTCCGTGGTATCATCAGAGACCTTGGCTCCTATCTTTCCACCACTCTAGCAGTTGACATACATATTCAAGTTCACTTCATGTTTCAAGACAGCTTCTAGAGTTTCAGGCCAGAAGGAGAAGAAAAGGCAACTATGAAAAAGCAGCCCATCCTACTAAGTTAGCTACCTTTAAGAACTCCTCTTGGAAAGTCCACATAATATATCTCCATTTAGATCTCCCCAAACCAAACCTACCAGCAAAGCAAGCTGAGAAATAGAATTGGTTATTCTTGGAGATCATGTACCCAAATATAAACTGGGATTGATTTCTAAGGAGAAGTGGGAAAGCAGATGTATGTGGGGTAGGTAACTATAGCTTCTGACATACAGCCCATACCGTAAACTGTAATTACTTGTTTTTACATCTCTCCTTCCTCTGCATCATAAGCTTCTTGAGGTCCTGGATTGATTTTATCATCTGTAACTCCACAGTGCCTTAATCAGTGCCCATCAAAAGGACAAGAACTTGTCTGTTTCATTCATCAAAACAGAGACTCAAAAAATACTGATATAGGAATGAATGAGGCACATCTTTCTAATGTAAAAGTATGGCCTAATTATATAAAATCAATTCAATTCAACAAGCATTTATTAAATACCATCTATTTTCAAGACTCTGGAAGGAAATAAGATCAGGCTTCAAGCAAAACTCTCTGCACATACCTTATAAATATTTCATAGAAGTGGAAGAAACTTAATCAAACCAAGGTGCTGTTAGAGAATCCAAACCAACATGAAAATCCCAGGAATTGACAAGATCACTTGTCAGTATCTAAGAATCCAATATCAAGCTGCCTCTTCTCTCCCCATTTGCCAGAACCAGACTGGGCATCCACAGACCACAGGAAAGAGGCTAAATGATTTACCTGCCACTGACATATGTAGAGAGAAAACCAAAATCTTCTAGCTTTAAGTCCATTAAATTACTCACCATTAAATTGCCAACCACATTGTCAGTTCACAGTAAGTTTCAATCAATAGGTTCTCATTGATCAGTGAATGTTTTTCAATAGACATATCCTGGTTTCTGGTTTCCACCTAAACATCACCACTGGTTAGTCAGAAACCCAACTCACTCTGGTGACTGGATTCATAACTGTTAACCAGAAAACATCTATACTGGTTAAATAGGAGCTTTCTAAGAAAATACAAGGGCAGCGTAAATTGATTAATAAGTACTAATCAACCCAATTCAGTGTGAACCACCCATGAATATAACCCAGCCTAAGTTCTACAAATCATTGTGATGACTCATTTTACAGGTAAATGTGTCATAGTCCCAGAGCTCTCTGAGAACCTAAATACTCTTAGACTTCTCCTGAAATAATTTTCCCTTTGTACAAGATAGACTCAGTTAAAAGCAACTACAAAAAATGTTATTGAATTGTTTAACAAGTTATTCTACTTCAACACCATGAAAAGTCTAGTTCCTAAGATGTTTTCATTATTTGAATAATTTTTTAAAGGTGTGTTAATGGTTTTGTGTTAATGTGTTGTTAAATGTGCCATGTAAAAAATCAGGACAGGCCTCTTCAACTTTTGATTACTAAATCTGAGACCCCGTGAAATAGAACCCAATATTATCCCTGTTTAAAATGTCTTTATTTGTTGTGTATTTTATCCTGGGAACAAGGCCGAACCCTGAGACATTTTGAGCTCATCAAATATGTAAATTGTTTTTCAAGCACTTTGGGATTACCACAAAACCTAAATTGTTTGTAACCAACCAAGCACTTTCTCCCTTTAGTTTCAAAAGCCAATTGTATTTTTTTTCTCAAAAAAATCTAATTCAGATGTAACTGATTCACTTGCACTTAAATAACTAAAATGCTATTTTGCAAGAACTGATTGGTGCGCAAGAAAACTCTTGAGCCTCTTGTCTAAGCCTCTTTAAGTCTGTTTTCTGAAAAACAGGAAGTTTTGCTTTGTCAAGAGTAAACTAACTGCAGTGGCACATTTGGTTTGAAAGTCTGATTTCAGTGCAAATCCAAGGCCATCATTTGGAGAGAAGTGAATTGTGCTGAGGCATCTCCTTCTGTCCTTTCCAACTCCACAGGCTTTGCTGAAAACCTGCTTCTGAGCCTGGGTAAATTCCCAGCTCAAGATGCTGAGGGGAGAGAAGCAAAGACCCAGAGGCCTTTATCATGAACACAACTAGGAGCTTCTGAAGCTTGTAATATTTCTTTTTAAAGACAATCTGGCTCTAGTTGATTTCCAAGCATCAGTAAGATAGTTTTCACACTTGGAACTGTTGAACCATGGAAGTGCACATGCATATTTACAGGAGTCTACAGTTCTCTACCAGAATTTACTTTTTTTAGGGGGAAAGGGACTACTATCAAAATCTTCTGAAAATTAATATAAGGATATTTTGGGTCATCTGGATAACAACCTTGGAGCATATAAATGTTGTATGCACATATTTTTGTTTGAGATCACCGCCTTATTGCGCCAGTTAGTTCTATTTCAACCAGGCCCTACTAAAGAGTAAGGCACTGACTGCTTCCTCTCTGCACTCTACCTTCCAATGTGACACCATCATTGTAGGATTCAATGGAATAACACATGTGATGAGAACCTGGCACATTAGAAACACTCCATAAATACTAGGTAATATTACTCTGCAGACATTCATACAACATATGAACATTCAACAGAGTCAAGTTGTTGCCACTTCTTAAAGTGAACCCATTAAAAATAGTCTGCATCAAGTTATTGCATCTAAGTGCAATATAAAAGCCCAGATCACATCTCTTTCCTGAGCTGCATTAGCAGGTAGTAAGAATGCCTCCCCTTGGCCTTTTGGCTATGGAATTCAGAAGGTACCCTGTGGCCCTTCGCAAATTCTCACCTCCATCCAGACTTACAGCTGGTTTAAGGGAAATTCAATCCTCCAGCTGCTGGCAATGAATATTCCTGGTGTCCATGTGGAAGGGGTGTCACAACACCTGTGCCATAATCCAGAATACTTCATGAACAAAAGCTCTTCTTAAAATACTGAGGTTGATAATGTGAGCTACCTTGTTTTCAAGGAAAAAACAATCCTCCATTCCTGTGAAAAGTTTCTTTCTGGCTTCCAGCTGAACATCCCAGCCTCAAAAGAGTCTGGGGGTTTTGTCATTAGTACACTAAAAGCATCATTGACAGAGGGTAGCTGGACACAGATAATAAAAAGCCATTAATTAGCAATCTGCCAGTTGATGCAATTGAACAAATATGTATTGAGCACCTACTGTGTCAGTCACTGTGCTGGATGCCATTGGAGACAGGTAACAATGAGACTCAATTTGATATCTGTCTTCAAGTTGAATAGGCTTGAGAAAAAAGCAGATTAGATAGAAATACAAATAACTAATAATGAAAAGAAGAAGATGAAAAAGACTATGAGAGATACGTAATAAGGTCCAAGGTAGCATAAAAGAAAATGGCGGTATGTGGAGGAGATGACATTTAAAATGTGTCTAGAAACAACGGTAAGATTTAACAGGTAACTGTGAAGGATAATATTAGTGACAAATTTGTCTGTTTCCTACACAGCTTCCTCGTTAAGGGTTCAGGCAGTATCTTTGTCTCCCCATCTCTCAGTGCCTGGAGCATAATAAACACTGATTAATGTTCAATTAAGTCATGGAGTACAGTCATGTGTCACTCGATGATGGGAAAATATTCTGAGAAATGTGTCATTAGGCAATTTCATCGTTATTCGAACATCATAGAGTGTACTTACACAAACCTAGATGGCCTACTACACACCTAGGCTATATGGTACTGATCTTATGGGATCACTGTCGTGTACGCAGTCTGTTGTTGACCAAAAGGTCATTATACGTCACATGGGTGTAATTAATAGAGTGTTTAAACTTAATTTACACTTGGAAGATGACAATAAAGGTTGAATCATCAAATGAGTCAATGATCACTATATTCCAAATTAATTAATTTGGGGGTAAAATCACACCATGTACCCTCCTCATTTACCAGATAGGAAGACTGAAGTCCAGAGAGCTGACTGACAGGATTAGCCCAGCTCACAGGGCCAGACAGTGGCAGAGCCAGGACTGGAAAACAAGTCTTCTGATTGTCAGTGATCTTTCCACTCATTCCAGGAGCTATCACATTTTATTACTTGAATTTGAATGCATTTATGCTAAATAATCTCTAATTCAAATTTTTATGGTTCTCTCTGGCAAAACGGAGCTTAACTGTGTCAATCCCTTTGTGACCACAGCTGAAGCCAGGTTGATTTCTTCACATCACTGTGGCGATAGCAACTGCTTCTTACAAAAACCCGAATCCAGACAAAAAGGCTTCATAACAGGTTGTGGGTCCTGCTGGATCAAGCCTGGCTGGGAGAGGCTGTCATTCAGTTCCAGGGCATTGAGGGCATCCCCTCCTCCCCACAGAGCCACAGCAGCAAGAGTGCAGAGATGGGGTGATGGGGGAGCAGAGACAAAGCTCGGGGTCACTGAAAGGATTGTTTTGTTTTGTTGTGTTTTGTTTCACTTTTTACAAGTGATATCCACATTTCAAAACAAAAGAATAAGACTTCTGGTAGATTTCCTCAAAGGCAACTACTTAGAGATTTGCCAAAGCCATTGCCCCAGGGGTTGGTTTAGACAAACAAGGGCACTGGGAAGCCGTGTAATCTAAACTTTTCCCTCTGGCCCATGCCAGCGTTTTCGCTGCCAATAAGTAGATGTGCTTTCTGCTTCCAAAAATAAAACGTGATTATACTCTTGCTGCCCAAGTCTACCCTCGGCCACTCCACGAACCATCACAAAGAGACGATGAGGGACGCACTTTGTGGTGTTGTTTTTGGAAAGCTCTTGTTCAAAAAACTCTTGAGGGTGTGCTGTCACAGAGGGGCTGGCTGCTGTGGGCAGGCAGTGGCCACCTAATGGAGCCCCTGGAAGTGGCTCTCCCACCAAGGACACAAGGCTTCCATTAGTCAAGAGCTCACTGGCTTTCTGACCTGGAGTTCTCTTTCATTGTTGTATACATCTGATGCTTCTCTAGGTTGATCACAAAGGTAAGAAAGGAAAACGGAAAATTGGGTATCTATTAAGGAGAAAGAACATCCCAGGTTACTATCATAAAGGACTAGAAATATCCTTTTTCTCCTCAAACTATAGTAAATATTGGAAGATCTGGAATCCCATTTCAGACCATTCTCCTTCACTCCTCACAGAAGTTCACAACCAACCTTCTACTCAGGGTAACCAGCTCATCCCAATTTGCCTGGGACTTTTTGATTTTAGTACTGGAAGCCTCAAAGGCGCACATACTAGTAATATCCTTGTACTAGTAATGAACACAGAAAGAACAGAATTGGAGAAAGAGGAATATCAGGCCCCCCTCCACTCCTGCAGGCACCATTCAGAATTCTCCAAGGAGGGAAGAATATCTTCTTCAGGACTGTGGAAGTTAAGGAGGGAAGAATATCTTCTTCAGGACTGTGGAAGTTAGAGAGTGAGTACGATATTGGGCGTCCTATTTAACGGTTTATTGTGAAAGATTTTGAGAATCTTGCACTTGATACAACTTATGCAATCAATTCTTAAATACTTGTTTCTTTCGGATCTCTTTTCGTCATTGCTTTCACATTTTCAAAGTTAATTTTCTTCTAAACTAGTATTACCAGTGAAATGCTACCCAGTCCAACCTCCACTATCATGTGAAAAATCAATTCCGCACTTGAAATTGTCACCGACTAGGTGCCTCGAGAAACTCAAAGGTGGGTTTGGAAGCAATTAACTGTTTTTCCAAGTTATTTCTTTTCCTTTTGTATGTTAAGGAAATGTAACCACCAGCCATCCTGAAACTGACCAAGCCTCCGCACAAGAGCTATGCCCGTGACCTTTGCCTTATTTTCAATGTAAAGATATCTCCAGGAGGAGCTTAGGCCTCATTATGTGGAAGTATGTTCTCCAGCTGAGCCTGTGCAAGCTAATACCTGCCTCTGCCTTTTGAATATTCATTTCCCAACCGAAATAAAAGTTCCTGCTTCCCTTTGTTCGGGGATGCCATGACTTTGGAAATGATTCCTCATGGCCTCCTATTTGCTGCAAATACACTTTACTTTGTGAGACAACTTCCACTGGTGTAGTCTTATTAAACTCACCAGGAGGCAAGCCCACTTGGTTCCGTAACAAAATGAATGGATTATGTTCTGTGCAGGACCTTGCCTGCAGCTTACATCTCTATCACCTGTGTGGCCCACTGCCAGAAACAGAAAACATTCAATAAATGTCTAAGGGAATGAACAAGTGAGTAAATTAATGCACCAGCAAAATACTTTTGATATCCTTAAGGGACACATATTTAAAAGAGAAGTCTTAAGGAAAAAATGGCATCATATGCAATATAGAGTCTATTTTTTTAATCAAAACACCTTTTGAAAAGGATATATTATAAATCCTGGGAGCATATATTGTACCCCTCAAATCATAAAAGCTGGGCTCCAAATACAAATTAAATTTATCTCTTTATCATTATAAACAATAATACAGGCCGCATTTTAAAAAATATTATTTGTCTTTCTAAAACTTCAGGACTACCTTTATTGTTTTGATTCCCATAAAAGAAAACAGCTCATTGTAAAAATTAAAATAACACTGTGAGTAAAAAAATAGAAAATAAAAATACTTCCTTAATCCCCCCCATTATTAGTAACAACCGTTAACAGCTCTCATGTACTCATTGACTTTTCTGTGCATATAAGAACATATGTACATAAATATATCCATTTGCTTAAAATGAACATAATATACTATTATGTACATCTTTTCATATCAAAACATAGATATAACATTCTTATTAATGGTTGCATGATATTCTATTGTAAAAAAGTGATTTTGATATAGTACAGATTTTAAAAAGAATGAAAATTCTCAGAATTTGAACATTTAGGGAAAAATAATTACTAGCAACTTTAGATGATCATTTCTCAGCAAATGAGCTAAAACCCCATGACTTGTGGTCAGCAACATCATTCATTTCCAAAAGAAAGAACAAAGCCCTGGTAAGGGCTGGGGTGAGTGCTCTGAAAAGCTAAGCTTGCCATCTCTCCAAAAGTGTCTTGCTGGTTCTAGAATATTGGGAAGGCCTCTTGGTCTTGATTCATACTCAACCAATGAGAGCGAGGCCACATGAGCCTTCATGCCGGTCACCCGCCAGGTGAGACAGGCACTCTCATGGATCCTACCTGTTAGGCTGCTGGCATGAATCTACCTGGAAAGGAAGCAATTGCTTTAGATTCTATTCTATTCCTTGTCAATAGGTATTTATTTAGCTATCAGCTAATTCTATTTCTGGGCAATGGTACAGTAAAAGTAAATTGAATGAATCACAGCCTTCCCTTTTCAATTCAATGCAACTGCTATCTAGAGATCTAAAATGTTGCCATCAAGAATGACTATTAATCATAAGTCAAAAATATATTTAAAAGATGTTCATTGCAACATTATTTAACAATAATCAGGAAAAAAATGGAAACAACCTAAATATTGAACAATATGGAATTAATTAAGACCCTATCATGGAGTCATTAAAAAAAAAAAGAGTTGTAGAAGAATATTGAGTACATGAGACTTGTCCAAGATACATCAAGTGAAAAGAAGCAGTTTTTACAAAACTGCTTTTTAGAATATTACCATTTGGAGAAAAAACATGTAGAGTAAAAAATATACAGTTAGGAAAGCATTATTTAGATAATATAGAGTAAAAAAGCATTGGAAATAATATTAACCACAAAAGATTAACAGCAATTATCTTCTAGAATTATTGGTGATTTAAAATATTTTCTTATTTTTGCTTAGCTTTCTTTTCTAAAATAAATATGTATTACTTTTGTTATAAGAAAAAACTTTTTAATAAGAAAATAATTCAAGAAAGAACAACTAAACTCATCATACTTTACCAAGAGGCAGAATATAATTCCTTTCTTCAAAGGAATCAGACATCCACTGACAGTCATGATTCTCCCAAAACAGACTGGCAAGAGGGGCAGTCTCTGAGAGAGACGAGTATATTAACAGACTGGCAAGCAGAATGATCCGATTCCGACACCACGCATTCATATTATGATTTTCCAAAGAGGAAACAAAAGTTGAGAGAGATTAAGAGACTCACCCAAGGTCTGACAGCAAGGAGCCTAGGTTCAAACCCAGATCTACTTGATTCCAAGATCACCCTCCTCCCACTTGTACATAACATAGAGGTTTGAGAACAGGGGTTCTGGGGCCAGCCTACCTGTATTCAAGGCTCAGTGCCACCACTTAGGAGCAGCATGACCTCAGGGGGGTTATTTTTAACCTCCCCACGCCTCAGGATTTTGCATAAAGTTGTTGTGATGTTTAAAGGAGCTAGCATGTATGAAGTGCTTAGAGCAATGCCTAACACAGAGCAAATATTACATAAATATTAGTTAATTTTACTACTGTATAGCTGACCTGTGCCCTAGTCAATGCTGACTGGTTTAGAGGGGGGCACCTGACCCTAGGTAGGCTAGTGAGTACCCTCTCTGGATTTGGGAACAGGAAGGATGGGTCGATGGGGAGGTTCTCATAGATTCTATCTTCTTCAGATCTTAGGCACATATTGTAAAAGAGTTTGCATAGTCCACGATCAGGCCATTGTCTGGCAAATACACAGGATCTGTGGATTTAAGGCCCCTGTCAGTGCAGATCTATGAAATATGAGTCAGTGTCCATGTGAGTTTCAAACACATTTCCCAAGAAGCCAAGTGGGAAACTGCCATCGACACATAGAGCCTGTTCCATCAACTGATTTTATTGCACCCCTCATCTAACCCAGGGGAAGTCCGCAGAGCCCAGCCCATGGTTGAGGAAAGCTGGCTTTCCTTTCACATCCAGGGGCCAAAAGGACATTTGTTTCAGGGCGCAGGAGAAGGATATCGTCATCCCAAAGGCCCCCGGTATACCCCAGAGCAGCTTTTTCCCAAGCCAGCTCTTTGGAATACTATTTCTGGGACATGTCCACATCGGTTGTATGAACAAAAATGTTCTGTGGCCAAATAAGTTTGAAAAATATTACATTAAACAAAATTTTAGAATTCCTCAAGATCACTGACATGCTAATATGTAGTATGAGTCTCTAAGAAGGGGAGACAATACGCAACGTTTCCTCACTATATACTCTTTGTTCACATAGTCAAGGACCTCTACTTCATGGAGCACATTTTGGGAAATGCTACTCTGGTTCTGTGGCCACAGCTCCTCATTAAAGGGCAAAACTGACAAGTTCCTTAGCATGTGCAAGAATCTGGGTGAAGAGACTGGTTAATTAAAGGAAGAGGAGGCAAATCCTTGGCCAAACGGACTGAGAACAGGGATAAGAAAATCGAGCAAAGGCAAAAATGACGGTGGAAGCAGAGTCAGAGATTCTGAACAGAGGTGAGGGGAGGATGGGAAGGTATATTAATTTTCTATGGCTGCTGAGACAAATTATCTCAAATTTAGTGGCTTAAAACATCACAAATGTAGTCTCTTGCAATTCTGGAGGCCAGAAGTCCAAAAGGAGTGTTAAGGGGCTAATACCAAAGTGTCAGCAGGGCTGGTTCCTTCTGGAGGCTTCAGAGGAGAATCTGTTCCTCGCCTCTTCCAGCTTCTAGAAACTGCCTTGGCTTATGGCCCCATCACCCCAAGCTCTGCTTCTATAGTCACATCACCTTCTCCCTGTCTTACCTTCCTGCATTCCTCCTATAAGGACCCTTGTAATTATGTTGGGCCACCTGGATAATCTAGGATAACAGTCCCATCTTGATCTTAACTTAATCATCTGCAAAGTTCTTTTTGCCACGTAAGGTAACATATTCATTGGTTCTGGGAATTAGGACCTGGACATTTTTGGGAGGCCCTTATTCAGCCTGCTACAGAAGGGTACAGGCTGGATGTGGGAAGACAGGTGGGGAATAGATTGGTAAATCATGGTAAATCAGGAGGGCTTGATCTCCTCATGAGCAAAAGCCAAGATTTCTGCCTGCCAGTTGCACCAGCTAGCCATTCTCCCTTCATAACAGGTTGGATTAGCACTCCCCACAGGCACATTTAAGTGCAGAATGCAAGACAATCCCTTCATGCCACAGGTGGGGCAAAAGCTTCATCAAAACTGCAGCAGACAGCTAAATTTTCTTTCTAATTCGGGTATTAGAAACAAAATTACAAAATAGATGTGTCTAGGAATGAAGACAGTTAAATTTGGGGGTTTAAAATCTGAGTGGGTTGCTGCTTCTCTTTTCACCAGTTGTTATACCTATGTTTACGCACAGAATTTCAGAGCAACTATTTTATTCTGTTAAGGATAAACACTGAAGAAGAAAACACACGTACACGTTCACACAAATTATAGAGTGGGACTTGAACCAGTAGTGTGTTGAATGGTATGGATAAAATTATCCAGAGTTATTTTATATCAAAGACAAATATTTTAAGGCACAAGGTATCCAAAGTCTGCTGGTGTGAGGGCTTTGTCAATGTCTTGCCAGAAACTCAAGGATGCACTTAATCGACGAGCCATTTGGCAGTATGAGGCTTCTTTACTCTCCACTCCCCAATGATCTAAGCAAGAACAGACAATGTCTAGATTCGAGGAACACTCTTCTCAGTGAGGAGGATAGCTCCATTCTCACAAAGCTACGTCCTTGCCCAGAAAGAAAGAGATGCTCCAGATCTGGTTATAAAGATCTCCACACAGAACATTTGGCTTGAAGATAAACGTAAGCCACACCTATATGTACTAGCATTTTCCTCTAAAATTATGTTTAAAATCTTTTAAAAAACCAATTCCTGCAATTAATATAAGTGCCAATGTGAGAAGAGCTAAGCTGTCAATTTTCACTTTGCCAATTTCCCAAGGAGAAACAAAGATTTTTTTTCATTTGTTCAAGAGTTCCCAAATTTAGTCAAGACTGGAATTTTACTGTTTTTATTTTCACAACAGCAGTTTTGCCCATAGGAGAAAAAATAAAGAAACTTGGAAAAGAGACAATTTGCCACTGACTGGGAGACAGGACTGGGAGAGAGGGGTGGAAATCCCAACAAATTTTCAATTTTCATCCTGAGGGATTTAGTCAGTTATTTGGTCAAACCCACATGAGGATGTCAAATAATGCTGATACAGGGACCTTGAAAAATCACCTTTTGTTTTTGTGGAAAAAAGGAGAGAGGAAATTGAGGTGAAACTGCAAAATGTTCCATTTTTTCAAGAAACCAGCAAAAAAGAAGGTCCTCTTTAGCCGCCAGTGCAAATGTTTTTGCAAAGTTCAACTGCCAAATGTCCTTTGATGCCTGCCAGTTTTCATAATTGAAAGATACCTTTTTAAATGAACTTGCTGGGTTTCTATTGGGCAAGAGGAGCCTTCCCACAGCTGGATGGTTCTCTTCTTTCCAGCAAGATGCAGTTCCTTCAAGGCCTGCATTGAAGATCTGCGATGTTGGAAGGCACACCACCACGAGAACATAATACTCAGTGGCACTATTTTAGACCAATTGGATGCTTTAAGACTTTTTATTCTACAAAATTATATGACTAAATGCAAATCAGTAATCTCTGAGCACTGTCAGACAATCAGTTCCCACAGAAGAATCTTACTGGTCTGCTACTAGTCAAATCAAATCTCATCTTCTTATTGAAAAACTGCTGAAAACCTGAGCTGGGAGAATAACCAAATAAGTAGAGTGAAAGCAAACACTAACGTCTACAAGAAAACTATTATTTTTGTAGAGGGAAAAGCTGCATAGAGACACTGAAAGTGTTTTGATTGCACTCCATCAAGACATTTAATAAAACTGCCATTCCTAACACACTTCTAGCTACTTTAGAATTGTTTTCGCAGTTACTCAGCAGGAAACCAACATTTGAACCCAAGCAAATTCAATTTTAAACTTTTTATTTAAAAGGCCTCAAGAATATCTATCACTCCAGGCAGAGAGATGATAATAACATTAAGCTTTATGAATTATTACTTTCGAATCAAGGGTGACAGACTTGCTTATATGAACAGGGCGAGACTTTTCATAAGCAGTAGAGTTCCATCCAAGATCTCCTGATTCTATTTTGCCAAAGAAAGGAAAAGGATATTACATTTTAAAATAAAATTCCTCCAAATACAATCCTACCAAAGCTTAATGTCTACGAGTTCATGTGGTGCCTTTATGTTGTAAATGCTGAGGTTTTATATTACTTATATAAGCTTTAGTCTCCAATAGAGCTGGCAAACAAAACCCAGGAATGCTAAAACAGCTATAGCAGTGTATCTGAGTCATTTGGACCAAACAGGCTTGGGGACGTGAAACAGAAGTGTTCTCTCAGCCCACTGCAACTCTTTGCTTTTCATTTCAACTTCCAGACAAAGAACTAGTAATGGCTGCTAATCTCATGAAAACTCAGTGAGGCATACAAGTTGTATATTAAGGCTGATACTTGCTAATATTTTTAAAGGGTCACTTCAAAGGAAGAGTCTGGGTTCTTAAAACTAAATCCAATTCCTTAGAGGCTTTGATTGTATTATCATTACAAAGAGTGAATCTCACAGATATCCAAACAGCCAGTCCCAGTCAACAAGACATGTATTTTAAATAAGAAAGCCAAACAAGAATGGCTACAAATCCTCTACATTAAACTGTATTAGTCCACACTCCCATTAATTCAGAGTCAGTTACAGGATTGGCCTAAAGTTTGCTGAGCAAATCAAGGATGTAAAGAATGATAATTTAAATAGCTTAAGACAAACTGTTTCTTAAAATCCTTTTAAAATAATCTAGAAGTATTTCTTCAACTATAAATAACTGACATGTTAATTATAAATAATGCTCTAAGAGTGACATGCTAATTATAAATAATGCTTATCTGTAGGTCATCCAAGACCCCCTAGGAGGCAACTGCTCTCTTTCCATACATAGTTTAATTTACTCAGTGTCTGAGAAGGCGGTAAAGTCTTTAGCTTTAAATATAGTTTATTAAAGCACGTGTCTCACAAATTCAGGTTCCTTCGCCTCCTTTAGTCTGAAATAGTAAATTTTTACTGCAATCCTTTAGTGCACATTTGTTCCCAGACCATTAACTCACTGTGGGACCTTAGGCAAGTTACTTAACCCCTCTGAGCTTCAGTTTATTCCTCCAGGGAAATAATTGTACCTATTTGATCAATGGGTTAATGTAAGTAAAGTGCTTAGTAAAGTAAAGTAGAGTACATGGAACAAAGTAGGCACTCAGTAAATAACAGTTATTATTTATATTAGTTATAGGCATAGAGATAGAATATGGGGGGCTCAGTTGCCATTTTAAGAAACCTATTTATAATTTCTCAGATTTAGGGGCCATAAATCTATAATAATTAAAGTGACTTTGATAAGAGCCCAAGAGGGATTGTCTACACCAGTCCAAGGGAAGAAGAGAAGTTAAGGATCCATTCAACAAGCACCCAAATAATCCATCACTGTAGCTAGTAAGGCGGGTCCTTTAAGGCCAAAGAGACTTGGCAAACAAGGGCTGGGTATCAGCAAGGAAAGTCATGTGAATGAGGAAATCCACACACATAGACTCAGGCTAATCACCGAGATTAAACCACTTCACACTGTGTCCCAGTCCACCTCCTCCTTCTCTGTAGGCTGTCTCCTGAAAATAAAGGTCCTCATATTGACTTTAATGTGATAGCTTTGAGATGCTTGTGCCCCCTCACCTCAATTTTCTGGAAGCCTCAGTTTTCTTAACTCTCCAAAGCAGCTTTGCAGTCAAGGAATCTGAGAGCTAGTTGGGGCCTTAATCCACAAGAATGCCAGGTTCCAGGGGCAAAGAGGGAGTCTGTAGCCAATCTCATACGCAATGCTGTCTCTCATATGGGAAAGGAAGGCTTGGGTGGCACTCTGAATGTGTGGCTCTGACTCAAAGGATCGGTGAGTGTCCTTGACCTCTATGAACACTCCCTTTCATTCTCACTTAACGCAACAAATCTTTATTGGGTCCTTTCTACATTTGAGGTACTGTGCTACATTCTATGGAGGAAAGAGGAATAATATGTGGCTTCTGTCCTCCACTTACAAATGAAGTACCGTTTGCAAGACCTGTTGCTATCTGCAGCTCCAAGTTTTAGACCTGTGGTTCTGCCTCTAACTTTCACCTAGAAAGAGACACTGCAACCCAACACAGATCTCTGATTTAAGCCTTTCCTTGCCTAGGACAAGCTGTATTATGTGAACTTCTTTCGCAATAAAGACATTTACCCATGTCTTGAAGGTTTTATATCTTATAAGTGACTTCCTTCAAGCCAGAATATCTGGTCAAAGGGAAAGTTAACTTTAACTCCTTCCCAGTGAACAGGGATCATTTTTTAAATATGACAGTATAATTTTCCTTTTCTAGAAGTCCTTTCTTTCTCGGCTCTGTCACTTACTTGCTGGGAGAGATCTTGGACAAGTTGCTTAAGCTCTTGCACTTCTATTTCCTCATCTGTAACATGGGATAGTCATAGCCCCTACCCTATAGGGCTGTTGTGAGGCTTAAATAGTAAAAGATAGAATCTTCATGGAACAGTGCCTGGTACATAATGAACAACTAATAGAGATTAGCCATCATCATTATCATTTTTAAGTTACTAATAGTACTAGTTGTAGTATTATCCTGCTACTATGTCAGGTAGACTCTAAAGGAGTGTCACAGAAGAGCGAAATGGTTCAATATATATCATAGCATCTCCTTAGCACACCAGAATGCCATTTGACTATGCTTATGTGCCTTAGAGAATAAAACCACTGAACAAGAGTATGAACATTTTAATTTTAGCCCCAGTTCTTCCATGAACTTGCTGTGTGGCTTTGGGCAAGACTGGGTAGGACTGCCAGGTAAAACACAGGATGCCCAGTTAAATGTGAATTTCAGATAAACAACAAATTTGTAGAATAAGTGTGTCTCATGCAAATGCTAAAAAGTTATTCATTATTTATATGAAATTCAAATTGAACTGGGTGTCCTGCATTTTAATTTGCTGAATCTGGCAACCCTGATTTAACCTCTCTGAACCTCAGTCTCTCCATAGATAAAAATAACTGTACTGGATTAGGCCAGTGTTTCCCTAACCCTGTAGAACACTATTTCTAGGATACACTTTTTAATAAAAATGAAGCCATTCTCCAATTAATTTGTGAAATGCAACAGGCTGTATCCCCCTTCTAGAAATTTACAGTGCAAAATAGTATATTGAAGGCTATGAAAAGTCCAGCAGTAAACAAACCTGTTTAACTTTGTTTAACAAGCATTTCCCTAAGGCATTTGTTCACAGAATTGTCCTTTAGAACTTATTAACACCATTAGCGTACCTTTTGGGACATGACACTCCAGGCAATACCTAAGGATCTTTCCATCTCTAAAAGTTTATGCCAGTATCTAAGACTGAAGGCCCAGAAATTATGCAGTCTAAAAGTGCCCCCCTCCAAGAAGCAAAATGTAAGCATTAACAATCTACTGAGTATAAGCTGTCATCCATACAGCCGAAATTTCTAAGTAGAACTCACTACCTGGTCATGGTCAGAGCAGGTGGTACCACCAGAAACTGAGATTCAAGATCTTTTATTTTTAAATAAAGACATTTTTTAAATTTCCTGAAAGTTTGTCATAAAAACAATAATCCCATGACCCACTGCCCCATACACCTTCAGTAGTTCTACTGAAATACTGGCTTTTTTTTTTTTTTTTTTTTTAAGTATACAGTTAAGTAGTGTTAAGTATATTTACATTGTTGTGCAACAGATCTCTAGAACTTTTTCATTTTGCAAAACTGAAACTCTCTATCCATTAAACACTAATTCCCCTTCACCCACTCCACCACCCTTGGTAACTACCTTTTCACTTTCTGTTTAAATGATTTTGACTATTTTAGACACTTCATATGAATGCAATCATACAGTATTTGTCCTTTTGCGACTGGCTTATTTCACTCAGCATAATATTCTGTCCTTGAGGTGTATCGATGTTGTAGCATGTGACAGAATGTTCTTCTTTTTTAAGGATACATAACATTCCATTGTATGCATATACCACATTTTCTTTATCTATCCACCTCTCAATGGACATCTGAGTTACTTCCAGTTCTTGGCTATTGTGAATAATGCTATTATGAACATGCATGTGCAAATATATCTTCAAGATCCTGCTTTGAATTCTTTTGTACATATATATAGCCAGAAGTGGAATTGCTGGATCATATGGTAATTCTATTTTTAATTTTGAGGAACTTCCATACTGTTTTATACAGTGGCTACACCATTTTACATTTCCACCCACAGTGCAGAAGGGTTCCAATTTCTCTGCATCCTTGCCAATGCTTGTTGTTTTCTGTTCTTTTGATAGTGGCCATCCTAATGGGTATGAGGTGATATCTCATTGTGGCTTTGATTTGTATTCCTCCTGTGATTTCTCATATGCTTGTTGCCTGAGAGTCAGGATCTTTTACACTCCATATATTCAGCCCTCAACATAGTATCAAATACAGACACCTACATAGTACTGAGCATTTTTTCAACTGCAGTATTGATGTAAGTGATATTGCATTGAGTTAGCATTGTTTAGGGTTGACTCAATTTTTCACCAAGGTTTCCAGGAGAGTTAAACTAAACTCTATCCTTGTTAAGACAATAGAAGTTTAAAAAAATGGTGGCCCATTTGGGTGTGATTGAGAGGAATTTTGAGAATTCTCCAAAAATATTTATTTTATTAAAAGTCTAGAACTTGAGGTGACATTAACATAAATGGGAGAGTAAGGACCTCCAAAAATCCTCTCCTACATAAAAGGATCTGATCATTAGCTGACCAGAGCAGAGACTTCAGTGGCTACACACAACAAAAACTACAGACTTTGCAGAATTCCTTCAGAAAAGTCACTAAACCACCACCATCATCAAATCCTAGGAGCATAGAATCTGATTTCCAGTGTGGCCACATTATATTATTTTAAGTATCCAATTTTCAGCAAAAAATTACAAGACATGCAAAGATAAAAGAAAGTATAGTCCACACACAGGGAGAAAACATAGTCAAGAGAAATTGTCCCTGAGGAAGCCCAGACATTGGATATACTAGACATAGACTTTAAATTAGCTATTTTAAACAATGGCAAAGAACTAAGGAAATCATATGTAAAGAATTAAAGGTAAGTATGGAAATGATGTCGCAACAAATAGAAAATATCAATAAAGAGATAATGATTATAAAAATGAACTAAATAGGGGCCGGCCCAGTGGTGCAAGTGGTTAAGTGCACACACTCCACTGCGGCAGCCTGGGGTTTGCCAGTTCGGATCCCAGGCGCACACCGATGCACCGCTTGTCAAGCCGTGGTGTGGCAGCATCCCATATAAAGTGGAGGAAGGTGGGCATGGATGTTAGCCCAGGGCCAGTCTTCCTCAGCAAAAAGAGGAGGAATGGCAGATGTTAGCTCAGGGCCAATCTTCCTCACAAAAAAAGAAAAAGAAAAAGAACTAAATAGAAATTCTGGAACTGAAAAATATAATATAAAAATGAAAAATTCACTTGGGGCTCAATAGTAGATTTGAGCAGGCAGAAGAAAAAAATAGTGACCTTTAAGACAGGTTGATTGAGATCATCCAGCCTCTGTAACAGAAATAAAAAAGAATCAAAAAAAATAAACAGAGACTCAGAGACCATTAAGCATACCAACACATGCATAAATGGAGTCCCAGAAGCAGAGGAGAAAGGGGCAGAAAGAATATTTGAGAAATAATGACGGAAAACTTCCCAAATTTGATGAAAAACATTAGTTTTTACATCCAAGAAGCTCAACAAACTCCAAGTAGGATAAAGTCAAAAAGAACTACGCCTAGTTACATCATAATAAAACTGTTGAACTACAATAGAAAATCTTAAAAGCAGCAAGAGAGAAGCAACTCATCAGATACAATGGATCCTCTATTGGAGGAAGCTCTAATCTTATTAGATTAATAACTGATTTCTCATCAGAAACTGTGGAGGCCAGAAGCAGTGGAATTACATATTCAAAGTGTTGAAAAAAAGATTATCAACCAAGAATTCTACATCTAGCAAAACTATCCTTCAAAAAATAAAGGCGAAATTAGGATATTCCTAATAAACAACTGAGATGATTTGTCACTAGCAGACCACCCTACAGAAATACCAAAGAGAGTCGTCAGGCAAAAATAAAAGGATGCAGGACACTGAATCAAATTCACATGAACAAAATAAAGATCATTGGTAAAAGCAACTATATATACAAGACAGTGTAAATACATTTTCTGTTTATAACTCTCTTTTTTCTCCTAACTTTCTTTTAAAATTTCATAAAGTAATACAGTCATGTGCTGCATAATGACGTTTTGGTCAACAACGGACCACATATACGACAGTGGCCCCATAAGATTAGTACCACATAGCCTAGGTGTGTAGCAAGCTATACCATCTAGGTTTGTGTAAGTACACTTTATGATGTTTGCACAAACAACAAAACTGTTCAATGATGCATTTCTCAGAACATATCCCCATCATTAAGCGATGCATGACAGTAATTATAAATCTGCATTGATAAGTATATAATGTATAAATATATAATTTGTTGACAATAGCAACACAAAGGAGGCAAGAGGGAATGAAGCTATATGGGGCAAAGTTTTTATATACTATTAAAATTAAATTGGTATTAATCTGAACAAGATTGTTACAAATTAAGATGTTAATTGTAATCCCCTGGGTAACCACTAAGAAAATAACTCAACAAAATATTGTAAAAGTAATAATCAGTATACTAGAAAATATCTATTCAACACCCAAAAAGGCAGTAATGGAAAAATAAAGGAAAAACAACAAGAAAGAAAGACATAAAACATATACAAAGCAAACAGCAAAATGACAGATGTAAATCCTACCTTATCAGTAATTACATTAAATGAAAATGAATAAACATTCAAATTAAAAGGTGATATTTGCAGAACGGACAAAAAATATCATCCACTTATATGCTGTCTACAAAAGGCACAGTTTAGACTCAAAGACAGAAAAGATAGAAAGTAAAAGGATGGAAAAAGATATACCACACAAACATTAAAAGGATGGAAAAAGATATACCACACAAACATTAAACAAAAGAGAGCTAAACTGTCTATACTAATAGCAGAAAGAATAGAGTTTAAGACAAAAATTGTTATTAGAGACAAAAAAAAGACATTTTAAGGTCAATCCATAAAGCAAATATAGCACTGATAAACATATATGCACCTAACAATAGAGCCAAAAAATATATGAACCAAAAATAGAACTGAAGGAAGAAACAGACAATTCAACAACAATAGTTGGAGGTTTCAACAGTAAAGGTTTCTTTCAGTAATGTATAGAACAATTAGACAGAAGATTAACAAGGAAATAGAAACTTGAACAATACTATAAACTAACTATACAAACATCTATTGAACCCTCCATACAACAGTAGAATACACATTCTTCTCAAGTGCACATATGTTTTCCAGGATACACCATATGTTAGGGTGTAAAACAAGTATTAATAAATGTACAAGGATTGAAATTATACTAAGTATGTTCTCCAACCACAATGGAATAAAATTAGAAATCAATTACAGAAAGAAATTTGGGAAATTCACAAATATATGGAAATTAAGCAAAATATTCTTAAGTAATAAATGAATCAAAGAAGAAATCACAGAGGAAATTAGAAAATACTTTGGCATGAATGAAAATGAAAAGATATATCAAAACTTATGTAATGCAGCTAAAGAAGAATTAAGAGGGAAACTTATAGAAGTAAATATCTATTACGAAAATGAAGACAGACCTCAAATCAATAAACTAACCTTATACTTCAAGAAAGTAGAAAAATAAGAGCAAAATAAACCCAAAACAAAAGAAGAAGGAAAGAAATAATATATATTTGAGTGGAAATAAATAAAATAGAAAAAGAGAAAAACAATAAAGAAAATCAATGAAATTAAAAGTTGGTTCTTTGAGGGGCTGGCCCAGTGGTGTAGTGGTTAAGTTTGCCCACCCCGCTTCGGTGGCCCAGGGTTCGCAAGTTTGGATCCCAGGCGCGGACCTTATCAAGCCACGCTGTGGCAGCATCCTACATAAAGTAGCGGAAGATGGGCATGGATATTAGCCCAGGGCCAATCTTCCTCAGCAAAAAGAGGAAGATTGGCAATGGATGTCAGCTCAGGGCTAATCTTCCTCAGAAAAAAAAAAAAGTTGGCTCTTTGAAAAAATCAACAAAATTGGCACAACTTTAGCTAGAATTATCACAAAAAAGGGAGAAGACTTCAATTACTAAAATCAGGAATGAAAGAGGCGATGTTGATACTAAGCCTACAGAAATAAAATAGAGAATTTTTTATTTATCTGGAAAATAAAAAAGATTAAAAGGAACTATTTTAATAATTGTATGCCAACAAATTATGTAAACTAGATGAAAAAGACAAATTCCTAGGAAGACACAAACTACTGAAACTGACTCAGGAAGAAATAGAAAAATAAGTAAACCTGTACAAATAAATAGATTGAATCAGTACTCAAAAAACTTACCACAAAAGAAAAGTCCAGGACCAGATGGTTTCAGTGGTCCCACCAAATGTTTAAAGAACAATTAACACCAATCGTTCACAAACTCTTCCAAAAAATAGAAGAGGAGGTAATAATTCCCAACTCATTCTATGAGATCAGTGTTACCCTGACACCAAAATCAGACAAGGACATCACAAGAAAAGAAAACTACAGACCAATATCCCTTATAAACATATGCAAAAATTCTAAAGAAAGTACAGTTAATTCAGCAACATAAAAAGAAAAGGAAGGGGGAGATTATACAAAATAATAAACTAGAATTTATCCCTGAAATGCAAGGTTCGCTCAACATACCAAAATTAATCAAGTGGTACACCATATTAGTAAAAGAAAAAATGAACAAAAATCACAGGAGCTTCTCAACAGACACAGAAAAAGCATTTGCCCAAATCCATGATAAAAATGCTGTCATGTTAAAACACTCAACAAACTGGGATGGAAAGGAGCTTCCTCAACCTGATAAACAGTATCTAAGAAAAACCCACAGCTAACATTACATTTAATGCTGAAAGCCTGAAAGCTTTCCTACTAAGACCAGGAAAGGGATGTTCTTTCTAGCCACTTCTACTCAACACTGTACTGGAAGTTCTAGCCAGGGCAATTAGTGAAGAAAAAGAAATAAAACGTATCTGGTTTGGAAAAGAAGAAGTGAATCTATCTCTATTTGCTGAGGACATGATCTTGTAAACAGAAAATTCTAAGGAATCCACAAATATCTATTAGAGGCAATAAGCCAATTCAGCAAGTGTGCAGGATATAAGATCAATATGGAAAAATCAATTTTACTTCTATACACTAGAAATGAACAATCAGAAAATGAAGTTAAGAAAATTTCATTTACCATGGTATGAAAAAGAATACAATACTTAGGAATAAATTTAACAAAATAAGTGTAAGACTTGTACGCTGAAAAATACAAAGCATCGTTGAAAGAAATTAAAGAAGACCTTAATAACTGGAAAGACATCCAGAGTTCATGGATTGGAAAACGCACAAGTATTAAGATAGCAATACTCCCTGAATTGATCTATAGATTCCACACTATCTCTATCAAAATCCAAGCTGCCTTTTTTTGCAAAAATTGTCAAGCTAATCCTAAAGCTCATATGGGAATTCAAGGTGTTCAGATAACCAAAAGAACCTGAAAAAGAAGAACGAAGTTGGAAGACTTACACTTCTCAATTTTGAAAGCTATAGCACTTAAGCAAGACTGTGTGGTAGTGGCATAAGGATAGTCCTATAGATCAATGGAATAGGATTGAGAGTCTAGAAATAAACCCATATTTTTATGGTCAATTGATTTTTGACAAGGGTATCAAGACAATTCAATGGAGGAAACAATAGTCTTTTAAAGAAATGGTCTGAAACAACTGGATATTCACATGGAAAAGAATAAAGTTGGATCCCTACCTCACACCATATACAAATATTAACACAAAATGTATCAAAGACCTAAATGTAAAAGCTAGCACTACAAAACTCTTAGAAGAAACCATAGCTGTAAAATCCATGACCTTGGATTAGGCAATGGTTTCTTAGACATGACACCAAAGCACAAGAAACAAAAGAAAAAATAGATAAATTGGATTTCATCAAAATAAAAACTTTTGTGTTTCAAAAGTTTTCCATCAAGAGACTGGAAAGTCAACCCACAGAATGAGACAAAATATTTGCAAATCATATATTTGATAAGGGTACAGTTTCCAGAATACATAAAAACTATTACAACTCAACAATAGACAAATCACCCCATTAAAAAACAGGCAGATAGGGGCCGGCCCGGTGGCACAAGTGGTTAAGTGCACACGCTCCGCTGCGGCGGCCCGGGGTTCGCTGGTTTGGATCCTGGGCATGCACCGACGCACCACTTGTCAAGCCATGCTGTGGCGGCATCCCATATAAAGTAGAGGAAGATGGCATGGATGTTGGCCTAGGGCCAGTCTTCCTCAGCAGAAAGAGGAGGATTGGTAGATGTTAGTTCAGGGCCGATCTTCCTCACAAAAAAAAAAAACAAACCAGGCATATAATTTGAATAGACTTTTCTCCAAAGAACATATAAAGATAGCCAGCAAGCACAAGAAAAGATGCTCAATATCATTAGTTATTAGAGAAATGCAAATCAAAACCATAATGAGATAACACTTCACACCCACTAGGATGGCTTTAATCAGAAAAAGAGTATATACATATTGGCGAGGATAAGGAGAGATTGGAATCCTCATACAATTCCAGCAGAATTATAAAATGATACAGTCACTTTGAAAAAGAGTTGGGCAGTTCCTCAAAACGTTAAATATAGAGTTATAATATGACTCAGTAATTCCACTTCTAAGTATATACTCAAGAGAATTGAAAACATATGTCCACAAAAACTTATATGTGAATATTCATAGCAGCATTAACTATGATAGCCAAAAAGTGGAAACAACCCAAATGTCCATTAATTGATGAATATATAAACGGAATGTGGAATATTCAAACAATGGAATATTATTCAGTCATAAAAGGAACGAAGTTCTGATATATGCTACAACATGGGTGAACCTTGCAAACATTATGCTAAGTGAAAGAAGCCAGATGGAAAAAAACCACATATGGTATAATTCCATTTATATGAAATATTCAAAACAGGCAAATCCATAGACACATAAAGTAGCTTATTGGTTACCAGGGAATAGGGAAAGGGGTGATGGGGAGTGACTGGTAATGGGTATGAGCTTTCTTTTTGGAGTGATGGAAATGTTCTGGAATTAGATATCGGTGACAGTTGTACAATTTTGTGAATATACTAAAAACCACTGAATTATATACTTTAAATGAATGACTAGCATGTGTGAATTACATCTCAATTTTTTAAAAAAGTCTAGAACTTGACATATCATTTCAAGTATTCAAATCAGAAGAGTTTGTTCCTAAGGCAAATAAGATGTAGAGAGTGGTCATCAAGATCAAGAACGGAGATTTTTCGAGGATGAGGAAAATCAGAAATAAGAAGGAGGAGGCCAACCCTCCATAAGTTTTTAGGTGAGCAGCAGGGGGAGCCCTTGATAGCAAAGAAAATTACAAAAATAATATTTATGCATCTGATCATAAAGTTAATACATTCGTTTTGCAGAAAACCTGAAGAAATACCAAATAAAAATAAGAAACCCATAGATAATTCCACCATCCTGAGAATGACTATTAACATTTCATTTGTGCAAATCCTTCCAGTCTTTTTTCTGTGTATGTATGTATGTATATACATACATACCCAAAACTACCTTTTTTACAAGAAGTAGAAGCATGATGTACATGCAGCTTTGCATCCTATTTTTTTCACTTCACAATATTTTTTATTTTTTCCAAAGCCTTAAATATTTTTGTGAACATAATTTTCAGTGTCTATAGACATACTGTAATTAAATCTATTTTCAGAATTTTTCCCTGTTATAAATAACACTGCAATAAATATCCTTGCACCTAAATCTTTATATTTCTTAAAAATATTTTCTAAGGCTAGATTCCTAGAAGAGCAATTATTAGATCAAATGTTATCCACAGCTTTAAGTCTTTGGATACATTTCTAACCAGAAAATTTGAAAAATCTTTCTACTTCCCCCAGCAGTGTATGCTTTTCTTTTTCCTGAACTTTTTCCCAAATATGCAATTATCTGTTTTGTTTGTTTAAAACATTTGCCAATTTGATAGAAAAAATTAGTGTTTCCTTTAATTATTTTTAAATAAGTAGTAAGCTTTAAATTTTTTCATGAGTTACTGTCTAATGTTTTATACTTGTACGAATTACCTTTTTGTGAACATTAACAATTTTTCTATTTAGGATATTTATCTTCTAATTATTGATTTCTAGAAGCTCTTCATGTATTAACCATGTTAACCTTTGTTTTACATTTTGCCATTTTTTTCCAAGTTATTCTTTGCTTTTTGCTTTTTTTAATCACGAGGTTTGATGTAGACAAGCTTTCAATTTTTATATCAAAAAAATCTATCTTCTCTTTTTATAAATTCTTCCTCTACCTTTTTGCTTAAAAAGTGCTTCCAAACAGTGGGAGTTGATGAAGAGTTACCGTAATTTCTTGTACTTCTTTGTGTTTTTATTTTTTTTCAATTTATATAATTCATCTATATCTTATCTAGGGATATGCTATGGATCCTCCTCCTTGCCCCAAAAAATGAATCAATGAATAATCTTTCATTTCCTCCTCTGATTTGAAATGATTGGGGACTTTGTACTTTCTTCTCTTTGTCTACTCTTGTTATCATATTGGGCCTAACAATTAATTTGAGGAAAAGTGACATCACTCAATAATATAGAATATGTCTCAATTTATTCAAGGCTGCGTTTGTATTATTAACTGAAGTTTTACACCTAATTTCATAGAGGCCCTATACATTTTTTTCAAACTTATTTCTAGGTTTTGTTGCTGTGGTTTGGTTTTTTTGTTGTTTTCCCCCCCATTGCAAAAGAGCTTTTTTCCCTCTACGATTATTATCTAGTTATGGATATTTTGTATCCAGGCATCATCATAAACTATTAGTTCTAACAGCTGATTTCTTAGGTTTTCTAAATAGATTATCCCTTAGAAATTCAAAATTCTCTCCTCATCCGGGATTTTGGAATCTCAAAACCAGTTCAATTTTTTTGAATCCTAGCTGTCTTTTGCTTCATAAGCCTGACTTCTTTTTTAAAAAAATAAAAAATTAAGTATATAAAATGACCAAATAAAAAGTATGGACAACTCTGAAACATATAGATTCTATTCCTCCACATGGATCTTAAAGAGGAAAGATTTGCCATGAAAGGTGTGTGTTTGTGTGTGTCTGTGTGTGCGTGTGCGTGTGTGAGAGGAAGATCAGCCCTGAGCTGACATCTGATGCCAATCCTCCTCTTTTTGCTGAGGAAGACTAGCCCTAGGCTAACATCCATGCCCATCTTCCTCTACTTTATATGAGACGCTGCCACAGAGTGGCTTGGCAAGCGGTGCGTGGATGTGCCCAGATTAGAACCTGTGAACCCCGGCCACCCAAGCAGAGCACGCGCACTTAACCACTGCACCACTGGGCCAGCCCAGGATTTTTTTTAATTTAATAAAAACTTAAATCCAAAATACTTTTAAAGAGGCACTAGTGACTCAAAATGCCCTTTGGTTTTAAATGGCCTCCAAAACTATAGTAGTTTTAAAATCAGGTTTATCGAGTTATAATTTACATATGGTAGAACTCCTCCTTTTTAGGACACAGTTCTACAAATTTTGACAAACATACAAGTCAGGTAACCCACCACAATCAAGAAAGAACACTTCTAACACCCTGAGAAATTCCCTTTGTAGTCAATCTCCTTCCTTTTACCCTCAACCCCTGGCAACCTCTGATCTGTTTTCTGTCCTATACATGCTGCATAATATTTTTATTTCTCAAGCTTCCAAGTGGAACCAAAGCCCAGCCGTTATCAACCAACACAATGCCCTCTTGCTGCTCATTTAAAAGCCACCTTTTCTTTGCTGACAACCAACAGATCAGTCTCCATGTCAGCAAACCAGAACTCCAGCTCCAGACACAGGCAAATTCCTCCTGTGAAACTCAGTCTGGCTTCAGTTGGGCCGACATGCCCAGACTAGCCTGCCAGCGTAGGGAAGCCGGGGGGAGGGGCGGTCCTCAGGGCATGGAGTACCAATTGCATACGCGTATGCCCGTGCGTGCGCATGCACTGCAGAATCCCAATATATTTTTATATGTTTTGTCCATCTACAGGGTGAGTAACATACTGGAGGGTAAATGAGCCAGCAAGTTCTGAGAAATAATTCTCTTTGAACTTTCCCTCTCTGTCATCTGATTGCTGAATGGTGTGAGCCCGTGGTCTGCTGATGAGAGCTGCCAGGTTTGGGAAGTGATGGCTCTTACGGAGTCAAAACACAGCCTAAACACCTTGGGGAGATCCGAGGCCTGAGAACCAATTTCGGAAAATTTTAAGTTGCCAAAGAAACCTAACTGTAAGCATAATGTCTGGAGCAGTTAGGAAGGTTTTTCATTTTTGTCATTTCTTTTAAGGTCCATTTTCTTCTGTGATACTTCTTTCCCCGGTTCTGTACACGTGGCTTGGGCTGCTTTCCTAGTTCACTTAAATACTGTTGTAAAGAAACCTATCTGTGGTTTTATGTTACCCCATTGGAGTGTTGTCTGTGAATACAGGGCATAAAAGGGGATAAACTGCCTAACTCAATCCACCCTTGAGGCCTGCCACATTAAAAAGATATACCATGGAACTTTGGTCTGCCCTGGAACTGTTGGAAAACTGAGAGACTACAGTGTTTAAGGAAAACTGAGTCTTGCTTGATGTAGATAACTCTCTGATTTACTGTTGTACCTATATATAACATTTTATATTTGTCAAGGCCTCTCAACATTCACGGTTAATAACTAGTCCTGGAAGAATATTTGTGGCTTATATTAACTCTTACTCAGGAGAAAAGCGAGGTACGAAAAACGTGAGAGAACAGGGCATTTGGTACGTTTAAATTCAAATCCACAGACATGCAAACTTCATAATCCGCCTATGTCTGACTTGACCACTTAGGGCTACTTTACCTCAAGCACAAAATATCTGAATTGTATGCCACACAAAGAAGTTGCCTTATTTATTTCATCAATTTTTTTTTCTCTTAATATGCCCCAGTTAATTGTTTATATTCTTGGCATTTTTTAGCAGTATATACAGAAAGGGGCACTACATGTTTAAAGAAAAAAATTGTGTGAGGAAAAGTTTAAATGGAGAACCGTCTATTTACTAACTTGGTCCTTCATTGAGAAAGGCTCCTGCCACTTCATTTAGTCCAGCTCACCCAAGGTCAGTGCCATGAAGACGCCCAGTTTGAGAATCATTGGTTTAGATGGCTGTCACCACATCCGTCCCCCGTTCTGCCTCTCTGCCCTGTAGATCTGCTGACTGACAGGGTCTACCAAAGGCAACACGGACTCACGGGAATCTGTGACATGAGCCTTGGGAAGGAATTGCAGCCCTGGAAGGCAGAGGTGAACATTTTCGTCACCAGCCTTCCTTCAGGTACTTCACTGAGACCTGGGCTTCAACTTTTCACCAGTAGGAGAGGACGGCAGAGGAAGGATCTGGTTCATGGTGCCATGGGATTCCAGTGATGCCTTTGTCATCAACTGCCATTCCCTGACCATCTTCCTTGTGCAAAGTGCCAACCTGCTGACGTAAAATTTACACTGTGATGAACAACCAGGGCCTCTCTCACGAGAGTTCTGTAGCCTCCCAGTGCTCTACCTTCTCCTGGGTTCGAGTTTAGGATAGGCCCATGTGGAGGAGTCAGGGCAAGTGGACTGGCAGCTGCTGAGCGAGCAGTGGTGACAATAGAGTTAAATGTGACATTTGCTTCATCATGGCTCCCCTCTCCCTATCCTCCAAACCATCAGACCTCCCAATATAAACAGATGTGAGCTAAGATCAGCTCCTTTTTGGAGAAAACAAGGAGATGATAATAAATAGCAACACTTTGACTGAAGTAACATTTGTCCCTGACCTGGCACTGTGCTAAATACTTCACATTCATTATCCCATTTAATTCTCACAAGAACCCTATAGAAACAGATGTTGCTGCTGCCCCATTTTGTAAATGGGAAAACTGAGGCATAGAGGTTAAAAAAACTTATCCATAGGGACACCGCATAAAAACTTACCCATAAGTGACCACATAAGTGTTTAAGTGAAGATCTGACTCCAAAGCCTGTGCTCTGAAGTAGAGTCCTTCTGTGCATATTTCACGTCTAGGAGCACCATAAAGCACTTTAAATACCAAAATAGTCGCATGAATGAGAGCTCTGACTGGGAGGAGAGTTGGAGAACCCAGCTCAGCAGGGATGGAGAATACGGGTGTATCCCCATTGCCCACTGGGACCTCATCTAGATCCATTTGTTTTTATAAGCACAGGTACTGCACAGTCATTTAAAAACATGTGCTGGCCAGGGCAGAACATCATCTGATGGCAGCAACCCACCTGGTGCCGGCAGCATCCAAGGAGGGAAGGGATGGGTGACTGTGGGTCAGCCCTTCCAGCACAGAAAGGAAGGGAAGGTCAATTTTTAGTGGGAATGATGAAGAAAGTGGTTCTGAAATGTTTTTCACAGAAATAGAAACCAGTGAAATAGAAGCCAGAGTTCTACTGCTTTAGCAAGATCAGGGCAACAGACAGGCAAGCAATTGGCAGCTACTGCCAAGCTCAGAAACTTGTCATATTTAGTTTGCTCCCCCAAAGTGCAAACCCAAACCACCCAAAGACCGTTAAGTAGTAACAAACAGGTCTGCAGTCACATCCCAATCACAGCAGCAAATGCCTCCATATCTCACAGCTGCCACGCAACTCTCAAAGTTGCAGCACGCTCGCTCGCTCTCTCTCTCTCTCTCTCACACACACACACACACACACACACACACACACACACACACACACACACACACACACAGCTCTCCCTCCTCCACCCAGGTCCCTGCCAACCAAGACCATCTCGGCTGCAGGCAATAATCAGGCAAGTGGCTTCTAACTGTGGCTCCAGAACCCGGTAGAGATAATGCTTGAGTTTACTGTAAAGCCTTCCTAATTCTCCAGGGATCTGTCCCAGAGGGAGCAGAATGCTTTCTGAGCAGCAGAGCCTGTTTCTCCAGCCCCCGTGTGTGTGCCTGGAGCTGGGGAGCCAGTCTTATATCTAGAGTAATTGCTGTATCTAATGGGGTGGTGCTGCACAGACTTGCTTACCAGCTCTAACTTTCTATGCGCCTGACCCTTTTATTACTGGCTCCTGCTTGATTTTAGGGACATTAGCCTGCCCCTGTGTGTCTGCTAGTGCCTTGCCAGTCGACTCCAGCTTAAAGGCTTCTTAGTAAAGGGGCTTTGTGAGTTTTCCTTTTACATGTCTTTTTTTCCTTTTTCTCTCCAAGTTCCTCTCTTTTCCTCCCCTCACTCCTTCCCTCTACCTGGTTGGAGCAGATGATTTTTACTTTCCTTAGGAACAGTCATACCATCTGAGAATACATTGTAAGAGCCTGCTTCCAGGTCACAGACTCAGATCTGTGGAAACTGCCTAGACTGTTCTGAAATTCTAAGCTGGGGTTCCAGTATCCAGCCTCCAGTTAAGCTGGATCCTTGTGGGCTGCAAATTGCAATGAATAAGTAGGCCAGCCAGCTAATCCTGCCTGTGGCAGCATCCCACACTAAAGGGACTGGAGGAGGAAGGGGAGCATGCAGGACTTGCCCCCACTCACTATCAAAAGGTCTAATTAATTTCTTTTCTTTAAGAAAAAGCAACATTTCTCCATAATCATGAGGGTGGAAGCCAAAGCCCAGCCTGTTTTAAGCACACGTCCCTCCTCTGCATGGTTGGTGTCCTTGCTGTCCGATCTGTGGGCTCCAGCTCCAACCTGCGTTCTCAACCATAATCTAAGTTCTAATATCCTCATCTACTGCTGTAAGATGTCCACCACGGCGAGCGGGTTCATATGAGCAGCATGGGGGTGGTCTTCAGCCTGTTCAGGTGGCTGGTTGGACCACTTCACAGAGTCTTGCTATAAGGAACAAGGAGAGGGTTTTGTGAGGCGCTTGAGAGCTCCCATTGAGACTGCCAGTGACAGGGAAACTTGTTCTAAGAAGTTATTTCTACCATAGAAAAAACTGGGGATATGGTTTAAGCACATTTTGGCTTAGAGTCAGAAAGCCAGGTCTTACGTCTAGCCCTTTTGACCAGTTTTATGGCCTTGGGGGTCTCTGAGCTACAGCTAAGTGAAGGTCCTAATTGCACGATCACATCTTATAGTACCATGGTGAGGCTCACGTCCCACGAGGAAGTGTGTGAGAAATTGCTCTGTAAACTGGAAAACAGCACAAATAAAAGAGGCTGTTGTTGTTAGGCCTCTATTCTAAGGCAGGAGAACCAGGGCATAGAGGAGTAAGAGGTAGAAATCACCCAGTCTGAGCTGCTAGGAGAATGACTCAGGCCTCTGTAGATCCTCCCAGGGTCTTTCTTCTGGAACATTCTGCTATATCAGTGGCAGGAACACAGGCAGTACTGCTCTCATTAGTGATGAAATGGCCAATTCCACAATCAGCTGTGGTAGAACTTAGCCCAAACTATTTTCCTGAAGTCATTCCACTGCTAGCCCTCAAGTCGCCTGGATGTTCCTCAACTCATCGGAGAGTGAGAGAGTAGTGTTAAGACCATGGACAATGGGACCAGGTGGCCTGGGTGCGAGTCCATCTCTGCATCCCTCCAACTAGGTGACTTTAACCAAGTGACATGACCTACCTGTGCTTCAGTTTACCCATCTGTAAAATGGTGATAAAAATACTATCTACCTCATGCTATTGTGAGGATAAAACGAGTAAGAAATGTAAAGTACTTTGAATAATTTCTGACATGTAGTAAGCTAAGTGTAGCTATTATTCTTTTCCAATAAAATAGTCCACTCTTAAAAAACGAAATGTGTGTTCTCACTTAGGGTAAGAGATGGATACTTTTAGGCATAATGGAGAATGGAATTTGATTTGGCTCCAAGAAATCCAATCCCTCTTCCCCCACTCCAGTGTGAAGTGACTGACATGCCAAGAGAGGTTAGATGACAGGGTCCAGTGGAACCAAAATGGTGAGCATATGCACTTGGATGCCTGGGAATGCAGAGTAATGACATCTCCTCTACCTGGTGGAGCCCAAGACTGGATGAAGACAGGTGTGGCTGAATCTGGGCTCCTCCATCGACTGCTGGATGACCTTGGACACCTGGCTTATCTCTTTGGGCCTCACTTCCCAAACTTTGTAATAATACCTGCCCCACGTGGTTGTTGCCTGGAGCAGTGCACAGAGGAGATACACAATATATTTCATCTATTATTGTTATTATGATACCATTTGTCATTCCCCAACTTTGTGATTCAGAGTTTTGAGAAATTACATAAATTTCATTTTTCAGGTTAATGTAGAAGAGCGAAAGAGCTAGATAAATGCAACCTAATGTATTTTCTGTTGAAGACAAGGAAAGGAAATGCTACATCATCACAATCAAGCCATTTGTGCAAACTTTATGAATTACAGTGAGTTATCTGATTTTCAAAACATCTCCATACACGAAAGCCCAATCCCCTTTAAACATTCTTCAATTTTCTTTCATAAACTGACCCAGGAGACACGGGTGATCCTAGCCTTTGTTTTCAACATCAGGTATGGAGGATAAGGGGTCCCAAACCAAAGTCTACTAATTCCAGTCACTCAGTTTTGCCCCTTTTAGTTTTGCTATGGCTTGGCACACTTTCACATTTGGAGGCATATATTTTTGAGAATTTTTCATCAGGATATTTGAGCAAACTCATAAATGGCAAGAACTGAAATAGCTCCACGGGGCTGGTGACCTTAGTCAGGTCAGCCATCAGGTTTTGGATCTGGCGATAAAAAGTCATAAAGTGAGTCAACCGATTGTGCAGAAGGGATGAGGCAGCAGGATTTTTCTCTTCTAGCTTCTCCAGCAAAGCACAAGTTCTGGCATCAGGGCTGTCCCTGCAGACAGGGTGTTGGGTTTCTGACATGTTGGGAGGGTCCCTGGAGAATGTTGGAAAGCAGAATAGACTGCTGGAGTCAAAGGGCCAGTATCAGTAAAGTTAGCACAAGATTTAATAGCACTGGAACATACCCGCCCATTCCATTTCTCCAGCCTGATAATCCAGGGCAATTAAGGGAAAGAGCAGAGATTTTGGTGGCTTTTAGCATTTTGAAAGTTTCATCTGGGCAAACACAGAAATGTGTATCAATGTTATCCAGACCTTACCACTGTTTGTTTTTGAGACTCCAAGATTAAACTAAAGACTGGCCTAGCACAGCAGATATTTTTGCTTTTGCCTGAGAGAAGACAGAGACTTGAGACGAAAGAGGGGTCTTTGGAGAGACAGGATTTCCTTGAGTATTCTCTGAGGGTCGCCAAGCACCAGACAGACAGGATCCCATCCCTGACACACCGAACAGTGCTCTCTCCTTACTACTGACATGCTAATGTAAAGGCAGCGAATTTGCAAACGTTTGATGCTTTATTAAGAAAATTATTCAATGCCAGGAAATATGAGGGTTAAATGCCTTGCTTTTATAAACACACTGCAATGGGGGAGAAAGAAGATTTTTAGATATTATGTGGAAAAAACGCAGTAAAAAGTGCTGAATTAGCCCATTCCATTCCATTGAATTGTTCAGCAATTATGGTCATCTCCAATGCCCCAGGAAATCAAAGCACACGATGAGACGCCAATCGAAGGATATCAACTGCTATGTTACCAAACAGATGACACATTCCACTTAGGAAGCATTTAAAACTGTATCAGAAGAAGTTGTGCTGAAGAGGAACTACAATTTTAACATCAGTTGCTGTATGACTGTCCACTTACATCTTAACTTGAACCTAAATGTTGCAAAGTTAAAGCAATTTTATTTGATCACACGGGGGAATTTACACTCTTTCATTTGGGGTAGATGGAGACCCTGGCACAGTCTAAAATTTATTAAGACTCTTGTCCCACAGGAACAGTTAACTCTTTGATCCTAGCACACTCTCTCCCCCCAGAAGAGTTATTTAAAAGTTACACGTCCTTTTTTTTCTTTTCACCCCAAGCCCGGGAGGCGCAGACACACAATTCCCCTTTCTTTCTCCCTCTCTCTCCCCCTCTGTCTCTCCCTCTTTCTCTCTGCCTCTCTATCTTTCTCTCTGTCTGTCCTTCCTGGAAGTTTCTAAAGGAGTTCCTGCAGCTCTAGTTTTCTTTTTCTAAATTTAAAAATGTGGCTTTTCTATAAAACGTCTCCCCACCTTGAGCAGCCCCTGTCCCCTGGGGCTGCTATTGGCATGATCTGTAAATTAACTGGAGTCACTTAGAGCCCTCAGTTAGCTTTTAGTCAAACATTAGCAGCAGTGTTTACTCTTGTGTAATCTTCAGTTGTTACTTAATTTAATGCCCGTCAGCATTTTTTTTTTTAAACATGTTCAGCAAATCCTTGGCACATGCTATTTGGTTTCTTTCCTCTTCCCCTCCCCCACCTTGACCCAAATCAAGCTCAACTGAATCCCAGTAAAGGCTTTCTAACATTTTTAATTTGCTAGTGCCGCTTGCTCTCTTCTCAAGGAAATGCGAGTTTGCTTTCTGTGGCAATCCAACTACATCCTACTCAGAGGCCCTTGCTTTGCATCTCCCGTCCCACCTTACATCAAAGAGAGTGAACTGTAAATTGTATAGTTTTTGTTTCTTGTTGCTCTGGCAGTTATTTGTGAGTGATGTAAGACGGGAAGCATCCTCATACTCACATTTGGAAGATGATGGTGTGGCCCCCTGAGAAAAACCCATTGAAAACTAACTTTGAAGGTCTGCCCAGTGGCGAGCTAAAAGCTGAACATCTCACATCATAATTCATACACAACTTTGTGTCTTTTGAACTTTCCTCCTCAGCTGCCACCACTTCTAAAGTAAATAGAGCCCTGGCCATTCTACGGTGTTCTGGAGTGCCTTTCATGATGTGAAATCCAACTACGTCCAGCAGGAGAACTTCTCTAAGGCTATCGTGAAGGCGGGAGGAAATACTGACTTCAAGTGGAACAGGGAGGCTCAGCTGCAAAGAGCAAAGTACATTATTAGGGGAATAAGAATGTAGGGAAAAAATTATGAGACTACCTTTGAAAGATGCAGCGAACAGCTCTTCCTGTCCTGCTCCTCTCCATTTCCGTGCGCAAGAGAACACTTACTTCAGTCCAGGGGCTTTGGATAATAGCATCACGCTCAATGTTCTGGGTTTCAGTGCCAAGAAGTCAAATGTCACCTTGAAAGTCTCATGGTTTTTTGGGAGATGTGATCAAAAGAATATGTACACCTAAAAAGGAGAAAGGACTCTGAGTCAGCCAGGTCTCAATTTGCTATTCCATTCTTTTCCCCTAAACCTTGAGCTTCAAGTTTCATTGTGTCTCAGCTGTACCTCCAGACTAGAAATCAGAACTCTCTTCCATATACCACAAGGGAAAATCCTACTGCTAAGAATCCTAAATGTGGGGGGATTTCCCTATTATGTCTCACAAATAGCACTCTAAGAAGAGTAGTGGGGAATACATGCGACAGGAAGGAGAGGAAAAATAGAGATATGGTGACTGAGGCTTCATCCAATCGCTACAAATGAGCAAATGCCAAAAGATGTGTTTTCACTTTCTCAGATAGGAAGGGAGTTCCTGGACTGAATCCACATGGAGTTCATGGTTGGATTTCTAGGAAAGCCTCAGCGAGGGGCTGAATTATGTGCTATTAACTCAAGCTGCAGCTGTCCTGGGGGTCAGCAGATCTGTCTGAGCTCATGTTACAAGTGCACACTGATGGCCCGTGCTTGGGGGCTGGTGTCACTGTGGGTCAGTCCTGAGATCTCTACATACGTCCCTGCCACTGACTACCAGCTTTCCGTTCTCCCTCGTGCCCACCTCTGGGATGTCACCACCTAGGCTCCAAAACGCAGCTGTTTTGCTACACAAGTTATGAACAAGTTCTACAACTTGAACCATCTGGCATGTGCTCGAAGCACAGGGCTGCATCAACAAGGACTTGAAGGCTTAAGAACTCACTCCCAGATAACAGCTCTTCTCAGCAAGAAAATTTGCCCACGACCCTCAGGTGCCCAACAGCACTGTTGATAAGGGAGCTCTGCTGTAGACTTGGCTGCTGCCTCTGTTAGTCCCACTGCTGAGTGACCCCACCACTGGCACGCGAGGTTTGTTCTTCCATTTTCTTTTCATAACTCCTTCAATTTCCCTCTCTTGCCCATCCTCCTCCCAACTTGCTCATTTAACAGTGCCAACTTATCAATTCTTATGGAGCAGTGTGTGCCTTTAAATCTCCTCAGAGGAGGGCACTTGACAAACATAAAACGGAAATTTTATTTTAGACAAATGTGCCATTTAATTTGAGATGTCAGCCATAATGATCAACAACAATAAATCCACTTTTCTATTAGGTAATCTGTGTGTGTGTGTGTTCGTGTGTGTGCAGGTGCTGTGTTGTGTCCCACTTTCTTCCTCTCTTTCTGCAGCACATTCGTGCATGTGTGTTTCACAGAGCAATGTCCAGCTTTCTGGGCTCCCCCAGTGGCAGCCTCAGTCTGCTGAGGCCTGTCTAGGACCTGCCTAGGCAATGAGAAATCAAGCGAACTGGCTGCGCTAAGGCGTTTCCACCAGTTCACAAAGGGAAAGCCTTGGGTGCCTTCCCAAAAGGCCAGGCATGTGAGTGAAGGCTGCAAAAGGAGGCTGACTTGCAAAACTCCCCCCACACTCAGGGTTTCCTCTGTTTATTCTGTCAGCCCTGTTTATTCTTTCAACTCTGTTTTCTCAGCAGAACAACTCATCACACTACACCCAGATTGTGGGGACACACAGAAAACATTCAAAAAGAACCATAGAGAGCACAATCCTGCTGATTCATTCACTAAGCCATTTGTTAGCAAGCTAGTTTGGGGTTTCTCTTTTCCACAATATTTTAGCACTTGGGGAATTAAAACTGCCAGATGTTCTCATCTTTAAACAAAATGCCCTGCATAATTGGGAATTTTAAATAAGTTTCACTGTTAAGGTCCCCTTCCGAAACATGTCTAACCAAAATAATCAGTTAATGAAATAATTTGGAAATCTAGACTATGCAAAGAGACATGTAAAATGTTAAGTACAGACATGTAAAATGTCTGAGTAAATAAGTGACATGGAAAATGTTAAGTCAGTCAGCACTTGGTAAACATTCACTGATGCAGATCTGGTTTCCTAAGGTTGAAAATATATGACCAAGTAACGCATAACTTCTGAAATATCATGGCACCAAATGAGAATTTACAAAAGGCAGTCGAAAAACAAACTGGACACACTGTAGCAGAGAGGCTGTGGAATCAGACAGACCTGGACTCAATTGGATTCCACGCCTGCTGTGCAACCTGGAATAAATGACATGTTCTCACTAAGCCTCAGTGTTCTCTTCTCTAAAATGGGGATCCTAAGAGTCATCCCCCAAGTCAGTGGATTGGTGTGGGGATTAAAATTAGGAAATGCGTGTAAAACACTAAACTACAATTTCTAGCTCATAGTAAGTGCTTAATAAATGAAAACTACTAGACACTCTTAACTTACAGATAATGTCTTTAAAAACTGGGAACTTAATTTTAAAACTTAGAAAACAATGAAGACCTCTTTGGAGAAATATCTGACTCCCAAACCCAGTAATGAAACATCTTGGAAATGCAGACCACTGGAAGCAGACTTGTTAAAGTGCCAGGGACAGGGCTCATACCCAGCTGACACTCAGTAAACATTTATCAATACTGACCACGGTTTCTTCAGGTTTAAAATAAAACGTCTGGAAGACTTAGAGAATCACTTGAGGTTATTCCTGAAATATTACAACATCAAAGTAAGAATTCAAAATACCACCACCACCGAAAAGAAAAAAAAGAAGCTGGATACCAATTTTGCTTACAAGACTGAAATGACCTTAAACACAAGCATTGCATGTAAAGCAGAGCTTCATAAAATGATAAAACCGGAATTAAGAAAGAATTCGTAGAAACAGAGGGAGTCTCATTAACTTCAGTAGAGAAATTTCTTCGTTTGTCATCCCATTGACTCCACAGCGTAAAGTCACAATGCCAGGGAGGTATCTGTGTATTTCCAGGGTGGGACCACCAACCCTTTCCATTTAGCCAAAGACTACCAAATTAGAATGGAACACTGCTGATTGAATAATTTAGAGTCAAGTTCAAACAGATGATCTCACAGAGGAGCGTTCCCACACATAGATGGAGAAAATTGAGGAAGGCCATAGTTTAAATTTTTTCTTTTTATCAAAGTAGAGTTTGCAATGTGACAATGATTAAGCTGTAGGGGAAGCTTTTAACAGAGTTCACTATGGCCTTGTACTAACTCACTGAAATACATCATTGGCTTTTCTAATCTTCCTTTAATTTTAGTCTAGAGATTACCATTTATCTTAGTATTCTCTCTCACATGGGGTAAAAGAAGAATCAAAATGTACAGAATTCAATAAGGCATTGATTAATTCATGCTGATCTCTCTTCTAGGCCTCAGATATCAAAAAGGAAGGCAACCAAGATATTATCTCTGTTGTTGAGAACAAGCCCCTGATCTTTAGGGATGTGTTTTTAAAATGACCCACTGCTCTTTACTAAATGTCAAATAAATTGATCTCTAGAACACTTAAAATTCCATGCTGTGTGGCTGTGTGGTGCAGTAATACACACACACGTACGAGTAGAAAGAAAAAGGTATCTGCAGGGGCCGATTGTGTGTCTGGTTTGCTTTCCACAGTCATTTGCACTTTGCCTGTGCAGAGAAGAACCATAATAGTACACCTTTGCAAGAAAGGGGGCACAACTCCAAATCAGGGAGGTTTGGCTGCAGGTGGGTATGGGAATGCAGAGTTTATGGAAACTTAGCTTTTTATTTATTTATTAATATCTTTGTTGAAACCTGTGAGCTTAGCCAGGCTTCCTACTCTAACTTTTGGGAAACACACCTTGAGGCCTCTTCAGTCTCCTGGTTCATGTTGCATAGTTGAGCTGTGGGGGACAGAGGCCTCGTAGTTCTCGGCCCAAATGTCAGCATGTAGATTTACTTTGCCTTTGTATTAGATTAAAGTGCTTGGACACACTGGTAGGCTAAATTTGTTGTTGCATTGTTGATCAGTTTTCTTTAAAAAAAAGAAGAAAAGTCATGCTATCGCTATATTTAGCAGAAGGCCATTTTCTACTTTATCCTAGTTAGGCCTCATGTTTACTCTTCTGACACAATTGGGCTCCCCTATAGCTTGGCAACAAAAACTTCACTAAAATGAAGCAATGTGGTAATTTACACTGGCTGCTCTGGCAGGAAAGAAATTCAAAGTGTAATTTTTTAAAAGTTATAAATATAGCTCACACATAAACATAACATGAGCATGTGGCAAAGATTTATTTAATTCATTAATGAGAGCTGGTGCAAAGAGCATTTGAGGGACTGAATATGTACAGGCACTGAAGATGGAATGTGTGAATAAGTCGCTAGACTAGATAGAACACTGGTTAATGTTACACACAGCAATAAAAGCGCAACCTTTAGGGTCATCTTTTCAAGGATCAAAATCACTTGCATCACTACTGAACAAAAATCTACAAATGAACATGTCATTTCATAGAGTCTGAGTCTTAATCCATAGCAAATAATTTGTCAAATAAGGTGCATTCCCTCAGAGAATCAGATAATCCTTGGGTGGGTCTGTTAGATAAAGCTCCCTTAAGACAGTGAAGGAACATACAGCCATCCTTTTGCCTTATTTCAAGTTGACACTTTGTCTTAACATCAGTAAAGTGCTTTTTGGGAAAAAGTTGTCTCATATGGTAAGACAATTGAAACCTTGGGACAGATCATTGTAGGAACAGAAAAGCATTGCAGACTCAAACTATGAGCATTGCCAGTCAAACTATGTTGAATCTAAGAAATACAGAGTTGGAAGTAGAAGCAACTCAAGTGTCTATCAAGGTATGAATGTATAAACAAAATGTTGTACATACACACAATGGAATATTATTCAGCCTTGAAAAGGAAGGAAATTCTGACACATGCTACAACATGGATGAACCTTGAATACATTATGCTGAGTGAAATAAGCCAGACACAAAAGACAAATATTCTATGATTCCACTTATATGAGTTATCTAGAATAGTCAAATTTGCAGAAACAGAAGGTAGAATGGTGGTTGCCAGGGGCTGGGAGAAGGGGGAATGGGAAGTTGTTTAACAGGTAGAAAGGTTCAGTTTTGTAAGATGGAAAAGTTCTGGAGATCGATTATGCAACAATGTGGATGTACCTAACACTCCTTAACTGTAGATTTAGAAATGGTTAAGGTGGTAAATTTTATGTTATGCATTTTTTTCCCCAATGAAAAATAATTTAAAAATATTCCAGAGTAGGTATCGCCAATCCAGATGCATGTTAAGGCAAGAAAATGACCCCCACCAGAGTGAGACCAAAATGTGGGACCATCTGAAGTACTAGATTGTGACTTAACCTACAATATGACACAAATGAAATGACTGCAAAGATGCCAACCTAGCTATGGTGGACCTCCGCCACATCATGGAAATGATCCAGCAATGTAGCAGAGGCGGCTGCCTGAGCAGCCCAGCATCCTGTCATGTCTGGTAAAGCCAACAGGAGCTTGGGATGAGGTGTGTTGGACATAGCCCAGTATAAAGACCCACAGCTGCAAAGGACTATCTGTCCTTTCTTTTTTTTTTTTTTTTAAGGATTTATCCTTTATTTAAAATCTCACTTTTTTTCTCACCTTTCATAAAAATGTATTCAAAATGGATCATAGACCTTAATGTAAAATGCAAAACTATGAAACTTCTGGAAGTTAACATAGAAGAAAATCTAGGTGATCTTGAGTTTTGCAATGAGTTTTTTGTTTTTTTTTTTATTTTCATATCCCTCTTTTTTCAGCTTTATTGGGATGTAATAGACAAAAATTATATATATTTAAGATGTACAACTCGATGTTTTGATATACGTATACATTGTGAAATAATCACCACAATCCAGCTAATTAATATATCCATCACCTCACATCATTACCATTTTCTTTTTCTTTCTTTTTTTTTTTTATGGTAAGAACACTTAAGTTCCACCCTCTTAGCAAATTTCAAGTAATAATACAGTATTGTTAACTATAGTCACCATGCTGTACATTAGATCTCCAGAATTGATCCATCTTGCATAACTGAAACTTTTGAATAAATACTCAGAGAACCCCCTCCACCCCACAAACACTTTTAACTTTCCTTAATTCCATTTAAGAGTTAATGAGAAAAAGTTCAACCCAATATTCACTAAACATTGGGAACTAGCTTTCTGATGATTATATTTGTGTCTTTTCTCCATTGCCCCAGACTTTGGGCCAGGCCCTAGAAAAACTAGGCCTCTGGCAAAAAAATGCAAAGAAAACTCTTCTTAATGGCCAAGGGCAAAGCCCTCACTCTTGTCTGACATGACTTCATCGTAACTGGTTTACATACTCCTGAGGGATGTGAGCGCTCTCACGTAAGAAGCTTTGCCACATACATACAAAATAATTTTATTCCCTCATAAACTTGATTAATCTTCTCAATAGAGCAATTAGGTCTCTACTTTCTTTCTTTTTCTTCCTGACCAATAGAAACTTTCTCTAATTTTTATGGTGGATTGACATGATGCCATGGAATGATGATGAAGATGGAACGTTAAGCCCAATTGCATTTTAAAATCCAAATCTTTTATGGAGTCAGAGGAAAACTGGGCCTGCCTTGGTTAGGCAGTGTCCTTCAATGCCTTACATAATGCCCACAGTCAGAGTATTTTACCATCTGGTCATTAATTTTTCAGTATTATAAAAATTGGGAAAATGCATTCATTTGCAAAAACAGTTAACTAATCCCAACACTCAACCCTACACTAAAAACAAAAACCAGCAATGTCTAGAAACATGTTTTGTTTCATCAGACCTTTCATTGTTAAAATGAGCATTTACTTGGAACTAACTGCTGTCAAAATCCAAATGCTCCTTCGAGCCAAAAGAAATCATTCTCTCTTACTTAGGAGCCCCTTCATGGTATGATTTATTTCACTGTAAACTAATTCAGTGAGGATTACAGAGCTTATAAATTGAGGTATCCCTCCCAAAACCCAAACAAATCTCACGCACAAAAAAGATGACAACAGGTAGAGAAGGAGGCCTATAGCTTACTACAGTTAGCTGTTTACTATCTTCTATTTTGTTTCACTCTGCTTGTTTTTGTTTTCATAAAGCCTGGCTGTTTAGCAGCTGGTGTAACCCAACTCAACCCACCCTCAAGTTCTGGTCTTTCCAGTGCAGACTGTCTCCTGACATGGAATGACTCCACAATGGTCAGCCAAGAAAATAATTACGATAAGCTCAGAGAAATCTACAAACTGTTTAAATAGCTAACGCATTAACTATTGGAGGAAGCAGGTAGAATTAAATGGAAAAATTAATTTTGAGAGAGAGAGAGAGAAAAAAAAAAGAATGACAGAAAGCACTCCAAAGGAAAGGGGAGGGAGAGGAGAAGCAAGCCAGCAGAAAGAAAGGAGGCTCTCCTCTAAGGCAGCTACAGTCTGAAGAGGTAGGGGCTGTGAAATATTTACTCGTCCTAAGTGCTTTCTCCTCCCTGCCCAATTGTGCCAACTCACTGCATCTTTTAAACTCTTCCATTTTTTATGGTCTTTTAGGTGCATATGCTCATCAGCTCAAAGGTGAACTGCAACTATTTCACAGAAAATAAACTCAGAGTATTTTTATGTGATCATTGCTCCAAGACAGTAAGAGAAGAAAAAAGAATTCAGCACACTGCCCATTTTTAAGCTTTGATCCTAGCCAAACCTCAAACCAAATCTGAGCCTTAGACTGGTCACCTCAGTCTCCTTTCGCTTCCCTCCCCACCAGAACATAATCATCTGACACCTCTAAGAGTCACAAGTCTAGAAGTCACTGTTGGCACAGCTTGGCTGGTGGCCCAGCAGTCTTGACACTGTCCCATCCAGGGAACCCAGAGGTCGGTGTAAGGATTTCACTTAAACACTACTTTTGACCTTTGGGCATTGCAACTATGAAGAAAGGTTTCAAAACCACACAATGTACCGGGGCATAAAAATGGCCTATATCCCTATGGGATACCTGAAAATAACTCCCAGTTTAGCTTTTTGGAATAAAGCAAATGCTTAAAGTAGCCTGAAGTGAAACTTAAATGTTTAATCAGCCCAGCTGCCTGTGAAGCTGGCCTTGGGGCCGGGGGACGAAGCGGTGGTTTCTCTTTGAAGCCCGGCTGCTGCAAGGCCAGGAGCAGCCGTCCGGGGCACGCTGCCTCCTCAGCCCGCATGGCCTCCTCTAGAGGGGTGGAGACAGGCAGCGTTGTCCTCTTGCTGCTTTTCTGAAGGCAGAAAAGAAGTAGAAGAGGAAACACAAAAGAACCAGTTGAAAATTTTAGGGCTCTGGATTCAAACATTTTTGTGGCAATTAAATTGTCAAGAAACCAAGCTGCCTGCAGCAGGAGGAACTATGTTGAACACTGAACAAACCAAAGGGGGTCGAAGATGGATCTTTTATTTTCTGCTTTGATAAAAAGAAACCGAGGTGCAAGAAATAAGAGAAAAGATGATCAAGTGGGACGAGTTCTCCAACAGGTTGCTTCACTTTATGTTTTCGATAATGAACTACCAGTGAACCCAAAAAGTAGCCCATAATGTCTCTTCCTTCCCTTCTAAGCAACTTACAGCCGAGGAGCTTTGGTCAAACTCTGTGGTCTATAGTGTGTATCAGAAGAGACCCTCCTCCCCCATCCTCTTTCCCAGCTGAAGATTGGCTTCTTATGTCACCAAGAAAACAGAAAAAGAACTTCCATAAATACCCGCCTCTCTGCTTCCAGACCATTACTTCACTCCTGTTACTCTGTATGAATAATCCACACCCTCATGGTATGGATTCCTCTTAAGCCCACTCCACCACCAGCTACCACCCTAGTTATCTGCTCCCCTTTACAATAAAACCACTTGAAAGCATTGTTTATACTAGTGTTTTCCAGTAGAAATATAATGAGCCACATCTGTAATTTTGATTTTCCTATTAGCCACACCAAAAAAGTAAAAAGAAACAAGTGAAATTAATTTTAATAAGATATTTTATTTAACCCAACATATCCAAAATAGTATCATTTCAACATGTAATTGTTATAAAAATTATTGAGATATTTTACATTCTTTTTTTAAAAATTCTAATGTGTCACCCTTACAGCACACTTCAATTCAGAGTAGCCACATTTCAAGTGCTCAATAGCAACCTATGTCTAGTGTCCCATACTGGACAGTGCAGTTCTGTACTGTTCTGATTTCTCCTCCCATCCTCTCTTGACCACAATCCTTTCAAGTTTTTGCCTTCACCACTCTACTGAAACTGCTCTTGTCCAAGTCTCCAATAATCTCCATTTTGCTTTATCTAGGTCACATCTCAGCTTCATTTTGCCTGACCTACCAGCAACATTGAACCCAGTGGATCACTCTTCCCTGCTTGACCAACTTTCTTTACTTGGCTTCCAGGATACCACACTCTCCTGGCCTTCCTCTTACCTTGTTGGTTGCTGCCCTCAGTCTCCTTTGCCCTCTAAATAATCTCATCTCTCTGCCCTCTAAATAATGTCCCAGTGGAAGGTCCCAGGGTTGAGTCCTTCATCTTCTTCACTTTTCTAGGTACCCTGACTCCTTGATGATCTCATACATCTATTTGTTGACCAATCTCCAGCCTGGATCTCTCTCCTGAGCACCAGCCCCATAATCTCCATCTGGACTCATACATCTCCATATGGATGTCACATGGCATATCAAACTTTACACGTCCAAAAACTGATCTCTTGATCTCTACCTCCCAAACCTTCTTCTCCTGCTGTCTACCCCATCTCAGTATACGGCAACTCCTTGCTCCAGTAGCTCATGGCAAAAGCCTTGGGGGCATCTTTGCTCATCTTTTGCTCACACCCTACATCCAGTCCTTCAACAAATCCTCTGAACTGTATCTTTAAAATATATCCTAATCTGACTATTTCTTTGCATCTTGTCTGTTTTGCTCCTCACAAGAGTTGCCTGCTACATACAAGGTGGTCAATGATAAATAAGTGACCACTTCTTGAACCTTTGAGAAGTAGAAACAGGCTAGTGTTCTACTGGTTTATGCCCAACTGCAGCTGGTGTTAAACACACTACAATAACACCACAGAGCTGGGGAATGGCAACAAGAGAACACCATAGATGTCCCTGGGTAAGGAAGGAGAGATAAAATAGAATGGCTGAATTGTTCTCACCTGCAGCATAACCGGGTGGAATGCCACTCCACTTTGCCACTCCTTATTCACCCAAAGCCACCAACCTAGGCATGCTAATCATTTACTCCCAAGCCTTTCAAGAATCACCATCACTCTCTCTTGCCTGTCCCATGTGCCATCTTCCCTTCTCCCTCAACATGGTACCAGAGAGGGAAATCTTTGCAGATTCCTATTTTAATGCTTATACATCAGCTTTGTGCTCAAATAATTTTTTTCTATGTCATTGGATCTAAAATTTTTAAATCAGGTAGTAGAAATCACAAAGTAGGAGATTTGTAGATTTGACATATTAAAATGAAAATTGGCTGTATACATAAAAAACTAATCAGTATTAAAAATTCCTCACCAAATTGTGAAAAAATGTCACAGAGACTAAGTCAAATGATTAATATTTAAACAAAGCAGTCGGATACAAAAGCAAAATAAATATGTAAATAATACAAATAGTCCTTGACAGCCAATACGAGCGGTTAGAAAACACGTTGAGAAAGGTATTTGGGCATCCCTAAGGAAACAATTTGAAATATGAAAAATAAAACTTGTATTCAAAAGGTTTAATAGCAAACATATTATTTTTCCAATAATGATAGAATAGTTAAACTGTTATTTATACACTCGGTATTAGAGTCATTAAAAATGATGTTTTGAAAAAAAATGATGTTTTGCAAGAATTTATCATGATATGAAAAAATGCTGATCCTACATGAAAACAGTGGGATATTAAATTATATATCTGATAGGATCACAAATTATAAAACAAACAATAACTATACATGGAAAAGGGTTAGAAGAAAGGACACCAAAATATTAGTACCTCTAAATAGTGATGCCATGGGCATTATTGATATTTCCTACAATGAACATATATTATTTTTGCTGTGAAAAGAACAGCCTTATTTTGTAAATAAGTGAAATGGGAAAAATAAACTTCTCATTCCATTGATCCAATTCGCACCTAAGCCCCACTTGTTCACTATTAGGTTTGTATTGATTTAGTAAACACAAATCCTTTTTATTCACTTAATAACAACATTTTACTGTCTTAGCAAAATCTAAATTATTTGCAAACGTGTTTCCAAAAAAAATGTAGCACAGAATCCTGGTGAACAAATAAGCAATCATAGCTTCTTGTTGACTTTACAGAATAAGACAGAGTTTAAAGGAATGGGCCCTCCATCCCTCCCTCTTCGTCAAGGAACAAAATAGGGCTTTGGATCCCTGGGGTTTTTCTTCCTTGCAAAGGGACAGTTGAAACATGGCTTCTCCTCTGGAAATTCCAGAAGGAATTTCAGCAATCCAATTCTCAAAAAGATATGGGTCAGAGACTTAAAGAGTAGAGAGGCTGATATGATCCTTATCCAAGAAAGTCAATATAAAACAAAACAAAATTAATGCTATTTTTTTAATCATTGAATATCCAGTCCATATTCAAAATTTCCAAGTTATCTCAAAAATATCTTTTTACTTTTTGTTTGTTTCAATCAGATCTAAACACTATCTATTTGGATCTGGTTGTTTTCTTTTATATCTAAAAGCGAAATATTCAAAACTACATAAATGCCCAATTATAAAAAAATGCTTAAATAAGTCATGTCATAGCCATGAAAAGAAATTATATACAATCTAAAAAATAATTGATCCGAAAACTATTTGCTGGCATGGGAAAATGCTCTTGAGATCAAATTAAATGATAGAAAAAAATGTCATGCTCTTATTTCCATAGGATAAATTCCTAGATGTGGGATCTCTGCGTCCAAGTTATATATGTAATCTCAGCAACAGTGTATAAGAGTGCTTGTTTCCCTTCATTCTCACCAGCACTGGAGATTGCAGGTTTTTAAACAATTTGCTAAGTGAAAAATTATATCTGCCCATTTAAATTTGGATTTTAAGTTGGGGTGAGTATAAAATTCTACACATTTGTTGGTCATTTGTATCTCTTCTCTGATGGAATGCTTGTTTCTAGACTTCATCTACTCTGCCTTTTTTTTCTATTTAAAAATATTTTTATTACTATATAGAGCTTTATGTGTGTTAGGGATATTAATTTCTTATTTGTTCTCTGTGTTACAAATATTTTCCTTCACTCTCTTGTTTACATTTTAATGATAAAATTTTAAAGTTAATGTAATATCTTTTGACAAACAGAGGTATAAATTATTTAATCAAATACATCTTTCTTTTGCTTCACAGCTTTCCTCACCTGGAGTTTACTCTTAAAAAGTGTTTTTAAATTTCTTCTAATTTTTATAGGTTTACATTTTATATCAAGGTCTTTAGTTTATCCACAATATGGTTTTGTATATGTTAGGAAAGGAAATCTAACAATATTTTCTTCTAAAATATATCAATATCCTAATACAATTTCTTGATGATTCATTATTATCCCACTGATTTGAAATGCCACCATTATCAAACCTTAAACTTACATATATACTTATACTCTGTTCCATTAATTTACTTGTCTTTTCCTCTGCAAGTACCATATCATTTTTATTATAGTAGCTTTAGAGCATGCTAAAATATCTGGGCAAATATCTTTTCACTATTCTTTTTCAAAAATTTGTTGGCAAGTCTTACACACTTTTTCTTACATAAAGTTTTATAACAAATCTATAGAGTTCCTTAAAAATCCTCATTTCTGTTCAACTGAATAGCATTACATTTGTTTATACACTTGAGAAAGACTGACAAAAACACATGAAAAGGATGTTCTCTTTAGCAAAGTTTATAATAGTAACAAATTTAAGTAGCCCAAAGTTATTATAACCAATAGAGGAATGGTTAAATAAGTTATGGCACATTCACATATGGTAACTAGTCTGCAAAGATGGCCCCCCAATGAACCACACCCCCTGGGATTCACGTTCTTGTCTAGTCCCTTCCCACATTGAATCAAGGCTGGCATGTGTGTCCAATAGAATGTGGCAAAAGTGGTGCTATACAACTTCCAAAATTGGTCTTAAGAAGCTTTGAAAATTGAACCTTGGTCACTAGGAGTACATGCTTTGGGGGAAGCCAGCTGCCATGTAAGAGGTCCAGATACCCTGAGACCTTCCTGCTATGAGACATCCCAATGTACCTACATGGAGAGGCCACATGGAGGCAAAGAAATGCCTGGCTAGTCTCAAGCTGTTCCAGTCATCCTAGCTGAGACATCAAAACCATGTAAATGAAGAAGTCATCTTAGATATTCAACTCAATCAAGCCTTGGATTCCAGTGCCAGCCACCATCTGACTGCAACCTCAGGAGTAACTTCAAATGAGAACCACACAGCCAAGCTTGGTCAACCCACAGAACTGTGAGGAACAAAAGAGTTGTTTTAATTCACTAAGGTTTGGAGTGGATGGTGTTGCAGCCACAACAGAAATCGGTACCTGAAACTGGAGTGCTACCATAACAAAAGCTAAAATATGTAACGCTGGCTTTGAATCAGGCAGTGGGCAAAGGCCAGAAGGCCTTGAGAAGACTCTTAATGAAGGCTGAAAAGGCAATTAGCATAATGTTATTGGAGGCTAAAAGAAAGAGGACTAGTGTTACGTAATGGTGAAAAGTTTGGCAATATGTCACCCATGATAATGGGGGAAATAGAAAATATTCCTACTGAATTGGTGAATTTGGCTAAAGAATTCCAGGCAGAACACTGAAAGTGTCAAATATTCTTTTTAGCTATATGATAAAGTACAGATAAAAAGAGATGAGTTAGGAACAGAACTGCTCAGTTTTTTAATAGAATTTAAAGAAAATATAGAGGGCCTAAAATAATCTGTCCAACCAGCAAAAGGGTCTCAAGGCAAGAAATGGCTGCAGGATAAAGATAAAGTAAAAGATGTATCTGTAAGACACTTTGTGAAATGTAATATATATAGATGAAAGTGTAATACACACGCATGTTGTTTGTGTGTGTATATATATACATATATACATACATACATACATACATGGTAGATTTTAAATTTTAATTTTATTTACTCTATAAGACATTTATAAATGTTGCTTTTATCCAATTATATGAACCCCAATAAGATTCATAGGCAATGCATAAAATTGTTAAGAGAATAGTACTTAGAGAAATATCATCGGCTTGTACTGAAAGGGACAAAGACAGTTCAAAATGAAAAGAGCCCCTGGGGCTCCAACATTCTACAGTCAGGAAGCAGATTGAGATAGCCACTCAGTTGCAAATAAGGACCATTTCTTATGGATAAGAAAAATGACTCAGACAGCAGAGATAAGAGCCATGGAGAAACATTTCTAGGTAGCAAGACTGGGCCCTAATATGGCAACTGGTAGTATGTGCCTGGCTGAGATTCAGAATTGCTATGGAATAATAACTACTCTATGCCTCCAGTTCTCATCTTTTTCATGTTATCCTATGTCTGTTTTACTATTGCATCTTAAGTGTGGGGGCCACATAACTTGTCTCTTTAGTTAACAGATCTTCAGACTGAGAGGAACCACATACAGAGAGTTGCACTTGAGAAAGAGCACCTGAGGTGCTACATCTGCAGCTGGGCTTATTTAGATAGTAAGATCCTGGACCCTGACTTCAGCCTGTTACTATGATGGGATGAGGCTGTGGGGCAGTCTTAGAAGAGGATGAGTGTATTTTTCACATCATGAGAACTGCACTGTTGTGGCCAGAGGGTAGACTGAAGCACTTGTCTCCAAATGGCTACCAACAATTCTTTTCCTCCTTGTATGCATATGGCACTCCCATATCAAGAGGTAAAATCTTGGGGAGGTTCATTATGCAGTGATAACCAGTACACCATATGATGGAATACTACGAAACATTCAAAAGAATGTTATAGACTTATATGTATCTGGACTAAAGCCTGTGATATAACATGAAGTGAGAAAAAAAGTATTTAATATACATAGCATAATTCCATTTTGATTAAAAGAAATATATCTGCATTCATACATATATTTCTTATATTTATCAACAGAGAGACAGAAACATAGATACATACATAGAAACATAGAAAGATATAGGGTAGGTATATGTATAAACATATCTCTATAAGCAGAGGAAAAATTAGTCAAGACTATACTCCAAACTGCTAATAGTGGTTATTGCTAAGGATTGAATTGGATGGACAGAGGGAGGTGAGACTTTTCTTTCTTTACATGAATTCAAAGAATGGGCTGGGATTGCAGATAATTTTTGCTTTAAAAGATAATATTTATTTAAAAGATATTTAAAAGATAATATTTATTTAAAAGACATTTAAAAGATAATCTTAAATAAAATTTAAATTTAAAACCTACTATATATACATATATATAAAAACACGTGTTTAAATTAAAAATTTAAAAATTACTATATTTATATATAAACGTATGTTTGTGTATACGTATATTTATATGCACATATATACATATATGTATTTTAAGCTTAAAAGAGTACTGTTATGCAGAACGCAGGGTGTTCCTTGTCACTTAAGTTATAATAACAATACCAACCATCCTTTAAAAGAAAAAAATCATTTTAGAAAAACGATATTTTCATAATCACAGAAAAACTATATATTCAGTGAAAAAGACTAGAAGATATACAGGCAATTCTGCTATAAGGCCATATAGTCATTCTTGAAAAACCTAACGTTCTACAAAATCAAGCATTGGCAATAATAAGGCTTATCAGTAAAAACACAATCCAGGCAGCCCCCTCAAAACGTATAGAATTTTGTAACAAAAATAATCAAAACAATAACACACTTCAGTCTTCTCGGGCATTTGACCCAGCATCACAAATAGATGATCTTTGTCAGCTTTAAATACTGGGACTTATGGACTTATGATTCCTACTTCTAGAGGTAAGTCCTTCAAGGCATTTGCTTGCAACAGAGACGAGTTTCCCTAAAACTTAAAAGTCTATTTAAACTCTATAGAAATTCATTAAAAAATGTATTGGGATTATAAATAATTTTTATTACACTCCTGCTTTTTTTCTTGAAGTATATTGATAAGTCTTTTTATTATTTTAAGAAAGCTCACTCTTGATTTCTTCAAAATGTTAGGGTGCTGGAAAAAAATCTCATATGAACCTATACGACTTCCACCATTATATGGACATAGTCCCCTATTTATCAATCACTTTTGAGCTAACTGGCATTATAGTAACATGTTATGGCAGAACAGACTGTGCCACAAAATGTCAATATTAATTATTCCTGGGAGGTAAAAGTACAGGTAATTTTAATTTCTTTTTATGATCTATCCTTACTTTTTAAATTTTACATAATATGTATTATTTTCATAATCAGGAAAAAAAGATTATTTTCTTTTAAAGAATTAGGACTGTCTCTTTCCTTTGTATCTCCTCATACTCATGTAATAGAGACTTAGTCCTTCTGGCCAGTTCCTCTCAAGCAGTGCCTTCAAATGGTTGACCACTTTGGCCTCAGCCAACTTCTTGGTTTTCTTGTAGAATTTACAAACTAATTGAATTTAGGAAATAGTTGAAAAATATTGATCTACATTAGATATGAGATATAGAATGAAGAATCAAGGTTCAATCTCAGGTCTTCTGAGATTACTTTTACTACAGAAAAACACTTTTGGTGGTCCATGGCAATTTCAGGACCTGTATTTGTGAGGGTGCCCAGCTCCTCCAAGAGCATCAAACTGTGTTGGCCACTTATCCTTCTCAAGAACAGTTTGCTCATTGATCTGTGCCCTGTGCTCCAAGTCTGGAAAAATCAGGCCCTCTGAAAACAAAATCCTTCTATTGGCAAACGTACTCTACTTCTCTTTTTCCAGCTCTGGTTTAGCCATGTCTGAGCGCTATAAGCAGAGTGTAGAATTCTTTCAGTGCCGTGAGTTGGGAGTAGGCAAAGGAGTAGTAGGCTTGGGTAGGGGGGGAAATACTTTTTTAGTAAATATAAGAAAGTTGTCAAATTGCAAGAATTTTGTAAGCCAGCCAAGCAGTAGTTGTTTTCAACCCGTATCCTAGGATATTAACTTAATTCTTCAAAAGATGACTGCTCGATCTCAGCTCCACTTTTCTGAAATAACAGACTTCTTTTTTTTGGTAAGGAAGATTGGTGCTGAGCTAACATCTGTGCCAATCTTCCTCTACTTTATATATGGTACACCACCACAGCATGGCTTGATGAGTGGTGTGTAGGTCCACACCAGGCATCCAAACCCGCAAACCCCCGGCCAGCGAAACGGAGCGTGTGAACTTAAACCACTATGCCACTGGGCCGGCATCCTCAACTCTTTTCCTAGGTAACTAGGGATAGGTTTACTTTGCTGACCTGAGGACATGGAATATCCCTTTTGAGGTTTGCTCATGTTGACACTTCTAGGAAAATCATCCCATCTGAACATGGTACAGGGATTTTAGCTTAAATAATGCCAGGCTGTGTACTTGAAACCCTGGAACAACCTCCACCTTTGGGTCCAATACCATGAGAGGCCAGGAAGAAGAGTTTATAACCATTGGAACAGATGACTCCATGGGCATAGTCTAATACCCACCATCATCAAACAACAAAGGGTGAGCCCACCTTGCAATCAATCCCATATCAGAACACCATCCCAAGAATATAATCCTTCCTTGTCTATTCCAACTCCAGTACTCCATTTTCCAAAGCCTTCATCCAGGCCCTCTGGAACTGTTGCTCCATTATCATCAAACTTCCATATACTGTCAACCTATTTTTCACCTGCATGACTTTCTCTTGAAGTTACTGTCTCTCCTGCAGCCCTCTCAAGCTGCAGCTGCTATTTTCTCACACTGCATGGATCTGTAGCATCAGCATCCTCTTGCTCCCCATTGCTGTTTCTAGTCTACTAGCCTCTTATCAAAAAAGTTAACTAAATGAATTAAAAATTTTTAAGACTCAATCATTTGTTTATTCCACTCTCTGCACCATCTTGCTGCTGTCTTCTCCTGATCTCCCCAATATTCCCTTTATTCATCAAAGACTTGTGACCTTGATCATAGTTTTCTCTGGTAGGAAACACAAGGTCTCTAGGATCAGAGAACATATATGTATTACCCACAGAGCATCTTAGCACCAGTTCCCTGAGCCTCAGTCCCCATGAGGTGACATAATGAGAGCCAGAAAGAAGTACTCTGTGCATACAGCAAGGTTGCACCACAGGAGATCCCTGAAATTATGAACTCACATAGGATAGCTGGCACATCTGCCCCTCCTCCCTTCTGAAAGGAAAGACAGAGAGAAAGAAAGAGACTTTTACTCTGGAATGTGAACAAATCCTCTCTGGGAATTTGAGGGGAGGTCTCTAGGTCTTCACTACCCAGAAATGAAAGCACATGACTCCATGAGAAATAAGTCTCTAAATCTCTCTGGAGCAATACACCATCTCTAGCTTCTAAGGAATATTTGCCATTCAATCATTCTTTAACCAAGTTTGCCAATGTTCTTTGTTCAGAAATCCCAGACTGTGCAGAAACATAAAAATATTCATGAAGAATTATCTCCCACTGCTATCCTAGAACTTGTCATCACCCCAAACCTCTCTACCACCAAAATCATTAAATCATGTTCCTACTAATTCCTTTCCATCCAGCTTGTTGGTTTGACTCCTCAGATTACAAATGTTTTTCAACCTCTTTAGGACCTTCATTCTATTGACCCTTCTACTTCCTCCTAATCTATCAGTCTTCTTTTTCAAATTCCTCCTTTCCAAACTTGAATTCCATGGTACATCATTTCAATAGCATATTTGCCAGTGCCCTAAATTCCCTAGTTTTTAATATTTATATCAGCAGCTGCTAACAAAATGCCAATATTACCTGAACCCAACTATCTTTTTTTTCCTTTGTGTCTGAGCCTAAATAGACAAATACTGCTGGAGAAAGGGACACATAGACAGACTGGCATCATTGTGAAGTTATGAACACCAAAACCAATGTGTCCTTAACACATCTCAGAAGGTTCCTATGTGCATCTAAGTCGGTTCTCTCTCCCGCCTTTCAAATGAATATTTCAAACTGTCTCCACTCACCTCAGATCTCTAATTTGCCCTTTTATTCCTCCACCTTCCCTCTCACTCTTAGCAAATGACCTCACTTCCTGCTTCACAAAGAAAATAAAATCCACAAGACAGGAACTCCCACAACGAACTCCTTATATCTACACTCATCCAGTCTTTCACCTCTTCTGTTAGAGTAGAACTACTCCTTCTCCTTTCTAAGACCAATTGCTCCAATTATTACATTGGCCTTTTCAGGAACCTCTCACTCTCTCTTCTTTCTCCTTTATATTCAGCATTCCCTCTCACTGGAATCTTTCCCATTGACACTATACTTACTCAAGTTTCTCCCATCTACAAAGGAAAAAAGAAACCCTTCATATACCTCCTAACCAGTTTTCCCACACTTACTTTTGCTGTCCTCCCAATTGTTCTCCACCCTGCAGCCTTTGTGGTCTTTTCAAATTAGACCATGGTCACCCCCTCCAACACTGCCCCACTTAAAACTCTTCAGTGGTTTCCCTAGCCCTTTGAATGACAACGTAAACCTTGCATATGCCTTACAAAGCCCTGCTGGCCTGACCTCTGCCCACCATTACAGCTTTATTTTGCACCACTCTCCTCCCTCACTCTCTATGCTACATTTTCACTGCTATTCTTTTAAAGTTCATCAAACATACCATTCCTCTCTGTCCCCAGGACCCTTGGGGATGGTGCTCCAGTTACTTGCTTTATGCTTCTTTTATATGCCTCACTCCAACCCTGACCAGCTCACCTAGTTCAGAAATTATCTCACTTGGGGAAGACTTCCCAGAACTCCCAAATCAGATAACTCTCCTTCAGAGTAATTGTCTCTGAAATATATTTATCTTTGCGATTATTTGATTAGTAGCTATATCCCTCCACCAAACCATAAACTCCATTAGAGAAGAAGAAAATTCATCATTATTCCCTGAAGCCCAGCCAATCATAGCCAAAGCCCTGAATACATGCTTGAATAAATGAACAAATGAAGACTGGCACAGAAGTACCCTTCATCCGCCCAGCTCCCATAATCTTAACTAAAGTCTCTATTTGTGAAGAAGACAAATCTTGGTTTTCTAAGGAAGAAGTTGTCATGGCCACACCACTGGTGCTCAGTTCCTAAAACAAACGAGATTATATGCTAAAGGAAGAAGCAGGGCTAAGAGATCCAGTGCTGCCTTCTGTTGATCCTTTGATCATCTTGCTAATCCCCCAAAGGAGGGCACTAACCACAAGGCAAGGTAGTCATCTCCGTTTCTATTATGCTTGGCATGTTCGTTGAGTGACATTTCAATTACAGCCCTCTTGCCCCTGATTGCAGGGGTCTTTTGAGCCTAAGAGAACTCACTCTTAATCCAAGAAACACAATATCATATTCCAGTTTGGTGGTTGAATGTACCAGATGGGTGCATGGCCAAAACATTGCAGGCTTATGAACTCCATGTACCTATATGCTCACTGGAGAAAACTCCAAGATTTAAGCTTTTGGAAGAGATGACCACAGTAGCTGAGTTTTTAGATATACTTGTATGGAATCTTATTTGCAAGCTGCTTCTTCACCACCAGCATAGAATCAACCACTCTGGGAAGAACTTCTATGGGAAGGATAGATGCTTCTCATTTCCAAGTGGACTCCTCAGAAGACCTTAGGGTAAGCTAATCATTAGGCAGCTAAAGAATTTTAAAACATTAAATTTAGTGGTGGCAAATAACAACAACAACAATAGTAATAATAGCTACTCATTATGGATCTTCTTCTAGAAGCCTAGTGCTTCATATAAGGTTCACAGTAATCCTATGAGATAGGAAACAGCTTTATCATTTTATATATGAGGAAATTGAGCCTTGGCAAGGTAATTTGCCCAAGGTTCCTCAGCTTGTAGGTGAGAAAGCCAGATTTCAAACCCAGATTTGTCTGAATCAAAAACTCTGGATATTTTTAGAGCTGACATGATGAAGATACCTAAAATAATGCAGAGCCTATGACTTCCAGAAGGTGCTGTATTTCTCCATAGTTTCCTGATCTACCTCCTGCATCCTTATTTCAGATCCTCAGGTCCTTTCCTCTCTCATCACAAATCCACTTTCACTTGCCTGAAGGAGCAGAAAGATGTCCTAGACAGATGGTGATCTATTTGGGTTTCTTCCATGAAGAATTCCCTGAACTTCACCCTCATCCACACTGAGCTAAGAGGCCCTCTGTTGGGTTTCAAAGCACCTAGAGTCTACTATCATGACACACACTAGCTTGTAATGTTTACCAGTTTGTGGTTCTCTGCTGCAGAGCTTCTGAACGGGATAAGCCAAGTCATAGTCACATTTGCATCTCAAGCATTTAGCACTTTATCTGGCAGATAGCTGGTGCTCAAACAAGGTTTTTGGATTAAACTGTATCAAGACACCTCCTTACATCTCCCCAGTTTCTTAAGAATAGACACCACACTTTTTAAAGTAAAAAATAAAAAAAGTAAAATATGTAGAAAAAGGTCTGCAGGGATGCAATGCCTGCCTGAGACAGGCTTAATGAGAGCAACAGAGAATGTACTCCCGACCCCACACCACCAGGCTAACAAGCATCAAATAACAAGCAACAATGTAGGAGTGCTGGAAGAATTATGTAAGTGTGGAAAGAAACTCCCTCTGAAGCATAGTGCAAAGAAAAGACTTAAAGCCGAGAACAGACATTGAGAAAAGGCCTTCTGGAAAACCAGCCTTCACCCTAAACACAAAGTATCACTAGAGGAATTTGAAGTCTACGGTGCCTTGTGGGTAACCATAGCAACAACAATCCCCAATCCCAGCTCAATCCTAATTAGATTGACTCAAAAATCCACTTTAAGACCTAGCAGAGAGAAGTGAGCTTATTTCTAGGCATAAAAACCACTTACTTTAGTATCTACTGTTATACAGAAGGTGTTCAGCTTTTGACAAAAAATTACAAAGCACACAAAAATAAAGCAAGAAAGAACAACACTGTCAAGAGTAAATCAACATAACCAGACTCAGATATGACACAAATGTTGAAACCGTAACACAGGAAATTTAAAATAACTATAATTAATATGTTAAAGGCTCTAATGGGAAAGGGAGACAATATTCAGGATCAAACAAGTAATTTCAGTAGACAGAAACTACAAGAGAGATTCAAGTAGAAATGCTAGAAATAAAAAACACAGTAACAGAGATGAAGGATGCCAGTGAGTGATTCATCAGTAGATTCAACATAGTCATGGAAAGAAGAGGTAAACCCGAATATAGGTCAGTATAAATTACCCAAATTGAAACACACACACATAAAGAGAGTGAAAAAAGCAGAATGGAACATCCAAGGGATGTAGAACAATAACATATATCTAAGATATGTTTAATATCCTACAAGAAGAGAGAGGGAATAGAGCAGAAGAAACATTTAAAGATATAATGGCCAAAAATTTTCCAAAATTAATGATAGACACCAAACTACAGATCCAAGAAACATAAAGAACATCAAGGAGGATACACACAATACAAAACAAACAAACAAACCTTAGACATATCTTATTCAAACTTCTAAAAAACAAAGAAAGAAGAAGGGGAAAATTTTAAAGGCAGACAAAAATAAAGGATGCATTAAGAGTGATATAAATAAGTGACTGAATAAATAAATAACTGGGGGAGAAGAGACAAACCTCCCTTGCAGAAGATTTCCAAATAATTTATGCAGATACTCCACCCTCAGGGAGGGGGAGCATAACTCTTCATTCCTTAAGCATGGGCTGTGCATACTGACGTCCTTCCAAAGAGTACAGAAAGAGAGGACTTAACTTTACAGTAGAGAAAGCTGACAAACATGACCTCAGCCAGGTGATCAAGGTCAACATCAACAGTGATGAGTCATGTTGATGGTATGTACTCTTGATATGATGTGATGAGAATGGCACGTTATCTCCGCCATATTCCTCCCAAAAACCCATAACTCCAGTCTAATCAGGAGAAAAAAATCAGACAAGTCAAAATTGAGGGAAATTCTAAAAAACATCTCACCAGTACTCATCAAAACTATCAAGGTCATCAAAAACAAAGAAAGTCTGAAAAACTGTCACAGCCAAGAAGAGCCTAAGGAGACATGATGACTAAATGTAACATGGTATTCTGGATGGTATCCTAGAACACGAAAGGGACATTAGGTAAAAATTAAGTGTGAATCAAGTATAGAGTTTAGTTCATAATAATTTACCAATATTAATTCACTAATTGTAACAGATGTATCATACTAATAGAAGATATTAATAATAGAGGAAATGGAGTATGGTGTTTATTGGAAAAATAAATAAATGGCAAAAATAAATAAAGAACAGAGAGAACAAATAGAAAACAGCAAGCAAGTAGGCAGATTTTAATCCAACCATATCAATAATAACATTAAATATAGTCTCAACACACTAATTAAAAGACAGAGATTTTCAAGTTGGATAAAAAAGCATGACCCAAATATATGCTGTCTACCAGAAACTCACTTTGAATATAAAGACACAGATAAGTTTAAAGTAAAAGGATAGAAAAATATATACCATAGGGGCTGGCCTGGTGGCATAGCAGTTATGTTGGCCCGCTCCACTTCAGCGGCCCAGGGTTTGCAGGTTCGAATCCCGGACACAGACTTATGCACTGCTTATCAAGCCATGCTGTGGTGGCATCCCATGTAAAGTAGAGGAAGATGGGCACAGATGTTAGCCCAGGGCCAATCTTCCTGAGCAAAACAGAGAGAGATTGGCAACAGATGTTAGCTCAGGGCTAATCTTTCTCAAAAAAAAAAAAAAATATATATATATATATTTATATAATATATAATATTATATATAAATATAAAATATTTATATTTGTATGGTATATATACCATACAAATAATCAGAAGAAAAGCTGGCATACTCATATTAATATAAAATGAAGTATACTTCAAAAGGAATATTACCAGAGAAAAAGAGAAAAATAATCCCTTGACAAACACATAAAGTCTCCAAGAAGACATAACAATTCTGAACGTGTATTCACTTAACAAGAAGTTTCAAAATTCTTCAATCAAAAATGATGGAACATACACGAAAAATAGAGAAATCCACAACTGTAGTAGAGATTTCAACATTTCTCTTTCTGTAACTAATAGAACAAGTAGACCGAAGTTCTGATCATTACTATCAACCAACTTGACCTCAGTGACATTTGTAGAATATTACACCCAATAATAGTAGAATACACATTCTTTACAAGCGTTACTTGTAATATTCACTAAAATGATTATATACTATTCCATAAGATAAACTTCATCAAATTTAAAAGAAAAGAAATCATTCTAAGAGTGTTGTCTGATCATAATAAAGTTAAATTACAAATTAGTAACATAAAGATATCTGTAAATCCCCAAATATTTGGAAACTAAACAAGTCAACTCTAAATAATGCATGGGTCAAAGAGGAAGTCTCAAGGTCAATTTTAAAATATTTTGGACTGAATGAAAATAAAAAGCAGCATATAAAAATTTGTGGGATGCATCTAAGCATTGCTTAGAGAAAAATGTTAGCATTAAATCCTTTTATGAAAGTCACAAAAATCCTGAATAAATATTAGCAAATTTTAGGTAGTAATATATAAACATGTATTTTAAAAGAGAGTACATCATGACCAAGCAGGATTTATCCCAGAAATGCAAGGCTGGTTCAATATTCAAACATCAATCAATATAATTCATCATATTACAAAGTAGAGAAGAAAATAATATAATCATCTTGATAGAGGCACAAAGTGCATTTTACATATTTCAGCAACCATTTATGATACAAATTCTCAGCAAACTGGGAACAGAAGAGAACTTCCTTAATTTTATAGACTGCATCTACAAAAATCCTACAGCTAACATACTTAATAGTTAAAGATTGAAAGCTTTTCTCAAAAGATCAGAAACAAGGCAAGGATGTCCTCTCTCCACTCATATTCAACATAACATTGTAAGTCGTAGCTGATGCAATAAAGAAAGAAAAAGAAATAAAAGAAAGGCATACAGACTGGAAAGGAAGAAATCAAACTGTTTCTCTCTGTAGATCAAATGTTTGTCTAAGGAAAAATATGGAATCTACACACAAACACACAAAATGCTGCTAGAACTAATAAGTGAGTTTAGCAAAGTTGTAGGATAAAAAATCAATATACAAAAATCAATTGTATTTCTATATACCAGCAATGAACAATTGGAATTCAAAATATATAAACAGTACCATTTATAGCACTAAAAAAATAAATATTTAGGTATAAACCTAAAAAAATACATTCATGAGCCAGCCCTGATGGCCTAGTGGTGAAAGTTCAGCACACTCCACTTCATCGGCCCAGGTTCAGTTCGTGGGCGCAGAACCACATCACTGTCTGTCAGCAGCCATGCTTTGGTGGCAGCTCACACAGAAGAACTGGAAGGACTTACAACTAGAATATACTATGTACTGGGCCTTTGGGGAGGAAAAAAGAGAAAAAGAGAAAGATTGGCAACAGATGTTAGCTCAGAGCAAATCTTTTCCAGAAAAAAATAAAAACACACTGTTATTGCATTAAAAAAAAAATACATGCACAATATGTATGCTAAAAACTACAAAACTGATTAAAAAAAACCAAAGTCCTAGATAAGTAGAGATATACCATGTTCATAATTGGAAGATTCAATATTCTTAAGATGTCATTTCTCCCCAAACTAATCTATAGATTCCATGCAAACTCAATCAACATCTTGATATGATTTTTGTTTTTGTAAATATCCAATAGAATAGCTAAAACAATTTTGGAGAAAAAGAGAACAAAGTTGGAGGACTCACACTCTCTGTTCCCAAGATTTATTATAAAGATACAGTAAAAAGAACATATGTTCTATATGTGGATAGGTACATAGATCAATGAAATAGAATAGAGTACAGAAAAAGATACATGTAAATATAGCCAACTGATTTTTGACAAAGTTGCAAAGGCAATTCCATGGATAAAGAATAGTCTTTTTAACAGAAATCAAAATATAACGATGTATACCTGAAATTTATATAATGTTATAAACCAATGTTACCTCAATTAAAAAAGAGGAATAGTCTTTTCGCCAAACTGATTTAGAATATATATACACACAAAAAAGAACCTCAACCCATACCCTGCACTTTTTGCAAAAGTAACTCAAAATTGATCATAGTCCTAATGTAAAACATAAAACTAGAAAATTCCTAGACGAAAACAGGATAAATCTATATGACCTTGAGTTAACTAATAAATTCTTAGATATAACATCAAAAGGGCAATCTATAAAAGAAAACTGATTATATTTTATCAAATTAAGAACTTTTGTTCTGTAAAATACTGTAAAGGAATCAAAAAACAAGTCAAATATTAAGAGAAAATATTTACAAATAGCATACCTGACAAAGGACTTGTATCTAGAATATATAAAGAACTCTGAAAACTTAACAATAAGAAAACAATGAAGTTTAAAAATGGATAAAAGCTTTGAAAAGACGCTTCACCAAAAAACATACACAGATGGTAAATAAGCACATGAAAAGATGCTCAACATCATTAGTCATTAGGGAAAGGCAAATGAAAACCACAATGAGATAACACCTCTTGCCTACTAAAATGATTTAAACTAAAAAAACAAACGGACAACGCCAAGACTTGTTGAGGATGCAGAGGATCTGGATTACTCTCATACTTTGCTGGTGGGAATGCAAAATGTTATAGCTCCCTTGGAAAACAATTTAGCCATTTCTTATAAAGGTGAATCGACATTTACCATATGACCCAGCAATCTCACTCCCAGGATTCTACTCAAGAGAAGTAAAAACCTGTGTTCACATAAAAACCTGTATGCAAATATTTATAGCTGCTTAATTCATAATCACCAAAAACTGGAGACAGCACGAATGTCCCACGAGTGAGTGGATAAACAGATTGTGGTACATCCATACAATGGTATACTACTCAGCAATAAAAAGGAATAACCTAGTGATACCTGAAACAACATGAATGAATCCCAAATGCATTTTTCTAAGTGAAAGAAGTCAGACCCAAAAGACTACATACTATAGATTCCCTTTATATGACATTCAGGAAAAGGCAAAACTATAGGATAGAGAACAGATGAGTGGTTGTCAGGGATTGGAAGTAAGGAGGAGAATTGACTACAAACACAGAGCATGAAGACATTTTTTGAAGTGATGGAACTCTCTATGTGTTGACTGTGGCAGTAGCTACACAACTCTACATTTGTCAAAACTGTACACCACAAAGAGTGAATTTTATAGTATGCAAATTGAAAAATGAAACAAAAATAAAAGGTCTTTCATTCAAAGGAAAAGATAGAATTGAAGAAAAACTGTCCAACCTCTATAAACCTGGTTACCTTACACAAGGGGTCCTGCCCCCAAGAAAAATTATTGCCCTACCAAGCCATCCTTGGCCACCAATGCCTCAGGCAAGCCATTTAGCTCCGCACTTCACAAAAGCATTTCTGGAAAAAAAAAAGAAAAAGTGCACTTTAAGAGAAAATAATTAAATCAGATATATCCTAACACCCTCTCTCCATGTACTAAGGCCCTGATAACAGACCAGCACTGCAGGATGTTTCAACAAATGTAACTCTTTCCCTCTTCAACAAACCGAGGACTGGAAAGCCTATAAATGTGCTATTTCAGCTGTTTTAAGCAGCTTATCGTGATTTTCTGAGAGTCTGGCCTCAAGACTCTGGATCCCTTCATAATAACATTTAATGCTACCATTATGTAATTGAATCCATTTTGTCAGTGTAGTGGGAATATCATTAAACTATAATTCATTTCACTGTCTTCTAGCTTTTAGACCCTCAAGTCCCAGAGTCCAGAACACCAGGAACTTGAAGCAGGGAGCGATCCTAATCCTCTCCCTCCCACCACCCTCCTGGGCCAGGCTGAGTTTTTCCACACGGAAGTGTTATCCATTTCATTATCACCAAGACTCTGAGATGCTTCAGGTTCTCAGAGCGATCTGCAGGGCTCCTCCTCATCTGTCAGTACCTTCAACTCCCTGATACTGAGTGACACATCCAATTTGCTGAGTCTCAATCTGGGCCCAGAGCATTTTTGTAAATGCAATCATATCAGGAGATGGTACTTTTTACATCAGTTGCCCCCTCAAAATTAAGTACCTGGCACTTTGCCACCTAACATGCAAGTAGCCACATTATTATTAAAACCACATGTTCATTAGCAAGGTTGGCACCAACTCAACCTCCACTGTCCGAAGTTAATGTTATATTCTGTTATAGTCCAGACAAGGGGACAGTGTAGGATACAGTTTGGGCAGGAGAACAAACAGTCTTGTTTGATGAAATCTGAGTCTTCAACTGTTAGAAATATGATCCAGTTTCTATCTCGACACATGTCTGCACTGATGTTTCAGAGAGGGACATGTTTTGAAAGAAAATACCATTCTTTCAGTGTTATCTTTGCAAAATTGTATTTAATTCTTTCCACCACTTGCAGGGACAACCAGAGTCCGCTGGCTTCTTGCTGTGCTAATCACTTCATCCCTGGAGATTCATGCAAAAGTGTTTCACTTAATATAAAAGAGTGACTCAGAATCGTTGCTTTCAATTAAGAAAGCCTGAGAGAGTTCTGAGAACAGCGTTCTCTTCTTTTAGAAGGAGAGAGGAGGAGGGGTGCTATCACGAGGAGGGAGGGAAGGAAAGAAGAGAGGAGAAAAAGAATATGAGCAGAAAAATGACTTGTGCATTCAAAATGAAATCATCAATTCCATGCCCTATTTTTCATAAAATTTAATTCAGATTGCACAAGTTCTCACCCTTTCAGAAATTATTTATGTACAATGTGTATTTACTCTTTTGCTCCATCCTGATAGAAACATGCTGGATTTTTAAACACTTTTTATTATTATTATTTATTCTCATGGGTGTATCTCGCAAATAGGTCAGACAGCTTGGATCTTCCTGTATCCCTTATTGGAGAAGCAAACCCACTTTTTGCATGTGTGCTCAACGAAGCTACCAAAAGCATTTGTTTAAACTCATCAGTTGCATTGCTTTACAAGAGTTTCTTACAGCGTAGCATATATTCAAATCCCTTCTTGTTCATACAGGGCAATCATAAAGCAGAATTTTACAAATTTAGAAACCTACATTGTGGAAAATGGATTAAAGTATTTTTATGTTTGCTGCTGGAAATAGTGGCATTGAAGACCAGATTTTTTCCCCCAGATGATCCATGAGGTATTATAATCTTATGAATGGCTAGGTCTATTAAAATAAAATATTTTCCAGAAATCTGAGGATGACCTAACCACACCAGTTTCTCCCTAAAGCAGCCATATTCCAATCAAAAGTAAACAGTACTCTTAGATCAGTGCAAAAGTACAGTCAATAAACTACAGTGGTGAGCAGACCATCCTACCTGGTATCCTGACAAGTAATTATATGGGCTTCCTGAGAAGATGGATCTGAGTCAGTGCTATATTGCCCAAAAGCAGTGCAAGTATTTAGGCCCCAATAAAGCAAGAACACTAAATTATGAGAAAAAAAAACTTTGAAAGAATTTGATATTTAATTTTTTGCAAAAATTATTAATCACATGGAAAAAATTAGAATAAAAGAATATTTTATTTGTATCTTCTACTATCTTTACTTCTTTATAGCCTGTTGTTATTTTTCTTTTGACTTGTGTTGGAGGGGCATGATCTTTATAGTGCTAGAGGTCTTTAAAGGTTTTCCTGCTGCTCTGGTCTGCTTATCTTCCTCACTGAGACCTGAGAGGAAAGGCCCGGACCTATTTAGGAGAGGCCTCCCTCTTCCTGGACTCAGGCACCACCTCTGTATCGGGTCTTCCCAGAGCTCCCAGCACCAACAGATCAAGAAAAAATTTCAGTGATTCACTTCTGTTTTCTAATTCACACAAATTCAATTTAAAACCATCTGAAGATTAAAAAAACAGTCTCCTTCTTTCTGTGTAAGCAAAGGGTTAATGCCGACAATGTTCTAAATGTGTTCATTTATGCATGTGCTTGCATGTCTAGTTGGAACGCTCTGCCCATGCTCATTTTCCGTATGACCTTTTACAAGCAGCTAAGAAAGACGTCCATTGTTTCCTTGCATCTAGTGGGTTTAAAAACATAGTAGTCTCCACAACTGAAAAGGCAAATTAGAGAAGGAATGCCCAAAGCAAAGATAAAGTATTTTCCCCCAAGAAAAGCCATGTGTCAAGTCAGTCACAAGATAGTGATTGACTTAAAAATTGTACCCATATCTGTGAGATTAGATAGTTCTAAAATATAGCTTGTATGCTTTCTTAAACCCCCATTCAGGTCCTGACGCACTCTTCCTATACCATGTAATTTTTCCTTTCAAGCAAAAATGGGGCTATGTGTCATTCATGTGGACCTTCCTGGCTGAGCTAGCATCAAAGCACACTTCATTTACTATATATATATATGTGTGTGTGTGTATATATATATATATGATATTTGTAAGTATTGTATTATAGAGAGAGAGATATGATATATATATTATCCCAGTTGATGAGAGGTAGGCTCTGATAAGTAAGCATGTTCTGACTTGGCACACAAACTAATTCTGGTAGCTAGTCTCCAAAGATGGCCCCAAACAGTCCTACTCTTCCTTGTATATGCCGGCTGCTGCTCTCATCAAGAAATGGAGCATATTTCTATTCCCCTTGAATCTTGGCTGGCGCTGTGACTGCTTTGACCAATAGAATGTGGGAGAATGTTCTGTGACTTTCAAGCCCAGCCATTAAGAGGGTCTGGCAGCTTCCGCTTCCTTACAGAAACCTTGAGTTGCCATGCTAGAAGTCCAGGACACCCTTCTGGAGAGAGTGGTTATGGGGACAGGCTTTAAAAGCTGAGACAGCAGGTGAGGAGAGAGGCAACATGGAGGAGCTCTGAGGACTGAGAAATCCAGTGCCAGCCACAGGCTGCAGCTCGCACCATCTTGTGAGACTGCATGAGAATCACCAAACAAGAGTAGAAGAACCACCCAGTAGAGGAACCACGAGATATAATAAAACAGTTGTTTTAAGCCATGAAGTTTTGGGGTGGTTTCTTATGCAGTAATGGATAAATCAAACAGTATTCTTTCAAGCGGCAGTTTTTGTCTATTTTGGTAAAATGACAGCTTCAAATTTTAAATAGAACACAAAAGATAAGCATTTGTTGTTTGTTTTTTGGTTTTGGTGTTTTTTTTGGATGAGTGGAAATTGAACATCAAATAGTTCTCACACAATAATATTTGAATGAGCTAAGTAGAAACATCTAAATTAAATTACTTTAAAAATACAAATGATTTGTCAAATAAGAGAGAAAGTATTTGGCACAGTGTATTTAGGACTTCAGCAATTCCAAAAGCATTTTGAGGAAGTTCTCATAGGCTTGTTTAACACCTTCTACACCTAAAATCTGACCAGTGTTTCAAGAAAAGAGACATTCTCTAATTTTTCTAAAACTATTTTATCATAGAAAATTTTAAACATATTCAAACTTAGAAGAGCATAATAAACTCCCATGTAGCCAATACTCAGTTTCAACAATCAACTCACGGCCACTTTTGTTTCATCCATACCCCAAGCCACTCCCCCCTCCCCTGATTATTTGAAGCACATCCAAGAAAACATATCATTTCACCCACAAATATTTCTGAGGATTCTTAGATAAAAGATAGAGATTCATCTTTAAAACAAATCTGCAGTACTGTACCATTATCATACCAAAAAAATGTTTAACAGTGATTTCTTAATAGTATCAAATATCCTATTAGTGTTTGGAGGAGTTTTGTTTTGTTTTGTTTTCTGTAATTGAGATTCAAATAAGAGCCATACATTGTTATTGGTTGACATGTTTCTTCAATCTATGTTTCTTCGGGCCTGCCCCATGGCTTAGCAGTTAAGTGCTCGCGCTCTGCTACTGGTGGCCCGGGGTTCGGATCCCGGGCGTGCAGCGACGCACCACTTCTCCGGCCATGCTGAGGCCGCGTCCCACATACAGCAACTAGAAGGCTGTGCAACTATGACATACAACTATCTACTGGGGCTTTGGGGGCAAAAAAAAAGGAGGAGGATTGGCAATAGATGTTAGCTCAGAGCTGGTCTTCCTCAGCAAAAAGAGGAGGATTAGCATGGATGTTAGCTCAGGGTTGATCTTCCTCACAAAAAAATAAATAAATAAACTGTTTTAAAAAAAAAAATCTATGTTTCTTCTCTCCTTTTTTCCTTTGCAATTTTTTTTTTTTTTTTTGGTGAGAAAGATTGCCCTAAGCTAACATCCATTGCCAGTCCTCCTCTTTTTGCTGAGGAAGATTGGCCCTGGGCTAACATCCATGCCTATCTTCCTCTACTTTATACGGGATGCTGCCAGAGCATGGCTTGACAAGTGGTGCAATGATCTGCGCCAGGGATCCGAACCCTCAAACCCTGGGCCACAGAATCGGAGTGCGCCAACTTAACTGCTACGCCACCGGGCCAGCTCCCCAATCCAGTATTCTTAAGAAAAAAATGGCAGGGGCAGGGTGGGGGTGGGGGGATGATTGTTTTTATTTCTTTGCATTGAAAAGATGGTGGTATTTTTTGAGCATGTTGAGATAAATTTCAATTTAAGACTACTGCATTTTTACTTAACCTCTTTCATCTTACATTTGTACATTTTCCCAGCTCCAAATTCCAGCTCTTAATGACACTCAGAATATGTTGTTAAACTTCGGTTTTAATCAACCTGCTAGCTAAGTGCTATCTCAGTGTAATTTTAACTTGCAATTCTCTCACTACACATGAGATTGAGTATCTCTTCATATAGCCAAGGCTCTTTGCTTTTCTTTTTCTCTGAATTGTCTATCTCTAGCTGATTTTTCTGTAGGGTTATTGGTCTTCTACCCTTCTGTTTTCAGAAGCTCATTTTATATAAAGGATATAACCTTTTGTCCATGACATAAATTTCAAATATTTTTTCTATGTTTGTCATTTGTCTTTTTGATTTTCTTATGGTAGATTTTTTTCTGCCAGGCAAAATTTGCTTGTATTTCTGTTACCAGGTGTATCAATATTTTCTATTATTGCTTCTGAGTTTTGTGTCATAGGAAATTTTCTCTACTATATTTTCTTCTGGTACTTGTAGGGTATCATTTTCTACATTTAAATCTCTGATACACTTGAAGTTTAGTTTGATGTGCAGTGTGAAGAATGGATCCAATTTTATCTTTTTGCATAAAGCTGTCCAGTTTTCCCAACAATACTTTTTAAAAATCCATCTCTTTCCTCACTGATTTGCATATGTAATTGAATCTATTTTAGATTTTCTATTCTGATACATCAGTCTGACTGTTTATTCATGTACACAAAGCACTCTCTTTTCACCATATAGGCTTTATAATGTGTTTTATTATCAGTTGGTGCTAGCTCCATTCTCTATTTTGGTTCTGCTGTTCTTGCTTGTTTGTTAAACCAAATGAACTTTTTAATCAGCTTGTCTAATTAATTACAAAAAATAGAAAACCTGATCACATTAAATGTATAAACTAATTTAAGGAAGCTTGACAATTTTATAATGTTGAATCATCCTATCCATGAACATAGTATGCCTTTCCCTTTGTTTAAATTTACTTCTGTATTTTGGGGGAATACATATAGTTTCCTTCACATGGTTTTTTAATATGTCTTTTTAAATATACACCTAAGTATTTTCTTCTACTATATTTTGTTCCTTTTCATTTCATTCCATTTTATTTTATTATTTTATTTTATTGGCTACTGTAAATGGAGTCTTCTTTTTCATTATATATATTAAACAGTCTTTGTTTTTATGTATAAAAGCTGCTTACTTTTGTATGCTGATATTATAATCTGACACTCCGTGAAATTCTTTTATTATTTATGGTAGCTTTTCAATCGATACTTTTGAGATTTCCAGACATTCAATCCCATCTAATCTATAAATCAAGATACTTTTGCCTTTTCTTTTCCAATTTCTTACTACTAATTGCCTTCTTTCACTAATTGCATTGGCTGATACCTCCAACACAATGTTAAATGGTGGTGGAGATAGTGGGCATCCTTGACTTCTTCCTGACTTGGACTTTAGAAGGAAACACACTAGTATTTCTCCATTAAGTAAGAGGCTTTAACCCTGAGGTACATTATCATGTTTTTAAAATATCCATGATTCCTATTTTGCTGAATGTTACGTAACATGAAAGGACATTGAATTTTGTCAAATACCTTTTCTGCACCTACAGAGATAATTCTAACTTTTTTCCTTACTTCTTTGAATTTCCTAATATTGAATAAACTTTGTATTCCTGCAGTAAACCCCATAGGGTAATGATGTATTATTTTTTAATATGCTGTTAAATTGTTTGCTAATATTTTATTTAAGAGTTTTTTAATCACTATATGTGAGATTATTTGGTAATTTTCTCTTTTTGGTGCAGCCTTTGGCCAGGTTTCGGGGTCAATATTATCTCATTTTTTAAAACAAATTTGAAAATCTTCCTTCTTTTCCTATGTATTGGCTTAGTTTTATTAGAATTGGGATTATCTTATACTAGAAAGTTTTTGTAGTTTCCTTGTGAACCTTTAAGAGCCTAGTGCTTCTTTGTAGGAGAGTTCTTAATCTACTTTTCTATTTCTTCTACAATTGATCTTTTTTTTTCCTGAGGAAGATTTACCCTGAGCTAACATCCGTTGTCAATCTTCCTCTTTTTGTGCTTGAGGAAATTGGCTTGCATGCCAATTTCCCTCTATTTTGTATGTGGGTCACTGCCACAGCATGGCAAACCAGTGGTGTAGGTCCGCACCCAGGATCTAAATCTGCAAACTCAGGCCACTGAAGCAGAGCAATCTGAACTTAACCACTATGCCATGGGGCCGGCCCCCAATCATTTTATTCTCTTGGTCTCTATTGGGGTCAATTCTACTGTATCATATTTTCTTAAAAGTTATACCTTTTCATCTAGGTTTTCAAATTTATGTGCACAGAATATGCAAAATAGTCTATAATTAATAAATTTTCTCTGGTTAGTGTTTTCTACTTTGTCGTCTCTGATTTTGTGTATTTGTGCTTTGTTTCATTTCTTTCTTGATTAGATTAGCTAGTGGCTTGTCTATTTTGTTGATTTTTTTTAATCAAAATTTTTTTTCTTTAGTGAGCTGTTCTTTTTTCTGGTTTCTATCTAATTTCTGTCTTCATCATTATTAATTATCTCTTTCTCTCTTTTGTTGTTGTTTTAATTTGGATTTTTCATTTATTTATTTTCTCTTTCATTTTTTATCATTGTAGGTATTTTTAAGGCTATAAAATTTCCTTTGATAACTGCTTTGACTATATTCCATAGAAACTAAGTCACGTTTTCATTATCCTTATTTTCAAAGATTTCTCCAACTTAGTTTTTTATCCCCCTTTTGACTTGAAAGTTAATTAACAGCTTTCTTTGGTTGTTTTGCTAATTTCTATTTTATTGCACTGTGGTCAGAGAATGTTATTTGTAATTTTTCTATTCTTTGGAATTGATTGAGGTTTTCTTTGTTGCTTAGAGATCATAAATTTTTGTAAATGTTTCATATGTATGTATAAAAAAAGTGTATTTTCCATTATCTGGATTCAGAATTGAATATTTATCTATAAACTGTATCTTAATGATTATGTCATTTAGATAGTCTATATTCTTATTAATATTTTTATTAACTTGATCTATATTAAATTGAGAGAAACGTGTTAAAACCACCTATTATTGGTATATTTTTGTTTCCTTCTTGCTGTGTTTTATGAATTTCATTGCTGTATTATTGCAAATGTAAACATTAATAACTATTATATTTTCATTGTGGATTATAGCCTTAGTATTTCTTTTTCTCTTTCAGTGCTTTTATATCTGAACTCTACCTTGTCAAACTTCAAGATAAGAAGCCCTACTTTCCTTTTACATCTTTGTTCACCTTCTGAATATCTTTTTTTAGGTATATCACTTGTATACAACATGGTATTAGATTTTGCTTTGCTAGACAATTTCACTCACTTTTTAAATTTTAATAAGTGAGTTAAGCCCATTTACATTTGCTGTTATATTCAATGTATTTGGTTTCAATTTATCATATTGTTGTGTGTGTGTGTGTGTGTGTGTGTGCGCGTGTGTGCATGTACTATATATTCAGTCTTTCAATATGTGGTTCTTTTATTTTCACCTATCTCTTTTTTTTCTGGTATATATTTTGATATTTAGGAAGGTTTATACTTTTGTTCTAATGATTACTTTTATACTAATATCCTTAGTTTTCCCTCAATCTATATTTTTTTTGCTATTGTCTATTGGTTCCCTATTATACACATGATTTTAATTAGCCAGTAAATACTTCTCTCATTCTTTCCACTTCTCTAGTATCTAACTTGAAATAACGTCCTTTTATTCCTAATTTTACCTACAAGGCAATAAGTGAACTTATTTTACTTATGTTAATAATTTCCTGACCATCTCTCAAATTCTTTATAATTGTCCTTATCTACATTGTCAGAGCATTCTCTGACAATTCTCATTGTCTAGCCATTCTCTATTATAAAATGTCTACTTTATAAATATTACATAATCTTAATTCATTGGATAAATATATATTAAATGCTCTCAATCCAGTCCCTCCAGTCCTTTTAGTTGCCTGAAGCTTGTTTTTTAGTAGAATCTTCATGAAGTCTCAAGGGAACGATATTCCAAGAGATTTTTGCCCAGTCATAACAGTTTGTCTACAACCTTTATAGTTAAATGCCAGTTTGACAAGTTATAATATCTTCGGCTCATATTTCAATACTTGACTTTCTTAAATATGTTACAATAAAGTTTTGCTGTTGAAAAGTCTTACACAATCTGATTCCCCCTCCTGGAATCAGTTGCTCTTCTCAGAGACCACTGAGCTTTCTAGTGAGAAGTACTGGTTATTGGGAGGTTCCCCAGCACTTAGGTCCATCATAAGTCTCAATTCTTTCCCTCTGCTTCTCACACAGTTTTGGTGATAACACTCAAGTCTTCTTTCTGTCAGGGTTTTGTCTCCACATGCACATATATTAGGGCCTGTGTTTTGTTGTAGATTTCAACTGTGCAGTTTTGGTTTTGCTACTCTGCCTATGTTTATTGGAGGATTAGGGATAATCATAAACTATATTGCCACTGCTGCCATATTCCCAGAATTCTTATTTCCTAATTTCTTATGGAACAGCGATTGAAAATAAAGTCACTTTTCTTCTATATAGATCACATCTCACCTATACATCTATGGGATAGCTAAGGAATGATAAAAGCTTAGAAGACAGTAAAAATTTAAATAAAACCTTCTTTGCTCCAGTACCTGCAAGGACTGTGAGCTAATTTTCTAGGTATTTTTGGATATTCCAGGTACAGAGACACATACTCAGTAGGGGCTCAATGAATGCTAATGGTATTAAATTTTTTAGTTTTCTATATGACCATTCTTTTTAATTTCTTTAGACTTTCTCTAACTCCGCCATCTCGCCATTTTGTCATAGAACCGCAAATTTTTCCAGCATACAACATGAGATAGTCTATCCAGCCATTAGTAATAGTTTCTCATAAATAGAATACCCTTTAGATTTGTTGTAGGATTGAATGAGTTAATGTATATAATGTACTTAGAACAGTTAATAAAAGTTGTACCTGGCACATGGTAAATACTACATAAATGCTACCTACTGTTATTATGAAAATGTTTCTCATTTGCACTGTTTTTATCAAGGGAATCCATGTTCCAGCCCTTCCCCACTTGGACTGCTACGATAGTGTTGGATAAGGAGCAGACTGTGTTACACAGAATACTACTTCTGTGTACTATTAAGAGACATTGTGTTCAAAACTAGTTCTATTGTCAAAAAAATTAGAAAACTCTAGATCAAAGGAAGATAAGATCTCCCCAGCCCACTGTAGTTCTCTGACAATGAATCAAAAGCACTTCTCTGTCATTATGTTCACCCTCCTCTCTTTCACTTTCTTCCTCCCCACCATGCTGGCCAAGAATTATCTACATTTGGAGTTTACTCTCAAAGATACCATACCCAAACATAGTATTTACCTCAGATGTAAACTTAAACATATTTCTCTTTGCCTCAAAGGAAAAAGTAGACAGAAGGGATACAGAAGGAGATCTCTGGTTGAGTTGTTTTTAAAAAATGGAATTTACTTGTACTGATGTCTGTAATTTACTTCAAAACATTCTATATAATCAATGTAATATAATGTTTGACCAGTTAAAGCTTTAATTCTAAGGATGGTTAGCTACTATGATATCCATAATGCATAGTTCATGTGTGGTCACCTACATTACATCAGAAAATGCCATGCTCCAGAGTATCTATTACAAGTCTGTTAGCTACCAGCATCTCAATAAACAAGTTACTTTGCTAATTAGCATCCTGAATGTCAAAAGTGGGTTTTAGTGGTTAAACTAGTGACTAGCTATTGAGCATGATGAATATTAGAAATGGGCTCTTGTTGGTAAAATTATAAGTACCAAGATATGTGAACTGTCCAAAACAGTTGAGAAACACTCTTGCATGAACAGCTTGAAAATCCAAAGAATCGTGCAACCTGAATGATTAGAAATGATGCCTGATTCCAAACATTAGTTTAAGAAGATTTCTGATTTCATGATGCCTACTGGAGGGCACAAAATCCTGACTCTGGAATATCATGCTTGGAGTAAATCTTTCATACAAGACATGGTCAGAGTGCCAAAAAGGAAAGAGAGCTTAGACTTCATCAAACTTCCAGAACAGGTTACATGAACTATTTTGTGCTTGCTAATGAATGATAGTACAATAAAAGCATGGGGGAAGAATCTCTTTTGAAACTTATTTTTTTTATAGCCATGCAGGAAGTTTGTGGGGGAGTAGCTAATCCTAGCCACCTCAGATTTCTTTGGTAGCTGCTACTACCTACCAAAAACAAACAAACATGTCAAAACACTAAAAATTATGCATTAATCAAATTACTACTTTTGGAAGTGGTGAGTTGCGTGTTATTCAGGAATTTGAGAACACACTGAATCTTGACAGAGTTTTGATCACTAGAAAGATATCAAATGGACAGCTGTCAAAGTGCCTTTTTTTAAATAAAATAGACTTTATTTTTTAGAGTAATTTTAGATTTACAGAATAATTGAAAGATAGTACAGAGAGTTCCCATATGCCCCATATCCAGTTCCCCCCGTTATTAACATCTTACATTAGTATGATAAATTCATTACAATTAATGAACCAGTTATTAATATTAATTAATAATAACCATTATTAATGACTTAAGTTCACGGTCTATTTAGATTTCCTTAGTTTTTACCTAATGCTCTTTTTCTGTTCCAGAATATCATCTAGGATTCCCTGTTACATATAGTTGTCTTGTGCTTTTAGGCTCCTCTTTGCTGTGGTGGTTTCTCAGACATTCCTTGTTTTTGATGATCTTGACAGTCTTGAGGAGAACTGGTCAGGTATTTTGTAGGATGCCCCACTATTGGTATTTGTGTGTGGTTTTTCTCAAGGTAAGACTGGGGCTATGAGATTTTAAGAGGAAGACTACAGAGGCAACGTGCCATCATTATCACATCATATCAAGGATCCATACCGTCAATATGATTTATGACTGTCAACGTTGGCCTTGATCACCTGGCTGAGATAGTATTTGTCAGGTTTCTCCACTGTAAATTTTCTCTTCCTTCCTCTTCCCACTCTCCGTTTCCATACTGTACACTTTGGAAGAAAGTCACTACGTGCAGCTCATACCTAAGGAATGGGAGTTATGCTCCCTCTCTTTGCGGGGGAGGGGGCAGAATATCTACATAAATTATTTGGAATTCTTCTCCATGGGGCCAAAGTGCCTTTTAACTTGAGCTTTTATGATACTGTGAATTAGCTTTAGGAATCCCATCACCTCCACAGATATTCTTCCTGGTTTTAAATGATTTCAAATATTTTCTAAGTCTCCTAGGTAATCATCAGCACACATACAGATTTCATATTTCTCCAATTACCTCAACTGTCAGACAAAATATTAAAAAGTCAAAGAAATGGCTAGTAGTTTAACAATGTAAACCCCACCCTTCCTATTAGTGATTTCCTGGCTGTGAGGACAGCATCCTTACTCAAGGATATACATGGAGTACCCTCCAAAAAACAATCAGAATCCGGGGAAAACAATTTCGTAACACTCTTGCTTGCTACTGCAAGGCAATACAAGCCATCCAAAGACATAAAAATAGAAAGAAATCAGCAAGTGCTATTTTCTTTTGTTTTTGTGTTAGGAACAAGAATTCAACTATGATAACTCCATAAATTTCCAGCACTTAAGAAAACATAGTAAACTACTAATCTGGAGGCAGAAATCCAGTACTTAAACATAGAGACACAAGCCTGCACAATAACTTGATGTTCTATAAATATTTCTCCCCTCTTGCATCAGGACTGTCAGATGAGGGCTCTCCATGAGATCAGTACAGAAAAGGTCAAAAGTCAAGAGTCCAATCATGAATTCCCAAGGGAGAAGACAAGATTCTGGAAGGTTTGGAGTTTCCAGATGTCTGTTCCATGCCAAAAAGACACCAGAAGCAAGAGGAGGAAGTCTGAATAAGCAGAAGAATGTTATTTTCAGAGAAATGATTATTTTAGACCTGAACATTAAATATTCCCATTCCCCTGGAGAAAAGGCTAAAGTAAAGTTAAAATAATTCTTTATGGTCTCAAAAGTGTATTCATGCACAGATCATTCATTATCAGGCATGGGTGGCTGGATAAACCTAAGATAAAGAAGATAGTTATTATGCTTTCATTTACCTGTTTTTAAAGTACTTCTTGTCCTCCTGTCTTCTAAAGTGAGGATAGAAAGAATATTTATAAAAAAGATTGAATACTTTATCCAAAAATGGAAAAATTATGATATATTTAACAATACCTGTGTGTGTGCATGTATTGACAGTAAATGGGTCTTTATTGTCTTAGATAAGTTCAGGTATGGCAGTGATGGTATTATAATAATAATAGTATCTTCATTTGTTAGCATTTTACAATTGGAAAAGTATTTTGACATTTATTATATGGATATTTCAACCCTACAGATCATAAAAGGATGTTATTGTTATTCTCATTTTACAGATGAGGAGTCAGGCTTGATGAGGTTCAGTGACTTGTTCAAGGTTTCAGAGTTGGAACCCCAGCTCAACAGGAACCCAATCTTTGAATTTCTGACCCTGAGACTTTTCCACTGCACCATGCTGCTTTTCCTTGTAAGTGTATATATGTGTATTGTCCCAGTCAAAAGTTTGGTCTTCTTTCTGCTGAAATGTTGAACCTGGTTCATTAAAACATAAGTGAATATATATACGTGTGTGTGTGTATACGTATACACACACACACACACGCCTCCCTTTAATGTATTATGATATTCCTTCCCCAAAACCATTAAGAATCATTGCATCTACTCTATATCAGCCAAAATTTTGACAACCTTTACTTTAAGTAGCTTATATAAAGAAAATGAAAGTTTTTCAAACATAAATAATATAATATTAAAAATGCTTCTTTAAAGATACACTATCCCCCAACCCCTATATTCTGTTATGACTTTGGGGAGGATTCTGAACTTCCCCTCCATTACTTCTACCAATGAACCTAAGTTTCCTCCTACTGACTAAGGAAAAATAAAATTGAAAGTAGAGGTCACTTAAGTGAATATGTACCTGTCATCTGTGCTTAGTTTGACACATTAAAAGGGATGCCAAGAAACACCAAGATAGAGCAAACATTCTTTATCAAGGCATGTCAAAAACTCCTCAATCCACAAACTTGTTTTCCAAAATATCTAGAAGTCAGGAATGTTTGTATCATGCAAATTATGGTGAGAATTAAAGTAATTTTCCAGACAATTTAAATTCAAAAGCTTCCTTCCCCTCATTTTGCTGTGGCATTTTGGCCAAAATTAGCCAGGTGGTTGCCTCCTTCTGCACCTGACTTTGGAACCTGAGGAGCCCCTACCTTTGTAAGTAACGATGCATATCAGCACTGAGCTCAGAACCACGTTTCTGACTAAATCAGCACAGACTTACCCAACATAAATGCTTAAAGTAGTTCCTTCCCTGAAAAAAACAATCTGTCACTCTCTCCAGCTTTCTAACCCAGTCATCAGAAAAATTTAAGGTGAAAAATACCTTATTAGGTCATCTTGTCCATAACCTTACAAGCATAAGAACACTTCCTGTGACATACTCCTTGTATTTTGCCTGAGCTTACATGACTCCAACAACAGAGATCCCACTTCGTCCATGGGGACTCTGTTCCACAACTCAACATACCTCACAGTCAGTATTTGCTGAGCACTGTTGACAATTTTCTCCATTTCTCATCATGACATTTTTGTCCGAATTTCCTGAGCATCTTTACTATGATTTATATTTCTTCATTGTTCTCAGCTGGACAATAACAACAGCTAATAATTAATGAGCATTTACTTTGGAGCTAGCATTTTCAAAGTACTTTACATATATTAAAGCCTTTAATCCTCACAATGACCCCATTGGGTGGCTGGGTACAATTATCAGTCCCATTTTACAGATAGTGAAGTTGAGGCACAGGAAGATTAAGGCTGCACAGTTAGTATGAGGCAAATTCAGGGGCTGGAGCCCCACAGCCCAGCTCCAGAGAGCATGCTGTAACAAACCACACCCCTGCACTGTGTCAACAGGGTCCGTTGTCTGTTTGGCTCATCTGGAAACCACAGGTGTAGTTTTTCCTTACAAGTGAATGCCTCTACCATCTTCTGTTGCAGGAAGCATAAAGATCATCCTTCAGTTCATTCTACTGTCTAATACGTAGAAGACTGGTCTTGTCAACTGAATCTTCTTTATTCATGCCATAGTTTAAAATCCAGTCTTCTGAGCATAATTTTCAGAAAGCCTCCCCTAAAATAATGATATAACAAAACAGCCATATTTCTTCTTTATCCCAGCTCCTCAAGAAAATTACCTGATGGGCCACTTGGCCACTGTGATTATTTCCCCAAAGCCTGTCAAGGCCAGAAGGTACCTTTATTTTTCCCATTAAGCCTTATTTTTAAGAACTTTATTCAAAGTCATGGTTCTCTTTGTCTCTTTTCTGAAGTTTTCCATGTTAATAATAATAATAACTAGCATCAACTCAAACTTACAATGTTCCAGACACTCTTCCAACTCCTTTACAGGAATTATAAACTCTACAACCCTATGAGATAGACATTACTATAATAATACATATTTTATATATGAAAACTTAAGCACAGAGCGTTAAACAATGTGCCAAAAGTCACACAGCCAGTAATAGGCAGACCACTATCTTCTACATTAATACCTGGGGCTCCACCAACATACTTCTCACTAACTCTTTATTTCCTGCAGCAGGGATGGTAGTACTCACCAAATGTTCCATATGCTCCTCTACACTTCCAGGTGCCTTGCAGTTAGTTATAGTTATAATTAAAATAGTTACAATCAACAGAATATGAGAGAAAAGAATGTGTGAAAATAAGCGCCGTTTTGCTGATGCATCTATGTGTTGTGACAGTGGTATCAGATGATGGAGGGAGCCTGGACCCCAGAGCCTCTGCCTGGAGGAGAAGTGTCCTGAGGGTTGCTTGACCTGCACTGGACTTTATGTGGCAAGAAATGAGCCTTTATTGTATTAAAACATGGAATGTAGACATTTATCTTATTAGTGCAACATAACATGGTAACATAATATTACTCTAGTATATTGATATTCCTCTTCTTCCTATTTCTCTGCCAGCTATAATCTTATTTCTGGGCTTTTGGTTGTCGGAATCTAATTTTATTGGGAAGGAAGAGATTTAAAGAGTTTTTAGTTCTATCATCCATCAATAGGACCATTGATTTAATGAAAATGGAAGAAATCTCTTAAAATGTTGGTCTTACCTATGGATAGTAATATTTGTATGAATACCTAATCCCTAACTCCTATTAATACTATTTTATTAACCAATTCATAAAAGCTTCCAATAAATTAACATCTCATGTTCAAAACTCCAATGTCCTTATTCAACAAATCATGTTTTAAGCACTGACCATAGGCACTGAGTTCAAAGTAGGAAGAATAGTCAAGGAAGAAAGAAAGCATGGAGTAGAGTTTTGCTTTGAATTACAGAGTATGAAAGTTCTGTAGAGTATGAAAAGTTCCATAAAGCCAAAATAGAGAGGTTCTTGCACACAGGATAGGAAATTTGGACCTTTTTTAATAAGCAGTGAGGACCACTGAAGGTTTTTGAGCAGGAGAATATAAAAGCTGTGCTTCAAAAACCCTAACCTGACAGCTAAGCATAAAATAAATTAGGCAGGAAGACTGGAGGCTGAGAGTCCAGTGGAGAAGTTATTGCTAGTCTGAGATCAGGAATAAGGGAGTAGTGAGAGGAGGCATGCCTTGCAGAGATATTACAGAATAGAAAATCAACAGGATTTTGATGTACATTCAGATGTGGGCAACAGAGTAAAAAGGAAGGTGCCAAGATACCCTTGAGATTTAGAACCTGGAAGATAGACAAGATGTTGTTCCATGAGTACACAAAGGAACACAAGAGGAGAAGCAAGTTTGGGAGAAAAAAACCATGTATTCAGCTTTATCAACCTATCAAGTCATTCAATGTGTATTCTAATACGCTACATCTCACTAGAAAGTTAGAAAGCTTCCTGTAGAGATGTCTCTGCATTGTCTCCTCAGAAAAGTTATTGTTTGTTGTTTTTCTCTCTTCCTGGAATTCACTCTCTCTTCTGTTCTAATAAGCTCTCTTATCAGTCAGGGCCTAAGTCCAGTGGCAACTCCTCCCTACAGCCAACACTAACCCCACATCCCCTCCCTCCATGGCACTTATTGTCAGTGCTCCTCCTACTGGCACTTAACCATTCATGCGCCAGGCGTATAGATTGCAAGAATCCAGAAGACAGAAAAATATACGTTTCCTTTTATGCCTTAACCTCATCATAATTGTGTCATGATTATGTGCATATATAGAGAGAGAGGAAACCGTTGCTATGATGGGGGGAGGGGTTGCTTATTATTTTTACTCTGGCATTCTTATGCCTATTAAAATACATATCCAATATTTGACAAATATTAAAATTTAAGCACTGTTAATATATCTCTACTATATGTAATTTTCCCCAATTATCGAAAAATGTCATGTGAAGTAATATAAAAATTGATGCAAAACAGGTGACCTCTCCCTTCTTGACCAAGATGCCACCATTAACTCAACTCATGTATTCCAACAGAGGATGAAGAATGGCCATCATAGAATAGGCACACAGATGGCAATATGGACACACAGAGAGAACTTTCCTTGAAGCCTCAGTAGTACCAGGAAGAAAGTTTCTGCTTCTGATACCCAGATCCTTGGTCCCTTTCTTCTGAACTTCCTAAAATGCCTGCATTACTCCAGAGATCATACAAAGTATATCTCATGCAATCTGAAACTTTGGGCAGATAAATTTATCTTCTCTCTCCTCAGCTATAAAAATGAAATGCAAACATGAAATAAGCAATCTGAATAACTATTAAAAAAGCAAAGTTGTTTTGGAATCTAATGCCAATTTTCCTCTGAGACGAGACTCAAGATTCACCACTTCTTCCCCAAACCATCTAAAATCAGGCTCAGAGCCCATTTCTAAATTCACTCAGAAGAGCCAAAGGGTTAAGAGATGATCCAGAAAGCATAACACAGCACTTCAAATTAACTCTATTTCCAATTGAAATGTAGTGTTTATTATTTAGATTTCTTTTTTCCCTTCCTGCCCTTCTTCCCCCTATTCAAAAGGCATTCTATTTTTTTAATAAAGAGAAATAAATTCCTATCTTAATTTAAGCACACAATTAGCATAAAAATGAACTCAATGAATAAAATTGTCAAAAGCAGTAAGTGATAGGATTCCCTCTTAGCCAAGTTTTCTGTCTAAAATTAGACTGCCTTTCAGGATTTACTGCCATTATTAAGCAAACGTTCTTTTGACAATGAAGCGGTGCGTCTTGGATGGAGAGTGCTACGGAGCGCAGGCTAAAGTGCTCAGTGATGTACGACTTTGATGGACTCCAGGGACTTTCCTGTTTCAATGCTATAGTCTGTTCTTCGTCCACCAGACGAAGATGCTGCAGTGGGATACACAATTCAAGACCAGCACTTGGAGAAGGATGAGTGTAAGGACGGAGAGTACCTTGTTTCTGCCATGCTAACATGATGAATTACAGTGTATTAAGAAAGTGTTGACACATGTGGGAATAAGCTCTTGACAGCCTTGCCAGTAATTAAGGCACATTGTATGTAAAGTCACTACAAAACATCGCAGTCTGGTTCTTTGTTCAGGGTCTTCTGCCAAGTGGTGTTATTCACAAGCTTGATGGAAAATACTTGTATCTATGAAATCTTTGTGGTTCACTGGATGATGAGGGCAAAAAAAAAGAGAGATTGGGTTTTACAAAAGCCTTAAATGTTCCTGCAGCTAGATTGGTACAGTAATGATTTTCCTCCTACTCCAGAAGGCTGTAGATTTTAAAGATAAATCACCTAAAATGGACAAGGACATAATAGGAGGTTTGGGAAAGACAAAAAAGTGTCTGCTCTCCATTCTTTCCTCAATCATTCATCCTTACTGCCCCCACCTTTAAAATTCAGTGGAAAAACCAAGAACTGTATAATAGAGCAGCGTTTCATGTCACATTCCTTAAGCCCACCTGGTTCCTCATCCTTGGTGCTGCCAAGAGACTGAGCTTCCTACTTGTGATAATAACCAAGTGGATCTACAGCTGACAAGTCCAAAGCCCAAAGCCAGGCCTCAGATTGAAGCCAGCAGCCTTTGTCCAGGCCCTGTGCACTTGGCTTCCAACCATCTGCACAGTTTCATTCCCCAGCCCAGCGCAGACCTCAGGACCCAGCTCCTAGCCAGGAGCCGTAAGGAAAGACCTATCTTAGTTACCTCTCCTGCTGTCCAACAAGATTTAGGACATTTATGATTTGCAAGGGTTGTATTGTATGTAGTCTGGCACCTTTAAACCTTATTTTCCTCATAAATTGTTTTATTGAGTGATAAGAAATAGAATTGACATCCAGTCCAGGTGTAATGGAAATTCTTGGAACTGTGCATCACTAGGAACCAAACTAAACCTCTCATTCCCTAAGAAGGACTGAACTGAAGAGTTCGTGTAAACAATAGCCTCATACTGAGTAATTTTCACTAGAGAGCTATTATCCCAAATTGCATCTCAGTGAAGGACAGATAGTTCAGACTGGATACCTGGCAAACACAGTGGTGCAGTACAAGCTCTGCCCCCCTTTTGACTCAAAGGGCCAAAAACCAGACTGAAGGTAGGGCTGGGCTTTCACTCGCCTCAGCTTATCCTGCCAGAGGGACTCCTGGCTTTCACTTCCTTGGCTGCTGAAATGAGCCAAAATGTCAGAACTCTCTAATATGTACGCGGTGAGCCTCTGACAATGGTCTGGATGTGGATGCATGTTAGAATCACCTGGGGAGTTTTAAAAATATATACCAGTGCCTAGGAGATAATTTTTAAAGCTTCCCAGATGATTCTAATGTGCAACCAAGGCAGAGGGCCATCAGCCCAGGGGAATCACTCAAGTACTATTAACAACAGTGACAACAGTTACTCCGTAAAGATACTTCTTCAATGCAAGGTGGACATTTGTCACAGACTTTGCACACTGTATTCAAGTGGCTTGTCACTCACTGTATTCACATCTACTTTCTCTCTTCAAGAACAGATGATGCACTGATTTTGAATTATGAAATTATAAAGATAAAATTATAAAAATATTCCATGCTCAATATGGAAATATTGGAACATAAAGTGTGAAGAAAAATATAAAACCCCAAATCCCACTAATCTGATATAAATGCCTTTAATATTTTGAGTTCTTTGTTTCCAATGTTTTTTTTAATACAAATAATAGCAAGCATATGCATTTTGTTTAAAAAATATTGAGGTCATACATGGTGAGACAGGAATAGCTTATTTATATCATTGGAATTATTTGTTCCTTGAAAGTTTAAAAGAACTTACCCATAGAACTCTATGGTTCCAAAACCTTTTTTGGATATAAATCTTTGACACTAAAATTTTTTCATGATATTTGTCTATATAACATTTTTTTCCCTTTAGAGTCAATTTTGATAATTTATAATTTTCCAACAAAACAGTACGTTTATTTGGAAATTTCCATTTCATTGGCATAGAGTTTAATGTAGTATTTCCTTATATTCCTTGCTATGTTATTCTCAACAAGAGTGGGGCAGCTGGCACTTGGGAGAATAGTGGATCATAATCTCCTGGGGGACATTTTTAGAGCACGTGCCCCAACATCTGCTGAAGTTCCCAGTGGGCCCTACCCCCACCCACACTTTACCCCTGTCATTTTTGAGAATTACTTAAGTGAAATGAGAACAACTACTGAGAGGTGCACATTACACATGCAAATGGCATGAAGTCACAAAAAAAGTGCTAAGAACCACCATGGGGCACTCTTACTCAAGACCTCCTTTTAGCGGAAGAGCCTGAAACATCATTAGAACAGTATAACTGTCATCTAGTTTGCCCAGTAAGGAGCAGGACTTGAAGTAACACACTTTATTTATGTGGTTACTTGGGGCTAACACTACTTATGTTCAGTGTGGAGTAGACCATCCAAACTCATAAATTCTACACATGTCCCTGCTATAAACAATTGGGCTTCACAATTAGATCCAATTACTTTTCACTTCCAAGAACTCAATCACCTCTGTCATAAGATGTTCATTACATCTGAATTTTTATTTTTGCTTTCTTGGCAATTTATACTCCTCCTTACCATTGGCCCTGAGAAAGACATGGAGAGCTTCCAGACCTGTAAAAAGACTTAAGCATCTTTCTGGACAGCTCGATGAAGATGTATGCTCATACACAGTGGTAATCCAAAAAAAAAAAAAAAGGCAGTAGAAGTAGAGGGATTTGGAAAAATATGGGATATATTATTATTCTATTTCATAAATCATCCATGACTTATCTTTATCATTTAGGGTCATTTCCCAAAAGGGAAAAGAACTCCACAGAAGAGCAATAAAAAGGAAGCAAGGCAGAGTGAGGATTTTCACATACCAAGAGATTGGATTGTTTTTGAAAACGAAGGACAATATTTCAGAGTAATTAGAGAAATGTGAACTAATGTGTAAAGACGTAACAAAATTAATTAAAATGAATGAATGATTGGCATGCTATGCAAATTAACCAATTAACTTTAATCAAAATCTACCTAACCACAATTACACCAATAACTCAGAATTTTTAACCCAATTTTTATTAACTGACCTGGATTGCTATTGCATTTATTTAAATTGAATTAAAGGCAATGATTTGGGATATAAAATCATATAAAACTCCAGGTCCTAAAAGACTAGCAAAACAAATTGCTTTCTGATTTTTTCTGTACTAGAAAAACTGTCAACATCTAATTTAAGTGTTATCAGCTATACTTTAATAAATTATAGAAATAGATCAAATTAAGTAGTTTCAAGTGAAATGTGGTCTTACATAAACAAAGGACCACCATGAAAATGTCATTTTCCGAGAGGACTCAATCCAGTACATAAGATGAAATCTGAAAATCATGCAACAAAAAAGAAGCTTTGTTAAAACAACACTCTCTGGGAAACAATAAAGATGATTAACTCCCTACTTAGAACAACTGCAGGATGAAAGCTTCGGCACATTTATGAGAGTGATGATGAGCGGCCTCACATAAATGGAGTACACACAGCACAGCGTACAATGTACCCTTCCCTATTTTCACATTCCACTTGGCCCATAAATGAGTTGAGAACAAAACTACATGTGTTATAGACACGATGATTAAAAAATCAAGACTAAGTCCTGAACGGAAATGCACCAGCAGCAGACAACCATTCTTATCTCTATGCTTTAAAAGCAAGCTGAAAGCTTCTGAGGGAAAAAAGACTATGAAGATTTAGGCTCATCATTTAGTTCTGCAGAACTCTAAAGAGGCAGAGGACCAAGGAAAAGCCTGATTTCAGTGAATACTGATTCTAGAAGTGTCATCTATGTCCCATGACCCAAGGTCTTCTAAAGTCCCAGCTCTATTCAGACAGAAATTATTTTTCCTATCTCTATTCAATATTCTCCTAATCCCTAGAGGGCATGCTTAACAACTAACAGCTAGTCTAATAAATAAGAGCATAAGATAATACAGTGGTTAGCACACTGGCTTTGGCATTAAATGAACCTCATGTGAGTCTCAACCCACATCAATTGCCAGCATGGAATCTGGTTCCTCAACCTCTCTGAGTTTCAGTTTCCTCATCCATAAGTGAAGGCAGCAACAGCCCTACCCCATGGGCCTTCTGGGGAGTTCAAATGAAAGTGCTTAATACAGTGCCCCAAGAATGGCAAGATTTCGATAATGTTGGCTATTTTTATAGAAAAACTATAGCTGCAACCTGCATTACCTGAAAATATAAGCTCATGCAAACTGCACAAACCTTGAAAAGCAATTTGACAATGTGCTTCAAAAGTCTTAAAAGTGTTAGTACAATTTGTGGGAGAAATTTCACCCCTAGGAATACAGCCTAGGGAAACAGAGACTCACATGCGTAGGAATGGTCATTGCATTGATGTGTTTTAATTTGAACTCTTAATTTTCAAATAATGTAGATTCACATGCAGTTGTATGAAATAATACAGAGAGATCCTGTGTACCCTTTACCCAGTTTTCTCTAATGATAACATCTAACAAAACTGTGATACAATATCACAACCAAGATATTGACTTTGATACAGTCAAGATGCTGAACATTTCCATCCCCACAAGGATCTCCATGTTGCCCTTTTATGGCCACACCCACTTCCTTCCTACTCTCTCCCACCTCCTCCTTAACCCCTGGCAATCACTAATGTGTTCTCCATTTCTATAATATTGTCATTTCAAGAAGGTTACGTAAAAGGAATCATATAGTATGAAATCTTTGAGACTGGCTTTTTACACTCAACATAATTCCCTGGAGATTCATCTAAGTTTCATGTCTCAATAGTTCATTCCTTTTTATTGCTGAGTAGTAGTCCCTGGTATAGATGTACCATGGCTTGTTTAACCATGCACCCATGAACGATATCTTGGTTGTTTCCAGTCTGGGACTTTTATGAATAAAGCTGCTATGAACATTTGTGTACAAGTGTTTTGTGAACATAAATTTTTATTTTTCTGGGAGGAATGCCCAAGAGTTCAACTGCTGAGTCATATGGTAGTTGCATATTCAGTTTTTTAAGAAGCTGTCAAAATGTTTTCCAGAGTGCCTGTATCATTTTATATTCCCACCAGCAATGTATGAGTAATCCATTGCATTATTTTAAACACTGAAATCAGTAAACTAATTCCATTTCCAGTGGCAAAAACAAATAATGCTACAGCCTCAGGATGGACTAATATTAAGATATTTAAAATAGAATTTTAATACATTTTTATAGGAAGAAAGTACCATTTAATGCTAAGTTTAAAAATTCAAATATAAGTAGGAATAATCATAACCATATAAATATATATTGTACATATGTACACATGTGTACACACACACAGAGAACTGGAAAACTGAGCAAAATATAACTCTGAGAAACATAAATTACAAGTTTATGTTTTTTAATACTTATGTTCTGAATTTTCTATATTGACTGTGTGCTACTTTTATAATTCAAAAAAGTTTCTTTTAATTTAATTAAATTGCAATCTTCCCACCAAATCAATATCTCTTTTTTTAAAATGATAAGTATTAACCTATCACTATTATTCAACCTCTGGCCTAATTCCACACATTGATGATTTTTACAGCTTTTTGCCACTTCAAACAGTGCTATGATAAGAATCCTTGAATATATAGTTTTATACTCTGATGATTTCATTTCTATTGGAGAGATTCTTAAAGGCAGAACTGACAGGTGAAAGAATATAATTTTTACTTTAATCTGCCAGAACACTTTCCCAAAAGAGGGCATTTCACATTCCCAAGAACATTTCATGAGAGCTATTTCCCCACACTCTTTTTACTTCTAGATGTTATAAATCTTTTACATTTCTGCCAGTATAACGCGTGAAAATGACAACTTGTAGCTTTGATTTGCATTTCCCTCACAACATGTGACGTTTGTATCTTTTCTTTTGTTTATTGCCTATCTGATCTCCTCTTCTACCTACTACCTGTTGATATTCTTAGTCCAGTTTAAAATTGAGTTACTTAATTTTTCCTTATCAGTTTGTAGGGGGCTTTTTGTTTCCTTTTTTTCTGGTCAGGAAGACTGGCCCTGAGCTAACATCCATTGCCAATCCTCTTCTTTTTGCTGAGGAAGATTAGCCCTGAGCTAACATCTGTGCCCATCTTCCTCCATTTTGTACGTGGGATGCCACCACAGTACGGCTTGATGAGCAGTGCTTAGGTCCGCGCCCAGGATTCAAACCTGCGAACCCTGGGCCGCCAAAGCAGAGCACGCGAACTTAACCACTACGCCACCGGGCTGGCCGCAAATATCATAAGGACATCAATCCCTTGACTGTTACATGTATTACAAATATTTTCTCCATATATGATTTGTTTTCACCTTTGTCTATTGTCTTTTTCCAAGCAAAAGTCTTTATGTTTTGTATAGTCAAATTTGTCAATCGTTTTGGCTTCTGGATTTCTTATGTTGTTTAGAAGTTCTCATCAATACACACACACACCCAAGCTTATAGAAACGGTGTCCTAAGTTGCCTTCTGATATTTTCAATATTTTACATTTAATTCCTTAAATTTACTTTTATTTTTATATAATAGTCTTTATATATGGTGCACAGTAAGCATCTTCGTAGATGGGAGGGGAGGGAATCCATTTTCCTACCAATTTAAAAGGCTAAATTCCCATATGAATTGAGAATGATTCCTGGACTCTCTATTATGATTTATTTATCTATTCTTGTGCTGATACCACATGATTTTGATTAAGTAGGTTTATAATAAAATTTTAATATCTGGTAAGGCAATTTTCAAAATTGTCTTAGTGTTTCAAGCACACTTCTCCTTCTTCATGAACTTTTAAATCAGTTTTATCCATGTTATATTAAGTAAAAAATGTCAAGCTGCTTGACAGCAGATATAGTAGATCTTACGGTCTAAAAAATAGAAAACACTGGGTGGGAGGGAGTTGTGTGTACGTGTGTGTTTGCATAAGTTTGTATGAGTATAAAGAAAAGTCCAGAAAAAGAACACAAACCAAGCTGTCAACATTGGTTACTCTAGAAGGACGGGATTAGGAGGTGTGGAGATTGGCCTTCTCATCCCAACTCCACCCTGTTGTTGGGTCGCCCTGTGGTTTGGCTTGTTATAAGAATGCTAGTTTGAAAGAAAAACCCAATTAAGTATTTTAAATAAATAAAATATAATTGCATTATTAGACCTGCAAGAGACCTTAGAATTTATTTCTTCCAACTCCTACCCAAACAGGAATCTCCTTGGCAGTATGTCTGCCAGATGGTCTTCCAGACTGTTTGAAAACATCCAGAGACAGGGAGTTCTCTTATTTTTGCTTGGCTGCCTGTGCTATCATTGGAGAGCTCTAATTATTGGAAGGCTCTTTCTTGCATTTTTCAAAATATATCAGTCTCTAATATCCACCCAAGCCCTGGGTCTGTCTTCTGGAGCAACGTGGTATAAAGAAGACTTTCTCTTCAGTTCCCTAAGAATTTAATTGTGTGCCCCACTAGGGATTGAGCTAGGTCAGTCCTTCAACTGTATTATCGTTGTTGTTGCTGTTGTTATACATATATTTAGAGCATATCATGTACCAAGCACTGTGTAATTAAACATTTTACATGGATTTACTTATTTAATTCTCACAATAACCCAATGATGTGGCTATTGTTACTATTTCCATTTTACAGATGAGAAATGTAAATAAGAGATGTTAACTAATTTGCCTAAAATCATTTAGCTAGTAAATAATAGCACTGAGACTCAAATCTAAGTCTGGCTGGCTCCAAAGACTATATTCTAACTCCTGCACTGCACTCCACTGCCCTTCTATTACTCTACTATAACAATATTATGGGTTTTTTGTGTAGTATAAACAATGCTGCAATGAACATCTTTGGCCATACTTCCTTTGCACATGTGCCAGAAGTAAAAACCCAGCTCACAGGATATGAACATTTTCAATGTTATAAGATACTGCAAAACTGGTCTCTACAAAGTAGCTGGCCAATTTATACTTTTAATCTTAACTTGCTATGGATAGCTGAATTCTGGCCCCCAAAGATATCCCGATCCTAATCTCTAGAACCTGTGAATGTGTATTTTATGGCAAAAGGGACTTTATAGAAGTGATTAAGGTACAGGGAAGAAGAGGGAGACTTGACTACAGAAATTAAAAAAAAAAAAAAAGCAATGTGATAATGGAAGCAGGAGGAGAAAATATGATGTGATGTGAGGAAGGAGTCATAAGCCAAGGAATGCAGGCGACTTCCAGAAGCTAGAAAAAGGAAATGGATTCTCCCCTAGAGTCCAGAAGGAACCAGACCTAACAACACCTAGAGAGTAAATTTGTATTGATTTAGTCTACTAAGTTTGTGATAATTTGTTAACAGCAGCCATAGGAAATTGATATAATTTCTAAGACCATTTTTTAAAAATTATGAAGGCACTGAATTTTATTTACTCCTTTTTTTCTGCATCCAATGAGATATATTTTATCTTCTTTATTTTACTAATATTTTGACTTACATTGATGGCATTGTTGTTTTTTTTTTACATCAAATAATCCTTACATTTCTGGGAAAAATCAGACTTAGTCATGATGTATTTTGGAAATACGTTGTTGAATTCAATTTGCCAATATTTTGCTTATCATTTTTGTATCTATGTAAGAGTGTCCTCTCATTTTCTTCTTTTTACTAACATTGCATGGTTCCACCAAAATCATTGCCCAGTAAACCTTCCCACCACATCCTCTCACCCCATTTTTACCCCTTTACTTCCAGGGCCTTTTCCTTATAAGCTGCTGTCATTTCAGTCTCCCTCATCCTGTATTGAGGTAATTAATTTTTTTAATTGAAATATATCCTCCTTTTCATTCAATAAAGTTAATTAAGTACCTTTTGAATGCCAGGTACAAGAGATTTAAAAATTAAAGACATATTTCACTCCTTCAAATAACGTGCAGTATGGTAGAGAGAAAGACATATAATGAAAGAATAATGGAATAAAACTATTTTTTTAACAGAACATAGAAGGAATATTAAGAACGGAAAAGAACAAACAACCATGCAACACACATTCCCTGTCTGGCCACAATTTCTGGTCTTTCTCTGGATCCACCTCACACTCCTCTGCTGAAACAGTGTGGTCCTTTTTAAGACTGACTCCACGTTTCATCTGTGCAATCTCCCAATTTCAGGCAACCTTCACTACCTTCCTGCATGACCTGGAGCACATGGTCTATTATTCAAAAGGGGCTTCATGCCACCTAAGAGCCTGCACCTTCAGCTCTCTTTTTCCTTTCCAATCCCTAGAACTGGGTGGGGTGCCCTCCCATCACTCCCCTCAAATAAAAGTACCTTCTAGTTATCATCTTCCCAAATAAAAATGTCCTCTACTCACTGCCCCCCAAAGAAAGGTTGCAGAACTGTAAGAATTGAAGCTATGTTGTAAGTTTATAGGACAGTACATATATATAGGCAGGGCTTAGCAGTTGTTACTTGTTCACGTTGTGCTTTTTGTTGTTATTCTTATTGTTATTGTTGTCAGCACATCTTCCTGACTCACCTTCCACTCACCACAGAGATGACTCCAAACCTCCCCTCTCCCCAGTCCTTCCCCCACTCAGATTACTCTTAGAAAATCAACATGCTTTATAGTTGATTTAATGTCATAATGTCTCATAATGTCTTCACTACCTTTTCTTTTCCCCATGACCACAGCTTTTTCTCTCTTCATCCTGTCATCTCCAACAAAGGTCCTGTCTCCTCTAGCACTAGTGTTTTCAAAGTTAGACTGTAACTAACTCGTCTAAAAAACATAGCCTTTCGGGAAGCAGTTTAGCACTATATATAAAAGATTTAAAAATATTTATCCTTCAATCTACACACTATTTCTAAGAATTTACCCTAAGGAAATAATTGGAAAAATTTACACACAAGGATGTTCATGATAGCATCATTTGTAAATTTAAAAAATAAAAAACAACCTACATCAATAAAGGAATTACTAAATAAATTTCAATATGTCTGTGTAACAGAATACTTATACAGTCATTAAAACTGATGATACAGGTTAATATTTGTTGACATGGAGAAATGTCCATCACACATTATTGACTGAAAAGGAAGATTGTGGAGAAGCATATATAGCATGACTTAATTTATGTAGAAACTGTATATATGTATACATACATATACACACATGCAGAGAAATGACATATATATTTGTCAAAATATTAATTTAAGTGGCTATCTCTGTGTGGTGATATTTGGAGTGATTTTTTGCTTTCTTTTTTTTCTCTTCTACTTATTTATTTGTGTGTGAACACTACATCTCAGTTGACCCATAGGCAGCATTTAGGAAAAATATTTTGGCAATCAAATGCTTTATCTAACACCACTGTATTATCTGGATTTTTTACATTAACTATGTTTATTTTTATAACTAGAATAAACACTAAAGCTATTTTCACTTTGAAGTAAGTCAGTGTATTAGTTATCTATTACCATAGTAATGCTGTGTGACAAACAACCACAGAAGACAATGGCATAAAATAGTAAGCATTTATTATCCCATAAGTCAGGTGGGTAGTTCTCCCAGACTCTGCTAAGCTCAGTTGATCTTGACAAATCTTACTCATATGCCTGTGGTCAGTTAGTAGGATAGCCAGGAGCTGGCTAGTCTAGGTTGGCCTCAGCTGAGATAACTTATCTCTGTTCTCTGTGGTCTCTCCTTCTCCGGCAGGCTAGCCTAGGCTTGTTCTCATGGTGGAGGCAGGGTTCCAAAAGGTGAAGTGGAATTCCCAAGGCCTGTTGAGGCCTAGGCTTGGAACTGGCCCATCATCACTTCCATTGCATTCTAGTAGCCACAGAAAGTCACAGGCCAGCCAGATCCAAGAAGTGTCGAAACAGACTCTTGAATGGAGGGGCAGTAAAGTCACATTGCAAAAGGTATGAATATAGGGAGGCCATTCATTGGGCCACTGATGCAGTCAATCCACCAGAATCAGATTTACCCACAGCAAAAATGTACAGCAAAGGGAGACAAGAGCAGGGAACCAATGGAAAGCATTCAACCCCATAGGTTTGTGGAAGGATGGAGGAATCCATGACCTCCTGAGTCAATGTGAAATAATGACACCATCCCTCACCCTAAGGAGTACACATCAGCTGTCACTTGGTAGATGGCTGTGCCATATTTTTTTAATTCTAGCTTTTCTTACAGTTGTGTGTGTGTGTGTGTACACAAGGTCTCAGTTGATCTATGGGCAGTACTTAGTAAAAATATTTTTGCAACCAAACGCTTTATCTACCACCACTATCTCCAAAGCATGCGACTGGCCATAAGAGGTGAAAAATGGCCTAGTTGGACATGGATAAAGCCCCTAAAAATTCTAGACAGGTCCACTGTTGAAAACCCTCTATTTCCTTTGTGTTCTTCCTGTGACAAATTTGTATGTTTTTCCAAGGTTCAGCTGGACGTGACTTTCACATGATCATTCCAGAAATAAACAGACAAGGATTTAGTGATTGTGTCAAACCATGTCATCTGTTAACTTATAAATGTTAACACTGACAGTTGACAGGTAGATAGGAACTGTTTATAAGAATTATAGGAATTTGAGTGTCTATTTACTTAACCATTTAAAAATTAAACTTAGAATTTCTACAATGTGTGATGCTAAACACACTACATATTTTGAACTTAATATGGTACATAAACATGTTTATAAGAATGTGTTCATCTCTGAAAAGTTTCTTTTTAACCCAGTGAAAGAATTTTTATGTGTTTTGGAGCATGCATTTATCTAATCAAAGGCTTAAAAGTTTTAAGAAGTATAAAAATGGCTGAAGCATGTGAAGGAATCCTGAGAAGCCATGGATGAAATGTTAATGAAACATTGGGGAAGAGGTCCAACAAATCCCAGGACTAAAATAAAATTCTAGGATGATAAAGACAGAGAAAGAAAGAAAATTTAAGAAAGAAAAGAACACTTGGAAAGGAGAAGAGGAAAAAACCATAGAAATAATCAAAGAGAAGTACCACATGCAAATTATTAAGTTGGAAAAGTACTTCAAGGAAAATATATGAGTTAAAATAACACAAGGCAATATAAATACTGTCAACAAGAGTTAAACACAGAATAAATACAATAGTATTTTGTTAATAACTATTATGAGTTGACAGACTAGAGTACTTTATGTCAGGTATGGCTAGTATACAACAATGTGAGATGATCATGTGCTACTACATATTAATCGGAGGATTATGAATCGCCTCACATATGTTAGTAAATTCTTATACCAGCTCAGCTGATGTTGTGGTGTTTTCCACAGAGCTAGGAAAATAGGACTGAGGCACAGACCCAGTCACATAGCATACTAATAGCAAGTCTGGAAGAAGACCAAAATCTTAACCCATGAACTTCATTCCTACTTTTGGATCCACTTCACCAAACCATTCCCTTGAGATCTTAGATTGATTGCCCCTGAATTAAGCTGCCAACTTTTAACTGCTACTTTTATTCATGCAACCCTGCTGTGCTGCAGAAACTCAAGTATGAAATGGTCCCTGGCTTTCCCTATTAGCCCAGCCACAGGAGAAATTATGTGCTGGAAACCAACACCTTCATGCATTTCCTCACTTGATTTATTCAAGCTCAGTGGGAAACTCACACGCCTGTCTCTGTGCCTGGAAAGCCAGCTTGATGACCAGAACTGTGTGAGGTAGAAGCCTTGACGCAGGGAGCTCTTGGACACTCCTTCCTCTGGTGCCAGCCCATCTCATCACGTCCCAAGGGGACTTTTGAGTTGACTCTGTCAAAAGAAAATGCTCCGACAGGAAATTAATGCTGGAAGTATTCCTTACAAGACTTGGATTTTTTTAAATAAAGTTTGTAAGTCATTCAGAGCTAGTAGGATAACTATAAAGTGTACCAATAAGTCAAGTCCAATCTTCAGGCCTAGAGGTACTATGTCATCTGCTGAGTGCACAGGACAGTGGAATACCACTCTGTAATAAGAGAGTTGAGAACAGGTAAAGGCACTCACAGACACCTGATTTAGAAGGGAAGCTGCTCTCCCTTTTAAATATTTAGAGAGAGAAATTGTAAGAAATGGAAAAAGTTACATCAACAGTCTTCAGCAAAACTGAAAAAGGTTTGAGGCAATGAAAGAGGATGATCATAGGAATAGTACCCATAATAATAGTTATTATCAATACAAGTGAAACAATTACAGTCAGCAGGAAATTTATGTGTGAAATATAAGAGGAAGACTGTAAGAATAATGAGAAAGCAAAGACAGAGAAAATGTGCAATACATAAATCATAAATGCGTACGTGTGAGAGCAATTCAGAGACAGAGACCCAGAGAATGAGATGTCATAAGAGAGCAAGCCTGACTTGCAGATGCAACTTTTTTTCTAGAGGTTTACCTGACTGTAGCAATGAAGCTCTTTTCCAGTCCTACTCCCGAAGATTAGGAGTTGGAGATAAGAACGGGGTTGGAAACCAAGAAAAGAGAATGGACCACAGTGTTAAGATGGGCTGTTAGCTGCTGAACTAACAGATTAGAGATTAGAGGAGAGGTCTTGGAGGACTTTGGGCACACATGGAGCAGAGGAAATTCCCTCAGGTCAAGTGAGCATTAGTGGTCATTCTGGCAACTGACATGAGATCTGAGGAGCAAAGATAACTCGTGCTTCCAATTAGGCCATTTTCTCCTCAGTTGACCATGGACCAACTTGGCTTGATTGCAGGCTCCACAGGCATTTTCCTGCTCATTAAAAAACCCATGGTAGTTTCCATTTCTGGCTCTGCATGAGGAAGCAACTGGAGGACTCAGTGGCTCCATCTACTTGTGCAGCTGGACCACACTGACCCACCACCTCATGGGCCCAAGACACCCAAACTCCTCCCTCCTGAGTGTTTCTTCCCCACCCAACCACGTTGCCGAGTTGTCCATGGAATGGAGTGGGACCATAATATACAAGCTCATATCGCCGGAGTATGATTTGGAGAATGAGTTCAAGCTGCGGCCATATCCAGCCAAGAGCACCAAGCCAAGAGTACTTGATAAGGAACCCGAGGACAACCTGAACACAATTAATTACCCAAGAGAAGAGGAAAGGGAAAAAAGAAATGGCACCTTTTTTCAGCAGATTCTTGTGTTACTACTTTACTATCTTTTATTTTTCCTCACCAGTTACCACAAACTTTTAATTCACCCTCACCGTTGTTTCTTGTTAAAATATTCCTTCTGAGACTTGAGAATTTGCTTTGACCTTGAATTTCATGCTGTTCCTCCTGGTTAGCTTATGTCCTTGAGTTTTGCTCTCCTTTGCTGCATGTCTTTCTTACCTGAGTAGCTTATTGTCACCAGAGACTTTGCCACTCTTTCCTCTCCTTGGCAACTCATTAAAAAATGTAGAAACCACTACTAAGCCCAAGGTTCAACGCCGGAGAGTAGCATTATTAATACTTTCTGGCTCCCGGTCTTGATTTGAACTGTGTGATTCTCAATCCATAGCCCATAACTCTTAGACTTGAAAATATTTGTACATATGCTATATATATTATTATATATAATATATATTATTTTAAGCAATGATGTGTTATATATGCCAGTTCTTTTTTTAAAACTTCATTTATCTTTTTTAAAAATAAGCCTAACGTACGTGAAAAGTACTGTTTCCCCTTCTGAAGATGCATAAGAGTATTTTGCAAGATTTTCTCAGTCACTTTGTAAGCACTTTCAGAAGGAGACTCTCACATGAATTTTCCAGTCCTTCATGAAGACAGGCAACAATTCCAAAATCAGGCAACATCCTCTAGAATTCTAACTCTTGCAACAATAATGTCATGCCTCTGCAGACAGGCTTCCTACTGAGAATGTGTTTCCGTTCTCTAAAAAGGAACGCCAGGTTCTCCAACTCCAGTTTTTGAGACTCTGATTCTGTAGGTGTGAGCTGGGGCCTAGGAATCTGAATTTTAGAAGCCACCCAGGGCATTCTAATGGAAGTGGTCCACCAGCCGCACACTGCTATTCTGCGCATGAAAGCAGAAACCAGGAACTGGCTTCAAATATTCTCTAGTCTCAGTGGTCTTTAACTACAGTGGTTCATAAGCTTTGGGGGAGGGTCCCAGACCCCTCTGAGAATTAGAGGAAAGCTGTAGACCTTCTCACGATCAAAATATACAAAATTGCTTTTTGCATTTATTTTCGGGGATTTACGGCCCCCAAACCCCAGATTAAGGACTCCTGTTCTAGTCTCTCTCTACCTCTTTTTGCCTAGCGTCTCTTAGCCTCATTATTCTCACCTCTGAAATAAGGACACTAATCCTCCAGGCCGCCTGCTTTGCAAGGCTATTATGAGGATAATTTTTTTTAATATAGAGGTTTTAAGACACAGAAATAGAAACATTACACGTAAACCTCATGCTTATCACAGAAGTGGAGAAATAGGGAAGAAGAGATATGAGTCGAAGGGGCCTCTAAAGGGAAACTTAGATAGCACTAGTTAAGGAAATAACCAGCAAATAACCATGAGCATAATCAGAAGGGTCACATGCCATTTGTTGAGTACCTACTATGTGCCAAGAGGCACTGTGGTTTGTGTCTTAAAAGCATTTTTTATAGTGCTCACAACAGCTCTTTGATGGTATCATCATCTTCACAAACGAGGAAACCCAGGGTGAGAGAGATGAAATAATTTGCCCAATATCAAACAGTTAGTAAAGTGACTCAAACCCAGGTTTGTCTGCATGTGAAGTCCATCCAATTTTCATGATATAAGGGAATGGCCAGAGCCCCTTTCCAGCCCAGATTCTATGCATGGACCAAAAAGGGTTGTAGAAGCAAGTCCTGGAATGGGGAGTCATAGTCTCCACTTCACCCTCCTCCCAACTATCAATTCACCTCCTACAGTTATGGTTTGCAACACTCCAACAGGCTTTAGTTACTATTATCAATCAGTTGTTTTGTCCTCCCAATGGAAGCAAAACAACAGAAGGCACTGGAAATGCTTAGGTTGCAAGTGGCAGGGCCGCCAAAGACAGATCTATGGCGTTATAAAGGTTAATGTCTTTCGGCTTGCTCTGTGGCAAGTTTCTACTATCAAAGCTCTTGGGACTAGCTGCATGAGTCACACTTCTAGAAGCTGTTCCAACTAGTAGGAAACAGCCTTTCCTTTAAATAAATTTCACTTTGAGAAAAGGCTTTAAAGCACATTACAGATAGGGCCATGAAACATTTGGCTACATGTAAATCCTTCCACAGAAAAGGAAACCTCCTCATGTACCAGTAAAGTTAAAACTAAGTCCAGGAAAGTCTTAGCCAGCAGGGCCAAAGAGATATCTGGTGGAAAAGAATGCTTCACTCTCATTCTGTTTCAAACCCACAACATTCTTTTGAAGGGCTCTTTAATAATAGGAATTAATAGCGAGAACAACAACAAAAAAAGTGTTAACTGAGGTACTAAGCCCAGCAGGTAGTCTGCTCTCCTTCTCCACAAGTCACCCTACGCTCCTCCTCTCCTGCCTTGGCCCATCCTAATGTCTTTTCCTTAAGGCTGCTTTTCACATCCTTGTTTTATGGAATAAAGCTGTAACCCAAGCTTGCCTCAGCACTAACAAATGTTGCAAGGAATCACTTCAGCTTGAATCCTGTCTCTCTCCCTTCGCCTCATAACTCCTGTCAATGCCCCAAGCCTTTGCACAGAAATTGATGACTCTAAAGGCGCTAACCACTTTTTGCACCATCCAATGAACCTTTTCAAGTTGAAGTTTTTTAAAAAGGGGAGCTAGCTCCGTTAGATATCTCAGGCTATTCTTGGGAGAAATCTGTTACATCAGGCATTTGCTTTTCTTCTTGTCAAAGATAAGCTTTTCCGATCTGGTATAGGCCTGATTCTGCCAATTATTAACTAACCTCATGACTTGCAACAATTATCATACTTCTCAGAACCTTAATTTTTCTTTTTTGCAATACCTTCCCTTCACTCTGACATAAAGGGATCATGTTTTCAAAAACCATAAAAAAAGACACAAACATAATGCTTTATTTTAATGGTTATTGGTATTGCTTTTATATTATAGGTCATCCAGAGGTTTCTGAGACACCCAGGAGCAAAGGCTCATTAACAACAGACAAGGCAATTCTAAGCTCAGGTCCTGGATGGATAAGTTAGTAGGCTCAACATTTTTCTGAACATATCAGAATTTAATATGTAACAGATTCAATATTTTACTAAACATAGAAAACCTATAACACTGGATTTCTAATCACTTAACACTTACTAGAATACAGTGGAGAAATACACAATACCTTGGAATTCAGGAACCAAAAGTAACACATCAGTGGTTTTGCAAATAATTGTCTAAAACCAAGGCAATAGCAACCAGGGAGGGCAACTCTCGATAATACCTAACTCAGAAAACTTGATTCAGCCCTTCATTCCTGAGTTGTACTGGTTAGGGTTCTACTGCAGAGGAAAGAATTCAATCTGACTAGTTTAAGCAGAACCAGGTTTATTACAATGTACTAAATGGCCTACAGAGCATTGGGAAGGCTAACGAAAACAACTCTAGGTCCTTCTAAGAACAACTCTCAAGCCACACAGCAGAACCAGGCCACCAAGGTTGCTCACTACTGATTGGGAAACTGCTACAAACATGTACCCACTGACTTCCACGAGGAAGAGACTTCTGCAAGCCCCACTGTTGCTGCCTCTCCAAGGCTCCACCCGGCTTGAGACCATCTGCACTGCCAATATAGGTGCCCTATGCCCTGCCTCTCAACACCCATGACGCTAGTGGCCAGTCCCCAGGGCCTTTGCTAATACTGCTACAGAGAAACCACGTGCCCCACAATGTCCCTGCCCACAGGAGCAATGCCTCTGCCTCACTTCTGCCTTCCAAATGAGAGAGCCTCTAAATTGCACCCACAACTCTGGCTGCAAGGGTGTCTGGGAAACGTAGTTTTTAGCTTTTCAGCCCCTGCAGTATAGGAAGGCACAGTAGGAAGTGGTTGAAATGGATGTTGAATAAAAACCCCCCCATAACCACAGTGTAAGTCAAGGCTAAAAGACTCACATTCTTCGCCATCCCTTCTCCTCCCCGCCCACCTATCCACCCATCAAGAATGCTGAGAGGGATATGGGAAAACAAGGTGGTAAATTAGTGATGATTTGGTTGTACAAATAGATAGCTCAGAGTTGCCACAGCTATTTACATTAGGCTGCTTAGGGGGAAAGGTGGCAACCAAATTGAGGAAACTTCCTCTCCATCAGCCAGCAAAATTTAAGAAAAAGCATTGTTCTTCTCCTTAGGACTCTCAAGGGACTCAGGATTGTTCTCCTCCCACCAGTGGTCTGAGCTCTTTATGCCACTCTATTAGACGCCCTACCCACAAGCCAACATAGGGTAACTTGGCATATTTTAAGTCTTCTCTTCTGAATGAGGCAATCAGATTACTAATCCTGTGATTCACTAAATCCTATTGGGCAGAAATTCCAGACTCACCAAGGGCTCTACTAATAGAAAATAGTCTCTACTCAGAGAGAGCTCTACTAACAGAAAATTGTCCGTTTGTTAATAAATATCTAGCCAAAATAGCCTTCTTTCTGCAAGGATAATTACTGTAGTGTTGTTGATGTCTGCATGTATTTTACAACAGGTCTTTGTTCTCAGTCTCATCATGACAATGCTGTGTCTGCTGTATTTCAGCACCTTTTGTCCAGTGATTCTGAATTCCAAGTTCCCATCACGCACTGAACAAAATCCTGTGAAGTGCTATTATATGTAAGTCGGGTACAAGAGACACAGAAATAAATGACAGACACGGTCTCTGCCCTTGTAGAGCTTACAGTCTAGTGACGAGCTCTAAAAAGATGCTTACTTAGTACAATAAGCAATACCATTACAGCCCTGAGATCTGTGTGGAATTTCTGAGAAGGAATCCCTCCAGAGTCACTCATCTTTGAATTTCATTCCCACACATGAAGAACTTTTAGCTACACAATAAAACTGCTTCAATGTTTGAATTTGGAGTGTCTTCTGGAAGAACACACCAGTTAAGGGCAATATGTAAACCAAGTGTAGTATTCCAGGCCTCAGTGCTAATGTTGGACAGGTATTTCTGTCCTGAAGGAGGGAGCCTGGAGCTGATATGACCCGTAAGCGAGGTGTGGGGCTTCCGGTCAAGATTCTGGTGTAGAGATATCAGTGAAGAAGCCTTAGGAAACTTCATCTCAATGACAATTAACTGGCCACAGGTCACATTTCAGTTATCTTCCTGGGAAACAGGGATAACAAGCAAGCCACACTAACTTAGCGATGCTTTTCTTTACTATCTAAATAGCACCTGCTTCCATTTAGCTAGGAAAAAAACTCTTTTAAATTAAATTTCCCTCAAAATTCATGTGGGCTTAGATTAGGGGAAGGCGTTAAACAAAAAAGGAGAAAGTTTTGCTAAAAAGATTTAAAAATAGTTCTCTAGAGATTTTATGAAATCCCTCAGGCTGCAAAATTCCCCCCACCCCCAGGTCAATTCCAGTGTGGTTTACATTTAAGCTGAAATTTGGGATGACATTTCATTCTATCAAAACAAGACAGACTAGTCACATTGGGCTTTCCTGGTTCCATACTGGAAAAGAAAGGGCCCAGTGCTCTGAGTGAGACCTCTTCCCCTCTCTTTTCAACAGTCTTTGTTATAAGCCAGGCAGTGCTGGCACTAGGAACACTAAGATGAAGAAGTTATGATACCTGCCTTCCAGAAAAAAAGCCTGTACCTCACAAAAAGAGATCAAGTAAAGTTCCATCAGAGACAAAGGGCCCTATCCGACAATGGTCACACATGAGCAGCCTGTCTTGGGCATCAAGCAAGTGTGGAAATAAACAAAGACCAACCAAATGAGCAAAGCAGAGCCTGTTTGTTCAGAGCTTGCTATAGCAAGGTTGTGAGTCACCGTCACCTGTATTTTGGCAGAGACTCAGGGAAGGCAGAGGAGTGGGGAAGCTTTAGAGCAGACTAAAGGGAAGGCTCCAGGTGTGCCCAGATTGGAGGCTGTGGGCCTAGGGAAGCTGGAGGCGGGCTAACTAGAAGTGGGGCATCCTATGTGACTGGTTACGGCTGCACACTTGGCTTTCTTTACTTAGTCCTAAATTGGAAGTGGGAACAAAAAGTAGGGAGGCTGTCAGTTACTAACTAATTAATTAGTTATCTGGGCCATTTGGTGCCAATTGTTATGCAAGTTATTATTTAGCTTTGTGCATTGTTACTAGAGATAGCAATCTGGCTTCCTGCAAGTCTGACTTATACCAGGCTGGCTTTCTGGGCTGGTTATTGTAGATAAAGGGGTTGATTTCCTGGGCTCATTGCTGCAGGTTGTGGGTCAGAGTTCTATTTTTATACACCATCCAGCCATTGTCCATTTGTATATTCAGTCTCTCACAAGTCTAAGATTCAGTTCTGTCCTGGCCCTGGGACTCCATTTGACACTGGCTCCCTCTTGCAGTACAAGCATCCCCAGAGCCTCTCACCTAAGCCTCCTTGGTGTCTCCCAACATGCTCAGCTTCTGGCTTTCACAAGTGTGCCAGGAGAACGTCTCTGAGAGACTTTTTCCAGGCAAGCTTCTTCCTGCCTCATTGCCCTAACTCCACTCTGTGTAAGATAAGAACAAGCCTTGCTCACAAAAAACAAGCAAATTATCTTATATAAAACAGCAAGTCCTTGAATCATACATGACCCTGTAGCAAGGGCCTGGTTTATCTTTAATGGTATTAAACATCTATGGGCATAAGCATCCATTTGTAAGCATAATAGCAAGAATACAGCAAAATAGAAAACATGAACATGACTGAATGAAAAGCCATTCAAAGAAAATAATGTACACCATTGCATTCTAAATAATGTGTGTATGTGTACACATAAAAATTACAGAGGATAGAAAAAAATTCAGTAAGTTCTGTCTCGGTTGTTGGATTAAAGGTGATGTTTTTTTCTTTTTGCTTGCTTGCTTTCCTAATATTTGTATAATCAACATACAGTTCTTGTGAAATAATAAATAACAATAAACTTTTAACTTATTAAAAATCTATAGTATATTTAAAAAATAGGACCCTCTCATAGCAACACATCTGATTCATTAATTCATTAATAGCTGCCACCTACGAGCACCTATCACTTCTATGGTTATTATTCTTATAACTACAACAAATCTACAAGGTGAGTGTTTCTATTCCCTTTTACAGATGAGGAAACCAAAGTGCAGAGAAGGTGACAACTTGCTGGGTCTGTCTGACCCCTACATTGGAGCTGTCAGCCACTATTCTGTTCTGCTTCCCTTCCAAGGCACAAGCCCTTAAACTGTGCCTCATACCAGGTGTATGACCAAGGAAATTCACTTTCCATCTGTAAAACAGGGATGATAATTGTGCCTACCTCATTTGGAGGGTCGCAAGGACAAGGAGATAATGCACATACAGAGCTAACACTGTGCCCAATGCCTACGAAGTGTTTAGTAGTGATCGTCAATCTTGGATGTAAGAGCCATTGTTTTCAGGGTTCTATAAATGCTCCAGGAAGGGCTTTCATATTCAGGGTTAAAAGAAACAGCAATAGGTAACAAGAACCACTGAGATGAATATTTGTGAAGATATTAGGCTTTGGAATAAGTTAATATTAGTTAAGAATGAGTGTGAAGGATTTTCCAACATTTATTTTAGTAATGAGTTATGGTTTATTTTGATAGAATAATAAAAGAGGAAAAAGAAAATTTGAATCTTCCTCAGGTAACCTCCCCTGCAGCTGATCAGATTGCTTTGGGCCTGAGTAACAGCCAAGTCATCACCAGGCACTTGGAGGCCATACACCCTGACTTCCAGCTCTGACTCCGGCATCTAATGAGGCCCAGGTTCACCACAGAGGTTTTGGTTGAATTGGCCAGGATGGGACCCTGGCAAAGGTAGGACTTAAAAGTGCCCCAGGTAATTCAATGTGCAGCCAGCTAAGAACCACCTGAACCTAAAGCCACAAGGAAATAAACGACTTTGGAACTCAATTTGTGAATCTAAATATAGGCGTAACTGGTAACAGTCCCCACAGGCAAGTGATCTGTTTAAAAGCAATTAACACTCATCTTGTGTTGCACACATTTTCATCAATTTTCTTTTAAACTTAACACTGACAAAAATAATACCTAATATTTTTTGAGCACTTACTATGTGCCAGGCACTGTTTGAAGCAATTTTCACAGTTAAACAGATGACGTAGAATTTGAACCCAGGCAGCTTGGTCCAAGGATCTGCACGGCTAATCCCTATTTTACGCTTTCAATAGTGTAAATGTTCTTAAACTTTAAAAATGGTTTGGGTGTTGAAAAATATTAAATTCTGTAAAGACGAAAAAAATTTTTTTGCACTTGGCCCAGCCTTTTCTACAAATAGGCAGTTTCTGCTTATGAGCTATACTGTTTCATTTGTCGACTTAAGCCAATTGTCATAAAACCTCCCACTCTGGAACAAGCAGATGCATTTAATAGTAATGAGATGGGCAAATCATTCTAACTCAGAAACTCTCATGGTTTTCGCCCAGAGGTTGATTGATCATGAAGCTGAGCTCAGCGCCCCTTATTTACATGGCCCCGTCTAAGACCGAGGAAGAAATATAGCAATTTTTTACTTGCAAATTTGTTTTATTTATACAATTTTCCTCCCCAAAATTGTATAAGCTTTAAGCCTCACCAAACCTAGATCTGTCCCTTATGTAGAGATAGCTAGAGATGTAATCTGAGTTGCACTTCGAGTCTCTAACACCCAGACTAATGCAAGAGCTTTCTAGCTGATCTCCTTCCCTGCAAGCTGCTGGTTCCAATTCTTACCACTCCACTATAGAAGCATCCTGCATACCACTGTCATCATATTACTGTCCTGCCCAAATTCAGCCATTCCCATTGCCAACAAAGCCTGGTCACTGAAGACTCTTCTTAATCTGACCTCCACCTACATCTTCAGTCTTCTCTATCATTCTTCCATCTTTATACAGTCTGCTACCACCTTTATACCCTCAATGCCATTTTATAGCCCTTTCTACCCTATGTAACTGGATGTCTTGTCTTTGAGCACGATTCATTCTTTCCTACTTCCTTGGTCCTGTTCATGCTGTTTGTTGCACCCATAATCATGTTTCATTTAAAGTAGTCCTAGGACCACTGAAATGTGTCTGCTCATTGATAATTCTTACCCATCTCTTAAGGCCCAGTACAAATGCAACTGTCTCCAGAAGCCTTCCCTGGCCAGAAAGGATCACTTTGTAAGCACTGATTGTCTGTATTGTTCACAGGACCCTTGTTCTATACTGCTTGGAATTACAGTTGCTAGTATACATGTTCATCTCTCCTACTAATTTGTAAAATATGGAATCACACACATTGTTGAGCAAAGTACCACATAAACTATAGGTTTTCAACAACAATTTTTTGACTATTTATAGTACCTTTAGACAAAAAACAAATTTCTTTAACCTCTGTTTTTGCATAAATTTCTTGCTTTCAACTTCATAGGAAAGGAAGTATGGCACAGATTATTCTTCTTTGTGATTATAATCAACACAGACTTCCTTTTACCTGGGCAACCTCTAGTCAGGTAAAGATGTCCATTGTTAGTGTATGGCAGCCTATGGTTCTTTATCTTCTGTCCTATGGAGAGACGGTAAAGAAGCAGCCTGGCTTCTCCCTAGTGAGTGTATACAGACTAGCTAAGTAGCTAAGTAGGTCCACACTCTACCAAGGTAAGCAGGGTAACTAGACCACCTTGGCTAGGAAGGAGAAAAGTTGCTAGTAACCATATAAAAAAAAAAGAAAGAAAGTCATGTGAAGGGAATTTTAACAGCAAGTTGGCCTGAAGCCTCAGCATTTAGGATCTACCCTGGAGAGGATCTGAGTTTAAAATGAATTCTGAGTAATTTAGCAAAGAGATTTATAATCAAAGTCTGGAGGCTACAGTTGGGTTAGATTATTCTGGAACTGGTGTAATTAAGCATTTGTTCTAAAGTAAATGCTGTCTAATTGGAGTCTTGTTCTTTTCTCCCCTGAAAAATTAACTCTCCGATTATCTACTGTTTAATGTAGCTATTTTGATTCTATATTTTTTAATTTGGAAAAGCAGTGGCTATTCATGGAAGGAATCTGCTGCCAGACCTACCATGTAGAAATTGGAGCAGTATAATCTAATGGCACAAAAACGACCCAAGACGAAAATGCTCAGACTCAACTGCAGAATTTGTAAAGCTTGTTATAAGGTTTTTGGAGACTGAAAATATCACACCATCTTAGATACCGCGTCTGTACTAGGAAACTAAATTTAAAAACTGTGCAATTATAGACTATTTGGCAAACCCTTCCCAACCCCCAGGGGTCCCTTTCATTTGCATGAACTAAATAAAGGAGATAAATGTTTGTACGGAGTTGGGGAAAGGCAGAATCTTGAATCATCTGGGTAATTGTCTGTTTTACTAAAATAAATCTCACCATAAACTTTGCTTGTTTTCTTTACCCAAGATTAAGAGACCTGAAAGTAATAAAGGAATGAGAGGAGAGGGGTTACATTTTATGTTTATGAGAGAGCTGCATCTTTTACCACAGAAAATGTCACTGTCAGGGTTGAAGAATAATTTTCATCATAAACTCCCTTTTGTTGATTGCTTATAAGTATAGGTACTTTAAAAAAAAAAAAGAAAAACTAGTTTCCTTTTAGTCTTGAATGTCTCAGACTTGGTCTCTGCTTCCCAAGGTAAATTACTTTGGAGCAATTGAGCAAAATAGCCTTCAGCAAAATGCTATTTTTCACATTCAATGAAAAGCACCTTTACCCCTAGTTTTCCTCCAAGATGTCTGAGTCCAGGACCTCAGACTTGGCAAATGGATTTAGAAGCACCGATGAAGAGAAAGAGCCAAACTTGACCCCACTAGCTGAGTGTTTTATTTAAGATGCAAAGGTTTTCATCTATAGATAAACTGAGTGCTGTAATAGGAGTATTTCTGCTCAGTGGTGAAGTCTACTAGAAACAAAATCTCAGAAAGAAAGGCTACCAGATAAATCGGACTCACTAAAGTTTCCTCCAGACAATAATGGCCAGTTAAGTAAGACAATTGGAATAATTCATCCTCCTGGAGCACAAAACACAACGGGCAATATGAAATGTGATATTAAGATTTTAACAAGAAGTATACAAAAGTCAGGAATATCCTTCCAAAATAAAAGTGTGGGTAGAGATTAAGTGTTAGAAGTTGCTCTGATAGGTTTCAATCAACAAAAAGAATTTCTTCCTGGAGCCAGCCCAGCGGGGCAGCGGTTAAGTGTGCACGCTCCGCTTCAGCAGCCTGGGGTTCACAGGTTTGGATCCTGGGAACGCACCGTCGCACTGCCTGTCAAGTTAGCCCAGGGCCAATCTTCCTCAGCAAAAAAGAGGAGGACTGGCATCGAATGTTAGCTCATGGCTGATCTTCCTCACACACACACACAAAAAAGTAATTTCTTCCTGCCAGGACTCAGTGTCAGAAACTTTCAATTCTAGCCACTTTCAAACAAATACACAGGTACGGCAGCAGTTAAAAATAGTTGGCTATGAGTTACATCCAGTTGACTTCAGCTTAGACCCCCATCTTATGGTTTCATTCCTCATCTAGCACACAGACCCCGGTATGAGTCTGTTTCCCACAGACTTGGCAGACATAACCTGGCACTTCTTTTGTGTCAACCCTTGGCTTAGAGTTTGAGAAAAAGCTTTTCTTCTCCAGCTCCTCTGGTTTTTATCTCTAGTATTTGACATCTGCCAAATCCTTATGCTCTACTTCTATACCCATCCCTATAGACACTTGGCTATATTCACTTTACAAGATAACTCCAAAATTTATAAATCATAAATTGATGAGTTATAAAGAGAATCTGACAAATCACAACTATAGTGGAAGATTTTAACATTCCTAAAACAGATTGGAAAAAAATAAGTAAAGATAAAGAAGAAGCAAACAATGGAACAAACAAGCTTGATCCAATTAGCATGTACTGCATAGAGAATGCCATTCCTTTTGAGTACACATGAAACAATTCCAAAAATACCATTGAAGTAAACTAAGGATGTCTCAACAAATACCAAAGAAATGATATCTTATAGACCACATTCTCCAACTATAATTCAATAAAATAAGGAATCAATAAAAAAAATTTAATTCACGTATTTTAAAACCAAAAATACACTTCTAAAAAACTCAAGGGTCAGGACCGGCCCGGTGGCGCAAGTGGTTAAGTCCATGCGCTCCAGTGTGGCGGCCCAGGGTTCGCTGGTTCGGATCCCAGGCGCGCGCCGATGCACCGCTTGTCAAGCCATGCTGTGGCGGCGTCCCATATAAAGTGGAGGAAGATGGGCATGGATGTTAGCCCAGGGCCAGCCTTCCTCAGCAAAAAGAGGAGGATTGGCAGATGTTAGCTCAGGGCTGATCTTCCTCACAAAAAAAATAATAATAATAATTCAAGGGTCAAAAAAGAATTGTAATGGAAATTATGAAATATTTGGAATTAAACAATAATAAAATTAAACAATGCATTTGCACTATGTAGCTAAAACGGTACCTAAAGGAAAATGTATAGACTTAAATTCAGATTAGAAAAAGAAAGGTTGAAATTAATAATTAATACATTCAACTCAAAACATTATTTTAAAAGCTACAAAGCAAACACAGAGGGGGTAAAAAAGGAAAAGAATTCCAGGAAGAGAAGAAATTAATTAAATAGAAAAGAAAGAAAAATAGTTATCAACAAAATCAAATGCCTTTTCTTTGAATGGATAAATCTTTGGCAAGACAGAGTAGAAGAGAGGGAAAGTGTGTGTGCAGAATAAACAATATTAGCAAGGAAGACAGAGACAAAATAGAGAGACTGTAATATTTGTAAAATTATTAAAATATGCCATGAACAAATTAGCCAGCAAGTTTAAAAAATTTAAATATAATGGACAGTTTCCTGGAAAAATATTGCAGTTTCTCAAAACTGACTCAAGAAGCAGCAGAAAACCTGAAGAGACATATATCCATTAAAGAAAGTGAGTTAGAAGTTAAAAATAAAAAACTATCCCATAAAGAAGCACCAGAACCAGACAGGTTTACAGGCATGTTTCACCAGACCTTTAACAATTATATAACGTCTTTCATATTCAAACTATTCCAGAGACCAAAAGAGAGGAAAAGCTTTCTAATTTCTTTTATGAGGCTAGCAAAACCTTAATATCAAAACTAAACAAAACAGTACGAGAAAGTGAAATTATAGCCTCAACCTCTTTTATGATTATAGATCATAGATGCAAAAATTCTACATATAATGTTATCAAACCAAGCAAGCTTTAAACAGAAATGTAAGGATGATTTAACGGATGTAAAATCTATTAATATAAACATTGTATCAATAGATTAAAGAAAAAAATCTCAATAGATACAGAAAATAACGTGATGAAAAAAGGCAACATCCTTTCATAATAAAGAGTTCTAGTAAACCAGGAAGAGAAAAAAACTTCTTTCACATAGAAAAAGCACAAAAGTACAAAAGCCTCACACTTTGTGATCAATGATAGAAGCATCTGCTATAAAGTCAGGAATAAAAAGAAGATGCCTGTTGCTGACACAACTGTTCAACTTGTAACTGGAGGTCTTTGCCAATTCAGTAAGCCAGGAAATAAAAATAAGAGGAAAGGGGAGAAGGATTCAAAATTGGCATTAATTGTAGAACGTGTTATTGTCTACAGAAACTCCAAAAGAATTCACAAACTATTAGAACTAATAAGAGAGTTCAGGAGGGTTGCTGAATATAAGATCAATAGATTTCAAAAAAAAATCAATGGCATTCCCAAGCCAAGAAACAACCAACTAGAAAATAAATGACAAATTAAAATATCCATTCCATAATAAATGGAAAATTTTTTTAAGTCTGTAAAGTTTTGGGAATAAATCTAAGAAAAGTAGTATATTACCTGAAGGGATAAAATCATAGAAATTTAATGAAGGATATGATATAAAGGAACACTCAAGTAAATGGAAAGATATGCCATATTCATTTACCAGAAGGCTCAATATCGTAAAGATGTCAATCCTCCCCAGATTAACCTGCAAATTCACGGAAATCTCAATGAATATTGTAGCTTGCCATGAAAATTGACTGGCTTCTACTGAATTTTATTTGGCTGAGTACAAGTCAAAAACAGCCAAAACCTCTTTAGAGGAGATTAAAAAAAGAAGACTTGCTCTATCAGATACCAAAGCTACTGTAAAACTATAATAATTAAAACAATGTGCAAAAATATTGACAGACAGACCAATGGAAAAGAAAGGAGAGCTCAGAAATTTAAACCTGTCAAAGAAAATGTCTTTATGACCTTGAGTAGGAAACAGTTTCTTAAATAAGACATAATTAGCACAACCATAAAGGGAAAAAAATTGATACATTCAACTATATTAAAAAATAAATCTTCTAAACACTTAGAACACTATTTTGGAGAAGTGAAAAATCAAGCCACAGACAAGAAGATAGCTGCAATCACTATAAACAAAGAAAACTTTAATAATAAAAAATATATAAATAACTTTTACATAAAGAAAAAAGACAACCAACCTAATAGAAAGTAGACAAAAATACATGAACAGTCAATTCACAAGGAACCATTCGATTGCTTAATACACAATGAAAGATTGCATAACCTCAAAAATAATCAGGGAAATGTACATTAAAATAACAATAAAATAGCATTTTACACTCATGAGATAAATAAAAATTAACAAGTCTGACAAGAGTTATGAAGGATGTATAAAAACAAAAACTCCACTGACGGAAGTTAAAATTTGTATAAACTTTTATTAAAAGAGTAAATTGGCAATATCTAATAAAACTGATGACGTATATACCCTACCATCCAGAAATTCTAAGCCAAGGCATATATCCTAAGGAAACTCTAGCACATATCCACAAGGATGCTCATTGCAGCATCATTTATGATCATGAAAAAAAATGGAAACTACTTATTAATGTCTATTACTATTGGATGGATAAGTAAATCACGATAGATTCATTCAATAACGCATCAATCAGCAGTTAAAATGAATTAACTAGATCCACAAGCATCAACATGGATAAATGTCAGCAATAAAATGGTGAGAGGAAAAAGCAAATAGCATTCATGTCAAATGTGAAGCACATTATATTATGTAATATATTATTTATAGACATAAATATGAGGAAAGGAAGAACATGCTAACTTCAAAAAAGTGTACCTCTGGAGAGGAAGGAAGGGGAACGTGGTCAAGGAGGATAAAGTCAGATACATGGCTGCTATAGACCAAACTGTGTCCCCCCAAAATTCATAGGTTGAAGCTCTAATCCCCAGTGTGGCTGTATTGGAGAGAGGGCCTCTAAGGAAGTAATTAAGGATAAAGGAGCAATAAGGGTGGGCCCTATCCAATAAGATTAGTGTCCTTATAAGAAGAGACACCAGAGAGCTGGCTCTCTCTTCACACACGCTGGGGAAAGGCCAGGTCTTGTTATGAGGACATAGTAATAATTCTACAAGCCAGGAAGAGAGCTCTCACCAGGAACCAATCAATCTGCACATTGACCTGGGACTTCTAGCCTCCAGAACTGTGAGAAAATAAATTTCTGTTGTTTAAGGGCATCTAGTCTATGGTATTCTGCTATGGCAGCCTGAGCTGACTAACACAATGGCAAACCATTAACATTTGTTAAATCTAAATAGTGACTATATAGGAGTGCATTATATTATTCTCTATGCTTTTTATTTTTTTCTAAATATTCCTTCACATATACTGTCATTGTTTAATCTGACTCATGCCACAAGGAGAACATTAGTAATTTAAGTCACACTAAAAACAATGATACACAACTAACTCTCCCCAAGAGGTCATAAAAGTTTTACATTTCACTGAATAAAGGTTTCTTGTGTAATATAATAAAATAAAACAAAGGGAGGGGGTACTTCTGCAAACTGGTGAAGTCATATAGGATGCCACTAGGATGTGGGAGACCTGACAGGCACTCATGCCCCTCCTCCTACCCTGTGTCCCCTTGCTGTCCAACCAGTAAATGCCCAATGGGATTGACACCATCATCAGTTTTCTGTTCCATTCTTTGAATTTTAGAGAACCTGCCAGTGCTAGCCCCTAATACTTTCAATCAACCTCTTAACATGGGAGGGAGAAAGTCTTACCTTGCTACCCTTCAAACAAGAAAAGAAGTGGTATTGCTCTGTCTTATCCATTTGCCTACTGTGCCAAACATAGTGATATTAAATGTGCATTAAAGCATGTTACCACAATGCCTTGCACCTAGTAAGTACTCAATAAACATTGTTTGCATAAAGCATTTGTGTTTTTAATCAAACCATTTGATTTTAGTTCAGCATTTACAGGTTGCTTAAAAGTTAACACACGAAACAAGACACCAGCTAAACCAAGTATGTTTTAAATTAAAAGTCATTAATCCAGAATGGTGATACAGTCTACTCCAGTGGTTCTCAAACTTTACTATCAGGATTATCCAGAAAACTCACTGAAACATACATTGCTGAGCCCCACTTCCAAAGTTTCTGGAGTGGGGCTCAAAAAACTGAATTTCTATCAAGTTCCCAGGTGATGTTGATGCCACTCGTCTGGAGATTACATTTTAATAACTATTGGTCTAGACCTTCAGGGGTGCCTGGAGAAAGTAAAGTAGTGTTCTCTTTAATCTGAATCTTATCTTATCCATATATATATAAAAAATTCATATATAGACACATACTTATACATTTATACATACACACACGTATATATAATAAGTATATATATAACAATAATTTATATGATAATATATAAGATACGATATATATCTTACAAGATATATAATAATATATCCATAATAATCTTACCTTACCATACCCCTAAAATCACAAATTAATAAACTGAAAAAATAATAATAGCTACCAACTATTGAGTGTTTATTATATGTAGGGCACTATGGTAACTGCATAAGATACATTACTTATTTTAATCTTTACAACTCTGTAAGGTAAGTATTATTATAGCTACTTTACATATGAATAAGCCGAGCCTCAGAGAGGCTAAGTGACCTGACCAGCTAGAGCGGTAACACTAGAATCTGTACCCAAGCGGAACTCCAGAGTTCAAGCTCTCAACATTGCTTTTACTTCTGAAATAACAAGTGGGCTTCCCGCCCCAGCACCAATCCACAAACCCGACAGCTGCTTACACTTTAAAGCACCAATAATTGGAGCCATCAAGTTCATGTTGAGAGCCTGATTATGAGGAAAGGCACCAAAGCACTTGCTTCCTTTCACCTGAAATTAACCCTTCACCCTGCGGAGAGGCAAGAAGACCAGAAGAAACAAATTGAAGACATTAATAAAAGATCCAGGTACTATTTTTCTTCTTGATCTCCCCAAACGACCAAACAAAGATTCCTATGCAATACATTCACTTCCTCCTTCAGTCCCAGTGGCATCATTTGAAAACACAATAAAGAAAATGACTAAACTGCCCTTTTTGAGGAAATATCTTAGCATCCTTTTGTTTCATTTTTTCTGGTTAGTGAGCTGTTGCAAAAACTTTTGAAGTCATTACATTTAAGGGGACAGAAGTGGAGACAATGGCTTCTTAGCTGTCCAGAAAGTATGCTGATGAAAAAACAAATGAAGCAGCAAGAGGACATGAAATTGAAATTGGCCCAGTCAGAAAGCTAGTAAAATTTCAAGAACATAGAGACTGGGAAAATTGAGACAAGCTGCTCTTTAAAAGGGAGGAGCAAAAGTGTCATCTTTCTTTTTAAAGTTGATGGCATACTCATTTTTCAGACTTTTATAGTTTTTCTTAAGTTTTAAAGAAGGAAAAAGTGAAAACATTAAAATAGTGAATGGACAGAGCAGAACTTCCCATTAAAATAAATATACTTTGTTTTATTGTTTGGAAAACTCTAATGAGCTCCAGACTATTAACCGAATTCTGTCATTTTTTGAAAGAAGAAATTTCCAGCCCATTTCCAGAGGTTAGGTTAAATTGGTACCTGCTTAATTAATCGTGGAATTATAAAATTAAAACAAAATATGCTGAAATACTTAAAAACAACACATCTTAGACCTTCTGTGTGGTGTGTTCATGCCAGAATCTGCTTCCTTTTTGTCTGAAATCTGAGGCTATTAACAACACTAACCTAAATGGGACTGCTGCCTCGGTCTACATGGAGATCAGTTTGCTACTTGGCTGAGGATGTCAGCATAGTTGGTGTTGATCTTGTATGTGTATTTGGGGCTGGGAAACCTGATATCTAATTGGCACTAGCATCCATGCATTGCTCGGAATTAAACCTTAAATTCACCCTCGAGGCCTTTTTCTCACACTCTGCTTTTAATTGGCAAATCCTCTCAGCTCTACTTTCAAAATGTAACTCAAATCCAACCCTTTCTCTCTACCTTCACCACTTCCACCCTACTTCAAGCCACTAGCATCTTTCACTTAGACTAATCGAATGAGACTTATTCCTGCTTCTGCGGAGTATTCTGCACAGAGTGGTCAAAGTGACCCTTTAAACTCTAAGTCAGATAGTGTCGCCATATTGTTCAAACCCTCCAGTGGCTGCCCATCTCACTTGGAACAAAATGCAAAGTCATTACCACAGCCTGCAAGGCTCCACTAGATCTGCCCTCCACTTATCTCTCAGACCCCAATTCTTACCTCTCTTTAAGTCCTTTGTGTCTTTGACCACTAAAATGCTAATCTAGCAATCACAATAATATTCCTTGCTCCATTCTTTCTCCTTCTCTCCTAGACAATTACATCACACCTCTCTCCTCAAAGCTCCCAAAGTCCTCTCCCATCCCCACTCTCAGCTGATGACTTTTGCTCCCTATTTTACTGAAACAACAGTAGCAATTAGAAAAGAGTTCTATATGTTCCCACCTCTGTGTTTACCCACCCACCAGAATGTATGCCCATTTATTCTGCCCTCCCCATAGATGGGGCCAGGCTTCTATCTAAGGCCAATCTCTCTACTCATGCTCTAGATCCCTCCCTCTAGATTCTCTCTGCTCACTTTTATGTCACTGATTTTTCCCTCTTTCCTGGATTATCCTTTTCAGGCATACAAACATGCTAGAATTTCTACCTTCTTAAAAATAAAAAGAAACTCTCTTAACTCTGCTCCCTGTATCTACCACCCCACTGCAGCAAAACTCCTCTAAAGAGATATCTATACTTCCTCTCCTCCCATTCACTCTTGATCCAACTACAACTACTCAGTGCAAATCTAAGTCCAATGGTCAGTTCACAGATTGTATCCTTCAAGACCCATCAGCATCTTTTGGCACAGTTCATCACTCCCTCCTTGATATATTTTCTTCACTTGGCCTCCAGGATGCCACACAATTCAGTTTTGCTCCTGGCCAGTGCCTACTTTCCTCTGCTCCCTCGTCCCTACTCCCACCCCTGCACTCAGTTTCTCTAACCTCATCTACTATCATGCTCCCCTCACTCACTCTCACCAGGCACACAAGTTAGCTTCTTTGTCATTCCTCAAACATATCAATTTAGAAGGCCTTCTCCTTGCTCTTCTCTCTATCGGGAATGCTTTTCCCTCAGCTCTTTCAAGTTTTGTGTTCAAATATCACATAATTAATGACAACTTTCCTGATCACCCTATTTAAAATTGAAATATCCACCACCCTCAAACTTCCCATCTCCATTTATTTTTCTCCATGGCACTTACCAACTTCCAACATACTATAAAGTTTATTTATTCAGTTTAGTTTAAGTCCTCCCTTTGGCCTGAATATGGTCGCCTGTCATTCAAAGTCATTTGATAGATACCTTTGATTCCAGACACCTGGCACACAGTAAGAATTTAGCAAATCACTGTCTAATTAATGAAGCTACAAGCCTTGACTCCTAGCACATGAGTTAAGACAGTCATTGGTACCAAAGACAGTATATTAAAAAACTGAGACACACTTAGGTCCTCAAATTAATGAGAAAAATATTTAATAATAAAGTAGGTATATTAAGTTCCCAACAGATTGTTCAGAGCTGGTTTGGCCAACAAACAGAACAATTTCCATAGTCATGTTGGGAAATACTTACCGTTCTTGGAAAGGGATTCTGCTCAAATCATTAAGTGAGTTAGTACCCTAGGTAACTCAATGGGTAGAAAGAGTTACCCCTTAACATGTAGGATCATATAGTTACTGGCCCTCAAATGCTGTCATCCCCACAAGCAGTTTGCTCTTAAATTCTTCAGGTCTTCAAACAGACACATTCATTTTACAGAAGCCCAACTCAGAAATAATTATAAGACAACACAAGCAGCAGGACCATTTCATGCCAGACTAATGACTTCAGGACATGCAAGGCATGACTCCTCTGTATAAACCCACTTCAGAGCAGGGGTCAAAACCATTAAACTAATGTTAAACTGGAGTCCCTGGGCCCTGAGTACCCCATGACTCCAGAGGATTGGGATTTGTAAGAAAAATACCAAACACAGAGACATGTATAAACACTCTACAAGATTCTTTACACAAATGCCTTTTTGTCCAAAATCAAAATTCCAGAAAATAGAACGTTTCCTACTTTTAAATGAAAAATATCTTTAAAAAGACATTCAAGAGTTAATTTTAAAAGAAAAAGAAAAAAACCTCTCAGGATGAAGTATGAAGATATCACTGCTTGACTTTAATAAGTGTTCTGTTTAAAATGTTCATTATAAAGGCCTGGTCCCTTTAAGACATTCTCTTTAAAATCCAAGTTTAACAACTTCTGGGAGCCTTAGTATTAGTGCGATGAGTAATCTTCCCCTCTCCCTGACTTGAGGGCTGAGTTAGAGGTGAGTGATCTGGCTGTATGACGTCCACACACTGCCACAGAGGAGGAGGATGAGAGCCATGGTCACTGAGCTTTAATTTCAAATTTACATTTATGGAGGCTTGTAACAAGGAAACTCACCTTACACAGAAACTAGCTAGCTCTTCACCGAACCTTTTCTGTTCTCCTTCAGCACATAACTATACTACACTTCCCAGCCACCCTTTCAGGTAAGTGTAACTGAGCCCTCACCAATGAAATGTTAGCAAAAGTAATATATGCCACCACCAGGCCCTAGCCTATGAGCATATCTCCCCAGGCAATGCCAGCTTGATGTAGATGAGTGTGGCAACCTTAGAAGCCATATGTCAAAGGTGGCAGAGCGACAGATGGAAGGAACCCAAGAAGGAGCCCTGAATCACCACTTAGAAGACAGTTGTCATTCAAAAGAGAACCAATTTTAGACATTACATAGATGATAAAATAAGCCTTTAATAAGTTTCTTTTGTTACAGCAGTTGTCACCTTAACAAACATCCTATCTTAGTTCAGAATGCTAAGACGTAATGAATAATTAAATTACTAATGACTAATCCACTTAAGGTAAGCAACTGTTTACCAAGCTCTAAGATCCACTGTCTCTAGCATTCAAATCCAACAGGCTTGCAACAGTTGTAAAAAGACTAATACCAGGGTCTTCTTTTCAATATCTAAAGCTTTCAATGGGATAAACACTTGAAATTTCCATAAATAAGATAAAGACAAACATTTTGGTTGCTGTTGCTACTACTGAATAAAAAGACTTATGGTCTTTTTTAGTCTAATTTAGCTCCCTCCTACCTCAACCTTGAAGAAGCCAAAATCATCAGAAAGAGTATTGGAAGAGAAACAAAAGAGCTAGGAGGAATAGGCAAGGGTCCTTGAGTCATGGGTCAGACCTGGGCCTGAAGGGAGAAGATTTGGATTCAACATAAAATTGAAGTTCTGATTTTGCTTGGACAGAACTTTTAAAGCCTGAAAGTATCTTAATGATTAAAATGAGGGAAAAGGGACTAAAAAACCGTTGGGACAAATAGAAAAGAAAAACAGCCACTTGATAGATACAAATCTAATCATATCAATAATCACATTAAAAGTAAATGAGCTAAACACCCTAATGAAAAAGCAGAGACTGTCAGATCAGATAAAAGAATACAACCTAACTACATGACGCTTATATGAATTATACTCTAGCAAAGGAACAATACCCAGGAATGAGAAAACTGACATTACTAGAGATTTGATAGGTATTAAAATGATACTAAGGTAATGTTATAAGCAATTTTATGCCAATAAATTCAACAACATAGGTAAAATGGATAAATTCCATGAAACACACAAATCACTCAAGGAAAAAAAGATAACCTGAATAGTTCTATATCGCTATCAAAAGTTGCATCTACAGTTTAAAACCTTCCCATAAAGTAAATTACTGGCCCAGATGCTTTTATCAGTGAATTCTACAAACATTTAAGAATAATAATATCAATTCTACACAAACTCTTCCAGAAAAGGCATCCAGATTGGAAAGAAAGAAGTAAACCTGTTGTTATTTGCAGATGACATGATCATTTTTGTAGAAAATCCAATGGAATCTACAAAAAAAGTAAGTTACTAGAACTAATAAGTAAATTTGGCAAGTTCATAGGATACAAGATCAATATACAAAAAAATCAATTATATTTCTATATACTAGCATCAAACACTAAAGAAAAAGTTTTAAATATCATTTATAAGGCATCAAAAATATAAAATACTTAGGGATAAATCTGACAAAAGATGTGCAAGATCTATAAACAGAAAACTACAAAACATTGCTAAGACAAATCAAAGAATACCTATGTAATTGGAGAGATACAATATGTCTATGGATTGGATCAATACTGTTAAGATGTTGATTCTCCCCAAATTGAGCTGTAGAATCAACATAATCCCAATAAATTTTCCAGCAGGCTTTTTTTGTAGAAACTGACAAGCTTATTCTAAAAGTCATATGGAAATGCAGCTTTAACAAAGAACAAAATTGGAGAACTAATCCTACCAAGTTTCAAGACTTAGTGTAATGTTACAGTGATCAAAACAGTGTGGTATTGACACAAAGATAGACATATAGATCAACAGAATGAAACAGGGAATCTAGAAATAGGCTCACACATATATGGAAAGGTGATTTTCAACAAAGGTACGTAAGCAATTATGAAGAAAGAATAAACTTTTGAACAAATGGTGCTGGAAGAATTAGATATCCATATACCAAAAAAAAAAAAAAAAAAAAAAACAACTTTGATCCATACCTCAAACCACATATAAAAATTAACTCAAAATGGATCATAGTCCTAAATGTAAAGCCTAAAATGAAAACATCTAGATGGAAATAGGAGAAAATATTATATGATCTTACATTAGGTAGAGATTTCTCAGACAAAGCACCAAAAGAATGTTCCATGAAACAAAAATCGTAAACTGGACTTCATCAATATTTAAAATTTCCTGCTTTTGAAAGACACTGCTAAGAGAATGAGAGACAAGCATAACGACATTTCAGAACACTGAACATAAAGAAAAACATTGAATATTGAAGAAGCACTAGACTATCAGCTAACTTCTCAATAGCTTAAAAGTAAGACCCAAGGGAAGCCAGAGAGTAATTGGATAGGATATCTTCAATGAGCTAAAGGAAATTAACTGCCCTAAATCCTACGCCTAGTAAAAATGTCCCTCAAAAATGACCATAAAATAGACATTGTCAGGCAAACAAAAGCTAAGAAAGTTTGGCATTATCTAATCTTTACTAAAGAAAATTCTAAAAGATGTATTTCAAACAGAAGGAAAGTAGTCCTGAGATGCAAGAAAAAATAAAAAGCAAGCAAATTAATATGTGCGTAATTCTAACAATGAGCATGTTGTAGTAGCAGTAATAGTGAGAGTAGAAATAGGACTAATAATATCTTGTGGGTTTTTTCTAAAGCAAGATATAATAAAAAATAAAACAACAAGTTGAGAGAGGGTAAATCCAAGATCTTTGTGTTTCTTAGTAGGGTAAAGGTATTGAATAACTTTAAACCTTGACAAGTAAAATATGCATGTTGTAATTCCTGGGTAACTACTAAAATAATAGAAAGAGAATGTTTAACTTGCAAATAAGTAGAAGGAAAATAGAATTTTAAAAAATAATCTATCTAAAAGGATGCATGTGGGAAAAAGTAGAACAAGATAAGATGGTAGATGTAAATCCAACTATAGAAGTAATTACATTAAATTTGACTAAATTGACTAAATACTCTATTTAAGAGGAAAATATTATCAGACTGCATGAAAAAGATTCAACTATATGAAGTTTTCAAGAAACATCTAAAATATATGGAGATAGAAAGGCAAAGAGTAAAAGGATGAAAAAATGGATACCCTGTAAGTACTATCAAAAACAAAGCTGGAGGGCAAGCCTGGTGGCGTAGCGGTTAAGTGCACGTGCTCCGATTCGGCGACCCAGGGTTCGCAGGTTCGGATCCTGGGCGCACACCGAGGCACCACTTGTCAAGCCATGCTGTGGTGGTGTCCCATATAAAAAGTAGAGGAAGATGGACATGGATGGATGTTAGCCCAGAGCCAATCTTCCTCAGCAAAAAAATAGGAGGATTGGCATCATATATTAGCTCAGGGCTAATCTTCCTCACACACACAAAAAAAAGCTGGAGTTTTACATTTAAATAGCTTACTAGAGATAAAGAGAGACACTTCTTTATGAAAAAGAGTTCAATTCAGCAGGAAAATATAACAATTTCTAATTTATATGTAGTTAATTATACAGTATCAAAATATATAAAGCAAATTTGACAAAAAGAAGACGACAAGAAGAAATAGAAAATCCACTGTTATAGATTGAGAGAATCAAAACAGATTGATAATATCAGGAAAGAAAAGGCAACATCACTACAAATGTTGTAGACCTTAAAAAGACTAGAGAGTATTATGCACAACTTTATACCATTACATTTGAAAATTTAATTGAAAGTTTAAAATTCCTAGAAAAATTAATTTTACAGAAATTAACTCAAGGAGAAATAGAAAACCTGAATAGTCATATAACTATTTAAGAAATGAATCTTTTTGGAAGATTGAACTTCACCAGTGAGTTCTACCATTCAAGGAAGAAATAAATTCAATGTTACATAAATTTTTACAACTCATTTCATCAGACTATCATAGCTTTCTTTGATATCAAAACCCAACAAGGACAATTCAAGAAAGGAAAAGTTTAAGATTGTAATATACAGATGCAAAAAATCCTAAATAAATAATATCTAAACAGATTCAGAATTATATAAAGGATAATATATCAGAATAAAATTGATTTATCCTAGGACTATAAAGTTGGATTAACATTGAAAAATCAATTAATGAAATTATGATACTCTCAATAGATACTGACAAAACATTATTAAAGATAAACATTTATTTATGATAATTTCTTAAAAACCTCTTAGTAAACTTGAAATAGAAAGAAATATACTTAGTCTGATAATATCACCTATCAAAAAGCTGTAGAAAATATCATACTAAATGGTAAAATGTTGAAAAATTTTCCTTAAATATTGGAACAACATAGGGATGCCCATTATTACTTCTTTTATTCAATGGCTTGCTATTAATTTCACCATCTGCTCTAAGGCAAGAAGAAGAAATAAAATGCAAGAGGATTGAAAAGCAAGAAAGATAACTGTGATTATTCATATATGATTGTATATATCAAAAAATAAAAATATGTCATATATTACTAAATCTAAATTATGAGGTTTTAAGACCCAAACGAAAGAAAATTTAATGAATACTAAACTATGTGAGCAAAGCATAGGCACTGGGGGTGGGAAGGGAGTGAAAGTTGAAGCATTTCAAAGGCTCCTTGGAAGAAGGTAAGAAAGAGATGGAGAGGGGAAGTGAGCATATTCTCAGGCTTCATTTTACAAGTGTGGGAGGAAGTAGGCAAGAGACAGAGCATCTTGTTGAGAAAAACAGTGTATCTTGTGGGGAAATGAGCTGATATCTTATTCCAAATGATAGTAATCTATCTGATATGAGAAAAGGGAAAAAGGTAGACAACTTAACAGAAGGGATGATACAGCAGTATAATTTCCAAATTCACAAGAAAATAAAAACGGAATAACTAGCAACCGAATCAAATCAACAAAAATAAGAAAAAGAAAAAAGAGGGCAAAATGTGTTAAATAATAAAAATGAACTAGAATAAAAGAAATGAAATTTATCAGTGGTTACACTAATTGTAAAAGGGCTGAAGTTTTCCCATTAAGAAGAATCAAAGTAGGTTAAACAATAAAACCTGGATATATGCTATTTTCAAGAAACATACTTAAAATAATAAAGAAAAAGTTAAAATTTTTTTTAAAGTTGTCAAATAGGTACTGGGCCAATGCAAACAAAAAGAATGTAGGAGTAGAAATACTAATACCAGGCAAAATAAAATCTAATATTAAATGGAACAAATAAGATTTTTAAAGATATTATGGAATGATAAAAGATTCCATTTTAAATGAATCTATAACACTTATAAACCAACATGCTCACAAACACTGTAGTAGTTTAATACATTTAAAAAATATACATTCGAGGGGCTGGCCCGGTGACGTAGTGGTTAAGTTCTCGCATTCTGCTTCTGCGGCCTGGGGTGCGCCAGTTCAGATCCTGGGCACGGACCTACTCACCACTCATCAAGCCATGCTGAGGCAGCATCCCACATAGAAGAACTAGAAGGACCTACAACTAAGATATACAATTATGTACTGGGGGCTTTGGGGAGAAAAAAAAGAGAAGAAAAAGAGGAAGATTGGCAACAAGTGTTAGCTCAGGGCCAATCTTCCTCAAAAAATAAAAATAAAATAAATAAATAAAATCTCCTTTCTGTGACCTAAATGAAAACATGAGGTCCCAATAGGGTGAGAAAAAATATATATATATTTGAAATGCAGAAAGGACTTGATAAAGATTCAGCTATAAGGAAGACAACCCTCAGAAATGGAGAGATTTAGAGGACAAAAAATAAATAAGAATAGTAAGGAATCAAGAAATGCCTTCAACTAACCTAACTGTGGTAAACATTTCACAATATATATGTGTATCAAATCATCACACTGTATACCTTAAATTTACACAGTTTTATATGTTAATTATATCTCAATAAAGCTGGAGAAATAAAAATAAATAAAAATAACAAAGAAACACTTTCAATTAAAAAGTATGTACACACATATATACATATACACATATACATACACACATATATATAAAGCCTCTTATATATATATAACCTCTTACAATCCTTAGAATAGAGAACATATATATTATATATATATATATCTTTGATATATACATAAAACATTTTAAAAAATCTATTGTATACTTGGCCATAAAACAAACATTAAAAAAAATATATTAAAGGAAAGAATTTACAGGCTACCTTCTCTGATCACAAGATAATATAATTAAGAATAAATAATAAAAAAGTGATCAAAAATGTTTATTAAGAAATATATACTACTAGAAAATCATTGGAGGCAATAAAAAGGAGAACACTTTATACCAAAACCTACAGGACACAAATAAAAGCTATACTCAAGGCAAAATATGTAGTTTTAAATGCCTTAAAATAAAGGAACTTTGTATTAATAAATAAGAAAACAAATCCACAAAATTAAGCTGGGAAGATAGCATTTATAAAAACAAAAGGTAAAATTCATAAAATGAGAACAACAAGAATAGTAGAAAGGATACTTAAACCCAAAAGCTGATCCCTGGAAAAGATCAATAAAATAAATAAATAAGGTAAGCCTGATAAAAGAAAAAGTACAAAGTAAACACGATTTAGGAATGAGAAAGGAAACATAACCATTGATTCAGGAGAGATTAAAGAATAATACAATTACTAAGTGCAACTCTATGACAAAAAGATTTGAAAACCCAAAGGAATGAATTATTTCCTAGCAAAATACCAATTATAAAACCATCCTAATAAGAAGTGGATAATTTTAATAAATGAATTACCAAATAATCCATAAGATGATCAAGAACCTACCATTTAAAAAGACACCAGAACCAGAGAGCTTCATAGCTGAGTTTTACCTGGCCTTTAAAGAATGGAAAATTCCTATGTTAAAATAGGCCATAGAAAAATATATAAAGCCCTCCAACGATGCCAACATAATTTTCATGCCCAAAATTGATAAAAATAGAAGCAAAATAGAAAATTGTAAATCAATTTGACTTATTACGATAAAAGCAAAAACTCTAAATAAAATATTAGCAAAGAGAATCTAAAATATATCAAAGGACTAAGTAGAGTCTATTTCAGGAATAATAGAGCACTTAACGTCAGGAAACAAATGTATCCATTTAATCCAATACAGCAGAAAAGTAAAAGATAAAAGCACGTCTTATCAATAGATACTTAAAGGGCATTTGACATAATTCAACAGCCAGTCCTAATTAAAAATAGCACTAGAAAGTAACTATTTAAATTCAGCAAAGACAATTTTCCAAAAACCAACAGCAGATTCTAAAATCACAACCAAAGATGACCTATTTCATGTTATATTTAACATTGTTAAAGATATTATAGTAAATACTAAAAGAAAATGAAATAACTGGCAAAACACATTGGAAAAGAGAAGAAACTATCTCTTGCTGATTACATGACTGTATACTTGTATACACAGCAAACTCAAGAAATTCTAACAAAATTCTAAAATTCTAACAAAAAAATTCTAAAGTTAATAAAATAATTTGTTCTAATTTCTGAATTAAAAAATAAACATTTTTAAAAATTAACAGCTTTTTTCTGGCAATTAGCATCAAAAAATGAAAAACCAAATCTTTTTACAATAGTGACAAAAACTATAAAATACTTTAAAAGTAATTTAATAACAAAGGCACAGGATTACAGAATCTTATTAAAATATGTAACACACGATCTGAAAGGTATGAAAATGCATTCCATGTTCTTGGAAGGGAAGAATAAACATAAAAATGTCAGTGCTCCAAAAATTAATGTGCAAATTGAATGCAATTTCAACTGGTACCCCAAAAATTTAATTGGGTAAATTATTTTAAAATTGTATGTGAAAGAATATATATCCAATAAAAGTGTGAAAAAAAATGGTATGGGAAGATTTCCCTTACTGAATATCAGAATATACTATAAAGCTATTATAATCAAATAGGAACAAGTAAATAGAGCAATGAAACAGGATAGATACTCCAAAAATAAATCCTAGTGTAGACAAGAATTTAATACATTATAAAAGTGATATATTTTCCATATGAAAAAAGTATAGATTATTTAATAATTAGTACTAATATCCTCAATATACATCTTGAAAAAATAAAAATGGATTGTCTCTTATAACAAACACAGAAATAAGTTCCAGACAGATTAAAGTCCTAAATTAAAAATTAAGAACCTGTAAGAAAACCTGAGACCTCACAATCTAAGAGTTCCTAGAGTCCATGACTTGCTAGCTATGACTAGAAACCCAGAAGCTAAGGCTAGATGCATTTGATTAAATAAAAATGGAAAGCTTTTTTATGGCAACAGATCTCATAAACAAAGATAATGGACAAATATGTGGAAAAAAATATTTGTAACACAGATGATAAAAGTTTAAATTGATAATAGGCAAAAATCTCTTACAAATAGACCAAAAAGAGACAAGTAACCAATAAAATAATGGTCAAATACAATTCACAGATGAATAAATCCAGTGGTAAACAAATGAAAAGATGTATGATGTACAAATTCACAAATATTAACCCTGAATATGCAAATCACAGTAACAACATGATTTTCACTTTACACACAGCAGACTGACAAAAATTTAAAAGAACAACAACATCTATTGCTGGCTGGGATGTAATGAAAGGGATACTCTCATATATTGCTCGTGGAAATGTGAAATGTTACAGCCTTTGGGGACAGCAATCTGGCATCATTTATTAAAATTAAAACACATACTCCCACTTAGACCCACCCAGCAATAACATTCCTGGGTATTCCATAAAAATAAAAGCATTTATCTACCAAGACGCATGTAAAAAGATATTGATTGTGGCATTGTAAGTAGTGGTAGAAAAAAAAGAAATATTACAAACAAAAGCAATGCCTATCAGTAGGAGAATGGCTTTTTAAAAATTCCCGTCATTAAAAATAACAAATTCGAGCTCTACCAGATGAGCTGGAGGATTTTCAAATAAGATATTGCTGAGTGAGAAAAGCAAGATGCACAAAAGCATGTAATATATGATCCTACTTTCATAAAAAAAATAAAACAAACCTTGCAGATTTATACTGTACACATATGTATGTATATTATACATTATATGAGGATTATATGAAGACAAAAATACGGAAAAAGATGCATTCGATGCTCTTTTAAAGGCTACTTGAGAGGCAGAGAGGCAGAGAGGCTGATGTAAAAGGCAGAAGAGGGTGAAGCAAACAAATAAGAAAAACTTGCAGTAAAAAGAGCCCTTCATAATTTTAAAAGTATGCACTTGACAAAATTAAGCATATGTGGGCACATATAATTAAAACATATATTATTTAAAAATACATGTTAAAAATATTATTTAAAAAGACTTTTAAAAATCTTTAAAAAGATGAATATGCCAATAGAAAAATATTTGCTGCTCTAGTGATCAAAGAAATTCAACATAAAATAATGAAATACCATTTTTCCCTAGAAGATTAGAAAATATTTCACACTGGTGTGTGGATGTGAAGAATTAAACATTTTAATGCTTTTTGAGTATAAATTGTTAGAACCTTTCTGAAGGATACTTTGGCAATATTTAAGAAAAGCCCTTAAATAACTACTGCATAATCATCAAATGTACATAAAGAATGTATACAAAAATGTATATAAAGAACAAGCATTGTCACTAATATCAAGAAAGTGTAAGCAAGTTAAATAAATGAAATAATATATGTAAAGTACTAAGCATAAGCTTGGAATATCATTAGCACTCAATAAATGTCCTAAAACAAGGGGATTGGTTAACCAAGAGGTAGTTTAGCTCAGAAGAGGAAAAAAATGATGACGTATTTAATAAATAGTGCTAGCATCCTGGAATGGAAAACAATGAGAGTTTTAAAAATGATAATGCAGATCCATATTCATGACATAGAAAGACATTAACAAAACACAAGATATTATTAAATGGAAAAAATGAAATTGCAAAGCAATATCCATCTTTAAAAACATATCTGTAATTATATTTGTGTAGGAAAATATCAGGAAAGAAGTGAACCAAAATGTTAACAGTGGTCATCTCTGAATGGTGGAATTTTTTTTTTGAGGTTCTTTTTTTTTTTTCGATCCATCTGTGTTTTCCAATTTTTCCACAATAAGAATGCATTTTTGCATAATTTTTAAACTTTTCAAAGCACAGCAGAGTGGGTGAGTAGCATATGGAATATGGAATCAGAATCCCAGCTCGTTAACTTAATAGCAATGTGACATTAGGCATTTTATTTTTAAAAAACTTGTTTACTCATCTATTGATTAATTACCTGGAATCAAAATAACCCATCCACTGGTCATTCTAAATCAAGTCATTTACTGTACTCGAATCCACAGGCCAGGGTGGGAAAGAGGGGGCGTGCTGACATTTGCTCACACTAGCAAAATTTTTATGTTGCCCTAGTAGGTATTCAAAAGACTGGATCAGACACAGGATCTTGTGTGTTTATTTTCAAACATCTTACGACTTGAGAGAACAGGTGTTGAAGGAAACTGTGTCTACACATTTGCTAGGAAAGCATTCTCAGGTTTCTTTTCTAATCACGGAAAAGATGATACATTAATGTGACTATTACCCCTACTTTCTGAAAACAGCCAAGCAACCAGATGCATCAAACCCACATTCAGGAGAAATGAAGTCATGAGTAAGAGTCCCAAGCATTCTAGCAATGAAGCTATTAGAGTTACGTAACCTACAAGTTCCAACACATTTTCCCAGGTCCACCATGTACCTAATAAAACTTTTCCAAGGACTACTGAAAGACAATTCCAAATTCATATATCATGACCTTTGAACCAACTCCAACAAAATACAGAATGACCCTGATGGGACTGGTTATGGATGAAATTGGTGCATGCTCAAAATTACTTTGGAAGACTAATGGAAAATTTTGATTCACAGATGGAAAGTGAAAAGGAGGAGAGGACATTCAGTCCTGGAACCAAAAGACTATGAAAAATGAAGAGCGAGAAGAGGGATACTTCCCCTCTCCTTGAGAGGGCACAGGAGGGAGGACAGCGAAACACTGCAGGGAGCCTCTACATACATCCACCTGCCCAGGACCATCGTTGGAAGGAAGATGATGAGAATCAGTGATCTCTCTGATTTCCTTTAATACTAAGAGAAAATGATTCTGCTTCAGGAATGAACAAGAGGACTGAGCACTCAGGATGAGTTCAGTGTGGAGTCAAATAAAAATGATATAAGCCAATCCCATTTAAAGACAAGCTATCATCTCCTGTTTGGGCTTTTGCAACGGCCTCCTAACTGGTGTCTCTTTCTACTCTTGCCTTCCTATAGTCTACATTCCATACGGCAGCCAGAGTGATCTTTTTAAAACAAAAATCTTTTTAAAACAAAAATCAGACCATATCTCTCACTGATGGCTTTCTTCACACTTAGAATAAAATCCAAAGTCCTCACCGGGACCTATGGAGTAACCATAGGTCTTAGTTTTCCTGGGACAATCCTGATTAATGGCTAATGAGGTACTTTCCCCGATATCCCTGTGGCTCATCCCCTCACTTGATCCAGATGTCTGGTCAACATCATCTCCTCAGAGATGTCTCTTCCATGATCTCTCTATTGAAAAATGACTCTATCCCTCTTTCCCTGCTTTACTTTTTTTCAAATACCTTGTCATATGTAACATTATGTCACATTTTTATTTCTTGATTTGCTTGCCTATCTGACTGGAATTGTGCTCCCTAAGGGCAGGACTTTGTTGTCTTCACTAACACACCCCCAGCCCTGAGACCCGTGCCTGGCTCCTGGCAGTGGCTCAGAGTATATCTGACAAATGAATGAATGAATGAATGAATGAATCTTTGGCTCTGCACAGCAAGTATCCATTCACTCCAAGTTTGTATTGAACATTGCCTGAGCTAGTGATTTGTAGAACTGATGGTCACGAGTATTACTTTTACACGGTCAAACCAAATTTACATTTTACCTCTGATTGCTTTACTACTTTCTAGGTGTTATGAGCACTGTCTGTAGACAACGATTCTAAGACAAGCCCTGAGTATGGATTCCCAACAGGCAAGGTTCTCTAGGGTGGCAGCTTTCCCCAGCCCCATGGCCCAGGCTTGAGGGTCCTTGCCTAGCTACTATGCCCTCTTAACCCTTGAACTTCACCTCTCTGTGTGCAAGTAGAGACGAGCAGGGGACTAAGAGTAAACCTGATCTTGCGCTTTTTATAAAAATGTTCTGAAAAGCACACACACACAAATAGGAGTCACCAAAATCCCAACACATCCCGTTTCCGCTGAAGCAAGCCCAGCAGTCCCACGGTAAGGGTGAGGTAATTAAGTCTCTGAGAGTTTAAGGGCTAAGTCCATGTTCACGTAAGCAGTAAGCGGCAATGCCCAGACTTATAGACCCACATCTGTCTGGCACCAAAATCTCTGCTACCTTCTATAAAAAAGGAGGATGCTAGTCTTTAAAGGGAAATGGACTTTCCTATAAGCTTTTAAGTAGCCCATGCCCCAAAGAGGACCCACAGAACTGAACAAATGACCTGAAAACATATTCTTGACTGGACAGTAAATAGTTGTCAACAATGGCTCCCCAATGACCCAAACTCCAGCTGAGCCTATCAACCAGCTCAGTTTTCCTAAGCTTTGAAAATAGGCTGTAGACTGATATGCTCCAAGCACACTGCAGCCACGGACTTCCCTTTCTGCCAGGAATAAGAGGCAAGGTCTGCCCTTTATACTTCTTTTGCCGACAAATGGTTGCTCTTGAATAATTACACTAGAGGAAAAAGTTGGCCTTCAGTGCAGCTCTCAGTGAACTTTCAGTTACCACTTAAATTACTCAAAAACTAGAATTTCTGTTTGCAGGCCTGAGACTCCGACAGCAAGGCTTCTATGGGAGAAACTCCATCCCCCGTGGGAGGTTCAGTGAGCAGCTCCCCGAAATTCCTGTCTCAAGTTGCTCTGTCTCAAAGCAGGCACTTGGGATCCCAGCCAGCAGCCTCAGAGCACCCAAAATTGTAAGCCCTGGCCTGTATCCAGCATTGCTAGACTTCCAGCAGTGGGAGGCGGAGTGCCCCACTGTATTGTGTCTTTCTCCTGAAAAGTATTAACCGGTGATTAGTAACTGTTGCATGAGGATGGCTATGCAAACGCTTTGGCTCATAGAGTTCTCCCCGCCCCCACCCTTTCGTTTGTCTTGTGGTTTCATCCTACCTCCAGTTTTATGCACGGTACTGTTCATGGGTCTGAAAAACTACCTCAGGAGGTGGTTTTCTGGAGGCCCTCCATGATATCCACCAGACCCTGGAGTGGTGGAGGGGGCAGTTCCTGAGAGAATGAAACATAGGATGACTGGGAGTCCAGGTGCCAACCTCTGCGGAAAGCCCACCCTCTTGGTGCGAGTCTCCAAGGCTTTGCGCACTGCCCTCAGGAAAGAGAGGGTATATGCTGAGATCCAGGGAGATTTAAAACAACTATTTCCTAGGGCTGATGAGGGGGTGCCTGATATCCTGACACTGAGCAAGCTCCCGTTTGAGTGTTTACAGGTGATGAGAACAAAAGAGGTGAAGGAAGTGCCCCACGGCCTCACCAAGGGGTAGCAGGGCTGAGACCAGCACTTCATCCAGGCAACTCTTACGGGACCATAGCAACATATTTGCATGGAAATTTACAGTCTTCAAAATGCTTTGTAATACATTAATACATTGACTCATGTATGACTTAATGTGTCTTAAGTGTGACTTAAGAATAACCAGAATCCCCTCTTTACAATGCCCAGCACAGTGTCCAGCACAAAGGAGACACTGAATGGATATTTGTTGAATAAATTGCAGAATGAGCGAAAGGAAAGGGAGGGTCAATCAGGGAGTGGGGAACAGGAATTTAGGGGTCTCAGCTTTAGGTATGTGCGGGGAGGGATCTTAATCCCAACAACTCACCTCTTGACAACCTCATGCCTTGTCTAAGACCCTACAAGGCTATTAAACCCAAACTCCTCAATTACTAAAACAAGTTTACAAAATAAAGGTAACTGGAACAGCAGCTACTTGTCATTGCTCTAATTTTCAGATTCCTCTTTGTTTTGTATCCCTAGGTATTTCCCTTACTTTCTTGAGAGCTCAAATATGCATTTTAAAGGATGTTTGTTATATTTTACCCAGCATTTCCAAGTGTTTTTAGCAGGAGGGTTTCAGGTTATCTGGTTTGTCTGCCTTACTGGAAATGGAGCTAAATTTCTTTTTAATGTTTTTCAGGGATAAAGAAAATCTACTCCCTGTACTTTCCCTAATTTTACTCACCTAGTGTCAACCTACTTCCATACATGCTTGAAAAAAATATACCCAGTGAGTTCATGTTCTGTCCTGTCTCCAGGCTCACTGAAAATGCCTGTTTTCCAAATTGCCATTCTTCTTGTGAATACCCACTTCGCTTTCCATACTGGCACTCACTCAGATCCATCCTTCTTTCCTTCTTTTTCCATGTTTCAGAGATGCTTCATCCCTTGTTCACAAACATAGGAAAGTAATTGCCAAGAACAGGTTCAAAAATAGCCTTCTCTCATATTTGCAAAACATACATCTGACAAGGGGTTGATCTCCATAATATATAAAGAACTCACACAATTGAACAACAAAAAAACAGACAACCCGATCAAAAAATGGGCAGAGGAAATGAACAGACACTTCTCCAAGGAAGATATACAGATGGCCAATAGGCACATGAAAAGATGCTCAACATCACTAATCATCAGGGAAATGCAAATCAAAACAACACTAAGATACCACCTCACGCCCGTTAGAATGGCTATAATCACCAAGACAAAAAACAACAAATGTTGGAGAGGATGTGGAGAAACAGGAACCCTCATACACAGCTGGTGGGAATGCAAATTGGTGCAGCCTCTATGGAAAACGGTATGGAGATTCCTCAAAGAATTAAAAATAGAGATGCCCTATGATCCAGCCATCCCACTACTGGGAATCTATCCAACGCACCTGAAATCAACAATCCAAAGAGGCTTATGCACCCCTATGTTCATTGCAGCATTATTCACCATAGCCAAGAAGTGGAAGCAACCTAAGTGTCCCTCGACTGACGACTGGATTAAGAAAATGTGGTATATATATACAATGGAATACTACTCAGCCATAAAAAAAGACAAAATCGTCCCATTTGCAACAACATGGATGGGCCTGGAGCGTATTATGTTAAGTGAAATAAGCCAGAAAGAGAAAGACAAACACTGTATGATCTCACTCATATGTGGAATATAAACCAACACATGGACAGAGAAAACTGGACTGTGGTTACCCGGGAAGTGGGGGTGGGGGGTGGGCACAAGGGGTGAAGGGAGTCATATATGGGGTGATGGACAAACAAAAATGTACAACCCAAAATTTCACAATGTTAGAAACCATTAAAATATCAATAAAAAAAAAAAATAGCCTTCTCTCAATATTGTCAACAATGACAGCTGAGTGCACAGACTAAGCCACATTATAACTTAATACTTGATAGTTTGCAAACTGCTTTCACATAACATTATCTCATTTTAATCTTCTCAACACCCCAGTAAGACGGACACTGTTGTCCTCATTCTAGAGGAAGAGAAAAGTGTTTAAGTGGCTTGCTTAAAGCTAGAAAGTGGTAGAGCTGGCTTCATTTCCAAGTCTCCCAAATCTACATCCAGTTACCCTGGGACCACAGGTGTCAGCCTCCGATAGCATCTCCACCACCCAGGCTATGTCAGGGTGCAATTAGTTCCCAGGCACAGTACATCTTTGGTTCTCAGTGTGGTCCAGGGCATCACCTGGGAGCTTGTTAGAAATACAGATTCTCAGGCCATACTCCAGACCTACAACATCAGGATTTTTTTAACAACACTCCTGGTGATTTGTGTGCACTTTAAACTTTGACAAAAACTGCCCAAATCACTTAAAATCCAGGAGGGACTTACTCTTTTCGGAGGCCTTATCATTTCTTATCTCCAGTCAGCAGGATGGATGTTCTCTTCGCTTTGCATGCAAATTTAGCAAGATCAAAATAAAAGTCACCTCATATGTTCTATCAGTTATCAAAAACAGGTTTTCCATATCAGACAATCCAAGGTTATTTTCAACTTTTATTACTTGATAAAGTTGGGTGTTTGCTCTGTGCTTTCGTCCCTCCGCTTTTTTCTCTGGGGCACCAGGGAGCTTTCATAGTCGCTGTTCCAGGGCAGAGTTGGTAGTGTCACCAGAAAACTCCTCTCTAGCTAAGTGAGAAGCCCACAAAACAAAGAGGTTTGTTTGTGCGGGGTTTGAATCACGGCTCTACCACCGCCCGGCTGTGTGAAACTTTGGGAAAGTTACTTCACCTCTCAGTCTCACTGCTTGTATCTGTGACAAGATCTACCTTCCAGAGTTTTGAGAGAATTCAAGATAATGTAGTAGAGTACCTAGTACAACGATTGGTTCTTTGCAGACAATAAATGTTTTTATGACTGGCTGAGTGAACAAATAAGCAGAAACTATGGGGAGGAAGGGCTTGAGTAGGAAGAAGCCAGAGGTAGGAAAGAGATAATTACTAGAGTGTGTTTGTTAAATGTTCTTTCCTGTAATTAAAGAAGAGCAGATGATGATGAAGGAAGTTGATGATACTAAGTTTTAAAACACATCAGTCACCGGAGTAACGAATGGCCCACAGATGCTGAGATAAGGGAATATTCCAATCATGCAAAAGTATCATGGCATCACAAAATACTTTCCAAACATGAGTATCAGTCTTACTAAGTGGCGAATAGCAGCACTGCCTTTAAGTTATATATTCTTTTATCATTCTTTTATTGATTACCCTAGAGATCGCAACTTTTGCATTTTTAACAAGCTTTGCAACTGATTCTGATATACATCAATGTTTAAGAACTGCTTGCACATTTGAAGAAAGAGCCTCAAGATAAGAGAGCCAACGTGCAGGGACAAGGAAGGGTACAGAAAGCACTTAATGAGGAGTAACAGGGGCAATGGGGAATTACAGGGCTGGAGTCCAGGAGGTGAACCCCCAAGCACAGTAATCTCGTTTGGACTTATTGCTTGGCGCCTTCAGTTGCATCTTTTTCCAGAACGTATTTGAAATTCATGAGGCAAAGTTGGCTATTCTGAAGCACTGCCACCTTCTAAACGCTACCCAGAGCTGGGCATCTCTTCTTTTTAGTCAGTTAGCTCTGAGATGCAGTGTTATCTAGACCCTAGGGGAGGCTGAGCGAGGGGAGGCTGAGCGAGGAGAGGTTTCCCATAATAGAACCATTAGGTCATTCTTCAGCACGTGTATGGACACTGTCTTTTGGACATAATTCTCAATATTTTTAAAGGACAAAAAAAAAGAGAGAAGTTTAGGGAAAAAAAAGACTCACTGAAATCAGTTTCTAGAGCATCACAATTTTTCTTCAGACCTACTGCCAAGGTTCTATGACTCAAACTTGGCACCAAATGATTTGTGGCCAGATTCCACGAAGCTAGAGATGGTCAGAAGCTGGACACTGTTCAGGCTCCCAGAGCAATAAACTGGACTCAGGCTGCTGCATATCTACTGATGGATACGAGAGCTCAACAGATATGTAAGTGAATTTCCTATACACTTATAATATTTTTAAATATTTCAAGCAAAGAAGAATTGCATGATTATTTTAAATTTAAAAAAATCTTTTAAGAAGTACAATGGTATAAGGATGGAAAAGAGAAGCATAATACATTTTTTGACATGTACAGTATCTCCCCCAAGGAATTCCTGTATTATTTTACCCTTTTGTAAACTTTTAAAACAAGCCTAATTTATATCCATCTATTTTGCATTAACCTTTAAGATGGAATCTACTCACATGTTTGCCATCAAATACCTGTTGTTTTTGTTTTGTTTTGCTTTGGTTTGGGGGGCTATCTTTAGTTTTCTCTGCAATTACATTGACAAGTGGGGATGGAGGTGGGTTCTGAGTCTCAAGGATTCATAGGCAGATGCCTGAGACCTAGAGGATGAGCTGAAAACAGTGACTTTAACCAGATATTCAAACACCTGGGATAGCCAACAAGTGTAGATATTTTATCTGGAATATTTCTCATCAAAGACATACTTATGACTCTTCAGAAAAGCATAACACAGGACCATCCAAACTGCATTTTCTAAAACACTGTTTCCCAAAATGTGTTCTGGAAAACACCAGATTCATGAGATGTTTTGTGAAGAAAAAAGCAGTTTGCGAGCAAATCAGTTTGCAAAGCTGTGTTTTCTGACAATGAGGATAAAAATAGTAATTATAGCATTTAATGGAGACTTGGGGCCCTAGCAACATTATTATTTACAACTAAAATAAGAACAGCAACAGCAATCACTTCACTCAGTCCAACTGCACAACCCAAGAGGAAAAACCAAGCTGCCATCGGCACTTAAGGAGGAAGACTCATTCCATAGTCTTTACACAGAGGAAGTAACCAGAACATTATCTCCAGCCTCATTAACTGCAGAAGGCACAATCTTCTTCTTGGAGCAACACAGAGAGGTCAAGGCTCTCACACAAACGCTCTCTAGTACATGTTTTTCCCTCCCTTCATAGCATTTAATATTTTGCTATTATTTTCTTTCTTTTTTCACTTATTTACTATCCCTCCAACTTAGGATGTAAGCTCCAAGAGACGAGAATCATGTCATTTGTGTTCACAGCTGACCTAGCCCCATGCTTGACACATCATACGCATAAATATTTGTTAAGTAAGTGTACGGGTGAAGTTCTCTGATAAAGGCCTGACTTCTAGGTTCTAGAGTTTACTAAAAGCCATCAAAAGGGTGGATTTTCAAGAGTACCCAGAAAAACGCCTCATGCAAATGTCCAAAATTCCATCTAAAAGGTACCAGCTTTTCTCTGCAAGCCCACCCAACTTGTGTCCACACTGGTCTCCTGGTGTCTCAGGGAACCATACAAAGTTAGGCCACTGGTAAGGGTCACAGGGATGCAGCTGACTTCCAATTCTGCCAGCTAAGACTGGATCGCTTTAGCTTTTATTTGATTTTTTTCCCCAGCTTTACTGAGTTATAATTGACAACTAAAAATTATATATATTTGAGGTGTACAACCTGATGATTTAACATATGTACACAATGTGAAAAAATTACCTCAATCAAGTTAATTGATATATCCATCACCTCACAGTTACCTTTTACGTGTGTGTGCTGAGAACACTTAAGATCTACTCTCCTAGTAAATTGTAAGTATCCATACTGTATTATTAACTGTAGTCACCATGCTGTACATTAGATACTCAGAACTTATTCATCTTATAACTGAAAGTTTGTACCCTTTGACCAACATCTTCATATTTCCTCCACCCCCAAGCCGTGGCAACCACTGTTCTACTTTCTGGTCCTATGAGCTTGACTTTTTTAGATTCTTCACATCTTTATATTTTAGATACTGATCAAGATTCAACCACCTAGGGCATGAGAGGCAGGCTCTCCACCTGGGCAGGTCTTGAGAGCCAGTCCACGTGAGCCTGGGCTCAAGGCAAAGGCCCCATGGCTCTCAGACATGAGAGAGCTGAGCTTCACTGAGGCTCTAAGGCTTGGCTTGGGGTGGAGGGGGCAGGTAAGTATTCTCACAGACTTACATATCCACACCTGCTTGAACTGATTTCTTGACTTCTAAGGTGGACATTTCACTTGCTGCTCAGAGTCCTACCTTAGTTTTGGACAATTCACTTGAGAGCAAAGGAACTCAATCCAAAGTCCAAAGTGCTGATGGAATAATTAAGGGAGAAAGAGTAATTATAACAGCCAATACTTATTTGGTGTCTAATCAGAGTCGGCACTTTGCTAAGCACTATGCATACATCATTATTGCATTTAATCCCCTCAAACACCCTATAATGCAAATTCTGCTGTTGTTCCCATTTTACAGATGAGGAAAGAGAGGCATGACACCTACCAAATCAAAACATGGCAACCCAAGGCAACAATCAACAGCACTGCAGGCCCCTTTCTGCCTTCCCACAAATCCAAAACACAACTTGAAGTGACAGAGGAGATGGCAAGACTGGGACCCAAGCAATGTTTCCACCTCTCCTGGCCACCCAGTGGCCACCTCAGAAAGACTTTACTGTATTGATTTAGCTCATCTCAGATGCATATACTATAGGTCCAAATCGACTCCTACAACTGTATTAGTCATTCTAGACACTTCAGTCCATTACTTAATGCATTACTCAGATCCTGGTACCAGGAGGGAATGGCAGGAAGTCAAGGTTGGTTATACATGGATGAAACAATAATAATCTTGAAAACACCTGCACCTGTGAAGAAACAGCAGCGTCTGGAAACATCTGACTGTCTACAAGTTTTATAATTTGCCATTTAAAATGCTTGCCATGGATCTTATTTTTAAGTACATAGTATCTTTGTGTTAGTGATCAACTTTTAAATAATCATCCTCTAATTAGAATAACCCCCAATCAAAAATGAGTCACTGACCTTTTCCTCAGTGTTTTATTTCAGTAAGCCAGAATAAACACATGGAATTGTTACTATGGAGACCAAAGGTACTGGAGGGACCCAGCCTCTCATTAAAAAATTGACACACCAGCAGGAAAAAAAAAATGATGGATGTTGTGGTTATTTTAGGGAAAATCATGTCCCAAATGTTGAGGTTAAGTCAGCCACCCCTTTTCCTCCAGAAAAAAAAGTTTCCGATGCAAATGGTTTGAATTAATGCCATGGATATTTATAACAACAGTCTGGTTAGGGAACTTATTTGCTATTCATCAAGCAAATGTCCCCTAGGATTAAAGGAACCCAAAGAAAATATTTTTTAAATAATAAATAAAGTGTCTTTTGGGATGGGAAGCAGTTATATTCGTATTCAACAGTATGACTGCTGCGTTGAGTCCTCAAAGTCCAAGGCCACTGGGACTGGATGATTCTGCAGTGCGTTTGGAAGAGATCAGCAGGACACGTGTCCCAGCTGACGTGCCCACAGGAGAGCCAGTGTTTTCTTAAGTTGACACCCTAAGTAGTAAATAAAAGAGAAACCAAGAATGGCCCAATTTTCAGATCTAAAATTGGAAAGGCATTGACTGTCTCTTTTTTAAACTCCCTTAGTTGAGTTTTGGAGAGAAAAGGTGGAGGGGAAGAGGTTTAACTTTTTTAACATATCATCGGAAAATGCCATCCTCACTTTTTAAAAATAGCACTGAATGAAGAAACATTGTTTTGGTGATGCCTGCGGAAGCACTACCATACAGGCTCCTCTCCTTCACGTTGATTCTGTGAGGGAGGCCTGTGTGTGCAGTGGTCTCAAGAGGCGGACAGAGGAGCCAAAATATTATGAAAGGGCCAAGAAGGCCCTGTGGGGACAAAGGCAGCAGGGGTGGCCATGAGCAGAAGGCCAGCATTGGGCTCCCCCTCCTGGCCCATTTCCATCCAGAGGCCTGGCACCAGGTGACCCAGGACCAAACTGATCCTATCTTTATTTTAAATATTGATATTTTGTTCAGATGTGATTTTTAAAAAATATTTTTTAAGTATTTAATATTTACATACTCCTGACTATTGCATTAAAATATTATTTATCTTCATTATTGAATTTTTGGTATCCCCTCAAATTCTGTGCCTGAGGCAAGTGCCTCAACCACTTTACCCCCCTGCCTCACTCCCTACTGTGGGGGTAATCAGGGCCCTCAGAAGAAGTACACCTGCTTTCAAGGCCAGGCAGGAGGAGAGAGCTGCTCAAGGAGGGCCCCACTGTCAGGGGAAGTATTGCCTCGAGGCAACAGCTTCTGCTTAGAGAACTTTTCCTCTCTCAGCAAATCAGTCCAAGCAGAACCTACAAGACACCACTTCCCAACCCCAAACTGAAAGGCAAGATTGCAGTGGTGGCTTCGGATCCTTGGTCTCAGTCCCTTGTCTGCCATTTGAGTAGTCAGGACTCCAAGCTTCGGTTTCCTCCTGTGTTAGCTGGGCATAATAAAGAAGACTACTTGCTAGCATCGCCGTGAGCATTCAGTGGGGTAATGCAGGTCAATAGCTGAGAAACAGGAAACGTTTAACCGGTGTCAACCACTGTTACTGTTCTTCAGATCTTGGTTCCTCCCCTAGGTACTTCACCCCTAGGAGGTGAAGTACCTCAGTTTCTTCTTCTGTAACACGGAGAAATAACAATACTATCTCTTGATGCTGTAAAGATTAAATGTTACTGTACATGAAGTGCCTAGAACAGTGTCTGCACATAGTGTTAACAATTATTACTGCAACTACAACTGTTGTTGTTATCATACTAGCTTCTTCCTCTTCTCCCTTCGCCTATTCTTCCTCCTGTAACTACTCTCACTGCTGCCATCCTCCTGGAGGTTGGATAGTTAATACAGTTGCAGTGAGATCTAGAAACCACGACTCCCTCCACCGTGTGAGGGATCCTTAGGCTGTGTTCTTTAAACACTCAAATCAATTTACTATATGCTGTGCTTTTTAAAATGTTTTAAGATATCAAACATTTTTATTTTCTGCATACGATGCCAAATAACCTGTTGAATTGCTTTTCTCATTTTTTAGCTTAGTTGTTTGGGTATGCTGTAGACAGAACCCGAGACAACAGAAGAGTTAGTGTACTTCGATTGTTTATAAAGGAGCGGCATAAAAATAATCTTTAAAGCTAAGGGAATGTTAATATTTAGATCCATATAAGGGAAAACAATAACAGTTTGTGATTTCCTCCCTCCTCACTCCCAGGGCAAACATTTTTAAAGGAGGATTTTATTTTATAACATAAATTGTTGTCTATATAACCCCAAAGACATGAGTGATTAATAGTGAGCTATAGAAAGAGATGCCCATAATTAGCAGCCTGGGCACAGTCAGATATAAACATATATTTTGTTTATGGAACGTGTAGCTTGAAAAAAAAATCACATTTTGCTAGATGTCAATAGAGTTAAGACGATACGGAAGAAGCCAATAGGACAAAGATTTTTAAATCTGAATTTTTAAAAAATCAAAATCAGATATAATACATACGTGCATACCTACACCACACAAGCCTGAGACAAAATTTTATCCAGGTTTATTTCTTCATCATGTTGCTAATTATTACTTGTATCAATTATGGTATAACATTGTGCTTCTGACTTTAATTTTCACTACACAGACCTTAACCATACAATAGTAATTACCTTAAATGCAGATAAATAAACGCTTTTCATATAACAAGTCATTTCATGACTGCACACTTTATATGGTTTACTATCAATAATAATGGAACTGATGACATGTGGCACTTTTTGGACACCTGTGAAGCACCAGACACTGGGCCTAAATTCCTTAAATACACTGAATTCTTTAATCCTTATAAGAATCCCTGGAGGATAGAAATAATCATCCCCACTTTATTGATGAAGACACTGAGACTTAGCAAAATCAAGTAACCTGACAACATCACATTTTATAAGCAGAGTTGGGATTTGAAGACAGGTCTGTTGAACATCAAAGCCAGTCCTCTAAACCACTGTACTAACCAGGGAACCACCCAAGGTGACAAGGTAACCTCCTTCTGATCACCATGAACATTCACAACTGCCAAGGTCAGCCCTCCTCATCCTGCCCCATACATTCACATGGCCACTCAGCAAATCTTCGGAAGATTTTCACTCAAGTCAAACAAGAACAGTAAGTTCCACCATTTTATTACATCTGTGAAACAGAAGAATAGCAAGGCTCTTGGCCAGGACTACTGCGTCTGGGCGGCCATGCAGGACGTGCACTACACAAATTCAGGGGGTGCCATTCACAGAGGACTATTTAACAGGTGCCCCCCGGAGTTGTGCGACACAGCATCCCTGCCCTTGCTGCTCTAACGTGTGGCCTGTGACCCCTCACCAACTGCCAGCCAGTGATTGGACCAGGAGGAGACACCTGACCAAAGGGAGCCAATCAGATTCTTGCTGTGTGGAGATTGAACTGAGGGACACAAAGGAGCCTTCTCAGTGGGGCAACTGAATAGGCATGAGACCTGGGGGGGGACCATCACAGACTGCCCAAGCTGGGGTGGCAGAAGAGAGGAATGAAGAGGGGATGGGAGGGGAGGGGCACACAGGGAGAGATAAAAGAGCTCACCTCTCCTTAGGGACCCTTAGGGACAGTGAAAAAGTCTCATTTTCCACTTTCCAAGAATCTCCTCAGACCCAGCTCTACTTTTCTGTCCTTGGTTTCTAAGAGATTTTTGTGTATCCTTTCAACAAATCCCTCTTTATATTGGCCTGAGTTTAAGGGCACCCTGGTTCTTTGCAGGACAGAGAAGTGCTCATTCTTGACCAGACATCATCAAATGGAATTGTTCTTTATTATACAAAAGGCAGGCTTGCATCTCGCTCCCCAGATTCATGTCTGTAAGAAATATGATTTTATTTTTCTATACCACAACTGAATTTCTATTTTGAGAGCCCATGCTGAAGGGGTGGCAGAAGCTTAGTCCAGTCATTTCAGGATTCTATGGGAGTTGATTAGTACCCACGAGGCAAGGATGGGGGTGGGGACATTGAGCTTCCAGTCATCATCGTTAGCTATCCACAGTGGCATCTGCTGAGATGGCCTCTGGCCCTGGTTATCACCCAACAAGTTCACTGCTGCCCAATCCACGTTCCCGTCTATGCCTCCGCTTTTCCTGTGCTCCTCTCTGGTGCCCAGGCATTCACTTACTGCTCCACGCCATGCTGGGCTGTGAGAAACTGTGGGGCCAATCAAAAACCCACTCACTTGACTCAAACAATCATTCTTCCCACCACACTGGGCCATGGGAAACTGATGCTGTCTAAGGCCCTTGCTCTTCATACAGTCATTTCTCCTCTATGCACTACCAGCAAGGCAGAGGTTGCATGTACATCCAGTTCCCACAGATCTACCTGGGGGCTCTGTAGTCACACCTCCCCAGGACTCGGGCTGGGTTAAGCACGGGGCACCAGTCCTCTTTCTCAGGGACTATCCACACAGAAGCTTCCCAATGTGCCCCTACAACTTTCTGATGCTTCCTGCTCCATGGAATCTTGTCCCTCCTCCAGGTGGGCAGCTGGCCCTCAGTCCTCAGGTATTCTAGCTCATCTATTGTTCACGCCCCAAGGTTCTTCTCTTTCCTGAGGGAGCTAGGCTTTTGGAACCCAGAAGCCAAAATTTCGCTTCTCTTCCTGTGCTTGCTCTATGACCTATCTTCCCCAAGGCAAGGAACCCAGACTGGCCTAGTTTACTAAAGGGAAGCCAGAACCAAGGGACCCAAGGAAATACTAGAAAAATCCTCAGTTCAAATATTAAAATATTGCCCCATTACACTATGTTGGGTCCCTTCAGCCTCACAAAGCTTTGTTCTGACCATAGGTCTTTTTGTGTGTGTGTGTGTGTGTGCGTGTGTGTGTGTGTGTGTGAGGAGATCAGCCCTGTGCTAACATCTGCCAATCCTCCTCTTTGTTTTGCTGAGGAAGACTGGCCCTGGGCTAACATCCGTGCCCATCTTCCTCCACTATTATACGGGACACTGCCACAGCATGGCTTGCCAAGCAGTGCGTCGGTGCGCGCCCGGGATCCAAACCAGCGAACCCCAGGCCGCCACAGCGGAGCACGTGCACTTAACCGCCTGCACCACCGGGCCGGCCCCTGACCATAGGTCTTGATTTCACTGCCACTTCCTCCAGGTGATGTTGGCCAAACCACATGGGATACTTCCAGCATTCAGCTAAGTTGATGGCTCTAAGATCCTGCCAATTCAAATGTGGTAATGGTGATGATATATGAGCAACCATTTATCTAGATTTCTTTTTTTTTTTTTTTGCTAAGGATGATTTGTCCTGAGCTAACATCTGTGCCAATCTCCCTCTATTTTGTATGTGGGTCGCCACCACAGCATGGCCACCAATGAGTAGTGTAGGTCTGCACTCAGGAACTGAACCTGGGCCCATGAAGCAGAGTGCACCGAACTTAACCACTAGGCCACAGAGCCAGCCTCTAGTTTTCTCTAAGATTTGCCTTTAGAGTAAATCTCACATTGTGAAATTTGGGAGAAAGTAAATTGTAAATGGAGATTTATCCTCTTTCCCCGTTTCACCTTTTCTATGCAAGTTGTGATAAACATCAAGAAAACTTTTCCTTTACCTGCTAAAATAACTGTCAGTCCACACCAAAAGGCTCATAATTTATCCTCCCTAATGTACTTCTCTATCTTTGTAAATATATTAAATAATACTTTCCTTTTTACATTTTATCATCTCTTAAGAGTAACAAAAACATTTCACTGTAGACAAAAGAACTTATCAGTAGTTTACAGAAAATACATCCACATGAAATACTACATTTAATAAAAATTAAGAAAAATGAGTCATACTGCTTTATCCCACTCACTATCAAAAGTGAGACCTGTATCTAAACCTGACTTAGGCATTTGCTTTTTCTTATTTTTTAGCCCCAAAGAATCCTGCCTTTTCTAAGCTTCCCTAAGAGGCTCGTACCTTCATCAGGATCTCTTAACCAAACAACTACAATAGCTCATTCTTCCCTTGATTCATTCAACATCGATTTATTCACAATCTGCTCCATGTTGTGCACAGGACGCAAAATAACTAAGACGAGGAATTCGCACGTCAGTGAAGGAGATGGAAATGACAGAGTTCTATAACAGAGAACTTACTAGCATTTGGTTCAGTTTTCTGTGTGACGTCTCAGTGGAGGGTCCACCACCCTTTCAGTCTCCACGATGGCACCAGTCGCCTTCCTCCAAGGCATTCCAGATTAAATCCCCCTCCTGCTAAAAAACTCAGTGGTTCTCCAGTGGCATTTCCCAATCTAGGTTAGGGGAACATTAGTTTCAGGGGATTTGAGAAGGTATTACATGAAAAGGGGACCTTCCAGTAATATAAATTTGGGAAGTAATGGGTAAAACAAACTTAGATGATTTGGTTGTGTTGTTGTTTTTTCAGGAATTCTCAGAACTTTTACAACGCTAACACACATTAGTGTAGCGAAAATATTGTGCATATCCAAGAGGAAGAATGCATATGTACAGCATCTCTCCCAAACGTATGACCATAGAACTCTTTTCTTCCAGGGCATCTTGCAGGATTAAAACTGTGAAAAATAAATAAAAAATAGGTGCCGGCCTGGAGGCATAGTTGTTAAGTTCACACGCTCCACTTCAGTGGTCTGGGGTTTGCAAGTTTGAATTCCGGGTGCGGACCTATGCACCACTCATCAAGCCATGCTGTGGCAGCGTCCCATATACAAAACTGAGGAAAATGGGCACAGATGTTAGCTCAGGGCCAATCTTCCTCACCAAAAAATAAATAAATAAAAAATAAATTTTAAAAAACCCTTGAGAAACACTAGTTTAAGGAATAAAGTCCAAACTTCTTAGCAAGGTATTTAAGATTGTTGCCAGCTGTCTCTAATCTATCCTTACAATCCCATTTCTTATTATTCCTTCCTTCCCATACATCATACACCACCCTTGCAGGCCTACTGTTAGTTCCCTATGTAAACGGTACATTTCAACATGCTTGAGTTTTTATTTGTAGATTTCTCTGCTTATAATGCCCCTCACCATTCTCCTTTATTTCACCTCTCTCTTCTCCATCTGAACTCCTATCAACACCGCAAAACCCATTCTACTGTCCTCTGCTTCTTAGTGCCTTCCTTGACCTACCCAGTCTGTGTGAATCACTCCTCTTCTATATTTCCACCTCTCTTTGTATATTGTAGCACCAACCACTTTGTACACATTTCTCTATCTCCCTCAGTAGATTGTAAGCAATTTGGACTTCCTCTTTGTATCACCAGCATCCAGCTAATCATCTGCCACATAAACAATTAAATTTCATATCAATTTTTCAAACATTAGATAAAATTCTCTCACTTCACTTCAAACCACCAGAAAAATGCAGATGTGAATTTGGTGTGCATCTTTCTCTTAAATTTTGATTCCATGTTTGAAACTGGGTTCTTATCAATAGGTAGGCATCCGTGATTACTACAAAGTCACCTACTACATCTTAGATTTTTTTTTCCAGCCCAATTATAAAATCACGTGTCATGATCACTTTTAAAATTATGTAAAATATTGCTCTGTATCTCCCTATAAACAAAAAGGGGAAAAGGGGGAAAATTACAGTTTACGCCTTCGCGCTTTTTAAAAATATTTGCTGGAAACATTTAAAACGTTGTAACCTCTGGGAGAGAAGATAACCCCCTCCCAGATGCAGTTCTTACCCCAGGTCCAAAGAGCCGACCTGCGTGCTCCCTGCTGCTCCCTGGGCTCATCAGGCTTTCCCTCTGGATTTTCTTTCTTTTATATTTTCACCTGCCTCCTATTGTCCAGGCATCTCTAGCAATCAGAGAAACCACTGGACTGTGTGGTCTGCACTCCTGCCCCATTTAGTTGCCCATTGCCCCCTCCCCTGTTCCTCCTCCTCTCACGGAGAGTCAAAGGAATCTGTTCATTTTGCCAACAATTCTCAGACGCTTTCATTTCAGCAAAAAGGTTGACATTTTATTCCCTGATAGGAAAAAGAAACGTGACGTTCTCCTCATTATTAAAACACCACTTTTTCTTGCTGCAAAGGCAAAAATCACCATTGTATAGCTCCCAAATGTTGCAATTTTTAGTTAACATGACACTTTTCCTTCACATTCTAAAACTCTTTCTGGCATGCACAAACACACACACACAGTTTCTCACAAGGCTCTAAGCACCTCAATTCTGCATCCAGCGTCCTTCATCATCCAGCCCCGCCTTACACCTTCAGCTGCTTTCCCACTGTGCCCCAGCTCTATGGTCTTGCCCCTGGCAATCTGCTGCAGCCTGTCAATGCTGGGAGCTCATTCCCTCAATGCCTTTGCACCTGTGATTTCCGCCCTCATCCTTCCAGGCTTCCAAACATAGCTCAGGTGCTCCTCCAGGAAGCCTTTATTGACTACAGATGCACAGGCATCCTTCTCTAACCCACGTGTTATTTTAATGCTATCGCGTCTGTCAGCCTCTATTCAAAACTTTCTAGCCTGGTGTTCATTGTTGTTTTGACCAGCCAGACTGAGCTGGAGGAGGGGCGTGGGCTCTGAAGTCAAGCAGCTGTTGACCCTAGAGCCTAATTTCTGAGCTACGTGAAGCCCAGTTTCATTATTGTAAAATGAAGAAATAAACACGCAACCCTAGCAAAGTTCAGAGTTGCCGTGAGCATTAAATGAGGTCTCACATGTGAACTTCCTGGCTCTCTTGCCCTTCATGAACTGTCTTACTGCTCTCTGAGGGGCAGGACCAAACCCTACGCCAGCTCCCCGGTCCATGGAATGCCTAGCACAGTAACGTGGGCCATGATCAGCAACAATGGTTGAAGTGCCCAGAATTAACGAAAAGCTGGAAACCTAATCTCAGTTCGCAAGGAAATGACACAGATCCTTAACCATTCAAGACCAATGTGCCGCTAGAATTGAAATGGAAAATGGAATAGCGTAAAAAAGCAGACCAGCCATGACACACACACCATTTCAATGCTTAGAAGGATATTTTATTGACCACACATAGAAAAACCAATGTCCTGTTTCTAACACCTTTAGGGAAGGCTCCTTGAGTCTCGCAGGGATATGCAGTAAAAAGATGTCTCCTTCAGCCTTTTTAACTGGCCAAGTTCTGATTAGGTCCTATCACACATTAAATCATAAGGCAGGGATTTAAAATACTATGAACAGATATGAAGTGCATTTTTTAGTTTCTACGTGAGCACAAAAATGCTGCACAGTTAAGCTATGGGCACTTGCCAGTTAAGTCTCTCTCTCAACCACAGAAGTCAGAACAAAACAACAGGCCCTTAGTTCGAGTCCTATCAGCTACACAGTGGGTGTGAGGAGAGTGAATAGCTCCAATTTGCGTGATTCCTATAATTTCCTATCACTAAATGGAAAAAAATGCCATCCATTCACATAAGGGGTTTCATTGAAAAGCAGAGCACTTCTTTCTATTTACTTAAGCGCCGAGCTAAAACATGGAGAAGCACAATAAATTCTAAACATGGTGCACATCTGGTCCAAAAACCACAATCAATTTATTGCTGCATCTGAAACATTTTCGGCGACTGTCATATAATATATTTTCACACATTTCTAACAAGACATTTTCTTGGAACCAAAATAGACAGGTATATCTGTCAGCTCAATTTCTTGCAAACCAAAGAGAAAACTGTTTGGCTCAGATGTCTACACTGTCTTTGCAGCAGTGTAACTATCATATGAGAAGAATATTAGTCAAAGATGCCAGAAGCTCAGCAATTACTTCCAAAGAGTGAAATTACTGGCCACACAGAAAAATAAAAAGATATATGCATCTACGCATGCACCTTCCCTTTTTTCCCACTCCAATAGGACCATTTATTGCATTTACTTAAAAGAGACGTACCATAGTCTTGTTAAACTCATCTATCTCCCAGTACTATAATCTCAGACGCCCTATTAAATGGAATCTTTTGATCCCTGTGGCTCTTAAAACAGGACTTTATTAAAAGTTTTATTAAAAATTAAAATGTAATTGAAATCACGTTAAAATGCTTAAAAGCTCTACATTTTCACCCTAACCCTTCATGGGCATTCACAAGGAGAGTCACAAAGGTATTGGATAGCCAGAGAGCCCCAAGCCCAATAAAGAGGGCTGCCAAAATGTCCCAGTACTGGCCCCAGTGAAACCATTTACTGGCTCACCGTTGGCTACATAATCTGCCTTTAAGCACTTTCTCCTCTGCAAAAACCCCAGGGCTCCTTTAAGAGCCTTGTCTCAGCACACAAAACTTTCAAGTGACTTACCCTTCCCTACCCCAGCCCCCAGCCCCTTGCACCAGCCCATACAGGCTTTGACCTTTCCTGATAACACACTCAAAGCTCCTTCTGCTTGTAGGGCTGGCAAGAAATGCATAAAGGCAAGATTATCTGATCTTTGATTATCTACACAGATTGGACATCGTCCGTCAACCCTCTTTCACACTTCTGAGCCTTTGCCTGTGTTGCTCCTCCATCAGGAATGCCCTGGCTGACTCTGCCTGGTGAACACCTAATCATGCTTCAGAACTCAGGTCAACCAGGACTTTCCGGTTACACTTTCCCTGACACTCCTCCCTTGCTGAATTTGGCGGCCCATTCTCTGGTATGGGATGGAGCATCCCAAACAACCCTCCTCCAACTCTCCCCCATCACACTAGTATCCAAGAGAGTGCAAGAGGTGTCATTATATCGGTCTTCTGCACCAGCCTGCAAGCCCCTTCTGGACAGGGCCTGTCTCTTGTTCTTCTCTGTATCGCCGGCACCTAGGATACTGTCTTGCATAAAGAAGGGACTCTGCAAATATTTAATGAATGAAAGAACAATAGCAGCAAGCCAGAAAATTCATGACTGTGTCCAGACCAGTTAAGAGCCTCAATTGGTTCTCTACCAGCAAAAAAGAGAATCTCCAGAAAGGGCAAACTCAGAGTTTTCAGGTCTTTCAACCAAAAGAGCGGATAGTAAGGAAAACCCAACTGATCATATGGAGATAAAGGAGGGAAATGTATGCCTTTACAATCTGGGCCTGCTGTTAAAATGAAAGAAATACAAAAAAGATATAGAAGAGCATCCAAGAGAAGGGAATTTAAGGGCACGGAGTGAATGGAAGACAAAACGGTGGGCTCTCTCCACTCTGAAAAGACAAAAGCTGAAAGGCCAGGATCCAGGTGAGGAAACCAGGATGGAGCAAGTGGGATGAGGAAGGGTGGGGAGGAACGTAGGATTTACTAGCCAAATGACAGCACCCTAGAATAGCAAAGGGTCTCTTGAATATAAAAAAAGGTACATCCAGGAAAAATGGAGAAGGACTCTCCTTATGTTAGCAGACAAGAAAAGGAGGGCAAACAAAGAAGGAGACAGGAGGGCAGACTGCTTGAGTCCCACAAACTGAAATGACGCCGTGTGTGCTGAGCCGAGTTGAACAAAAAGAACTGTACTGATGAATGAATATGAGACTGAGCCTGTACTAAGTTCATAGTCTAGAAGAGAATTCACACAAAAACCAGAAAACTTCAGGAGGGCTCCGTGAGTTGACACAGAGGCACACACGGGCCACGAGAGCCCACAGTCCACGGCTCGCAGGAACACCTTGCGTTCCTCCCGCTATGGCGGCGTCCTCGAAGCGGTGCAGGTGTGTTTGAAGGAGAACGCAGAACAGCAGCTGAAATAACCAAAAACAAGGTGGTAAAGGGCTGCCCTTGGCCAATGTGGGGACAAACTGGCAAAGTGAAGTGTTCCTCTGAAAAGTTCTCCAACTGCTTGAGAATTCTACCATCTCTCTCCTGAGGTGCCCTTGAAAAAGCTAAGTGGAAAGGTAGAGCCTTTTAAAATTTTATGTGGTTTCTAAAGCATCTTAATTTTTAAAAAAAGTTCTTAATAACTTTCTGGATAAAAGACTATGGTACTTACAAGATCTTTTTTATTATGCCAAGTTCTTTGTGCAATATATGTATATATTTTTAAAAAGACCACGGTTTGGCAAATGCTGACAGTCTTTAACACATAGAATTATTCTCCTTCCGTTTACTCTACTGCTTGATGCTGTAGCCAAGGGCAAATCTATCCAATTCTCTTCCCTGACTTTGCTTCATTTCCAGGTGAGGAGTTGCAAGTGAAATGTAACACAGAGGTAATTTCCAACAGCATTAGCCACTGAAATGTGTTCATCCAGCCGATACTGTTTAACACTGGGTTCTGACACACATTCCTTAAGGCCCAAGCATGTCAAGGGGCATGTTTCTCAGGCTCATTTCTGGGGACGATGGCTATCTGGGGGTCTGTAATCACAACTAAATAAGACATCCGCCCGTAAGTGTAGAATAGAATCCGTGGCACTCCCCTGTCATTTGGTTAATACTTTACAGTTTACAAAGGGCCTTCTTTGAGCCTCAGAGAAGTCGTATGATTCACTAAGATTCTGTGGCTTGGTGCGAGAGACAGAAGCTTCACAGATTTTCTCCCTGTAGGTCCAGGCTCTGGGGGTATTCTGACCAGAACATCTGTGGCCAGAATTGATTCAGCAATAAAATGTCTGAGTAATTAACAGCTCAATTCTGGAATCATTCAGAAGAGCAGTCCATAAACTAGATGTGAGGAGGACACAAGGGGAATCCACGGGAGCTAAGGCATCAATGGAGGACGGAGTGAACACTATGATCAAAGAACAGCCCAGAACTTTCCTCAACACAGGAAAGAGGTGGTACCAGAGCACCATCAGGAATGAGTAATGGGAAGCCATATCGGAGAAGGCCAAACATTTTAGGAAGAGAAAATTATATTTCATGTGTCCTAAATATTAGGGAATTGCCAGGAGATTAGACTTTCCAGAGTAGGGAAATGTATCATTCACTTAGAAAATGAGTCAGCTGGTTGCATCTTGTTATCTTTTATCTGAGAAGGAAATGTAAGGGTGGTTGGAGAGAAAGACAAAGTCCCCCCAAGAACAAATCCTGCAAAAGCAATGGATTTTTCCAAGTTGTTAATATCCTATTTGTTTTTAGCTTCTTGAATTCATGTATAGGTTTCAAAATTTTCTTCTGAATTCAAATTTTGACTTTTCTTCAAAGGACTAAGAGGTTACCAATAGCCATTAAACACAAAGAAAACACACTGAACTTGAGAAAGAAAACCAAATGACAAGAAAGTAGGAGTGTTCACATTTATTCACACATATGGAGCTTGACTCATTTTCTAAGTGAATGACACATTGATCCTACCTTATTATTTAGCCTTTTTGTGCCTCAACGTTCTCATCTGTAAAGTAGGAAAAATAATAGTACTTGCTCACAGGTTGTCATTAGGATTAAATGAGTCAATGTATATAAAGCACTTGGCATAGTGGCCAGCATAATAAATGACAAATAAATGTTAGCTATTATTCATATCCCAATGAGTGCTTTGGTTTCTATAAATCATAAAAAGTGATCCTTGAACACACGCATGCAAGAAGTTTCCAGTGGTTTGTTAGGTCTGTGAAATTTGATCTTCTTTGCCTTTCCTTGGCAGGAATATTAACTAGCTAAAGTTATTGATCCAGGTAGCAAGATCCACACCTCTACATGACTGTTTCCACTCACTGAAAATTTCCAGAAAGTAATCATTTCAGGCTGAAATTGTCCATGCTTGGTCTCAACCCAATGGAAACTCGCTTGCATTGGAAGAAGGGAGCAGAATCCATTCCCTGCTTTGGAGTGACTGGAGTTGAGGAACAAATAGACTTTCTTTCTATCCCAAAGTAATGTCTTTTAGCTGAAAAATCACTAAACATTATAATTTTAAGCTTCCTTTAGTCCTGCATACAATAAGTAACCACCTGCTTTGAAACTCCTGTTATTTTTAAGATTTTTTTTTTAGCCTCCTTTGAGACAAAGTGGTCCCAAGTTGAAAATTTGGTTTTTTTATGTTCAAGTTTTTCAGCTAAAATATTCTACATTTTAATAGTTACTTCTCTGATTTTTCTCTTTTAACTTCATAACATATTTTACAGCTCTAAGGTGCTGGTAAAATGATTTGGGAGAATATTTTTAACATACATTAAATGCCAGGAGCCCTCGACCCTAACCATCAGACATATGCAGCCACAAGTCCTTTTCATCATGATGCCAACACATGCAGATCCAGTGTGTGGAAACATCAGTTTCTCAATGACCAGACTGAGCAGGACCTGCAGCTTATGTACACCCAGCTCCTAACCCAGTGCCCACCATAATGGACAGGTGAATGAATGATGAACCAACGGCCATTATGTGGACCAAACTAGCAGACGGTTTATGTGATATTTTACTTATCTGGATATTTCTTAGAAATGTAATAAAGTTTCTTTTACTATACATACTTCATTTCTCTAACGTGAAGGTTTCCTCTCTCTGTGTCCTTATCACCACCAGCTACCGGTAGCCAAATTATAGAAGCAGTGGCTACACATCCTCAAACCCATGACCACTCAAGAGTTGTAGTTGTTTTGACTGCACAGCAATCGTGGTCCAATCTTCCCAAAGAAAACTGACTCTGAAATAAGACATTTCTGAACTCTCTCCCCTCCGCCACACCTCCCACAAACCAAGAATCAGTTCTGATCTAAATTAGGAAATGCTTAGATAGAAGGGAGGGATGGGGGGAGGGTGAACATTTGATACGGGAGAACAGCACTCAAGCACCTCCTCTCACTGGATTCTGCGTTGGAGCAGCCACCAGGGTTTGTAAACTCTCAGGGGTCAAGGATGCAGAAATGATGGCCCAGAAAATTGGCACTCCATTCACCACTCCACTTGGACAAATTATGAGCTCTAGTGAGCCTTTAAGCTCCTAAAATGCAAAAACCTTGTCATTTGCTTCTTTGTATTCTCAAGAGCCTGGTGCAGTGGCTGGAATATGGGGAAGGGAGAGCTTAAGAAGCATTTGTGGGAGGAAGGAAAGAAGGAATGAGAGGGAGAGGGAAGAAAGAAAAGAAGGAAGGAAGAAAAGAAGGGAGGGAGAGAAGGAGGGAGGGAGGAAGGAAGGCAGGCAGGCAGGCAGGAAGGAAGGAAGGAAGGAACAAAGGAAAGAAGGAAGGAAGGAAGGAAGAAGGAAGGAAGGAGGGAAGCCTCCATTTTGCTAAAACATTAGTACTGCCTCCCTTGGAGAGAGCATGGCCCTGCCAGGTCACTGTAGCTACTGTAACTTCCTGATGTTTTACGTCCACCTCTTCCACTAATTTGTGCCTAGACCATTTTCAGTTTTCTGGACAACATGGGCCAGGCTGAGGACCTGAAACTCATAAAAATGATAAAGCTTTGAATATCAGGTTGGGAATTATCCTGTGGCTCCTCAGCATGTCTGGTTTACTTTAAATGTAGTGTACAGCTGGAGGTGGGGGGCGGGCATGGAATTCTATAAAACATGGAATCGCATTATTGAAAATCATCAGAGGCCTTGAGCTTTCGAGGTTTGTAGGCATAGGAAATTAGAGCCCTGGAACATGTGACACTGTCTTCCAACCAGAAGACCAGATTCTTTGATTAAGCCTCAGGCTCTTCGAATCTCCTGATTGTTCATATCATACTAATGATCTGGGAGAAATACTAGAAAGCAAGTTAATGATACTCGCTGCTGACTCTGAATTGGGAGGGAGCCACCTGAAATATCAGTAATCGGCCAAAGTAAAGAAATAATTACAGGCTGACTACATTGGAAATTAAATCTCCACAGTACTTTCCCACAAGTAAGTGAGATTCAACCTGTAAAACATTACGAAGGAAAAAAGCTAGCACACACTCATCACTGTGACCTTAGAAAATGAGCTACATCTAGACTCTCAGCTATGCCCTCCTCAGAGACACATGCCAGAGAGGTAGCCCCGAAGCAGAGAGTAGCCTCAAAACAGGAGATACTTAAAAATGTAAGCCCTCAGCCCTCACCCACCAGAGCTGAACACTAGCATGCCCACCACCCTCCATGACCCAAGGAATAATGAGCACCCACTGGATGCCAGCCACTTGTGCTCAACACTAAGAACACAGAAGAGCCCATCTCCAGCCTTAGAGTATGGTAGCAACCTAACCCTAACCCTAACCCTAATCCTAGTAAGTATTCCTTTCCTTGGAGGAAAACAAAAGGGAACTACAATCCCAGCTTGAAAACTTCTGGACCAATTTTGGATTTCCACGTTGGGAAGCCTTGCCTTAGTGCAAGTTCCTCTAGCAGAGCTTGTGGAGAATTCTCCCTTCGGAGTCGGAGGACACCAGTCAGGCCCAGAGTGGCTGTGAGCTTCTGGAAGGTAGCTGGCCTTGCCCCAAACTGTCAAAGAGGGGAGTCTGCCATCTATACCCATTGCCCTTCTTTCTTGTTTTCCCCTCCAGTGTTTCCCAACCAGCCGTACACTTTTGTGCCCCAGAATCACCAACCAATATAGTTTCTATATTTAGAAACTATATTTCTAAATATATAGATTCCTGACCACACCTCAGTCTTGCTGAATTAGAATCCCTGGATTGGGCAGAATCTGCTTTTTAAACAACACAGGAAATTTTTATGTCAAGTTAGAGAACCATTTGGTAGTAGAAAGAGCACGTGCATGGGAGCCAGATAAACCAAGATCTGAAATCCAGCACTGACACTTAATTAACATAATTAACCCTAGGGGACCTGGGTTAATTACTTAACTTCTTTGTGACCCAGTTTCCTGTGCAGTAAAATGGAACGATGCCCAGTGTTGTTATAAATTTAGAACAGAGTATGCAAAATACCCAACACAGACCCACTACCGTAATCTCTTCCCACCTCCACCACATGCCTGCTCCCAGGAAAACATCTTATACCAATATTTTATAATTTGGTTCAAATTTAAGTCTAATTTCTCAAGGCTTGTTGTCTTATGCATATATCTTATGGGTATATCTCTAGCTGTGGAAATAAGAGCTTTGTTTACTAATTTTAAAACTCTAAGAAGCATATTGTAAATAAGAAAGATTCAGGGGATTGAGTTGGTTTTAGTCAGGAGGATGAGCTATGGGTACCCTTCCCTGGAAAGAGACAAAGTCAATTATATCCTGAACTACTGGGAGCAAGAGATACAAATCTGGTGAGAATTATGGGAAAGGAGAGAGGCTGTCATTCTTTCCCTTTACATTTCTGTAATGAGCTACCCTCTATTACATGATGCAGATGCAATATACAAAGAGCACTAGACTAGGAACCAGAAGACTTGGGTTCAAATCCCAGCCACGTTAACTTTGGACAACTCAGCTTTCTCTGAACCTCAGTCCCTTCCTCTACAAGATGAGGGAATTAGGGTGCTAAAATCCTACTACATTGACCTATGGGTTTCGTATCTTTTCAAAATACAGAATATCCGACTAATGGTCACATAAATGAAGCAGGAAGGTTCTGGCAGGCACCAGAACATTGAAGAACAAGGAAGACCTTCCAGGGAAGTGAGCACCCAAGAAGCACAGATCTTGAATGTCTCAGAGTGTCTGATTTTAGACAATGTTTACCCTGAATTTACCAATCCTTGACCATGTTAGCACCCACAAGAGTTGCCCTTAGCCCCAAGTTTTCAGTAAAAAGAGGAATGGGCTGAGTGTCCACACACCACCTGTCCCTGGATGCTCTACTGGCAGGAGGCAACCAGAAAATACTTGAACCCAAACTTGGATAGAATAGAACTCTATCCAAGACAATATACAGAAGGTAAAACTACTCAATTGGCTTTGCACAAAAGTTTGGAGAATGTCATCAGGGGGTGAAAACCCACCCAACAAGGCCAAGTGAGAGCTGGCAGTGGTGCGCCCACAGTCTCTATCACCAATGGCTTAGCAGAGTCTCAGACACACCTCTTCCTGTTAAGGTGTCACAATTTTGGCAAGGACTGCAGTTGGTTGCCGTTGAGTTGAGGGGTCTTGCTTGAGCACCGCATGAGGGGAACTATTATTGGGATACTTCGGGAAGAAAGGAATTGAGACAGAAAACTCCAAAGAACATCTACTTCCTTAAGAATATACATGCCCTAGATGACCTTCCTTAACTTTGTCTTCTCTCCACTTTCTAATGTGTCTGTCTTTCCTCCCATATATTCTTCCTTCCCTCCTTTCCTGGAGGACGAGATGCCACCTAACTTGACAGCTTTGTGTCACCCTGATGGCTCCTCTCTCCTGGATGACCATACCCTACTCTCTCCTGCATGACCACACACCATCCTGCCCTGGATGACCACACACCACCCTCTCCTGGATGACCACACATCACCCTCTCCTGGATAACCACACACCATCTTGCTCTTGATGACCACACACCCCCTACTCCTAGATGACCACACACCCCCTACTCCTAGATGACCACACACCCTCCTGTCCCGGATGACCGAACACCACCCTCTCCTGGATGACCACACACCACCCTCTCCTGGATGACCACACACCACCCTCTCCTGGATGACCACACACCCTCCTGTCCTGGATGACCACATACCACCCTCTCCTAGATGACCACACACCACCCTCTCCTGGATGACCACACACCACTCTCTCCTGGATGACCACACACCACTCTCTGCTGGATGACCTCACACCACCCTGTCCTAGATGACCACAACAAAGTTTACTGTTCTCTTAAACTTTCCTATTGGCTTGTCTTCCTCTACACTCCCCTTACATGTTGGTTTCCAGGAATACAGCTTGAGCCCTTTAACCTCTGTGTTGCACCTTCTCTCCTTGGACCATTTTATCTACACCTATGGCCTCAACCACTACCTTCATGCCACAGACTCCCAAATCAATATCAGGTTCCCAAACTCAGTCTTAAGGTCCTGACTGTCAGATCTCAATTTTCCCTTTGAGATCTGCTTTTAGGACTAAAAGAAAATGGCCTGAGCTTCAAGAAGGAGGCTACAATAGGATGCTCTTCAGAAGGCCTTTTCCCTGAGAAGCCAGCCTAGCACATTTTCTGTTTTTCTAGTCAAACCACTCCTGCTTCTCAATCCCATAGCTACTGAAGCAGTATAAGAAATGGTGCAAAGGTGTTGGCACCTGGATTTGAATCCCATCTCCACACTTAGACAATTTACCTAACCTCTCTAAGTCTCAGTTTCATCATCTGTCTTGAGGGGTTCATAATAATACCCACATCATGAAATCATTATGAACATAAGATGAAATGATGCCTTTAAAGTGCTCAGCGCAGTGCCCAGCACTTAGAAAGAGCTCAGTGTTAGCTATTATTATATGTCCGGGGTTATAATGCAAAAATCGTGGTTCATATTCAAATTTCTACTATCTCAACAGGAAAAAGAAATTCATTTCAATGCTTTCTAAGTTCTTTAACCCTTTCCTGCCCCACAGCTACACATAATCCAAATGGTGGGTGCCAAGTCCTGAGGCTGCTGGTGGAAAAGACTCATTGAGGGAAAGGGGTTTGGTTTCTTTTGAGTTCCTTGTCTAAGTATAAGATTTTCCTATCAAACAGGATGAGGTCATTCATGCCAAGCATCCTCCTGCCCAGGGTGAAGCTGAAAGGAAAGATGCATTTGCAAATTCAAACTACAATGAAAAAAAGAAATGGACATCAGGCAGAGTCAGGGAAACAAGGTGTCGAAAACAGGAAGCTTGTTTTCTGTAGTATAAGAATTTACTCTTGCCAAATTTGCTCTGCTCTCAAATTCCATCTTTTGCCCTGTAATTAAAATTCCCTTGTTCCCACTCCCAATCAAAATGGTTGGGAAAGAGTAAGCTTGAGATCCCACAAGAGACAAGTGACAGGAGAGACAGATTCTTAACCAAATAAAACAATTCTGTCATTCATACTCCTTTCCCCTGCAAAAAACTATGACAGTCTTTCCGTAGGTTCATTCTATGCGGCTTCCCTAGTGTTGTGTGTTTGTTTGTATTGATCACTGTTGGGCATACACCTTCCTCCCTGCTGAAGTTCCAGCTTTCATTTTTATTTAGAAAGCAACACTTAGTTCACTGGAACCTTCTGATTATGAGGGCACGCAGACCCAGATGAATCATAAAAGCAGGCAGATTGCACAAATACAAATCCTCTGCATTGTATCTTACGCCCACACTAACCTTCTCGTATGGCCTCTCTTCCCAGCATCCCTTTCCTTGATTACCTCATCCACGTGCAAAGTACAATTAGTGCATTCAAGCACTAGAGAAGCTAACAATTCAAGGGAGAGTGTAGCAAACAACTTCCTGATTCCTAGAATCTAGACAACACAAAAGCAACAGAAATAAAAAAGTAATAGTATCTGTAGCAAGTACTGTGGGGTGCCATCCAGAATTCCCTATCAGCTCATTCCTCCAGCTGCCAGAGTGTTGACTGCTGATGGCACAACCGAGTCCCTTTCTAGGTTATGTGCTTGAGCTAAAGGAACAACTTCTCCCAAGGTTACACCTCCTTCCCAAAGGCAGACAGCACACAATAGCAAGTCAATGTGGGGGATTCAAAGCCTGATCTCTCTGCCTAAATTCAGAGCAACAATGAATGGCCATCCCAGCTCTTGCACTCCCCACAAGGTTGATGACAGCCTTTGTTTGGAATGCACTGCACTTCAACTTCTCCTCCTGCCCAATCCTGTTCCCCTCACTCCTAACAAATCTGCTGTGTGCAAATCTCCATCTCAGTATCTGTTGGCCATTGAACATGACCTAAAACAGTAGCCCAGATAGGCTAACATTTTAAGGCTCAGTGAGACTGTTATTCCAGAAACTTCCATCAAGACTTGAAGAACTCCTTAAGATCCAAGGAAATAGTCATGGGGGTAGTCTATGGTATTACAGAGCTAGCCATCGACTTGGCTCCACAACAAGATGAATACTCAAGTTGGGCTCTGGGGAATGAAAAGAGCTGGGATTGGAGCCAACACATCTTGGGCTCAGGCCCAGTGCTTCTTCTGTGCACCCTGAAGCGAGTTTTTCAGAGCAGTGCTTCTCAAATGATCGGTGGTGAAGGACATTTTTCATTTTCAATCACAAACCAGCTATATTTTTATATCCAAACAATATATATTTAATACATATCACAAACTATATTTTTATAAAGCACAACAAAATAAATTACAACTCCCCAATCCTTAAGTGTGGGCTGCACACAGTGACTTCCTTCAACAGAGTACACTATGGAAGGGGGACGTGGGAAGATAACTTTACAGCAGAGAAAACTGACATACACGACCTCAGCTAGATGATCAAGGTCAACATCAACAGTACTAAGTCATATTGACAGTGTGTTGCCTTGATATGACGTGATGGTTATGGCCCTTTACTTCTCTAGCCTTCCTCCCAAAAACCCATATGCCCAATTTAATCTTGAGAAAACATCAGGCAAATCCCAAATGAAGGACATCCTACAAAACTCCTGACCAGCACTCCTCAAAACTGTCGAAGTCATCAAAACCAACAAAAGTCTGAGGAATTGACACAACCAAAAGGAGCTTAAGGAGACGTGACAACTAAAGATAATGTGGTATCCTGGATGGGATCCTGGAATACAAAAAGGACATTAGATTAAAAACTAAGGAAATATGAACAAAATATGAACTTTATTTAATAATAACCTATCAATACAAGTTCATTAATTATAACAAATGTACCATACTAATGTAATATATTAATAATAGGGGAAATTTGGTGCAGGGGATATGGGAACTCTCTGCACTATGTTCTCAATGTTTCTGTAAATCTAAAATTTTTAATTCTAAAAATCAAAGTGCATTATAAAAAAGAAATATAAATGAACTTTTAAAAATCATACATAATAATAAACCTAGTTTTTTTATTATTAGTGTCAATCAACAAAATGTCTCTGTCAAATTGCTATTGAAGTTTCTAAGTGCTTACTCTTGCCTCTGTACCTATATTGCCACCAACCAGTAGTAAGGGGTTCTCAGATAGGCACCAGTCAGAGGACCACACTCACAGGAGTTCTCCATTTGACTCTAGGGCTCAGTTTCCTCATCAGTAAAACGAGAGCATGAGACCAGAGGATCAGATCTCCCATGTGGCTTCACAGATAGCCTCTGGAATGCCACGGTAAGTGATCACCTTTTGCCAAAAACAGCAGGTGCTCAGAACCAGATGTCCAGAACCAACCCCCTTCTCCATGACAATGGCACAAGATACTCACTGTCCAGCTTTGTGAGCAGCTGTACTCTTCCAAAACTTCCTGAACTCAAGCAGCACAAAGGGTACTGTCTCTGTCTCTGGGCTTTCCCCCCCACCCCAATCCAGAATTAGAAAAGGGAGAAATGAAACATAAGAGTAATGCTACATGTTCAGGCTGTCACAGATAGTCCTCAAGCCAGGGTAGTGAGTGTTCCTTTTTTCCCTCTCATTCAGAAACTCTAGGAAACCAAGAGAAGCCTCTTGTGCCAAGAGATTGATAGAGTCATAATCCAGCTGTAATTGGCCAGGAACCAGAGTTCTGTCAGCAGACCATGAATTGTCATGTTGAGACGTGGTATAGTATGAGAGAAGACACACCACAGATGGGGGAGTTGGTAAAATGAATGGAAGGCAAACCTTCCAATGAGCAAGAAGGAGAAAAAAAATGGCAGTTGAAAAATAGATGGTAGCAACCTGTCCCATCGAATAGGTTTTTGAGATGCGAATGGAAGGTTTCAAAACAACCCAGGGAGACAATTATACCTCTGAGAGGGCCAGAGATAATTCAATTTCTTGTGGGTCTTGGACAGCCTAGAGTTGATACCCACAACTGAAGCTCCAAGAAACAGGAAGCACACACAGCAAAAGCCAACAGGGAATTTGAACCAAGAACACATGCTACCACTCAACCACCATGAGTGAGATGAAGGACATTTAAATATTGGAATTTGGGAAGGAATTTAAATATTGAAACAGTTAAGTTCCATGTGCCATTCATGTATTATATTCTATTAATTATATATTATTATATTATTAATTAAACATCTATTCTAACTCTTCTGTGGTCCACCTCCTAGCAAGAGTTGGTCTAGGTATTTGACATATATTTCGGAAATTCCTAGAAATGGGATACATCAGCAAAGGTAGTATTCCACAAGAGTAATGTATTAAGTCAGGGTATGCTAATTGCCATAATAAACAACCTCAAATATCAAAATTTCAGTGGCTTAACACATCAAAGGTGGTTCAGTGCAGGTCAGCAATAAGAGCTCTGCTCCAGGTGGTCATTCAGGAACCAGGCTCCTCCCAATGTTGTGGCTCCTCCATCTTAAACACAAACCAGTATATGGGGAAGTGGGGGTGGAGAATGTAGAAAGCCCACCCATTCCCACCTGCCTTGGCCTAGAAGTGACACAATCACTTTTGCTCACATTCCATTGGCAAGAACTAGTCACACGACCTTACTACATATAGAAGGACTCGGAAATACAGTTTGACTATGTGCCCAGGAAGAAGAAACAGATTCAGTGAGCATTAAGCCAGCTGCCAGGAGAAATTACAAGAGGAACTCACAGAAAGCCGCCCAAACATGTTCATCTTCAATAGTTTCACCTTTCTCAGATAACATTCTAGAAAACATGGGCACTGTCTGGACAATTTTCTTATTAGCACTTGAGTCAGCGCCCCATCTGTTAGCACTTATTCATAGGATTTAACTGCTTTTATTCATATCCGGATTCTGCTACTTGCTTCCTATGCAACCAACCTGGTATAAGTTATACACTCTCTTGGCACCTCACTTTTCTCATTTGTAAAATAAGGATATTGGTACTTATTTCATAGGACTATGGCATTTTAAATGATATAATTCTTCTAAAGCACTCATCATAGTGCCCAGCACATGATTTCTTAACATTTGTTAAATATTTCCTATATGCCAGGGAATACCATAAGGGCAGTCCATGAATAAACTAATAATGCTCACAACAACCCACTGAGGTAGGAACTGTTTTCTCCATTTTATAACTAGAAAAACAGGTCCAGAGGAGTTAACCTGTACAAAATCATATGACTAGTAAGTGGAAAAGCAAGAACTGGTACCCCAGGTATTCTGGCTTCAGAGCTCAATCTCTACACCATCATCTCTTGCCTCTCAATAAATATTTTCTATTGTTAGTGCTATCTAAGCACCTCTATTGAAGTATAACTGACACACAATAAACTGCACATATTTAAGATGTACAACCTCATAACTTTTGACATATTATACACCTGTGAAGCTTGCTTTAAAACTATAGATCAATTTTGGGAAAATTAACAACAATATTAAGTCTCTCATTCCAAGAATTCAGTATATATCGCCATTTATTTAGGTCTTCTCTAATTTCTCTTAGCAAAGTTTAGTTGTTTACACTATACAGATATTGCTATTGTTTTTAATAACTTCTCTCATATCCATATTATTTCTCTATCTAGATTGTATCTAAGAGAGTCATATCACTAACATTTCTCTTGCATCCTCACTGAGCTTCCATTTTCTCATCTATGAAGAGGGGATAAAAACACCTACCTCAAAAATGCACAAAATTGTTCACAAAATTGGACATGTAAGTCATCTAACATTTGTGCTTGTTGCATGATGCTACTGGTCCAATTATAGGGTTAATAAATTTTATTCAATAAAAGGATAAAGAGAGCCAGCCCTGATAGTCTAGTGATTAAAGTTTGGTGCTCTCCCCACTTCGGCAGCCCAGATTCGCTTCCTGGTCACCGAACCACACCACCTGTCTGTCAGTTGCCATGCTGTGGCAGTGGCTCACATAGAAGAACTAGAAGGACTTACAACTAGGATATATAAACCAGGCTTTCGGGAGAAAAAAAAAAAAGGAGGAAGATTGGCAACAGATGTTAGCTCAGGGCGAATCCTTCCCTGCAAAAGTAAATTAATTAATTAATAAATAAAAGGATAAAGGGAAAATAAAGGAGTTGTAAGGATGAGGCAACAAAGTATGGGTTCATAGCAAAGGACATCTGAACTGATAAGACAGAGACTAAAGAAGCAACCAATGACCACTGCAGCAGGAATTGCTCATAAATTAACCCCAGTGCTCAGATAACCAAATGAGGTACTGTTGTGGCGGCAGCATTAATACTCATAGCTAGACAGAGAATATGTAGTAAGAATCTGTTATGTGCACATCCATTAACTGATTAATTGGTTAATTAATTGGTGATTAATTGGTGATGTTCCAGTTTTAGGAATGGGACTTGGAAAGGATTAGAAAGTCAGAGAAGTAGAGGAAGTCAGAGGATGTAGCATTGTACATCCTCTGCATATCTGGGCAGCCTAGAACCTTCTCCATGCCCTTGTAAGAAGTGAATAAAGCTGACCTGGCATGCTTTTAAAATATTATCTTCTATTTATTTGGTGATGCAAGAAAGGCCCCAACCACCAGGAAAGAGGGTTCCACCTACCCAGAGCAGGCACTTGATAGCAAAACACCCATAATGCTAAGTGTATGTAATCCACAATAAAGTCTTAACTTACTAATCTTTTTCCAAGTATAAATACATTTATAATTAGGGTCCTAAAATGTTTTTTATTGATTGGTGGGTGTGGAAAGAATATATTTATTAATCAAGGTAATTAGCACTTGCTATCACAACAATTAAACCAGAAATTTTAGAGGCTTAGCACAGAACAGGTTAGTTGATATGCATTGGGCAGCCCTCCGTCATCCCATAGCTACACTATCTCTAATATGTGGCCTCTAAGGTTGCCATTCCAGGGCGAGAGTGCCACAGAGGAAGTACACTGGCTCTTTACTGCCTCAACTCAGAGGATCCACTCACAGTCCATTCACCAGAACTAATCACATGGCCCTAGACTAACTGCAAAGGAGACTAGGAAATACAGGGGAGAAGCATGTGGTGAGCATTACATATATTCCTGCATATAAACCTAGCTCCTTCTCCCACCCCACTGCCTATCTCCCCTCCAGAAGTAGTAGGGGAGAAAACAGATGAACTATTTAAGCAAAGGGTCTGCTTTAAGATATGTTATATGGACAGGGATAAAAAAAGATGGAAATCAGGCCATAGTAATGAGAAAGACTGCTCAATATTTATGGAAGGAACTTTAGAGAAGTGTTCTCAATGACAGTATTCCTGTACCTAAATATTCATGACCAAAAAGCTCTGAAACGTTTCAGTGTACTAAATGTGTAACTGAGGGGTAGAAACAGGAGAGACCCCACTTGCCATCATGTCCAATGACCCACTGAGGGATTTTGTCCTTCCTGTCTCTACAATTCTAGGCTCTGTAGAGTTGGAGGCCTTGGCCCTAAAAAGACACACTCTTTCCAGAGGACACAGCAAGAGTTCCATTGAACTATAAGTTATGACTGTTGAGAGGGCACATTGGCCTCCTACTGCCCAGGAATCACAGGCAAAAAGAGTAGCAGAATATTGTCTTAATATATGGCTGTGAGATCTGTAGTTATATCCTCTTTTTCACTCCTGATATTAGTAAGTTGTGTTCTCTCTTTTTTTCTTGATCATTCTAGCTATAGATCTATCAATTTTCTTGATCTTTTCAAGAATCAACTTTATATCTGTGTCTCTATAGTTAAAGTACATAGTTTCCCTAACGTTTGTTTTCTTTTTCATTGATTTCTGTTCTTAATTAGCTCCATCCTTTTACTGAATTGGGGTTCAATTTGCTCTAATCTTTTTAGATTGCTAAGATAGTACCTTAGATCATCAATTTAGAATTTTCTTCTTTTCTAATATAAGCCCTTAAAGATATAAAATTTCCCCTAATAACTTTTATGACAGTTGCTTTAAAACCCATGTCTGCTAATTCCAATATCTGAGTCACCTCAGGATTGATCTACATTGATCATATTTTCTCTTGAGAATAGGTCAAGAACCCCATTCTTGCTCTTTTGTATGTCAAAGAGCAACTCTGGATGTATTCCGGACATTGTGAGTGTTTTGTTGTGAGGACTCTGGATTCCATTATACTTCTCCCAAAGAATATGATATTTTTGTTTTGGCAAAACTGCAAAAAAATTAAAAAGTACTGTTTTTTGGGCAATAGCTCATATCTCAGTTCAGTTCATTTACCCTGTACCGAGCTGCTTGTAGTCTGCCACATACATTTATGGTTCAGGAGTCAGCCAGATATTTGGGAAGTTTATAGACAGAATTTTGGGCTCTCTCCTTTAGAGATTTCGCCTTACTTTTCAGTGGCTGTTATTGCTCTCAACTCTTTCTTGTAGTTCTTCAGGCTGCAAAGACCATGGACATTGCCCACGGCCTACTCTTAAGCTAAAAACCATAAATAAAGGAAAGAATTCCTTGTCTTGTCCTCATCCAAGTGTCAACTATCCTCCATAATCTGCTTGCATTTATTCACTTTCCAGTGCTTTCAGGTAGTTATTCTTTGTGATTTTCATCTGTGGTCAGTCTGGTAGCAACTTAGCCATCTCAGGAGTGAAAATCAGTATGCATTTCTAAAAATAACAATTAAGCATAAGACATTGAAGTGTGTGAATTAACTTCTTGTATTAATTTTTTTCACAACCAGAAGACTTAGATGGGCAAAGGACCACAAGGCAGCTTTGAGGTGAAGAGTAAACGTTTCTAGAAATGGAGAAAACAGAAGGGGAGATAAAGCCACCGAAGACAACATCATTTGGTATGAGGGTTGACTTGGCCAAATCTGACAAAAGTGATAAAGATTATTGGTTAACATATTTGGAAGGCCGTGTGGCTGTGCTCAATACCTTCTGCTTGCCCAGATCCACTCTCTAGTCTTCTCCACCTGCTCTCTGCCCTGGGCGCCGATCTGTATGGATGGCTTCAAGAGCTCCCTTCCCCTCTGGCTTCCACTGGGATTCAGCCAGTGGTGAGTACCTGCAAGAGATCAAAGGAAGGGAAGAAAGTGAGGTCAGGACATTTTTTTCTCAAGATCTCTCCCTGGTAGGTTTCTGTGGGGTGACTGCCTCCCTCCACCAGAGGCCACAATTCCTGTCAGGCAGCCCTCTCCAAAACCTCTGGGTTCTGGTAAACACTCCCTCTCCTTGCCCCTTCAGACTGAGTGTTGGTAACGACTCCCCACTGGGGTACTGAAACATCCCTTGCTGCTTTTCCTAAATCCAGCACACACCTTTGTAAACAGTCCCTTTATTAAACTCTTCCCAGCATGAGTGCACCATCTGTTTCCTGCCAGGATCCTGACGGATAGAGCACTCCCAGAAAAAAAAAATGACTTTAACAGGTCCTTAGAAACAGAGGATGGTAAAATATCAGCTCACATGTTGTCAAGCAGTGGAGGAGACTTTCAATACCTCCAAAAATAATAACTCATAAATTTCACTCACATGCATTGTCTAATTTAATGCTAACAACATTCTGATTGAATAGGTACTGGTATCATTTCCATTAAAGGTGAGAATACTGAGACTCTAAGGCAGAGTGGGGCCAGTGGGATTCCCTGGCCTTCTCTAGACTACAAATCGTGGCCTTTCCACTACACTCTGACCTTTCCATCCAGACAACACAACCAGCAATGCTGAAATTCAGAACTCTGCAACTTTGCAGGACATTTTTAAAGTCCATGAAGCCCAGGGAAGGGAATGGTCACTCCCGCTTTGCTGTCTGTTAAAATACAAATGCTGGAGAAAATAGCACATGGCAAATTCAGCCAGTTTGGAGACCTGAGTTTATTGGTCAGAGACCCGCCTTTTATGTATTTTAAAGAAACTTTATTTAAAAGAAACTACAATACAATATGGGAGTTGTAGTGTGTACAGTTCACTTAAATATTCCTTAAACATTATCCCACGGCTCCCCAGGAGTTCCCAAGCTTCAGATTGTGAAACTCATGATATAGAATGAAAGTCAGTAGAACAGATTAAGATCTCAGACTCTGGAGACGAGCAGATCTGAGTTCTGGCACCACACTTGCTAGTACCTGTGTCCTAGGCAAGTTGCATAACTCTTCTGATAATAATAGTACCTACATCATAATGTTAAATAAGTTCAATATGCTAATGCATTTCAGTGCTTTGATAAAGGGCCTGCCTCATTGTAATCACTCAATAAAATGTGGCTAACAATAATACCTAGATTCAAATTCACAGCAAAGTTTCATTTTGTCATAAGACGGCATGTAAATATTAAAAAAAAAAAAAGTTTAGACACATATTAAAGTCCCCCAATGAGAAATTTACAAAGAAATAAAAAACTAAGCCTTGAGTGTATCCAACATTGCTCCGACTTCCATTTCAATAAAAAGGAGAGGGACTCCAGAAGTTGCTGGCCCTCTAAATAAGCCTGTCATTTCCTAAAGTAAATGCAATGTACCACTGGTACATAAAATGTACTATGTACATAAAACGTTAACAGAAAGCTGTGTGCTCAATTTATTTTATAGTTTCTCACTTATTGTTTTCCATTTCCTGTTTTAAAGCTGTAAACTTCCCGTAAGCTGCAGCTAAAATTATTATTGTCATTGAATTACCTAATTTCTTAGTACAGAGTCTGGATTGGACTCTCCCACAGAGAGCTGCAGACGCGGGTGTTGCTAAGCAGAGGCTGTGCGCTTTTCTCTTGTCCATGGTTGTGACCTTGCACTGATGTAGGTGAGTCCTTTCTGCAGATGAAATTGCTCTAATGAGCGATTTTGGATCCAGATTTTGACCATGGAAGGCATTCTCTAAGTATTTGGAAATTGACTGATTTACAGGAAATAGGAATATTTTAACAGTATTTGGTCATCTTCCACAGGGAGATCCTCCCTTTGAAAGGCTTTTTAACCTTTTATTTTATCCCCAAATTCCATTAAGTGTTTGGGGGAGCCTCCAATCTATCCTCTTCCCTTTGGTAGGGCATGAGCAGTCACTGAGCCTGCCTTCCAAGACCTGCCCGTGGAAAGCATCAGGGCAACCTACTCCTCAGGCGTTGGCTGTCAAGGCACAGGCAAGGCCTTCTGGGGAACCTCATCCAGAGGAGCTGGGTTCAAAGCCAGAGTCCTGTCTGTTCCAGAATCAGAACCCAGTTAATGTCTCTCACATACTCCCATAGAAATGATCACAAAATTAATGTTATAATCAAACATCTGGTAGGGTTTTTTTTTTTTTTTTGGCCTCCTTCATAATTAATCTGTGTTTTGAAAAACTAGAAGTAGGTTACAGCAGTTAGGATTTTGTCTATCGGGGTATAGCGTATACATGGTTTGAACCCTGCAGTTCCTACTCTGAACCCCCACCTCCCCTCACTTGGGCACTCCAGACAAGCATAGATTCTGTTTTGTGATGATTTGTGCAAGTGGTCTCTCAACTGGACTGCAAGACCCCACAAGTCAAGATTCTGTAAACTTGTGACAATCTGTGTCGATCATAAACAGAAATCATCTAAAGCACAGTGGCTTTAGGCATCCCAAAACTTGGATCAAATAAGTTTAGATGTCTCTAGGGAAGAAAGTATTAGATTTTAACTTAAAATGTTATAAGAACGTCAGTGACTCTGAAGACTTATATTTAATCTATATATCAAGGAAAAATCGTACAACTGTCTGATAAGCCAGACAGGACTCCCAGTATTACTGATATAAAAGTTACTAAACTGTTTGATAAACTGTCTTCAGCAAAAAACAAATTTCAGATTTTAGCAACCCAAAATAGCACATCACTGTGGCCACTATTATCTTAGGTATTTCAACCACCGGTTAGGGTATCATTAAAAAATGGAAGCAACTGAGCTCAGTGGTGCTGCCTCAGGCTCTGTGAACCGCCAAGCCTTATTGCCAGGAAGTCTGGATATCATGCAAAGTAGCTGGAAAGCAGGCTACCTGTTGCATGGTGGTGAGTTGATGGCATCAGCAGGCATTCTGCCCTACCCACTACAATCTAAACATCAGCAGATGGAATAAACAGGGCGCCAGCTTCCATTGCTAAAGTAGCTCCAATTGTCTCCATCATCAGACACATCTCCTGGCCCTGGCCTCTGGGAGGTGGCCCGGAGAGGCCAGGTGGGGCTGCTTCCACTCTGAGGAGACGACTTCTGCTCTCTAAACACAAGAGGCTCTTTCAGCTTCTGCTCTAATTTGCCTTGAAAACCGCCACTAGAGATTGAAAAAATCAAAACTTCGCAGCAATGATAAGAGCACTGAGAAGCAGCAGATTTCCTGGGTCTTGAAAGGAAAGGTCATCAGAAGATATTTTTCTCACTGCCGCCTGTGTTTTCTTAGGCCCAGCTAAATTTAAGGCCCGTCTCTCCCAGTCTTAGGTACTCAGGCTCTCTGGTGAACGAAGGGCAGGCAGCTGCTGAAAATGTGTGGCTGTGAGTCCAAGAAAAGGATACGAAACCCTCAGGAAGAAGGTGTGTAATATTTTTGTTGAATCAAATCATGATTTTGTAAGGGGAAAAAAAGACACACATAAAAGTCCATTTAATGTTTGGCAAAAAGGGAGAAAAAAAGAGCTTTCTGTGTTCAGTGCAAACTCACTTCAAGGGAGCTGTAGATCAAATTACCAGCCTGTGACATGTGGAGATTGGCTAAGGAGGCTGATGGTAACTCAAATTCCAATGCTTCTGGACTGTTCCCGAGCTCATAAACTACACAGAAAATGATCCTGTTTGCTGAATTATTTTCAGTTGCAACAGCTGCTATAACAACTCAGAGAATTTTAATATGTATATACAGGCCTGGTGAGTAACCACTTCAAATATTCTGTGATGGGGCCCTATCTTTCCTTTCACTCCTTTCACTGGAGGTTATAGAGCTGCTTTGAGGGACCCAGAAGAACGAGGGAGCATGTTCAAGAAGATCACACAAGGAGTAGAATTAGAACCAGAATTTCAAGTGGAGGATTCACAGGAGGAAAAAAAAAAATGTACTTTTTTTTTTTTACAACAAACATATACTCATGCATTACTTCTATAAATCAAAAAGTGAAAATGTTTTTTAAAAATCTGGTTAAACTCCATATAGCATCATGAGGGAGAAACTATATGATAAATAAGGCTACTCTTAGGTGGACTGGGAATTTACCAAATGAATTTGCTAGTTACTCGGAGTCTGCAGACAAGGCTTGTTGGCACATGGATTTGTGGACCTCTTGTAATAAATCAAGGGAATATGGAGATGAAGCCCAGGTTGTTTCTGGAGTAGAGATTGCAACTACCAGACAGAACAGGCAAGGACATGTTACTTTAGGCTGGCATAGGCTTTTAAAACATTTGAATCGAAGTGCCTTTAAGTGGGGAATGTAACCACCACACCCTGTTATCTTATACCCCAGATTCACAGGCACCTGCCTGGTCCCTATGACATTTAAGTTTCCAACACCTGCTGTCCAGCCCTATCCCTTCAACTTCTTATTAGGAAGTCAAAAGTAAAATAATGTTGGTGAGTAAGAATGTAGAAAACAATGATGAAAAATAAGTGAAACAAATTAATGGAATAACACAGTTGAGAGGCAGCATTCTAGGGGTGTATTAGTGTGCTAGGGCTGCCATACCAAAGTGCCACAGACTAGGTGGCTTAAACAACAGAAATTTATTTCCTCACAATTCTGGAGGTTAGAAATACAAGAGCAAAGTGTCAGCAAGGTTAGTTTCTTCTGAGGCCTGTCTCTTCGACTTGCAGGGGGCCATCTTCTCCCCATGTCTTCACACGGCCTTCCCTCTGTGTATGCATGTCTTTGTCCTAATCTCCTCTTCTTACAAGGACACCAGCACTATTGGATTAGTGACCACCCATATGACCTCTTTTTACCTTAATTACCTCTTTAAAAGCCATATCTCCAAATATAGTCACATGCTGAGGTACTAGGGGTTAGGACTTCAATATAAAAATTTAGGGGGTACACAATTCAATCCATAACAAGTAGTCATTGGATTAATATCAAAAGAAGAAAGAGATGATGTGTATATATATACATATATAGTACAGTAGTAGGTTTGGTTAAAAAAGGTTTCATAAGGATAAAGTTTTTATGGGCTAATATATATATATATATGCAATACAGGCATAGCTTGTTTTATTGTACTTTGCTTTATTGCACTTCACAGATACTGTGTTTTTTACAAATTGAAGGTTTGTGCCAACCCTGCATCAAGCAAGTCTATCGGCGCCATTTTTCCAACAGCATTTGCTCACTTCATGTCTCTGTCACATTTTGGTAATTCTCACAATATTTCAAACATTTTCACTATTATTATATTTGTTATGGTGATCTGTGATCAGTGATCTTTGATGTTCCTATTATAATTGTTTTGGGGAGCCACGAACCATGCCACTATAAGATGGAGACCTTAATTGATAAATGTTGTGTGTGTTCCAACTGCTCCACCCACCAGCTGTTCCCCCGTCTCTCTCCCTCTCCTTGGGCCTCCCTAGTCCCTGAGACACAACATTATTGAATTAGGCCAATTAACAACCCTACAATGGCCTCTAAGTGTTCAAGTGAAAGGAAGAATTGCAGGTTTAGAAATCATTAAGCTTAGTGAGGAAGGCATGTCAAAAGCCAAGACAGACTGAAAGCTAGACCTCTTGTGCCAAACGATTAGCTAAGTTGTGAATGCAAAGGAAAAGTTCTTGAAGGAAATTAAAAGTACTACTCCTGTGAACACACGAATGATAAGAAAGTGAAACAGCCTTGTTGCTGATATAGAGAAAGTTTTAGTGGTCTGGGTAGATCAAACCAGCCACAACATTCCTTTAAACCAAAGCCAAATCCAGAGCAAGGCCCTAACTCCCTTCAATTCTGTGAAGGCTTAGAGAGGTGAGGAAGCTGCAGAAGAAAAGTCTGAATCTAGCAGAGGATGGTTCATGAGGTTTAAAGAAAGAAGCCATCTCCATAACATAAAAGTGCAATGTGAAGGAGCAAATGCTGATGTAGAAGCTGCAGCAAGTTATCCAGAAGATAACTTAGATATTAACTAATTAATTAAGATAATTAATAAAGGTAGCTACACTAAACAACAGATTTTCAATGTAGACGAAACAGTCTTCTGTTGGAAGAAGATGCCATCTAGGACTTTCATAGCTAGGGAGGAGAAGTCAATGTCTGGCTTCAAAGCTTCAAAAGACAGGCTGACTCGCTTATTAGGGGCTAATGCAGCTAGTGACTTTAAGTTGAAGTCAATGCTCATTTACCATTCTGAAAATCCTAAGGCCCTTAAAGAATTACCCTAAATCTACTCTGCCTGTGCTCTATAAACGGCATAACAAAGCCTGGATAACAGCACATCTGTTTACAACATGGTTTACTAAATATTTTAAGCCCACTGTTGAGACCTACTGCTCAGAAAAAAAGATTCCGTTCAAAATATTACTGCTCATTGACAATACACCTGGTCGCCCAAGAGCTCTGATGGAGATGTACAATGAAATTTATGTTGTTTTCATGCCTGCTAACACAACATTCATTCTGCAGCCCATGGATCAAGGTGTAATTTTGACTTTCTAGTCTTAAGAAATACATTTCATAAGGCTCTAGCTGCCATAGACAATGATTCCTCTGATGGATCTGAGCAAAGTAAACTGAAAATCTTCTGGAAAGGATTCACCATTCTAGATGCCATTAAGAACATTCAGGATTCAGGGAAAGAGGTCAAAAATATCAACATTAACAGGAGTTTGGAAGAAATTGATTCCAACCCTCATGGATGACTGTGAGGGGTTCAAGACTTCAGTGGAGGAAGTAACTGCAGATGTGGTGGAAACAGCAAGAGAACTAGAATTAGAAGGGAAACCTGAATATGTGACTGAATTGCTCCAATCTGATGATAAAACTTTAATGGATGAGGAGTTGGTTCTTATGGATGTGCAAAGAAAGTAGTTTCTTGAGATGGAATCTACTCCTGGTGAAGATGCTGTGAAGATTATTGAAACAACAACAAAGGACTTAAAATATTACATAAATTTAGTTGACAAAGCAGTGGCAGGATTTGAGCAGGGTCCAATTTTGAAAGAAGTTCTACTGTGGGTAAAATGCTATCGAAGAGCATCGCATGCTATAGAGAAATCATTCACAAAAGGAAGAGTCAATCCATGCGGCAAACTTCATTGTTGTCTTATTTTAAGAAATTGCCACAGCCACCCCAACCTTCAGCGACCACCACCCTGATCAGTCAGCAGCCATCAACATCGAGGCAAGACCCTCTACCAGCAAAAAGATTATGACTCGCTGAAGGCTCAGATAATGGGTAGCAATTTTTAGCAATAAAATATTTTTTAAATTAAGGTATGTACCTTGGTTTTTAAACATAATGCCATTGCATACTTAATACACTACAGTATAGTGTAAATATAACTTTTACATGCACTGGGAAACCAAAAAATTCGTGTGACTTGCTTTATTGTGATATACACTTTATTGCGGTGGTCTGGAACTGAACCCGCAATATCTCTGAGGTATGCCTGTATTATATATATATACATATATTTATATATATTATACATATTTATTATATATTAATATTACATATATGCTTTATATATAAATATATATGTATATTAGCCCATAAAAACTTTCTCTATAAAACCGTCTTTAACCAAACATATCCATAACAAAACATAACACAGAGCTTCACAAACCCTTTCACTTACACTCCTGGCAATCTTAAAGGATATCTCAAAACAGTTTTCAATAAGCATGAAATTCCTTTGGAATCTCCATTTTGCAAGCTATTCCACAATATACTCATGTTTATTTTAATATAAAAGTAACTTCCCTCAAATCTTAAAGTGAAACTCACGCTTTAGGAAATTGCATTGTGTTCTGCCTGTGGCTTCGTGTTCCCTTTGACAAACCACATACACACCTAAGAGCAAGCTTTGAGTTGCTCTTTCTGCAGCAGGAGTGGGAGGAGGGAATCTGCTGCTGTCTTTCTGCCTCAGAGCCACACCCACACCAAGCCATTAGAAATTACTCCTGCAGTTTTCCTGCTGTCACACTTTGCATTTCTGTTATTGTTGTTGTTTTCACGAATATTTCAATGGGAAGATGGGGAATGGTGAATCTCTCCATTTTAGACTATTGGACAATTTAAGAGAGGGATGTTAACTTGTGGTTTCCCTAGTTAGGTGTGAGTTTTCTGGAGAACCAACAGTGAAGGATGGGTAAAAAGTGTAATATAGATAATGAGAACTAAAAATGTTAAATTAAAATTGCAGAAAAACAGATAAAAATAAAAAGTAATATTCAAGTTATGAACAAAAATTAAAAAATAGATAAGAAAGGTAGAAATTTTTCACTGTTTGTGTTTGGTTTTGTTTGTATTTTCCAACTTTTATCACGAAAATTTTCAAACCCATAGACAAGTTGAAGAACAGTCAAGTCAATACCTATATATCTGTCATTTAGATTCAATAATTTTGCCATATTTACTTTATCCATCTCTCTCATACATGGCCTAAGGATAAGGATATTCTCCTACACAACCCTCATACCATTATTACATCTAAGAAAATGAACAATTAATTATTCCAGTCTATACTCAAATTTCCACAATCAAATGTCTTTGCTAGCTGTGCTTTGTTTTGTTTTAGAACCAGCATCTAATCAAAGTTCACAATTTGCAAACAGTTAATTCTCTTTGGTCTCTTTTATTTAGTCTGAGACAGTCTCAACCCCATCTTTTCTTTTCCTCCATAACACTGGCCCTTTCCTGAATTTGTCTAAATCTGTCCTCCTGCTATTGTCTAACTTTTTCTCTATCTCCTGTATGGAAGGAAAGAATTTTTAAAAGATGGATTAAAATACACAAAAAATATTAAACCTAAGGCAGCAAAAAGGGAAATAATTATTAAATGTAATTAAGCAAGTAAAATACAAAATAAGAGGAAAAAATGGGAAATATGGGACAATAGAGCTTAAAATAGAAAGAATTTTATCAATAAAAGTTTAAGAATGATAAATTTGAAAGGAACTAAAACTTTGGTTGCAAAACTGGATAAAAATCAGAATTAAAATCTATTTTAATTAAGAGAAAAGGTTTGAGTACATGTACATTTATAAAAGGGGGGAAACAATAGGCCTCCATGCGTTATATCCATAAGTACTTAGAACCATGCTTCGTACCTAGTGATTGGTACGTAACTGTTTTCTATCATTGTCATCACCATCATCACCACCACCATATAAAATATTGAGTTAAATAAATAAAATAAGAGTTAAAAGAGGAAACCTGGAAGATAAATGAGAAAAAAAGAGCAGATAATACTATACTGGGCAAGAATTCAAAAGGAAAAAAAGAAGAGGAACTTAAATCATCATAACAAAATGGTCTTAATGCAAAAACACACACTAAAAATATTTTAATTATATAAAAATTTAGATATCATAGGGATAAAAAAAAAACAACAGAAAAAGTAGAAGGTGCATTCTCATGACGATCATCTGGACAGAGAACCTGGGGCAGCTCCTTCCTGGAAGGAATAACATCCTTAATGATGCTGAACAAAGATGTCCTCAAGGCAGGAGCACACAGCTGGAGGCTCCTAAGCAAACCTCAGATCTCTTAGAGTCAAAGGTCCTAGCTTCAAGGCCAATTTCCTAGACAATCCAGCGATGTGCCCTAACCTAGAAAGCAGGCTATTAGTGTTAGGATATCTTCATTCTATTTTCTCATCTGTAAGACAATGAGTCAGACAAAACTATTTCTAAGATATTTTTCAATTCCTGAAGTCTCTAAATGTTCTGAGGTTTGGGTTTTATTATTCATTCATTTATTTATTCATTTACCCATTTCTCTAACTAAATTTCCCAGTGTTGTTTTGGTTGTATCTCAGTCAGTCAGATTTGGCTTAAAAAAATGGAACCACAGACCTGGCATTTTAGGAATTTGTGCACCTTGTTTAAGTTCCAAGGACTGCTTTTCTCTGTTCTTCCTCACCCACATACGTTTATAACACTAAACAATAAGAGAAGACCTCCGCAATCCCCATTTCCCAATAGAGACTAAGTAAAAATCCCCTAAGTCAGTAAAACACCTCAGTTGAACCCCACACAATTCATAACTTTGTCACCCAGAAGAGAGGGGAGGCAAGTGTCCTGGAAAACCCCATCAGGAAGCGGTGACAGCTGAGGGTCTAGGACTTTGCACCTGTGTAGATACACCACTACTGACAAATGACAACAACCGTTTTAGAGCAAAAGACACATAGTTCATGTGAATATTTTGGAAATGACAGAGGTTGGGACACTCATGAAGGTCACCCACACCGGACAAACCCTGCACCACCTACCCACAATTGCAGCCATGCCCACCCTCAGCCCAAGTTCCAGCCCCACGAAGAGAAGACAGACATACATCCTCATTCCTTCACCCCCAGAGGCTGCTTGCCATACCCACAAAGGCATTCTCCTGGAATAAACAGAATTTGATCTGAGGCATTCAACTTTTTGAGGCTTCTCCCAGTTATGTCACTGCATAGCAAAAACACTCTCTACATAGAGATTTTGAAATTGCTTCCAAATATAAAAGTGTAGCAGCCATTCCCTTCTCTCCTACATTTGATCATCTTTCTCCAACAATGCCTACCCACCTCATGGCACATACACACACACACACCCCCCTCAGTCTCCCAACACCTCTGAGGCTCTTTTCCCAGGAGTGTGGCCTTTGTCTTCTTCTCCGTTGCTAACCTGTCAAGAAGGAGCAGTCACAGAGCACAACCTTTGGGGACCAATCCATAAACTTGCAAGTCTGGCCACTTATTTAAAAACAACAATCTTAGGTGAATTTGCTTCAAGTTGCCCCAAATGCTGTTGTCCAGATATGATTGTTACCTAATCACAAAACTTTCTGCAGGAAAAAAGTATCCTAGCTGGAACAAAAACAGCCACACAGCTGTTGCCAGCAGCAACAGAAACATATGTGGAAATGAAACAGGTTTTCACAAAAGTTCCCCACTGGAGAAGCACGAAGTTGTAAAGCACAGGTCAGCTCTGCCAGTGTGAAATGCTCTGCAGTCCTCTGCCAGTCAGGGGCTCTGATCAGAGCTCTTGAATGGCCCTCTCTCTGTTATCTCAGATCACAATTTCTCTGCTGTACTTTCCTGATTCTCTATTTTTTCTACCTGAAATAGAAAAGTTCTGAGGGTTCTTCCATCTCCAAAACACTAAATTCTAAATAGAATCTGATCTCTGTGATCTTGTTTGTTCATTTACTAAACTGCACTATCTAGTGCAGTTTACCATCCACACTGGTTCTCATGAACTTAAAGTTTAAGCAATCACACTAGGAATCCATTGACAGAAAATATTTAACAGAATGCCCCAGTTGAATAGAGATTCTGTAAATCATTTCTGTTCAACATAAACAATCTCTGATCTACACTGCTCTATCATTGCTGCTAAATCAATAAATGACCTGTTACTCTTCTTAGTCGAAAAATACAAAACATTTGATTTGATGACTAAAATAAGAGGGTTGGATTCTCTGAAAATGTTTCTAAAGGAAGAGACTTACTTTGTGAGGTAATAATGAGAAAAGGTCACCAATAGTATTTAAATTGAGATTTCCCTGCAATACAGTCATGCATCGCTTAATGACCCTTGCTTTTGATGGACCTCAAATTCTTATATAAAATACATACGAATATTTAAAAAAAAAATACATGCAAAACATGGAGCATAAAAGATACTTAATAAATGTCTTTTGAACAAGGGAAGAATGAGTGAATAAATATATATATGAAAAACGCAATTTATTTTCAGTGGTATGGACTAATTTGGTTAGGGAGAACATGAATAACTAATCCACAAAAGCCCAACATACACATTTTAATGAGCAGACTCAAACTTCTCCGAGTTTTCAGAAGTTCTTACCAGAGAGGCAAACAGGCAGGAAAAGGAACTGTCTCTTCAGCCTGCCTTTGCTGGCTGCACTGAGACTGCCAGCTGACAGCAAAATTCCCCAAATGCCCTTTTGACCACAAAGGGCAAAAGAAAGAGTCTTACAGCCCATAAATAGGATTCTCAAGCCCTTTTCCCCTAAACACAGAAGATGAAAAGTAACACAATATAAAACAGCACTGATGTTTTCATTCCCCTCTAAACTGTTACTGTCTCACGTAGCATTTGTCACAACGGTCTTTGATTGTTGACTAGGGTCACAGGTGTTTGGCCCTAGCTAGTATATCAGGAAACTAATTGGAGTTGTCATTGTTTTTAAACACATTTCATCAATGAGAATTATATGAATCATAAGCAACCGGGTAACACCAAGCTGCAAGCTGCGGACATTCTTTGGATTTATGCTCTTAATTGACTTGCCACTAATTGGCTCCTTGAACCTTGTGGGTCTTTCATTTCCTAATGGAAACAAATCTTGCGAGGCTCGAGTTTAATCTGCTGCTACTGGTGCCTCCCCAAAGCTGGATGGGGTGCAAATAAAACTGGGTTCACTTTTCTCCTCTAGTGCTCAGCAGGCAGTTCAATAGAGGGAGGTCCAGGGGCAGGAAAAGAAAGAGAAGATTGCAGTAGTGTTCTGAGTCAGAGCGGCCAGAAGCAGTGCTGACAAGTTTAGGACAAGCAATTTCATTGCAGAAACAGTGAAAAGCTTGGAGAGAGAAGCCACAGAAAAGAAAGCTTGACTGTCAAAGGCTGCTGGATTGATGTGTAAATTAGCACTGACTTTCTGGGGGGCAATTTGTCCATAAGAATCAAAATCCTTAAAACTGTGCATACACTTTGATCCTGTTAACTCCACTTCTAGGACTTTATCCTAAGAGATAATCACATTTGTGTGCAAACATTTAGCGACAAAGTTAGTTACCACGGAAGTGTTTATAGTGGCAAAAAAATAAACAACCAAAATGTCCAACATTGGTAATTAATTAAACTTTGAACACACAACGGAATATGATTTAACCATTAAGAATGTTGTGATAAAAAGGAAAAGTTATTTACAAGAGTTAAGTAAAAAAAAATCCAAAATAGTGTAAACAGTATGCTCCCGTTTTTGTAATTAGAAAGAGACAGAGAGAGAGTGCTACACAGATATATACCAAAATTTAACAGTAATTATCTGAGTGGGGGAAATTGTAGGTAATTTTTATTGTCTGCTTTGTGCTTAATTGGGCTGTTAATTTTTCTATGCATCAATTTTTCTGGAAGAAAAAAAGTTATTTTTAATAGGAAAAAAACACTCTTCAGAACAAACCAGACGTGTTCATTGGACATTTTTTAAGTTGGAAGGTGCAGAGTTGTCAGGTTATTTCAAATTATGATGGAATTTATGAGAATGCATTGGATAACAAGCGAGTTTATAACAAGAAGTCACTGGAAATAAGAACAGGAATATCTTGAGGAACCCACGAAGTCGCACATCCCAGCCTGGCAAGAGCAATTAGAAGTTTCCAGAGTTGATCTATGGATCGGGTTACCTCTTTGTCCCTCCAGAGCAGGTGGTGAAAACTTACCTCCCCTTTGGTGACTCACATGCCCTATTTCTGTTTCCATAGCTCTTGATATAGCCCATCAGCTGCCTCACCCTCCACTCTGCTTATCTTTCCTGCCTCCTTCTCAAGACTTCTGCCTACACATGACCATGATTTACTCAGGGACCCTCAAGGACCATGTTGCCGCATGGCAGCCTCTTTATGTGTCTGCTAATTGACTGGCCCTTTCCATGATTCTCAGTTCTAGCTAGTCCATGAGCTTGGCCAGGCCGGGATTAGGTGCCCACTCCTGCTCCAAATAGCCACAAGAAGGGAAAAGGTCAAGTTATGGCTGCCTATGAGCAATGGGTTATTTCCCCTTAGAAGAGCAGTTTTCCCTAGAAGAAAACTGTCGAGTGTCAAGGCATCATAACTAACCACTACTATAGGCCAGGGTCAATATTTCAAACTCTGTACTGCCTGCAACAGTGGTATCTCATGAGATACTAAGTTTGTTGGCAAAAGGAAAGTTTCCATGTTCAAACAGTTAGGAGTTCCTACCAGCTCAGTCTTCTCTTGGGGATTCATAATGTAAATTAGTATATTAAAAGCTATGAGAGTTTCTACAGTAATGAAACCTGCCTGATTTTGTTCAAAGCCAAGTTTCCCAAAGTTATTTGAGCACAGAATCCTTTTTCTTTTTCCCAAAACACCTACTAATACCAGTAAACCATGGGACCCAGTTTAAGAATTACTGCTACAGGACAATCTTCCAGAAGGCAAGAACAATAAACAATTGTATTTGTTCCATAAATTATTTGGTTAATTAAGATCTTCCATCTTCATCAGAGGAATTACCATGAAAATATCTGACAAGCCTAGATTCACTCCTACTATAAAATTAGTTATATATTGCTAAAATAAGAGCAGCTTTCAATTACTAAAGTCCTTTTAGGGATATAGACTTTCTTAATTAAAGAAATAAATAATCAGCCTTGGAAATGAATTGTAAACAGAATGTAGTTCATGAATTTGTTGGCTTTTCTGTGCCTGTGGATAGTCCATGACGTTATTTAAGATCTAGAACGATCTGAGAGAGTGGCTGAAAGGTCTGCAATCAGAAAGGAATACAGAGAAATGGGGTCCAGGAAATGGAGTTATGAGCAACAGATCATTTAGGTACAATTGTGACATGGTTGGCTGGTAGCTGGCTGCTTTGTGTTTTGTGTTTTTTTGTTTTTTGTTTTCATGCCAGTTCACCATGACTTTGGCTTGGACCCTTTGCTGATCCAACTCAAATCCCTCTGACTCAGCCCAGACTGCCAGCTCTAGAATTCCTGGCCATCAGGATCATTGTGGTTAAAACTCTTAGGTCTTGCTGAGAAAGAAGGGCATGGAAATCTAAGACAAGTAAAATGTTTGCTGCCTGTTTTACTATTTTTGTTTTGGTTTTGGTTTTTGTCTTTTTTAAGCAAAGGCCTTCTACCCATACACAAGTAGATAAAGCTTAAGGAGCCTGTTCAGTAACCAAACCAAGTCAAAGACGACCACTGACATCACTTTTTATACATAGGAATTTTAAGGTAAAAGACCTGCGGGAGGGAGGGAAGGAAGAAGGAAGGGAGGAAAAGAAAGAAAAGAAATGGAGCCAAAGTATATATCAACCCAAAGAATTCCAATAGTGATATAATATTATAATTATAATATCTGATTATGTTTTACCTATAAAACCAAAAATTTCATGTAGCTCAACCCAATAATAACAACAATAGCCACCGCTATTGCATGCACTATACAGGGTTTATCCATTATAGCATTTTATTCTTATTATACCTCTTTGAGATATAGATACACAATTTCTCACTTGCAATTCATAAATCCAAAAGTTCTGAAAACTCAAAGATTTTTCATTAAGTCTAGAACAAACTCAATTGGCAGCAAAACCTGAAGACCTGATGTGAGGCTATTTATAGCCTTTATTTAACTCTTTTGGTGAGAATTTCACTACAGAAATGTTAATGTGTTTCATTAGGGGATCCTGCCCCAAACCCCTCTTAGGGTTCTATATAATTAATGACATGCACACTTTATTACTTTTCTAAAATACTAAAAATCCTCAATTCTAAAACTCATCTGGCTCCAAGAGTTTTGGATAAGGGATTGTATTTAGTTTGGGTCTTTGGGACTTTACTCTTTTGTTGATGGTTTAAAATTTTCTCCTCCGCACTATTTCAGTTCACATATGCACTGACGAGATTTTACTAAGTTCTCTTAGGGAAAAGTTTTTAAAGACATCTTTATTCCCCAAAATGGAAAATGCTAACATCCTCAGAAATTTTCCTTGAACCCAACTGAACTCATTTTAATTCCCCCACCCTTCATTTTCAGATTACTCAGTGTGTTTAATGCTACCCTTCCTCAATTCCACCCAAAGCTCACATGGCGATGTTAAGGGCATTGGTTAAAAACACGTGGAGGAGTCTGAGTGGGCCTGAGATGCTGCTAAGCACTTTGACATCTGTGGTTAGAGTGTCTACATGAAGATTACCCACGCTGGGCTCCAGTGTTCCAATCACAACCCCAGAATGAGCGCCTGGTCACTCTGTGGTCTAAACTCTGAGAGAGGACAGCATTTCATACTACACTGCATTTTGTAAACAATGATTTGATACATTGAAGAAACCATAAATATTGTTTATCTTACCATAGGCCTCAGAATGTCCAAACACCACAGTTCAATAACAGATTCAATAAGCTAAAGCCTGTTTTTCTGGTTTATCATAACTAGTAAAGCAATGGTCATTACTTTCTAATTTGTAAGCGTTTTGTTTGATGGCTCTGAGTGGGAAGTATGTAGCATTGCTTGTCCAATAGGAGGCCTTGCCACCATCTACAGTCAGCACTAAGCTACATCTGTTGCCATTTATGATACTTTTTCCATTTGTTGAAGCACATTATTTGTTATAACCAAAAGAGTATATTCAAATACAGATGGAGCTTTTGCTAAAAGATAGAAAGCCATTATTTTCTAACCAGCAAAAAGAAGGATTTGGTTAAAAGAAGCTGATGAGAATTTCTTGTTTGGTCTTTCCGCAGTAGCTGACTCCTGTGAAGATCTTAGCTCACATGCCACAGATGAAAATAAAGTTGAGGCTATGAAGCTCTGGTAACACACGCTAGTAAATTTCACCATTTCAAAATAACCCAGTTGAAACCTTTTAATCTAGGCCCCCTAAACCAAGGTTTCTCAGCCTCAGCACTACTGACTTTTGGGGGTAGATAATTCTTTGCTGTGGGGTTGTCTTTGTGCATTGCAGGATATTAGCAACATCCCTGGCCTCTACCCACTAGATGCCAGTAGCATCCTCCTCACCAGTCAAGACAACCAAAAATGTCTCCAGACATTGCCAAATCACCCCCAGCTGAGAATCTTGCCCTTCTTCCATTCCTTACACATGACGCACCTTAATATTTCCATGGAACTGACTTTCTAATATTCATAACCTTGTTCTTAAATAAGCATCTACATAATTATACACCCTTAATTTTTTAATAAATAGAGCATTTATTTAAAGCCATATTACGCTGTGCACACTATTCTTGTCTTACGTTTTTTACCTAATCATGTACCTTGGAGATCATTATATATCATTGCACAAAGGGCCACCTAATTATTTGTAATATTAATTATAAATTATCATATTGTTAATTAGTTACAAAGCTATATTATAACATTAGCTGCCTAGTATCTCCTTGAATGGATGTGCCATAATTATTTAAAAGGCCCCTCTCAACATTTAGTTTGTTTCCTAACTAAAACAATGCTTCATAAATAATCTTGCACATGAATCACTGGAACATTCAGGCACATCCCTGTCTTGGGGCCTTTGCCCTGGCTGTTCCTTCTGCATAAAATGCTCTCCCCCCAGATATCCACATGGTGAACTCCTTCACCTTTTGAATTCGTAAGGCTTGGCTAGCCTTCAATTACAAACAAACCTCAAAATCTCAGTGGTTTAAACACATAAAAGTCCTCTGCAAGCTGTTCGTAAGGACAGCGTTCTTTCCAGTGGTGGCCAAATAGTTGGGGCTGCTCCCATCTTAGAACTCCACCGTCGTCACATGAGGCTTCTGCAGTTACCGTAGCAGGAAGGAGAGAGCTGGTGTCATATACCAATCCTCAAATAACTCTGCCCAAATCATTTCCAGTTACATCCTATTGATCAAAACTAGTCACAGGGCCACGCCTGATTGCCAGGGATCTGGGAAATGTGGGAAGCACAATACTCTGTAAACACTGAGTATCTTCACTGGATCTCCTTCATATTGTTGCTCAAAAGTCATCTTAATGAAGCCAACCTCAACCATCCGTTTAAAAGTGCATCCCATACCCAACTCCTTCATCCTGCCCTGTTCTTCCAGAGCACCCATCATTTTCTAATATATTTTATTACTTGCTTATTTATGATATTTTTTATTTTCTGTTCCCCCCTGCTAGAATACAACCTCCACAGGGACAAGGATCTTTGTTTTATGCACTGATGTACCCCAAGCAGCTAGAATAGTGACTGACACGGAAATACTTGTTGAATGAATTAATAAATCTCAGACATATATGAGTACCTGTATTGGATAAATTCCTAGAGGTAGAATTGCTGAGTAAAAGGACATTGGCATTAAAATTTTTCATAAATATTATTAAATATAAGCTAATAAACAGCTTTATTAGCTTATATTCCCATCAATAATGCATAAAATTATCTCTTTCTCCAAACACTCACCAAATGTGTCCTCAAACATTTTGTCCTTTGCCAGTTTGGTAGGTAAAAAAATGGTATCTGCCATAATTTTATTTTTTATATTTCATATTATGAGAAAGGCTGAGTATAATTGCCTGTTAAAGAGCCATTTGTACTCATTTTTCTGTGAACTACTTGCTCTTGTTCTTTGCTAATTCTTTTAGGTTGTTAATCTTTTTCATGTTTGATATTATATATCATACACATAATATAGTAGATATGTAAAATGATACAGCCACCCTAGAAAAGTTTGGCAGTTTCTTATAAAACTAAACATATGACCCAGCAATTGCATTCCTGGATATTTACCCCAGACAGATGAACTTAGGCTCACACAAAAATCTGCACACGAATGTTCACAGCAGCTTTATTTATAACCACCAAAAACTAAAACAACCTGGATGTCCTTCAGTGAGTGAATGGTTTAAAAAACTGTGGTACATCTATACCATGGACTACTACTTGGCAAGATAAAGGAACAAACTATTGACACATGCAACAACCTGAATGAATGAATGAATCTCCAGAGAATTATTTGGAGTGAAAAAAGCCAATGGCAAAACGTTATATACTGTATAATTCTGTATATATAACATTCATTAAATTACACTATTATAGAAATGAAGAACAGACTAGTGATTGCCTGGGGTCAGAGATGGGGGAGGTGGGGCAGGAGGGAGGTGGATGTGATTATAAAAGGGTAACATGAAAAATCCTTGTGGTGATGGAACTGCTCTGTATCTTGACTGTGGCAGTGCATACACAAATAAAATACAAGACACCTCTGATAATACTCTATAGAACTAAATATACACACAAACACAACACAAACAAATGAGTACAAATTAAACTGGCAAAATCTGAATAAGATCCGTGGGTTGCATGGATGCCAATGTCATGGTTGTGAAATTGTACTATAGTTTTTTTTTTTTTTTAATTTTCAACCTTCCTTTCCTATACACACACACACACACACACACACACAGACACACACACACACACACACACACTTTCTTTTTCTTTTCTTTAGGAAGATTGGCTCTGCACTAACATCTGTTGCCAATCTTTTTCTTTTTTTCTCCCCAAAGCCCCAGCACATAGTTGTATATCCTAGTTGTAGGTCCTTCTAGTTCTTCTATGTGGGATGCCGCCTCAGCATGGCTTGATGAGCAGTGAGTAGTTCAGTGCCAAGGATCCGAACCAGCGAACCCCAGGCCATGGAAGTGAAACACATGAACTTAACCGCTAAGCCACCAGGCTGGCCCCTGTACTATAGTTTTACAAGATGTTACCATTGTGGGGAACTGGGATTTCTCTGTATTATTTCTTACAACTACAAGTAAATCTACAATTATCTCAAAATTAAATGTTAAATTTTAAAAACTCCTGTGACTTTAAACACATAGATATCTCATACGATCATGTAAGAAGAAAATAGTAGTGCTTTGTCTGGGTCATATGTTACAAATATGTTTTCTAATTTGTTATTTGTCTTTTGACTTTGTGGTGCTTTTTTTTTTTTGAGGAAGATTGGCCCTGAGCTAACATCTGTGCCAATCTTCCTCTATTTTGTATGTGGGATGCCGCCACAACATGGCTTGATGAGCGGTGCGTAGGTCTGTGCCTGGGATCTGAACCCACGAACCCCGGGCCACTGAAGCAGAGTGCACGAACTTAACCATGATGCCACTGGGCCGGTCCCGTTTGTGGTGTTTTTACAACAAAAAAAATTATTTTTATGTTGTTCATTTCATTACTCTTTCCTTTAACAGCTTCAGAGGTTTGTGCCAGGCTTAAAAAGGCCCTTCCTATGGTAGATTATTTTAAAATACTATCATGTTTTCCTACAGTACTTTTATAATTTCAATTGTCTATATATTTAAATATTTAATGCATTTAGTGCACAAAGTGAAGTAGGGTTGTAATCGTATGCGTATGTGTGTGGTTTTACTAATGGCTACCTAATTATCCCCTTGCTATATAAACAGCCTTTTCCCATCAGATATAAGGTGCAATCTTATACCCTACATTCCTATCATATAGGTATCATATATTTCCATATGTACCCTGTAGTTTGTCATCAATTTATTTAATCATAGACCCAGCATTTCAATACCTACATTATTATAGCTTCATGTGGTGCTTCAATGTCTGGTAGGTCTAATCCCCTCTTACTGTTCTTTTTTTTTTTTCCCCAGAATTTTCAGAACATTTTAGTATGAATTTTAAAATCTAGTTTCCCCCTCTTTTTTCAGGGAAGGGAGTGGGAGAAGTGTCAGCAGCTTAAATTCACACCTTATTATTAATTAATAATCCTGGGATTTGTGGGGATCATGTTAAATTGAGAGAACACCTGCTCCACTACCTACAAGGTTAGACAATTACTTTCTGTGTTAAGAAGTCTCAGTTTCTTTATCTGTAAACATGGAGATAGTGGTACTGACCATCGTGGGGGTGTTGGGATAATGCATACAAAACACCCAGCACTGTGTCTGGCACAAAAGTGTTTGACGAGTGTTATTATTCCTGCTTGTTCCCATGAGTTTTTGTAAATTCCTTCAACTAAAAACCTTCTGCAGAAATTATTTGTTTGCTTGCCTGTTTCTCTGGCTGTGAACCCCAGAGGACAGGAATCCTGTTTTATTCATCTTTTATCCTCAATATCTAGCATATGGTACCTGCTTTGTCTTGGCCTCTCGCCTCTACATGATGGCTGGTGTCAATCTCTGCTTCTCCCCAGCTGCCTCACACCCATCCTGACATTCAATACTGCCCTCACTGTTCACAAGCCCCCTCCTGCACGCAACTGGCCTCGTTAAACTGCCCTTTGTAGCTCACAGCTTCAAAGCCCTCCCCCCACCCCACTTCTGCCTTTTCTGCCCTTTTCTGTAAAATCAATTCCCTGCGAGTTGCTGATCCCAGTTGACTTACCTGACTATACAGTAAGTCATAATAAAATGTGATGGCTCTGAGATTTAACACTTTAATCCAGAAGTACATTACCTCAAATGTATTTGTGAGGGATACAATGTATCTTGCAGGGTTTGCAAAGTCATCTTAGCTAAAACTCCCCAGCTCAACTAGCCACGCACCCACCTACTACTTCCCGTTACCCCTCATCCTCTTGAAGTAGTTTTTCTAGGAGTTGAAATGCATTCAGTCATGTATCTTCCTCTTCCCCTTTCAAAGAGATCTGTACAAACACTACACTTGCCTGAAGAGTTTTTGATTAGCCCTCAAATTAAAACTGCAGAAAGGAAACCATAGAGCCTCCTGAACTCTGCGTACAGCTTGACTAGGTGGAGAGCTGGAGAGAGGAGTGCCCGAAGTCCAGTTGTAACGAGACGGTAAGGTTGCGATTTGCTGGAACAGCACATCAGAAAACTTCCCATGGTTCTGGATACCCAAATATAGCTCCTAAATTGGGACTCCAGGAATAGTTTCCAGGGTTTGGGGGCTTCCAGGAATTTGTAACATTCTTTAAGATCCGCCAGAGACTGAGGTTGAGAAGCCCACCTCTGTGCTCTCAAGTACTGCAGACCCCCAAGCAATTCCTGCTGACAAGGCTACTCCGGTGGGGAACGCAGCTCTATTCTGTAAGCCATCTTCACAAATATTATTTTCCATCTCCCTTGTCAGGTCGTAAGAGAGGAATTTCAGGGAAGGGAGTGGGGAGCAGTGTCAGCAGCTTAAGTTCACACCTTATTATGCTTTTATTAGGCTTCCTAGTCACATCTGAACAATTCGTGGTGAGAAAGGAATGCTTTGGCCCTTGGCAATATGATACAGAGTTACATAGTCTCTGCCCCTCAGCTCTTCCTGTCTCCTGGGTTAGCCTCACCCTCTCCAATATCATGTCTTCCACTCTCCTCACCTCACACCTCAGTTCCTACAACAGCCTCCTCATCAGTTTTCCGCCTTCCTTCGTCCCCTCTACTCCATCCCACACACAGCTGTCAGAATAATCTTCCAAGAATCCCACTTACATCAGGAAACTAACTTAACTACTCCTGCCCCTGTCTCCCTTCCCACCACTCTGGGCTCAGTCGGAGTTCTGTCTTCTCCCTGAGATGTCATGGGGTGGCCTCAATCCCCAGGGACCTTTGCTCCTCAAAGCTCCTATAACCAGGACTGGTATTCCTGGTCACAGTGTGCAGATTGTTCACTCCTACAGTGTGTTCTGATTGAGTCGCATTCATTCTAATCCCATCTGATGCCTGTGCAGGACCAGTTGTTAAGTATTTTGACTGCCATACTTGTCTACAGCATTTATTGTCTCTATCAATCATCTGGGTATTTTATCATCAACGATACGCCATTGTTATTTAAGTATCCACATTGTGCATACGTTTTGACTTTCCTACTAGATTATGGACTCCCTGAGGGAAGCTACTCTTTCTATCCCAACTCCCAGGAACTAGCCCAGAGGCACATGCAGAGGTGGCCCTGAGAACACTTGCTGAGTCAGTGGATGAGGTAAATCAATAATTGACAATAAAATCCTGTGTTTCCTTACCACCATCAACCAGTTTTAGAGCCTCTTGCCTTGCCTAAAACTACCCACTCTGCCAAGTTGCTTCACCTTTTGTTCCTGCTTCTCCCTCTGACAGCTTATTATTCCCTAATGTGCACGCATCTCCTGTCTGTCTCCCTCACATATTTGAAAATAAGCCCCTCTGGGTGCTTCCCTGTTCCCTGTGACATTCCACCAGCCTTAGTGTTCTGGACTCCCCACAGTGGTATTTGAAACTTATTTCTGAGAGACTTTAAATTCCCACTCAAGACTCTCAACAAGCCAGAGATTTCTGGGCAAAATGTGGATGCCCAGGAAGATATCTCAGTTTCACGGCTGACACACTTTATTGATAACATGTTAACTTTAGCTGAAGAAGACCACAGAACTAACCAACCTTTTTGAAACTGACAATACTCTCTCCCTGCCCCCAGCCCTCTCAACCCTCTTTAACCTGCTGTTTATTCTATATCACTCTTCTCCTTCTAACAAAAGTTTATAATATACATATTTAATCAGTTTATTGTTCACTGTCTGTATCCCCCAACTAGAACATGAACCCCACAAGGGCAGAGTTTTTTTTTTGTGTGTGTGTGTGTGAGGGAAATTAGCCCTGAGCTAACATCTGTTGCCAATCCTCCTCTTTTTGCTGAGGAAGATTGGCCCTAGGCTAACATCCGTGCTCATCTTCCTCTACTTCCTATGTGGGATGCCTGCCACAGCATGGCTTGATAAGCGGTGCGTAGGTCTGCGCCCCGGATCCAAACCCAGGAACCCTGGGCCACCAAAGTGGAAAGCGCAAACTTAACCACTATGCCACCAGGCCAGCCCTGGGCAGAGATTTTTTTTTTTAATTGTGGTAAAATACACATAACATAAAATTTACCATCTCAACTATTTTTTTTTCCAAGGAAGATCAGCTCTGGGCTAACATCTGCCAATTCTCCTCTTTTTGCTGAGGAAGACTGGCCCTTGGCTAACATCCATGCCCATCTTCCTCCACTTTATATGGGACGCCGCCACAGCATGGCCTGCCAAGCAGTGCGTCACCGGGATCCGAATTGGCACACCCCGGGCCGCTGCAGCGGAGCGCGTGCACTTAACTGCTTGTGCCACCAAGCTGGCCCCCCATCTTAACTATTTTTAAGTGTACAGTACAGTAGCATTAAGTACATTCGCTTTGTTGTGCAACCATCACCCCCCCCCAATCCACGGAACTCTTTTGATCTTCCCCAACTGAAACTCTGTACCCACAACAACTTCCCATTTCTCCCTTCAGCTACCCCTAGTAACCACCATTCTACTTTCTGTCTTTATGGATTTGCCTACTCTACGTACCTCATATAAGTGGAATCATACAGTATTTGTCCTATTTCACTTAGCATAATGTCCTCAAGGTTCATCCATGTTGTAGCATGTGTCAGAATTTCCTTTCTTTTTAAGGCTGAATTGAATTTCATTGTATGTATAGACCACATTTTTTTAAATCTGTTCATCTGTTGATGGACACCTGGGTTATTTCCACCTTTTAGACATTGTGAATAATGTTGCTATAAACATGGGTGCACAAATATCTCTTCAAGACTCTGCTTTCAGTTCCTTTGGGCATATACTCAGAAGTGGAATTGCTGGATCATATGGGAATTATGGTAAATTTTTAATTTTTTGAAGAACGTCATACTGTTTTCCATAGTGGCTGCACCATTTTACATTCCTACCAGCAGTGCACAAGAGTTCCAATTTCTCCACATCCTCACCAACACTTGTTATTTTCTGTAAGGGCAGGGATTTTAGTCTATTCAATTCACTGGTGTATGCCAAGCACTTAGAACAGGACTTGGCACAAATTCAGCACTTATTATACTTATTTATTGAATTCAACTGTAGAAGTGGTGTTACCCAAGTGGCCCAGGACTACCTGGATTTGAATCTTGGCTCACATACTCAGACACTACACCATGCACACATTATTTGACCTCCCTGAAGTTCAGCTTATCACTCACCTATAACAGCACCTATCTCAAGGAGTGTCACAAAAATACAATAAGATTATGTATGTAAATCTCCCAGCCCAGTATGTCTCACATGTTCCCTTTCTTCAACTTTGATTCTCTCTAACAGCACATTAAGCTGACTTGGATAAGAAGGCTATCAGTAATCAAGGTTGATTAGAGAGAAATCTCTACCTTTTTTGGTAAGTTTCATTTGACTTGTGAATCTAAGAGAATCTTCATTGACCAACAACCTCTTACATTCCTTTGTTCTTCTTCATAGCATGTATCATTACCTGAAAGTATATACCATATCTAATTTTTACTTATTTATACAATTCTCTACCAGAACGTGAGCTCCATGTAGACAAGGTCCTTATCTGTCTTGTTTACTGCCATATCTGCAAGGCTCAGAACAATGCCTGGCACATTAAAAGCCTCAATAAATATTTATTGAGTGAACAAATGCATTTAAATAGCTACTAATCACCTGCTATAGGCACTGTGCTTACTACGGGGCATCCTGATATGAATAAGACATAGTTCCTTCCCTCAAGGAGCTCACTGTTTAATTAGAAGATGATTTATAAACAAATCATTAAATATAGTGTCAGATGCACAGTAAAGAAGTATGTAAAAATAATACAAAGAAAGAAGTTATTAAGTCTATTTGTAGGCAGTGGTCAAGGAAGGCTTTCATAAGAAAGAGTCCCTTACAAAATTTTGAAGATTAACTAGTTTTCCCAGTAGAAAAGGAAGGAAAGGGCATTGTATGTTTAGGGGATAGTAAGTTAAAGTCACAGGGGCAGGACCATAAAGATGTATTGTGGAAACAATAAGTAATTTTGTATAGATAGTTGTGAACTTAAAGGGAGAGTATGGCAGGAGAGGAGCCCAGAGAGGGGAAAGATCATGGAGGCTTGTTAAAACATCATGCTTAGACTTGATTCTACAGGCAGCAGAGCCACTAAAAGGTTGTACACAAGAAGTGACATGGTGAGACATTCATTTTAGAGAGTCGATATGGTCCTGGTATGGCAGGAAGCCAGCTGGGAACACCAGAGCTTCCTGGAGCGCCCCCACCATGGGCATAGGACCAAGCATTGTGTTCTCATGCTATGAGGGCTGGAATGGACTGCTAGACTGGTGCTGGATCCAAATTTGCACTAAATCGTCAAATTCAGAGTCTGAATCTCTGTTCTAGCACTTTAAAAGAAAGTTTTGTCAGGGTTCTACACATTTGGGTTTTAGAACAGCTAGTTGGGTTAGGGTAGTTATAGTGGATGTGGAATAATTAGCCATTGGACCCTTGGCTTTAACATTCCACATTTCAAATTCCTTTTTATCTGTGTAATTAACCTAGCCTATGCTTTTATTGGCTCACTAGTAATAAAGAGGGTGTCTCTTAAGCTGGGACTAGTTCATATTATTTGAATAAGTACACTCTGCAGGGTAGGAGGAAAAAGATTTGCCCATTTAGGCCAGATTATAGATTGCCCTCTCTTGGGTCCATACTCCATAGAGGGAAGAAAGTCACTTCAAATGTCTTTGAAGACTCTCATCATGACACTCTGAAACCAGTTTAAAATCCACCTTCTCTAGTAGTCTTCACTGGTCCTCTCTCGGTTCCACATTTCATCCTCGCTACACACTGAAGATGTGACACATCCACCACTAGGTCCCATGTTACCTAAGGACAAGAGACATTCCTGACTATATTAGTTTCCTAGAGCTGTCATAACAAAGTACACAAACTGAGTGGCTTAAAACAACAGAAATTTATTGTCTCACAGTTCTGGAGGCTAGAAATCCAAAATCAAGGTGTCAGCAGGGCCACATTCCCTCTGAAACCTGTAGGTGAGAATCTTTTCTTGTTTCTCTCCTAGCTTCTGATGGTTTGCTGGCAATCTGTGGCAATCCTTGGCTTCCAACTGCATAACTCCAATCTCTGCCTTCATTGCTACATGGCATTCTCCCTGTGTGTCTGTCTTGACATGCCATCTTCTTATAAAGACACCAGTCATATTGGATTAGGGGCCCACTCTTCTCCAGTATGAATTACATCTGCAATGACCCTATTTCCAAATAAGATCACATTCTGAGGTACTGTGGGTTAGGACTTCAACATATCTTTTTGAGGGGACACAATCCAACCCATAACACTGCCTCTTCTCTTGGCAGCTCACCACAGAATTTAGTCCAGTGTTAAAAATATGACAGTGGATGCTATTTACTGATGTGAATTAAGTCACCAGGCCATCTGCCTGTCTACAAAAGAGCATAGTAGCACCACTGCTACTTTGTGCCAACACCCCAAACAGCTTCACTTTCAAGATGACTCAAGAAAACGCTGAGTGGGGTTTGATCAAAGTTGTGGTCATCTTGACTAAAGCTGGAATGAGAATTTTTCGTTGTCATTTATGACATGATGATAATGTCGAACTTTAATATCATCCCAAATAGAATATAGGGTTATGCGGAGTACTCAGGTGCTTTTGTGCTGTCACTTCATTTCATGTCTTTCAAAGGACAGAGTATTACTTTCAATCACAGCATCACTATAATTCTAATTTCTTCAAGTTGCCCTCGAGAGCTGTAGCATCTCAGGCTGCCACACCTGCAATTAGACTAACAGGTGGCAAAAAGCCAAATTAGGGGATGGGGGTGAGTAACTACCAAATCAAATATGGGTTTGTTTTGAATTAAGCACTCAACCTTCTGGTAGGGAAATCTGCTCTGATTGCACCCTGCCATTTATATATGTAAAATATGTTAAAAATATATATATATTACATACCTTTTAGCCATTAACAGTTTTCAGAGTTCTTTCTCATTGGGCTATTTCCAGTGGGCCCCATAGGACTCAAGTTAATGATTGAGGAAGCTGCCCCTATGCCAGAGAAGGGTCCCTGAGAGCAACCAGGAAGATATGGTTTGTGTGCCCCTCATTTATTTTATTTTGTCCAAGCAAAAAGTTGGCAAGAGCAGACATTTCCTATTGCCTGCGCAATGTTTTAATCACTGTTTAAATATTTGCCATCCTGTCTTTGTTTTGGTTAGAATTGCTGAGTTAATGCAATACAGGTTTGTACCTTCTGCTGAGTGAAATATAGATTTCATCTTATGAGCTAGAGCTATGTTCACTGGAAATAGTTTCCCCACTCCCCCCACCCCACTACTTGTCTTTCATTTTATGCCTTGTATTAATCTTTTTATATCTTCTCAATGCCTACAGGATACTGACAAATTGCCCCCAGGCAGTTCTAACACATTAAATTTCAGCAGACCTGGCCGTATGTATGACTCATTGCAAAATTTTAAGGACTCTTAAGTCAGTCTCTCTGAGTACCAGCCTAGGAAAATATCAGTCCCAGGCAAAAGCCTCACCATCTGATGAACATTCTGGGATGAAGGTAAAATGAGTTTCCGGCCTCAAGCCAGTTTCTGACAGATAATAGGTTTGTGCCAAAGACTCCTTTTATTAACGCAGCTCTGTACAGGTTCAGCTGAACCCAGGCTAATCTGGCCCCTGTGTAACTGATTTCTCTAAGCCTCGCCAGCGTGGATGTGCTTAAAGGGTCACATGAATAGTAGTAACTCAAATTTCTTGCTCCCACCTGCTGATGGAGGGCCTCTGGCTCCATTTTTTTTTGCAGAATTTTTAGTAAAAGTGCCCTTTCTGTTTTCACATACAATCAACTCTCTCTCTATGCGACTCTTCATAAATCCAATGGGAGCTGGATAGAATAGAAATATGAGTGATTGACATCATGCTCATGCCTCCTCCCTCTGATAACCAAAATTCAGTTCTTGGGTCAAGCTAATCATGGCTGGCTCCTTCTCCCTCAAGATCAGCACCCTCTGAAGCATCTCTTCAGTCCCCATCAGAGAAGAGGTTTCCAGCAAGCTCCCACCAGAACTGCCAGACATGCCAGACAACCAGTTCTGAATCCCATGTAGTCTCTACCTGAGGAGCCCACCAGATCTGAAATAACCGCTCACTCCTCTGAAAAAAACTTGGTTGAAATTAAAAGATTTGGGGCTTCTTATTCCAACTGTTGCAGACTAGGTAATTCTTTTACAAAAGAATACTAGAAAAACTGGATAAAATATTAAAAACATATGTTTGATGGCATAAAAAAGTTAACATGATAGTGAATAATTGTCAGAGCAGAACCCAAGAGAAGACATAGGACAGAAAAAGCATGAGAAGACCCCTACAATCGCCCCAGCTTACTGCCATGAAATAGTTTCCAGGCCGTGGCACAGGAAGAGGAAACTCAGCTATAGTCCGACAGACTCCCTATGGGGAAGGGATGCAGTGAAGAGTTTGGAAAGACCAATGTGGCTAAAGTTGGTGGGATAGAAGGAGAAGAAAGAGCTGCAGGGAAAGAGAATTGGACATCTGTGGAGGGTCCTGTTGTGTATTCAGCAGAGTATTCATCTGTGCACACATGTGACGAAACTAGCAGAGGCCGGGGAAGAACTATCTGAAAGAATTACAAAGAACAGTACCTGGAGCTTACACCAGGATAGGAAATGGGATTGTTCCCACCAGCCAGACTGGAAGACCTCATAATTTACAGGGAATTGAGTAGAGTACTCAGAAAGTCCTTGCCTCAGTAATGAGAAATAATTAGCCCTAGACTAAAGAGTGTTCTAGGCCCACCTAACAAATATTAAAAGTAAGATTTAAAAGAATCAGTTTCTAAGTAACTTAACTGCATACCATCCCAGAACAAAGCTTAAGAAATTTATGGGAATAAAAAAATAACCAGAACCCAGCAATGTAAAATTTACAATGTCTGCCTTTCTATCAAAGATTACTGGGCATGCAAAGAAACAGGAAAATATTGAGGAGAAAAATAAACCAATTAAAACCAACCCAAAGCTGACACTAGGTGTTAAAATTAACAGACAACAACATTTAAAAAGATATTACAACTGTATTTCTAACTAGATAGCCACATGCAAAAGAATGAAAGTATCATTCATGATCTTGTACCATATACAAAAATTAACTCAAAATGGATCAAAGACTTGAAGGTTAAGATCTAAAACCATAAAACTCCTAGAAGAAAATATAGGCAGTACACTCTTTGACATTGGTCTTAGAAAGATCTTTTCGAATACCTTGTCTACTCAGACAAGGGAAACAAAAGAAAAAATAAACAAGTAAGACTTCATCAGACTAAAGAGCTTCTGCAAGGCAAAGGAACCCAGAAACAAAATGAAAAGACAACCCACCAACTGGGAGAAGATATTTGCAAATCATATATCTGACAAGGGGTTAATCTCTGAAATATATAAAGAACTCATACAGCTGAACAACAGAAAAATAACCTGATCCAAAAATGGGCAGAGGATATGAACAGACATTTCTCCAAAGAAGATATACAGATGGCCAATAGGCACATGAAAAGATGTTCAACATCAGTAATCATCAGGGAAATGCAAATCAAAGCTACACTCAGATAACACTTTACACCTGTTAGAATGGCTATAATATCACCAAGATAAAAAAGAACAAATGCTGGAGAGGCTGTGGAGAAAACGGAACCCTCATACACTGCTGGTGGGAATGCAAACTGGTGCAGCCACTATGGAAAACAGTATGGAGATTTCTCAAAAAATTAAAAATAGAAATATCATACAACCCAGCTATCTCACTACTGGGTATTTATGCAAAGAACTTGAAATCAACAATTCAAAGAGACTTATGCACCCCTATGTTCATTGCAGCATTATTCACTACAGCCAAGAAGTGGAAGCAACCCAAGTGCCCATCAACTGATGACTGGATAAAGAAGATGTGGTATATATATATACAATGGAATATTACTCAGCCATAAAAAAACACAAAATCATCCCATTTGCAACAACATGGATGGACCTTGAGAGTATTATGTTAAGTGAAATAAGAAAGACAGAGAAAGACAAACACCATATGATTTCACTCATATGTGGAAAATAAACTAACACGTGGACAAAGAGAACAGTTTAGTGGTTACCAGAGGGGAAGGGGGTTGGAGGGTGGGCACAAAGGGTGAAAGGACGCATTTATATGGTGACTGACCAATAATAATGTACAACTTCACAATGTTCTAACTATTATGACCTCAATTAAAAAAAAAAAAAGACATTACAACTGTATTCCATATATTCAAAAAGTTGAGACAGGAAAAGTATTTTAAAAACCCAAACCAAACTTCTAGAGATGAAAACTACACTGAAAGGAATTAATGGCAGATAAGATATTGCAGAAGAAAACATCACTGAAATAAAATACAGAGAGAAAAAAGACTAGAAAAATAATTAACAGAATGTTAGTGAGCTATGGTACAACTTCAAACAGTCTAATATACATGTAATTGGAGTCCCCAATGAAGGAGAGAGAGACAAGGCAGGAAAAATAATGCCAAAATAATGCCGAAAAGATAGTGGCCAAAAGTTTTCCAAACTTGATGAATATCACAAATCACATATCCAAGAAGCTCAACAAACCCCAAGGACAAGAAACGTAAAGAAAACTACACCAAAACCCATCACAAATTGCTCAAGACCACTGATAGATAAAAAAAAATCTTAAAAGCAGCCATAGAAAAAGATACATTATGTACAGAGGAACAAAGATAAGAATGATAGGAAATTTCTCATTAGAAACAATGCAAGTAAGACAACAGTGGTGCAATACCTTTAAAATGAAAAAAAAAAAAGTAGGGAAAGGACAATCTCTTCAATAAATGGTGTTGGGAAAACTGAATTTCCACATGCAGAAGAATGAAATTGGATCCTATCTCACTCCATATACAAAAATCAACTGACAATAGATTAAAGACTTAAATGTAAGACTTGAAACCATAAAACTATCAGAAGAAAACATAGGGAAAAGGCTTCTTGACATTGGTCTGGGCAATGACATTTTGGATATGACCCCAAAAGCACAAGCAACAAAAGCAAAAATAGACAAATGGGATTGCATCAAACTAAAAAGCTTCTGCATAGCAAAAGAAACAATCAACAGAGTGAAGAGACAATCTACAAAATGGGAGAAAATATTTGCAAACCATACATCTGATAAGGGGTTACTATCCAAAATACATAAAAACTCAAAAAACTCAATAGAAAGAAAACGACCCAATTAAAGAATGGGGAAAGGACCTGAATAGACATTTCTCAAAAGAAGACATACAACTGGCCAACAGATATGTGAAAAGATGCTCAACATTACTAATCATCAGGGAAATGGAAATGAAAACCACAATGAGGTATTACCTTACAACTGTTAGAATGGCTATAATCAAAAAGATAAAAGATAATAAGTATTGGCAAGGATGTGGAGAAAAGGGAACACTTGTGCACTGTTGGTGGGTATGTAAATTGGTACAGCCATTATGGAAAGCAGTGAGGATGTTTTCTCAAAAACTTAGAAGTAGAACTACCATATGATCCGGCAATTCCACTTCTGGGTATATATCCAAAGGAAATGAAATCAGTATCTCAAAGAGATATCTGTACTCCCATGTTCATTGCAGCATTATTCACAATAGCCAAGATATTGGAAGCAACCCATGTGTCCATTGATAGATAAATGGATAAAAGAGATATGATTGATATATATATTGATATACATATTGATGTATATACACACACACACACACAATGGAATATTATTCAGCCATGAGAAAGAAGGAAATCCTGCCAGTTTTGATAACATGGATGAACCAGAGGACATTACGCTAAGTGTTAAAATAAGCCAGAAAGAGAAAGATAAATACTGTATAATCTCACTTATATGTGGAATCTAAAAAAAAAGTCAAACTCACAGAAACAAAGAATGGAATGATGGTTATCAGAGGCTGGGATGGGGACATGATAGCCAAATGGTATAAAGTTGCAGGAAAAAAAAAGAAGAAAAGAAAAGAAAATTATTAACCTAGAATTCTGTACCCAGTGAAAATATTTTTTAAAAACAAAAGTAGAATAAAGACATTTTTCAGATACATAAAGCTGAACAAATTCATCAGCAGCAGACTCACACTACCAAAATGTTAAGGAAGTCCTTGAGGTAGAAGGAAATATGAATCTACACAAAGGAATGAAGAGCACCATAAATGGTAACTACATGGTTAAATACATACGATGCTTCTGATAGTGTTTAAATCTCTGTGAAACATAAGTCATGGTTTAAACAAAAATAATAAGATATTATGGGTTTATCATATACGATAAAGTAAAATGTGTGACAACAATAGCATGAAGGCCACAAGGAGAGAAATGGAAGAATACTCTATGTGAAGCAGTATACCATTCAAAAGTAGACAGTGATAAATTAATTATGTATACTAAAATCATAAAGAAACCATGAAAATAACAAAACAGAGTTGTACCTAATAACACAAGAAAGGAGATAAAATGGACTCATAAAAAGTAGTCAATCCAATAAAAGAAAACAAAGCCAGCAAAAGAGGAGAAGGGGAACAAAGAAACGGAAGACAAATTGCAAAGTTATAGATTTAAATCTAACCATATTAACAGTCACAATATAAATGGTCTAAACACTCTAATTAAAAGGCACAGATTTTCAGATTTGATTAAAAAAAGCAAGATCCTACTATATGCTGCCAACACGTTATACAAAAAGTCACAAATAGATTAAAAGTAAAAGGCTAGAAAAATATATATCAAGCTAACACAAATTTTTAAAAGCCTGGAGTGGCTATGTTAATACCTGACAAAGTAAATTTTAGAGAAAAGGATATTTCTGGGGATAAAGATGATAAAGAAATCAATTCATCAGGAGGACATAACCATCTTAAATGTTATACACCCAATAAGAGAGCTTGAAAACCCATAAACAAAGACACTGAAAGAGGAGAAAGACTAATCCATAATTATAGCCAGAGATTTCAATACCTTCTCTCAATAATTGACTGAATAAGTACGGAGAAAATTAGTAAGGATGTAGAAGATTTGAAAAACACAATCAACCAACTGGATCTAGTTGATGTTATGGAAAACTCCACCCCACAATAGCAAATACACATTTTTCTTCAAGTTCACACAGACCATTACCAAGATATACTATATCTTGTAAAAGAAGTCTCAATAAACTTAAAAGAAGGCAAGTCATACAAAGTATGTTCTCTGATCACCATGAAATTAAATTAGAAATCACTAACAGAATTATCTCTGGAAAATCTCCCAACTACTTAGAAATTAAATAAAACACTTGTAAATAACCTATAGATCAAAAAGAAATCAAAAGGGAAATTAGAAAGTATTTTGAACCAAATGAAAATGAAAACACAACATATCAAAATATGTGAGATACTTCTAAAGCAATAATTTAAAGAGGAATCTACAGCCCTACACCTTCACTAGAAAAGAAGGAATGAAATCAACAGCGTAAAGCTTCCAACTTAAGAAACTACCAAAGTAAGCAAGTGAAAAATATCAGAAGAGAAATCAATGAAATAGTAAAAAGAAAAACAATAGAGAAAATTAACGAAACCAAAAGCTGGCACTTTGAGAAGTTCAATAAAATTGACAAATCTCTACCCAGACTAATAAGGAAAAAAAGAGAGAAGAAACAAATTATGAAGATGAGCAAGGAGAGAGGTAAAATCATTACAGATTCTACAGATATTAAAAGAGAAAGATGGGACTACTGTAAAAACCTTATGCCAATAAATCTGACAACTTAGGTGAAATTAACAAACTACTTGAAAGACACAAGTTATAAAAAACACACACAAAAATAAATAGGTTACTTGAATAGTCCTATATTTCTAAAGAAGTTAAATTTTTAGTTAAAACCCTTCCTACAAAGACAACTCCGGGCCCAAATGGCTTCACTGGTAAATTCAACTAAACATTGAAGGAAGAGATAATACCATTTCTACACAAACTCTTCCAGAAAGTTAAAGAAGAGGGGATATTTCCCAATTCATTCTGCAATACCAGCATTATACTAATAACACAACCAAAGACATTACAAGAAAAGAAAACTACAGTCCAATATTCCTCATAAATATAGATACAAAAATTCTAAATACAATTTTAGAAAACCAGATTCAACAATATATAAAAAAGGATAAAACATCATGACCAAGTTGGGTTTGTCCCAGGAATACAAGGCTGATTTAACACTCAAAAATCAATCAATATAATTCACCATATTAACAAACTAAAAAAAACCATATATCATTTCAATACATGTATAAAACGTATATGACAAAATCAAACCTCCATTCTTTTTTTTTTTTTTTTTTTTTGTGAGGAGGATCATCAACCCTGAGCTAACATCTTGTCAATCCTCCTCTTTTTGCTGAGGAAGACTGGCCCTGGGCTAACATCCAGGCCCATCTTTTTCCACTTTCTATGGGACGCCTGCCACAGCATGGCCTGACAAGCGGTGAGTCGGTGCGCACCCAGGTTCCGAACCGGTGAACCCTGGGCTGCTGCAGCGGAGCACGCACACTTAACCGCCTGCGCCACCGGGCCAGCCCCCAAACTTCCATTCTGATAAAAACTCACAGCAAACTAGGAATAGAAGAGAACTTCCTCAAATGGACAAAGGATATCTACAAAAAACCTAGAGTCAACATCACATTTAACAGTGAGAGACCGGATTCCTTGCCTCTAAAATCAAGAATAAGACAAAGATGTCTACTCTCACCACTTCTATTCAACATGACACCAAACGTTATAACCAGTGCAATAAGGTAAGAAATAGAAATTAAAGGCAGAAAGATTGGAAAGGGAGAAGTAAAAGGAAGAAGATGATATGATCATCTGTGTGGAAAAGTTGATGGAAAAGTTCTTGAACTTTAGAGCTACTAGAACTAATAAGTGAGCCAACTAATACAGCAAGGTTGCAATACTATTATATCAATATACTAAAATTAATTGTTTTCTACATACAAATAACGAATAATCAGAACATGAAATTTTTAAAAATACCATAATAACATCAAAAAAAATGAAATACATAGGAATAAATCCAACAAAATATAAAAGACCTGTACACTTGAAAATGACAAAGAGAATTTAAGAAGATCAAAATAAATGGAGAGATATGTCTCGTTCACGGATTGGAGGACTCAATAATTTTAAGATGTCAATTTTTGCTAAGTTGATCTATAGATACACAATACACAATCCCAATCAAAATCTCAGTAGGCTTTTTTGTAGAAATTGACAAACTGATTCTAAAATTCAGATGGAAATGCAAAGGACCTGGCATAGCCAGAACAACTTTGAAAAAGAACAACAAAGTTGGAGGATTTACACTACCTGATTTCAAGACATAAAATTACAGTAACCAATACAGTGTATTACAGCCATAAAGATAGACAAATAGATCACTAGAATAGAACAGAAAGTCCAGAAATAGATGCAAACATACATGGACAACTGATTTTCAACAAAGGTGCAAAGACAATTCAATAGAGAAACAACAGGGTTTTTAACAAATGATGCAGGAACAATTGGATACCTACTTGTAAAACTGAACTTTGATACGTCATTTGCACTATATACAAAAATTAAGTAAGAAAACCCAAACATTATTAAAAAAAATAGAGGAAACTTGTTCCTAGATTTGAAGACTCAATACAGTAAAGGTATGAGATCTCTGTAAACTGATCTATAGATTCTAGGAAATCTGTATCAACATCTCAACTTTGAAGATGAGGAGGAAGACTTGATAAGCTGATTCCAATATTTACATCTGAATGCAAAGGCCTACAAATAGTTAAGATATTGTTAAAAAAGAAAAAGTTTGGACTCCATCTACTCAATATCAAGACTAACTAAACAGCACAGTAAACAAGACAGTGTGGTATTAGCCCAACAACAGACAAACAGACTAATGAAATAGAGAATCCAGAAAGATAGATAGATTTATGACAAACAAGGTACAATAAGATAGCCATACAGAAAAAAAATAAATTGAAGATCAACTCTCTTTCTCACACTATACACAAAAATAAGTTCCAGGTGGACTAAAATCAAATGTAAAAGACAAAACAATAAGCTGTTGGAAGATACTATTGGAGAATATATTCATAATCTCTGGGTGGAGTAAGATTACTTAAACAGAACACAAAAAGCATTATAACTGTAAAGGAAAACATAGATCAAATTGACTCCATTAAAATTAAGAATTTCTGTTCATCAAAAGATACCGTCAAGAAGTCACAGAGTAGGAGAAGATATTTGCATATATACTTAACAAAGGGCTCCTATCTAAGACATATGAACAACTTCTACAAACCAATAAGAAAAAAACAAACAAGTTAATAGGGAAAAAAATGAGGAAAAAACTTGAAAAGGCACCTCCCAAAGTTAATATCCAAATGGCTAATTTATATATGAAAAGATACTCTACAGCATAGGTAATAGGTAATCAAGGTATGCAAATTAAAACCACAATGAAATACTCACCAGAATGACTAAACTTAAAAAAATTGGCTATACCAATACCAATATCGGCAAAGATGTAGGCCGGTGGGAACTCTCTACGTGCCTGGTGAGAAAAAAAATCAGTACATTTTGGAAAACAGTTTGGCATTATCTGTTAAAATTGAAGATACTCATGTCCTACAGTTTAGCAATTCCTCTCCTAGGTATATATCTAACAGAAATGTACTGATAGTCCACCAAGATGTACATGCAAGAATGTCAAGAAGAACATTATAGAGATATTATTTGTAATAGGCAAAAATGGGAAAAGTTCAACAGTAGAATAGATAAATAAATTGTGGTATATTTACATAATGGAATACCAGACAGCAATAAAAAATAAATGAATAGCTCCACACAACAACATGGATGACTCCCAAAGAAGGTAGACACAAAAAAATACATACTATGTGATTCCATTTACATGATGTCCAAAAAAAAATAAGCCAAACTAAATCTTAGCATCTGGGGACACAAACATTTTCAGGTGGTAGAAAATAAAGAAAAGCAAGGACGTGTGGAGAAAGGAGTTGGTGATTGGGAAGGCACATGACGGGGGCTTCTAGGATGCTATTTCTTGACCTGGGTGGTAGTTCTACAATTATTTGCTTTGTGATAAATTATTAAGCTGTACATATTTGTCATGTGCAGTTTTTATGTATGTTATTCCATAATTTTTACAATGCTAAATTAACAACAACAAAACAGACTTCTCTGGGCAGGCTTCTACGGCTTATGTGTGAATAATGCCTATAATGAGAGGCTATTGGCCAAACACCAATACCCACTGCCAAAACTAGATTCACCAGAGAATTAACTTGAAATTGTATTTTCACATTTTTCACATGTGCTGATAGTTGTCAGGATCCAGTGCAATAAACCAAGCCAGAGAAGGAACCCCTATGTTTTCACTAGTCATCATTCATTCCTACCAATTCATTCATTAAATACAACAATATGAAGCATCTTCTGTGGTTCAGGCATTGGGCAAGGTGCTGAGGTTTCCTCCATTGAGGACTGCCTCAATGGAGGCAGTCAGGCATGACGACTGTCCTCATGAAGCTCTTCCAGTACAGTGCAGGGTGACATGGGTGAGGAGAGGGCAGTAAGTGTGAGGGGAGAGAGAATAAACAAAGTTAATATTAAAAATTGTGTGGAATGAATGAACAAATGCTTCTTTGTCAAGAAGTGGATAAGGATATTACAGAGAAAAGATCATCTGAGAAGCCACCTCTGTAGAAGGTACCTCCTTGAATTCCTTAACAGAGAGGTTAAACAGCAGATCAGTAAGATGCTATTTTAAGATCCCCTATTTTGGAGAAAATTGTGGATTCCCTCTCCTAGATTTAGCCCTTTTTGGAAGCCCACTCCATGACCACACTGTTAAAACACATCAAATGGAAGAAAAGCAGGTGGACTTATGTATGTATAGATGGGTCCTTTCAAAGAACTACATGTCTTGTATCACTGTGATCACTGAAACAATGTTTTATCTATAGCCTTCTGTTTTCATGTTCAGGGTTTATTTTAGACAGCAAATTTTTAGTTGATTTTAACAATTTGACTCATCAAGTAGTTCCTGAGTGCCTGTGTGTGCCAGGCTCTGCTCTAGACACGGGATACAAAGGGGAAGGTGCCATATTAAGACATGAATATCCAAGTACTCAAGGAGCCTACAGGCTTTGGTGACCACCAGGGCTAACATGAGGTCCTCTTGAGGTGACTGGACCTGGGTTGGGAATGTCACATTGGATGATATGTCTAGTCTCAGACCAGTTACAAACTCAAAGCTAATTGGTGGGATGGGGCAGGTCAGGACATGCCCATGCACACATAATCAGGAACCTCTCAGCTGGCCTTTTAGATAGAGCAGACCCAAAAACCTTTTTGGCCGTATTTGTTCTTTCATTAATTAAACCAATACTTAGTACCAACTACATCAGTGTTTATCATCCCAGTGGCTGCAAAGGCTGATGGCTCCAGTAAGAACTTTTCCTCTCAGATCCAGTGTCCCAGGACAAATGATAAATATCTCGGGGAGGGCTAGGGGTCTTGCTCAAGGTCACATGGGCTTCGATGAAAGGTCTGCTGATGTGAGTGCTTCCTTTGGTGGATGTACATGTATACATCAGCCTTTTAGGGACAGCCTCCCTCTCCCCTACCCCTCCAGCCACCAGTATCTTCCCAACTCTGCATCTAGTGTGATGGCGCTGCTGGTCCTTTCTGAGCACGGCATGAGCTTGGCATGAGCCTAATCTAAGCAGGAGACTCCAAGAGGGAGGTATGGAGTGGGAGGTTTTCCCCACTGGAGGGCAGAGGGAGTTGGTGAGACAGCAGACACTATGAAGTCAACTTCTGATCCCAAACTGGCGACAAGCGTACTTCGTTGGTGGTTTAGCAATCCCATCCTGAGGAAAAGTGCTCAGCACTCTGAGGACAAGGCATGCTCATCAAAGAACTCACTGGTCTGCAGAAAGCAGAAACCAATACAAAGTCATTTATGCCATCATCAGAGTAATGGTACTATGCACAAATCACCCAGCTTGCTACAGACACTGCCAGCCTTTCCTCTCCAACTGCAAGAGCAAACGCCTCCCTACCTCCTCAGAAACAGAGGGGAGGCACTCCTTTTTCAGAGACCACCCCAATAGTACATGTGGGAAAGACACAGGGCTTATCCAGTGCTTGGCTCCTTATTACAACCCCTCCACCCTGAAAAGGCAGACATCCACCAGTACTTTCTTCCCCAAATGAGATACAGCCCAACTGTCCACATGAGGCATTTCCCTGCTAGGAAGGAGGAGTTCTTCCAGTCTTCTCAGCCAAACAAGAAGGCTCCCCCTTCTTATTCTCAAGGAGCTTTCAGAGAGCAGGAAAGTGGGAAATTCCAATTCCTCAGGAGTATTTCTTTATTTGGGGGAAAGAGAGTTAAGTGTGGGCAGGTATAAAGCATGTGCGTGTGTACCAGTCATGCTACTAGAAGAGAACAACTAAGAATTTGAGCACAAGAGAAGAATTTTTTTATTTCACTTATTTGCATTATGTTTTCAGGTTGTTTTCTTTATTCTTCTTCTATTTTTTTCCCTACAGGAACCAAGAAAGAGAATGGCATTAAGAATGTGTTTGTAAAGAGGCTTCTCTAATATTTCTACCTCCTTGGAGATGCAGCGGGAGGAGAAAGGAAGTTGGTTTACTTCATACTAGACCTTAAAAAAGTCTGATATCTTCGTATATCCTGAGCAGATGTGAATGGTAATAGTGCCAGAATCCTGGACTAAGATTCCACCAGTTTCCTCTGATGCAGCCAATCTCCCACTCCCACCCCCACCCTCAACTAAAACAGATCTGAAATTCAGACAGCCTAACCATCCCTGCATTTAAAAATATATTTGCAAGTCATCCAGGGACTTTATTTCCTTCCTCAAAAAAATGAGAACCTCAATATTTATTTTGTGAAAAGGCAAAGAAAAGAAAGAATACCTTTTAGGTACCCCGGGGATTTGTAGGCTGACCCCAAAACTGAATATATGTGGTCATGACTATTTGATAACTGCACCGTTACACTTGTAAGGGTGAATAGTTCTATTCATTTCTTTCTTTCTCTTCAACATGGAATGAAGATAAACAGTGAGAGTAGCATTGTATTGGTCTGTTTAAACACCAGTCTCACCTCTTAAAAATACTGTTAGTATGAAATTTTCTTGACATGATTTTAAACCCCAGTGTGTACCCCGCTGGTTCTGTACACCAGAAGCTACTGTCAACTGCCAAGAGCCATTAATCAGAAGAAGAAATGGACACACAGGATACTGGAAATGGTGTGGGGACTCTGCTTCTCTGCAGAAAGGCTCCCCTTCTCTGCCTCATTTTGGCCCAGTACCCGGCTGAGGACACAGGACCCCAAGCAGAACATGTTCTCTCCCCACAGGGGTGGGGGTCACGGGAGGACAACAGAGCTCAGGGAGGTACTGTGGCATTCTGAATCCCTGGTGATATACTTAGGTGTCACCACAGCCTGCGGATAACAGGAGAAGGGCAGTAAGTGGCATAAGATGTGCTTACACTGGCTCAAGACTAGACAAATTCTGGAGACCTTTCCAATCCATGTCCCACAATCCCTAGAGGCAGCTGCACCCCTTTGGGCAAGTGCACACCATCTTGGTCAAAGCCAACTCTTGGCACCCACCCAATAAGCCTGGGCTGCTTTCCTGTCCACGATTTATTCTTTCATGACATTTGAAAAGCAAAGGAAAGGAAACGGTCTTAGAAGGTAAACAGGTTACTGTAGTTCACAGACGATATTTTAGAACAAGGCTAAACTAACCTATTTCAAGGTTTTAGATTTAATTTGTGCCATCAGTGACCAAACATTTTCAAGAGTTAATGAGTATGATGAACTGAAAACTATGATAAAGATACTGCCAACATTCAGGACATACAAACGGAGTGGAGAGAGAGAACAGTTAGAAAAATATCAAACCAAAATATAGCCCAGCCATCCTTCAAAGCTTTTTATTTTATACCTGGGGTGGGGTGCAGGGAGAGTTGATGTTAGCTTTTGGTTTTTTGTTTGCAACAAGCACATTTCATTTTTGAGCCAGGCTGTGCCAGTTAGTGACATAATGTCCACATGGTAATATGATACCGTAAGCACAAATGGAGTGCACAGACCAGACGGAGGCCTGAGAAAGACAAGCTCTGTCCATATATCAACGGGAATGGCCTGGAACTCGGGGAGCGAGTATTTTGAAGCAATCGCACATGAATTCACCTTCAGGAGATTAGAGGCTGATGTCACCAGGAGAGTGAAGTCATCAGAAATGACCTAAACTGATGGGACGTTGCCAGAACAAAGCCGCACTGTGCACACACACAGCTTAACTCCTTCTGGGCTTAAGATTTCTCTGAGGCATTCTTTGGCGGATGTGAGGAGCTTTCAATGGAGACAACAAAGCCAATATGACTTCCACTGTCCTTGGCATCCGCCAGTGTCACTTGATGGAAGAGGCTTGAAAATAAATGGGTTCCACTAACCAAATGCCCTAGAGATAAGCCCCCATCTTTTCATCCAAGAGTACTGCCCTGTCTCTATAGATTCCAGGGGAATAGTACTAGTAGGCTTTTAATAAATAGCAAGTGAGTTGAAGTGAATGGAACTCTTAGCAATAGTAGGTCCCCAGAGTGGAAGAGCTGGGCCCCCAGAACGGTGGTGGAATAACACTATAAAGAACAGCCCCTTACAAAGCAGCTGGCTCCCTGAGTCTGTCTGTGATTCTCAGTGGAGTACTCCATGAGCCAGTAAGCAATGAGATCCTTGGATTCCCTCCCTCCACGGAGCTGCCTAGCAGCCGGGAGCCATCTTCTTCTCCTTGTTACCTTCATTCCTGAGAGCCAGTGCTACCTGCGTGTTTGACTCCCTCTAACATCAGCCCTTGGCTACTGGAAATGTCATAAAGCCAATCATGCCTTATTTAGGTCATGTAATAGCAACATAACTTCAAAAGTTAAAAGTTAATCACACATACGACATACTTTCAGATAAATGGATCCCCTTAGAGGTAGAGGCCATATTAACACTGAATCATCAAAACAAGCTAGAGGATAGCCTTCTGGAGGCCTTCTCAGAGGCAGGAAGTTGAACCTGGTCTCTCCTCTAGGATGAACCTAGCATCTGGAATCAAGAATCTGTAATCAAGTGGGATACTGTGGACAAAAGCAGTTTACAAGCTGAGAAGTTCTTATTTGCTAAAGAATATTTTGATTTCATGAGGTTCCTTTACAAAGCAAGGATAAAGGAGCAACATGGATAGGTATGACCTTAATGAGTAGGCAAAGTGGGAGGCTGGTAGAAGTTATGCAAAGAAGGTCTCCTGCCCCTATACTTCTCTCCTAACCTGTCCTGTGCCTAAAAATCCATCCTCAAACAACTTGTCAGTGCTTTTCAAATTTTTCCCATTACAACCCATGTAAAGAATACATTTTACAGCACTGTTCAATACTCTGTCATACACACACAACTGAAACAAAAGTTTTTCAAAAACAATACTTTCCTTGCTGCTTAAGTTGTGCTCTGACAGTTTCTACTCTGTTTCATTCTATTACATTTTTTAGTGCTGGTTTGACACATTAATTTAATTTAACAACCACTAATGGGTCAAGATTCAAAATTTGAAAAACACTGAGATTTAAGGCCATTTTGGGGGGGGGGGACAGATAAAATATGAATCAGGGTGTTCAAGGAAGGGAAATAAGATCTTGATGGGGGAAAGATTGCACAATGCGTTAAGGTAAAATGGGAGCTAGGAAGTGGGAGGCTGGAAGGAGCAAAAATCAGCTACCATCACTTCATGAATTACTTTGGGCTACCAGTGGAGACCCTCATCAGAGCCTATCAATCTTCTGACATAACCCCTCCTTTATTCACCCATTCCCAAACTCGTCCACAGTCACAGAAAGATAATATACCTTCCCGGATAGAACCTAACAGAAATCATTGTGCATTGTTTAATGGAGGCCAGTTCAAACCCGTGAATCAAAGATCAAAGGGACAATGACCAGTGAATGGACTAAAACCACTATGAAGCTGAGACCCAAGGGGGTCAGTTTTCTCGATATGAGTCAAATCATGTTGATGTGAGTGCACTCCTGCATCTTGCACAGTAAATGGAAAAATTAGCTCCACTTTCTCACATTCAAGTTTCTATGACAAATCATCAGAGCTGTTGACTTTGGAAGGTAGGGTTGGTTTTTATTGCCATTGAAACACCAAGAGATTTAGGCTAACTCTATCTTAGACTAGCAGATGAACTACTGTGACCAGCCATTGGGTCAATTTTTCAAACACAGTAAATACTTACTGAGCCTTTACTAGGCTGGGCACTATAACAAATTTGTCAAGGATTGTACTTGGTTGAATAGTCCAGGTGTTTAACGGAACTAATAGAATTCAGAGTTGTGGTTATGCTTATTTTACCATAACCCTGAACCTGAACAGCCTTCAAGATCCTGGCACAATTTGTGGGTTTTTAAAACACTGTTCAATATTTATTGTACTGCAACAAAATGTTACTATACATCCTTTGGATGTACTTTACTAAAATATCAGTAACTTTCAAACATTCAAATTAACATTTGAATAAATGCATTGTCTGCTGAGGGAGGCAATTCACACAGCTTAAAAGGGGAAACCAAATAGGTCAGTTTCACTTTCTGTTTCCATTGAGACTAATTTCCTGTGCACTTGCCTTTAGGATCTAGAATGAATGAGAAATTTAATCTATTTTTTAAATTAAAACCCATGGTTTTTTTTTTTTTTTGAAGTACTGCACCAGCCAGTAGGAGAGGTAGAATGCTAGTGCAAGCCTATCTCTAATATTCGTAAGATCCAGGTATGAAACCAAATAAAGGAAACCTCATTTAAAATGGAGTCTGGAGGCCAGAAGAGGGAGCTCTCATACCCGACCACTCCTCATTAATTGCATTTTCCAACAGGAAGAAGCCTACTTCACTACCTCAGCAGGAGGAAGGCAGATTTTCTCCTTGCCCAGCAACAGCCCAGCCAATGAGAAACCACCATGCTCAGCCAATGAGAAGCTGTCACCACCTTAAACCCACACTGTCCTTCAACTGACTCTTGTTCATAACACCCCCTCCCAACTTCCTCCTTTTCTCTATAAAGTAATGCTCCCCTCCTTTGTTCTCCAGACTTGCCTATAGTTTTGCCATAGTTCTCACGTCCCAAACTGCAATTCTTTTGCTATTCCCAAATGAACCCATTTTGCTGATAAAATAACTGTCTGTTTTATTTTTAAGGTGGACAGAACTTTGTGATCAGAAGTGGGACTCAAAGATGACCCCCAGCAACTCTGAGGCCAGTGAGCAAACAGGTGCCAGTACCCACAGAGCCCACTGAGCTCACTGCTTTCTCACCAACTTTGTGGAGTTTGAGGGTAAGTCTCTCCTGGATCCACCCTCCACTCTCTTGGTGTTTTGAGCTCTCCAGCATTACTTGAGATCTGTTTCTGTTTTTATTAAGACATTGCCCTTCCTGGCAAGTACTCTTTTGTTTTCTATTTCTGTTTGTTTGTTCTGCTTCTGTTTCTGTTTCTGCTTGTTGAAGCTTCCTGGTAAGTCACCCATCCTGTTCAAAAAGGGGAAAAACATGTGATTCCCAGTGTTGTAGAACAGCTGTTGGAAAACAGGGCCCCTCATAGTTAAGATGTATTAGGGAATCCAAAGGCAAGATAGGTTCCATCTGGTCATTGGACAGGCTCTTGTACCTATCTGGAAAAATGGGTAAACTTTTGGATAATTTGGAATTACAATGGCCATTCTGGGAAAACTTTGTTTTAGGTAAGTCCACCTTAAGGGGCACACTTAAAAAAGAGGATCCCAAACCTCTCAAAGACAACGGAATGCATTCTTTTATTGAAATGCAGAAGCTTCTTAAAGATAAAATGACTCCAAAAATAGCTCTAAAAGGATCCTTACAGCCTGCAAACAAAAAATCTTTAGTAGAAAATCTTTGGCCATCTGAGCAAATAACCTTAACTTAATCCATCTGCCACAAACACAATTTGGATCCAACTATTGTTTTCAGTTTTGCATTACTGTACCTGAGACACAGCTAAAGTTTTCAAATGAAAGCTATGAGATCTCTGTCTGTATGTTATGTATGTCTGTGTATGTATGTTATAGATATATGATATCTTTCTACATCCAGATGGTATTGCCAAAATTAATTTGTAAAGAGCTCTATTTAATTGGCTTAAAGAAAAATAATCGCTTATATAAATTAAGTAAACTAACCCAAATGTTTTTCAGGTTCACATGATCTGAGACAATCTTTGATAAATAAAAGCTAGTTTAAGTTTGTTTGGTGTAATAAAAACAGGTATGTCCTCAAAGTTATCAGCATTAAAAATAATGCAGATAAACAACTTTTATTCTGCCTGGGTTTATTAATCAAATAAGTTCATGTTATCTCTGTTTCAAAATTTGTCAGCAAGAAAATTCCCTTCAGATGATGGCTGACTGTTTAATGTCTCATGAAGTTTTTGTGAGTAATCTAAACATAATTGTTGGAAACAAATGATTTAGTTGGATAAAAATGGGATAAGGGTTTTTAGGTGCAATAATTATGTTTTATGGTATGTGTGCTTAAAAAAATAGCTTCCCCAAATCTTTTTGGTAACTTAAACTTTAGAGTTTTGCTGAGTTAAACTAAATAATGAAATTGCATTGAATATCTAGATCATTTTCCAAACAAGATAAAATACTAAAATATTAATTACTGAACATAGGTTTATTTACTTTTGGAATACTTTACAAAGAAATTAGACATAAATTTGGGTCTGATAGTTACCATGTCTTGTGCCACAATGAAAGATTGCACTATTTAAAAGGGCATATACTTCTAGAAATTATGAAATGTATTTATAAATTTGCCAGTCTACAATTTCTTATTTTTCAGTTTTCATTAGGAATTAAAGATTCTAAGGGTTAGGAATTCTAATATATATAACTAAAGCTACTAAAATAATAAGGAAAACATCTCCATATGCAAGGAAAGTACGATGTTTTTGGCAAAAGAAAGTATAGGAATGGAAATACATTTTTATTGAGAAAAAAGGAAGTGATTTTGACCTAAAATAAAGCTGGTTATTTTGAAAAGGAAAAAAGAACAAGGGACAAACTAAAATAGGCATAGAAAGTTGTAGAAGGTTTATGGAAAAGAAATCTTTGAAAAGGAATTTTAATACGTAGTCAAGCTGGCTAAGATTAAAATAAATTTATTTTAAAATGAGTTTTAATGTCAGAAATACTCTGGTGAAAATTTAGAATTTGTTTTCTCTCTGTTAAAAGGACAAAATCTTCTCAGATTATTGGTCTACTCTTAATAAGAAATTGTAAAAAAAGAAAAAAGTTTCTTTACCTTGAACATAATCTACCTAGGAAACAAAGATTCTGGTTTTGTCTTTATCAGGTCTTTGATTATTTAGAAAAGCTGTGTCTTCTCAGTATTAAAATAGCTGGGTTTTCCTCAGAACCGTGTAACATTCTGTATTTGCCTTTAAAATCATTTTGTCACTTTGGTGACACTTTGTACTCTAGAATACAGGTTTTTTGATAACTTTAAGATCATAACACTGAACTGGGTAAGAATTTCTAAAACTCTAATGCAAAACTGATTGCTTTGATGTTTTGTTTTCCAGATTTAAAGGACCCATTTTTATCCTCTCCTTTAAGCTATCTATAACATACAGCAATTTGGTAAAGTGTATCTTTGCAACAAAGGTTGAAGCATTTATCTTCTTCTCTCCTACCTGATCCCTCCAGAATTCTGAAACTCTGATTAAATATTCTTATTTTTCCTGAAAATATATGTATTTGCATAAGTTCAATAAGAATCTGTTCTCCTTGTAACAGGACACCAAATATACCTAGCCCCTGCTTCCTTTGATCCACAGCTGATAAAAGGGTATATACTTCAATATTGTAAGGGCCCAATTGCTTCTATTGAAAATAACCATGCTCTAGTGGAGCAATCTCTTCACAGCATGCTCCCAGAAGACAAAGACCTCAAATATCACACTTTGCAACTTGGAAACTTTGTATATTGGAAAAGACACCTTCAGAAAGACTCCCTCCAAGCTCACTGGAAGGGACCTTATCAGGTATTGTTAACCAACCCTTGTGCTACCAAACTCCAAGGAACAGACTCTTGGATTCACGTGTCGCACCTAAAGAAAGCACCAAACCCTGACTGGACCTGCACACCAACTGGTGAACTGAAAGTAAAGATTTCCAGCTGAAGGAGACAACTTTCTCAGGATGACCGGACCAGGCCTTTTCTCACTGCTCCTTCTCACCTTGTTTTTTCCCTTCTTTCTCTCAGAGAGACAATACTCTTATCCACATTTCTCAGTCTATTGCAAAACAATAGACTTTGCATCTGACTTTGGATCTGTCACGAGAATCTCTGATCTGTTCATGATGTCAGAGATCCCTCGGTCTTACCCGTAACTAATTTTTCTCTAGTCCCAAATCTAGTCCCAAAAGCCACTGCCACTTATACCCATAAGCCTATGGATATTACCTATCAGGTTAAACTATTATGACCAGGCATTTCCATACCTTGTTTTAATCTCTCTCCAGTCATAACCATCAAGGTCTTTAAAAAAGACACCTTTAGGATGGGATAGCCTTTCACAGAATGTCATCCCAACACCTCTGATCCCTGGCTTGAAAGGGTCAATCAAGAAATTCCAGCTAATGGATCTGTTAATAATCAGACCTTGCTGGAGTCCTTTGTGCTTCACCTGGTTTCATTTTTGTCTGCAGTGGACAGAATTTCCCATGGGCATTTGAATGTTTATATAACTGGCAAATCAAAAGTCAATGCTTATTAGAAAATTTAACTGTCCCTGTTAACATCCATAACAAATCAGAAGCTTCCCATTGGTCTACCCCATTAAACCTCCATGGCCACCTTAAATGAGAACTTCCAGGAGGCATACATGACTGGATTTGCCTCCATAGGGAGAGACTTTCTTTTGTGGGTTGAAATAAATGCCAATAAATGCATGATCAGAAATCTCTCCTTAACATTAGTAGAGCTAGCTGAGTCCACTGCCAAAGCAGTAGCAGCCCAACAATGATCATTTGACTTGTTGGCTAAAATGGTTTTGGATAATCACATAGCCTTTGATTATCTACTTGCTAAGCAAGGAGTCCTTTGTGTAATAGCAAAAACCTTCTATTGCACATGGATAAATTCATCTGGGGAAGCAGAAACCCAATTACACAAAATTAGAGAACAAGCTCATTGGTTACAACAAATTTCACCTAACAATCCATGGTTTTTTTTATCTTTTTAGCTGGTTACCTTCAGTTTTGGGTTCGTAGTTTAGGACTATTATACAAACTGGGGTCATTATTCTGCTTGTCATCTTATTCTGTATAATCATTTTATGCTTTGTACCTGTTGCCTGTCAAACCTTTGTAGAAAGGATGTACACAACAGGGTAATGCTAGCTCAACATCTCAAGATGATCTCCAGTGTTTACGACCTTGATAAGATATAGACTTTAAATGGAAAATGCCTTAGAGTTCTCCCTCCTACCCCTCCTTGTTACTCAAATGGGCCTCAATGGTTTCCAACCTGTGCACTTTCCCTCCGACGTGGGACGTGAAAACCAGGAAAGGTCCTTCCTGGCACCAAGGGACAAAAGCCGCTGAATTCGGAAAATCTGACTCTTGGTCAGTGATGCCTTCAGAGAAAGATTTTGATAAAAAGGGGAAAATGTGAAACTGAATAAAGGAAACCTCATTTAAAATTGGAGTCAGGAGGCCAGAAGGGGGAGTTATTATGCCCTACCACTCATCGTCAATTACATTTTCCAACAGGTAGAAGCCTACTTTACTATCCTAGCAGGAGGAAGGCAGATTTTCTCCTTGCCCAGCAATAGCCCAGCCAATGAGAAACTACCATGCTCAGCCAATGAGAAGCTGTCACCACCCTAAACTCTCGCTGTCCTTCAACAGACTCTTGTTCATAACTGCCCCTCCCAACTTCCTCCTTTTCTCTATAAAGTAATGCTCCCTTCCTTTGTTCTCCAGACTTGCCTATAGTTTGCCATAGTTCTCACATCACAAATTGCAATTCCTTTGCTATTCCCGAATAAATCCATTTTGCTGGTAAAATAACCAGCTGTTTTATTTTTAAGGTCTACATAGCCAAGAACAAATGTGGAAACCAGGACCAGGCCGCCCCTTTCTCTGCTCACTCAGCTCTGAGCTGCACCTAAGGACCATTGATGACATGCATATGGACACTCCAGCTAGTATGTGCAGGCTCTGTCCCCTCTCATTCCACCTACAAATAGAGCCACTCCTCAGACCTAGGTGTGTGCACACCAGGATAGACACAGGGCCAGGGAAGTCTAGGTGCTGCTCTTAGAGCATAGCCTAGAAGTGGGTTGTAGGGCTAGGGGTGGAGGATGGATCAGAGATGGGTCAGAGGAGGCATGGGGTCCAGGGAAGGAGCCTTAGTTGCCCCAAACCTAAGGGGGATAGGAGGGGCGAGTACTGTGATAGTATTAATACATTCAGATTAATGTATTCAATGTGCTAGTATCTGCACATGTGACATCTACAGCCAGCTAATGAAACCCCATCATGACATCAACAGAACAAACATAAATGCATGCCCAGCCCTAATTTAGAACCAAAGTTCTAGTGTAGTCATTCTTAGAAAGCAAAACAAAAACCAGATCTCATTGTTTTTACTCAAGTGCATTTTTATTTTTTTTTTAAATCTATTATTTCTCGTATACTCTTTTTTTTTTTAAACAGGGCATATCAATTTGGAACCCATTTTAATCTCAGCCTGCTTTGAGCAAGTTTGTAAAGATCTTACACCTGATGTTCTCTTTTGCTGTTAATGTATCCTGCGTGTTTGCAGGGAGCACAGAGAGGAGAATAACTGGGAAATGCACAGAAAGCAGATCTTTTTCAACAGGTCTATATGTGAGCAGAATGGGGGAAGGAGAAGACAGAGGCTATTTAAGCCCATGTCTCCTGGCATCAGCCAGTATATCGTAACAGCCTGTCTGTTAGAGTGTCAAGTAACCCGTAGGAAAGAAAACATTTCTCAACCACCTGTAAGTCCATTCCAGGGGGCAGATATGGCATCCTATCCCACAAGGGACCACTGCAAAGCTAAAATCAACAATTAAGAACAGCTGCAGCCTTGCAGCCAGCTGCCCTTGCTAACCCCCTTGGAGGGAGGGCAGGGAGAGTTCTGAGAGGGGTAATCAACAGGGAAGACTGAAATTACTCTTTCTTTACATTACTTTTTCCTCTTGTTAAATGTGTTGGAACTTTCCCTGTATGTTGAAGGTGTTCCCAAAACTGTTTTTTTATTTACCAAATGTCCTGCCATATTTCCAAGCCTTGTAGCCCATGGTGATGTCTAATCTTCCATTTCACAGAGCTAGGTCTCATAGCTTCAAGTTGCTGCAGGAATAGACTCAAATATGCAAAGATATTTTGTTGCTTCTGAATAAGTTCCTTTGGGAAGAGATCACTAAAACGTGTCATTTGGTCACAGGCTGTGAGGCCTCTCAAGAGCTAAGTGAAAAACAGAAGAGACCAACAGTCATTGATAAAATCATATATGTGGCAAATCCGCTCAAAGGATTTGACCTGCCCACGTCAGAAAAGAAAGAAGACCCATAGCCAGGTGATGGGAAGGCTAAAATGATGAATAATGGTTCATAGGTATCTCAGGAAGGCAAACTCACAGAGGAAAAGAATTTAGGCATTATTCCAGGAAGATTAATGCAATAAGAAAATCATCTGAAAAAACAAAAATCATCTGAGAAAACTTCCTGATACTGACAATTTTTTTTTTTTTTTGAGGACTATCTCCCTGGGGGAAATGGCAGGAGAGCCATCAGCTAAATCATTTATAATAAAGAAGGAGAAGAATCAAAAAATAGATTACTTAGAACATCCTCCCCCGCTCCCAGGCCTTGCAGGCAGTAAAATGGTGAGTTAAGTGAGATTATCTCACGAGCCTTCTCCTCTCTTAATCTCATTCAGAGTGAAAACCTGTTTCTGACTGCATTTCTCCCACCATTTTTGCCTATGGCCCTGCTGCTAATGGAGGTGTTCAACACATAAACCTGGTAGTCACTCAATTTTCATTGAGCTTCTCCATTTCACTTTTAAATGAATTAGGTCATCTTATCACCACAAACTGTAATTTAGAGAGAAGGCAGAAGAATAAATCAGGTTTGAGGGCCCTTTTGCTGTGGATGTTACATGCCTGTCTGGACCATGTTTTGGTGAACTTAGTTTTGGTGCTTTCTTGCGCTTGCCCATTCTGGGATTTGATAGTATGAAAAATAAAAATAAAACTAGGAGTGAAAAGTTGATTCTCAGATATCTGATATCTTGCTTATATGCCTAGGTTGTTTTTAAAATGAGAACACGCTCATCTGTGAATCTGTCAACAAGTCATAGGTCAGAGATCCTGCCCTGTATTTGTTTTGCTATGTCATTACACACCAAATGTCTGATGCAGATGTTTTCGGACCTGGGAAGTCAACTTATTTGAAACATTTTTGTTTAAATTTTTCAGAAAGCTATTCATGGCACCTAAACAAGAAGACCCAATTCATAAATCACTGAGTTCTAATACTATATAGACTTTTGGGGACATTCAATATACTTTATCCCTTCTCTTTTGATTCACCATTATTTCACTTCCTTCCTAAAGCCATTCATGTCAACAGATGTCGGCCAACTTGGATTTCTATATTTCACATAAGTAAGGGGTATCCAGCACTCTCTTTAATTTCTAGCAGAAGCTAATTAAGGATTTGAGTCTGTCACAATACTGTGCCTTGGACATCTCCAACTACAAGGAATGTAATTGACCAAGGCATCTAGCTGTGCCTCTCTGTTATCCACCATCACATCTGTACTAAGGCCACACTTGCCACAGGCTGCTCCCACCCAATGACTAGGTGTGGCAGGCAGTCCTGTTCCTGGAAAACAGAGGACTTCTCTGATGGCCAGCATTGGCTCAAGGACCCCCCAATGGCCTTGCTGAAGGCCTTTCTTAGGCTGTACAGCAGTCAAGGACACTTCCACCCAACCTTCTTTCCTTCTTTCTTTCACTTGTGGTTAGACTTGCATCATAGTCTAACAGCTCTGCCATCTCTCTCTCCATTTTCTCTCACACAGGCTTGCCTCCTAATAAAATATTTGCACATTTAATCCCATCCTGGTGTCTGCTTCTCAGGGAAACCAGATTAATACAGCTTGCTCTTTCATTCTTGGTTCTTTTCAATAAAGACAGGAAGGCTGGGGTCTTACTATGCAAATATAGGCTCCTTACTTTCTGCTAGATTGGGTCACAGTCTAGAGGAAACAGGTGCAAGTAGCATAGTAGAGAACAGATGCTCTCACGTCTTCTTTCTTTCAAGGCACAGATTACCCTGTATACTAGTCCTTGCTCACAAGTTCACTAATTTCAAATAGCCTTAAAAACCAAGGGGGAGCAGGAGTATTCGGGTTGATGAGGGATACTAAAAATCATCCTCCTAAAAACATAAGCAAGGTAGTCCAATGCCTTAAAGGCTGAGTTTTATGAAGTTATATCTGACAATGTGAATAAGGGCTCATTTCTTGAAGTATTTTTACAATCTTTTGTTTCAAAACTAATAATTGTCTCTTACCAGTGGATGAAATGGGTTGGATTGCCATGGAACCTGTTCTGGGACTCTCAGGTCTATCAAACCACAAGTGAGGGAAATCTTCTTGGCCTATTCACTTTCAATGGGAACCATCCTGGGCCACTCCTAGGTTTATAGAAGAGTTGCTGGGACCTTCATATTCCTGTTCAGCCCAATTCTAGCAGAGAATGGAATAACAGGAACCATCAATTCCCCTGAGCTGCACCCATGTGATTCCAGCTGTGACAGAAAAAGCTCGGGAACTCTGCTCATCTGATAAGCAGAGAGGTATCACTTCCTCTCTTCTTCCTTCATCTTCACTAATTTTGGAAGAATTTGCTGCGAAGTCAGAACTTGCTATCTGCCTACCCAATATCCATTCTCCCCTTTTTTCTTACTAAGAAAATCTCAATTTTTTTCAGATTACAATATGTCCAGCTACAAATACTACATTTTTCAGTCACTCCTGCAGCTAGGGATGGTCGTGCGAACAGTTCTGGCCAATGAGATGTAATGAGAAGTCACTGGTTGGGGCTTCCAGGAAATTTCTTTAAAAGAGACTAAACTAAAGAATTTTACATGTGGAAAATGATAAACTGATTCTAAAATGTATATGGCTTGCATGACAAATCCACAGCTAACATCCATACTCAATGGTGAAAGATTGAAAGCTTTTCCTCTAAGATCAGGAACAAGAGAAGGGTCCCCACTCTCAACACTCTTATTCAACATAGTACTGGAAGTCCTAGCTAGAGCAACTAGGCAAGACAGAGAAATAAAAGGCATCCAAATCAAAAAGGAAGAAGTAAAATTGTCATTATTTGCAGATGATATGATCTTATATGCAGAAAATTTTAAACACTCAACCAAAAAACTGTTAAAACTAATCAACAAATTTAGTCAAGTTGCAGGATATAGAATCAACATATAGAAATCAGTTGTGTTTCTGTACGCTAATAACAAAACATCTGAAAAAGAAATAAAGAAAACTATCTCGTTCACAATAGCATCAAAAACAATAAAATACTTAGGAATAAATTTAGCCAAGGAAGTGAAAGACCATGCAATGAAAACTACAAGACTTTGATGAAAGAAATTGAAGAAGACACAAATAAATGGAAAGATATTCCATGTTCATGGATCTGAAGAATTAGCTGTTAATATGTCCATACTACCCAAAGTCATCTATAGATTCAATGCAATCCCTATTAAAATTCCAATGGCAGTTTTCATAAACAGAAAAACAATCCTAAAATTTGTACAGAACTACAAAAGACTGAGTAGCCAAAGCAATCCTGAGAAAGAAGAACTAAGCTGGAAGCATCACACTTTCTGATTTCAAACTATACTACAAAGCTATAGTAATCAAAACAGTATGGTACTGGCCTAAAAACAGACACATAGGCCAATGGATCAGAATACAGAGCCTGGAAATAAACCCCCACATATACGGTCAACTCATTTGACAAGGGAGCCAAGAACACTCAATGGGGAAAAGATATTCTCTTCAACAAATGGTGTTGGATAGCTACATGCAGAAAAATGAAATTAGACCCCTATCTTAAACCACTCACAAAAATTAACTCCAAATGGATTAAAGACTTAAACATAAGACCTGATAGCACAAAACTCCTAGAAGAAAACATAGGGAAGAAGCTCCTTGATGCTGGTCTTGACAATAATTTTTTGGATATGACACCCAAACCACACACAGAGGGAGACAGCAGGGGCACCCCTGCACGGAGGCACAACATGTGAAGGGGCAGCAAGAGGGGGGCCATCTGCTAGCCAAAGAAAGAAGCCTCAGGAGAACCCAACCCTGCTGTCACCTTGATCTTGGACTTCTAGCCTCCTAACTTCAAGAAAATGAATTTCTGTTGTTTAAGCCAACCAATCTGCAGTATTATGTTATGGCAGCCCTAGAAAACTAATACAAGACTCATATCCAAAAGATACAGAGACCTCTACAAAACAATATGAAAATGACAACACAATGAGGATAGTACAAAACATATGAACAAGTCCTTCACAAAAGAGGATATCCAAATAGCCAATAAGCATCTACATATGAAAGGTTGCTCACCTTTAGTTGATTCACTAGTTATCAGGGAAATGAAAATTAAAAACACAATGTGAGACCACTACACACCCACCAGAATAGCTAAAATGAAAGAGACAGATAATACCAAGTGTTGTCAAGGATACAGAGCAACTGAAACTTTAATACACTGCTAGTGGAACAGCAAATCAGTACAAATTCTGGGAAATTGTTTGGCAGTATCAGAGCTAAATATAAGCTCTAAATATAACTCAGAGATTCTTCATCTAGGTATATATTCACAGAAATGTGGACATATGTTCACCAGAAGGCTTGTCCTAGAATAGTCATTGCACTACTATTTATAATAGCTAAAACCTGCAATCTATCTGAAGGTCCACCAATACTGGAATGGATTTTCTTTAAATCTATATTCACACATCGGAATAGTATAGCAGTGAGAATAAATGTTCTACAACTACATGCAATAATATGGGTGAATCCACAAACATTATGTTAAGCATTAACATTAAGTAACATTAAGTCAGACACAAAAGACTACATGCTGTACAATTCCATAAAGTTCAAAATGAGGGAAAATTAATGTCTGCTGATCCTTTGAGTACATAAGAGGGACTTCTGGGGCAATAAGGAGAATTCTGAGGTACTGGAAATGTTCTGGTTTTTGTTCTGGGTGCTGGTCACATTGGTGCGTTCTCTTTGTAAAAACTCATCAGGCTGTACACTGGTGATGTGTGAACTTTCCTGTAGGTGTGTTATCTATCACTATAAAATCTTTATGAAAATGAGGGAGCCAACTCATTTGGCTTGCACTTTTTCCTTCACTTTTCCCCCTTTTCCTGCCTGGAACCCAGATGTGATGCCTAAAGTGGAACCAAGAGGTGACAAGCATGGGAACAAAAACCACATGCTCAAGATTGCCGGGCAGAAAACAGAGGTAGCCTAGGGGGTCCTTGAGTACACTGTGAAGCTCTGTCCTGCCTACTTCCAGCCTTCTTGCTCCACAAGAAAAATTAAAACCCTAACTTGTTTAAGCCACCATCTAGTCAGCTTTTCTGTTATTCACAATTAAATGCAATGAGATAAACCAATTCCTCAGCAGCTTGCTAAAAAGTGAGGGAGATAAAGAAGAAAATACGTATTGTACATGATGACCAAGGATAAAGATGGTGGACAGGGATGATCTGAACCAAGGTTGAGCCTTCCCCAGCCTTTCTAGTTGGTATTTTTGTGTACAAGTATGACTCTGAGCTAGGCTTCAGGGAGAGGAATTTAAATTCACAGGGACACTCTCTCCGGAAGCCTTTAAAATAGGACTGAAACACGCAAAGAATTCATACATCACTACAATACTGGAAAAATACATGAATCCTGCAAAGAAAATAAGTAATTTTATGTTAGTCTTATTACTAGCAATGAGGTATATAGCTCAACTGCTGTAACGTGAATCCAAATTGACAACGGCTTATGTAGGGTAGCCCCTCAGTGTTAGGGACCCAAACTCCACTTCTATTGTTGCTCTACCATCCCTAGGATGTTGCCCTCATCTGCATGGTCCAAGATGGCTCCCCATGACTACTCTGCATTCAAGCAGCAGGGTGGAGGAAGGAGGGCAAGGAAGACACATCTCTCTTTCTTTAAAGGCACAACCAGGAGTTGCACATGATTGGCCAGAACTTGGTCAAGAACATTAGAGAGGAACATTAGGAAATGTAGTTGTTAGCTGAGTACCCATGATGTCACTTAAAAATTCTATTACGATGGAAGAAGAGGGAAAATGGATATGGGACAGGTAGGGACTGGTACTCCTGCTGCTATATGGGATAAGTACATTTCTACATCCATTTCATCCATTGAGAATCTACATACTAGTAAGAACAAGAAACAAATTTATTTCATCAAAGCAAGTTTCTTAAAAGGAAGTATGACTTGGAGAACAACTTAAATTATTTTTAAAAACTTAAACTAATTCTTGCTTCACCATTTTCTTCTATTCTCCAAGAATTCTGTTCAAAGTTCACCTTTCCTGTTAAGCTCCCCAGATGAACTACCCCTGGCTCCAGTCGCTCTGATCACTTCCCAGTTTCACCGGCAGCACATATCTGTCTGTGTGTAGCACTAAGTGATTATGCATATGTGTATACATTTTTCAGAACTTAAATATATTTTTCTATGATGAAGTGGAAATAACAGAGCTTTTGAAGTCTGGAAGACATTGATTCAAATCCCAATTCTGTGACTAAGTGGCTACATGACCTTGCTACACTCCCCCCACCCCCACTGATACCTTTGGTCTCAAAAGAGAGGTCCGCTTCTGGTCCAACCCACCTCTTGACCCCATCCCTCCTATTCACTGTAACAGTTATCCTCCCTTGTGCTTCAGTCTCTCTCCACTAACTTCTTTCTCTCATCATATAGACAAGCTCATATCTCTAATATTTTCAAAACACTCTCTTGTCGCTATTTCCCCTACTAGATAGCTCTTCTCTCTGTTACTTCACCGTATAGCTTCTTAAAAGTGTGTTGCCCCCATCCTTGCCTGCCAGTCACCCTTCTGCTGTCTGATCTCATTCTTATCACAAAATGAATCTGCTCTTACAAAAAGTCCTGACCACTTCTAAAAGCCATTCCAGTCGTCAATTTTCTGCAGTCTCCAACACAGTTGACCATTTCTTCATTTATGGATGTTTTTCTCCCTTGGCTTTCACAACCTCACCCCCTCAGATCTCCCCTTGCCTCTCTGGGCTTTCCTTCTGATGCCCTTTCATGAATTCCTCTTACCCTGCTACCCATCAAGGTTGGTTTGCCCAGGAGCCATGTTTGGTCACCTTCTCTTCTCATTTTCTACATTCCCTATGGATCTTCATCCATGCATTTGGTTTCCACAAATTCCAAATCAGTCTCTTTAGCCCATATTCTATTGAGTTCTAGACCATTCCAGTTTTCTTGGGACCAAAGGATTTCTTGAGATACAGAACTTGCAGTTTTAAGACTGAGAAAAATCTCAGGCAAACCAGAATGAGTCAGTCACCTTAGAAACTCTAAGCACTTACTAGACATTTCTACTTAAGTGTCCTACAGGCACCACAAATTCAACATATCCATCCCTGAAAACATTGTCACCCTCTACCCCAAACCTGCTCATCTTCCTTTATTCACTATCTCACTGAGTGGGGCCTGAACACTGACAGCTCTCTCAGCCACTCTGTCCACTAGTCACCAAACCCTGAACAGAATCGAAATGTACCTTCATCGCCTCTGCCTTAATTCAGGGCTTCTTCATCTCTTACTTGAACTATCATGACCATATCCTACCTCCCTGCCCCCAGCCTTGTCCCTCCAATCTATATAGCCATCAGAGTGATTTTTCTAGAACCCAAATCTATGTTATTCCCCTGCGCTATCAAAGTTTCCCATAAAGTTCAAACTCTTTTCACTGGACTTCTACAAGTCCCACAGGATCTAACCCGCCTGTGTCTCCAAAAATCTTCTTTCTGATCCCTGCTCCCACCCCTTGTAATCTCCTTACGCCAGATACTGAACTCCTTGCACTTCCCCGAGAAAGGGAAGGCTATTTTGCATATCCATTACTTTGCTCATTCTGTCCTTTCTACTTGGAATACCCCTTCTTGCTACCTGACCAGCTCTTATTAACCCTTCAAGGCTTGGTTCAAGTGTCTTCTTCCCTGAGAATCCTCCACTGTATCTAGAATATACCCGTATCCCACCCCTTAACACATGAAAATGCAATTACACATGGATTCACATCTGTTTTCCTTGCCAGACAAGTATAAAATTCTTAAGAGCCAGAACCATGTTTATTCATTTTGTATTCAAGGACAGTGGCTGGAACACACTCAGAACTAAAATATATTTTTAGTTGACTGACAACCTCTCTGGGTCTAGTTCCCCATCTGTAAGAACTCAGGTGTTACACCTATCTTGAAGAGTATATTGCGGGAATTAACATATAGGAAAGTACCTAGCACTCTGCCTGGAACTCAGCAGACCCTTGTGTTTCTCTTCCCCTTTACTATTAAATTAAGACCTGCATTTTCTATATGCTTTGTTATATCCCCAGCAGAAGCCTGATAGATATTTCTGAATGACTGACACCATGGTTTCCTGGGGGCCAGGAAAAAGTCTCCATTCCTCCTTCGGTGAAAGCAAGAAGTCATCTTTGGGATTAATTAATATTTATATCAGTATTGATTCCCAGGAACAATAGGTCATCTCTACAGAGAGTTAGCAAGTATCTGTGCTGCTCCACCAGGTTCACATTCATGGAAGAATAATCTTGTTTTAAAATAATTCTCATTTGTGCACCACATACTTATCACCATAGAAGTGCTCAATAAAGACAACCGAGATTAAATATTTGAAAGGAGAGGGTAAAACCATTTCACACCCACAAGGCTGACAAATTTTAAAATGGCATTGCCAGATGTTGGCAAAGATATGGCATGATGGGGATTTTCACATACTGCTGGTGGGAGTACAACTTGGGATGGCACAACTTTAGAAAACAACAAGTATTACCTAGTAAAATTGAACTTGCACATACCCTATGCCCAAGTAATTCCACTCCTATGCAGATACTCTAGAAAGTCTTGCATGTGTGTACCAGGAAATACGTGCACAAAAGTTCGTAACAGCATAGTTTGTGACAGAAAGAAAGAAGGGAGGGAGGGAGAGAGAGACGGCAAGGGCGGGCGGCGGAGAGAGAGAGAGAGAAGGAAATAAAGAAGCCAATGCCCATAAATGAAAGTGGAATACTTTATGCTAATGAAAATGAATCAACTACAACAATACACTTCAACATAAATGAATCTCAAAACTTAAAGCTTACAGGAAAAGATAGAGGTGGGAACAGGAGACCAGGAGGGGAACTGAAGGGTTTCAAAACTGTGAATAATGTTCAGTTTCTTAGTCTGTGTAGTTAGTAAATGGCTGCTTGATCTATTTTGTGTTATTATTATATTACTGTTCTTTAAATTAGACATGTAAGTTTATACTCTTGGATGTAAGATATATTTTAAATTTTAAAAACTACCTTTTTAGAGAAAGGCTAAGTACTTAAACTTTTTCAAGCTCATAGTAAAGAGTAACAGAGCCACATGTGAAACCCAAGTCTGCCTGACCATAAAGTTCATGATGTTTTTACCACCTCACATACACACTGGCTCCCCAAATATTGCACTCACATAGAAGTTTCATGTCCTCAGCCCAAGTATCCATTGATGGATGACTGCATAAACAAAATACAGTATAAACTCATAATGGAATATTATTCAGCCTTAAAAAGAAGGAAATTCTGACACATACTACAAGGGGAATAAAACTTGAGGACATTATGCTAAGTGAAATGTCAGGCAAAAAAAAGATAAATACTGTGTGATTCCACTTATATGAGTTACCTAGAGTAGTCAAGTCCATAGAAAGGGATAGTAGAATGGTGGTTGCCAGGGGCTGAGGTGAGGGAGAAATGTGTATTTAAAAATATCATTATTGTTTAATGGTATAGAGTTTCAGTTTTACAAAATAAAGAGTTCTGGAGATGGATGGTGGTGATAATTGCACAACAATTGTGAATGTATTTAATGCCACCAAACTATATAATTAAAAATGATTAAAATGGTAAATTTTGCATTATCTGTATTTTACCACAATTTCTTAAAAAGTTGCACATCCTCATCTGGAAAAGAATCAAGATGAGTAGAATTTAGTGGCGGCGCACAGAAAAAAGCTTCTTTCTAGATTTCCAGACATGGCCCAGTAATTCACAGCCAACCTGCTCTCGTTGGCTGCACCACCGCCTGAGTTTCTGGGCCATGGCGTCCTGGAAGTTGGTCTGTCAACCAAGACAACTGCCATGTCTCGTTTGCCCCTGGCGTCATCTCCTTGGTGATGGAATGGAATGTAGGGTGGCTGCCAGATGGCAGATGAGTAAAAGGGCAAGATCTGAGGTTGAGAGAAACAAGAAATAAAGGGGTAGCAGGTGCTGCCAAAGCAGGCCTGGTGTTCAGGGGTCTGTGGGTCTAATCATTTCAGCCCATCAGTCTCCAGCCACATGGTGAGAGGCACAAGAACAGAAAGGGATGAGACATCAGAGGAGGAAATGAGAAACAGAAATCAGCACCTGGAACGCTTGAGCAAAGAAGCCAGAATTTGCCACAAAGCTGAGCTTTGAGTCTGAACATATCTCCAAGAAGAATGGTTTAGCTCATATATGATTTAGCAACTCACACTTGACAGAAACAACAACACAACACACAAATATACCTACACAGACACATTCCAAAACACGATGTTGAGGGATATGTAATTTAATCATCTGGATAATTTGCCTACCCCATAACAAGAAGCCAGAATCTAGATGATTGACTTCACTCTTTGTGTCTGACTTTTTGGCATCACGCTGACCCAGCCTCAGAAGTCCAACTGCAGGCTGACACTCTTTTTCCATTGCATTAAACCTACTAGAAAGTTATCTTAAGAATTATCATGGCCAGTAGAGAGCATATACATTAAATTAACATTTAGAGATGAAATGCCACTGAGATAACAGTGTTCTTAAGCATTCACGAAGCCTTTCATGGGTGAAAATGCTTAGGATTCCATTTTCAGTTAATCCTCTGAGCAGCCCTAGGAGGAAGGGAGCTGACAATTAAACGATCTTGTGCTCATGAGGAGAAATTGAGGCACAGAAAGGCAAAGGGACTGGTCAGGATCACATACAAAAGGTTAATTGCAGAGTATGATTAAGCCTCCCAATGCCCCAAATTCAGGGCTGGGCTTTGTCGACTGAGGCAAGGTACCTCTCTGAGCGTGTCACAGACTGGCATGACTCGGTTCCTCACCTTCCCCACACAAAGTGGAATCAGACCCAGCACATATTTCGGAGGGGTCATTGGGATCTGTCTCATACCCAGCTAACCCTCAATCTAATGGTCCCCCAAGTAACTAGATCCTTTAAGTATCATTCAAAGGGGGATGTTAAACTACTCTGATGTGGTCTAGACTGTGCCTACTGGCACTCTAACACAGGCCAAAACACCAGATTTTGTCTCAGAAAAAAAATCAGCCTTACTAGAGTCCCAGGATGCACTTCGTGTCTTCTATCTAACTGTGATCTCACCTCATTCCCACCGCTCAACACACACCCACACCTCCAGACTCCAGGGTTAGTGCAGGATAATGTACACCTAGACAGACTGTATTCTCAAGTAACATACCCAGGGCTGTGTTAAAAAGGAACTGGCCCGTGGTGTGTGTGTGTGTGTGTGTGTGTGTGTGTGTGTGTGTAGAAAACTAAATCTCAAAGAAAAATAGGAAGTCTTGGTAATGGAAAATTCCCGGTGATGCTAAGCATCTCTAAAATGTATTGGTTTGCCATACCCATGTAGATCATCCGTTAATTGGTCTTTCAAATCTACAACAAGGAGTAATAGGCATTCTCAATATCCAGCTTACAAATGCTATCCTGGAAAGATCTTTAAAATTTAAAAAAAAAAAACTGTTTTAAGTATGAAATGTCAGGAAAAGAAGGAATGGAATCCCACATGGCTCTCCAGGTGCTCTCTGCCAGCGGCTCCATTGTGTATTTGGGATGCTGGTGTCCTCCTGACTATGGTTTTCATCACGCTTCTCTGATAGTCCTGTGTATCCCTAGTTAATTGTTTACTAATGTGGCTACCCCCTAGTTCTACAGGGTTGCATGCACCAGAGCTGGACACCATCTCCAGATAGCTGAGGACCACCCTGTTCCCATCACCACAGAGACGTGGCTCAGAGGTAAAACTGTTTAGCTGTGTGGTCCTCCTGGCCAGGACAGCAGTGGACACCTTCTTAATAATAATGTCTGCCCAAAGCCTGATTTACTAAAAGCAATTTTTCTTAATCAAGGGCCACAAATCTCAGGTTTACAAAAATGCCACTCTCTTTTTCTGTCTCAAACTGCAGTTCACCAATAGCAGAACAATTTAATCTAATTGATTCTAGATAAACTCAAACGTTTGCAGTTTTCTCAATCATTGCTCCTTTTTTTAAGTCACTTCCAGATTTTCTCCTTCTCATCCTTTTCTCCTTCTCCCCTGGACTCATCTGAGTTGCTGAGGGTTTATAGACTGTCTTGGTGCCAGCATTGGGAGGTTTTTGGTCTGGGACTGTCCTCTCTCCTCCCCAAGATACCTGAGTTTTTTACTCCCACCTGGTTTCCATGTATGGCCATCTTTCCAGGCTAGCACTTCTGAGGTGTCTGTATACCCACCCTGTCTTTGACTATGGAGCCAGTACCTCCTTCTACTACAAAGAGCCCCTAGGTAGAATCCTAAGGCTCACTCAGTTCCACTGGCTCTCCTATTTACTGGTGATATTTAGTCTCATTCTTCCTCTTTTCCTCATCCAACTTCTATGCCTTCCATGGGACATAGGAAAACTCAGCTGTTCTGAGGGTAACAGAAAACCAGATGGGCTGCCTTAGGCCTCCTCTCCGCCTGGCACCCAATGAAGCCATCTTAACTCTCAGCTTCCAGTCCCGCAGCATGGGGGACCTGTAGCAGGCAGCCTCTTCCCAGGGCTCGAGGAGAATGGGGCACACATACTCTCTATTCTTGAACACAAACTTCTCTGTACGTTCTACTATACAGCGCAAGAGGGAGAGACAAGACACACAGTCCCTTCTCCAAAATCTCACTACCTACCTCTCCAACTCTCTACCAGAGGGCTTTATCACTTCTCTGTTGGAGAAAATTTGTTCTGCAGGTTTGGTTTCAAATATTTCTCTTATACTCAGACAGTACCAGTCTGGGTTCTTGGTTTGAACAACTCTGGCCAACTTAAGCAGAAAAGGAATTTATTGAACCAATACTGGCTGGTTCATAGAATCACTGGGAAGGCTGGAGAATTAGCTGAAAACCAAAAGAGAGCAGAAACCGAACAGTGAATAGTTAGGGGCTTGCCACCACTGAGCACGCCTTTGTTACCTCTGTGACTAACCTCTAGCTAACCCTCCAGCTCTGGATCAACACCTTCACACACAGTCTTTGGCAGGAGCCAAGCATAGTTCACATGTCCACAAGCTGACTACCAGGTAGCAGAAAGATGGAGGATCCAGCCCCCATGTACTTCCACAGTGGGAAGCAGGAGACTGTCTTCTACCAACACTCATGTGATAGAGGGATCTCCAAAATAGGAAGGGCCTCAGAACTCTTGACAAACGAAAAAAGGTAAATATCCACTGCCAGGACCAGACTTTTTTTTTCTTTTTGAGGAAGATTAGCCCTGAGCTAACATCCGATGCCAATACTCCTTTTTTTTTTTTTGTGCTGAGGAAGATTGGCCCTGGGCTAACATCTGTGCCCATCTTCCTCTACTTTATATGGGACGCCACCTCAGCATGGCTTGACAAGTGGTGCATCAGTACGCGCCCGGGATCTGAAACTGCCAACCCCGGGCCACCAAAGCAGAGGAGCGCGCACTTAACCGCCACGCCACTGGGCCAGCCCCAGGACCAAGACTTTTTTAAACTAAAAATTAAGAATTTGATTTCTTTGCTCTCTGGCTCAATTCTCTGATTCCCTCTTATCTAGCTGCCTACATAAAAAAGGATCACACGTGAGAGGCAGTGTGAAGAAAAGAACATACAAATTAATACCTCATGATATACCATCACACAAATTTTATCCCCCAAATTTCTTATCATTCCATAGATTGTTATTTTTATTCTCATTTTGTATGCAGGGATGTCTAGATTAAGAAGGGTTCCATGTGATCTTGGGCAATTTATTTATCTTCTATATGCCATCTGTAAATTAGGATAAACCTACCTCATAAGACTATTATAATAAGGTTAAGGCTTATAGCTATAAGTATCTACAAACAGAGTTCTAGGGATAACAGTGTAGTGGAAAGAGCACCACTGAACAGGACATCAGGGAAAATGGCCATTAATTCTCTGTGAACCATGGACACATCATTTTACCTCTCTGGACTTCCCTTCTGTCATCTGTAAAATAAGCATGTTGGACTAGATGACTACTGAACTACCTTCTATCTCTCCAAGTCATCATCTACAAGTTCATCCCAAAAATCAGCTCCAAGGTCTGCTAGATTCCATGCAATGGGGCAGTGACCAAGATGCTCACTTCCTTCACTGTCCTAGCTCCCAATTGAGGCCTAGTCCCTCCACTAGGCTCTAGAATAACAGTATGATATGACCTGTTAAACCATGAATCATGATGTAGTGATGTGTACTCACACAGAGCACCCCTTTTCAGCAGAAAAAAGGACAGCATGATCAGAACAGCATGAGTCAAACAACAAAGCCCACAGAGAAGAGATGCACAGGCAACAGGGCAGAGGGATTACCTCTGATGAGAATGTTTTTAAAGGGAGCAGACCCTGGAGGTTCATCATGAGTGGGTAACATTTAAGATTTGTTTTTAGGTTGCCAGATAGGGTTTTTGCCAACATCACCATGTCATGTTGAAGGAGTTCAAGACATTCAAGCCATGAGTTCATGCTGAGATCTGGAAAGAGGAAAAGGAGAAATGTAACTGTTGTCAATCTGTGGAGATTCTCAATGGGAGTAATAGACAACAGAGGAGTTTAGAAGAAGAAGACAGGATTGGAGACTAAGAAGGTAGACAAGAAGAAAATCCCAGCAAGTTCAGCTGTGAGCTTGGGAGTGCTCTATAGGTATTCCCTAGGGCTATACTCTGAAAATGGAGTGTTAGTAATGCCCTCCCTGTGCTCCCACAGCACTTAGCACATATCTTTATTGCACCACTTCAAATGCAAACTAATCACAGTCTGTCTCCTGCACCAGACTCCTGAGGGTCTCTAGTGCCTGCCCTGTGCCTCAGCGCCCAGCAGGTCCTTGGTAATGTTTATTTTACCAATGAAGGCAGCAATTAATTCCAGCAGAGGGAAAGGGGGGTCAGGTAAAGTTCCACAGAGGTTTCAGCCTATGGCCAAAATTTTTTTAAATAAAGATTTTTGTAGATGGGAAAGCAGAGGCAATGTGCTGCCAACAGAGAAAAACCAAAGAAAGGACAGGCTGGTACAAGGAAAGACAAGTAATCTCAGGAGGGCAGAGGGTACTTAGTAACCAAGTCAGAGAACATAGTTAGGACAAGGGAAGTTTGAGGAGATCATAGAAACGCAGGAGAAGGTGTCCCAAAGGGAGGTGGCAGTGTGGTATGAGGCTGGCGTCGGGAATTTGGATAACCCACAGATGACGTGCAGAGGAAGAAAAGATGAGGACCAAGGACCTGACACTAAAGACAGTAACATTTCAGGAACCGGGAAGGGAAAGCATGAGGAGACTAAGAAAGACCACAGAGAGAGAAGAGGTGAAGCAGATGGGGCTGTGCTGGGAAAGCCATGAGGGAAGAGAGTCTCCAGAAGTTCAAAGAGCATGGGCGGCCGAGCTATCCTTTCACAGCTAGCCCAAACAGCACGAGGAGTGGCTCTAATTTCAAATCCCAGAGCCAGCTCTGGTTCAGTGGCTCTGCCCTGGGTCATCAGGGTCTCACCTAGCCCCTGGCAGTTTTCATGGAGACTGTGCAAATCCACTTTGGTACCAATGAATGGGCTTGTGTTCCAGGCTCATTGCAAAAGATCTGAGGTTCTCAGAACTGGTGTCTTTTGCGGGGGGGAAAAAAACTGGGACCTTTTCTAATGTGTGATAAAGGAAATGCACGAGAATGTTTCCACTGTTGGCCTGAGGTGATGGGTAGTTATTTTCCTGTCAGTAAACCTCTGTGAAACAATCCGGGACTGTCCTTCCTTGAGAAGCCGAGGCTGCTGGCAGCGGTCGCCATCTGGGAGAGCAGGTGTGGTTGAAAAGCGATACTGACAGGGCTTGCCACGCACGCACGTGCAGAGGCTGGGTGTTTATTTAAACGCTGCAGCTGCTGCTCGCAGATCCTGAAGCTGTTTGTGCCTAGCTATTAAATCCTGGGATTTTTTTTTTAATGCCTTAGCTCCACAAGACCTATCTCAAGTCTGTTTGCTACATAATGTGTATTTGTGTTTCACTAAAGTGCATGAATTTTGCAAATCTTTTGCACGGCTGCAGAGATTGAGTTGGTCTGTCCAATCATTTCTCAGAAACTCGCTCAGAGGTCTCACCTAAGGTTGTGCCTTGAAGTGCCTTCTTAGATGCATCCTGAATTCAGATTGTAAAGTTGACAAATTCCCCTGTCTGCCAACTGGTGCCTGAAATTCCTAAACACAAATCCTTTGAGATGGAGCACTGTCCTCTGGAACGAAGAAATGGGCTTGAGCTTCTGGCTAAGAAAAGAGAATATTCTGAAAACCTTCCCATCAAAATAACCTACATGAACAAAGAAAATATGAAATAAGAAAAATTATCCATGCAATAATATAAAATGTTAGAAATTACGGCACTCTAGATTCCAATACAAAATTAAATAATCCTCTTTAATCCACAGCAGGCGGCCAGCATCTGTGCTGATTCCACTTCAGTGCCTGAGGCCCTCGAGTGGGTCTTACATTCTGCACTACCCTGAGACTATTTTGTTTCCACACTGCTGCAGGAAACTACATTTATATTGACTTCCTTCCACCTTTGCATTTTTCTCTGCCTATTCCTAGCTGGTCCAGTTTGCTTACGGGTCCGGGAAACTGTTATTTGTTGACTGAAGGCATAAGAGTGAGCCTTTTCTCCCAGGAGCCGTTGGAATCTGCGCCAGGGGGACTCAGGACCAGTTTCCATGAAATGAAGTCCCACAGCAGCAGCCACTTCTTCCACCACCACCACACTTGGTTGCCAACTCAGCACCTGCCATGAGTCTTTTTTAGCCCTTTAATCTAGTCCCAAAGAAGACCCTTTGTATTAACCTAGGTGAGACTGTGCACCACAGGGCAACTCCCATGTCTTGTCTGCACTTAAAAATGGGGCCTTCACAGATCTCTCTTCAGATGGATAAGTAAAGAGAAATAAATCCAGGCATATGAAAATATTCTAAATCACAAACAGAGAGGAGAAAAAAGACCAAGGCACTCTGGGAAATTCACTGTCCCCTAAAGTAGATGTTTTGCAAGAACAGAAGGAAAAAAATATCATAACATGCCTTATGTTACTAATAAAATACACAAGTATATAATCTTTGTGAATAAAAGGATAAACCATGGTAAAAAGAGAACTATTTGAAAAAATATATATTTCATGCCAAGTAAAGCCTAAATAAGAGCTGCTTTTGAGGCAAAAAATAGCAGATCAGTAGTGGATAAAACTTAATTAATGAAATAAAAGGCAAACTTGAACAACACTCCCTGAATACAAAGGAAGGAAGGCTAAGATAACAGGTGCGATGACAGAACAAGGACTTAACCAAAAAAACAGCATTTTTGAAATAGACAATAAAACAGCACATACTAGAAGAAATATCCTGATGTTTTTTTTTTAAATCCATGTCTGAACTAAAGAGTTCTCACAATGATCCAGGCAACAGTTTTGAAAAGAAGTTTATACCTAGCATGTTTTGGTGAATTTTTAAAACTCCAAAAACAAAGAAGAATTCTAGGAGTATTCAAGCAAGAACTGCAATTCACTGAGTGTTTTAGCCTGGGTTTCCCTAAAGACAAAACCTGAGGGAAAGGTCTGTTACTATTTTGGTGGGAAGCACAACCCCAGGGAAGCAGAAGTGGGGGGAAACGAAGGGACTAACAAAGAACAAATACACTGGGTCCCCTTGGTATCAAGTCAGCACAACTGATCCCTCAAAACCTCACAGCACCATCTTCCAAGAGCCCCTTTTAGCTATTGCAACTCAGGACAGTCTGTCGAGAGGCGAAGAAAAGGTTTTATCCACCGCCTCCCAACTCCTATTGGCCAAAGATTTGCACACTTTGTGGAAGTGATGTTAACTTCCACACACTTCTGGGTTGCACACACATAATCCCCAGCAAACCCCAAGATGTCTGTGCCTCAGCATCAGCAGGGAAGCCCCAGAGCAGAAGGTGAAAGATGTGAGGCTTGACACGAGGCAAGGCGCTGTGGGCTGTGTCCACATGAATCAGCTGAAGCCACACAAAGCTAGTCATCACAGCAGCACCTGGGACACAACAAGTGCCAGGGCCCCAGAGACCAGTGAGCCCAAGAGAATCTTGGGTGCCTGCTTCACCAACAAAGGATCAGAAACTAACTTCAGACTTACCCTCAGCAATACTAATTTTAATTAAGCTTGGCAAACCATGCCAACTTCATATCAGCACCACATGCTAATGGAGCAGCATCTCCAGAGCTCAGAGAGAAAAAAGTCTGACCCAAGAATTTATACACAGCCATCATCCTTCTTGTAGAAAGACATCCTCAGATACATGGGCTCAGAAAATGTCCTGATCTTTTTCTAAATAAAGTACCTGCCATAGGTGCCCAGAACACAGAAATGAAATGCAATTAAGAACCCAAGAAGGAAGAAGTTGTAGCCAAAAAGGATTATCAGGAAGCATGAAAACCAGTTAAATTACGGATACAGGTCTAAATAATCACTGTCAATCTGATGGCAACCTTTAACAGAAAAGAAGAAAAATACTTTACAAGGAGATACATATTGACCTTTTAAAATTGAATTGTGGTATTTATAACCACACATTAAACTTTCAAAGTCCCAAATAATTTACTATTCAAAATTCAGGGTCATAAATGATTATTTTGTTCTTGATTTTGATATTTTAAAAAAACATAGGCTTCATGAGGTTGGATTTTATTTCTTTAAGGTATATATTAGTAGAATGAAAAAAAGCATGTTTATACTCAAAGAGGAAAATGCAAATAGTATATATAGCATAAATAATAATAGCACAATAAAATAAAGCAAATAATATATATAGCATAAAGCAGAATAAAAGGGAAATACAGAAACAGAAAGTATAAGTCAAGATGCCCAAAAGAAAAATTTAGTTAAAAAGTTACTGGAATAAACGTAAATGGATCAAATGCCTGCACAAAAAAACAAAAGCTTTGAGACTAGATAAATAATAATGAGCTATCTATGAGAGATTTTATATATTGTTTTTTAAAATTGGCAAGGATATATCCAGCAAATACAATATGCAATTCAAAACAAATCACATTAATTTAAAAAGAAGCAAATTCTTAAAAATTAATAAATGGCACTATCCACAATAAATATTTTACAATAGAAATCTTCTATACATGTAAGAATAAAGCACCAATATATAAAGCTGATTCCAAGCTCAGAGACACCAGTACCAGCCAGTACCAGACACCAGTACACCTCACAACCACCCTGGGACGTTGACATCATTGATGGTCTTATGTTATACATAAGGAAACTGAGGCTTAGAAAGGTTAAGTGATTTGCCCAGGGTCATACAAATAATAAGTGGAAGAGTCCAGAACATGCTACAAGGTCTTCTCACCAGAAATCCCATTTACTATACACCCCATTTCATGTCATCCACTGATACCTTATGTTTTCATTTGTCCAATTGGGTGTGGTGGTCATTAGGGCTGTTCACATATACGGCAGTTCTCTCCTTGCAGGCACATGGCCAGCTTGTACCCCAACCCATTGAGATTAGGTGTGGCCATGTTTCCATATGGGCTTCCCCACAGTCTCTTTCCCCACCGTCTTGGTAGCTAGCAATGTTCCAGATAATGAGTATTACAATGGCACAGATCAAGACCCCCACCCATCCCCCATCACCTCAGGATGGACTTGTAGTGTGGGAGAGAAATCAACCTTTATTATTTTAAACCACTAAATTCGGTTGTTCATTATTACAGCATGGCCTAAAATCCATCCCGACTGATTCATCCTTAATAAAATTTTTTCTCCAAGATAGGGCCAAGAACAAAGCCTGGCAGCATTCCACAGAAGCAATTTCACAGGCCAAAAGCCATTAATCAATAATTTGTGGCTTCAGCCATTTAACCAGTCACTAATCCAACTCATTGTACTATCGCATGGAACACAAGGCTATCAAGAGAGACCTTATCAAAGACTTGTGAAATCCAAAGATACCATGTCTGTTGCATTTCCTTTATCTATCAGACTAGTAATAATGCCAAAAAAGAGATGAGGTTAGTATGGAATGACTTCTTTATCAAAAATCCATGCAGGTTACTGATAATCACTGCTTCCTTTCCTAAATGTTCACAGACCTTTTTTATTTTTTTATTTTTTCTAGAAATCTGTCCTAGGAGAGAGGGAACGGTAACATTTGATCTGAATCTTAAAAGACAAATACAATTATACAGGTAGAAATTGAGAGGAAAGGACATTTCAGGTTGAATGACAGAATGAACAAAATTGAGGGGGAACGAAAGTGTATGGCTTTGAGTTAATCATCCCTTTGCTTCTATTTTAGACCATGAAGCAAAGGTAGAGAGAGTGACTTCATAATATGTAAAGATTGTTACTGTGTGCAAAGAGTTTTAGAAACAAAAAGTGAGAGGACTGAGAAAAATGTCATTTTTAAGCCTTTGGCAACTTGTAATAACTGATATAAACTTTGTCTTTAGATTTACTTAAAAGAATTTTAAATATATAAAGAATTAGATATTAACCTAAGCTTTCCCTAAATTCCCTAAAGAAACTAATAAATTTTCAATAACAACATTTAATTTAAAACTCCTTCTTAAGACTATAGGCAGATAAATAAAAGGCTTTTAAAAGTTTTCCACTTGAGGAATGAATTCACCCTGCTAGGCTTTTTCCCTAAAGTGAATTCATTTCCCACGCACTTGATGACTACACTCAGAGATTTCACGACAAAAATAATAGAAAGCATCTGCAGAGTAATTATGGGCTCTCCTTGGCTGATGAGGAGAAGCCATACCTTGCCTTCATGCTGTCATCCCAGAGGTCAGGGGTCTTCTGTCAAGTACACGAAGCTGGAAATTTCCAAATAATCTAAGAAAACACTCAAACCGCTTCAGACAGTTTTTTCCGTTATTTACGATGCAGCCCATGATAAGATGGAAATTTTCTGAGGGTAGCGTGATAAGCTTTGTGTAAGCAAGACACAGCTAATGGCTTGAGGAGTGGAATTCTGGTGCTTCCTGAAGAGGCCATTTTAGTGCAATCTCCCCTTGACAGGGTTAAGCTGCTTATAGATTCCTTAGATAAGATTGCAAAGCAGACAGCAGAATGTAGACCTAATTCTAATGCCTCAAGACAAAAATGACAGAAAAGAGCAAGGAACTCCTGAAATGCAAGGCGTTTCTCATTTACATCTTTCAGTTTTTCTGCCTCCACTAAAGACTGAAATGACAGCAAGTAAACTGTTTCAGTAAGTAATCAGCCACAGAGCTGGGCGAGCATTTTCAAATTGAATGAACTAAATCCCAGATTTTACCTAAATTGCCAATGAATTTGAACCAGGGTTTTTGAGTTTCCAATAGTTGTATTTAGTTTATTACATGGCCATCATTTCTTTTTTTATTTTTTATTTTTTGTGAGGAAGATTGGCCCTGAGCTAACATCTGCCAATCCTCCTTTTTTTTTTTTTTTTGCTGAGGAAGACTGGCCCTGGGCCAACATCCATGCCCATCCTCCTCCACTCTACATGGGACGCCGCCACAGCATGGCTTGACAAGCTGTGCATCGGTGCGCGCCCAGGATCTGAACCGGCAAACCCCGGGCTGCCGCAGCGGAGCGTGCACACCCAACCGCTTGCACCACCAGGCTGACCCCACATGGCCATCATTTCTGAGCATGGCTTCATCTTGGTTTCTGGTCACAAGACAGCAGGATATAATGATGAGGCCAACTAAGACACACAGGAGAGGTAAGAGGGCTGTGCGCAAGTTTTGTGCTTCTGCTGTCAATTCCCCTTAAACAAATGGCCTCACCTCTGAGCATCAGAAAGCTCCTCTGTTAAGATTGCCAAGCAGCAGGTGGGGGCTCATCCTAACATTTCTTAGAATCTCTCTAGCTCAAATTTTATAAAACAGGAAGTAAAAGTCCTAGAAAAAGTACAAGTTCCTATTTTCACAAAATTTCTCAGGCTACTTTGAAGTTTCAAAACACTAAGGTGGTACCTAAAAGTATGAGAATAGAGATTTTTTAAAGCTGTGAGAAACTTTAAAAATCATCTAATCCAGAAAGTACTTATAATGATAAAGAAGTAGAAGCCCTCAGAGGAGACGTAACCAGGAAAGATCACAGTGCTGATTCCCAATCCAGAGCTTTGTTCCTCTATGCTATGCTGCCTTCTTTGTCTGTATTGTCAGTAAAAGGCTAGAGGTGGAGTGGACAAATTTTACCATCTAAATGTTTCTTTTCTTTCTTTTTTTTTTTTTGTTGAGGAAGATTGGCCCTGAGCTAACATCTGTTGCCAATCTTCCTCTTCTTTTTTGTTTTACTTTTTTCTCCCCAAAGCCCCAGTACATAGTTGTATATCCTGGTTGTTCGTCCTTCTAGTTCTTCTATATGGGACACCGCCTCACCATGGCTTGATGAGCGGTGAGTAGGTCCTTGCCCAGGATCTGAACCAGCGAACCCCAGGCCACCAAAGCAGAGCACACAAGCACAACAGCTACACCATGGGGCTGGCCCCATAATGTTTCTTGAGTCTGTTTTTCTCTAGCCCATATGCAACTACCTCCCACATTTCTTAAATATTGCTGATATAAGTAACGTTTTCTTTCCTAATGGATTGCTGGGACTCAAATCTCATTTTCTCCAATCCTCTTCTCTGCTGTTTAGAGTAAATTAGAATAATTTACCTAAATTTCCCACTGTCAAGTTGATCAATGTCCCTCTCCTGCTCAAAACCTTGGGATGATTTCCCATCTTGTAGGATGTAAGTTTAAATTTTTCAGCATGGCCTGAAAGGCCCTTTATGATCCGACCATGCCTAACTCTCCACCCTCCCCCACATGCACCCTGAGCTCCAGCTGTAGGCATTCCTCGCACATCACGGTTTTTGTTTCTCACCTCTGTACCTTTCATGTGCTGGTCCCCTTATCTGGAAGATCCTTCTCCCTTTTGTAATACTTCCTCCTCTTTCAAAACTTGGCTAAAGAATATTTATCCCAATGATCAACGTCTACTGAGATCAAAATATTAGCCAAACATGAAGTGACCACACATCACATTCAGAAGTGCCATATTAGGCCCTGCGCCAGTTTGCTGAAGTATCTTATGAGCACCACAATAAAAATTCATCCAGATTTAAAATACACAGACAAAGTGTTACCTAATTAATAAGACAGGGAAAGATTTTCTGAGCATAAAAGCAATAGAAATCAAGAAGAAAAAACAGGAAGATCTGACTATATAAAAATTAGAAACTTCTGTTAAACAAAAAGACTTGGAAAATTTTGCATACAACAAAAGATTAGTATCCTTAATAAATAAAAAGCTTTTACCAAATAAGAAAACACTAAAAACCACAATAAAGAAATGAGCAAAGAACATGAAGTGAGATTCATAAAAGAAGTAGAAATGGCTAATAAACATTAAAAAAAATTAATTCTATTAGTAGGCCAAAATAGCAAATTAAAAGAAGATAATATTTTTCAACTATTTAATTAACAATGATCATAGTCAGCGATGACAAGAGTAACCAGTAAGATAATTGCTCTCATACTTTGCTAATAGGAGTTACATTTACATTATCTTTCTGGAAAGCAATTTTACAGTACATATCAAAAACCTTAAAATTTCACTGCTTTGACTGTTTTTTTCCTTCTCAAAACTAGCCTAAGAAAATTGTCATAGGGGCTGGCCCAGTGGCATAGTGGTTAAGTTCATGCACTCTGCTTCGGCGGCCCAGGGTTCACAGGTTCAGATCCCGGGAGCAGATGGACATCAAGCCATGCTGTGGCGGCATCCCACGTATAAAATAGAGGAAGATGGGCACATATGTTAGCTCAGGGCCAATCTTCCTTTGCAAAAAGAGGAAGATGGCAACAGATGTTAGCTCAGGGCCAGTCTTCCTAACCAAAAAAAAAAAAAAAGAAAGAAAAAAGAAAATTGTCATAAATAATAGAAACCTGTACTTCACAGTATTATTTATGGTAGCAAAATGGGATACATCACTAGTCTGCAATAAAGGAATAATTAAATAAATAATTATACAAATACAGAATATAATACAGTAAATAAATTTTCCTTTTAAATATTATTTTAATGACATGAGAAATGCTTATAATTCAATGATAAATTTAAAAATAAAACGAAAATTGTGTTTGCAATATGTTCCAAATTATATTTTTAAATATATGTATGTCTAGAAAAAAGACTGGAAAGATATACAACAAAATGTTAACGTTGATTATTTCTGAATAATTTTAATCTTTTTCTTTGTACTTTTCATTTTTTTCCAAATTCTCTATGATAATTTTACATTGCTTTTATAATCAGGGAAAGATGCTAGTTAAAAAAAAACACAACAAATTTTATATATATAAAATTTACATATTATATATATATATACACACACACACAAACAGACAGATATGTTTGTGTTTAAAAATTAGTGCAATCCAGCAATCCATTGATAAACTACATGATTAGTCGTTTTCCTTCTAGGATATTCCTTTTAACACCTAATAAAATTATCTAAGCCTCCCGATATTCACAAGAAAATGGAGTATAGCAACCCCATCATTGGTGAATCCATCACACAAAAAGAAGGTCTTCTCTAAAAACACCATAAACCCTTCTTCAGTTACAATTTTACAACATTTTGTGTAGTTATTTGATTAACATCCACCTCCCCCACTAGACTAAGAACTCCAGGAGAGGAAGGGCTACCTACATATTTGATCACTACAGTATGATCTGGGGGGCAGTATGCCTGGAGACATATGAGATGCTCAATAAATTTTTTAAATTGATTATGAAAAAGAGAAAGAGGAAAAAACCAAGGAAATCTAAGGCCATGGGGGCCTCTAAGAGAATGCAACATTTGCCAGCAAAGCTCTTAGTTATCTCACCTCCTACTTCTCTGTCCCCCACAGGCACCAACCAGAAGGAAATCATATGAAAGCTGGAATCCAACTTTTCTTCTCTTTTTCTCAACTTTATTCTCATTTAAAGTCCTTTTCACTAAGACTAATTACTACTAGATACTTCACCTAATTAGAGCTACTGACCCTTAGACATTAATTAACACTTGGCTGGATACAGCCAGGGGGTGTCTCAATCCATAAAGAGGCTCTTACTCTCCAGAAAGAAACCCCAGTTGGCAAAATGATGAGTCAGGGAAGGTCTTTGTGGACCGTAGGCCTTCTAACACTCCTTGGGCTGTGTTTCCCACAGCCAGCAAGATCTGCTCTGACCTTCTTAAATGAGAGAGAGAGATTGTCAGAAACTAAAATAAAGAGACTCCACGGTGCTTACCAGTCAGTCTCCCACCTCCAACCCATCCTCTCCCCCAAGCTTCCTCATCTCTGAGCAACTACACCCAGAGTCTCTGTAAATGCAGTCACTGATGGCTAAGAGAGCATCATGAATTGGACCACTTACTGGAAATAAGAGAGGAGAATGCTTTGGGAGGCTCGCCTGGGTTTCTCAACTCAACAATTCATTCAGGGCAAGCAAATAATTAAGCCAAGAGGATAGTAAAGAAAAATGTTGTTTTACTGTCTCTGAGGCTTATGAGGGAAGAATTAATTGATAAACATTTTTTAAACTAGTAAAACATTTTTGCTTGTTTATAAGGATTGCAAGATGAGAATAAATTCTACCACAAAGAGTGAGTGAAGGAAAAGAGAATGAAGATTTTCCAAGGCATCAAAGAATGACTAATATCCCCTGAGCTTCCAAAGCGTGTGACTTATTGACACCGTCTGGAATTTACATTCAAGAAAAATGAATATCTAAATTTTTATAAACCCCATCTTGTTCTTAATTTGCAAAACACAAAACAACAACCACAAAACATTCACTGTTGCAAAATAGTCTCTGCAACTAGAAGGGGTGCTGACTTAATCATCAAACAAATCTGGTTTTCAATCTGGCTCAGGCACTAGATAGTGGTGTGACCTTAGCCAAGCCTCTGTCATCTCTCAAATGGAAAATGATGACAGCCACCTCAAAGAGATTTTATTAGGATTAAACAAAGATGCCTCCTGCAGTTCCTGATAACAGCAGACACTCATAAATGGTCCATATACAGATCTGAGTAGGAATAAAGCCACATAACCTAACATTTATCAACAGATACTGCCTCAAGTAAATATAGACCTTGAATTCAGACAGTTCTCGTTCCTTGAATGTGAATTACAGTGGATCTTCTTGCTTGTACCAACATCTCATTTCTCTTCACCCACGCCTAAGAAATAGCAAAGGCACTTATTATTATCCTCATTTTGAAGTTGAGAAATTAAGGCTCAGAAAAGTTAAGTGAGTTGTGCGCCATCATCACTATGGCTAGGGAGAAGCAGAAATAAAGTGAAATTCCAGGAGTTCTGAGTACTCTAAGTACTTTACTCTTTCCATGCCCCCAAGTAGCATGGTTTCTAGACAAATAAATCAGAGATACCCACCAGACCAACACAGTCAATTAAACAACTAACTTTAAAAAAGATTCTCAAAACAGGTGATAGAGACATAACAGCTGTGCTCAACAGGTTGTCTAGAAAGAGCAACCCTGCAATCCAATATGTATCCAATATATATTGGAATGCCAAACAGCTCAACAAAAAGCAACTGACAGTAAGATAATGAGGAAGATGAGAGAGCAGGATATGGAACATCCAGATACAAGAATTACTTAATTTATAACCAAAAAGGATTTTGCAAGCAGATATGTGACAAAAAAGGACAAAGATACTCCAATGCCATTGAGCTAGACTATAAAATAATATTTTATGTTGAAATAACATTTTTCTGATTAATACCACATTGGATACAACTCTTTCAGTGAAGCAAGATAAGGACAGGTACACATTTCTTACCAGTAATTCCAAAATCCAAAATGCTCTGAAAACCAGAAGTTTTTTCCTAGGTTTGGTAACAAAAATTCATTTGGTGAACTAATATGTGGTTATCCCATGTAGTATGAATATTCAGATGTTCCACATCAGAAATATTATGCTTCATTAGAGGGTGCTTCCCCAGACCCTGCCTGATATGCTACATAATACAGCCACCATATTATTTCTCTAATATCTGCAAAATTTTGAATTCTTAAACATATCTTGTCCCAAAATATTCAGATCAGAATCTGCAGACCTGTATTATTATCTTCATTTTAAAACTGGAAAGTGATTCAATCTCCAATTAATTTGTATTTTGCTTTGCGTCTAATACTAATCTCTAGGTAAGTATACTCAAAAACAAGTAGAGAATTCTGCTAAGCATGAATCCATATGACTGTCATTTTAAAAACTCCTTTTGTACCTGGAAATAAACCCAGTAAATGTCTATAAAACTAAGAGAAATTAGTTCAAAGAGGAATTAAATCATGTATAAAGTTCCCAAGGTTACATCTTAATGACTGTAACACAACTGCTAAAGAAAATGTGTTTATCAAACTGTGTTGTTAAAACCATTGAGTTCTGATGTAAGAGGAAGATTTCAGCCAAGTCATCTGAGTGGTGTTCATAAAGACATCCCAGACCATTTGCCTATATTTTCATCTCTGCCTTGATGTGTGCCCTGGGACTGGCCAAGGACTCCAGACCTCTCCTCTCTTGGATAAGTGCCTAGAACCCAGGCTTGAGAGGAAAAGAGAAAAGTTACATCCTGAAAACAGCAATATAAAAAGATCAAACAAACCCAAAAAATTCCTCCGTTTGAGGAAGATTTTTTTAAAAGACTTATGACGTCTCTGGGCAGGGCTTAGGTGGTTTCAAGGTTTGTGTAGCTCTGAATTATTTGGGGTTGTCACATGGAGGTGGGGAAGGGGCAGGCTCACGGTGGTTTGCTGAAAGTCATCTGCTTCAGATCAAATTATTGGCTTCAAGCTTAGAAGAGAGGAAGTAATTCCAAAGAGCACCAAAACTGAAAAAGGAGGCATATGTGCATCTTGTTGGGCAAGGAAGGTAGGAGGGACCAAGGAAGGGACAGAGAAAGCATTACATCCTGAACCAGACTCTCCAGAGTTTCCCTGATTCTTTTTGTTGTTGTTGTTGCTGTCATCGTTTTTTTTGGTTTTTTTATTTTTTTATTTTTTGTTTATTGCAGTAACATTGGTTTATAACATTGTATAAATTTCAGGTGTACATCATTATACTTCTATTTCTGCATAGATTACATCATGTTCACCACCCAAATACTAATTACAACCCATCACCACACACATGTGCCGAATTATCCCTTTCCCCCTCCTCCCTCCCCCCTTCCCCTCTGGTAACCACCAATCCAATCTCTGTCTCTATATGTTTGTTTATTGTTGTTATTATCTACTACTTAATGAAGGAAATCATATGGTATTTGACCTTCTCCCTCTGACATTTCACTTTGCATAATACCCTCAATGTCCATCCATGTTGTCACAAACGGCTGGATTTCATCGTTTCTTATGGCTGAGTAGTATTCCATTGCGTATATATACCACATCTTCTTTATCCATTTGTCCCTTGATGGGCACTTAGGTTGCTTCCAAGTCTTGGGTATTGTGAATAATGCTGCAATGAACACAGGGGTGCATGTATCTTTAGGCACTTGTGTTTTCAAGTTCTTTGGATAAATACCCAGCAGTGGAATAGCTGGTTCTTTTTAAGCTACAGATAAATCCTGCCAGGAACCCTTCCTGCTCCTCTAACTCCCAGTAACTGACCTGCCCTGAGACAACCAACAGCGATGTTTCTTCTGCCTAGAACATCTTCCCTCCTGTTCATCACTTAACTCCACTCATCCTTCAGCCTAACAGTCTCTTCTTGTAGGAAGTCATCCTTGGCGTACACCACACATGTCCCTGTACTACATTAGGTCTTCTCCCATATATGCCCACAGCTCCTTGCATTCCCCATCAGAGCGCTTACTTCACTTTGTCATAACTGCTTTTTTCTCTGGCATCCCTGTTGGATATATCCTCTTTGAGGGCAGAGGCTGTATTTACCTTGATCACCATCGTATTCCCAGCACCTACTATAGTTCCCAGTCCATAGTATGTGTTTCATAAATATCTATTAAATAAATGAATGAATCAATTAATAAATTGGTTCCTAACTGCTTGAGGTTCATGGTGCATTTAAGAAAGCTCCAAAAAGGCAAAAGTAGACCCAGTCGAAGTCTTTCAGAAACTGGTGAGACAGACTGGACTGTGTAATAGGCCTTAAATGATGCCTAGGACTTAGAAAAGCAGAGTGCTTCCCCTACTGTAACTGAGGAAAAAACATGGAGTGGCAGCAGGAGTATGCCTGGTGTGTTCTGGAGCAATGTGAAATCTAGCTTGCCTTCAGTGGAGGGTCTATGTGAGGGAGTAAAAGGATAAAATTCTGGCATGAAAGTAAGGACCGGTCATAGAGCATGGTAGTTACCAAACTAAGGTGTTTGAACTTTGTCCTGTGTAGAGCCAACAAGTATATCTGACCTGGGAAAAAAATGTGCAGATGAGCTATAGGGGAACTGATGGGAGGAATGAGGGCCTCTTAGGAAATAATTTAGTCATAAGGCAATGAGGCCATGAAAGTCTGGACTAAAAAAGTGAGAATGAAAATGAAGAGAGAGAAAAATATTAAGAAGTGTCCAGATTGAGTGATTAATTGGATATGTCTAAGAAAAATAACAAGGGCTAATTAAGAAGTTAGATTGAAGAAAGATTATAAGGAATAATAATGATTACAACTATCACTTGCTGACTGTGAAGCACATGCCGAGGGTCTTATATTAAATTTTTACAATCACTCTTTTGGATAAAAAATATTTCTGTGTGTTACACAGGAAAAAAATTTAAAGCATTTTTTTTAAAGGCTCTTGCAGTAACATAGGTTAGTGGTTTTCAAACCACAGAATCTTCTGGTACCATCTCATTGGGCAAGGGAGGTGCTCCAAGATCCCTTCCCCCACCTTTAACTAGAGCAACTCCCCTTCATATGCCTTATATAATAATTCTCTATGTGAGAATCCATCTCTTAAAAGTGTTCTCTTTATAAAAGAAATGTTTGAGAACTACAAAACTAGGCAACAGTGGTTAGAAACATATAAATTGGGATAGTGGGGAGGATATTTCTTGCTTCAACAGAATTTGGTATTAGTGGAAGAGGAAGAAAGGAGTAGAGGACAATCTTGGGTCTTGGGTTTAGATCCTCCTTGCTGGGTAGTGGGGAACTTTACTGAGAGCAGGATACAGTAGGAGGAGAACATTTAGGGAAGAAAACCCCTTTGGTTTGAATTGGGTTGAGTTTAAGATACCTATAGGACAACTCCATGAAGATAATCAGCTGGAAACACAGGTCAGGACCGGCATACGGATGATGGTGAATCCACGGTGTTGGAAAAGATCACCAAGGAAAAGTGGGCAGGAGAAAAACAGAAAAAGACAATGACAGAACCCTAAGGAAAACATTTCCTTCATTCATCCAATAAATATTTATTATCTACAATGAAGTTGGAAATAGGAAGAAAGAAAAGACAGTGAAAGAGACAAGGAAGAGAGAAGAGTAATAAGAGAAAAATGTGTGTTAAGTAACAGAAAGGGAAAGAAGGAATTTCAAGGATAGGGAAGTTAGCAGTATCAAATATGACAGAGTTCAAATAGGATAAGATTGGGGAAAGAGGAGGTGTTAAATGTGACCATTTGAAGGTCACAGGTGACCTCCGAGATAGGAACTACAGCTTCCCTTCATCCAACAATTATTTTCTAAGCATCTCTGAAGAACCAAACACTGGCCAGCCCCTGGTATTAAATGGTAAGCACAACAAGACAGGTCTCTGCATTCATGGAGTTTATAGCTTAGTGAGGGAGACAGACAATAATCAAATAATCATACAATCTAAATGTAAAATGGAAATTATATAACAAGAGCTAAGAAAAAGACACATCCCAGGCCATGGGAGTCTACAGTCGAAGAACTGGATCTTGTCAGGGAAGCTTTCCCTATAGAAATGATGCTTGAACTAAGATGTCAAAGATGAGTAGAACTTAAGTAAAGAGGGAAGAGCTCATGCAAGGCCTTATGGTAGGAGAAAGCCCAAAATGTGTTTGAGAGATTGAAAGTCCACTATGTCTAGAGGAGAGAGAGAAGTGAGTGAAAGGTAAGAATGGAGAGGCTGGCAGAAGCCAGACTATGTAGGGCGTTGGAGGTCACACTGAAGAGTTTTTTCTTAGGATGTCCCTAAAAGTAACAGTGGCCCCTGAAGTGTTTAAGTGTTTGGAGGTGGGGAGGTAGGCAGGGAGATATCATCAGATTTGCATTCTGGAAAGATGGGTCCAGTTGGAGTGATTGAAGACACAAGAGAAGCTGGATATCTGAACAAAGTTCCCAGTGACACAGGAATCTCAGCAGGAATGAGGTTAGGGTGCAAGGATAAATTTGTAAAGGATGCCTCTTCCTGAGAGATAGTAAGGATAGATGTAAAGATATGAAGAAACGGACATATTTGGAAGTAAAGAGAAAGCTTAGTTGAAAAGTTGAAATTTTTATTTATCTGCTAAGAATGAAAAAAAACATGGATTAGCCAGCCCTGATGGCCTAGTGGTTAAAGTCCGATGCTTTCACCGCTTCAGCGGTCTGGGTTTGCTTCCTGGTTACAGAACCACACCACCCATCTGTCAGTTGCCATGCTGTGGTGGTGGCTCACATAGAAGAACTAGAAGGACTTACAACTAGGAATATACAACCATGCACTGGGGCCTCGGGGAAGGGAAAAGAAAAAAAAAACATGGATAAAAGGTGGAGGTACAGTGCCTGCTCCAAAGATGACTTCAGTCAAAATTTATTTAATGTTAATGAATGTAGAGGTTTGGAACAGCTGCTGTGGCAAACCCGAAAGAGATCCAGCTAGGGATGACTCTAAGGATTGCCAAGCAACCCAAGGCCCCACTTTGCTAATTCCACTTAGTGTGCACCATTAATGCCTATAGGGAAAAATGTGCAGGCTCCAAAATATCATAAACTTGGAAACACTGTGGACACCTGCACTAGGAAAATCTGAATCATGGCATCACATTGCTTTAAAATGCTGAAAATTAGGGGGCAATGTCTTTAACACTCTTCATTACCACCCCAGAAGGATAACACAGGTCATCCTGTGATTAATCATAGGTGGTTTGAATACTTTCGAAGTGATTTTTGCTGCTGGCATTTTCTAAAGAAGCATAAATTATGACTAACTTTATCCTGTTTACATGCATTGCCATTTCTTCCCACAGCTTTCATCAACAAACAGCAATCAGAGCAATATGGCTAAGAAGTAATAGCTGTGTCTTGTTTCTAACGCTATGCCAAGCTAGGCTGCCAACTGCTGTCTGTTATCTCTTCTCTCCCCCAAGGCACGGAGGGTAGGAGGTAAGACACTGTGGCTGCTGCCTTGGAGACCAAATGCGGTAATCACAGAATGCAATATAATTTTGATCTTTGTGATGAGCAGGGTGCAGTATGTTTCATTTCTTTGCAGCACCTTAGAGATAGAAAGGCATTTTGCCAGTGTTCTCCTAAGTAGGGAACATCATTCCCAATGTTGATCCATTGAAGTATGCAAAGAAAATATTAGAACTTGATCTTTGATTTTTTATTTTTTTAAAAGACAAAGAGTTAAGCTTTACTGGTATTGAATTTATTATATGAATCAGTACTGACATCTTACTCAGTCTGAACATCAGATGCCACATGTCACCTGAGGGGAGAGACGGAATTCCACGACACTGAGAGTTGGGCAGTGGTATTCTTTGTCATTGTGTCTAATTAAGCAGATTTGTCGGCAACCTCAGATGATGCAATTTTGTTAAGATGCCAATTCTCTCCTAATTGACCTATAGATTCAATGCAATTCCAATCAAAATCCACTTTTTTGTGATAGCTGAAAGCAAACTGTTCTGTAGAAATTCAGAATCTAATTCTAAAATTCATATGGAAAATGCAAAGGATTTGGAATAACTAAAGCAACTCTGAAGAACAATAATGTTGGAGGACTTACATTCCTTGATTTCAAGACTTATTATAAAGCCACAATTATCAATACAGTGTTGTATTGGCATAAAGATAGACAGATAAATCACTGGATCAGAACAGAGAATCTAGAAATAGATCCACACATATTTGAATGATTGATTTTCGACAAAACTACAAAGGCAAGTCAGTGGAGTAATGATAGACTTTTCCACAAATGGTGCTGGAACAACTGGATATCCAAATGCAAAAATATAAACTTTTATCCATAATTTGCACCATACATAAAAAATTCACTCAAAATGAAACATAGACCTAAATGTAACCTAAAACTATAAAACGTCAATTAGAAAACATTGGAGAAAATTTTTGTGACACTACGTTAGGCAAAGATTTCTTAGATATAATACCAAATACACAATCCATAAAAGACAAAAATTGATCAATTAGAACTCATCAAAATTAAAAACTTCTCTTAAAAAGATTCTGTTAAAAGAATGAAAAGACAAACCACAACTGGGAGAAAATATTTGTAAATCACATATCTGATAAAGAACATATAAAGAACTCAATAATAAGAAAACAAAAACCCCAATTTAAAAATGGGCAAAAGATTTGAACAGACACTTTACCAAAGAAGATATACAGTTGGTAAATAAGCACATGTAAAGATGCTCAACATCAATAGTCTTTGGTAAAATGCAAATTAAAATCACAATGAGGTACCATGTCATACCTATTAGAATGGCTAAAATTTAAAAGACTGACCATACCCAGGGATGGCAATTTATATTTTATAAATTTCAATTTATATAAAATTGGGTTTCAATTTACATAAAATTCTAGAAGGTGCAAATTAATTTGTAGTGACAGAAAGACTAGTGGTCACCTGAGGAATGAAGGAGAGATTATAAAATGACCCAAGAAAACGATTATTTTTTCTTTTGGTGAGGAAGATTGGCCCTGAGCTAACATCTGTTGCCAATCTTCCTCTTTTTGCTTGAGGAAGATTGTCCCTGAGCTAACATCTGGGCCAATCTTCCTCCATTTTGCATAGGGGACGCCACCACAGCATGGCTTGACTAGCAATGTGTAGGTCCACACCTGGGATCCCAACCCACAAACCCTGGGCCGCCAAACCAGAGCACGTGAACCCAACCACCATGACACCAGGCTGGCCCCAAAGAAAACTTTTGAGGGTAGAGAATTTATTATCTTGATTGTGGTGATAGTTTTAACAGTTATATACATATGTTAAAATTCATCAAATTGTACACTACACATATGTGCAGTTTATTGTATGCTAATTATACCTCAATAAAGCTGTTAAAATAAATTGTGTCCTGTTCGACAAAAAATTATTGGTAGATTCAGCAAAATATCCTGAAGACTACCTCACCCACCATAGTACTTATAAGGATAGGTAAGAGGTGTAATCTAGTCACCTTGCAGGATTCCAGTTGTATATGTAAAATGAAGATAATGCTTACCCCACTGAAAAATGATGAAAATTATTAACTAGTGTTGACTAGGTCCACTGAAAGTGCTAACTATTGTGAAATTTGCTTTATTTTTAGTTACAAAATACGGCATTTATTTCATGTTGTTGGATCTAAGCATATCACTATTGGCTGCATTTATCCCTAAATGCTTTAATTTGGGCAAGCTACTTGATTTGTAATATCAATTAAGTGTATGTGTGGTTCAAGATTTTCAGGCTGTGCTGGTATACTGGCAAAGACTATATTTTGCATGTGGATGATATGCTTATTTAATCTGTACACTAAAAATGTAAAAGAATAGTAGATTTCATAAGTACAAAAAATATTATTGGACTCCATCCATAATCAATTCACCAAATCCACCCGAATGCACCTGAATAGATTTTCCCAAGAGAGAATTTAGTTGCCTATATATCAACACAAAAAGCCTCTTCTCCTGGATCTTCACATTCACTGGCTAAGTGTGCTAAACAAGAACTGCATCAAAAAAACTTGCACTCTGGGGTCACATGAGACTGAGTTCTAATCCCAGCTCTGGCACTCACTTGCAATGAGATCTTGGGCAAGTTACTTAACTGCTTCAATCTGTATCTCTCTTTGTAAAAAGGGAGTAAGATTCTTGCCTTCTGGGCTCTTAACACACATCATCCTGAAAGTTGACAAACCATCTGAACTTCAATATTTAGCCTAAATCTTCACTGCAGTGTTGTTCAAGTATAACACTTTGGTAAAGGAAAGGAACCGACCCTACTAGGGTCTTGCACTATGGTTTGATCTGTCTCTCTAGGGCCCGTGTCAAAGACAGGTTTATTTCTTCTAACTCATTTATTAAGTTACTCAGACATCATTCCCAACTCTTGAGAAGTGGAAATTTACTTGACTGAGGTTTATGAGAATTAACCAAATATGGGGACACATTTATAAATGAGCTACTAGTCACAAGCATCATTCATTCTACAAATATTTCTTAAGTACTTACTATATGTCAGGGAGTCTGCAGTAAACAAATCTCAGCTTACTATTCGTTAGGGACTGAATTGTATCCCCCAAAATTCATATGTTGAAGCCCAAACCCCCAATGTGACTGTATTTAGAGATGGAGCCTTTAAAGAGATAATTAAGGTTAAATGAGGTCATAAGCGTGGGCCCCTAATCCAATGGGACTCATGTCCTTATGAGAAGAGGAAGAGACACCAGGAGCGTCAAACAGAGAAGATGTCATGTGAGGACACAGCGAGAAGGAAGCCATCTGCAAGCCAATGAAAGAGGCCTCAGGAGAAACTAAAACTGCTAACACCTTGATCTTGGACTTCCAGCCTCCAGAACTGTGAGAAAATACATTTCTGTTCTTTAAGCTGCCCACTCTGTGGTATTTTGTTATGGCAGTCCTAGCAGACTAAGATGCGATTTTAACTGAAAAACTGGCACATCTGGTTTGAGAAGGTTTTTTCAGGTCATAGGTCAAGAGGAAAGTCACACAATTTAGAAGCTGAAAATGTGGAGGAAATGTTTTCAGAAATGCCCTGAGAATGAATGCCCCTATACTACTGCCATTTCTTGAGTATTGGCCAATTTTTCCCTATGAATCTTTCAGGGAGAGTTGTTGTAAGCAGCAGTGGTATTATTACGCCATGCAATTTGCCAGCATAGGAAAGTTTGCACGGGAACAGTGACTCTGAGGTAGCCCCTGGCAGCCCCATCTCAGAGTACCCAGTGCTTGATCCTGGGCATCTCCCTTTGATTTCCTCTTCCAGCCCTGAAAGTTCTCATTTTTGCTCCCTCTCTTTCTCTCTTAGAGAATAAAACTAGTCAGGACCATGTATCCACTAATAGATGAAAATTTGGTCCTAAAAACTGATCTTTGATCTTAATAGTAAATTTTCCTTGAGTATATATTGTTACACAGGTGTGCTGTCTTTTGGGTGGGTTTGCAACAGCTTTGGGGTTCTCAAGGGAAGCTGTGTCATCTACAAGGTGGCTCTTGGTCTCTAGATGATTATATAAACCAAGAGAAGCCACCTCCACCCCATACCAGGAAGGAGGAGAGCAGGGAGCTGGGGAGGTGATGCAAAGGGTAGAAGCTTTGGAAGAAAACAGACTTTTCTTCTAGTCTGCACTGCTCTCAGCCCACATCCCAACAGAGAAGCCTGCAGTATCCCCAGAGCTTTAGCTCTTGACTCTAAACTGGCGGTTCCCATGTTGTTATTCTCAATCCCAATTTCTCAAAGAGCCCTGGTACTATATCTGTAATTGCCTCCTGGACATTTTCACTTAGATGGCCCAGACTCATCTCTCACTAATCTACCTCACCATAACCTTCAGCAATAACATTTTGAGGGTTCTTAAGTGTCAGGAACCATCCCATTAAATCCAGTTATCCATTTAATTCCGAGTACAGGATTCTTTATTTTAAATTTCCTATCCTTTGGCCTCATCACAATATAGGCCTCATCTGGAGAGTGTTTTCCCCTTTTATCTATTTTTTTATTGTTCAAATTGTCCGGCCTTTAATAAACAAACTAAACGTTACTATTTCTGAACGGTCATTTTTATACATAAAAACACATTTTAGATACTTTACACATCCCACCCTCATCCTATGAATATGTGCTCACAGAAAGTTTTGGAATGAAGAAAAGACTATTCAGAGGTTTACTTTGGTTTTAAAAATTAATATTAAATGTATTAAATTTATTCAAGTCACTAACCAAATAAACACCAAACACAGACCAACGATGAGAATGTGTCATGAACCAAGGAGTCCAACTGATCCAATTATGAGCACCTGATATCCATTTGAAAAAGAATACAGAAACCTCATTATTCCTTAAACTTTTAAGTTCAGCTTACAAATATTACTCTTATATTTGTAACTCTAGCAAATTTTAACAATCACTTTTAAGAGCTTTTGGAGAACATTGATTCTAATGTTCAAATATTTAAAACTAAACTTATAAATTTAATATATTCAATTTACTTTTTTAAAGTACTTCATTGTATTTAACCAAGAAATTTTCCATGTACTTTAAGTAATTCTCATATATCTGATAAATTTATAAATATGATGGATCTTAAGTTCTCTTAAATGTTCCAATTCTACATATAAAGTAATTAAATTCCAACTAAGAAATCTCAGCTCAAATTCAACTATTCAAAGGTGTAAAATCTCTATCTTGGGTTTTTTACATATGAACTTCAAATTGATCCAGTACCATTTGTTCAAAAGACAAGGACTATCCTTTATCCCCTGAATTGCCTTACTCCTTTGTCAAAGATCAGTGGCCTATATTTGTGTGGGTCTATTTCTGAGTTCTCTATTCTGCTCCGTATCTATCCTTTCACCAGCACCATGATGTCTTGCCTTGATTACTGTAGCTGTACAGTAAGCATTGAAATTGGGTAGTGTGAATCCTCCAATTTTGTTCTTCAGTGGAATGTTTGCTATGCTAGGCCTTTTGCCTTTCCATATAAATTTTAGAATCAATGTGTTGATGTTCACAAAATAGCGTGCTGGGATTTTTATTGGGATTACACTGAATCTATAGATCAATTTAGGAAGAATTTACATTGTAGGGGAAGAGGGAGAATCCCCCTCTGCCCTTTCCCTTAAGGTTCTTATGGCTGGCCAAATAATTAAGAAGACAGGTTAGCAGGAGAAAATAATACCAAGTTTAATAACATGTATACATGGGAGAAACTCAGAAATGAGCAGCTCGTCCTTCTGTCTAAGCTGCTTGCTTAAGTATTGTAGCTAAAGGTGAGGAAGGTGTTGGGGGTGGGTAGTGGTTTGGGATTTCAGAGGGGAAGAAGACAATTCACATGGGGATAGAAATGCAAATGTTTGTCTGACAACTTTTTTCAGGGCCACCTATAGACAAAGTGGCCAGGGAGAGACAGAATTTTTGATAAGAGAGGCTTGGTGCCTTTCCTATTGTAACATCTATTTTACATTATATTACAGCCATCATGATAATAACTCCTTCCTGAAACAGATCTTTTATTTTAAATTCTTTAGGTAGTTTGGGAGGGGAAACTCAAATGTTCTTCCTGAGTTTTCTGAGTCTTTATTGTCTTCAGCTTGAAACAATCCGCATACCAGAGTGGTACATCTTGGGGTGGCCTGCCCTGAGCACTATCAACATTTTAACAACCCAGTCATGAACAAGGGCTATCTCCCCATTTATTTAGATCTTCTTTGATTTCTTTCATAAGTGTTTTGTGGCTTCCACATATAGATTTTATACATATTTTGTTATATATCTAAGTATTCATTTTTTGGATGCTATTGAAAGAGGTTTAGGTTTTTTTTTTTAATTTCAAAATCCAGCTGATCATTACTGGCATATAGGAAAGCAATTGCCCTTTGTATATTAACCTTGTATCTTGCTACACTTTCTTATCAGTTCCAGTAGTTTTTGTGTTGATTCTTTGGGATTTTCTACATAGACCATCATGTCATCTGTGCTAATGACAATTTTATTTCTTCCTTTCTAATCTGTATACCTTTTATTCCCTTTTCTCATCTTATTGCACTGGCTAGGACTTCCGGTACGATGTTAAATAGAAGTAGTGCAAGGCATCCTTGCCTTGTTCCCAGTCTTAAGGAGAAAGTATCAAGTCTGTCACCATAACTATGTTGCTCACAGGACTTTTGTAGATGTTCTTTATCAAGCTCTATTTCTAGTATGCTGAGAGTTTTTATCATGAATGGGTGTTAGAGTCTGTCACATGTCTTTTCTGCATCAAATGATACGATCATATGATTGTTCTTCTTTGTTTAGCCTGTGGATGTGGGTTATATTGATTGATTTTCATATGTTGAACCAGCCTTGCATACCTGAAATAAATCCCAGTTGATTATGGTGTATAATTCTTTTAATATGTTAATGGATTCAATTTGCTAACATTTTGTTGAGGACTTTTACATGTAAGTTCATTAGTGATATTGGTCTTCAGTTTTCCTTTCTTGTAATGTCATTACTTGATTTTGGTACTAGAGTAATGCTGGTTTCATATAATGAGTTAGAAAGTGTTCCCTATGTTTCTATTTTTCTGGAAAAGATTATGGAGAATCAGTATCATTTATTCCTTAAATATTTGGTAGAATTCACCAGGACTGGTGCTTTCTTTTTTGGAAGGTTGTTAACTGTTGATTGAATTACTTTAGTAGACACGGCACTATTTAGGTTATCTATTTCTCCTTTTGTGAGTTTTGATAGTTTGCGTCTTTCAGAGAGTTGGTTCATTTCCAAATTTGTGAGCATAAAGTTGTTTGTAGTATTCCTTTATTGTCTTTTTAATGTCTATGAGATGGTCTTATACGACATATAAATATATTTTCCATTTAAAGAATTTTAAAGGACTCCTGTATTTTTTTTGCATGTTTGCAACATCTTAGGACCATGCAACATGAATGGATATTAAAATGATACTCCTTTGAATTCTGGATATATCTCTTTTATTTGTCTATCTTGTTGCAACTTCCAAGGTCATTCTCCCAATAGGAGTAGAAGGAATCTGAGCATACTTATAGTGTTTAAGAAATTTGAGGCTAAAAGAGCAATAGGTCAGCCTTGTAATTCCAGTTTAAAATTGTTAATTGAGTAATTTATTTAGACTTGTGATTTTTAAGTATAAATCTTAGTATAATTATGTACAGTCTTAAATATTTAAGAGATCTTAAGAATAAGCATATTTATAAGTTTATTTTATAGATTTATAAGCATTTTTAAATCTTCAGAAAAGTTTCATTGTCAGACAAACGAAGTACTTTAAAAATCAAAATATTTAATATTAAAAATAAGTTAAATATAGGAAAGAGTGTAATTAACTTTGTAAATCAAAACATTACCCAAAAGGCCACGTTAAGAGTGATTACTGAAATTTATTGACATAAATGGAGTAAAAACATCTGTAAGCTAAGTTTAAATATTCAAGGAAGTACTAGGTTTTCAAACGTAACTTTAAAAAAATGAATATTAATTTTAAAACCAAAGTAAATTCTTTGACTTGCCTTTTGTGGGCAGAAAGCCACTTTTACGGCCACCAAAAACGCACACTTAAGGGTGCTAGCATTTTGAGGTCAGAGAACTTATAAGTAGAGAAGGCCAGGCAGGCAGTACAGAGGGTGCATTTTCACAAGTGCTTGGTGGCGGATCGATTCTTAACAAAGTGCCATCCCTGAAGATAACCTATCACCAAGAGTTATAGTACCTTGGTGTGCTTGAAAAGGCAAACCAACTCCATACTTCCCAAAGATTGAAATGAATAAGGAGGAGGAAGAGAAGTAGAGTTTGTGATGAGATTGGCTCTGTTTCATTCTTTCTTTTCTTCTTATTTGGGGAGGAAGATCAGCCCTGAGCTAACATCCATGCCAATCCTCCTCTTTTTGCTGAGGAAGCCTGGCCCTGGGCTAATATCTGCGCCTATCTTCTTCCATTTTATATGGGACACTGCCACAGCATGGCCTGACAAGCAGTGCTGCGGTGCATCGGTGAGCGCCCGGGATCTGAGCCCAGGCTGCCAGCAGCGGAGCGTGTGCACTTAACCGCTACGCCATGGGGCCGGCCCCTGGTCCTGTTTCTTAATTGTGCACTTTAACAAAGCTGCAGGAATACTCGACTTGTTAGCACTTGAAGCTGAAGGTGTGCCCTTTCAGCAAGATCAGAAACTTATACGGGGCATTAAGACAGAACCTCAGACCCTTCAGCAGCTTAAGAGAACACTAACCAGTGCCTCCAAGTGTGTCTAACAATCACAGTGGCCAGCCTGGATGATACGGCAGATGCCAACAGACACAGCGCTCAGCCACAGACTCGTTCTCCATCTAGCCAAAAATAGTGTCTTCCCTTTTCAGACCTTGTGTGACCATATATTGGTCAACCGCTTTAACCTTTTGGGTTAAAAGTATCACACAAGCACAGGCGACTTTATCCTGATCCCAAACAATTCTTCATAAACAAAGTGGCTACACTTACTAGCAGTAAATAAAATGCACAAGGAAGAGAACTAACATTTGTCAAGTACATATGATGTGCTGGTATTACAGGAATTATTTCAGTTAATACTCCTAACAACCCGGTAAGGTAGATATGACTATCCCCATTTAATAGAGGATTGGAAATTGAAGCTTTGAAAGTTTCAATAATTTATCTAAGGTCATGAGGCAGGAAACAGCAGTGCCAAGCCTTGAGCTTCCTAAGCTCTTGCTCTTAATTCAACAACTGTCCAACAGAAATATAATACAAGCCACAAATGTGAGCCACATATGTAATTTTAAGTTTTCTTGTAGCCACATTTAAAACGTAAGAAGAAGAAACAGATGAAATTAATTTTAATAACATATTTTATTTATCCCAGTATACCCAAAATATAATTTAAGCATGTACATCAATATAAAAATTATTAATGAGATAGTTTACATTCTTTTTTTTCATACTAAGTCCCCAGAATCCAGTGTGCTCTTTTAGCACATCTCTATTTGGACTAGCTATATGTCAAGTGCTCTACAGCCCACGTGGCTAGTGGCTACCACATTGAATGACACAGATCTAACCTCTGGTCACCATACCAGAGACTGCTGTACCTCCCTGGATTAGAACCAGCTGTACTACACCTGTGACAGAACTGAAAAGAAAAATGTTACAGATTCAAAATCAAACTGCTAGAAAACCGTATATTTTCTGGTCAAAAGACAAATGAAAGGAAATAATTCGTCTGCTGCATTCCTCTGCACAACAATCATAAATGCACCAACTGCGCTGAGCTGTTTACCTCAATGGGACTGGAAACCAATGATCTAAAACTCGTAAATCCACACATTCAGAAAGTGTAGACTGCCGAGGAGAGTAGTAAACTCAAATGAGTCCTATCTGAATTCTTCTAGCTGTCCTTTTCAAATCGATTTTAGAGGAATCCCCCACAAATTATACAGTGCTACATAAATTTTATGCATCCCTCTACCATCCACTCTAACAAAACTCCCTCCAGGGGCTTAGTTTGGGTTAAGGAATTTCCTTTATTTATTTTCCATTTCCTTCCTGTTGTAACTGTATTTTTATCCATCCTGCTTTCCCCTCTTCCTTTCCTCTCTTTTCTAGTTGGTTTCCCAGATTCTTAAACCTGCCCTAGGTTTTTTGTTTTGTTTTGTCTTTCAACATTAACCGTATTACTTTGCTGCTGCTTTTCACTGATTGCCTGCCATGCAGATCACGTTCCCTCCTGCCTGGAGGAGAGAGAGAAAACCTCTCCAGCACCACCATCAGTGCTGCTCCAGGCCCCGCCTGATAGGAGCAAGGGAAGGAGGGACGTTGGAGACTTCTGCAGCACACAACTCCCGGTGAGGGAAAGCGGAGTGGGGTGGAATGTGTCCAGCTGCCAGTGCAAGTTTTCAGAGAAATTTTTAAAAAACATAACATTGTAAAATTCATCTACTTTGGTTGTTCTGGATTATGTTTACAAAACGAAAACAGCTTAATTTTTTTTAGACTTCAGAATAATACAAAGAGTGAAAAGAAGAAAGGAAAAAGCACCCGAAATTCCACTAGCAGAGAGAACCACTATTAGCATTTAATTTTTTAAAATCTTCATTTAGTTTTTAACCCACAGAAGGTTAGTGAGCTGCCCCTCACCCCCACCCAGGGTGAGATGGGAAAGAAAGAAGCAGTTCTGACTTAGTTCTGACATAATCCATATTTAAGTCTGAAATGAGCACAAAAGTTAAATTACAAATGAGCTATTTCTCACTCAACCTGCAAGTAATCTTTATCTGAATTATGTCCTTTTGAATGTAATTATGGGATAAAATAAGAATAATAATAAAACTCATCATTTACTGAATACTAGTTATGTGCCAAGCATTAAACTGGGTGCTTGGCATATGTTTTCTCATTTTAATTCTTGTCACAATTCTATGAGTTACGGAGTACTTTTTCCATTATACAGGTGAAGAAATTGAGACTCAGAGAGCCTAAGTCCAGCTACTAAGTGACAGAATTAGGATTTGAACTTAGGCCTGTCTGATTCCAAAGGCTATGTTCTTTTTGCTATACCATACTGCCGTAGCTAAAGTCATCATGAAACTGTGCCAACTAGAGCTGAATGTTTATTGTTTTCCAGAAAATAGTAAGTTACTAAATTTACCTTTACCAGTTTTAGAACCTAAAAAGTTGGGTCTAAGAACCTGAAGATAAATATGAAGTAATTTAATTCTGGCAGGAAAATAGCTAGAATTTCCACCATACAACTTCACCAGCCCTAGGGACAGCAGAAGAGTTTCCTCACTGCAGGAACTCTGCACTCTAGGAGACTTTGGAAAGGAAGTGTGTGCGCACCAGCCAGCTACCATCTCTTTCAGGGCCAGGAGAGCCCTGAGCTCTGGTTGCAAGGCAACCACCCCTGTTTTCTACAAAATCAAAAGAAGCCTCTAAAAAACCAGCTAGTGGGAGAAACATTTTGTTTTTGGTCAACAACCATCCTTCACCTCTAAGGGCCACATGGTTTGGACTGTTTTTCCAGGGGAAGCATTGAGGTTTGAGTGAATTAAGAAGTTTACATTCGCTATCCACAATCTCTGTATACATACGCCCTAACATCTAGTTTTATTTACAACTACTTAAGATCTTTAGAGAAAAATTTGTTCATAATACAAAGAAGACATATAAAGAACTCTTGGCAATGGGTTAAACTGATGAAGGCAAGGTTGTAGAAAGCCCACTGGAAATCTGATGACCAGATAGGTAGCCAATGACTCTGCAATGCACTCTTCTTTAGATCACTAATTCCTGACATTGTCATATCATGGAATTCAAAGAAAATGATAACTCTTGTATAGCACAATGGGGTAAACTAGAGGATAGCTGGAGGAAATCATTAAGGTTTCCTCATGTAATATATTTATGACTGAGAAATAAAATAAAAGTATTAGGAAAGATATTAAGGACAGAAATATTTAAAACTTCTAAATAAGATATTTTCAGATTTTTAATGAGAAATCTGAGCTTGCTCCTTTGAACATAACTTTTTCATATAAGGTTTTATGCATAAATTAGCTACATATACTTGCAGACACAGGTTTTTAAATCATGATCTCTTTAGAATTCTTGGCACCATCAATGAGAAACTTTGCACAAGCAGATGATTAAAATTTTTAAACATTTTATAATCATTCAAAAATTCACAACTACTAAAGCTATAATTAGCGAATCTGAGCTCTTCCTCTTATTTTAAATTGAAATGTCTGCTGATAATATAAATGTTTCAAAACCAACAAAACTTGTTCATATCAAGAATTTCAAAATAATATTGAAATTCTAATTTGCAGAATGCACACAAATTGTTGGTATAGTTCTTCTGAAGATAACATGGATGCCACAAAAAGGGCATATCGATAGCACATGAACAGATCTATCAGTATGTGAAGACAGAGATTTGGGGTGGCCATCTGGTGCTGTGCCTTCACCAAAGGGATGCATCCAGACCAATATTTCATACTTTTAACCATTCATGGCACACTCATTGGGACGTTCTGCCCTGGATGAAGATCACAAACCTGCATGGACCTTTTTCCAAAGTATAATCTCTGGTTGTCCTTCACTACACACATTCTACTTCCTGCAATCCAAACAGCCTTTCTCTCTTTACCTATCTGGTATCATCCCTTAACCTTCCACTACCTGGCTCCCTCCACTTCACTGAGTTCTCTTTAGAGAGGGCCCACTTAGACTCTCATTCTTCATACCACACAAGAATCACCAAGGGATCTCAAAATGAAACTCCCATAATGGATGTCAAATCTCTAATTTAAATTCTAAATTAAATACAACTTTTTAAGAGCCTTTATACTTAACTTTTTAATAATCTTTTATAGTCCCATGGGAACTTTCATGTGTACACATCATCTTCAGATCCTTAGGACGATCCTTTAAAGAGACAGGGTAAGTATTATTTTTCCCATTTTACATGAGAAGCTGATACAGAGAGACTTAAATAACTGGCCCAGAATCATTCTACTAATAAACAGTGAGCTCCAAGCTCCTGACTCATAAGCCAGTGCTCTTCTTCTCTGTCACACCTGTTACCTACTTGAAGTTAACTACTCATGCCCTGTAACTAAAATGGTTGCCCTTCCCAACTAAAAAGCAGAAGAGGGTAGTGTGAAGAGTTACCTTTGTGTCTCCAGGGCCTGCAGTCCTTCACTCACTTACTGTGGCCCAAAGTGGATAGACTTCAAGGGTGACCAGGACTGTCCAGGAAAGGTCCTGCTAAAGGGGGTCTGGATCTAGGGCAGGGTGGAGAAAATCACCCCTTCCTTCTCCTCAGCTCCTGTTCTGCCCCTGTTTCCCCACCCTTCAGCCTGACCACTACCCTGCATTTTCCTTTGTTCGAAGAGTGTGAAACCAATCAAAATAAACTTGATTGAAGGCAACTGCACAGAGAAAAGGACACCACAAAGACAAGCAGGGTCTACACGTGAGGGAAGCCAGGGCAGTCCTTCTTCACCTGGAGAAGGTGAAAGAAGAGTGGTTTCTCTGCAGATTAGCCAGAGCCTTTAAGCACTTGCTGGCAGTGTCATCAACTGCACCTTACTTCCTCTAGTATTTGTTACTTGATGGACCCCCATCATGGACAATGCTGCACCCCAGGAATAATGATGCTGCCAGTTTTCTCTGTTATGGCCAAAATGGGCCTGCATGCTCAAGAAGCATTAAATTCTTAGTGTCAGTGATCATACTTTAGATGGATACTACAGCTATGCAACCATATGTTCCAGTATAGCATTTCTTATGCATCACTGAAAATATGGCGAAATGTCAGCAAAAAGATTGTAGGCTGAAGCTTAGTTCATTCCCAGCTGTCTCTCAGCAGATATATACTGCTTCTCAGAAAGGATAGCATTGTATATTCATCCAGTTAGAGTCCATCTTTCTAAATGATTAACTGTCATTGCCTCAAATTCTCAAACATAATTTTAGCTTTGGCAACTTTTGCCTCCATGATTTTTTTCATCACATGGATGTCCTCCTTCTGTTAGGGAAGAAGGGAAAAAACACACTGCTCGCTAGTATCCCGCCCTCCTCAGCTGTAGTTCTTGCCAAGTTCTCTTTATGCCCTTCATGCCCTAAAGTCCTAGTTGAACCCCTCATGAACTTACAAATCAAGACGACTGTCAAGGTTGTTTACACTGCATTACTATTTAAACTCCTCTCTATACAAATCAAAATGAAATTACACCACTATTTTAATTTAACATTTCCCATAAAAGGCTGATGGTTGGTACTTCAGGTGAAAACCCAACATGGTAAACCATTTATAACCAATTCATGTAACTCAATTGTGAGAGTTTGCCATGGTTTTTCCATTTTGGTGATATAAGGATGTTTCACACCTTCATCAAATGGGTCAGCCGCAAATCTCAGAAAGTTTTTAGCCATGAACATTAAAAACTGTAGTAACAAGATGAATACTGGTTTACAATGAAAATTTCAGGAGCAGTAAAGATAGTGACTATCAAAGAGTTAAAAAGTAATAATGTAACTTAATAACCTCTAGACCCAGCAATACATCAAAACGGTCTATAGTAAACTAGCCTTTTCTTATACTTTTAATTTATTTTTAATTTTAATGGATTGTTTTCAATTTTGTACTCCTCAAAATGAGAAACCCATTAACTCAGAAAAAAGTCAAGCAAAATTTGTTATATGTTAGCAAGTTTTCGCAGAGCTCTACTTATGTTATTTTTTCTGATTCCAAATTAAAAGTCCCATAGTTCTTGAACACTATCATATGCTCAACCTATTTGGCTTTCAGTAGGATTGGGCATAGGTGACCCCTCCTTCCTTTCTGAAGCACTTTTCTCTCTTGGCTTCCCTGATGACACAGTCTCCTGGATTTCCTTCAACCCCATTAGCTACTCCTTCTGAGCCTCCTTTGCTGGCTCCTCCTTGTGTTCCCACCTTGGAATTGTTGGTGTTCCTCAGAGCTCAGTCTTAGACTTTCTCTCTGTTTTTCTCACACTTTCCTTAGGTAAATATGTCCACTCCTGAGATTTTAAAGGCTGTTTCCTTCCTGACTTCCAATACTATATCTCCGGCTTAGACTTTTCTATCTCAACTTCTGCACTTGCATGTGTTTCAGAGAGCTTAAACTTAACATGAAAGATAGAAAAGGAATTAAAATTCAAGTGTTCAAAGAAGAAAATGTCTAGGCAACATATTTTTGTTTATCTTTTGCTTCAATATCTCTCCAACAGTTTTTTTAACTGTATTGAAGTATAATTGAAATACAGTAAACTGCACATATTTAAAGTATACAATTTGATCAGTTTTGACAAGTATTTATACTTGTGAAACAATCACCACAAATATTTCATCACTCCAAAATTTTTGCCATGTCCTTTTGTAATCCCTCCCTCCCTCTACCCCTATTTCCAGGCAACCATTGTTCTACTTTCTATCCCTATAGATTAGTTTGCATTTTCCAGAATTTTATATGAATGGATTCATATAGTATGTATTCCCTTGTGCCTGAATTCTTTCACTCACCATAATGATTTTGAGATTCATTAAATCTTTAAGAAACTGCTGATTCCAGCTCAAGATGGCGATGTAGGGGGCTCCTGAACTCACCTCCTCCTATGGCCACAACAAATCTATAGTTACATACAGAACAATTCTCTCTGAAAGAAATCCAGAAGCTAACTGAGTGACTTCTCACAGAGGAGGAAAAAAAACCCACATGAAAATGAGTAGGAGAGGCTAAGACACAATCTCTTGCCATAAACTCCAACCCTGGTGTGGTGATGCACAACTGGGAGGGAACTCACAATTCCCAGCTTCTCCCTGAGGAGTGAAGGGTTTGGACCTAACATCTGGAGCCTCAACTTTTAAGACTTCCATCTGAGAGACGAGCCCCCAAAACATCTAGCTTTTGCATCTACAAGACTCACAGGGTTATAGCAAACTCAGAGGCAGTTCTTAAAGAGCTTGAACGGACTCACCGTGGCTATCCACCAGTGTAGAGGGCCCAGTGTAGAGACAGCAGACTAAAACTCACCCAGTCTTCTTGTGAAAGAGGCCTATTTTCTTATCTTAAAAGCTGCGGCATGAGGGGCAGGCTTCTAATTTAAAACACATCTAGGGATAGACTATAACAGTCTCCAGAGACTATGGAGGCTGGTGGGTGCCATATTCCTACTCTCCCTCTGCCTTACTCCAGGTTGCAGTATCTCTGAAAAAGGAGCTTGTGCACACATATGGCACCCTACCTTTTGTGGTTGCTGCCCAGTGGACACACTCTTTGATAGCCTGGCTCTGGTGGCCAGTGGGTCTTGTGTTCACAGGTTCAATGGGATGGTAGCAAACAAAGAAACAGTTCTTTTCTCTCTCTTTTTTTTTTTTTTATTTATTTTTTGTGAGGAAGATCAGCCCTGAGCTAACATCCATGCCAATCCTCCTCTTTTTGCTGAGGAAGACCGGCTCTGGGCTAACATCTATTGCCAATCCTCCTCATTTTTTTCTCCCCAAAGCCCCAGTAGATAGTTGTATGTCATAGTTGCACATCCTTCTAGTTGCTGTATGTGGGACGCGGCCTCAGCATGGCCGGAGAAGCAGTGCGTCGATGCGCGCCCGGGATCCGAACCCGGGCCGCCAGTAGCGGAACGCACGCACTTAACCGCTAAGCCATGGGGCCGGCCCAAGAAACAGTTCTTAACCAGCTATCCCCTCAGGGCTCAGTGCCAAGGGAGCAGAGAGAAACTCCCATTTGCCAGTCTTCCTCTGAAAGAGGTATATTTACATACTTTAAAAGCTGCTGACTGAGAGTCCAGCTTCCAATAACTCTGCATCTAGGTGCTGACTGAGATCTTCCTCTTTGAAACACTGGCAGGTCTTGGCACATTCTCAACTACTGGGAGCCACTAAGAACAAAGAAAGCTGTTTGGACAATCAGAAAGATTTTAGAGACAAACAAGAGCTAGGGCAGTGGTTAAAGATAAGGTTCATCTCCTATAGGAGACCACCACTCCTTCAAGATTGGAAGAGGTGGCTGCCTTATCTAATGCACAGAAACCACCACAGAGAGTCAAGGAAAGTGAAGAAACAGAGGAATATGTTCCAAACAAAAAAACAAGATAAAATCTCAGAAAAAGAACTTAATGAAACAGAGATAAATGATTTACCTAATGGAGAATTCAAAATAATGGTCATAAAGATGCTCACTGAGCTCAGGAGAACAGTGCAGGAACAAAGTAAGAATTTAAACAAAGAGATAAAAACTATAAGAAAGTAACAAACAGAAATCGCAGAGCTGAAGAATACAATAACAATTGAAAAATTCTATAGAGGGGTTCAACATCAGAATAAATGAAGCCAAAGAAAGAATCAGTGAACTCAAAGACAGAGCAGTGGAATTCATCCAATCAGAGCAGCACAAAGAAAAAAGAATGAAAAAGAGTGATGATAGCTTAAGGGACTTGTGGAACAACATTAAGCAGACACATATTAACATTATAGGGGTCCCAGATGGAAAAGAGAGCAAGAAAGGGACAGAAAACTTATTTGAAGAAATAATGATTGAAAATTTCCCTAACCTGGGGAAGAAAACAGACAGCCAGATGCAGGAAGCTTAGAAAGTTCTAAATAGGATGAATCTAAAGAGACCCACACCAAGATACATTATAATTAAGTCATCAAAAGTTAAAGACAAGAAGAGAATCTTAAAAGCAGCAAGAGAAAAACAACTTATTATGTGCAAGGGCCCCCATAAGACTATCAGAAGATTTTGCAGCAGAAACTTTGCCAGCCAAAAGGGAGTGGCATGAAACATTCAAAATACTCGAAGAAAAAACAACAAGCCAAGAATACTCTACCCAGCAAAGCTGTCTTTCAGAACTGAAAGAGAGATAAACAGTTTTCCAGATACGCCAAAGCAGAAGAAGTTCATCACCACTAGACAGGTTATAGGAAATGTCAAAGAGACTTCTTTCAGCTGAAATTAACAGGTCCTAATTAGTAACAGGAAAACATATGAAAGTATAAATCTCACTGGTAAAGGTAAATATACAGTTAAAATTAGAATAATCTAATGTAATGGTGGTGGGTTAATCACTTATAAATCTAGTATGAATGTTAAAACACAAAAGTGGTAAAAAATAACTATAACTACAATAATTTGTTAATGGATACATAAGATAAAAAGATAAAAATTGTGACATGAAAAACACAAAATGTGAGGGGAGCAGTAAAAAGTGTAGAGCTTTAGATTGCATTCAAACTTAAGTTGTTATTGACTTAAACTGTTATAAATATAAGTTGTTTCATGTAAGCATCATGGTAACCACAAAGCAAAAGCCTACAATAGATACACAGAAGATAAAGAGAAAGGAAGCTAAGCATATCACGACAGAAAATTATCAAATCACAAAGGAGCAAGAGAAGAAGAAAGAAACAAAGGAATTACAAAACAGCCAGAAAACAATTAACAAAATGGCAATAAGTCCATACCTATCAATAAACACTTTAAATGCAAATAGACTAAATTTTCCAGTCAAAAGACATTAAGTGGCTGAACTGATTTAAAAAACACAAGACCCATTATATCCTGCCTATGAGAGACACATTTTAGCCTTAAGGACAAATACAGACTGAAACTGAAGGATGAAAAAGATATTCTAAGCATATGGAAACCAAAAGAAAGTTAGGGTAGCTATACTTAGACAAAATATACTTTAAGGCAAAAACTGTAATAAGAGACAAATAGGGTCATTATATAATGATAAAGGTGTCAATCCAACAAGAAGATATAACATTTGTAAATATTTATGCACCCAACATAGAAGCCTCTAACTACATAAAGCATATATGAACAGACCTAAAGGGAGAAATAGATAGAAATACAATAATAGTAGGGGACTTCAATATCCCACTTTCATAATGAATAGATATCCAGACAGAAAATCAATAAAGTAACACTAGACTTAAATGAGACATTAGACCAGATGGATTTAACAGACATTTACAGAAAACTCCATGCAAAAGCAGTAGATTACACATTCTTCTCAAGTGCACATGGAACATTCTCCAGGATAGATCATATGTTAGGCCACAAAACAAGTCTCAACAAATTCAAGAAAATAGAAGTTATATCAAGTATCTTTTCTGACCATAGTGCTATGAAACTAGAAATCAATAACAGGAGGAAAGCTGGAAAATTGACCAATACATTGAAATTAAACAAAATACTCTTGAGCAACCAATGGATCAAAGAATAATACAGAAGGAAAATCAAAAAAGTTGTGAAACAAATGAAAACGGAAACATATCATACCAAAACCAGGACTATGCAAAACTTAGAGCTGCAAAAGCAGTTCTAAGAGAGAAGTTTATAGTGATAGACACGTACATCAAGAAAAAAGAAAGATCTCAAAAAAACACCTAACTTTACACCTCAAAGAACTAGAAAAAGAACAAACAAAGTCCAAGGTTAGCAGAAGAAAGGAAATAATAAAGATTAGAGCAGAAATAAATGAAATAGAGACTAGGAAAACAATAAAGAAAAATTAACAAAACCAAGAGCTGGTTCTTTAAAAATTGACAAATTGTTAGCTAGACTAACCAAGAAAAAAAAATAGAAGACCCAAATAAATAAAATTATAAATGAAACAGGAGACATTACAACTGACACCACAGAACTACAAATGATCTTAAGAGACTACTACAAACAACTATACACCAACAAGTTGGACAACCTAGAAGAAATGGATAAATTTCTAGAAACAAACAATCTTCCAAGATTGAATCATGAAGAAATAGAAAATCTCAACAGATTGATTACTAGTACAGAGATTGAATCAGTAATCAAAAACCTCCCAACAAACAAAAGTGTAGAACCAGATGCTTCACTGGTGAATTCTACCAAACATTTAAAGAATTAATACCAATCCTTCTCAAACTCTTCCAAAAAACAGAAGAGGAAAGAAGACTTCCAAATTCATTTTACAAGGCTAGCATTATCCTGATACCAAAACAAGACAAGGACACTATAAGAAAAGAAAATTATAGGCCAATATCCCTGATGAACATAGATGCAAAAATCCTCAACAAAATATTAGCAAACCAAATTCAAAAATACATTAAAAGGATCTTACACCATGATCAAGCGGGATTTATTGCAGGGATACAAGGACGGTTCAATATCTGCAAATCAATCAATGTGATACAACACATTAACAAAATGAAGAATAAAAATCACATGCTCATCTCAATAGATACAGAAAAAGCATTTGACAAAATTCAACATTCATTCATGATAAAAATTCTCAACAAAGTGTGTATAGAGGGAACATAATAATAAAGGCGATATATGACAAGCCCATAGCTAACATCATACTCAATGGTGAAAAACTGAAAGCTTTTCTTCTAAGATCAAGTACAAGACAAGGATGCCCACTCTCACCACTTTTATTCAACACAGTACTGGAAGACCTCACCAGAGCAATTAAGCAGGAAAAAGAAATAAAATACATCCAAATTAGAAAGGAAGAAGTCAAACTGTCTCTATTTGCAGATGACGTGATTTTTATATAGAAAACCCTAAAGACTCCACCAAAAAATTGTGAGAACTAATAAACGAATTCAGTAAAGTTGCAGAATACAAAATCAATATACAAAAATCAGTTGAGCTTCTCTACACTAATAAACTATCAGAAAGAGAAATTAAGAAAACAATCCTATTTACAATTGCATCAAAAAGAATAAAATACCTAGGAATAAATTTAGCAAGGAGGTGAGAGACTTATATACTAAAAACTATAAAACATTGACAAAAGAAATTGAAGAAGACACAAATAAATGGAAAGATATTCTGTGCTCAGGGATTATAAAAATTAATATTGTTAAAATGTTCATACCACCCAAAGCAGTCTATAGATTCAATGCAATCCCTATCAAAATTACAATAGCATTTTTCACAGAAATAGAACAAACAATCCTAAAATTTGTATGGGACAAAAAAGACCCCAAATAGCTAAAGCAATCTTGAGAAAGAAGAACAATGCTGAAGGCATCACGCTTCTTGATTTCAAACTATATTACAAAGCTATAATAGTCAAAACAGAATGGTACTAGCATAAAAACAGACACATAGACCAATGAAACAGAATCAAGATGCCAGAAATAAACCCATGCATATATGGTCAACTATTATTTGACAAAGGAGCCCAGAACACTCAATGGAGAAAAGATAGTCTCTTCAATAAATGGTGCTTGGAAAACTGGATATTCACATGCAAAAGAATGAAACTGGACCCCTATCTTACACCACTCACAAAAATTAACTCCAAATGGATTAATGACATATGTAAGACCTGAAACCATAAAACTCCTAGAAGAAAATACAGGGGAAAACTCCTTGACAGTGGTCTTGGCAATAAATTTATGATATGACACCCAAAGCACAAGCAACAAAAGCAAAAATAAATAAGGAAGACTACATCAAACTAAAAAGTTTCTGCACAGCAAAAGGTACTCAATGTCATTAACCACCAGGGAAATGTAAATCAAAACCACAGTGAAATATCACCTCATACCTATTAAAATGGTTATTATCAAAAAGACAAGAGACAACAAGTGCTGGCAAGGATATGGAGCAATGGGAATACTTGTGCACTGTTGGTGGGAATGTAAATTGATACAACCACTATGGAAAACAGTATGGAGAGTCCTCAAGAAATTAAAAATAGAACTACTATATGATCCAGCAATTCCACTTCTGGGTATGTATCCAAAGGAAAGGAAATCACTGTCTCAAAGAGATATCTGTACCCCCTTCCCCTATTCATTGCAGCATTATTTACAATAGCCAAGATATGGAAACAACCTAAGTGACCACTGACAGATGAATGGATAAAGAAAATGTGATATATATGTAATTGTAACTATGTGATATGACGGATGTGTTAACTAATCTTATTGTCGTAATCATTTTGCAATATATACATATATCAAATCACCACATTGTACATCTTAAACTTACACAATGTTAAATTTCAACTATATCTCAATAAAGCTGGAAAAAATAAATTTTTGAAATAACAATTTTTAAAATTTTAAATAAGTAAATAAATAACAATTCCATTCACAGTGATACCATGCCATAAAACGTTGTTATGAGAGGTTCGGGGATTCGATCCGAGACGTAAAAGAAACTTTCCACTCCAAACAAATGGACTGAAGGCATATTTTATTATATAGAGGATAGTAAAGGCGATAGTCCGCAAACAGATCCGAATAGGTCAAATACTAAGAGGGAAAAAACACCAGCTCGACTGGAAAGGGAAAACATCCACATCAGCTGAGATAGCAGCAGATTCCAATAGGTCATATAATAAGAGGGAAAAACATCAGATCGATCAGAAAGGGAAACACCAGATCGACTGAAGGGAAATGACACAAATCAACCGGAAAGAGAAACACCAGGTTGACGGAAAAGAGAACCCATCAGAGCAATTACTTCACAATAAATCAGTTACTCACAACATCCACGCCCCACTGCCGGGAGAGTCCTGTCAATAGACACGGCTGGGTGGGAATCACACATCCTGGGCAAGGCGTCCCTTCCACAGGTGGAACTCTCACCAGGTCTCAGTTTCCAGCAGTATTTATACCATCAGTAATTTCCAGAGTAAGCAATTACAGATTTTGCAGAGAAAGCATTTACTGTTCCCATGCACAAATGGTTATCAGTGGCGTACATGCACTGAGCACCGCCCCCCCCGCTGTTGTCCCAGCCCAGTAGTTGTGTACGTGCATTGTTTACCCTCATTGTTTACCCTGCTTATCATCCCAGCCCGGCACAGATGGCCAGTCTGTCCCAGGCTGCGGTGCCCAAAGGGCCTTGAAATTTTTACATATTGCAACTATCTCCATGGGAGAAGGGCCAGTTCCCACCACGCAGAAAGTAGCTTTTATATTTCTTTTTGTGCTGGTGGCTGTAGGTCAATGGAGCGGCCAAACATGGCTGTACTCATGTCAAGACAAACGTCTAGGAATAAATTTGACAAAAGATATCTAAGACTTCTACACCTTCTTTTGGAGAAGATTTTTTTAACACAAAATCAATTTCTTTGATATAGCACCATTCCGAATTTATTTCTTCTTGCATCAATTTTGATAAGTTGTATTTTTCAAGAAATTTTTCCGTTTCATTTACGTTGTCAAATTTGATGGCATAAAGTTCTTCACAGGATTCTTTTATTGTCCTATCATTGTCCATAGAATCTGTGGTCAGAACCCCTTTTTCTTTCTGACATTGGTGATTTGTTTTGTCTCTCTTTTTTCCTTGACCAGTTCAGCCAGAGATTTGTGAATTTTGTTCATCTTTTCAAAAAACCAGCTTTTGGCTTTGTTGATTTTCTCTATTGCCTCTCTGTGATTTCTTTATTTATTTCTGTTCTCATCTTTATTATTCACTTTCTCCTACTTTGGGTTTGCTTTGCTCTTCTTTTTTGTTTTTTTTTAGTTTCTTAAAGTGGGACCTTAGGTCATTGATTTAAAATTTTTCTTCTTTTCTAACATAAGCATTTAAAGCCATGGTTTTCACTTGAAGTATTGCGTTAGCTATATGTCACAAAATTTGTGTTTTACATCATCATTCAGCTAAAATATTTTTAAATTTCTCTTGCCATGTTGTCTTTGACCTATGAAATATTTAGAAGTATGCTCTTCAATTCAAGATACTTGCAGTATCTTCTTATTGATTTCTAACTTAATTCTCTTGTCATCAAGGAATATACTCTGTATGATTTGCTCCTTTTAAGTTTCTGAGACCTGTTTTATGTCCCATCACCTGGTTTTTGGCCATTATTGCTTCATCTTGGTGAATGTTATGTGCACTTGAAAGGAATGTGTATTCTGCAGTTGTTGGATACAGTGTTTTACAAATGTCAATTAAATCAATAACGTTGATAGTGTTATTAAAATTAACTATATCTTTACTGATTTTTTGTGTGTAGTTGTTCTATCAAATGCTGAGAGAGAATATTAAAATCTTCCATCACAAATGTGAAATTTTTGTTTCTCCCTATAATTTGGTCAATCTTTACTGCATGTATTTTGAGACTCTCTTATTAAGTGCATATACACATAAATTTGAAAAGTTTCCTAATAAAATGACCCTTTTATCATTGTCATATGCCTCCTCCCTTATCTCTAGGAATAGTCTTTGTCTTGAAGTCTGTTTTATCTGATATTAAAATAGGCACTCCAATCTTCTAATGCTTACTGTTTGTATGATGTATCTTTTACATCCATTTACTTTCAATCTTTTTGTGTTTTTATATTTAAAGTGTATTTCTTAGGGGGAGCATATAGTAGAGTCTTGCTTTCTATTCACTCTATCAATCTCTGTCTTTTAATGGAATGTTAAGTCCATAACATTTAATGCAATTATTGCTATTCCTGAATTTAGATCTACCATTTTTTAATTTTTTTTCTGTTTGTCTCTGTTTTTGTTTTTTACTGTTGTTGTTGTAGTTCTCTTACCTCTGCTCCTTTTTTTGTTCTTTACCTTCTTTTGGATTATTTGAATATTTTTTAGTATTCCATTTTAATCTATCTTTGGCTTTTTGGCTACATCTCTTTTTTTGTTTGTTTTTAAGGGTTTTTTGTTGTATTTTTTTGTTCTTAGTGATTTATCTAGTGATTTCAATATACATACCTCATCTCCATATTCTACAGAGTTAATATGCCACCACTTACAAAAAATGTAGAAGTATAGCCACCACATATGCCCTTTCACCACCTTAACTGACCTTTATGATATAGTTGTCATATGTATTGTATTTACATACATACATATGTAAATCCCTTCAGAAATCTTATAATTCTAGTTTTCAGTGGCCATACATAAATACAGGGAAAAAAATATTTTTCATTCCTGAAGAGCCAAGCTTCCCTCTGGTATCATTTTCCTCAGCTTGAACAACTTACTTTAGTATGTCCTATAATGCTCAGTTGGAGATAAATTCTCTTAAAGTTCCTTAATCTGAGAATGTCTTTATTTTGCTTTCATTCCTGAAAGATATTTTCACTGGAGGTTGAATTCTGGGTTAAGAGTTATTTTCTTTCAGCACGTTATGCTGTCCCACTATCTTCCAGCCATCCATGGCTTCTGATGAGAAATCTACAGTCATTTGAATTGGTGTTCCCTGTATGTAATGTGCTATTTTTCTCTAGCTTCTTCTTTTAAAAATTTTTTATTTATCATTGGTTTTTAGAAGTTTGATTTTGATGAGTTCTAGGCATACTATATTTTAAATTTTATCTTGTTTGGAGTTCACTGAGCTTTTCTTGAAGCTGTAAATTAAGTCTTCCACCAAATTTGGGGAATATTTTGGCCATTATTTCTTCAAATATTTTTTTCTGCCCCAGTCTCTTTATCCTTGAATTCTGGGACTCCAATCACACATAGTGATGTTGTCCCACAGGTCCCTGAGGTTATGTTCATTTTTTTTTCAATCTTTTTTCTCTGTTCTTCAGATTGGATAACTTCTATTGATCTATTCTCAAGTTCACTGAATCTTTTCTCTAGCATTTCCCATGAGCCCATCTCGTTTTCAGATATCATATTTTTTTTAGTTCTAAATTTTCTATTTTATTCTTTTTCAAGTCTAAAATATCCATCCAGTTCTCTATTTCTCTGCTAAGAGCTTCTATCTTTCCATACACTTCAAGTGTGTTTTCCTTACCTCATGGTGCATAGTTATAACAGCTGCTTTAAAGTCTGTGTCTGATGATTCCGACAACTGCGTCACATTGAGTTTGGCATATGTTGGTTATCTCTTCTGATGGGGAAGAGATGTGAACACATTTTCTTGGTTTTTTAATATGTCATGGAACTTTTGAAACATATCTGGGCATTGTGAATGTTATATTTTTTAGGCACTGAGTCCTATTATAATCGCCTGGAGAATGTTGATGTTCTTGTTTTAGTGGCAATCAATTGTTTAGGCTCAGATTGCAAGTTCTATCTTGCCACCTGTGGGCCCTGGTTCAAACTTCAATTTCTTTGTTAAAGACCATGCTATATGCTGGTTAAGTCTATCACTCTCATTTGTACTTCAAGAATGAGCCTGAGATTTGTGCAGATACATATACAGAATTAGGAATCCCTTTCCAGTTCTCTCCACTCTTGTATTCTCCCCTCACTCGCCAGTCTCCAAGGGCACCTTTTCTTGGTTCTTCTAGCCAGAAGGACTGTGTTTCTATTAAGATCTTATCTGTCCATACAGCCATCACTCCCTCACTGTTCCATAATGGGTACCCACCTTTAGGGAAAAGCTGTAAGAAAGAACAGGAAAAAATGGGTATCTTACCACTATGTGGTCACTTGTCCAAGTTTTGTTCCTCCCCAACAATCTACGGGCTTTTGTTTAGTTTTCAGAATCCTCAAACAGCGTTTTGTTTTGTTTGTATTTTGTCCAGTGTTTATAGTTGTAGTCTGCAGAAGAGATGGGTTCTATTGGGTTTACTTTGCCATGCCAGAACAAAAATTCTCAGTAGCTTAATGGGCTGAGAATTAGGCCTATTTCACTGCCATCGCAGTCATTTAAATTGAAAAATTTCAACAAGAGAGTGGGCACATGTCTGTGTGCCTATGTGTGTGTGTGTGCGTGCATGCCTACATGTGTTTGTGCGCACTAAGCACTTGATCTACATCCTATAGACCAGTATAGATTCTTATCTCAAAGTGTTGTTGCCAGGCTTAAATAAGATGATAGAAATAAAGTGCCCAGTACAGTGTCCGGTAAATTGCAGACATGGGTAAATATTAGTTACCTTTCCCACTACTGAGTATAAAGTACACTGAACTGCAATGACTAGTTTTTTTAAACAAAAACAGTAAGTATGATGGAGAGTTGAAATGCTTAGACTTGTTCTTGGCATCTAATTTGTTCTTAATCGTATGCTACTCCTTCATTCTCTCTTATTTACTCTTTATCTTTGTTGACAACAATCAACTGTGTCACTGGGATGACACTGAAGTCAGGCACTCCTATGGCATTAACTAAAGAAGAATCTGTTTCCATAGTTCTGGCCTGTCCTAAAGCCTTAAGTCAATTCTCTGCCTGCTTTGCATCATTGTCACACACAATGGAACTGCCTGAAAGGAAACCACAAGAAAAACAATAACCTTCTAAATCCAAACTCACTTCAAAGTGAAGAATTCTCCAAATGTAGCCAAGAATACGAAGGTGCAATATATGAGTGGCATACAATATTCCGTGACAATTAATAAAATATTAGTGCAAAATCTCCAAAAAAGCGATTTGGGGGAAGTGGAAGAGAGATGGAATGGGGGAAAGTAAGGAAAGATTGGATGAGAAAAAGAGAGAAACTAAAGTCTCCCTGTTCCTTAACAGTGTAGGAAGAATTCTAGTCAAAATATAATCATTCAAATCCTTTTTAGTCTTGCAGCTGTAACAATATGACCCAATCCCACAGAAGTCAAAGCCATTTGCCATAAATAGAGGTGTCCCATCACCCCAGGTCATGAATAGAACTGCATTCCTGAGGCCCCTGTTTCTGGTCATCTGCAAGCAAAAAAATAAAGAGCATTTAAAAATGGAAAGTTGTCACGCAGGCTGCACAGAGTTTAAACCCCTCTGATTAGCTCTCTAAACATAACCATATCCACCAGCTTTTCTGGTGGCCTTGGCTAGGCAAGTATGGACTCCAGAACCTACCCCTTCAGCCTATTTCATCCATTTATTCAATAAATGCAAACCTGTCATTAACCAGGGAAAAATCTGCTTCCATAGCTCTGCCCCATCCTAAGGCTTTAAGCCAGCTCTCTGCCTGCTTTGCATCACGGTTACATATAATGGAACTGCCTGAAAGGAAACCGCAAGAAAAACAATAACCTAAATCCAAACTCACTTCAAAGTGAAGAAGCTCTCCGTATGTAGCCAAGAATATCAAGGTGTCATATATGAGTGACAACAATATTCAAAGACAATTAACAAAAGACTAGTGCAACACAGTCTCTAAAACATGGGATTGGTGAGGGGAACGGGAACGGTGGGAGAGGAGGTGGCTCCCTGTCTCCAGGCACCAGCCTTCTGAAAGCTAAAGCAACCCTGCTCTTGCAGGTGTGCTCCAATCCAATAGGATCTCAAAAGATGAGAACGGGGTTGAGGAGTATAGATAACTGCTTCTTTACACCCCTACAGCAGTATGTAACTGGATAGGGGCAGGAACACTTGTGACCATGAGGTTGACATCTTTTCATGCTGCTCAGCTTTTCAATTGGGCCAAATGGTTGGAGCTTCCAGAGCATGGGCCCACAGAAGCAGGCCTCTAAAAGAATCATTTTTGGGGGTAACAGGATCTATTTTTGGTCTGTAACCAATCAGAGAACGGAGGAAAGCAGGCCTAAATGATTACTGATTGCCAAGTGTCACAGAGCAGGTCCACAGCATATAACTTCATACAGATGTAATTCTCATTCTAATGTCGTAAGGGGTAAAATGGCAGCTAAAGAGAGCATACATAAGGGTGTTCAGAGCACTCTTCAGATAGCATAGGGAAGGATGTTCAGAGCACAATTGCAGGTGTTTTTTTTTAAGCATCAGGTTATATTATTGAAGCATTTTGTCAGCTCCTTTATTTCGCTTTGTTGCAAGTCAGTAAAAGGGAAAGAGAAATTTTAAGAAAGTTTTAAAAAATTCCACCTTCTTGGAAATTTTGATTGTTCATAGACAGTGTTACAGAAAAATCATGCATGGGAAGAAGGAAAGTTAATCTATTTAGTGACTACTCTGGCCAAGCTCTCTGCCAAACACTTTTACAGTGACTGCTTTCCATTTCACAAACCCTATGAAGTTTATCTCCATTTTAGAGATGAGAAAACTGAGAGTCAGAGATCATAAGTAACTTGCCCAAAGTCACAGAGCAAATGAGTGGTGGAGCTGGGATTCTAACCTTGATCTCTCTGACTGCAAATGCCCTTCCAATTCTGCTATGCAAAACGTCTCTGGAAGCAGCTGAGTTCTGGTCCTAATTATTCATTTACTAACTCGCTGAGTGACCATGGACAAGTGCCCCTATTTCTCTGGGACTTGTTTTCCTCATAGGGAAATGGCGGCTCCTAAGGCTCCCTTCATCACTACCTTATATGTCCCACTGCTCAGGGGTTCCAACCCTTCCACTACCAAGAACTCATTTCTTCTTTTTCATATTTTTCCTCTTGGAAGCCATCTTTAGAATGATGGTATCTACCCAAATTTGTATCTCTCAGGTAATAACTGATGTATTGTTCCATTGTAATTAATTAAAAAAAATTCTATGTATCAATTAGGGTCCAGTGAGGAAAACAGAAACCACTCTAGGTATTCCAAATGGAGAGGATTCGATATGAGGAATTTATTGCACAGAAAACAGGAGTTGAAAGAGCACCCAGGGAAAGCTGAGGAAACCCAGAACATAGCAGGAGCAGGAAGCTATTGCCTTTCCTATGGCTGAAGAAACAAGGAGAGGAGATGTCGCTATTAGAGGCCAAAGCTGGGACCATCCAGCAGAAACCAGAACCACCATGGAGGCTTCCTGGTGGGATGGGACCACAGGGGGAAGAACTCTGCAGTAGAAGTTAGAGCCACTGAGGAAACACAGCCAACGAAGGAGGCAAGGCCTGAGGCAGAGCAGAAGGGAAAGATTCCTGGTTTCTCCCCTTCTCCAACCCTCTAGTCTTCCTCTGATGCCTCCCATTAGCTGAACCTGCTCAGAGGTCAGTTGGCAAGTAAACTTGGGAAATGTAGTTCCCTTTGATACAGAGCAGAATAAGGGAAGGTGGACAATGGATTTGAGAGGAAACAGATAAATGACCCACAAAACCCAGTTAACCGGTAATCACAGCTTCTGACCAGCATATGACAACAAAGTGACCCAAGGGACTAGATAGAACTCTGGCCAAAAGCAAAGCAACTTAACATCTTATTTAGCCCATGAAGCTCTGCCCCAGTTTAAACGTACACTTTCCGTTAGGCTCCCTGAAATCATTTTTATACCCTTTGGAACCCTCAGGTGATCAGGGACACCAGTTCGAGAATCACAATTCACATTTCACCAATCTACTTTGCATGTGATTCTAAAATGGAGAGATCTAGACTCAAAGAACCATGAGAGGGAAAACTGGATCCTAATTCTAGCCCTGTCTGAAGTGACTCTCAGGAAATGACTTCCCTTTCTTCATATCTCAGAGTTCCTGTCTGCAAATGAGTAGGCAAAATCACTACTCATCTCTAGAATTACAAATCATTACAGGGTTACAAAATCACTACTAATGTCCAGAATTACTAAATCAAGTTATGTAGCAGAGTTCTAAATTTACTCACACTACACTCAGGAAATGTACCATATTTCACAGAGTCTAAAATGCACTTCTTTTTTTCACATTTTAACATCTCTACAATTGAGATATGTCTTACCATAACATGCCATAGTTTAAGTGGTAGCTGTGGTGGTCAGCTTCATGGGTCAACTTAACTAGGCTACAATCTCCAGCTATTCAATCAAACATTAATCTAGGTGTTACTATGAAGATATTTTATAGATGTGATTAAAGTACATAATCAGTTGACTTTAGGTAAAGATTCTCCTAGATAATTTGGGTGGGCTTGACTGAATCTGTTGAAAGGCCTTAAGAGCAAAGCTGAGGCTTCCCTGACGAAGAAGGAATTTGCCTGTGGACTGCAGCATCAGCTCGTGCCCAACAGTTGCAGCCTGCTCTTCCTAACGACCTACCCCAAGTATTTCAAATTTGCCTAGCTAGTTAGCCCCACCATCGCATAAGCCAATTCCTTGCAATAAATCTCTTAATATATCTGCTACTACTTCTGTTTCTCTAATTGAACCCTGACTGATGTAGTAGCTTTTTTCTTTCTCAGTAATTCATAAAATGATGGTTCTTCTAATAATCAACGGCATCTTAGCTTTCATAAAATACAGGAATTTCTACTTTCTCTCCATAATCCATATGATCATTCTCATAAGCCCCTATCCTCTGGAGCAAAGCTGGAAAAAAATGAAATGCCGTTCCAATCCAGCAAATTTGATCCGATGCAACAATAGTCCCTGTAATTAACTGCTTGATCTATTTGGGTAAAATCTCTTCCTTCCCATCTTCCAATCCAAGATGGTGGCTGGTTGGAGGGGACAGCAATGATCATACATGACAGTGTGATAGAGAAGGAAAGGGGGTCTTTAGAGTCACATGAGGTCATTTGGATTTTCACTGAGTCTCTGCTGCAAAGTGATCACACTGAGCTTCTCCCTCAACTGGTGATCACAGAGGTGCAAATGGGCCTGCCTGGCCACTTAAGATCACGTGTTGGCACCCCCTGCTGGAACCCACGATCCAAGCTATTTATCCTCATCTTTAAGTCCTTGCCCAAAATAAATTTTGTCCTGTATCAGGACCTCTGCTGTTTCACCAGGACCCTCAGCATCTCCACCTCCCCTCCTTGGGGCATGAAGTACCTTAAAAATTTTCTACGTACTATTCACAGGTTCAGGGGGCCCAGGAATTGCTGACCTGGGCTCCCAACACCACCTACATTTGCTTATATGCCATGCTAGCCATAGTACCAAGCCTATAGCTGCAATTTTCCTGCAGGGCTTCAGTCATCACCACACTAGTCTAAAGGAGCAAAGGTTTCTTTGGGTCCCCCATTCCAATACGGATGATACTTTCTAAAGCCACACCCCCTTCCCTTTCCTATGTTGGGCCCTAAGAGAGGAAGGGAAACAAGGATCCTGAAATCTGACTTTCTCCTTATTCCCATAATCTTCCCAGACTGGAAGGGCAAACTTTTCTTATTTCCCTCTACATCATGTCTTCATTCCATCCAAGGGCAGCAAGACCCTTGGCTCAGCCTGCAGAGGCAGAACAGGAATCTTCTGAACACTCTAGGAAGAAACTGAATGAGCTGAGTCCTCCAGACCAGATTCTTGATGGGCTACAGATATTTACAAAAGCCTCTTTCATTGGCCTATTGAGCCCATTGTTTCAATAGGTGGGAAGTCCGTAAGTTATCAAGATTTACAATAGATGGAAATACATCAGAAAAAACATTTTAATATGTCATCTCCATTACAAATATTTTTATCACCGTTAGGGTCAAGAGTCCACATGCCACAAATAAACTCAATACACTAGCTTTTATAAATCTGTCAAATCAGGAAGACTTAGATTGACTGAGTTTTACTGAATCAATAACGGGTGGCACACACAAAAGCAAATCCGGGTCCTGCCACTTAAACCATCTGAGCACTGCCTTCCCCTCTGCAAAATCCTTTACTGAAATGTGAAAATGCTTTATAAATTTCACTAGTGCTATGTGCATACAAGGTATTAGTATTACTCTTTTTGAAGTCATTAAAATTCCTGCTTCACTTATTTCAAAATTATGTCACTAACTTCTTTTTTTATTGAGGTAACATTGCTTTATAAAATTATATAAATTTCATGTGTACATCCTTATATTTCCTCTTGCATATAGACTACATCATATTCACCACCAAAAGTCTAGTTTCCATCCATCACCATACAAATGTCCCCCTTTACCACTGCCATCCCCCCTCCCGACCCCCCTTTCCCCTCTGGTAACCCCCCATCTATTCTCCATATCTATGTGTTTGCTGTTGTTGTTATCGTTTTATCTTCTACATACGAGTGAAATCATACAGTATTTGGCTTTCTCCATCTGACTTATTTCACTTAGCATAATACCTTCAAGGTCCACCCATGTTGTCACAAATGGCAAGATTTCATCTTTTTTACGGCTGAGTAGTATTCCTTTGAATATATCTACCACGTCTTCTTTTCCATTCCTCTGTTGATGGGCACTTTGGCTGTTTCCAAGTCTTGGATATTGTGAATAATGCTGCAATGAACATAGGGGTGCAAAAATCTTTTCAAATTAGTGTTTTTGTGTTCTTTGGACAAATACCCAGAAGTGAGATAACTGGATCATATGATAGTTCTATTTTTAATTTTTTGAGGAATACCCATACTATTTTTTCCATAGTGGCTGCACCAATTTAAATGCCCACCAGCAGAGCATGAGGGTTCCCTTTTCTCCACACCCTCTCCAACACTTGTTCTTTCTTTTCTTGTTAATTATAGCCATTCTGACGTGTGTGAGGTGATATCTCATTGTGGTTCTGATTTGCATTTCCCTAATTAGTGATGTTGAACATGTTTTCACATGCCTGTTGGTCACCTGTATATCATCTTTGAAGAAATGTCTGTTCAGATCCTCTGCCCATTTTTTAATTGGGTTGTTTGTGGGTTTTTTTGTTGAGTTGTATGCGTTCTTTACATATTTTGGAAGTTAACCCCTCATCAGACATATGATTTGGAAATGTATTCTCCCAATCGGTAGTTTATCTTTTCATTTTGTTGATGGTTTCTTTTGCCTTGCAGAAGCTTTTTGGTTTGATATTGTCCTATGGTTTACTTTTATTTGTTTGTTTCCCAGGCCTGAGGAGATAAATTCAAAAAGATACTGCTAAGACCAATGTGAAAAGAGTGTACTGCCTATGTTTTCATCTAGGATTTTTGTGGTTTCAAGTCTTACATTCAAGTCTTTAATCCACTTTGAGTTAATTTTTGTGTATGGTACAAAATAATGATCTACTTCCACTCTTTTGCATGTGGCTGTCCAGTTTTCCCAACACCATTTATTGAAGTGACTTTCCTTTCTCCATTGTATGTTCTTGGCTCCTTTGTCAAAAATTAGCTGTCCATAAATGTGTGGGTTTATTTCTGGGTTCTCAATTCTGTTCCGGTTACCTCTGTGTCTGCTTTTCTGCCAGTATCATGCTGTTTTGATTACTATAGCTTTGTAGTATACTTTGAAGTCAGGAAATGCAATACCTCTAGCTTTGTTCTTTTTTCTCAGGATTGCTTTAGCTATTCAGGTTCTTTTGTGGTTCCATATAAATTTTAGGATTCTTTGTTCTATTTCTGTGAAAAATGTCATTGAGACTTTAATAGGGATTACATCAAATCTGTAGACTGCTTTACGTAGTATGGACACTTTAACTATGTTAATTCTTCTGGTCCATGAGCACAGAATATCTTTCCATTTCTTTGTGTCTTCTTTGATTTCTTTCAACAATATTTTATAGTTTTCAGCATATAGGTCTTTTACTTCCTTGGTTAAATTTGTTCCTAGGTATTTTATTCTTTTTGTTGCAATCGTAAATGAGATTGTGTTCTTGATTTTTCTTTCTCCTAGTTTGTGGTTAGTGTATAGAAATGTAACTGATTTTTGTACGTTGATTTTGTACCTTGCAACTTTATTCATTTATTATTTCTAACAGTTTTTTGGTGGATTCTTTCACGTTTTCTATATATAAAATCATCCACCTGCAAATAGAGACAGTTTTACTTCTTCCTTTCCAATCTGGAACACTTTTATTTCTTTTTCTTGCCTGATTGCTCTGCTAGGACTTTTAAAACTATGTTGAATAAGAGTGGCAAAAGTGGGCATCCTTGTCTTGTTCCTGTTCTTAGAGGGATACCTTTCAGTTTTTCACCTTTAAGTATAATGTCATCATATATGGCCTTTATTACATTGAGGTACTTTCCTTCTATACCCATTTTATTCAGTTTTTGTCATAAATGCATGTTGAATCTTGTTGAAGCCTTTCTCTCCATCTGTCAATACGATCCTGTGATTTTTATTCTTCATTTTGTTAATGTGGTGTATCATTGATTTGAGGATGTTGAACCATCCTTGCATCCCTGGAATAAACCCCACTTGATTGTGATGGGGTTTTATTGCATTGTTGTATTCGATTGCTAATATTTTGTTGAGAATTTTTGCATCTATGTTTTATCAGTGATATTGGCCTGTAATTTTCTTTTTTTGTGTTGTCTTTGTCTAGTTTTGGTACTGGCCAATGTTGGCCTCCTAAAATGAATTAGGAAGCATCCCTTCCTCTGCAATTTTTTAGAAGAGTTTGAGAAGGATAGGTATTAAATCTTCTTTGAATGTTAGGTAGAATTTTACAGAGAAGCCCTCTGGTCCTGGACTTTTGTTTTGGGGGAGGTTTTTGATTACTTTTTCAATCTCCTTACTAGATCTGTCTATTCAGATTCTCTATTTCTTCTTGATTCAGTTTTGGAAGGTTGTATGATTCTAAGAATTTATTCATTTCTTCTAGGTTATCCAATTTGTTGGCATATAGCTTTTCATAGTATTCTCTTATAATCCTTCGTATTTCTGTGGTATCATTGTAATTTCTCCTCTTTCACTTCCGATTTTATTTATTTGAGCTTTCTCTCTTTTTTTCTTAGTGAGTCTAGCTAAAGACTTGCCAATTTTGTTTATCTTTTCAAAGAACCAGCTCTTAGTTTCATTGATCTTTTCTATTGTCCTTTAGTCTCTATTACATTTATTTCTACTCTGATTTTTATTATTTCCTTCCTCTACTAATTTGGGACTTCATTTGTTCTTCTTTTTCTAGTTCCTTTAAGTATAACGTTAGATTGTTTATTTGAGATTTTTCTTGTTTCTTGAGGTAGGCCTGTATTACTATAAACTTCCCTGCTTTTGCTATATCCCATAGATTTTGGTATGTCGTATTTTCATTTTCATTTGTCTCCAGGTATTTTTTGACTTCTCTTTTGATTTTTTCATTGACCTAATAGTTGTTCAGTAGCATTTTGTTTAATCTTCACATATTTGTGACTTATCCAGTTTTCTTCTTGTAGCTGATTTCTAGTTCATACTGTTGTGGTCAGAAAAGATGCTTGATATTATTTCAGTCTTCTTAAATTTATTGAAACTTGTTTTGTGGCCTAACATCTGATCAGTCCTGAAGAATGTTCCATGTGCATTCAAAAAGAATGTATATTCTGCTGTTTTTGGATGTGATGTTCTGTACCTACCTATTAAGTTCATCTGGTCTAATGTGTCATTTAAGGCCAATGTTTCCTTATTGATCTTCTGCCTGGATGATTTATCCATTGATGTAAGTGGGGTGTTAAAATCTCCTACTATTATTGTGTTACTGTCAATTTCTCCTTTTATGTCTGTTAATAATTGCTTTATGTATTTAGGTGCTCCTATGTCGAGCACACAGATATTTACAAGTATTATATCATCTTGTTGGATTGTTCCTTTTATTGTTATGTAATGCTCTTGTCTCTTGTTGTTTTTGATTTAAAGTCTATTTTGTCTGATATAAGTATTGCTACCCCAGCTTTCTTTTCATTTCCATTTGCATGAAATATCTTTTTCCCTCCCTTTACTTTCAGTCTGTGAGTGTCTTTAGATCTGACATGTGTCTCTTGTATGCAGCATATATATGCATCTTGTTTTGTTAATCCATTCAGCCACTCTACGTCTTTCAGTTGGAGCTTTTAGTCCATTTACATTTAAAGTAATTACTGATAGATATACACTTATTGTCATTTTGTTACTTTTTTTCTGGATGTTTTTGTAGTTCTTCTCTGTTCCTTTCTTCTCTTGCCCTCTTCTCTTGTGATTTGGTGACTTCCTTTAGTGTTATGTTTGGGTTCCTTTCTCTTTATTTTTTCTGTATTTATTATAGGTTTCTGGTTTGTGGTTACTACAAGATTTGTATATATAACACCTATGTATCTGGGAATCTATGTTAGGTTGATGGTCTCTTAAGTTCAACCTCATACTAAAAGGCCCACATTTTTAGCCCCCTCCCACATTTTATGTTTTTGACATATTCTACCTCTTAATTTTATGTATCCCTTAACCTCATATTGTAGATATAGATGATTTTAGTACTTTTGTCTTTTGACCTTCAATCTAGCTTTATAAGTGGTTGATCCACTAACTTTACTACATACTTGCCTTTACCAGTGACATTTTTTCTTTGATAATTTTCTTATTTCTATTTGTGGCCTCTTCCTTCCCACTTAAAGAAATCCCTTTAAAATTGCTTGTAAGGCTGGTTTAGTGGTGATGAACTCCTTTAGTTTTTGTATCTGGAAAACTCTTTATCACTCCTTCTATTCTGAATGATAATCTTGCTAGGTAAAGTATTCTTGGTTGTAGGTTTTTTCCTTTCAGCACTTTGAGTATATTGTGCCACTCCCTTCTAGCCTGAGAAGGTTTCTGCTGAAAAGTCAGCTGATAGTCTTATGGAGTTTCCCTTGTATGCAACTTGTTGCTTTTCTCTTGCAGCTTTTAAGATTCTCTCTTTATCTTTAATCCTTGACATTTTAATTATAATTTGTCTTGGTGTGGTCCTCTTTGGGTTCATCTTGTTTGGTACTCTCTGTGCTTCTGGGATGTCTGTTTCCTTCCTCAGGTTAAGGAATTTCTCAGCTATTATTTCTTCAAATAAGTTCTCTGCCACTTTTTCTCTCTCTTCTCCTTCAGGGACACCTATAATGCAAATGTTAGTAAGCTTGACGTTGTCCCAGAGATTCCTTAAACTGTCCTTTTTCTTTTTAATTCTTTTTTCTGTTCAGCTTGTGTAGTTCCCTCTACTCAGTCATCCAGATCACTGATCTGTTCTTCTGTGTCATCTACTCTGCTGTTGATTCCCTCTAGTGAATTTTTCATTTCATTTATTGTATTCTTCAGCTCTGATTGGTTCTTTTTTATATTTTATAATTCTTTGTTGAAGTTATCACTGTGTTCATGTATTCTTCTCTCAAGTTCAGTGAGCATCCTTATGACCATTACTTTGTACTCTTTATCAGGTAGATTGTTTATCTCTGTATTGTTTAGTTCTTTTTCTAAGGATTTGTCACATTATTTATTTGGAACATATTCTTCCATCTCCTCATTTTGCCTACTTCTCTGTTGCTTATTTCTATCTATTAGGTAGATCAGCTATGTCTCCCAATCTTGGAAATGTGGCTTTATGTAAGAGATATCTTATGGGGCCCAGCAGCATGCTCCCCTCTTGTCATACATACTAAATGCTCCAAAGGTGTCCCTTGTGTGGGCTGTATGTGCCCTTCTGTTGTGGTGGTGGTGCTATTGCTGTGGGCACATGGGTAGGCAGGGCTGGCCCCTGGGCCAACTGGTTGCAAGGCATGGTGGTGCACAACTGCTGCAGGTTTGCTGGCAAGCAGATCAGGCCCCCAGTGTGGCTGGTTGTGGGGTCTAATAGCACATGACTGCTGCAAGCTCACTGGTAGGCAAGACAGGCCCTTGGTGTGGCTGGTTGCTAGGGCTAGGGGTACACAACTGCTGTAGACCCCTGGTGTGGCTGGCTGCATGGCCCAGCGGTACTCAATTGCCTCGGGTGCTCTGGTTGGCAGGGCAGACCCCCAGCACAGCTGGTTGTGCAGCCTGTGACCGCTGATAGCTCACTGGTGTGTAGGGCAGGCCCCCAGTGCGGCTGGGTATGCAACCCAGTGGCACGCAACTGTTACTAGCCCATGGGTGAGATGGGCAGGCCTCTGGTGTCGGCTGGCTCTGTATCTGGTAGTGCACAACAGCCTCAAGCATGCTGGCAGGTGAGGCAGACCCCAGTGCGGCTAACTGCGTAGCCTGGGACTATTGCTGGCTCACTGGTGGCCAGGACAGGCCTCCAGTACTGCTGGGTGTGTGGCCTGGCAGTGCAGCTGTTGCTAGCTTGCTCTCAGGCAGGGCAGGCATCTGGCACAGGCTGGCTGGGCATCCTAGGGGTGCACAACTGCCTTGGGTGTTCTGCTGGGTGGGGGAGGCCCCCTGCCCGGCAGCCCATGACTGTTTTAGGCACATTGGTGGGTGTGGCAAATCCCTTGTATGGCTGGTTGCAAGGCCCAGCAGCGCAAGTCTGCTGCCTCAAGTGTTCTAGTGGGAGGGGCAGGCTTCTGAGCTAATAGGCTAAAGGAAGGATTCTAAAATGGTACCTGCTAGCATCTATGTCAGCACAGCTGAATTAGGTCACAAAATGGCTGCCACCAGCATCTCAGTCCCTGAGGGAGGAAGGGAACCCCAGATGCCTCCTGCCTCTCCAGGAGGCACTGGTCCAGGCTTAATGAGTCTCTTACCAATGGACTATGTGCTTTTCTATCTGATGTTTTTGTGCTGGTTTCCAGGTCAAGTGAGTCTGTGCATGGGTGCTTTAAGAGCAGGTCTCCTTTCCTTGAAGTTCTATAGTTTTCCTGGGTGTATTCCTTGTTGGTTTTCAAAGCCAGGTGTTTTGGAATCTCATCTCTCTTGTGCTGGATCTAAGGGCTGGGGTTCCTAACAAGGAGCTCTCAAATCCCATGCTCCTCCATGAAAAGCTCCATACCTCTGAGATCACTCCCAACTGTGAAGTGCTGCTGCTAGGGTGTGGTTTTTACCTCAGTAAGACTACATCTCTGCCTCTTCCACCCCTCTTTGTGTTGTCCCACGCTGTGGAGGTTCTTTTCTTCCAGTTTCCAGATCTCTCTCACAGGAAATTATTCCACATGCAGTTGTAGGTTTGTTGTGTCTGTGGGAGGAGGCAAGCTCAGGATCCTCCTACGCCATCATCTTCCAAAAACCTTCCCAGACTAACTTATTAAGTACTGCTGGTCTACGGCCAATATTCTTAGCTAAAGGAATCCATGGTCTCATTACTGTCACCAGCAGCACAATTATTATTATTATTATTATTGACTAAATGAAATACATTTCTTGTTTCAGCGAGGCAGCTTGACATTTCTTCTTCTTTCTTTTTTGTTTGTCTGAGAGGGACTGAACAGATTTTTTAACCAAATTTTATACAATGCCATACAACAATGAGTTATATCTAATTTATCCAGCCTGCCATTTGAAACAAAATGTGTTGCTTCATTTTTCAAACAGTGAAGATATTCTATAGTTTTCCAGAATTTTGACAAAATCTGGTAAATACAAAGAAATTACAGAAACTTGGATTGCCCTGAATGACAACTGTAGGTTACAGGACGCCTAGTGATTTTCAGTATTAAGAGAAGTCAAATACACTTCTGAAACTTGATAATGCTAACAAAGGCTAGAAGGGTTACTGATAAAAGCAAAGGCTACCCTTAGTCAAAGAAAATTTGTGATTGTGTCACTGCAACTCCTGAGAGCAACCAAATCCTAGATCTAGCTTGGCAGGCCCTTACACTTGTTTATCTGAGCTCTAGCAACAACCAGTACCAGCCATACTGACAAGCACACTTAATGTGTGCTTTTAAACCATTTGTTTTTTAAAGTTACCTCAAACCATACCCACAATGGCTGTGAGCTGCCTTTCTGAATCTAAGACAGGGCTCTTTGCTACCATTGCTAAGGACGGTGATTATGAAACGCACAGACCTGTCTAACACCAGCTTCCATCTGAGTTTGCATCTCCTGCAGTTGCTGTAAGTGTTACATTACTGCAGGGCCTGCTCAGCACAGCAGGTTGGTTTAATTACTTTTCCTACCAACTTGATAGAGAAATACTTCATCTGGGTTCTCTGTGGAGTGCTTTATTTGGTAATTGGTCGTAGAACAGAGGAGGAAACAGATATTTTTTTGGCAGGAGCTGGGGCCTCCAGACAGAATTTCTAGGCGCCCTGTTTTTAACTAGAGAGGGTACAGGCAAGGCCTTGGTGAAGCTTTGTGGCCATCCCAATGGTCAGCCTGCTCCAGGTGCCTGCATGGGGACATCTGTTAATCTCCTCAGGGGTGTAGATTGCCATGGTTGAGGATATATTTGATTTGGGGAAATTTCGGAGATAAAGGTCACATGGAGCAAAATCCACTGAATTAGAAGCTTTGAATCAAAAAGAAAATATTTGACTGAAAATAGAATAATTTTCCTGTGTGGTTCATTCATTGGCTTTAAAAACAATTCAGAAGTAGAAGTTTAAAAAAGTATTAGAGCACTAAGCTCATAGCAGTCACTTAAAAAATATTTTATGTCCTAATAACTCAAAACAGAAGGCACGAATGAACTAAGTATATAATCTTGCAAGGTCACTGATCTGAATAGATGTATTCTGAAAATTTAGTTTTTAAATGGTTTGATGACTTTACAATCTGATTATCTCCATGCCTAAAAAAAATAAGTAAATAAAATAAAAACTATTAGAAAGTACTTTCTAGACCTTCAGGCATGGGCACTGTCTCATCCTGGTTTTGGGCTACACACATTATCAATAGTTAGTCAATGTTTGTTGATTTGAAAATTTCTTGTGTAGCATCATTCAGAAGACATAAGCAGCATAACCGGATGGCAGAAAGGCTTAGCAACAGTATGAGGGGAACAATCCTAGAGGATTTCATTGATTGAAAGTTCCATATGTGTCAACAAAGCGCCATGGTTACCAAAAAAGTTAATGCAATCTCAGGCTTCAGGAACCAAAGTACAGTGTTCAGTATAATGTCTTCCAGAGTCCTGCTCAAATTTGTACTGATACAGGAGCCTGGACTAACATGTTCACTTCCGGAAAAATGAAGCACAGCAGTTTGGGGTGACTGGCATAGTGAAGGGAACAGAACCCAAAAAATACAAAGAACAATTGTCAAACTTGAGGAAACTTCACCTGGAGAGCAGAAGTCTTGATGACTCACCAATATCTACAAGGTTTAAGGAAGAAGAGAGACTAGATTTATTGTATCTTTCTCTTCTTCAAGAGAAAGAATTAGGACCAGTGGGTAGAAGTTATAGGAAGGTAGACATGAGTTAGTATAACAAGCCTCTGAAAATTAAAATGGTCCAAAAATGGAATGAGCCGCCTAGAGAGATAAAGAGGAGCCATTACAGGAGGTGTTGGTTTAGGTGGAAATAACATGACTATTTATCAAAAATATTATAAGAAAGATTCTTGTACCACAGATGATTGGCCTGTAAAACATCTAAGGGGCTTTCCCTATTCTCACAGCCCGTAATTCTAAGTATTATCTGTAATCCCCACTGTGTACACAAGTGGTGGATTTATCTAAACTCGTTAAAAATACTGTGACCCGGGGCCAGCCCGGTAGCGCAAGCGGCTAAGTGCATGCGCTCCGCTGTGGCAGCCCAGGGTGCGCAGGTTCGGATCCCAGGCGCGCACCGACGTACTGCTTGCTAAGCCATGCTGTGGCAGCATCCCATATAAAGTAGAGGAAGATGGCCACGGATGTCAGCTCAGGGCCAGTCTTCCTCAAGAAAAAAGGGGAGGATTGGCATCAGATGTTAGCTCAGGGCTAGTCCTCCAAGGAAAAAAAAAAAATACTGTGACCCTACCACTGAGAGAAAAATAATAATCTGCTACTCACTTCCTGACATAACTGCTATTTGCCACTTATCATTATGAAACTTTCTTGTGGTTTTTCAGTTCAGTCTTACTACTAAGTAGGAAGTAACTGAAATATTGAGTTGAATGCTTACTATTCAGAAGTTGCTGGCAAACACTTACTAAGCATATATTATGTGTTTGGCACTACACTCGACACACACAAAAATGAATAAGGCATAGTCTCCTCCCATGCTTATAGACTATAAATTCAAATTAAGCTTGAACAAAAATTTTAATAGATTCAGCAGTAAGCCAGAAACCACAGAATCTAGAGAAGGGGCCCTTGGTCCCACCTACTTTAAGGGAAAACTTTCTGGAGAGAGTGGTGGTTTATCCAGTAAGAGTCAGCCAAGTAAAGAAAAACAGGAAGGGTATTCCAGAGAGAAGGATGGTTGTGAAAGGTAGAGCAGCATAAAGTGTGAAGAAATCACTAGTGTATAAAATGTCAAGTACGAAGCAGGGAGGGGCAGGAAATGAGGCTGGGGAGACAGAGAGAAGGCAATGCACAAAGGGCTCATATACTGTTGCTTAGGAGCTTGGGGACCTGCCACAAGAGGACCACAATCAGGGAGGTAACAAGGTTAGATCTGCATTGTAGGTAAAACAATCCAGCTATAACACCAAAGAGAGTAAACTTAAAATTTATAAATAAATGAACTCATTTGAAGAATGAAGTTTTATTCACATGTAATATTCAAGGTTTAATTTTGAAATTCCACACAGATTAAATCCTGGGTTAAGCACATTTACATCCTAGATTAAATAAACACACTTATGAGCACAGACACACGCAAGGCAAGAATGGGAAAAGCAACCGCTCACACTGGTCATTCTATAATCTACATCTCTCTCTACTTCCCACTTAATCAACTGCTCCCAGGAATGAGAGGGTCAATCAAACACAGCTCTCTCTTATTTATCTTTTTCAGAAATACATCTGGAAACTGCCATTCGTTATCGTTTTCCTAATAAGCACAAAGATAAAAGCAGAAACCTGTCTTTGAAGATATAAATGTGGGAGATCTTTCTTTTTTCCTAATGAAAAGATACTTCTAGTTTTTTCAATATGTTCATATCACTATGGATTGGCAGAGAGGGAAAAACCTAAAGTCCAAGTTAGCATCAGAGTTGACCGTTCCCATTGCTGATCATTCTTTTGAGACCACAGCAAGATAATGATGGTGTCATAGAACCAAAAGATCATCTCTGTAAGTCTCTGGCTTTACCTGGTGAGGTTCCTCCATCTAAGACAACATAAATAAAACTCCTGATCTGCTCTATCTTATTTCTTCAGAAGGAAAATCTCCTGTTCATTATACACACTATAACTCTTATTCTCCTGTTTCCATCCTTGAATATGCAGTATTGGTGACAGAGAGTCCATTTTCCAGCCCTTATTATAAAACAGGTGCATCCTCCCATTTAAATCAATTAACATTCTTAATATTTTGGTGCAAAGTATCTCAGTCAGGTTCTTCTCACTAAGTTTCTCAAACGTGTGCACCTATGAATAAAACTATTTCTTTTTTCAAAAGTAAAAATTAACTTCTACTTCCTTATAATTCTGTCACAAAGCCACAAAAACTTAACATTAGGGAAAAAATCCAACAGCTTGGTGGGCTGGAGTTTTGCAACAATTTGCAAATGCTTCATAAGGCTCACCAAAGCTTGTTTCACGGTCGAATCAGGTCAAATAAGAAGAAAACTATTACGGTAGCACGACTGCCAAATAAAGGCAGATGCTTCCTCTTCCTTTTTACCTCTAATCTTCAAACTCTATTACCTTCCACACAAAGATTTAACAACTTGGTGCTATGGGAAGACCTAAACTTCGCTTCCACATCTATCCAACAGAGTCCAAGTATCCGCCTATTGGAATACTTATGCTAATGTGCATTTTTCACCATAAACAGATCTTTCACTTAAGGTGACAAAATTGCACATGAACTCTTCCAGGCACAGAAGGAAACCTGAAATCTAAGGGAGGACGTACAGGCAAGGCTTTACAGGAGAGCTGGACCCCAGCCTTGGCCCTGTCACTGACTTAGCTGTGTGACACGGACAACTGAGTCTCCTGAGGCCTCAGTGCCTTCATCTCTACAAAGGAGGTTTGGACCAGGCCATCTTTAAGCCTATATCCAGACCTAGAATCCCATTAGGGCAATGGCAAGTGTCCTCATCTCAGAAGGTCTGGTTCAAGTTAAACAAAAAAGTAGAGAAAAACAGAAGAGAGACAAAAAATAGTCAGAAGAAGATAATCAATGAGTAGAGGTGGAGAAGATCAGGTAGGAAATTACTAGAGAAAGCAGAAATATCATAAAACATTGTATAAGTGAGTAAGGAGCAGAGAAGACAAGACAGCAAATGAGCAATAATGACAGTGAGTGAAGCGGAGAGAAAAAGTGAGAAAAGCAGCACAGAAGGAAGATAAATAGCCCTCCAGGCTCAAAGCTGGCAAGCATGGCACAGGGTAGTGGTGAAAAAGGAAAATAAAGCCAGGGGGTTCACTGAAAGTCTGTCTCTGGCGCTCTGTCTCTCTCTCTCTCTATCTCCATCTCCCCTATGCAAAACAACAACTAGAGGATTCCTCTCTAAAAAAGTTAAATCAACTTCCTGGGAAGAATTAGGACTGGTTGGGAGATGGTGACACCTCAGACTAAAGCTCTCCTCATTCTGGAATGTTAAGGCCCCTCTTTGTTTAAAAGCTGGCTCCACACCAGCTCACTCTAAAGTGAAGCCTGCCAGTCAACAGGCTCCAACTTCATACACAGAGCTCCCAGGCAGCCTTCCTTATAGGAGACACCTAGGGGGAAAACCATCTAACATATTTAACAGAATTAATGGAAAAATAGCAATGCTTAGATAGATCACCATAACAATTTCAGACAAGAAATATAGCAAATATTTACCTCCTATGCAATTTTTATGAGACAGTTACTTGAGAATTTACTCCAGAAAAATGAAAGCTGAACACAAAGAGTGGAATTCAAAAAACTGGATGGAACTCAACCAAGTATCCAATAAAAAAGAAATTCTATGATGACAGTGTGTGTCAGGCTAAGAAAACAACTGGCCCAACTGGAACAGGATACCAGTCAATTTCATGAAAAGCACCGTTAAGAAAAATTTTATAGATTATGAGTAAGGGACAGAATGACAAAAATGCTTGATATTAGTGACACGGTAAAAAAAAGACAGAAAAGTCTTCTATCTCAATAATGAATTAGCATTTAGAAACTCCAAGGAAAAAACTGTCTTAAAAAAGGTCATAGTCCAAATAAAAAGCAAACTAAAATACTAAACCACTGCATAATTTTGAATAATTTATAAATTGTAAGAAAAGAAAATCCATTTATCCTTTTGGCCTGTACGGTGGGAATAATGTCTGTTGAAGGTCAAGAACTTACGATATCAGACATAAAGAGAAAGAAATATAGGGCCGGCGCTGTGGCACAAGCGGTTAAGGGCGTGCGCTCCGCTGCTAGCGGCCGGGATTCGGATCCCCGGAGCGCACTGACGCACTGCTTCTCCGGCCATGCTGAGGCCACGTCCCACATACAGCAACTAGAAGGAAGTGCAGCTATGACATACAACTATCTACTGGGGCTTTGGGGGAAAAAATAAATAAAATTTAAAGAAAAAAAAAGAGAAAGAAATATAATCTTAAACTGTGGAAATATAATCTTAGGAAATATAATTTGTAACTGTGAAATGGCAACATATTATTCTGATGCATAATAATAAAACAGCTTTAAACCTTTATAATCAATCTACTATACAAGATCTAAGTATTGCTATGGAACAAAATGTAAATGCTAACAACCTTAATAATATAAAAAAATAAAGGTTCAGTGGTCAGAAGATGGGAGGTGGGATAATATAGAAGATTTAGAAGGCAAGGCAAAAATATGAATATCCTCATCTAATATAGTAAGGAGTCGAGAAATTCTCTAAAGCTGATTGCACGAGGCTTGAGGTTTACACGTATAGAAAAAATACTGAAAATTTTAAAATAATGATTATCAAAAATTGGAAGAGAGAAGATAGATGGATGTTGTGTAAGTGGCTTAAGCTTCCACTTATATAGAAGAGACAAGAATAGATGTCTTAAACTGAGGAATCAAGAAAAAAAATATTTACAATTATCATACAATCAAGAAAACAGAAACCACGCCAGATATTTCAAACAGATGGAGTGTATTACACAGAATTAGTTACAAGAAGACTGGAAAGGTTAAAAAAAAAGAAGAGAAAGGAAAAATTCCTTTAAATATGTAGGAATTGGCAAATGAGTGATCAACAGGATTTTACAAAAGGAGGAATAGAAATGGTGAGGTCAGAGGAGGAACACTGCGGTAAATGATGAGTTCAGTTTGGGATGTAATTAAATAATCACAGGAGGCCATGAATAATTATCAATTAAGTATAAAAACTATGACCAGTGCTTCCCAAACCCTTATTCCTTCAATACACATGTATAACTCTGTTTTCTGACATTTTATTCTCAAAATGAACGTAAAGAAGGGAAAGGAATGAGGCGTTTTTTTTTAATATTTTATTATTTTTATTATTGCAGTAACATTGGTTTATAACCTTATATAAATTTCAGATGTACATCATTATATTTCAATTTCTGTGTCGACTACATCATGTTCACCACCCAAAGACTAATTACAATCCATCACCACACACATGTGACTAATCACCCCTTTCACCCTCCTCCCTCCCCACTTCCCCTCTGGTAACCACCAATCCAATCTCTCTCTCTATGTGTTTGTTTGTTGTTGTTTTTGTCTTCTATTTATGAGTGAGATCATACAGTATTTGACTTTCTCCCTCTGACGTGTTTCACTTAGCATAATACCCTCAAGGTCCATCCATGTTGTCACAAATGGCCATATTTCATCCTTTTTTATGGCTAAGTAGTATTCCATTGTGTATATATACCACATCATCTTTATCCATTCATCTCTTGATGGGCACCTAAGTTACTTCCAAGTCTTGGCTATTGTGAATAATGCTGCAATGAACATAGGGGTGAATATATCTTTACACATTTGTGTTTTCATGTTCTTTGGATAAATACCCAGCAGTGGAATATATAGATTGTATGGTAGTTCTATTCTTAATTTTTTGAGGAATCTCCATACTGTTTTCCATAGTGGCTGCACCAGTTTGTACTTCCACCAGCAGTGTATGAGAGTTCCCTTCTCTCCACATCCTCTCCAACACTTGCTATTTCCTGTCTGGTTAATTATAGCCATTGTGAAGGGCATGAGGCGATATCTCATTGTAGTTTTGATTTGCATTTCCCTGGTAATTAGTGATGTTGAACATCTTTTCATGTGCCTGTTGGCCATCTGTATATCTTCTTTGGAGAAATGTCTGTTAAGATCTTTTGCCCATTTTTTAATTGGGTTGTTAGTTTTTTTGTCATGGAGATGTATGAGTTCTTTATATATTTTGGACATTAACTCCTTATCAGATATATGGAATGGGGTTCTGAAGTGAAGATGGTGGGGAGAAGGTTAGCTTGAAACAGTACAGGAATAATCACTGCACATGGAAGCTGCTCCCATCTGGTCCCACTGACTCTAGCATCCCTTTTAGCCCCTGGACATGTACAGCTGTAGTTGGCTCTGATTTGTGGTTTTATTTATCGTTCCTTGGTTCTGCCCTGACTTCTTCAGTAAACTGGAGGCACAGGTTCTGTAGCTACTACTTCCTCTAAAACTACAAACAACGATTAGTAAAGTGCTCCAAACATCTGGGGCACATAAATAAGGCCAATTGCCTTGACAACACAGTGAACTAAAGGAGGATCTTGCCACAGAACACAGAAATGCCCTGCAGTAGAACCAGCCTGAGACTTCATCCACTGAGTTCAGGATTGATGCCTTCTGGGGACACGTTTGTTTTCATTAAGAACTACTACCATTCTCTTTGAACATCTAGTAAACGTATTTCATGGTTCACTGAAACAGGGAACAATGCTTGAGCTACAGCTAACATTTTAAAGCCTTACCAAGACTTCAGATTTACAGAGTAAATGATTTAGGTCCTGACTCAGAAGTCACCTCCTCTGAGAAGACTGTTCAGACCACCAATGTAAAGCCACCTCCAGTCACTCTCCACCACACGACCCTATTAAACCTTCTGCTTAGCACTTAACTGTACCTGAAATTATCTCACTTACTTATGTGTTTACTAGTTTATTACCTATTCTTTTGTTATCTTATTATCTGTCTCCACTCACTAGAATGCAGGCTATACAAGATCAGGGATGCTGTCCTATTCTCTGCTCTAGCCCCAGCCTCTAGAACAGGGTTCAGCACATGGTAGGTACTGATTAAATATTTGTTGACACTCAAACATTTCTTGTATCTTTCCCTGTCTGTCTGATGTATATACTTGTTCAGGTTGGAATTTTTAAAATTCAGAAAACCCATAGACATTGAAAATAAATAAAATCTGAATTGGAGACCACGAGGACTTCAGCATAGTAAAACAAATAGTTCCTTTAAATGAATGCTTGGGTGAAATAGTTTTCTTAGAAAACACTCATTACCAGTTTTAAAAGATAGTTTATTGAAAAATATGCAGCTAGAAAATAAATGTGAAGTAGACTCTTCTAGCAGTTGCTAGCATGTAGAACAGATTCCCCAACTATAGGGAACAGGTACATCATGCAGCAAAACACTTAACCCTTTCTCAGAACCAGTTACATAATCTGTGGTGCCCAGTGCAAAATAAAAATGCCGAGTCATTTGTTCAAAAAGAATTAAGAATTTAAAGATGGCAACAGCCAAGCATTAAAACAAGTGCAGGGCCCTTCTGAATGTGGGGCCCTGTGCAACTGCACAGGTCACACACCCATGAAGCCAGCCCTGCCCTTTCTTCATCCACAACAGTAAATGGGCTAACGAGGGTGGTATAGGCACTAGTCAGAAAGGTAGCTCTCAGAGGTTGTGTGTAACTGGGAGACCAGAGTTTCCCTGGCTCATCACTGACTCCTGTGTGTGTGTGTGCCTGTGTGTGTGTGCGCCTGTGTGTGTGTGTGTGAGTGTTGCACCCACGCAAGCAGATATCTCCATTCCGTTACCTAGCAGCATGCAATGGTCACCAAAGGGTGAAAATCTTGATAGGAAGTGGGAAGCTCAGAGAAGAGGGTGTGTCCTGGCTAGTGAAAGACAGAGGAGGGAAGCTAGGAGAAACCAGGAAGACCAAACCAAACTCCAGCAGCAAGAAGATGAGTCATAGGAGAAGGGAAAGTTGCCCCAAACTGGAATGAGGTAATTTTGGTCTACTTTCTAATGTGCCATACAGCCAGTTTGGCTCTAAGATCACAGGAGACAACCAAATAGCTGAGCTTTTCGATGGCCTACATATACCGATTTCAAGATCCACCGGTGACCAAAGCAGCTGCAAACTTGTAGAACCTCTACTGGGGGCAGATAGGGGTTCCAGGGCCCCCTCGGGAATCTTGGTTGCTCCTGTGGGAAAAGTCCACATTTAGATTTGTTTTGGACAAACTAAATTGGTAGTACAAATTAAAATCACCCCAAGCCAGTTAGTTTCCTGCAATTTTAGGGCCAGGCAGGAATTAGAATCTTTGTAAGCATATGATTGAAGGATAGTTCAGCAGGCTAGATTTACAGCTAGTTATAAACAAGCATAACCAGAATGTTAATTAATCACTTGTTATCAACCTGGAAGACGGTCTCCAACAGAGTACTCTGTCCTTAAATCTGTTTTACTCAATATTTTAAGTTAATGATTTACATGAAAACTTAGAAAGTACATTTATCAGATCTACAGATGACCTGAAAATGAGTAGGATAACTAATATGTTAAAATATAGAATCAATATTCAAATGTGTCACAACCAGTGAGATGTTAAGCTAAAATAAACAAGACAACATTTAACTGGGTTATTGTGAAGATCTTTTCAGGTCCCAAAGAGTAAACTGTAAAATTGTAGAACAGGAACAGCAGTCCAATGTGAATAATCTTGAAATACTAATTAACCAGAAGCTTACTAAAATGTAGTAATATGATATGCCTACTCTGAACAAAATCGAGGGAGGAATCTGAGATTGCATTAATAAATAAATTCAAAAAAGCCCAAATCACAGGAAATCATAATGATCCCACTTTGTCTTCACTGATCACACCCCCAAGCAGGTTGCAATACTGATTTTGTCCAATGCTATGATTTTAAATTTGGCAACACAACATTTGGAGAGGTAAAAAGACTGCCCACCGCTAGAAGGTTTGTAGTGCAAAGCCAGGGCTAGGACCCAGTTGTACCTAGACTCTACTATATTCTCCCCCCTGTAACATGGCTCCTCCAAGCCATATTTGGCATTGTCTTACCTAGACATAGAATGTGTTCAGGAACATAATTTGCATTCACAAATTTTTTCCAGCAATTTGACCAATATAGAGAACAACGGCTTTGGAGACTCCAAATAGGATTTTTAGGATGCAGTAATGTCTGTAATACTCACATATTCAGTTTGAAAAGCATTTATGAAGCTTGTACTACGGTCCTGGCACCATGCTGGGCACTAGACCTACTTAACAAGACAGTCCCTGCCAGCCTGTCATTCACAGTCCAATGGAGGAGACAACAATGTCAATAATTGAATTCTTATTATCCAGCATGATATATAAGTTGTAATTAGAAAGTACATGCTATGGTTTGAATGTTTGTGTCCCTCTAAAATTTTTATGTTGAAAACCTAATGCCCAATACGATGGTGTTAGGAGGTAGGACCTTTGGGATATGATTAGGTCCTGAGAGGAGACTTCGTGACTGGGATTAGTGCCTTTATAAAAGGGGTCCCAGACAGCTGGCTCACCCCTTCCCCTGTGTGAAGATGCAACAAGAAGTCTGTGGCCGAGAAGTGGGCCCTCACCCAACCAGGCTGACACCCTGATCTCTGGATTCCAGCCTCCAGAACTGCGAGAAATAAATATCCGTTGTTTACAAGCCACCCAGTCTGTAGTATTTTGTTATAGCAGCCCAAACAGACTAAGACAGTACAGAAGTAGTAAAAAGAAGGGAGCTATTAAGTCTAAGTCAGCCAAGGAAGGCTTTTCAGAGAGGCAAGGATATTCTACCTATTTTAAATCATAACCCAAGTGCTTCTTTTGTTATGTCATCAAATGGATTAGCACTTAACTTTGGGGGAGAGAACATGAAAAGGAAGCAAGATCTTGCTGAGGTGGACTTCCAACTTAGCCCATGTACTAACCAAATGTGATACAAAGGGGATAACCACCTATAAGACTGAAAGAATCTTTTTAAATAAATCTCACATGATAAATAGATGAAGTAAAGGCTAAACTTCAGTATTCACTCTGCAAAGTTCTCCAAACACAAAGACCTCAAAAATGCACTGACAACATTGTGCATGCCCAGGAAACACGTTCAGTGTGAGAAAAGTGATGCCCTCCTCTTTCATTTTTGTTCTTTCTCCTTCAAAAACTGAGTGGGTGTGGCATCCAGGCACTGTCTCCACCAAAATAACTCCCACCAAACTAGTCGGCTTTGGCCAGTTATTGTTTTGTTCTTTTTCAGTCACTAAAGCAATACTTTTTATCTTTTAAATAGACTATGTCTTGCTGAAATTTCCTCAGTGCGATTAATATGATTCTCACTGTATTTCAATTGGAATATTATGTGAGGTGCACTGTTTGTTCTGTGGTTCTCTTTCCCATGTGTGAGAACTGTGAAGTACCCATTTTTCTTGCTTGACAGTGTCATCGGGAGGTTCTTGTTCTAAGGCACCGTTAACCACCGGCTGAGGAGAGGAGTTTGTATTCTAGAGGCTCTTGTTGTCTTATGTAGGCTCTGGGATGTGGAGGTTAGAGAGGTTGCACATAGAGAGTGACCAGATATCGCCCTAATATTCAGTGTTCAGCCAGCAAGTTCAGCCCAGTGGTGCCCCCGACCTGGGCATGAGAGGGGTCGTCACCCTGAGATTCTCCCCCCTCCCTTCTTTGCCTACTGGAGTCTTAGGAATCCTTTCACTTCTGTGCAACTTCCCTCACGCTCTGCTTTAAAATTAATTGTTCCTTCTGTTAAGTTGCCACTGCATTCAGCTATTATAGCCCTTATGTCATTCAGCCTTATGTTACAGTCAGGTGTTTTCACATCTGTCTCCCTTACTTCTTGGGAGTAAGAACTCACCTAATTCATCTGTGATTTTTCTCTGCTGGCATGGTACAAAATTCCCTATAGTTAGTAAATCTTTGGTAGGTTGAATTCTATTAACTTCCATCTTTTCATGAAGGGGCAGTCTGATCAATTTATTTTCAATAACACTTAACAGACTGCCTAACCTTCCACTAAACTTGGTCCTTAAACTTGCAGTGTTATGCAACTGTATATGTGCTATCAGTCTAACAAGATCACAAGTTCACTAAGAGTACAGCCCACATATGAGTGCCGCTCACACCTCCGTCCTAGCTCATCTTAGGCAGCTTCTCTTCTCCTTTCTGCCTCAGTGATCTCACATATGTCCACAACCTCAACTACCACCCACAGACCAATGACTCCCAAATTTCACACCTCTGGCCCTCGCCTAGCTCCTAAGTTCCATACCTGTACTTCTAACTATCCATCCACATATTCATCTGAATGTCTCATAGACACTGAAACTCCACATGACAACTATTGTCTCAAAAAGTCATACCAGTTTCTGGGGCCAGCAGGTGATAACTACTATATGTGACTTGAAGGACACTGAAAGCCTCTTCACCTAGCCTAACTCTTCTACTGTAAGAGTTATTCTTTTGGATTAAGGTATGAGATCTTCAAATATCTTTAACGCTAGTAGATTTGTTATGTCTCCCCTTTTTAGGATTGTAAGGAAAGAACAAGATCTCATGATTTTACTCCACCTCCTAATTAGAGAAGGTTGATGGCAAGTTAGAAAAAACAACATCTGTTTGGCCCTATACCTTGTCTAAACCGACAGAGGGCCCATTTTATCTCCCCATTAAATTTAAATGAGGCAACAGCATCTTCTCTAAGGGGTGTAAACACACAGAAAATCACTAAGTGTATCTTTCCTGATACAAATGAAAACATATATGTGTGCCCCTCCACACACACACAGGCAAATACAGGTAAAATTGTATGCAAATAAACATTAAGACCAATCTCATTCAATGGAGCCAAAATTTTAACCAGAGAAAACAGCCATAAACAGAAGGTAGAGAAGTTCCACAGGGAGGAAGAACAAAGGTGAACCACTGTCAAAAATGGCAGCCTAAAGCCCCAGGAGAATGAATACAGGAGGAGGAGGAGGAAGTTGGTTACCATCAGCCACCCCGTCTATGCTGTCCGACACACACACACCACACACACACACACACACACACACACACCCCAACTCTATGGGGCTACTAAGTGAGCACTGTCAGCACCAGCAGGTGGTGCCATCTCCTTCCCCTCCCCACCCCCACCCCGCCCCCACCTCAGGCCTGGATTCATCACTTAGCCCAATTATCTGGTCTCAGGGCGGAAGAGAACAGCATCAGACTGTGACCCCTGTTGGTCATCCATGTCCTACCCTACTCTAAGAACTGGCCTGGATAAAAACAATGCATCTCAAATCATTTTTGGTAATGGGTGGTATATAGGAGAAAGTCATACAAAGACAAAATACATATTATATAAAAAACATATATATATGTATATATATCCCCTCCAGGAGGCAAGACATAATTTTTCCATCTCTGACTAAGTGTCCCTTCCCTCAAGGCAGTTGCACTTCCATGGCCTTAACCGTCTCCTCCCCCTTTTCTTCCATCTTTACACATCTTGGCCAGCATTTCTTCTCTCCTTTCCTACTGAAACAAAATGGAAGAACATTTTGGTCCTCTCTTCCATGACCCCCCAAAGAACTGTGTGGGTTTTTTTCTTTTTTCTTTTTTTTTTTTTTTGATGAGGAAGATTTGCCCTGAGCTAACATCTGCTGCCAATCTTTCTCTTTTTTTCGTATGTGAGCTGCTGTCAAAGCCTGGCCACTGACAGACGAGCGGTGTAGGTCTGTGCCCAGGAACCAAATCTGGCCCCCAAAGCAGAGCATGCCAAACTTAACCACTAGGCCACCAGGGCTGGCCCAGAAAATTGTTTTTCTAAAGAGAAAGATATAATTCAAAAAAGCACTTCATTTTACACACTTACACTGACTGCTTGCAGTGTGGCACAATTTGTTGAGAGAGTCATTAGACTCACTAGACTGCCTTCAGCACTGTTTTTTAATTTTTGTTCTTCTAAAAAACTCCTATGGAGACATAAATTGTTTTAGTGGCCCAAATCACTTTGACAGCTCAGGCTGACTTGGAATACATCTGGAAGCTTTAGCTTGATGAAAACTGCCTGAATGCTTGCCTTTTATGTTGTTCTTTCCTGAACTCTCAAGTTTGTAGACATATATGATCCTGAGAAGACTGATCTGCATGTTGGGTGCAGTCTAATCTCCCAGCCTGTGGTTTCACCATAGATTCCCTGGGAGTTTGCCCTGGAAGCCTGAGGAAGCCAAGCATCTGACTAAACACCTGAGTGGACAAAGTTAGAGTGTTCTTGGCCTGCTTCCAGACGTAGCCTCACGGCAGAATCATAGAAAGGTATTCCAGGGCTAACAGAGGTGTCCTGGGCCTTTGCTAGTAGAGTCCCACCTAGTCCCAAGCTAGTCCCTGCTAGCTTGAGTGGGGAGAAGACCCTCACACAAGGTGGTAGCTTTGATCTTCGAGCACTCAGAAGGCCAGTTTTTCTTTCTTCATCATCCCACCCTAGTTGTGAATAAATACAACATGCAGAAATATAACTCGAAGTTATTGGGGAAAAAGCAAATTTCCATAAATAAAATCATATTTGCCCTTGATTTTCATTAAGTTACATACAGTCCCATAAAATAAACACCATGTGCATAAGATATATAATTAAAGATAAAACCATTTGAAATCATAAATGATCATAAGACATATAGTTAGATTAAATGATAAACCATTTGAAATATATATTAAGAAATGATACAATTATGACAAAGCATTAATAATTATCAAAAAAAGCTAACACCATTCAAATTACTTTCTCAAATTTTAAGGGTCAAACCATTCTTATTAAGTAAAGTCCATAGAAAGGGAGATAAATGTTGGTTAATAACCTTTTAATGTCAGTCTTTATCTCATCCAAACATAAACAGTCCCATTTCTAAACATAGCTATCACTGTGTCCTTCTGAGGAATGTTTAATTTACATATGAGACAGATCGAAATTGTGTACTTAATAGCTTAGGTTACGGTTCTTATAGTTCTCCATGTGCTTACTTAGTAGCTTTTTTTGTGAGGAAGATCAGCCCTGAGCTAACATCTGTTGCCAATCCTGCTCTTTTTTGCTGAGGAAGATTGGCCCTGGGCTAACATCTGTGCCACTCTTCCTCTGCTTTATATGGGACGCCGCCACAGCATGGCTTGATAAGCGGTACACAGGTCAACACCTAGGATCCGAACCTGTGAATCCCGGGCCACCAAAGCAGAGCACACGAACTTAACTTCTATGCCACGGGGGCGGCCCCTACTTAGTAGCTTTTGTAAATTTTTCACGGAGAAATGTGTATCACTGTGCACACAAATTTAAAAAATTATTGCTTTCTCTTATTATGACTAAGAATGAGAAGGGCAAAGCTTTTCCCAGAATGAGATTTTTTTATGCAAGATCTATCAGTCTGTCCTTACTTTGTAACGTCTGTCAGCATTTGGAGATTTTTTTTCAGTTTAAAGTCATTGGGTGGAAAACACTAACTACTAAAGTATTTATAATCTGCAACTACCTGTGCTTAGAATCCTCTTTTGCAATTACTGTTCATAAGCAAGCCTCACGCCTCAATCTCCCTAGCCCCAGGTCCCCGCCAATAAATACATGAAAATTTTAAAAATTTTATGAGGAACAAATTTCGGAATGAACTGTTAGCAAGATTTCATTGTTTGTTTAAAACCTTGGTTATAACCGCAAGGTTAACCTAAACTCCCAAGCCATGAGCTGATGGGAAAATAAAGGTGATGAAAGGCATGTGTTTTATGTGCCATCCTTCTGAATGTTTAAAACCTGAGAGTACTAAATGGGGAACTCCGTGCTCATCTGCCAGTCGGGACTGGCCGACCAGTCTGGAGGCATTAATCAGGGAAAGCTGTAGAAGTGAACGTTATTACCTCGCTCAGAAAGAAATCCCTTTGAAGATGATGAAGACATGGCAGGCAGAGGGTCTTCACAGAAGTGTGGGCTGCAAAAGCATCTGGGAGCCAAACCAACGATTGTACCACTCTCCAGATGTGCAGAATGACCTTTTTCTTTAGAAAAAGAAATCTCTAATCTCATTACTTCTTTTCTACCACTATGCCCCCCTGCCCAGCCCAGAGACAAAATGCCCACCAAGCATCCTCTGCTAACACTTGAGGGCAAAAGTGGGAGTCATCCAGACTGATAAACTATCAGCCTTAAATACAGTTTTTGGAGAAAATCTTCTTACTCCTTTCCTCTAGCAGGACCCTTATCTAGACTTTTCAGGAATTCATTTTGATTAAAATATGATTGAAGCAAGATGAATCTATGGCAGGCTACATAGTTTTCTATCACCACAAAGTTAATGGCGAAAAAATATCTGTCCATGTTGTAAATCCATCAGAATAAATTAATGGTTCCACTGACATATTCAAAATAAATATGTGCCTGTCATAAATGTAATTAAATAATTCCATGCAAAAATCAAATGTTGAAACAATTACCCATATGGTTTAAAGCATTATTATGAAAATATTATGGAAAAGAAAAATGGGAGCCATTATTAATAGAGCATAGCGATTTTGCACATCTTTTGGCTTTTTTTTTTTTCTCATTCCCTCATAATGAAAGAGAAAATAATATTTATGAAGTGCCTTATATGTGCCACTAAGTACTTTCATATCCCTCATCTCATTTGATATCATAATCACCTTGCAAGTTCATTGTATAGACAAGGTAAAGGTAACTGAAGTTTGGAGATGTCAGGTAACTTGCCCAAGACCACATAGGCAATCAGCGGCTGAGTTACTGTTCCAGTGAAGGTCTGTGCAACTCCAATACCATGCTCTTTCATCGCTGTCACTCAGCCTCTCACCTCGGCCCTTCGTGTCACATACCCCTCTATAGAAGCCACAGACTGCAACCTTCACAACTCCTGTGCTGTCCTGTTTTCTGCCCCACCGTAGAGCAGTCAAGGAATGTAGATGCCTCTTCTTGGCCCAGTGACTATATCCTTGACTCCTAGTCAATGTTTAATCTACAAGTGTACAGGAACAGTAATGTAAAAAAATAATAATAATTAAAAGAAAACAAGAGGCAAATAACACATTCGAGGGCTCTCTCTCAAGAGCCTACAGAAATCTGCCTATTAAAAGAAGTCCCTAGTGGTGAGAAGGTACTGGGAGGGCAGCCAAGAGTAAGTGGGAGTGGGTGTGGGAAAATGCAAAAGAAAGAAGGAAAGCTGCTAAAAAAAGACTGGCCATATGTCACAAATTATAAATTCTCTGGCTGCACATATAATTTCTGCAGTCCAGAGCCTCTTAGGCGGGCACACCTCAGACACACTGCAGGAACCACTGGCTAGGACCCAGTGGATGCCCAGACAGGGCCACCAAACCACACTAAGGTGTAAATCTTCTCTAGGATTGATGAGGCTGTGAACAGTGGATCTGGAGACTGACAACCTGGTGTTAATAGAGATAATGATATTATTTCACATCTATCTCCCAATCCCAGCTCAGCTTCAGCCTGTAAAAAAGCTGACACCCTGGCATAATCCAGACCTTGGAGGTTTCTGAAAATGAACAAAAAGATTTCATTAACCTAAAATTATGGTTATCAAAGAACAGAGACAGAGAGAGTAAAGGGAATTCCTGTGCTGGGAGAAACAAAGACCATCTTATGCAAGAGGATGTGCCATCAGCACCTCTTCCCCAAGAATGCTTTCTGCAAAGTAGAAGCGGAGAACTATTTGGTGCGGCTTCAAAGTCCCTTACCCACAAGCTACTTCCTCCATTATCCTGAAATTCCCATATCACTTTCCCCTTTGGAATAAGACCCTCAAAGATCCCTGTTAAGAAGTAAACAGGGGGCCAGCCCAGTGGCGTAGTGGATAAGTTCACGAGCTCTGCTTCGACAGCCCGGGGTTCATGGGTTCAGACCCCCTGGGTGCGGGCTTCATCAAGCTCTGCTGCGGCAGTGTCCTACACACAAAATAGATGAAGACTGGCACAGATGTTAGCTCAGGGATAATCCTCCTGAAGCACAAAGAGGAAGACTGGCAACAGATGTTGGCTGAGGGCCAATCTTCCTCACCAACAACAACAACAAAAAGATGTCAACATTATCTGGGAGAATTAAACCAAGGAGCTGATGTCATCCATAAACACCACAGGTCAAAAATTTTTATTAGGATGATTTACGTTACTAAGCAGGGAAAAGACAGTGATTCCTAGGATTCAGAGTAAAAGATACCACTGGTATATCAGGAATAAACCAGATGTAATGCAGACCTATTGTCTTTATACTAGCTCAGCTTACGAGAGAAGACAGAAAACAGGTGAAGTCCAGAACAACAGCAGATACCACTTCAATGCAACTCTTTATAACCCAGCATCACAGTTCCCGCTCCCTACCTGCACGTCACAGTTTTATCTAGTAAACTCTAACTACATGTCGCCTCCCTTTCTGTCCTTCTCTTCCAGATGTGCAGTGAGTCTCCATAACAGCCGAGGGAGGGATGGAGACAGTTCCACCAGTACTCGTCTGTAAAAGGGAGAGAGCTTTGACTCTTTCCACCTTACAACCTCCCTCATGCACAAGGACTGTCCTGTCAGACACCCCAGCACCCTGGCCCCTAAGACCACAAAGTTTTCAAGAAATTTAAACAGAACTTCTCCTCTTAAGTCTGCAGATCCAGCATATATATTCAATGCAAGACAGGATTTGTTCTAACATTCAGACAACTTTTCAGTAATATTCCTGTTAGGTAAAGTGAGCCTTTACTATATTTGTGTTTCTGCATGCTTTTTCACCATTTTTTGACACACGTATGAAGATACTCCCAAACTTTTACTTGCCTGGGATGCTAGGATACGCATATGCTCCATATACCCATGCTTCATCACAGAAACCAATTCATCCCAGATTCTAACCTCCAAGTGATTTATGACCGCTATATCATTTCCCCCCCCTATATTTTAGGATACTATAACTTTGTAAACTGTTTGAAATTCTTTTTGAAATTATGCAGTGTAAAACTCAGGAAATTAATAATCTGGAAGTTTACAAACCATATTTCTCTATGTGCAAACATGCTATAAACTGTGTGGTAGAGTGAAAAGCACGCTGGTATGGGAGGCAGGGGACCTGGGTCCTGATAGTGACCTGCCACTGCTGGCAGAGCTCTGAGACCCTCAGGGCCTGTGTCTTACGTCTGTGTAGTGAGGGGGGCTAAGTGAAAGCTTTCTGAGGACCACTCCAGATGCCTGGTTCTATATGTGGAAGGATTTATCAAAGGGCATTCTGTCATCCTTCTACTTTCTCTCTTCAGAAATCTTTTTCATCTAACGTATGTGTCTAAAATGAGTAGCCCAGACAAGAGATGATGACACATCTCACATCGGGAAATACTGTGAAAACAGAGCTGAGCAGACGTTGGGAGCACCATGAAATGTGGAGCCACTTTCTGACTTAAAATTCTTCATTTCACATACACATCTAACTGACCACAAAAAAAGGTACTATCTCTTTGAACCTACAATTATCTCCCCTTCTCCCCCTCTTTGTAATTATCAGCCCAAGTGCAAGTTGATTGTGGTCATGCTGCTGCATGTGAATGTGGCTGATTGGCCTGTCAATGAATGAGCTCAGGTAGCTTTGCCCACACCAGGGGAAATGTTGAAAACACTAAACAACTAGGACAGGGTCCCAACCAATCAGAACGGAAGCCAATCAATAGCACAGATACAGGCTGGTCTGCCACACAACTGCATCCTGGCTGAGTGTCAGCTCTGCCCTATGCCAGCTCATACTCCTGTTCTGGCTCTTCTCAGAGGAAGGAGGACACAGGGACACCGTTGGGTGGTGCTGAGCCTGTAATTCTAGCTTTGGTGAGCCCAGAACTTCCTAGTGACAGGATTTACTTGTAAAGTGCTGTAATCTGCAAGACAGGCAACTTGAATAAGGAGACCAAAGACTGTTTTTTAAATATGGCCTGCATCTATCCATCCATCCAACCATCCATCCATCCATCCACCCACCCACCCACCCACCCATCCATCCATCTATTCATTCTCTCTCTTTATTTTAATAATATTATAAGCACCCACAAAAGAAACAAAAGCTAGATTCTGAACAATAACCTGTCTCTAACTATATGGCTCCCTGATCCTGTCTTCCTGGCTTCACCCACCTGAAATAGGTATCATTCTAAATCCCATGTTCAGCCCTCCCTTGCTTTTGTTTTGTACAGTTTATTTCATTTATACTCGTTGACAAAAAAATTATATTTTAATTTTGGTTGTTTTGATACTATAAAAAGTATGTCAATACTTTTTTTGTTTGTTCTCATTTGGAACTTCTTTTTAGTTTAATATTATATTGCTAAGATTCACCCATACTGTCACCCTGAAGGTAAAGTAACCTCCATTTTCTAATAACAAAAAGAAAATTCATGCTTATTGTAGCAACTTTAAAAAACACAAAAAAATTCAAAGAAGAAAGTAAAACTCATCAAATCCTGTATTTCTTTTGTTCTTTGTCTTTCCAATGCATACGTTATTTTTTCTCACAAAATTGGAATCATGTTGCATGAACAATAAACAAACAAATAAATAGGTAATTACAAATTTTGATAAGTGCAATGAAGGTAATAAACAGAATATAGTTTATTTTCTGTATAATAATAATCAAGTGGAAACCACTGAATTATATATTTTAAGTGGGTGAATTTTATGGTATGTGAATTATATACTAATAAAGCTCTTTTTTAAAAAAAGAATAACAGGGTAGAAGGACAAAGGATCAACTTAAGGTAGACAGGGAAGAATTCCAGTATACATTACACAGAAAGAGCAGTTGGAAGAGAATTTGACAAGTCAACTAATATCTGAAATATATCTGATTCGTTGGTATGCACACTCTTTGGAGACCCTAACAACTCTCATTAACAATAATCATTTATTAATGGTATTATTTTTAAAACTATTTTCTTTAAACATTTTAAGAATTGCTACACCAAAACTCTAGAATATTAGTTATCAACATTTCATAAATAAATCATATTTGTAACATGAGCACACAAAAGAATAAAACTATTGGATTTTTCTCAGATTTTATGCTGAAAAATCTATTTAGATACATCTTTTCAGAATTAGATAAAGTTTGAGAAAATTCTTACTACACTTTGATCAATTGAAAGAAAAGATTAACAGGCATCTTATAATGACAGTAAAATCATTTTTGCTACTCCAATTAAACATATTCAGGAGTCCTGAAGGATTTATGTGAAGTACTTACCACAGTGTCTCTATGAACTGGGTAACTCCATCATCATTTACAGGTAAGGACTCCAGGCCCCGGGAGGTAAACAATTTGCCAAAGTGAATCATTTGCAGCTAGAATGTAAGTTCATTGTTGCTGGTTCACAGGTGTCCACACAGTACATAGTGGAGATTTAGCAAATATTAAGTTAAATACATCAATACAAATAGCCCCGTTGAATAATTCAACTTGATTGCCATCTGAAATCTGACCAATGTATACATCTTGGCAGAAAAATTACAGTTAGTGAAGACCAATATAACCACATTAGTCAAGACTCTTTCAATTACAGTATAGAAATCCAATTAAACCAGCATTCTTTAAAGGAGAACATATTGGAATCCCATAAGTAGAAAGTCCAGGGGCATTCCCAGTTTAGGCATCACTGAGGTACAAATAATATCATCGGGAATTTGCCCCTTTTTCTCCATCCCTTAGTCCTGCTTCCTCTGTGTTGACCTCTTTCTCAGACTGTCTCTCCCCAGGATTAGCAAAGAGGGCCAGCTGCAGCTTTAGACTTATGATGTCCTTACAGCTAACGAGCCAGCAGAAAGACTGCACCTCATCCTGCACAGCTCCAGCAAGAGATCCAGAGCAGGCTAGGACAAGAGGGCTGAGTTAGGTGTCCACTCCTGAGCCATCATTGCAGTTGGGTGGATGGAACACTTTGATGGTCCAGGCCTGGGTCATGTGCCTGCCTCTGGATCCACAGGTTGGAGTCAGTCCCATCAGAATCTCAAGACCCAAGAATTGGGAAGGAATAGTACCCACAGAGATGTCAGCAGACAAAAAGCTTGCCCAGCACAATGACTACATTCCATGGTTTACTACTCTGGCCTTAGGCTTTGGAAATTTATGAAGTGTCATATCTCAACTACATGGATAGAGCTGTTAACTTGAGATTGTAAAATGACTAGTCTCGAATCATAGCCAGAGAGGAAGTTTAGGGAAGGCCTGGAGGGGCACCCTCAGCTCTGAATTTAGATGAGAAATGTCTGGGATGGGAGGCATCTCAGTGCTAGAGTCGTGACTCCTGGTATAGCATATGTGTCAGCATATGCACATGCTGGCATTCAGCACTGGTCTATCAGCACAACTCCACTTCAGCTTCCTGACTTAGGATGCAAAACTGTGAAATTCAATGAAACATACTAACATCTTAGAAACATTCATAACCTTTTGCTGTACATGTGAAAACACTAAGATGAAACATGTCTGGACTTCTTTTGGGCAACTTTATGTCATACAAAGGAACAAGATTTCTGCAGGCTGTAAGTGCTGGAGTTGATAGTCTTAATTCTTTATATAGATCTCTCTAGATGTTATATTATTTTTCTTAATACTGTATTATGTCACCAGCCATCCAAGGCAAAAAAATGTTCATGTCAACAAGCATGTTTCTTTGAAAATACAATGCAGAAAATAACTGTATTTATTGATGTGGTATATAACTCAATATTTAGCATCATACTCCTGTCACAGCAAGTTATCTTTTGGAACAAATATTCCAGAAAATCAGAATCTCTCCAACCAGGTTCCTACTAGTGAGCCCCAAAATATAAAATTTTGTACAGTGCTCCATAACTACGATTTTAATGCTTACACAAGGAAAAACATACTCCTACTAATAAACCAACAGGGTAACACCACGACCAATTTGAACAGGCCACCTCTGACTCCTCTAGAGAGAGAGAAGACTATGAAGAGGTTCCAGTTTGAGCCTAAGCTGTGTCTATCACTAGAATTCAGATTTCTGGAGTCATGTCTGAAAGATAAGTGGAGAAACTCAACTAGAATGTATTGGTTTGAGGAATTGAAGTGAGAAACCAGTTGAAAATAATTCACCTTGAGGTGGAAACATTTGCATGAGCTTGACCCAACATCTAAGCCCCCGTCTCAGAGGGCACAGCATGGCGTCAGCCTAGCAAAGCCAGGGGGAGGAAGGGGGCATATAAAATCCCTGTAAAAGGATTTCTGTTAAAAATGATGGTCTAGACTCACACTTAAGATTCTGCTCCATCTCAAAACCCTACTGAAATAACAATAGAGATTTTCTTAAAGGCATGAGCCCACAAAGATAAATGTGAAGATGGGAGAGGTGATAACAGCAAAACAATTTTGTAAGCTAGAAAGCTGATGAAAAAATGGTAACTGACATCACAGAACAAAGAAAGCTGAATCCTAATCTGGCACTTGGGGAAAGCTCAGAAGCAACCCAATTTCTACTTCAGAACCTCCAAAAGGCTTGGGCATCTCTGGAAATAGGGAAGAAGGACAGGCTAAAATAGATTTCTTTAAAAGTCTTCAGATACCCCACCCTCCCCCCAGATTACAAAGGCTTATTCTCTAGAGAGGGTAAAACAGGTCTCTGGATTGCACGACAACAGGCACCATTGAGGGTGGGTGTGCCACACTGAAAACAGGAAGATGCAGTAAAAACAGGAAGATGGCGAGACTCCCAGGCTCTTCTCTGACTCAGCTCCCATAACACTAACAGTCAGGCTTATACCCTCTGGCAGCAGGTTGGAAGAGCCTTCTCCAACCGGTGTAAGGGAAAAAAACTAAAGTTATTAACATCGGAAATTCAAACAGCCCAACCAGATCACCAAGTGTATCTCGCACGCACACACACACACACACACACACACACACACAGGTTTTCAATGTGCCTCTGATGCCCCGTTTTTACATATAAGCAGGCAATTAGGGATACCAGATATTGGAGGAGAACTTCTATTATGAAAGACAAATACAAAATAAACAAAAAGAAAAAAGCACCCTGGAGGAAACAGACTATGCAGGAGAAAGAAAGCTTCAAAAAAATCTATCAGTAATGACCTCAGAGAGATAAGGGAGAATATTGCATTTAAGAAAAAAAAGAACCTGATTTTTTAATGTATTCAGAGAACAAAACCAAGTCTTAGAAATTAAAAATGTGATAGCACAAATGAAAAACTCATTAAAAGGGCTAGAAGTTAAAATTCAAGAAATCTCCCAGAAAGTATAACAAAAAAATAAAGATGGAAAATAGAAGAGAAAACATAAGAAAATTTATTTATAAATATATCTTGAAATATATTGATATATAAAATATCAGTATTATCAACATATATATGAATATTTATAAATATATGTGAAACACTTCTCCCCGCTCCATACAAAAAAAATATGTGGTATGTGTGCACGTGTGTGTACATATATATGTTATATATTTATGCACCATATATGTCAATCATCTATATATTGCAAGCAACCATAGAAAATCTTATAACTTCTTCCTCTAAACAGCTAACCAAGTGTGCTGCACCAAATGGACGTGGTGACGAGGGAGGCAAGAGGTACTATAAAGGATGCAAAGACGGAAGAGACTGCCACCCAAGGACAGTCACTAGATCCTCTGGATCTTGATGGTGACGGCAAAGAGTGACCTAAGAATCAACAGGAATGACTGGGGTGCCCTCTATTTGGGGGCCACCTTGGGTGACAGGTAAAGGGTTAACTATGAACTCCAGGAAGGCAAGAATGATGCCTACTTGGATTCTTTAATCAGAGCATTTCAAGAGCTTGGTTCCAGCCCCTATGTCAGGGAAGCTGCATTTGCATTGGGCCACCCAGAACACATGAACATATAGAGGGGAGATGGCTCCCCTCCATTCACACAGTGGTCAAGTGTTGCTCACAGCACATAGCTTGGAGGGTTGGGAAGTATGCTTCAGTATTATCCTCATGGTACTAACACAATTCTATGGAATCCTGCAGGGGAGATAGACCAGAGCATGGGAGCAAAGGTGGAGGCGTAGCTCCAGGGATCTGCAGTGGTAAACACAGACCTGGAGGATCAAAGTTCAAGGCATGGCACATGTGAGCTCTCCTCCCCACTCATTCCCACCAGCACCAGAACATGCATTTACTCCACGCAATGCAGTTAAAATGAACATCAAGGGCAGATACAACATATATCTCCATAAGGCTTATAAGACCACCATCCTTGTGGTTGAACCCCAATTCACGCAACCAAAAATCGTATCAAAAGAATGCAAATATCATGAAGGATATACATAGATCCCACTTACACTTCTTAATATCACCTTATTCCTTCTCACTCTATTGCCTTCACATACTAAAACTGCTCCCAAACTTCTCTGCCCAGTACTTACCACCAAATGCTCTTCCAGACCCTGCCCCCAGGTGCCCCTTGGATAGTTCACCTCCCTTCCTGCAGGCCCAGAAAAGCAGGATCCTGCTTAGGAAGGGGGACAGGTTTAAAAACTGGAAGTGTTCTTATATTACTAACCTTTACTCTGTCATATTCCAAGAAAGAGACATGAAAGACATCAGCCAAAGAGTTCTTCTAAGGTGGAGTGTGTGTGTGTGTGTGTGTGTGTGTGTGTGTGTGTGTACATGTGTAAGACAGGAGAGATTTAAACATGTCTGAAGGTGGGTGATGTTGTTGGGTACACCTGCATTCTATAAACTGGATTTAGGAAGAGAAAATGGCTGTCAAGAGAAATTGTAGAGAATGAATAATGTATAATTCATGACTTAGTCAAGTCTGTTCACACAGACAGCTCCAACATCAGTGCAAACACAATGAATAAATATATTCAACATCAATAAAGCCAAGCTGAAGTTGAAAAGGAACTTGGAAAATCAAAACTCCTGTTGTTTGGGATAAATTTTCTCCAGTAGATTGAAAGCCAGCCTTGGGGGCAGCCCACAGAGAGAACAGATGGCCAGAGATATGACCAATGGCTCACACTGGCTACTTCAAGCTTGCTATAAAAAACTTAGAGAGAAAAGAAAAGCCATAATAAGGTTAGGTTTATTATATTTCACTTGTAGTTCTTTTATTTTGGTGAGATATTCTTTCCTTTAACTTGACCACACAAATAACATGTGGTTTTGTTTATCATGCTGTGAAAGGAAAGAAAACTGGAGCAGAGGTGCAATGCAGAGAGGGCAGTAGTGTGAGATACTGTTGTCCTATATCAACATAAAGTCAATCCCCTAGAATACATGCAAACCATAAAAAGCATAGTCTCCATAAAAGCAACATTTTTCTCTTAATATTAAGTTGTCTGCAATAAGCAAATACCACTTTTATAATCACTTTTATAAAAGAATTTTTTAAAATATTGCATGAGCCTTCCTTCTTTGTTTCTTAACTTCTCAACTCTGTAATATTGCTTAAAAATCTCTTGTTAGTTCCAAACACTCTGGTCAATGAATTCCTTGACGATAATATCAGTCCTTGAGAGATTTCAAATATTACACTGTTTAGGGGTGTCACTGGGATGTCATCCCTAAAGTATTACAACAGCAGCAATCTGCAATAGTTGTTCCAGGTTCAGCTGACTGACAGCTTGCCTGTCACTGACTTAGCAGACTAAGGCTTACTGCCTAGAAACTTCTGCAACGCTTGACATTTGACCACTCAAAGAGAGAACACAAGAAAGCAAGTGCTAGAAGTAATGCTGTAGTGAGAACAAGAATAAGAGTCCATCATGCTGGTTGTTGTGGTACTTTCCTTGAAAGAATAACACTGGATTCCTGAGAGATTTCCATTCTAAAAATAAAGAATACAAAAAGGAACACACAGTCCAGAATAGATGGAAGTATTCAGAGACTGAAAAATAAATATCTGTTGACCTTTATTCTATTAGGCATATTGTCAATAGGATTCCTCAAGACAAGACCTAACTCTTTCTCATTAGCTTTCCAGTTGCTCGCAAAGAGTCAGAAGGGGTCCTGCCCCCATGGCTTTTCCAAACACTAATTCTTTCCAAACTGAGGGAATGCTAGCTGGGCAGAACTGCCTCCAGAGAACCTGTGTGTGAAATTAAAGATTCTGCTGACTCTTACTCTCCTTTTGAACAGCAAAACAATATTCCCCTTAGCTTGAATTTTTTTGTTTCACATTATTATATATATAATATATACAATATATATATTCTTCACTTTTTCAAGTTATCAGCTCTTTGTGTGTGCAGAGCTATATTAGAAGAGTGAATATATGCCCACTCTTTTAACATGGCTTGGATGTACTTAGTGGTGAATTTCTGAGTACACAAGTTTTGTATGAATGAGAGTAACGTCGGGTGTATGCTGTATAAGGTTAAAACATGTTAGATCCGGCAGATACAGGCATTAACGAGAAGGCAATAATTAGTGCCAGGCTCCCTGCTCAAAAATGCTGTTGCTAGCATATTTTTCTTCCAGTGAATTATAGTACAACACATCCTGAATTTTGACAATGAACTCTCTCAAGCCTATATAAAGAACAAACCCATTCTTTTCTATAAGAGAAATTTTTAACTTCTTGAAAAATGTCTCTGAAAATGGACTTGAAAGACCCTTTTTTGAACTTACATAAATCCCAATTCTTGGGGCTCTTTCTAAAGAGCATTCTGGAGGGTAGCTCCATGCTGTAGATTCAGAGAGCAGAACACTCCTTGGATGACACTGCTGAAGGGCAGAGGCATTACACAGAAACCTTAAGGACAAGAGCAAGAGGGGGACCTGCCAATCCCAACAAGTGTGTCCTAAAGCCACTGTGCTCTCTTGACTCTTCCCCCAAATTAATTCTCACCTAGGGAACACTAGTTCTACATGTGTTTCCATTGAAGAGGCTGAGAAACATCCCAAGCTGCCAATGATCAGAAGACTGATATCGTTTAAAGAGGAATGGATAGACTGGGCAAGAATGGCAGGGTGTATTTAAACAAAAGGGCTTGAGGAATATGCTCTTTACATCAGTGGAGGACCTTCTAAAAGTTGCACGTAGTCTGTACCATGTTTTCCCAATTTATTAGTGCTGTTCAAATATAACAGTAGAATCAATTCAATGTGTGTGCTGGAAATTCCAGCCCCTTTTCCAAAAACATTCTCTTGTCGTCACCTCTGACACTGCCATTCTAATCAATGTCATATTCCAGACAATAAAATGTCAGAGGAAGAGGAAGAAGAAGAAGAAAAACCTATTGCTCAGAAATCTAACCACTAGGAAGCCCAATATCTCCAAATTAGGGTTCTTGCAAAGTTACCACCTCCCTCTGAGCTGAATCACCCCAACTTGGGGCTCATCCTGCATGCCTTGGTGAGGACATTTTCAAATGTCACATCATAGGACACATCAGGAGTCTAATTTCTTCACCTCCCACTCACTCCTCAACTCATTCCAATCTGGCCTTATTACTCCACCCTCTTTCCTCCACCAAAACAGCTTTTACCAAGGCCACCAAGCACTGAGATGACCATGTGTCCAGACCTCGTCTCACTAGATTTCTCAACAGCATTTGACCCTAGTGACCACTCCTCCCTCAAAGTCCTCTCTTCCTTTGGTTTCACTGACATCACTCTCCTGGTTTTCCTCCCAACTCTTTGCTGCTTCTCCTCATTCTCCCTTAATAGCTCTTTCCTCTCTGCCTGGCCGTTAAATGTTGAAGTTATTCAACATTTGGTCCTAAAAGCTCACTTTCCTTTTCACTCCATATACCTTCCCTAGGCCATATTTTCCACATCCATGGCCACCACTCTGCACAATTCCAGGAGACACTATGCACACCACGGTCTACGTAACTGGCTCCCCCTCGAGTTGTACAGTGCATGGCTCGTGTCACAAGGGCAGTTCTATCCATTTCTGTTGCTTTAATTGCCACCTGTACATTACTGACTGCAAAATGTATATCTCAGGCCCAGACAACGTTGAAACTCAAACCCACACATACAACTGACTACTTGAGATCCGTTTGTTCATCTCAAAGGCACTACAAATAGCATATCCAAAACTGAACCCACGCTCTTCCTGGACAAACCTGGTGGTCCTTCAGCATTCCCTATCTTGGTGAATGGCACCAGTATCCATCCAGTTGCCCAACCTAGAGCCTGGAAGGCATCCCTGTCACTTCCCTCTCTGGTGCTATCAACAAATGTCCTGTTTGCATGTTTGTTTGTTATCTGTCTCCCTCCACTACGACATAAGTCCTTTGAATGCTGGAATCTCTCTCATTCACCATTGTACCTCCAGAGCTACAGGAATGCCTGGAATATAACATTTGTCGAATGAAATAATAAAGTCATATTGATTTTACTTTCTATCTCTTAAATCATCTCCATCACCACCAGCAGACTTGCCCAGGTTGCTCCCTCAAGTTTCCCCTCTTTTTTTAGTTAATGCCTGTTCATCTTTCAGATGTCAACTCAATATCACTCCCTCAGGAACTTCCTCTGATGTCCCAAACTGGGCCAGGCCCCCGTTAGATGCCATCATAGCTCTTCTTACTTGACACTTCTTCCCCTATCTGTTCTCCACAACATTTTTATCTTTTGTCCAACCTCTATCTAAATCATTTTTCCATTTTCCAGTCCCTCAAAATTGTTCCTTAATTCATCTAAAACAGTACCAAATCCCAGGTATTCAGCTAGGTGCTGAGAATCTTGAGAAAATAAGTTTGAATAAGTAGTTCGGAGAAGGATAGGAGACAAGGACATGCAAACAAACATATAGTACAGTACGTAATATCTGCAAAAATAGAGATATATACAAAGAAGTGAGCAAGCACAGAAGAAAAGGTGATTAACCCCATCCAGGTGGGGATGGCCAGAGAAGTCTCACATTGAGTGGGTTTTGCAAGGCAGATCTTTCATTCTTAACTCCTTGCAGACTATTCCTACATTTAGAGCATTCATGCAAATTGTTTAAGTTTCAATATTTTCTTTTAACCCAACCCACAAGGCCAGCTCTAGACAGTTTGAGTCTGGAGGACTTTGCCATCCACCTCCAAGATCTCCTCTTTCCATGGACTCACGACACCCTTAAATGTCTTCATTCTCCTTAATTTCTGTTCACCCTCCCCACTCCAACAAGTTTTCTGCTTGTTCTCTCTTTTCTCTTTTGTTGAAAAGTAATCTATTGCACTCACTCCCACTAATGTGTTATAAGTTATATCTTCTTAGATTGGGTAAATTTTTCAAGAGGGCCTTGAGAGAAATTGCTACTCTAAGAAATGAATCGCAGTATATGAGTGGAAGGTCTGCTTCAAACCCTTTAAATCACAACAGACAAGACCTTATAGTCTGCCTGTAAGTAAGGCCAACACTGCCAAAACAAACATGACTTTCCAAGGTTGCTAACTGCGTGTGCTATTGGACTAGCTTGGGCTACTTCTCTTTCCAGGAAATATGAGAGCAACTTGAAATGATCATCACATTCAACTTTTGCAAAAGAACATCACCTGTTGTGAAAGATATTAAATTTCAAGGAAAATCCAACAACACTCAGCACATTTGTGACATTTGCCTGGACCCCTCTTCCCATCTCTTCATGCTTGGCCAACTCGTATACTTCATTCAGCCTCAGCTCAAACATCACTTCTTTAGGGAGCCCTTTCTCTTCTCCTGACTCTCACTCTCATGGTAGCCTATGCTTCCCCTTCCAGAACACTTACACACATGTAATTGCTTGTTTAATATTCACAATTGCTTGTTTAATTTTCAGCTGTATCTCCTGGGCTTAACACAGTGCCTGGTACACAGTGCCTGGTAAATCCTCAAAGCCAATATTTATTGAAGTTAATTGCTATATCTGTGCCTCTACACACTTCTATTGCTACAACCATCACACTAGATTGTAATTTCTTTGTTTTCATGGCTATCTACTTCCCTTCACAGTCAGTCCCTTCAAAAAAATAATAAATTATGCATTTTTGAATTCCCAGAGTCTAGCACGTTACCAGTGCCCTCAATAAATGTGGAAAAAAGGAGGGAAGGAAGAAAGAAAGGAATGGAGGGAGGGAGGGAGGGAGGGAGGGAAATCTTACAATTTCAATAAGGTCTTAATAATAATAAACCTATATGTCCATAGGGAATCACAAAAACACATTGTAAAACGGGAGAATCAAGCTCTCAGTTTTTGAAAACTCAAAGATTCAGAAAAATTCCCAATTTCTTAAAAAGTTCTTTAGTCAGCGTGTTTGCCAGAACCTATAGCATTCTGATTGCCCTCTTTGTGAAAAGAGAAGGAAGATCTAATATTTCCAAGCACCTAATATGTGCCAGGTGCTTTACATACAGCACAGTCAGTCAGTTCAGCAAGAGCCTAACTGAATATCCTTTGAGTTGCTACTAGGTACCACACACGTGACCCTGGGGATCGAAGATTTCTTAGTATCCATTTTCAAAAAACGACTCCTAGAACTGAACACAATATTTCCGTTGAGTTCTGACCAACACAGAGGTGTGGGATGCTCTATCTCTATTACTGCAGCCTAGGATTCCACTAGCTCATTTCACAGCTAGAGCCTTTGGGTAGCCTAACAGTGCTGGTGGTTAACTAACTCCTCCTTTTTAATTTAAACCTCCTCAAGTCAGGTTTCCCCCACTTTGGATTGGGTCAATTGATTTTAAAACCTAAACTGAATACTTTACACTTTTTGCTTTACATTGATTTCACCAACACTCAATCCTGTCAAAAATGTTTAATTCTTGATTCTGTCATCAAACATATAAGAGAGGCAGCCTGAGACCACAAAGTGACTTTGGGCAAGTCTCTCAACTTCTCTGAACAGAACTGCCACACTGAACTCCAAGAGACACTCATTCACACCACAGTCTATGAAAATGGCACCTCCTGGAGTTGTGCACTAGCCTGGGCTCAGGATCTGCCGTTGCTCAGCTGTAAAATCAGTGGGTTGGACCAAAACCTCATTCTACGATTTGGGGTCATTTACACTTTTGATAAATATTCTTTCTATGCTTTCATCCTATTTACTGATAAAATTACTGATTAGAAGCAAAATACAGAGGAGCATGTGTGTACCCCAGGTCTCATTTTGCATTCTTGGGAGGCTGCTTTAACTAGGTCAACAGTCATCCTTCACTTCCTTTAGAGCACCATAGGCCTTCAAGAGTGTGGAAGAGAGCAAATTGCCACTTCCTTGTCACATTGAGCAAAATCCTCATGAACTACGATGTGTAACAATGTGAAATATATACTCTGAAAATCCCTGAAAGAAAAAAGCTGATTGACAGTCAATCAACCTTATCAACCAAGGGAACAGAATAACTGGTCTGAAAGTCACTTATATTTGGCTTTGTGATCTATTACATGCCTTTCTCTTTCAGTTTTGCCTAGGCTAACATCCATAATAGTGAAACATGATTGTCTGTTCCTGAAAAGAAATGCCATGCAACATAGTGCTGGTTGAAGATGAAACCAGTAGTAGTACTACATTTTTTAAAGTTACATATTATATCTCCTGCAAATGGAGTAGTAAATACTCCTGAAATGAGTAATCAATTAGGGAATAACTCATTGAAAAGAAATATGATAAATGTGCTGTTATCTACAAAAGTGAAAAAGTAGCATGTGCAAAAGCCCTGCATGCAATAGGAAAGAGCTTAGTGAATTCAAGAACCTGAAGGAAACCAGGATAGCAAGAGCCTTGTGGGCAAGGGGAAGAGGGTGGGGGATAAGCCAAGAGGGATTACATCATACAGACCATACAGATTCGGAGGCCATGTTGAGGATCGTGGGCTTTATCTCAAGTGTGATTGAATACTGTTGTCTAATAGTAGAGGAACGAGTTAGTAAATTAGGTTATAGAAACATCACAGAATACTACCCATCACTGATTCCAAAACTGTGTTCTAAACACTTATCTGTGGAACAGATATTTCATTGTGTATTTTTTAAAAAAAGTTTCATGTTAAAATTAATTTGAAGAAAATGTATCATACTCTCATCTTTTTTCTTAAAGCCTATTACAATATTACAGGCTTTGAGAAATCCTATAGTGAAAGAATTTGTTTACTTTTACAACTTTCCAAACTTATTTGACCTCAGAGATGTTTTATTTTCCCCAAGTAACATCAGCTAAAATCCCAAGAAACTAGCGTTTGTAAAATATCTTTTCATACATATTGCTATATATTCATTTTAAATAATCATACATAAAAAGTCCATAGAAAAATGAAAAACATCCCATGACTGTAACTATATAAAAATATGAATGCATGTGAAGGTAATGTGCAACAATTAAAATATCTGTTGCCTAGGATGACACATTTATCAGTGATTTTATATCTCTATTAAGTCTTGCTTTAATCATGATATTAAATCATTTTTTCAATTAAAAATTATAAAGTCGTAAAAAGTTATGAGGGCCAAATTTTGTTAAATGTATTTGAAGTTTTGCCAATTCAATCAATCTGTGGGCTGCTACACAAATTTCACTTCATTAGTGTGTCTAGAGACTAAACATTTTATGATGGAGAAGAAACCAGTCATCATAATACCAGTTCTAATGCCCTTGCTGGCAGGTTGATCTAATTAACATTTCTTAATTGGATGAATTAATTTAAACTAAAACACAACTTGATTCATACCATGTTTAACTACAGACATCTTGCATAGGATTCATGGAATACTCTGAACTTGCCCTCCAATCCCACCACTACTTAGAAAGTCATTTCAAAGAGTATTTCATATACACAGATCAAAACCTTTTTATAACTTTGGTTTATACAGAAATTAAATCTTGAATTTTCATTCATTCATTCATTCATCCATTCATCCAACAAACATTTATTGAGAGCACAAGACTATGCCTAAAAATACAAAAACTTAAAAAGACAAAATCCTTATCCACAACGAATTCTCAGTAGGTGATACAGACATGCAAAAAAATATACAATGCAGAATAAACACTCTAACTTTGGTATATTTTGGCACAATGCTAATACAAAGAAGAGAGAAGTCAGTTCTTCCCAGAATAGGGAGAGTGGGTCAGAAAGGCTTCAAAGAGGATGAGATGTTTGAATCACATCTTCAAAAATGAGCATGAGTTTGCCAGGCAGATGAGGCTGGGAACATTCCGGGCAAAGAAGAGCATGTACAAAGCATAGATGTGTGATCCAGAACAAGTACCAGGTAGGACATAGTAAGAGGGCACAGGGAAACCTTCCACAAATCCATCAGATAAGATTAAGATTAACAAGTGACCATAGGTTTGGATTTTAGATGGTAACACCCACTATAAAGCATGAGCAGGTTCAGAGAACTAAAGAGAAAGGTTCAAATTGCAGTCAACTGAACAATGAGAGGTCTCAGGAAGCACACTCAGTAGACTCAGTCATTGGTGGGGTAACATTTTGGCAAGTGATATTCTTAACTCATCTAATAAGTAGGTACTTACGATGGGATTCTGTTGTGCACATAATAATAAAAATATATTTTATAATTCTGTGTAGCACTGATAGAATCTAAATATAGATGATTCTTATGATTTCAAGCAGGTATCTTTTCACTTCTTTAAAAACAATAGTACTTAATGACAGGTTGCAAATAAATCTTGATACCTTCAGATGAAAAATGCTATATAAACATAAAGCGTGATTTATTAAATTCACTTCAAGGGCAAAGGCCCCCAAAGTACCTGGCAAAGAAGCATGCATTCTGAGATTTTCAATGAAACAAAGAGGAGAGAGGTGGATATTCATAGTGATACTACACTTTGAATGTCTGCAGCAGCATTTCTCTAAGGGTTGCAGGACATTCTGTAAGTATGTTTACTCTTGTAGGAAGACAGTGGTCTGTGCTCACATTTAACCACAGATAAAGATGTGACATTAGAAAATGCAAGAATTGCAAGAGATCTTAAGCATCATCTATCCAACCTCTTCATTCTATGGTTGAAGGAACAGAATCAGAGAGGTTATTAGGTTGCCCACAGCTCACACACTGAGTCAGAGCTGAACCCAAGACTGCAACCCAAGATCCCAGCTTCCAGTAGTCTGATGTTTTTGTTTTCACTGCACCCTCCTGGCCTGTCCCAAAGCTGAACTAAATCAGAAACAGAAGAAGTCAGTTAAAAGCTGAGTCAACAATACAGTGATCATATTACCCCCCGGCCTGTACGTGAGGATGCATTTTATAGTTAGCATGGGGGAAGGGAGCGTCACTGTGAACACCTGCTACACGCCAGTCACTTGGCTGAGTGCTGTGTATACACTCACAACACACAATGCAAAGTTATTCTCTCATCATTTCATAGTCAATCAGTAAACAAATATTTCCTGGGGGGTTATTATGTGCCAAGGACAGTTCTAAGCCCTAGAGATCACAGTGAACAAGACAGAGTCTCTTCCTTCATAGAGTTACATTCTAGTTGGGGGAGACAGATAATAAACAAGTCAACTAATGAATACACAAGAGAGTAGTAAGTGCTAGACAGAGAAATAAAATGAAATGATGCAATAGAGTGTGACAAGAGGGAAGGTGGGAGAGTGGGCACTGCCTCATCTTATGAGGTCAGGGGAGGCATTCCCCAGGTCTTCTCCTTATGGGCTGATAGGAAGGACGTGCAACCCGCCATCAGGCATGAACCTTCACATGAGAAAACATGAAGATGGCCTAGAACCTGATGATATCCAAGGGTAAAAGCAAGTCAGAAATCAGGGCAGGGCGTGTGTGAGCCTGTGTGTGGAAGCACATGTCTGTCCAAGTATTACCAAAAGAAGCAGGAAAGAATTGGCTGAGGGAAGTTCAAAAGAATCTTCTGTAACAGTTTGCTGCTGTTTCCTTTGGCTTCTATTAGGCTGAGCTACTTAATATGCAATGGTTTTCACCCTTAATATGCAGTGGTTTTCACCCTGTGGCCTTCATTCCTCAAGGCTCTAATAATATTCACTTGCCCCCCTTCCTCTCTCCACATGACTCCTTTCTTATTTTCACTGGATATAACTATTTCATAACCAATGGGTTAAAGTAAAGGTGATAGAGATGACTATCAAGACCCCCATGATAATTGCAAGCGTTTCCTGAACCAAGACAAACAGGACTGAGTGGTGGAAATGCTGGTCTAATGGGCATTCCAATAAGCCTAAACAGATTGAACCCAAAGTGAGTGCAATACCATCAGGACTTCTTAAGGGAAAACAGCAACGAGATGTTGGAATTAATTTGAGGCCTCTGACACTGACAGAGTTGGAAGCAACACGAAGCTCAAAAGTCAATCTGCTTTGGGAATGTTAAAAGGAAACACTTGTTTGGAAAGAAATTTTAAGTGTGAAAAAGAAAGACTATTTTTGGTAGAATTCGTGAGCAGTGAGCCTGACCACACACCGGGGGCTGAGAGAAGATGTATCACTGAGGGAACCATGGTCCAGCTCCCAGCGTTGTCATGCCCAGCACCCAGCTGAGCAATCGTGTGCTCTGATGAACGTCTGCAACAGGCCAAATGACTCCCCTACAAGAGAATTTGACTCTCAGATCCAATCTTGGTCTTGATTCCAGTCTTCCTTCTCCCTGCCCGAGCATTCCCTGTGTTTTTTATTTCTGTGGTGACTGCATAGACTTTAAGAAGCACACACCTTAAGGGTTTCACAAATCACTTCCTATTCTCCATTGGTAGATACATGTTCACATGGAATGCCACCCTTCAGTGAGAGGGTTCCGATTATATCTATTAGACCATACTTACTCCAATACATTCCCAGATCAGGTTCAAGTCAACAGGCTAAAGGAATCCATGCCTGAAGCAAGTCTACTCACTGCATGTCTGAGCTAACTGTGGCATGTTTTATGACATCTCTGTCTACTCTTCCTTAGCATCTGCATGGACACTCAATCTTTAATTCATCTTGTTGGTGTGATATTCAGGAACATTTTGGATCTCTGGGGAGAAAAATTACATACTGCTCTAGTTTATCTTCCTGAATATCTTTTTCTACCACTGCATCAAGCACCAGTAGATCCTAAAAAGTGTACTTTTTGTGATCAACATGCATTGAAAACATCCAGTCATCCCCCAAATTCCATCATCCTGCTGCACCCGTGAAGATGAGGTAACAATGATATAAGCACCTTATGACACTGAGTTACAAGAGGCTGACTATCAAGACTGGGGAAGCAGAAATACATCTGGGAAACCTCTGGCTGCTCAGAGTTAAGGATGCCTTCCTATTCTGAAACCTCTATCTCCTATCCTTTGATTTGCTAATCCAGAAAGACAAAATTCCTGTTTGCTTCTCAGTGAAAGCTCCTAATAATGCATTCCATATGATCATTGCCCTAGCAATGGTTAATTTTCCACTTAAAGCTAAGGCAATTTTGCCTTCATAATATTTTATATGTGAGAATTCTTTGCCCTTTGAGATTAGAGACACAAATTTGGAAATGATTTTTATGGTGCAATAATAACAATAGATATCTCCTGCTGATAATTCTTCACCAAGGTGAAGGAGAAAATAAAAAAATATTTTAAGTTAGACTTAACAGTGTTTTGATTTTAATATATTCTTTAGCTATAAGCACGATACTTCAGGTAATCACTAAAAATTGTCTCAGTTCAACTTTTTCTACTGCAATAAAGGAGGAATCTTTAAGATTGTGAGCTATACACATGATAAAATATGATACAATGTAATATAATATACATTAGTCCCCCCATATCCTCAGTTTCACTTTCCACAGTTTCAGTTACCCGAAGTCAACCACAGTGCGAAAATACTAAATGGAAAATTCAAGAAATAAAGTTCATAAGTTTTAAATTGTGCGCAGTTCTGAGTAGTGTGATAAAATCTTGCACCATCCCTCCATCCCACCAGAGACGTGAATCATCCCTTTGTCCAGCATACACATGTTAAACAAACTACCTGCTTGTTAGTCACTAAGTAGCCATGCTGGTTATCAGATCCACTGTCGCCGTATCGCAGTGCTTGTTGTTGTTCAAGTAACCTTTATCTTACTTAATAATGGCCCCAAAGCATAAGAGCAGTGATGCTGACAATTCAGATATGCCAAAGAGAAGTTATTGTTGTTAATCTCTTACTATGCTTAATTTATAAATTAAACTTTATCATAGGTATGTATGTACAGTCTTTCGCTGCATAACTTTTCAGTCAACAACAGACCGCATATACGACAGTAGTCCATAAGATTAGTACCATATAGCCTAGGTGTGCAGTAGGCTATACCATTTAGGTTTGTATAAGTACACTCCATAAAGCTTGCACAACAACAAAATTGCATAATGACACATTTCTAAGACTTTAAGCAACACATGACTACATAGGAAAAAACAGTATATACAGGGTTTGGTACTATCTGTGGTTTCAGGCATCCACTGAGGGTCTTGGAATGTATCCCCCTCTGATAAGGGGGGACAACTGTATATATAAAACATATATAAATATATAAACAATATCTATAGCCTGAAGGTTTACAGCTTAAGAGATCATATATTTTAAAATTTTGTATCTCACCTTATAATCTAATTTTTTCATTTCAGACCTCCTCGATCAAAAATATGGAATTAAGAACCATGATTTTACATAACTAAATATATTTTGTAACATACATGTAGTAAATTCCATGTTTTGTTTTATTAAACATAATGACATACCATGCAAGCTTAATGGATATACAGTCAATCCTCATTATCCACGGATTCCATATTTACAAATTTGCTTACTTGCTAAATTTATTTGTAACCCTAAAAGCAATACTCACAGCACTTTCGTGGTCATTTGCAGACATGAGGAGCAGCGAAAATTTTCAGTAACCTGATGCACACATCCCAGCTGAGGTCTAACAAGGTGACATGTTCTGCTTTCTTGTTTCAGCTCTTATGGTAAAAACAAGTATCCTTTTCACCGTCTACTTCATATCATGTTTTTCACATTTTGGTGCTTTTTCTTGGTGATTTTACTATTTAAAATGGCCCCTAAGCATGGTGCTAAAGTGCTGCCTAGTGTTCCTAAGGGCAAGAAAGCTGTGATGTATCTTACAGAGAAAATACATGTGTTAGATAATAGTTCAGGCATGAGTTATAGTGCTGTTGCCCATGAGTTCCACGTTAATGAATCAATTACATACTAAATAAGGCACACAAACAAAAACACACATAAAACAAGGTTATGTATTGATCAGTTAACAAAAATGTTGTGATCAGAGGCTGGCAGGAACCCAACGCTGTATTTCCCCCAGGAGTAATGACTCAATATTCACTAATTCAGTGTTCGCAGTGAGTTTATAGAACAGAACTCCCGTGAATAACAAGAATCTACTGTACTACATTTAAAAACAAGGTCTTGCACTACTACAAATGCTCTCCATGGCTTCCATGCTTCTCATCTCAAAAGCACAAGGATGTGACTATGGAGTTCTCATTCCATAGAACCCAGCTTAGCACTATTAATGTGGGTCTCTTTAAGCTGTTTATCAGATGGTGCTTCCCAAGGGGCAAGGGGCCAGAGGCCAGGAGGAAAGTAGTGACCAGCAACCCTGGGGGCTTGAAGAGGGTTCCCTAGCCAGAGTACTCCTGTGAGGAGCCATGGGTAGCTCAAAGAAACTGTGTCCCACAAGGAGCCATGATAGGACTGAGGTGAGGCGTGCATTCCGTGGCCAAGTTATTGCACCTGAATGGGGCAAGATGAGAAGGGAGAGTCAAGAAGAGACCCCAAGAGGGTCAGAAAGTGAGCTGCACAGAGGTTCAAAGAGAAGACAGGAAGGCAGGGTCTGGATGGGTGACTATGTCAGGATTCAGGAGTTTGCTAAGTTAGATGTGGGGGGTCATGACCTCTGGCCTGGAGGGAGGGAGGGGAGCAGCTAAAGTGCTGGCAGGGAGTGGACGATGCTGATGGCCCCCTAAGTAACCTCTGAGAGAGGTGGACAAATTCATCTCCAAGGTTCCTTTCAGCCCTATAGGTGTATGATGACAGAGTGATAATAAGGAAGAATAGTGCAGGTTGACAGATCAGCTTTGTTCCCCTTTATTGAAATTCTTGCTTGCCATCCGAGTCCTTAAAAGAGAAACAAACGTCTTTTGGAGACCACAGTTTCACCAGTCTCTAGCAGTACCATAGTGTTCAGTAACATCAGATATCTCTTTACTTTCTTAAGCTGTAACAGAAAGGGATACAAAGGTTTTCTTTTTTAACATCTATCTCCAATGATTACATCAGTCTAGTTTTTTCTTCTTTAGCTTTTATTATAAAACTTAATCATACACAAAAGTGGAGAGAATTGTCTAAGAGACTTCCACGCACCCATCATCTAGCTTCAATAATTTTCAACATTTTAACCCAGTTTTTTCATCCTCTTATTTGACTAACAGAGCTTTCATACATTTTTTTCATTCAACAAGTATTTCTTGAGCTACTGCCATGTCAGGAACTTTTCAAGTACTGGAGATACATGAGTGAACAAAAGAAAACAGGCAAAAAATACCTGCTCTCAAGGAGTTTACATCCTAGTAAGATAAATAATAGCTAATTTTACTGAGAGCCATTGGCCATCACTGTTCTGGACACTTCACTTCAATTATTCCATGTAATCCTCACAACAACCCAATGAGGTAGGTGCTCTTATTATCCTCTTTTTACTGATGAGGAAATTGTAGTACAGAGAGGTTAGGTAACTTGCCTAAGGTCACACAGTTACCAACTATTGTAGTTGGGGTTCAGACTGGCTCCAGAGTCTGTGCTCTTACCCACCATGCATACTGCCTCTCTACACAGTCTAAGTCCCGCCTCTTTCAAAAAATCACTTCTCTGCAGAGTCCTGGGCTTCTCTGACTTCTCTGACATGATGAGAATTACAAGAACTAAGTAGAAGTTAGCTATATAACCCTTTTTCTCCATTCGTATTGACCTCACAGAATCTTTAGTTTAAAAAGGTTGTGGGGGCTGGCACAGTGGCGTAGTGGTTAAGTTCGCATGCTCTGCTTGTCAAGCCATGCTGTGGCAGCGTTCCATATAAAGTAGAGGAAGATGGTCACAGATGTTAGCCCAGGGCCAATCTTCCTCAGCAAAAAGAGGAGGATTGGCAACGGATGTTAGCTCAGGGCTGATCTTCCCCACAAAAAAAAACAAAAAAGTTGTGGCCATTTATCCTTGTTGGTCCTACTTCCTCTTAAAAGTCAACTTTTTGTAGATTTCAATTCAAACATGATAGCAAATTAAAATACTTTTTCTTAAGTATCAAAATCCTATGTTTTCTACCCTAATATTAAGAACAGATAACATTTATTAAGCCCTTGTTATGGGCCAGGCACTAGGCTGAGTACTTTAGGCGCATCCATATAGACCTCATAACAACTCTGTAAGATAAATATTACTAGCCCCATGTTACAGATGGAGAAATGGAAGTGCAAACAGATTACACAGTCCACCCCCGTTCACACAGCTAGAAAGTGGCGGAACCAGAACTTGACTTTATTCCATACTCTTAACTACACTACCCCCACATCCACCTTAGAGGAATTCTCTATATCATAAAATCCAGAACTCTTTTAATGGTTCAGCAGAAATATTTTACACGTATCATATACTAATATTTTTCAAAGCAAAGTTTTTCAGCTTTGTATTGTCCCACTCTACATTTCAAATTTCATTAAAAACTTGAGTTATTTCTCCAAAGAGCACTGGGAATATTAATATTCTGATTTTTATCATTCAAGACTGGGGTAAACCAACACATGCGGAGTTTTTATGACTAGGTCAAGCTCTCATATTAAAGGTATCTGAAGAGACAGCAAAAAGATCCAGAACTGGGATGGAAACCACATACTAAGGAAAACATCCAACCCTGTAGATCCTATTTCAAGCCATAAATCACCAAATAAGGACTAGGAGAGTGCTTGGCACATAGAAAGTGCTTGCCAACTTTGGTTTAATTAATTAATTAATTTTAAAGTGATGTGCGAATAAATCAGACTCTTCTTTTGAAAAGCAGTCTTGAAATCCCCTAACAAGCTATTCATGATATCGGGAAGGTAGAGTTGTTTAAAATGTTTCACTGGGTGATAGAAACCTCCCTAACTGCCACTCTAGGTTAGGGGCATCTACTGGATGCTCCCACACCTCTCCTCTCTGCACATCTGGTAGAACTTAGCATACTGTAATAATTTGTCTACACACCTTCCCAAGAAAACTATACGCTCCACAAAAGTAAAGATTTCTGGATCGTGTTCACTGTTGTATTTCTAGTGATCAGCATGGTGCCACGGTAATAACAGGCCAGATCAAATAAGTTTCACTGAAATGAGTGAATTAATGAGTAAATAGTGAATAAATGAATGAATGAAATACGCATTCTAGTACTAGACAGGACAATGAGAGCCATCCACCTCATTCTGGTACCATCTTTCCTTAGGCCACAAGGAAGTTCAAGGACTTATATTCACTTGACCAGGCTTTCCCCAGCCAGGAGTTCTCACTGCTGTTCTATCTTCCTCTCCTTTTTCCTTTCTTCTTTCTAGTTTTTGTCTTGAGTTTATTTGTTTTGGTCTTAGTATATCTGTGTTCTTACCTAAACCATCTTAACTCTTCTTTATTAAAAAAATAGAGCTAAATTAATCAATAAACTTTAAATACTACACATTAACCTATGATGACTAACATGAACCCCAAATTTGCCTCCTAGAGAATTCTCTACGCATAAAGAAATGTTCCATATTCTTATTTCTGGCCAAAGACCTGTGTATTATTTCTACTCTCCCAGAGAATTAGCTTTAATGTTTTTGAATTTTTACATATGGTTAGATGACGTGCACACGGATGATTTGGGAATTACACTGACCCTCAGTTAACCCTTTTCTACCTAAAACTAAATTTTGCAGCCACCCCAAAGCATTATGAAATTTAATGCCCCCGAGGGTTTTGTAGTTAAAATCATAACACAAAGGCTTAACATCCATAGAACCCCTCTCTGATTTTCTGAAATTATTTTGTATCAATAAAATGAAAAAAAGAGAGAAGGAAGAGGGAAGGCAGTAGAAGGGCATCGGCATCATGCTTTCCAGGTATTTATCAACATTACCAGCATCTCTTTTTCATTCCTTTCAGGGTAGCTACTGGACTCTAAAGTTCAGTGCAGAGATGGTATTAGAGAGTCCAACCTCCCTGGTCAGAGATTCTGCCTGGCCCAGACTCAGAAAGAAACCTGCATCCATAGCCAGGAAGTGAAAACTCACCTGACTCAGGTGCAGTAACGCCAGCCATCTCCAGCTGACACTGGTCCTTTGGATCATGAGTCTACAATATTTCTCATCCCTGCTACTTTGCCTATTATTATTAAATTATTAAATAGCCTATAATTAAATGGGCTCCTCAATAGGAACCCAAGGTCTGAACACAAATCTGTGAAGGAGAGCATTTGATTCTGAGAATGTCACATAATAGAAAGGGTGCTGTGCTCAGAGACATGGGTCCTAATCCCAGTTCTACCACTAACTTGGTTTGTGACAAAGGGTGAGTTTCTTTACCTGTCTGCACTCCAGTTTCCTCACCTATAGGAAAAGGATAACTAGCCTGCCAACTTCACCCATATACTATGAAAAGAAATTAGTAGGTGACTTGGTGCTTTGAAAAGTTAAAGCATCTGCAAACAAACATATTAGTATGCAGCACCCTCCCACATTCCCTTTCTACATCTCATTTGGGGTTTCTCTTGCTAAGCCTCTCCAAAAAGCCCTCTTAGGCCGTGAACGACAAAGCCTTCCCTTCAGCACCATGTCAAGCCAATCTCCCAGGGTGTATTTGCGATGGGAAAAAATCCCTCACCATGTTAATGGCCTCCTCCTCCTCTTCTTGCTTCTAACAAAAAGAAAAATAGTAACAACTACAACTAGTATCACTATTGAACATTATATCAAGTATCTGACTTGCATTATCTCATTTGATCTCCACAAAAACCCTCTTTGGTTTCAATAGCCCCATTTTACCAATGAGACTGAAAATGAGTTTAAATAACTTGCCCCACTAAAGTATTGTAGGGATTTCCAACTTCCAGTGTTAGGGGGGAAGAAATTCCTTCAGGTCGGAATTCCAGGCATTGTGGCAAGCCAGTCAGAAAGAGAATTTTTGTTTGAGGACTGGGAGACTCATTTTTATGAATTATCCTTCGAATCTTCCTTCAGGGAGCACCTATGAAAATAAGTCAATTCCGGAGTTCTCACCCAAATCGCTCCCGGATTAGAGAGCCTTAGATTCCAAAACAAAAGTAGCCCATGCGATTTAAAAAAAGGAGAAGTACATGAGAAAGAAGCACATGTTTGTCCAAGTGTGCACAAACAAGTTTTCACTCCGCCACCAGGCATATTTACAAGTGACCACGTAAATCGTGATTTAACGGTCCGGCATGTGGCATAAAATGTCAGCAACTTTCACAGTTTTGAAAACTGTGCAAAGAGAGGCAGAGAGAAGTCTGCTCTTTACACCCACACAGTACTGTACACTTGACTTGAGCGCCCCGAAAATTCCCCTAAGCATTTTTATCGTTACATATCACTTGTATCACTCCACAGTTTAGTCAGCCAAACCATATCCTTTTCCAGCTTTAGATAAACTGCCTTTTGACAAACTGCACACAGACAAAATATCACGAAGTCCCCAAGTTGTAATCTCTACCCTGTTTTTCTACCGAGATGAGTAAGATTTTCCTATTTAGTTTTTTTAAGTACATAAGCAGCAGATGTATATAACATACAAATATCATCATTAGTATGTTTACTCACTCTTTCTCGCAATTATCTGAGTTTTATCAGATAGCTTTGCCCAGATTACGGCACTTGCAAAATCTCACAAAGAAAATTACTGTACAAGGACATATTGATTCAAAAAAAAGTGGTCATTTGCCCTTTCTAACTCTCATTATGACGGTAAAGCTTTAGCTGTTTTTTGGGGAAAAAATGAATATAATCAAAAAGTGCAAGATGCTTTGTCACTTTCACCAATGTATAGTCAACATTTTAAACAAATCCTTTAATATACCATAGAGAAGCCATACTTTATATAAACCACTACAAAATGTTTAATTATAAATCATTTTAGCCAAAGTCAAATAAAAGGTCAGCTTACCTTTCTGTGTTGTAACAGGTTATGTTTATTTTGAAGGGAACACAGTAACCAATACTTTATTCATCCAGCTAATATTAAACTTATGTTCAATGGCTATTCAAGAACATATTTAAGACTAGGATTAGAGATAGAAAAATGTGTCACACAGTTCCTGGTGACTTTATACCCATTAAGGTTGTTAACACATCAAAATTTGTTTGTCATACAAATGGGTGTATACACCACTTTGCTAGGCTAATGAAACTGCTGTGATACAAAACACACACACACACCTGGAAAGACTAGCAGTCACTGCCAAATATAGTCATGTGTCACTTAACAATAGGGATATGTTCTGAGAAATGCGTTGTTAGGGATTTCAAAGTTGTGCAAACATCATAGAGTGTACTTACACAAATCTAGATGGTATAGCCTGCTACACACCCAGGCTATATGGTATAGCCTATTGCTGCTAGGCTACAAACCTATACAGCATGTTACTGTACTGAACACTGTGGGCAACAGTAACACAAAGGTAAGTTTTTGTGTATCTAAACATAAAAAAAGGTACAGTGAAAATACAGTATAAAAGATAAAAAATGGTACACCTGTACAGGGCACTTACCATGAATGGAGCTTGCAGGATGGAAGTTGCTCTGGGTGAGTCAGTGAGTGGTGAGTGAATGTGAAGGCCTGGGGCATTACTGTACACTACTGTGGACTTTATAAACACTGTACACTTATGCTACAGTAAATTTATTAAAAAATATTTTTCTTTCTTCAATAATAAATTAACCTTAGCTTACTGTAACTTTTTTACTTTATAAACTTTTTAGTTTAACTTTTTGACTCTTTTGTAGTAACAGTTTAAAACGCAAACACATTGTACAGCTGTACAAAAATATTTTCTTCTATATATCCTTATTCTATAAGCTTTTTTCTATTTTTAAAATTTTTTATTTTTATTTTTTTTACTTTTTAAACTTTTTTGTTAAAAACTAAGACAGAAACACACATTAGCCTAGGCCTACACAGGGTCAGGATCATCAATATCACTGTCTTCCACCTCCACATCTTGTCCCACTGGAAGGTCTTCAAGGGCAATACATGGTTCTGTCATCTCCTACGATAACAATGCCTTCTTCTGGAATACCTCCCAAAGGACCTGCCTGAGGCTCTTCTTGAGGAGGTGTCACTCCTTTCAGAAATATGTCCAGGGAGGTTTGCTTGGTTTGTTTCTTTTTTTTCACCATAGGTTTGCTTCTAAGGAGATAATGTACCATGAACATTCCCCTCTATCAATGAAAACCTTTCAGTGTTGGGGTCCATGTTTTCAAACTTCTTAAGGAGCTTGTTGAGGTCTGCAAAAACTTCTGCTAAACCCTTCACTGTGAATTTTCTTGGGGGTTCTTCTTTTTCTTATCCTGCAGTTTCCTTTTCTCTTGCCTCTTCTTCAGCTATGTGTTCCTGTTCCCGTTACAACAACTCCTCATTAATCAATTCCTCAGGAACCACCTCTAGGAGTTCCTCAACGTCATCCTCATCCACACTCAGGTTAAGGTTGTTTGCCAACTCAACCATAGCCTTATTGGTTTTTGCAACCTCCTTATCCTTGGAAAATTCTTTGAAGTGTGTCTTCTTCCAGATACCATTCATACACTCCTTGGCGACATCACCCCAAGCCTAAGCAAGGTTCTTGATGCAGTCACAGATGTTGTAATCCTTCCAGAATTGCTTCAGTGTCTTCTCAGTGTCTTCCTCAGTTGCAGCAATCTGAGCAAAGGTTTCCTGGGGAATAGGCCTTAAAAGCTGCTATAACTCCTTGTTCTATTGGCTGGATCAAAGTGGTGGTGTTTGGAAGGTGAAACACCACTTTTGTATTGGGATGGAGATTATCAATAAAAGGAAGATGTCCGGGAGCATTATTAACAAAAAGCAAAATTTTGAAAGGTATGTTATTCTCCAAATAGTACTTCTCCATTTTGCTGTCACAGCAATTCCGGAGGGCATCTTGGAAGAGGAGCTGGGTCATCCACGACTTCTTATTGCTTCTACATACACTGGCAATGTACACTTACTGACATGCTTGAAGGTCCTGGGGTTCTCACTGTGCCAGATCACAAAGGGTTTCACTTTGGAGCCTGCAACATTGCTTCCAATCAAGACTGTTATCCTGTCCTTAAAAACCTTGAAACCTGGCATTTACTTAGCCTCCAAGTCCTTTCAGCATCTGTTTCCAGAATAGGGAGGTTTCACCAATATTGAATATTTGCTCTTGCAAGTAATTTTCCTCCACAATCAGCTTGTCTACAGTTTCCAAAAATTCTTCAGCTGCCTTCACATCAGCATTCACAGACTCACCACTCACTTTCACATTATGTAACAAATAATGATTCTTAGATGGCTTAAACCACCCAGAGCTAGCAGTAAATTCAACATTGCAGTCACGTCTAGCCTTTTCTTTCAACATCACAAACAAACTTTTTGCTTTGCCTCTGATCATCATGGTGCTGAGAGGGATACACTTGTGTGCCTGGTCTTCAATTCAGATCTTTAGAAGTTTCTCCATGTCTGATATAGACCCTTCTTGAATTTTTCTTAGTCTCATTGGATTCAATGAAGAAGATCCTTTAAGAGCTTCTGTCACTTTGATCCTGTTCTTCGAGATCATAGCTGGATCTTGGTGAGATGGGATATGCCTGACTGGTGAGCAATAACCATCACTGATTTTCCACCTTTGTAGTCCCTAATCACTTTTAATTTTGTTTCCAGGTAAATCACTCTACATGGCTTCTTACTGGCAACAGTAGCAGTGGATTTTGTATGCTTACGGGCCATGATGAACAAAACAACATGAGATTAAATCAAGCACAAGAGAAAATGATGCAATCAAGAGACTCAGTGAACACGAGATGTACGAGGCCGCTGCAGCACGGCATACCATTTTACAGTAGACTTTTTTTTATGAGTAGAAAGAGTACACTCTAAAATAAAGATAAAAAGTATAGTATAGTAAATACATAAACCAGTAACACAGTCATTTATTATCATTATCAAGTATTATGTACCGTACATAATTGTATGTGCTATACTTTTATACGACTGGCAGTGCAGTAGTATCACCACAAACACAAGTAATGTGCTGCGATACAATGTTATGACAGCTACGATGTCACTAGGCGATAGGAATTTTTCAGCTCCATTATAATCTAACAGGACCACCATAGTATACGTGGTCTGTCATTGACCCAAACGTCATCATGCAGCACATGACTGTAAACAAGAGATTTCTCTAAGTAGTAGAAACATAACCCTGATACCGGGTGCCTAACAGTGCCTGGCACATGCAGGAACTCAGCATTTGTTCATGGATACTGAAGGGTTTTCACCCTGATATAAATTTCATAGGGAAAATTGTAAAAACGTTGGACTTCAGGAGTAGGTCAGAGGCAACACTATTGAACATTTTTCACATCTCAGTTTTGTTTTTGGTTTTTTTTTTAATAAATTTCCTGCTTGAAATTAATATACTACTTCTTGAAATTAGTGTTACACAAGTTGCTGAGTTTATTTTCACATCTAAAGTGTATGAGTTTTACTTTCAGTTTTTACCTAATGAGACGCATATCTTGATCAATACGCATTAATTCACACCATCCTCTACAAAGCTAAGTGCTTTCAAAATGATTGGACTCTATATTTGTAGAGCACCGTAGAGTTTTCAAAGCCTTTCACGCCCATTGTCTCATTTAACGCAAATAACAACCATGGGAGTGAAAAAGACAGCTTCACCATCCCCACTTTACAGTGGGAAACGAGCTCAGAGAAGTGTCTGGGCCAACGTCACAGAACTAATGAGTGACAAAACTAGGACTGAAATCCAGGCCTTCTGGGTCTTCCTTCAACATGCCACCCACACACAGTCAGCACAACAATACAACCATAAAATTAATCTCACAGAAACTATTTCTATTACGCTTTCATTCATTCAACACAGTGTCTACTCACTACCTATACATGCCAGACACTGAACTAGAAAGATAGATAAAAGCTGAACAACTCTGCATGCTTTTCCAGGATTTTGTCTGACTCTTTTTTTTTTTCTTCCTGTCCTTGTTTCCAGGAGTTGCCTGGGCTTTCCTCCTTAAACTGTCCAAAATAAACATGGCAACGGCTTGAAGTCATAGCCTGCAACTGCAGGCACTATGATGAAGGCATCTCAAAGTCCATTTTGGGGAAAGATTCTGAGACCTTCCTTGAATCCTCGGTCTACTGAATACTGTGGGGTACAGTCGGTCTACTCTCTACTACTGTGGGAGTCATGACTCTGTTCTGCTTAGAAAACATGATTCTGTGATTCAGGAAGATGATATATTTAATGTCCCACTGATTTCTTTTCCCCATCATCTATATGGCTAGATCATGTCGGTGACTCGGTAACCTCCTCCCAGAGCGCATCCACCTCTCCAGGTACATGTGATTCACTGGAGCCCCACTCACTCACCTATATCTGAACACCTAACCAGGACTGTTTATGGAGGTACTTTCCAGAGATCTGAGACTACCAAAATTTCTTATCCAAAATTTCTCCTTCCTGAAATATTATCATTCGGGTTTCTTTTTTTTGTTGTTGTTAAATATTGTTCTCTTCATTCAGTTTGTTTAAAAAATATGAATGCTGTTAGAAAAAATAGTGTGGGAAGTTTTTACTGCCTTAATGTGAATTTGATTACTGTGAGCTTTCTAGAGAGGTGAGAGGAACAGGGCAATCACACTGAAATGGGATCCTGAGAAAGAGAAGGCACACAGAACATTCACAGGCAGGGAGAAAAACAGCAAGGGAAGGACATCTCAGATAAAGCTCTCCAACTTCACAGTTGTGCCAAAAGGAGCAATGAAACAATAGATATATCATTGGATCCTGAAGATATAGTGCCCACTGGGCAATTTTTCTGCCCTTTGTCTTTTAAAAAAAATTCGTCTTCAATGTAAAAGTGAAACTTTGGCTTCTGTAGGGGAAATGGATGAATTATTTTGAGTATGAAAATTTCCAGCTGCCTCTGAGAAATTTCTACCGAAGTACGTTACAATCAAATCAAATAAATCATCACCCTAAAAACCTCCCCAAACACTTCCTCATAAATATTCAGTTTTTCCACAAATTCACAACTTAGTGTAGGTCCTTGGGAACGTCTTTGATTCAGTCTTTGTGTTCTTCCTTATATCTAATCTATCACTGAACACTGACATTTCTCCCTTCAAACTGTCCAATTTGTTTTATTCTCTGGACCCCACTCCTTTTCATTTCACCCCTGGATTACAGCAGCAACCTCAGGATTGGATTACCTGCCTTGAGTCTAGTGGTTCTCCACCTTGGTTTAACCTGGGGAAATTTTAAAAATATGGATACCTGAGGTTTAGCCACAGAGATTCTGATTTAATCAGTCTGTGGTACAACCTGGGCATTAAGAGTTTGTTGTTTTTTTTAATTGTAGTAAAATGTACATAATATAAAATTTACCACCTTAACTATTTTTAGGTGTACAATTCAGTAGTGCTAAGAATATTTACATTGTGGGGCCAGCCCCGTGGCCAAGTGGTTAAAGTTCCTCACGCTCCACTTTGGTGGCCCAGGTTCGTGGGGTCGGATCCCAGGCACGGACCTACTCCACTCATCAGCCATGCTGTGGAGGCATCCCATACACAAAACAGAGGAAGGCTGGCACAGATGTTAGTTCAAGGCTAATCTTCCTCAAGCAAAAAAAAAAGAGGAAGATTGCTAACGGATGTTAGCTCAGAGCAAATCTTCCTCACCAAAAAAAAAAAAAAAAAAGAATATTTACATTGTGTGCAACCAATCTCCAGAATTCTTTTCATCTTGCAAAACTGAAATTCTCTACCCATTAAACATTAACTCCATATTCTCCCCACCCCCAGGCCCTAGCAACCACCATTCTACTTTCTGTCTCTACAACTTTGACTATTCTATGTACCTCATATAAGAGGAATCATATTGTGGCTTTTTGTGTGTGTGTGTGTGTGTGTGTGGCTCACTTATTTCACTTAACATAACATTCTCAAGGTTCATTCATATTGTAGGCTGAATAATATTCCATTATATGTATATACCACATTTTGCTTATCTATTCATCCATCAATGGACACTTGGGTTGTTTCCATCTCTTGGCTATTGCGAATAATGCTGCTATGAACATGAGTGTGCAAACATCTCTTTGAGATCCTGCTTTCAATTCTATGGAGGTATATACCTAGAAGTGGAATTTATTCCTGTGGGCTTTTAAACGTCCATAAAAGGTGGTGATAATTTACTCTGCTGTCAACAAACAAACCAGGTATGACTCGAGACACTCCACCTCAATAGACAAGTACTCCCTTCCCAAGGCTTCTGAGTCTGGCATCACCCTTTCTTGAGTGCAGACAGTGTGCAGGGCCTCACTCTGTCCTCGTGGCCTGGAGGCTGGGCTTGACCTGAGACATTTATGCATCTTCACCAACATGGAAAACAAGGAGAAGGTGAGAAAGAACCAGAAGAGGTGGCAGGCATGACCCTGGCCCTCTGGCTTGGAGGGATGGTTCCCACATCACTGATTTAAGGGCTTCAGAGGCTGTGAGCACTGAAGAGATTATCACGCCCACTCTCCAACTGTAGTTAAAAGTGCAAATGATTTTAGGGTTTAGACCCTAAAATAGGTATAATGAAATCCCACCAAGTTTTGGTTTTTCCATCACATACATCAACCTCAATGCTTCTATACACACACACACACACATACACTTACATGTGTGTGTATCAACTATTATATATATATCAAATATTAAAACTTTTTCAAGATATTGTTTTCTTATTTGAGGGCCTCCTTCTTGCAAGCGCCTGCAGCTACGTTGACTCTGTCATCTGGGTCACCTAGCACTGTCCATCCCTCAGCAGAGGACTAGGATTGGAACCTAGGGTTCAGAGTCCAGACCCAACTCAAAAGAGCCTGAGTGACAGTTCTGGCCCTCCACATACTTGGCAGGGTCTAAGAGCAGGACATTATGACATAGTCCTAATGCTTTATAGCCCTCCCAGGCATTACACCACTAGATCCCGAGGTGAGGAAGTGCCGTGCTTGCACACATTTACAAACAAGGCAGCCGAAACCCAGTCTAAGGTCACACAGTAAATCAGTGTCTCAGCCTGCTGTCCTGCCTCAGACAACTGCTCTTGTCCACTGCACTTCTGGCATGGATCCTCCCCTCTCCTGCTCTCCCATCTGCCTTTGAAGTAGTGGGGTCCAGTCTGCCCAACCATCAGCCAACTGCACTCTTGGTAATCTAAGCCCTACAGGAAATAGGAGCCCCAAGCCCTCTTCTGAGGACACTTGTAATCCAGAGGAGAAGAAAGGATGCACATAATGAAAAGAGACAGGAACACAAATTGTTTTAAATATACAGCCATACACAAAACCAGTTGCAGCTGGTACACAAGGGCAGTGAGGGGATACTGGAAGAGGGGGTGATGTTGGTCGGGAAGACGTGGGCTTAGAGCAGAGGTGAGTGGAGGAGCACGGCTCAGAGAAAGGCACAGTGCACTCTCTTCCAGCAAGAAAAAATGGCTGTCATGCAGAAAAGTTCTAAAGTTTGAGAAATAAAACCTGGTGAAAAGAGGGCCCGGAAGGGGCGGTCTTACCAGGATACATGACAGGAGCCTAGGCAAATGCAGGAAACTGGCAAATGTCACAAATCCATGAGTGGAGTTTTAGATTTTTTTCTAGAGGCAACCAGAAGCCATGGAGACAGTAGCTCTCCCTCAGGAGTGTACTGGGCCTCAGTTTCCCTGTGAGCCCTAAGAACCATCCCACCCCTATATCAGTTTCTCCTAGGGTGGCTTGTGTTGAGGCCATAACTTGAAAAGATGCTTCAGTGTAGTAAATAACAGAGTAATGATAGAAAGGGTCTGAAAAGTACCAGAACAACCTTACATGAAAGAGAGTTTTTTTTTAATTGATCCAAATATATCTAAGAAAGCATATCAACTCAAAGGTATCCTGCCCTAGCTTTTAACTCTCCACTAACACTCTGAAAGACCACGTTAAGTTCTCCAACAGGACGCTGCACTTGCCCTTCATAAAATTCCTCCCATGTGTGGCCGTTTGTTTTCTGTCTGTCTTGTTACTGGGTAGTAAGTTCTTCTAGGAAGAACTTAACCGTCTTATTCTCGGTCAAATCCCCAGCAGGTTCCACAGGCCTGGCCCATCACAAGTGCTCAATAAATATTTGTTAATTGTTTTCCTGACTAGCTGTGGAAGCTTGAGCAAGTTATGTCCCCTCTTTGAGCCTCAGCTTCTTTGTTTACCAATTCACAGATTTGCACTATCCCTAGAGTCAAAAAACCTAACCATGCTTGCGGCTGGCATTTCCCAAAAGGACATGGGCTGAGATGAGGCACGCCCAAGACAGGACAGAGCCAGAGGCCCTACCACAACTTCCACTGTGTGTCCCCGGTCCCCAACACCAATCTCAAAGGGAAATGTGAAGCGGGAGCTGGAGAGCAGGCAGAGGATGCACCAGAGGGCAAGAACCAAAGGGAAAAGATTCGACTGAGAATTAGGTCCTAGTCCCGGTTCTGCTAGTCCCACCCATGACCCAGAGAAAGTCACTGTGGGCCTCATATTTCCTAATCCATAAAATGACTGGGTGAGCACCAAGGAAAGTTCCCTCCAGATCTAAGATCTTTTTTTTGCTCTTCAGAGCCAAAATTTGCTCATCAGAGCTGTGCTGGCCATAAAAGAGACTCAAGCCCATTATTATTGCTAATATTCCCATGGTCTCCTGAGCTCCAGATCTGCACATTTTCTCAGGGGAATTGATGGGAGACTAAACCAACCAGAAGGAAACAGACTCAGTTTCCTCTAACCTAAGCCATATTAGGCTATGAGGAAAAAAAAAATGTAAGGGCTATCAGTAGGGAAAATTTGGAGCATCAATATAATCCCTCCCCAAGCTGGAATAACTGCACTTTTCAGTTTTTGCATCTGTGCTGTCACTGGGGAGTTATCTGGCTGTGTCTGCGTTTTAACATCTGTCAGCTAAATCAGAGACTTAACTGCAAAAATTGTAGGACTCAGAAGCACCATGTGGTTTTTGACACTCCCTAGATGACATGGGGTCAAGAAAGCAATAAATGAATTGCCATGAGACCCAATATAACATTTTCATCAGTAACATGGCCCTTGCTCCAAAAAGCCTGTGCTCCAAAAGGAAAGAATATGTACCCATTTTCTCCAGAACCATATTTGGAAATTTCAAAGGAGCAGACCATAACCACTAGCGGCATCTAGGATGAACAAATGGCTTTCTATTTAAAGAGTATCATGTCTCTAAACATAACAGAATCAACATCGCCCATCAGAATCTACTCCAGGCATCAATAAGTGTCACCTTGAAGCAAAGTACATGTGGTTTGTTATCTGCTACGCAATATCACAGGTATCCTGACCATGTGGGCATACATCCATGTAGAACTACTTCCCAGGGTCCTACTGCTTCAAACAAAGGTTACCCCTTCAGCTTCCTTTGTTTTGCAGAGAGAGAAATTGAGCTAGAAGGTAATGGAGCGACATGTCAGCTCTAACACCCTGATTTATGTTAACATCAGGATTCGAAATCACAGAATTCCAAAGATTTCATATTAAAATTGAGTTACCGAATCACTCCCCGAAGCAAAGCAGAAGGGCAGTATCAATGTTTCAGAACACCAGATGGTCCATCAACAAATCCACATAGCAAGTCTTCCACTGGAGCAAGGGCAGCATTTCCTTCCCTACAGGGGCCCACATTTTTATTACTCCCTACTAATTCCAAGCAAGATCTCTTAACTATAAATGTGACAGCTAAAGTCCTGTGGAAAGAATAGTCAATCCATTTCTAGACTACATTTCCACATAGGCTTCTGTTTCAAAGGCTAATGTTCATGTAAATGAGGGTTTCTGGGTCCCTTTGCTTTTCACAAGTTTTGAACTCCACACCCAGTAGCCACATTCAGCACAAGGCCTCACTGAAACACTTGCTCTGTACTAACCAGAAGCATGCATGTCTTCCTTTTTTTGCTGAGGAAGAGTCGCCCTGAGCTAACATCCGCTGCCAATCTCCCTCTTTTTGTATCCGAGCTGCCACCATAGCATGGCCATTGACAGATGAGTGGTGTAGGTCCACACCCAGGAACTGAACCCAGGCCGCCGAAGCAGAGCGTGCTGAACTTAACCGCTAGACCACCGGGGCTGGCCCAGCATGAATGTTTTCTTGCTCTTCCCTGTCTCTAGACAGCAGCTGAAGCTCATCTGATATGTAATTATTAATATATATAATACTGATATGTAATTGTTAATGTATCCACTGTTGTAAGCTCTTTACATATATTGCCTCATTTAATCTTCAAAACAACCTTATGAGGTAAGTACAGTTTTGTCATTCCATTTTGCAGATATAGAAACCAGAGGCACAGAGAGGTTAACTTATTCAAGGTTAAGTAACTCAACAAGCTAATAACTGATGAAGTCAGGATTTGACCTCAGGCTCTTCTGTACTAGTAAGTAAGTGCCATGAGAACGAAGACTTTGTTTTATTCACTGCTGCATTCTCAGCCATCTACATGGTACTTGGGGTATAGTATGTGCTCAATAAATATTTATTGAATGAATACACTGTACATCCTCCTCAAACCAAGAGTATGATCCAGCATGACAAGCATCAACTTAAACCAAGAGTAAGTTGCTTAGAGGAGCATTTGGGGAGAGAATTCTGCATGCAACTCCCGGGGCTTGCGTAAAGAACGTAAAAGCCCATTGTGCCCACTTGAGTAGAGCTGGGAGAAATCCTTCTGACCTATTTCTTCCAAGCAGCTCCCCGAGCCCCAATTCTCCCAGGCCACCCTGATTAGGACACTGCTGAAACTGGGTCAGCATTTAGCACCACAGTCAGCTTATAATGCTTTAATCATTAAAGTTAACTCTATCATCTGCACTTTAAAGAAAGAAACTAGTCCATATAACAACACCCAGAATCTCCTTTAGATCTGTCTACAGAATCATGTTAAGATACAGATTTCGAGTTTGCCTTTAGTTTATCACAAAGCAACTCTTCCAGAACTGGACTACAGCACATGAGGCCTGACTCCTCCACTCTGCACCCGTCATCAGAGGGCCACCTTGCTCCTGTCTTCTGCCATTCTCCCAGGCTCCTTCCTAAATTAAAATTTTGGATTACCCAAACTCTAATGCTATTTAAAATAAAACCTAAATTACTACCTTATGTTCGGGGCAAGTCAACACTCCGTCTGGCATCTCTCATTTCTGTGTGAGATTTGAACAAACCCACCCGGCACAAGTGGAAAATTGGTCTTGCATCACATACTCTGTTAGGATCACCACATTTGGAATTCTAGGTTTATTCTCCCACAGAGTCAAATTTAGCCCAACCCTAGAGAACAGCTCTGTGCACTCTGACATTCAAAATAATATTTGCTAAAAAGCGTGGGGGGTTGCAGGCAACTTGAGCTGCAGCAAGAGGCATGTTATTACTGACTCAACTCCTACATGGGTTCCATCTTAGTCATCAGGCACATGGTTACGGCCTTAGCTTGGTTTCACAACCTCCCCCTTTTTTCAATCCAACCTCAGAGGACACAGGTAGGTTTTGTATAGTTGTTGTTTTGTTTTGTGAAAGCCAAAGAGTAAGCCATCATGGTTACCGTATTCTCTTTTAAGGAAATCTCACCAAAGCTGAGACAAAACTTATATACAGGCAAGTATGTCTTGGATAAATTGAAGTAATGATGGTTGCCTCCAAAGTAGCCAGGATTGAACAAGGAAGTAGCAATCTTTAAAATTCTCTGTGATTTAAAAACAAATTTCATAGTTAAATTTGATTCCCAGTTGGATTTGTCACTCCTGCTGCCAATTTCAACTATTCACCAACACTGGCAGATGTCACTAATAAGGATAATTTCTCTTTTATAGTAAAGATTGAGCCTCATTCAGGTTACCTCAAGGAAAAAATCAGATTTATTTTAAAAATCAATGGGCTAGACTTAGCTCAGAAACTATCAGGATCCTAGGTAATTACTCTTCCTTCTCTCTTTAACACATCTCTGTCTCTCCACATTTTAGTTTCATTCTTTTACTTTACCAACTAGCCTCCTTGTAACTTCAGCTTGTACCTGACCAAAATGGCTGCCTGGGCTCCAAATCTACCACATGACCTTTTTAGCTAGCTGGCCTAGGCTTCTGTTTTCCATCTTCTGATTCTGACGGGCCCATAATACCTCTGTGGGCCAGTGTACACAGGTCCTGGTAACTGGTCAGTCTAGGCTGGAGACATCCCTGAATGTGAAGTTAAGAGCCCATCAAGGCCCAGACAGACAGATTGAGATTTTGTAGTATAAAACATAATTATTAAGAGACTGCAGGTGGGCAAGCAATGCCTGGCATCTCCAGTACAAGTGTTTTTAAATTGTGTTCTCATTGAGGGCAAACTTGGTAACAGCCACCACTTTAAGGTTTCATTTTTTTTTTTTTTTCATTTCTTTTTGTGTGTGTGTGAGGAAGATCAGTCCTGAGCTAACATCCAATGCCAATCCTCCTCTTTTTTGCCAAGGAAGATCCGCCCTGAGCTAACATTTGTGCCCATCTTCCTCTACTTTATATGGGACGCCACCACAGCATGGCATGACAGGTGGTGCACCGGTGCGCGTTCAGGATCCGAACCCGCGAACCCCAGGCTGCCGAAGCAGAGCACGGGCACTTAACTGCTTGCACCACCGGGCCGGCCCCTAGGTTTCATATATTTAATACTACTGTAATTTTTAATCCTCCTTCATTCTTTTTTTTTACTGAGATGTAATTGACATATAATCCTCCCTCATTCTTAGAAGTAAAATTGTACAAATGAACAAAAACTTTAAAAGGTAAATGTGATCATAATTTGAAAAGCTCTGGGAATCTTTGATTCACGTGGAATAATATATGAACTCTCGACTCTTTTAGAGAGCAACTGTCACGGAACATCATTATGTCCCCTCCAAATTATCCCAACATCAGCAAAAACCTAAAACATGTAGGATGCACACAGTTTTATGTAAAATTAATAAACATTGGTTAATGTCTCTCACCACTTCTGTTTTTTACAAGCTACACCTACTTCCTGTGGGTCATGAATGCTCAGAAAATAATAAGACCATGCACTGGGAATTCTATCACAGTTTTTGCATGCCAATTCTTGAAACTGTCCCCCAATTTTCTTTCTGATATTAAGAATAATGTTTACAATGTGATAACAGCACAGTTCTAGTGTGAGCGTGGCCAAGAGTCATAAAAGCAAAAACCTAGGGCCATCTCTGTCGAACGTGCTTTACAGTACTGGTCTCCATGAGATGAAGTAGCCCAGTACTTGGTGAGAGAATTGTAGTATAAGTACCCATTGACCTGCAGCTGAACTTACCACTTGCTGTTTTTCTCTTACAATCTAAATCTGGAAATGTGCTGTCTGGTCAGCAATGCACTACCAACTCATTCAGCAAAATGCTCCAGATGCCATAAAAACGTGCCTGTGTGTTAGAAAATGAACTTGTAAAATACAGTCTAAGGATTGTGTGAAGGCCATATTTCAGACAGCCAAAATGCTTCTGCCGAGACACCTCTGTAATGCAGCCAGGCGGCAGCTGTGTGTATTGTAGACGCTGTGGGTGTGAGTCTGTCTGTGGAGTCACAGTTGACCCTGCCCCTGGCCTGCCTTGTCACTGAACACCCTCGCTGGGACAGCATCCTGAATCCATCTCACTGGGCACTGACAACCGAGCCAGGCCTGCCTCAGAGAGTTCCTCTCAAATCAACACTCTTGCTAGTCTGACTTCATAAGACACATCACTACTCTCCAACCATCAGCAAAGTGGAAAACAGACACAAATCATAAGTGACAAATCTTATACAATTTGATGAAGAGAAGCCAACTTTTTGAAAAACACTGTAGTGGCTATTTTAAAAGAATAATTGTGCTTTAAAAAAATACCAGGAATTTCATTATTATATCTGGCGTTTTTGTTTTTCAGATCGGGGCTTTGGTTTTAATTATCCTTGGGTTTGTTAGTTGGGTTCTTTTGTCTTTTGCTTTTTAAAAAATACTTTGTGTCAATTTTTTTTTTAGTAAAACTATCTGTGTATTTATGTTATCTATAAGTTATTTATCACTCCATAGACATTTTTGTTGATTCTACCTCCTGTCTCTCAACTCAGTTGACTTCTCTTCAGCACAATCACCCTAAGCCCCCATCATCTTCATCTTCATTATTAGCCTCCTAACTGGCCTCCCTACTCCGCTGAAGCTCCCATTCTATACATTGAACTCAGAGTGTTGTTTTTTTAATACATGTCTGACCAAGACACCTCCAGGCTTAAAAGCTTTCAGTGACATCCTAATGGCCCCTTCCTACTTCTCCAGCTTAATCTCACACCAATCTTCCCCCTTACTGCCACCCCAGCACCTGCCCCCCACCTCAGGGCTACAGGGGTCTTCTTCCAGTTCCTCCCATATCCTTACCCCTTCAGACACTTCCCAATGCCATTCCCTCTGCCAGAAATGCCCTTCCCACTTCCTCAGCTGAAGTACTCCTACAGGTTCTTCCTCTCAGCTTAAACTGCACTCCCTCCAAAACCTTCTCCAACTGCCAACTCAGGTGAGATCCTGCTACATACTCTCAAAGCACCCTGTTCTTCATCATGCTTATTATCACAATTGTACTTAATTACGTGTGCAATTAGCTGTTGAACATGTGGTTTTGTGCCTGGGTTCGCCTTGGTCTCTCTCAGATGCCTGACGTAATAGGCCCTCAGCAAACACCTGCCACAAGGAGAGTGCATCACCTTTACATGACATGACACCGTTCAAAAGAGCAACTGAAGCAGCACATGTGGCAGGTTGGGGGGTGGGTCTGAGAGGGGGGCTTTCCAACGACAGGAACACTCTTCCCTCAGTGCTTGCTGTCACCCTGAAGTCCACAAATAAATAATTAACCCGGGTCTGGCTGAGAGGCTGAGGTCTGGCTGAGAAGCTGACTGGTGAAACTTACAGTCCAAAATTCAACTGGCCAAACTGTAAAGGAAATCATGTTTCTAAAGTTAGAAGGAGCCTCAAGATTTTATTTCTCTCTGGGAGTTAAGGTCTAATAATCCAACAGGCTCTTAATTACATTTTTCCCATTACTTACTTTTTTTCCTTAATAAACTTGCATTTTAGAACACTTTTAGACTATTGCGAGGATACTACAGCGAATTCTCATAGACCTCACACCCGGTTTCCCCTATTATTGGTACCCCTTATACTAGTATAGTATATTTTTCACAATTAATGAGCCAATATTGATACATTATTATTAACTAAAGTCCACACCTTACTCATATTTCATCAGATTTTCCCTAATGTCCTTTTTCTAACAGAGGATCCCATGCAGGATGCTGAATTACATTTAGCAGTCAGGTTTCCTTAGGCTCTTCTTGGTTGTGACAGGTGCCCAGACTTCGCTTTCTTTTGATGACCTTGACAGTTTTGAGGATTACGGAACAGATATTTTGTAGACTCTCTTAATTGGCATTTTCTTAAACTGAGATGTAATTCATACCATAAAATTCATCCTTGTAAAGAGTACAGTTCAGTCCTTTTTAGTACATTCAAAAGCTGTACAACTATCACCACTAATTCCAGAACATTTTCATCACCCTAAAAAGAAATCCAGTACCCATTAGCAGTCACTTCCCATTTCCCCCTCTCCTCAGCCCCTGCCAACCACTAATCTACTTCCTGTCTCTATGGATTTCCCTATTCTGGATATCTCAAATAAATGGGATCAGATAATATGTGGCCTTTCATCTCTAACTTCTTTCACTTAGCATAACTTATCCAAGGTTCACCCATGTTGTAGTTTATGTCAACACTTAATTCCTTTTTATAGCTGCATAATGTTTCATTGTATGGATATACAATATTTTGTTTATCTACTCATCAGTTGATGGATTTGGGTTGTTTCCACTTTGTAGCTTGTGTATAATGCTGCTATGAACATTTACGTACAAGTTTTTGTGTGGACATGTGCTTTCAATTCTCTTGGGTATATACTTAGGAGTGGAATTGCTGGGTTGCATATAGTAACTCTATGTTTAAATTTTTGAGGAACTACCAAACCGTTTTCCAAAGCAGCTACATTCCCAACTTCTACACATTCTCACCAACACTTGTTGCTGTCTGCCTTTTTTATTTTAACCATCTATTGGGTGTTATGTGGTATCACACTGCAGTTTTGATTTGCATTTTCCTAATGTCTAATGATGTTAAACATCTTTTTATGTGCCTATGGGCCATTTTTATACTTCTGTGGGGAAATGTCTATTCAAATGTTTTGCCCATTTTTTTAATTGTGTTGTCTTTTTATTGTTAAATTGTAACAGTTCTTCATATATTCTGGCTATACCTATATCAGATGCACGATTTGCAAGAATTTTTTCCCATTGTATGAGTTTCTTTTCACTTTATTGATAGTGTCCTTTGAAGTTCAAAGGTTTTTATCTTGATGAAATCCAACATATCTATATTTCCTTTGTTTGCTTGTGCTTTGGGCGCCACATCTAAAAAACCATTGCCTAATCCAAGGTCACAATGATTTGCATGTATTTTTTTCCCAGGGGTTTTATACCTCTAGCTCTCACGTTTGGGTTTTTTTTTTTTTAATATGGTGATTAGAGAGTAAAACTTGCAACAAGGAACAAAACTACATTTAATATAAACAACCACAGCACTATTAATAGAAAGGTCTGTATTACCGGTTCTGCTGCACCACTGAACAATCATGTGAACGAAGGGAGCACTTTACCTCTCTAAACATCAATTTTCTCATCTACAATATGGGGTAATGAAATGCTAGTCTCTAAGGAAACTATTAGCTCCAGTAGAATCATGGAAGCAGGCGGAACAAGGCCTATTCTTTTTAGAAGAAAACACTGAATATGAAATTAGACATAAGAATCACGTTAATGGATATATCCATTAAATCTTATCAGCAAGAGTCCTTCAATTGATGCTCATACTTGCTCAGAACTAAAGGTGTAAAGTGTTTAGGAAATAGCACAAAAAAAATACAAAAATCCAAGTCTTTAATTTGGGAGAATTTATCTGGACATGTGGGGTTTTGATACTTTTTTAGTTAATTTTGTACAAGGTAGGGGTCCGACTTCATTCTTTTGCATGTTTTACGGCTTGACATGTGGTCTACCTTGGAGAACGTTCCATGTGCACTTAAGAAGAATGTGTATTCTGCTGTTGTTGGGTGGAATATTCTAAAGATGTGATAGATCTAGTTGGTTTATAGTGTTGTTCAAGTCTTCTCTTTCTTTATTTATCTCTTGTCTAGGAGTAGTAGTATTGAAGCCTCTAACTATATGGTTGGATTTTCTAATTCTCTCTCCAACACTTTCAGGTTTTGCTGTATGTATCTTGGAGCTCTTTTTTTAGGTGCATATATGTTTACAATTCTTATATCTTCTTGATGTATTGACTTTTACATCATTACAAAATGTCCTTTTTTAGCTCTAATAGAAATTTTTGTCTTAAAGTCTATTTTGTCTGATACTAGCCTAGTCACTCTAGCTCCATTTTGTTTAGTGTTTACATGGTATATCTTTTTCCATCCTTTTACTTTGAACCTATTTGTGTCTTTGAATCTAGAGTATATCTCTTGTAGATGCCATATACTTGAGTCTTGGTTTTTTATCCATTTGCCAATGTCTGCCTTTTATTTGGAGTGTTTAATTTATTTACATTTAATGTTCTAACTAAGGTAAAATTTAGCTATTTGTTTTCTACATAAAAACACTACGTCTTTTTCATTCCTCTATTCTTGCATACTGCCTTCTTTTGTACTGAATAGATATTTTCTAATGTAACATTTCAATTCCTTGTCCTTTCTTTTACTATATTTTTTGTTATTTTCTTGGTGGCTGCCCCAGAGATTACAACCAATAACTTAATTTATAACAATATAGTTCAATATCAACTTAATTTCAATACTATACAAAAACTGCTCCTATATAGTTCTATTTCCTCCCCAAACTTTTGTGTTGTTATTGTCATACAAGTTACATCTTTATACATTTTACACCCAACAACACAGATTTATAATTATTGCTTTACACAGTAGTCTTAAATCAGATAGGGAAAAAAAATGAGTTATAGACAAAAACTATATTTATACATTTATATTTACCTATATTGTTACCTTTACCAGTGCTCTTTATTTCTTCATATGAATTTGAGTTATTGTCTAGTGTTCCTTCATTTCAGCTTGAAGGACTCCCTTTAGCATTTCTTGTGGGGCAGGTCTGCTAGCAACAAATTCTCTGTTTTCTTTTATCTCAGAGTGTCTTAACTTCCCCTTCATTTTTGAAGGATAGTTTTGTTGGATATAGAATTTTTGTTTAACAGTCTTTTTCTTTCAGCACTTTATATCATCCTACTGCCTTCTGGGATCAATGTTTTCTAACAAGAAATCAGCTGTTGATCTTATTTAAAATTCCTTGTATGTGATGAGTCACTTCCTTCTTGCTGCCTTCAAGACTCTCTTTGTCTTTGGCTTTTGACAGTTTAACTATGATCTGTCTAGGTGTGGATCTTTTTTTTTTAGGTATTTATCCTACTTGGAGTTCACTGAGTGTTTTGGATATGTAGGTTAATGTTTTTCCTCAAATTTGGGAAGTTTGAGGCCACTATTTTTTATAATATTCTTTCTGCCTCTTTCTCGCTCTTCTATTCTCCTGGGACTTCTATTATGTGTATACTGGTACTCCTGATAGTGTCCTACAAGTCTCTGAGGCTCTGTTCATTTTTCATTATTCTTTTTTCTTTCTTCTCAGAAGTAGATAATCTCAACTGATTTATCTTCAAGTTCTCGGATCATTCCTTCTGCTTACTCAAATCTACTGCTGAGGCCCTCTACTGATTTTTTTTATTTCACGTATTGTAATTTTTAACTCAATAATTTCTTCTTGGTTCTTTTTTTATAATTTCAATCTCTTTTTTGATAGTCTCTATTTGGTGTGATATCATTCTCAAATGTTTCTTTAGTTCCTTGAATATATTTAAAATAGCTTATTTAAAATCTTTTTCTACAAAGTCCAACATCGGGGCTTCCTCGGGGACAGTTTCTGTTGACTGCCTTTTTTCCTGTGTATCAGCTATACTTTCTTGTTTCTTTTCACATATCATAATTTTCTGTTGAAAACTGGATATTTTAAATAATATAATGTGGAAACTCCAGAATACAGATTCTCCCCCTTCCCTAAGGTTTGTTGTTATTGCTTTTTTTCGTGGTGGTGGTTGTGGCTTTTCTGAACTAATCCTGTAAGGTCTGTATTCTTTGTCACATGTGGCCATTGAAATTTCTGCTTAGTTAGGTGTTCATCTAATAATTAGAGATTTCCTTAGATGCCTGAAATCAGCAGGTTTTCCAGTCTTTGCTGAGGGACTCTGTGTGCATGTGTGGGCATGCTTTCAACAGTCAGCCAGACAGTTTACAACCCCACCTTAGCCTCCACTTCCTGCTTATGAGCCTCATGACTAGCCAGAGGTGAGAGCTTAGAGGTCTTTCCTGAGTATGTGCACAGACTTGGGCATGCACACAACCCAATACATGCATGTGACCTTTTAGATTCTTGGGAATATGTCATAGCTTTTAAAAGCCCCCTTTGGATATCTCATTCCCCAGGTTTTCCTTTTAAGCCTTTGTGGTTAGCCCATCGTTTGCCACAACTATTATTCACTGCTTCAGGCAACTCAGATTTCAACATTTGCCTCTCACTGTTTTTAACAAACATCTCCAATGAAAAGGCTATTCACATTAGGTGATCTCTGAGTAGGCCAAATAAAGACAGCTCTGCAAGTGGGGTCTTCCAGCAAACCACCAGACAAGTCCAATAATGACAAGTCTTTGGGAATGGGGATTTGAGGGAACTTCAACTCTATTCTGCCCTCTCCAGTGTCTACCAGGCTGCTGGTTTTCACTGTGATTTACAGGCTGTTGGTTTTCATGTCTACTGTGAAGCTGGGAAAGGGGGGCGGGAGGAGGTGTTGAAGGGGCCAAGTTAAACACCACAAAGCTCTCTATTCTTACCAAAATTAGCCATTTTTTTCTTGAATAAATGCTCCCTGGATAGCTGCAAGCTCTTAGATCCAAAAAGTTCAATGAATCACAAGTAAAATAAATACACACATGCAAACACCAAAGCACATCATAACCAAGTTGTTGAAAAGCAATGATAAAGAGAAAATCTTTAAAGCAACAAGAGAAAAGAGACATTTCACAGATAGAAGAGCAATAATTAAAAATATCACTGATTTCTCACCAGAAATAAAGCAAATCTAGAGAGAGTGGAGTATCATCTTTAAAAAGCTAAGAGAAAAAGCCATAGAACCTAGAATTCTATATCCAGCAAAAATATCCTTCAAAAATAAAGGTGAAATAAAGGCATGTTCAGACAAAATACAGATGACAGAATTCATTGCCAACAGACCTTCAATGGAAGATATGTATGTGAATAATATAAATGACCTTTTAATCATTTAATTCATTAAAATATAATTGATTATTTAAAGAAAAAATAATTACAATGTAATGTGTGATTCATAACATAAGTCTTCTGCTCTCAAGGTTCCCCCTTGCCTGTGGATTTTTTAATACAACATCGCATGATAAACTGACATACATTCCCAGGTAAGATCACAGCAGAGAATAGAGACACCAGACCTGCATTTAAGACTAAACAAACTAAAAAAATAAAATTTTAAGAAGCAGATATACTCTCTTATTCCCCACATACACCTTGCACTTCTCAAGCCTTTGCTCCCCTTTCCCTCCTTCTCTCTTGCTTGGAGTAACTTCCCCTATCTATCTCTGTCTATTCAAAATCTGACTTTCTTTCAAGGTCCCATTCAAATCCTTCCTCCTTCATGAAGCTTCTCTTGACTTACCCAAGGACACCTAGCTAGTTAACGGTAGTGCTAGAATTAGAACTTAGTCCTCTTGACACTTACTTCAGTATTCTTTATACTTTATCAGCGGTTCTCAAGGTTTTTCAGGTGGTGGGTTGCATGAAAGTATTGGTGTTTTTGCAAAACACTATGAAATACTGATACACTTAAATTTTTTCAAGTTATGTGCTATGTTTAATCAGATCCTCTCTTACACTAGATTCTAGCACAGATCAGATATCAAAGCTTAAGGAAGTATTGGAATAAAAAACATAATGCTGGGAAAATTCTTTTTCTTAAAATCAAAAAAAGGCACTCATTTTTCCAATATTTTAGTGCCAAAACAACTTGTTCTCGCCTAAAGAATACCAGTGTTCTGCAGAAAAATTTGAAGATTATTGTACCATGTGCCATTCTGAAATTTTACTTCATTCTCCACGAAAGTCTCTGAGCAACACTTTACTGAAGCTAAACCCCATCCTGATTTCCAAGGAGATCTGCAGAAAAAGAATTTCCCTAGTCTCATATTGCTCTAAAATAAAGCAGACCCTAATTGGGCAGTGTTTCATTTTAGAACAAAGATACCTGGTTTTGCGGCCTAGGACATGGCTCATTCCATTATTCTAGATGTAAACTCTCTTAGTTACTCAAATAGACTCTCTAGTCTCAGGACACTTTCTATAATGTCTTTTAACACATACACTCATGTTAAACTCAGAAAATCCTGACATGGAAAAGAGAAGCCGTTTCCACAGACATATTCTTCATATGGCACTAATTAAGGATCCTGGTGCTGAAAGTTTGGCTTTGTTTGGAGCACATGTGGATCCCCATGAGTTTGTGATGTGTGGTACCAAGAGAGGTGCCAAAATGTTTGCTACTCATTCCTGAAAGAAGCCCACCTTTCTCACCAGAGGCCTGATGAATCACACCGCTGAGAGATACAGAATGGCTTAAGCTACAAGCAACTCCGAGGAAAAGGGACTCTGTGTTCTCCACAGAAGAGACAAGGGCACAGGGGCCAGGCTGGTTCTCCAAGATAAGTTAGGCTCCTTTGGAACAGCGACTGCTTCAGAGTTCCGGGAGTATCGAGAGGTTGGAGGACAGCTGGTCTTAGTCACCCCCACTAAGGGCAGAACAAGAGGAAATGAGCCTAAACGTCATCAAGAGAAATCTAGGTTAGACAAAAGGAATAATCCTTGAAGACTGTGAGCAGGACACAATGCCCATGTGTTTGCCGAGCATTTTTTAAATTAGTCAACTGTCCTCACCAGTAGCTGTGACTAATTAAAAATCATGTCACCATATTCAGAAACGCAAACTGGCTATAGCCGCAACCAATTTGAAGAATATATTACTATGCCTTGGGAACTGATACAATAGTCTTGTTCAACCCAGAAATGGTTCCTGGGATATTTCTATACAATGTGAAAATTCAGGAATTTAGTTTTAAGTGACTACTGAAATACACTTTGTGTGGCAAGCAAGCTACATGAAGATAAATAAACCAGAGGTTTTTTTTTTATTGATGTTTTAATAGTTTATAACATTGTGAAATTTGGGGTTGTACATTTTTGTTTGTCCATCACCATATATATGTCTCCCTTCAGCCCCTGTGCCCACCCCCTACCCCCATTGCCCCTGGTAACCACAATACAGTTTTCTCTGTCCATATGTTGGTTTATATTCCACATATGAGTGAGATCATACAGAGTTTGTCTTTCTCTTTCTGGCTTATTTCACTTAACATAATACCCTCCAGGCCCATCCATGTTGTTGCAAATGGGACGATTTTGTCTTTTTCTATGGCTGAGTAGTAGTCCATTGTATATATATATATATACACCACATCTTCTTGATCCAATCATCAGTCGAGGGACACTTATGTTGCTTCCACTTCTTGGCTATGGTGAATAATGCTGCAATGAACATAGGGGTGCATAAGCCTCTTTGGATTGTTGATTTCAGGTTCGTTGGATAGATTCCCAGTAGTGGGATAGCTGGATCATAGGGTATTTCTATTTTTAATTCTTTGAGGAATCTACATACCGTTTTCCATAGAGGCTGCACCAGTTTGCATTCCCACCAGCTGTGTATGAGGGTTCCTGTTTCTCCACATCCTCTCCAACATTTGTTGTTTTTTGTCTTGGTGATTATAGCCATTCTAACAGGCGTGAGGTGATATCTTAGTGTTGTTTTGATTTGCATTTCCCTGATGATTAGTGATGTTGAACATCTTGTGCCTATTGGCCATCTGTATATCTTTTTTGGAGAAGTGTCTGTTCATTTCCTCTGCCCATTTTTTGATTGGGTTGTTTGTTTATTTGTTGTTCAGTTGTGTGAGTTCTTTATATATTATGGAGATTAACCCCTTGTCAGATGTATGTTTTGCACATATATTCTCCCAGCTGGTGGGCTGTCTGTTCATCTTGATTCTGGTTTCAATTGTCTTGTAGAAGCTCTTTAATCTGATAAAGTCCAGAGGGGTTTTTTTAAGTGTGTTTATTCAAAATTGGAGAAAAGCCACATAATTCACTACACTATATCAAGCCTAAACTTAGAAAGATATCTCAGCATCATATAACATTATGTGGCAATCAGGTTTTGCAAAACAGTCAAACTCCCAATCAGTAATAAAGAATCTTTGAATTCAAAAGTGCACATTGTTCTTTGGCTAAAAATAGTAGAAAATCTCAATCCCTTAAATAGAGAGTAATCTCTTATAATCTCTTTAATTTATTGCACTTCCTGTGACCAACAAAAACTTACTGAATACCTATTATGTGCCTATTATGTGCCAAGCTTTTTATAAGCATCAAACTGAAATTTTAAATATAAGAAAAAAGCCCTCAAAGATGTTGTAAACCATTTAGCATGATTTCAAAATTGCATTATACTCTTTAGACTTGATAATGTAATTTAACTTATTTATATGTATTTCTCCTTCTCATACCTAGTAGGTATATTTTCTCAAATTTCTGAGACCTATATAAAATTCATTTTCAAATAAGTTTTTAAGAGCCTAAGACTTTAAGAACATATTTTAGAATTGTGACACTAGTTCACACAAATTCAGTGATGAGTACTTGCACATGAATACATACAACAATTATGCTCCCAACCCCCCATCTTTCACTCCCCCCACCTCTCATTCCCCCTACACCCCACCCTCCCGCCCCTTGGGATGTCTGATCTCCAGTCTGGGAAAGGAAAGTACCTCCTCCACATCCTCTCCCAGGGTCTCTCCCCAGGCCGGCGTCCATGGGCAGAAATGCTGACTCACAGCCTCGGCGGGTTAGCAGCTCTCACTTCCCCAGCCCTGCTAAGTCGGACGACGAAGCAGAGCAACCTGGTGGGTGTGGAGAAATTGTCGTTATGCTCTCCAGAGGGCTGTGGGAAGAAACACCCCAAAGCCCAGAGCGCCTGGCAGACTGTAGGAAGGCAAGCAAAACCTCAAGCACAAGGGATCAAAATGTTCAGCTGCTGCAGGGGAATGACAGAAAAGGAAGAGAAAGAAAAGAAAGGAAATTAAAGGTCAAAAGGACAGAGAAGGCAAAGGGAGAAAAAGAGAAAAAAAGATGTGCCTAAGGTGAAGTGGTCAGCGGCCTGCCCACCCTTTCTTGGTTTCACTGTTCTTCCTCTGTCCCGCCCCCCGAGCTGGGGCCTCTCTGCAGGATGTGCCCCTGTCCCTGGGGGCAGCCAGCCAGCAGAGTGTCTCCGTGCTTTTAGCTGACTAACAAATAGTCTTGGCCAGACACTTGCAAACTTGTGTTTATTTGATTGCTCACTGGAGTCCTTTCCAAAAGCTTTTCATTTTTCATTGCACAAAGGAGAAAAGTTAGTGGAAGTGACTTGCCCAAGAACATAGTTCAAGCTATCTCTTGTCCACCAGACCCAGGGGTACACTACTGCCCTGCCCTAGATAATACCCCACTGATAAGAATCTATGATTTATGTACTTTAGGACCCTGAGGACCAGGTTTCATTATCTCAGAAATTTAAATCGTGTTAACAATAAAAGAAAAACTCCTTTTTATTCTCAAAAGCAGTTGTATTATACTAGAATTATTCTATTTGTAAGTTCTAGAATAGGCAAAACTAATCTATGATAGGATAAAGTCAGAACAATTGTTGCCTTGGGGGTGTCCGCGTGGGATTGACTGGGAAGGAGCATGAAGAGAACTTTCTGGAATGATAGTACTCATACAAAATATTTAACTCTAGTTAAAGATAATGCATGCTTAAGTGTCTAGGGATCAGTGTTTTGATGAGAAATATATACTGAGTCTGCAACTTACTCTGAAATATATCCAAAAACAAGAAGTGTTAATGAATGGCTAGAAGGATAGGTACACAGAGATCTATATGTGATAAAGCAAGTTAGTAAAATGTTGTTTATGGAATCTAAATGGTGGGCAGATGGTTGTTCACTATCAAATTCTTTCAACTTTTCTGGAATTTTGAAAATTTTATAATAAAATGTTGGTAAAAAAGTATTTGACAATTGTTACTGGGTGTGAGATTTCATATTTAGGTATATCCTTATGGAGACAGATGTTATAACTGACTTTCACATCTATATGATATTTACATATAATACACCTATTATATGTGTATATATGCCCAGATAAACACACATATAATTTTTGCTTTACATTAAAATAATAGAGTGATTAAAAAGGCATCATAGGAATTAGCAAACCACATCAAATAGATTTTATTTTATCATATGCACAAGCAGACTTCTGTTAACATGAGACAAGAACTTTTATCTGCTGATTCACAGTTTTACATGCAAAATGCATGCCAGAAGTATACTGGGCACCAGCCTTATGGGTACATATTCTAGGGAGCTGCTACATAATGTTATATGCGGGGTGATAAAAAAAGGTCCCCTACATCTCCCCTTGCTTGTCTATCCCTGTATGACACTTCCACATTACCAACTCCTTTAGATTAGACTATAAGAAGCATCAGTTTAAAAACTAACTTAAAGTAGATAGATGGAAAGGTAGATGGGGTGGGGGGAATTAACATCTTCCTGAATATTAACAACTTGGTCTTTATTTATGACTGGCCTCCCTCCTAAAGAATTTGAGGTGCTTCCAATAAAAATAAATGCAATAATCGATAAAACTAAATAAGAAGAGGGCATTAGGACCAGGGAAAATACAAACGACTACCAACAAAAAAACCACAAATATCACAACATAGGAGCCTAGGATAATAGTTATGGTTGAGCTTTATACTTGTCTCTGAGCCACAGAGAAAGACAACAATTAGTTATATTTAATTTTCTAATTTAATATTTAACACAACGTCCTACAGCACTTTCATCGTGTGAAACTTTTCGAGATTATTCAGTGATGTCATTGACAGTCCCCTCAACACCATTCCTACCAAAAAGAAAACGCAGTAAATGATTCTCTACACCTGGTTCTTCTTGCATTCCTCAATAAAAAAAGTCTAAGGTATTAGAATGGTTATCCCAAAAGCAAGAACTTCTAGTAAAGGAAATTCCAGATAATAGAAATATATACCACCTCCAAAGGTGGCTGGGGGAGACAGAAATAGGTAAAACAGAAGTAAATAAAATAAGGTTTTACCTCATAGTCTATACCCATTTATAGGGTATGAAAATACTTTTTTTTTTTAATACTAAAATGTAATAGATGCCCCTTCTCTGAAAACTGTATGCAATTCCCCCACTTGCTCCTCTCCCCAATCCGAGCCCATCTTATCCCCCCTGGGGATGAGGAGGTGCTCGAGCCACCTTGTTTAGTCTGCTTCGGGGCATGTGGGCACACATATCAGAGATGCTTCTGAGATGCTCAGAAGGCTGGGTCTGCAAGGAGAGAAAAGAACAAAACTAATGCAGTAAGAAGCAGAGACTAGAGTCTTTCTGATCTTTGGTCTTCTTCCTGGTCCTCCCTAAGGCCTGGGAGAATTCTTCCAGAGAGTTCTACAAGACAACAGCACTGTGGCCTTTTAATAAATTTCCTGTTTGGATAATATTAAAATGCAACCAATGAATATAATTTCATGAGCAGCTTAGAAAATATATTCCAAGAATGGAAATTTCTGTTGGTTTGGCTTGATTCAAGCAGAGAACTTGTGGCATCTAGAAGAAAAGATGAATTCTAAACAATCTTCCATCAATATCACTTTTCTCAGCCAAGCTTTGATGAAGGTGACGAAGAGCAGACAATTTGAGGTGGCGTGCTCTTGCAGGGCCTGGAATGCTGGTGCTCTGAGCTGAGCCATGCGCTTCAAAAACCTCACAAGCAGATGGTGAGAGACTGATTTTTTTTGAAAACTGGGTAGACTCTGCTCTGGATTCATCCAGACGAGTTCAGTCAGACCCATGAGGTTAACCAAGGTCAGCAATCTAGGGAAGATCAGAACTCACTAGGTAGAATGGGCTTTAAACTGTTTTGGTAGCAATAGGTAGTCCTTGAGCTTTATTAAATGTCAGCCCTTGATGAAAAGTGTGGAGGTTTATGACGTCAGAATCTAAATGGGGCCAGTTGTTCAAGCACCACAGAGCTGAGAAAAGCAAAATTTCCAGATGTAAAGCAGCTATCCAGAGCCTCCAACAGCAATTTTCATATTGACTCATTAACATTTTTATTATAAAAACAATGCATATTTATTGCAAAAAATTCAGAAAATATGGAAAAATATTTTTAATAGAGGTAATTAATAACCCAATCTCCTAAGAGATCCTTCTATACTTTTTTCTAGGCCTGTGAAAACAATTTTTCCTATAAAAATATTGCATTTATATGTACTATTTTGTAACTTGAACAATAAATTATAAATATATGTCAATATCAATAGATTCTACATCATCATTTTAATAACTACATAGCAGGGCCAGCCCCAGTGGCCTAGTGGTTAAAGTTTGGCATGCTCCACTTCACTGGACCGGGTTCAGTTCCCGGGTGCGGACCTATAGCACTCGTCTGTCAGTGGCCATGCTGCGGTGGCAGCTCACATATAAAAAAAGAAAGATTGGCAGTGGATGTGAGCTCAGGGTGAATCTTCCTCAGCAAAAAAAAAAAAAAAAAAAAAAAACTATATAACATTCCAGTGAATGGACATACCACCGTAATTTATTTACTTGGTTACCTACTATTGAGTATTTAAATGATTTCTGGTTTTTGATTATTATAAAGAACACTGAAATGAATACTCTTATACATAAATCCATATTTACTTATTCAATCATCTCCTTAGGATAAATTCCCAGTACACTTCTTCAATCAAAGAAACTTAAAAAGCTCTTTAAAATTTGCTGTGTTCCACTCATTCGAAGGAGTTTCTTAGTGGTAAGAAGTTTACAATAAGATTAAATTAGATAAATTTCCAAATGGTTCTTCCATGTTCTTTTCAGCAGCATGCCTCCTTAAACTTACCAACATTTTCTAGGGGTTCTGGGTTTTGTTTGGCTTCTTTTGGTTTCTTGTGGGCACCAATCATCCTCTTCAAATCAGAAGTCTGATGAGCAAGCCCACATTTACTCCAATAAGATAGCTTCTTTTTGAGAGCAGTCCAGATGCTCAGACAACTGGAAACCACTGGGTAAACTGAAAACTCCTTCCTTCCACCAGAGTCTGCTTAATGCCATAATTTCAAATGTACAATTATATGTGCAAATAGGCCCAGGAATACTAAGTTAAATGTATGAGAAAGAAATGGCTGCTTTTGGAGCACCAGGGATAGTGTTACACTCACTCAATACAGTCTACACCTGCCCATATGATGGAGAAGCTAGTACAGACATTCCCAAAATTTATTCCAAATTGTATTTATTATTAAATGGTGGCCAGATATGCAGACACCTGGAGGGAAGGACAGAAACATATGACATGCTGATATCGCCTCCAAAAAAGGAACAGAATCTGGAGATAACTGGTCCTTGTCCTTGTCCTAACCCCCAGTACCTCAGAATGTGATCTTATTCGAAAAGAGTCATTATAGATGTAATTAGTTAAGTTAGGATGAGGTCATACCGGAGTAAGATGGGCCTCTAATCCAATGTGACTGATGTCCATATAAAAAGGGGAAATTTGGACACAGAGACAGGCATAGAGGGAACACAGTGTGAGGACACATAGGGAGAAGACAACCACCAGAAGCTGAGAGACATGGAACAAATTTCTCCCTCATAGCCCTCAGAAAGAACCAACTCTGCTGACATCTTGACCTCGGACTTCTGGCCTCCAGAACTGTGAGACAATAATTTTCTGTTGTTCTAAACATGCCAGTTTGTGGCAGCCCTAGCAAACTAATAAATTTCTCCACCCGCCTTTAACACCGCAAAGAAGAAAGTGACATGCTAAAAAAATAAAGGAATTCACTTTCCAAAATCCTGCTCTTCTTTGGAAATAGAAAATGTTAACTACAGAAATTAAGTCATAGCATCAGATATTTGGTTAGGCTCCAAAAGAGAAAAATCCCATCATTAGGGAATGAAATAACTTCTCTAATATGCAGAGGGATCAGGTGAAAGAGCTGAGGTTTGACCCAGGCCTGTCCAAAGACAGTGACTCCACTTGTGCTATCTTTGGCAGGCTTTCACCTCTTCTGAAGCCTAACCCCATCTCTCTTTGCCTTCTCTTTGGCCCTCAGATACACAAGGCCCACATGCTGTCTCCGGCCATAGCCCCCACTGCAGCACCCCACGCAAACCAACCCTCCTCCAGAGAACCACATTCCAAAATACACCTTCCTTCTCCCCCTTGCTCCACAAACAAAACTCCTAGGCCTTCAAAATCAGATCTCTGCTAGATTTTCAAAAGAAAGCAATCTGAATTATCTGAAGTAATTTACACCAGTGTGTATATAAGATACACAAATGCCTGAGGAGTTTGTAAAGCAAAGAATCTCTATTTGACAGATGTGTGGGGCAAATAAGGTGCATTGTCGGTGTTACTTGATGACTCTGGGCAACTTTCTTCAGTCTTCCCCCATCTGCCTTTCTCAAAATGTCTGACTTCTGGTCGGGGGTCTAGGAAGTCATTAGCCAGTCCCCCAAACACTTTCCTCCATTCTATTCATCCTTTTGTGCTTTGTTAAAATGCATATGTCCCTGGGAAATTTACAGCTCAGGGTGGTTGGCCTCACGCGAGAGCCACTGAGAGGAGGCAGAATGTCAATACCGCAGCTTGGAGGGTGGGAGAGACGCAAAGAAGGTGACAAAGGACGGCCTAACTGAAAGAACCCGACATCACACTTATCCTGTCCCACGATTTCGCCTAACACAGAAGTAAAACCTTGAGTAAGAGCTTTATCTCTCAGGTGCTTTTAGATGTCGTGGTAATAGCAGCTTTATTGAGCATTTTGCATGGCTCAGCCACTACCCTCAGCACTTTATAGGTATAGGTATTAACTCATATCATCTTTACAACAACCCTAAAAAGTGGGTGTCATTATCCCTCTTTTATGAATGGAAAAACAGAGGCACCAAAGGGCTAAGTAATTTGCCTAAATCAGAGTGAGACCAGCATCCAAACCCAGGCAGGCCAACCCCACAGGCTCCTGCTCTAACCACCATACAAGGCAGGGAAATCTTATATGTGACCTGTGGTATTATTATTTTAGCAAAAACATACAGTAGTAAATTGAAGCATCTGCCGACCCAATTTGAGATACAGCAATGTTTCCACGTAGATGTGAAATGCAGACATCAGGAGCTCTGACGGGCTAGCCTGCCTGTCATGGAATCAAGAAGCCTCCTCCCTGCCCACCTCTGGAGCATTCCACAGTGGCAGTCCAAACAGCTTGTCTGAACTGTCAGACTAAGCGAATCTATTTCCAAACAGAACAAAAGAAAAAAAAACCCTAAACGTCTACTCTCCTTCCAGGATTTAAAAGGCCTGATGTAAGAAAGTAAAAATAACAAAATTAAATGTGAAATTCTAGTGAGTATAATGCCTCCAATAGTTTGTTTTACCATCAATTCCTAATCCGCCTGTGCCTTTTCACTTCAGCAAGAGAAAAGTGAAGTGTATCAGTACCTGACTATAAAAAGAGCTGTGGCTGAACCTAAAGATGGCTCTATCAGATAGGCTGTGATTTCAGGATGTAAATCTGAGCTTGTGATGGTTTTCACTTTTATTGCTCAACCAATAGGGCAGCTCTAAGAATTTCACCTGCACACGTGCACACACACGCTTCTCTTACAGACTGATCCTAGTGATGAAAACCAAAAAACAGTACTGTGAAGTGAATGCCTCTACCAGGACAGGGCCCGCTCAGCCTCTCAGGGAGAGCCCGAGAGCTGCGCTTAGTGCTCCTCAAAGTCATGCTCATCCAAGCTCACCCAGGCCCCAAGGGAGAAGGGACTGCTGAGTTCCCCACTTCTAGAGCCCAGCAAGCCTCCTGCACGCAACAAGGCCCAGAGTCCACCCCTCCTTGCAGGAAGGGTACTCAATTAGCTGCCAACAAGCCCGATGAGCTGAAGTGTGCAAGACACAAAAAGGGACGAGCGAGCAGAATCTCCCCCTCCAAAGGAAGGAAGCAGCACTTCCTAAGAGAAGGTGTAGGTCACCAGGACAGGAAGCTTGAAAGAGGGGGCTGGAAAAAGAAGAGAAAAGGAGTAAGTGGGAGCAAGAAACAGAGGCAGGGGTGAGGGATGCCTGCTCTAGCCAACAGTAGTGTGTCTTCTCCCCAAGAAAATAGCTGTGGGGAATGAAGTAATGAGTGAGTTCCATCAAGTCACAACCTTTGATTCTCTCTTCTATACCAAGCAGGTAAATCAACTACCCAAATCCATAATGGTTCTGAGTAGATTTTGCCTGGGGAAGACCAGTAAGGAAGGAGGTCCTAGAGAAAGGAGCAATGACCACTTTGTTATCATTCAGGATCCTCCATCCCTGCAAAGACTGGCCTGAAGAATGGACCACTCTGTGGATTAGAGCTAGAGGCCTGGGTACCACTAGCTGCAGGGGGTGGGGGGTGGAAGGACCTACAGCCCTGCAGCAGCCAAGACACCCCACCCCCACCCCCACCCCCAGGAATAAGAGACAGCAAGACTGCACTTCCTGGTGTTCCCCGTCTACAACAGATTGACAATAAACCATCTGGAGAGAGAGGAAAGGTGGAGCTTCTGCTACACAGGAGTTACACTGCTGACGTCTACGTGTATTCTGTTTGCTCCTTTGTAGTTAAGAGCTCTGAAGTCCTCAAAACAAAAACAGTATTTGCTGATTCACAGAGACAGAAAGTAGAACAGTGATCGCCAAGGGCTGGGAGAAGGGGGAAATGGGGAGATATTGTTTAACAGATATAGCTTCAGTTTGCAAGATGAAAAGAGTTCTGTGGATGGATGGTGTTGATGGTAGCACAACAATGTGAACGTACTTAATGCCACCGAACTGTACACTTAAAAATGGTTAAGATGGTAAATTTTATCTTATGTGTGTTTTACCACAATTTTTAAAAAATTTTAATGGTTTTGCTGGTCTTCAGGGTCAATAGAGAAAAAGGAAGGGTAACCAGGTGAATGTGTCCCACTCCACAGCTAATTCTGAGGAGATCAGAAACCTAAGGGAAAGAAGAAGTGTTAGCAATTGCTAAAAGAAAAGAAAAGTAGGAGAAGGAGGAAGAGGAGGAGGAGATGCTCATCAAGAGGCAGGACGAGCATCTGAATTGGCCCAGGGGTTTGGCAGTAGAAAAGCCTTTGAGTAACGTGGAAGTAGCACATTCCTTCAGGCCCACCCCATGAAAAGGCCATCCCCCTCACTCTTCTTTGTCTTTTCCAAACCATTGCTGTTCTATCTTTCCTCTAGAACCTCTTCCTTTGAAGCATGCGCTATCCTGTAATAATATCCTTTTCCATCCTCTCCCCCAGTGGGCCTGAAGGCCTTGGCATCTGGCTCAAAGTCTTTCTCGATCCTGGACTCCTGGTAGCACCCGGGTAACTTTAGTGTTCATGTTGATGACTCAGCCCATCTGATTTCCTTGGTACTTACCAAGTGCCAGGTATCATATCAGTAACTTTGCATCATTATCTGTAGCCCTCACAACAAACCTAAAGTTAGGCTATAACACCCCAATTTAGAGATAGCAGGGGCCGGGATTCTAAACCATGTTGGTCAGACTCCCAGGTTCATGCTCTCCTCTCTTTACAACAATGCCTCAGAATGCATCTAAAATGTAAACCTGAACATCCTGCTCTCTGACCATACACTCTTGCCTTGCTACCTCTGCCACTAAACCTCTACCTCCACCTCATCAAATGTCCAACCCGTCAATCCCTGCCATTACTCCAAGTTTATCAACCCTTCCTGATGCTTCTTCCCTCCACACCTGTGCCCAGAGGAGATGCCAGGAAAATCCTTCATGAGACTGCTTCGTTAGCTCAATGCCCTTGTAACGAATCTCCTCCCTTTGAGCACCAGACTACTGATTAAATTAGTAAGATCATCTAGGTCTAGAATTATAAGAAATGTTATGATGGTGATGTAAGTGCTGGTTTGAACTTTTAATAAGTGTGTTAGATTGGTTGGAACTAGGTGGAGAGAAAACAGCTGATGGCAGGTGGCAACTGATAAGAACCATGGCAACTCCCAGATAGCCTCATAAAAATGAGGCCCTGTGCTTCCTCTTGGGGCTCTTGATCTAGCAGGAACACACTCTCTGATCATGATGTCACTGCTGGCATCCACTGAAAGACATCCTGTCTCTCTCCATCCTGAAGACAGTGACTCAGCACTCTAGGCGTCCCATGAGTGGCTGATAAAAACTCTCATTCCCTTAACCTTCCATCAACATACACCCACTACCACTGAATGAGAAGGACAGTAAAATGTACCGTTCAAAAGGGACCTCCCTTCCCTCTTCTCCAGGACCCAGGTTTGCAGGGGGGATTGGTGAGTGAATAAATTGGACTTTTGTAGTTTAATGTGAAAGCATACATACACCTGTGTGTTCTCTGTCATGACAAAAATCTAAACAAATATGAGACAGATCTCTAACAAGTTCTGAGCCCTTGGTCATCAATAATACAGACAATGATACCTGGTCAATCACTTCAACAACAATCTCATCAATGTCTCCACTCTCTTACCCTGTTGTCCTGTCCTTGTCCCCTCCCTCTGACAATCCCCAGGAACTCTCTGATTTCCCAAATTCTGAGAGTTCTGAGACTATTGGAGAGAATCACAAAACGATGTTGATTACCTAAAATACAAATTTAAGAGCTCCAACTTCTGCTCTGCCTTAAACATTCCTCTATTGTGTTTCCCTATAGCAGGACTTGCAAAGCTGTTCCATGTTCTTCAAGTACCCTCCCCCAACCCTAACCCCTTTATCCTCATAAGACAACATTGATTCCTAACTGCCAAAATAAAACAAAACCAGTCATCCACAACTTCCATCCCTTCCACCTTTCAGGTTTTATTTCCACTCATCTTCCCCATTTCTTTCTTGTCCAAAAAGAAAGGTATCCTACTCCTTTCCAGGGCTACTCACTCCATCTGCACTTTGACCCCATCCTTGCCTTCCTCTTCTGAGATGTTTCATCAGTTCTTGAGTCTTCTCCATCCAAACAATCAATCAATAAAGCAAGCCTTCCCTCAATCCACCTAGTCCTCAAACCACCACCCTGTGGCTACTCTTCATTCACTACCATGCCTATTTGTAATGCTCATGCCCTCCTTCATTCAGCTTGTCATAATTTAGCTCCCACTCCTACTCTTATATCAGAGTTTCCCTGGAAAAAGTAAAAAATTTCTTACTTGTCAAACCCAGTCTTCAGTTCACATCCAACCGTCTTTTTTGAAGTTACGGCATGGCCATGAGTTGGCCCAACGTGGAGTTAAAAGCAGGAATTCTGGAGTCAGTGGCCTGGATGCAGCCTAGTTTCCACCAATGACAAACTGTTTGACCTTGAACTGAATTACACAACCTATTTGCACTTTAGTTTCCTCATCTTTAAAACGGAGAATATACTAATAATAGCTCCTAGCATTAAGGCTTATTAGCTAGTTTAGTAAATGAAGAGGTGGAATCTGAAATAGTGAAAAGCTGGATTGAGAGTCAGGGGAACAGGGATTTAATCCCAGCTAGAGAATCTTTATAATAACAAGATCTCTGGGTCTCACTTTTTTAAATAGACTAGGTGATCATGAAAGTCCTTTCTGGCCCTAACACTTCTATGAGACATTAAACAGTTTAGCAACAACTTGAGAAAACATACAAATGAGTGCTAAAGGAGCAACACTTGTAAAAGGCTTCTGGGAAAGGGAAGAGTACTGTAAGTAGGAAATCTGAAGGAGGTCGAACACGTAAAACTTCTGTGGACCCTAAAAGACAGGGAGGATTTTGATAGATGTAAAAGAGGGGGAAAGACTTCCAAGTTTGAAAAGCAAAACAACAAAGGCATAGAGTGATTTAAGGCACAGCAGGCAGACTTCCCTGACAAAAATATCTTCACCATCACTTGTCAATAAGTTCTGAATGTCAGTTAATAGTTTTGAAGTTACCATTAAACCACAAATAAGCTGTTATTTATAATTGATAAAAATTAATGTGACCTATACTCTGCAGCCATTTAAAGTAATCTGTAGAAGAATAGTTAATGAAGGATGTACACCAAGGTATTAATGGAGGTTGTCTCCAGGCAATGGTTGTAAGCGACTTTTATTATGTTTTTCTGTATTTTCTAAAATGAACATGAATTGTTATTTATAACTAGAAAGACTAAAGGCATATTTAAGGTTTTAAATGCAGTTAAGGAGGTGGTGACATCTTGCCATTAACAATTATTAGTGGGAGGAATTGGTTGACAGATGACTGGGACTCAGTTGAAGACACAGAGATGCCAGGGGCACTGAGGGAGCTGTTGCAAGAGGAGACAGCAACGCACTGACAATATTCTTTGCCTAGTTCCCAAATTTGCCCCTGCAACAGTATATTTTAACCTCTTAAAGGCCATTTTATTCTTTTACCCCCACTTTTATTTCTAGTACCCAAAAGGATTCAAGGATTTTATTAATTGCAAAAGATCTCTTTTTAAGTACTGATATATAAAGGGAAACGCAACTACTTATTCTCCTTCAGTGACACATGTCTGTCAGTTATTCTTCACCTCAGTCCTTACTGTCAGATTTGTGGTAGTTCTGAGGAGTGAAAGGCTGAGCAAGATGACTCATATGGATAAACATGATGGGGATGATTTCTTACACATTAGGATATATTTTTAATTCATTCTCTCCTATAAATCAGGTTTTCTGCAGCCTTTCCACTATTATGGCCTCAGAGAAAGGGAAAAAGCAATTCTTCCTCAGGAAGGAGGACAGGATTTAGAAATATTTCCTACCAGCCAGAAGGGAAAATTAAAAAAAACTCTCCAGTGAATGGTGACCTCAAATAAGAGGCATAAGCAGGGAGACAAGTATGGTATAGTTTCTTTGCCTTCAGACTAAGTCTCAAAGTGAGAGGTTATTAAGTAAAAGCTGAGGGAAAAGTCAAAAGTAGAGGGTTATCTGTCCCCACTTCCTATTGGAACTCCAGGAGGAAACTTCATCCCAGAATGATTTCTACCCCAAAATGGAGGAGTCTCCTGAGAGGAAAAATAGTATGATTAGAAGAAAGAAGGTCTAAGGTAGCACCCCAAAGTCTTCCTCAGCTTCTAGGTGGCATGGAAGGGATCCAGAAATTTCCATGTGCCCCTTGGAAAGATGCCTCGTGAATTTCCAAGGAGGTTGCCAGGGCAGCAGTGAAGAGACCCTGTGGCCATGGACTACAGAGCAAACTACCCAAGTCTGGGAATAAGTGAGAATCCCAGCAGGCCTCAGGACCACATGTGGCACCAGCAAGAGATGAGGTGGCTCATGTCAGCCACCAGGGCCCAACTGGAATGAGAGAGACCCAAGGTCATAGGAAGCAGATACCAGCAGACTGTTAGCAGCCTGCAGATAAGTGACACTGGTGTGGAGAACCGAGGCAGCACAAAAGCCTGAGTCTGTGGAACTGAGACCTCCTCTCTGTCCAGACCTTGAAGTCACTTAAGACTAGTGGTGCTCCAGTAAATGTTTAGCAACAGACTCTTCAGAGAGGAAAAGCCCTGGTTTGTAGCATTTGGGGATTTCCATGGTGCGAATATTCCCAGTGAACCTGGAGTTGGGAAGAGATGGAAAACACAGCAGTGCATTATCATATGATATTTCTGCTTACAGATACAATAGACATAACTTCGATTGTATACATAATAGTAAAATGTAGTCAAATAATTAGGAAGTGATGAGTTTCGAGCCTTCTTTTTTAATATTATTTAATTATAAGTTTATAACTTAATTGTTAATAAAGATTACGTTTAAAAACTGAATGGCAAAATCAATTCTGATAAGTCAGTGCAAGCCAGCTGGAGCATACCGCTGCTTAAGAACCCCTGCCCATTTTCTCCAAATGTCATCTTGGAGAGGTACAGGGGTAATGGAAGGAAAACTGAACAACTGTGTCACTTACTCAAAATAAATTAAATTATCGTTAATTGATCAATGTAAGTGTTACTACCACTTCCACCATCATCGTTTCCAAGCTTTAACACTTAGGAAGAGGATGAAATCAGTTACAAAAAAATTTAAAGAAACTACATTTTCTTTGCACACCTGAATTATAGTGTGTGTCAATTAGAAATTCTGTGCCAAGTCACGGACTCCTCCCATGACAGTGGCTTAGGTGGATGGGGGTTTATTGTTTTCACACAACAGGCAGTCAGGCTTGTATTTCATGGTCACAAAATGGCTGCCCCAGCTCCAGGCAATACACTTGCATTCAAGCCAAGATGAAGGGGCAAAAAGCCCAGCAGTTTCTGTACCCTTTTATCAGAAGCACAAAAGCTTCCCCAGGAATCTGCCTTCTCTTGCCCCTTCTCACTCCCTTCCTCCCTGTAGACTTCTGCTGCTTAAGTCTTACTGGTCAGAACTAAGTTAGCCACTTCTAGCTGCAAGCAAGACTGGGAAAGATACCCTAATTGGCTTAAATCAGTCAGGATCCACTGCGTGGGGCTGGGCACGTTGCTGCCAATATATGAACCAAATCAGGGTTCTGCTAGCAAGGAAGAATAGGGTAATGGAGAAGGGCAAGGTGGAAGCAGAGTCTGGCAGAGCGTAAGTCAATATTTCTAACCCCAACTCACACAGCACAGTGGAAGGACTATTTTAAACGGAAAAGAGCCAATAGTGGCATTGGTTTGCTAGAGCATAAGATAGAAATTCCGGAAGAGCCTGAAAGTATCTCTCACACGTAAGGCAGAGGTTATTAGGAGTGTAAACAGAGGACTGGAGGTCTTAGCTACTTCTGGACCTCCCAGTCCCACTGGCCATCAAGCCATCTGAGCTGCGGTCCCCTCAGACTCCCAGAGGAAGGCATTTCCTTTCAGCCACTTCAAGAGCAGGAAATGGGGTAAAGACAATGAAATCCAATGTTAAAGAGTTTCCCCATCAGGGAAAATCAGGGAATAATAGACTCTTGCGGCTTAATACTTTAATACTTTAGGTTACTCAGAGCTTTTACCAAGCAGTGCTTTCTCGGGACTGGTGTCCCACTTGCTCTTTCCTTAGTACACACTTTAAGTGTCATTCATAAAGCTGGGAGAGCAGCAGGACTGGAAAGGAAAGTGAAAAGAAGGTCCTTCCTTCCCTGCCTCTGATGAGCCTCTAGACAAGCAAAGGTTAATTACTTGAATGGTTGGGGCTTATGCCTTGGGAAAGGATCTGAGTGACTAAACAGTTGTGAGTGCTGAGTTGCACATCCCACCAGCAAATGGAGTCTGCCCTACTATGACGGGGCGAGTGACTATCAATTGGCCAATCAACTAATTGTAGGAGTCACACTAGATCCAGGAAAAAGGCAAGTCACAGATGCTCCGGAGACGGGGTTGAGGGCTGGGGAGGGGGTGAAAGATTAACTACTAGACAGGAATTAAATGTTAAATTAAAATTCCACATTAGCTTTTCTGAAATAAAATGTAGGTCCTTTAATTGAATAAGTTGAATAAACGCAAATAATTTCAAGCAAAAAAGACCTGAGATTCATCTGTCCACTCTGCAAAAATTACGTACGTGAATTAAGTTTATTCTTCCAGTGAAACATATCCATTTTCCCCTCTCATATAATATTAACTTCTTTAAAGAACATTTACAAAATAGCATTTTGAGTTTTTTATTTTCCATGTTTCTCAACCAAAGTTCTCTCCTTGAAGTCTTTATTTGTGTGTGGGGGAAAAAAACTGTTGCTGCCTCTTTAAACAAGTGCTCACACTTGAAAATGTTAACTAATTTCATTTTCTTGATAAAGTTTGTCTGTGATCAGAACTGAGTCATACCAAAAATACTTCTACAAGATTTGACCTTTTACTTAAATCCCACATTGAGATAATATACTTAAAATGGTTATCAATAAGACCTTTGTTTTTAAAAGCACATTTAAAATAAATCACTTTTTAAAAGCAGAAAACTGTTTTCAATTAAGTTCTTTACAGGCAATCAGCTTGAAAGTTATGTTTGCTCCTTTATTTTCTTTATATATAAATTATGCCCAAGAGTGCCATGATAACAGCACTATACAAACTATGCTTTACCTTTGTATTTACTTCTTGTCAAAATAAGCTCCACAAATTAATCTGTTTTTAGAGTGCTTTATGACCAATAAGCCCCAGGGCGAAAACAACACAAGCAACAACCATTTTTTATTGTTAATGAGAAAAACCTAGTCCAATTATATGAGGATAATTAATTCTTAATTCCTTCTGATGAAGAGTTTCCTTGTAGTAGAAAAAATACCACTCAGTTTTAACACTGTTTTATCATTTAGAGAAGTTTTGGAGACAGACTTTTTGCTTGAGAACCTGAGCAAAGTGACCCTTTAGTGATGCCTCAATAGGGCTAATGGCCTCCTGTATGTTTTAACCACCTAACACTTTTGTCATCAAACTCCCATTTGGCCCATAAAATGCTGGGAGCTTACTAGACAGATATATAATCTAAACAATATCCGTTCCAAAATAGATATTTCTCTTATTTCTCAAATTTCCTATTATTCCCCCCTTTGGTTTGGCCCTCTACGCCACCCATGTTAGAAGCTGTTTTATTAGTGGCAGATTTTGTACTTTCCTTAGTGATTTACTATGAACATCCTAGAGGAGCAAAATTCTGATCTGAGCAAGGAAAAGTCTGGAAGGAAAATAATCTGGGAATGAAATAATTTTATATATGTATACTTATATATATTTATTTTATATGCAAATTTAATCCAAATCACTATAAAATGAGCTTGCTACTTCTAAAATGAGCTGTGGTAAGTGCAGGATTTTTAAAAATTGGATCTCATAGGGTATTTGTTGGATTCCTCCTCCTCCTTTACCTCTCCCACCATGGCCTGCACAGGTTAGCACAGGGTGAGGCCCCAGAGCCCAGAGTGGGATTGGAAGAGTTGTTTATTCCAAGGACCCAGAAATTAGAAGAGTTAGAGAAGAGTCAGGGAGTGGAAGAAGCTGAAAATCTCATCAACCCAAAAGGGCAAGCACAAGGCTGTTAAGGAAAGACAAAGGTCAAGTTTGAAATGTTGGATAGATGGGAGGAAAGAATGGTCCAGGATAGCGTCTGGAACAACTAGGACACACTCGTACCAGCCACACACTGAGGAAGGGCCATGGATGGGAGAGAGGCCAGGTGACCAGCAGGGAGTCTGATTTGAAGACACAAAGGACAGCAATAAGAATGACCACAGACTTCAAGTAAAGCCAATCTTTCTCTTGAGTCGTTCTTTTGGGCCAGCTACTGGACCAAAGATCTCTGAGAAGGTTTACCACAGAAATAACACCACTACAGTATATTCTGCCTCCCAGTTAACTGGATTAAAAAAGGTAGGAGCTACATCTCCACCCTTCTTGTATAAACCACCTCTGAAAGAAAGAGCCTCACACTCACAAGGCCCATCCCACCCAACAGGTATTTCTCTGTGCCTCAGCCCAAATAACTCCGCCAATCGGATCAAGCTATATTCTGTTGACAGACTTCTCTCTCAGTCAAATCCTCAGATGAAGAAAGGTGATAATACAAAACCCAAAGGCATCATACTGAGGTAAGTCAGCTCAAGCAGGCTTCTCTGAGACAACCCAAGTTAGTTTATGTTAACAGAAAAAAACCCCACAGGATTTCTTTAGGCTACCATTTAGGCAGAAACTCTGGCTTAACTGTTCCTTTTGAGGTGGGTCCACCATTTAGAGACTTTATGGAGTGGATATGAGTACCTTCTATAGAGAAAAAAGGACATCACTTTTCATAGAACAGAGAAAGAGCTATCACATCATGTCCTGATGCTGAGGACAGTAATAAAGTGTATACATCCTAAGTTGTTAAATGAAGTAGAAGAAAGGAGATCTACAGATGAATATAACACTGTAAAAAACACCAGAAATATTAATCTTATTACAATTTTCTCACGCCCTTCCTTTCACTGAACTCTAAAAAGCATGATCATATCCATCAGGTAATACCATATATATGAATGGAAATTCAATTGTAAATTATATGTTCCTATATTCTCCATGGACACTGTGATGAATCAATTTATGTGTCAACCTGACTGGGCCACAAGGTGCCCAGATAGTTGATCAAACATTATTCGGAGTGTGTCTGCGAGGATGTTTCTGGATGAGATTAACATTTGAACTGGTAGACTCAGTAAAGCAGACTGCCCTCACTACTGTAGGTGGGCCTCATCCAATCAGGAGAAGGCCAGAAGAGAGCAAAAGGACTGAGTAAGAGAGAATCCCTCTGCCTGATTGCCTTCAAACTGGGACATCAGTTTTTTTCCTGTCTTCAGACTTAAACTAAAACATCAGCTCTTACTGGGTCTTGAGCCTGCTGGCCTTCAGACTGAAACTACACCATCAGCTCTCCTGGATCTCCAGTTTGCCAACTCACCCTGCAGACCTCAGGACTTGTCAGCCTCCACAATCACATGAGCCAATTCCTTATAACAAATCTCTTATATATACATATATATGTATACACACATACAACACATTCTGTTTCTCTGAAGAACCTAACACAGATGCTTGTATAACTTTTATAGCAAAGTTGTGTAAAGGATAAAGATATATCAAGTAGTCTTAGTTGTTTTCCTCTCCCCCAGACCCACAGCCATATGTCGTGCTCTGGCAGTAACTCAAGGAATAATTTGGGGTAGAAGTCACACCCAGACTAAAAAGGAACTGGCCACAGCCCCCACCACTACCACCATATTCAGAGCTGCCACATTCAGTCAGGGCCATTTACATCTAAATCCACGATCTTCATATTTCCTTCTGGAAGCAGGCTGTTTTAAACAACTTCGTTTCTAAGGAGAGACCGCTACTGGGTATATACTGTAACTGCAACTGTATACCTCCCCTCATAATGGTCCCACTGACTTAATGAAAGAGTGAAGACAGGTTGGTCTGGCTTGCAGGGTCTCAGATGACTTGACTGAACACATCATATCAATGTGAGAGCAAGCAATATATCTCAAGTCAAGATCAAAGAGTGAAAAAGAGCAAAACTTTCATACTGATATGAAAATTGTATTCACCAGAATTCTGGGGCAAGGGTAGCTTATGCTCACAAGACAAACCACCAGAGCTAGATAATACATGTTCCAGAGGACTGCATACACCAGAGAAGGCCCGTGTGTGGTGTGTGAGGGCACAGAATGGGAGAGCCACCCAGGAATGCACTCCAGGCAGAGCAAGAGGGAGACTTTTGCAGTTGTCATGAGTGGGAAGCTGGCAAGAAGGAAAGAGGTATAAAGGGAATTTTTAGGAAGCTTTCTGTATGATTTCGCTACGTGAAATCCCTATACTGAAATCTCTCAAAAATAAAACAGAGTAAATATTTACATTATTCTTCAAGGCTTCTCGAGTTAGACTGTCATTGAATGTTGCATTTAAAAGAAATTGGATCCATGCAAGGAGGCCTGGCTTTGTGTGAGTTTCATTTCATTTAGACAAAGCCCATCTTCAGATTTCAATATCTTTCTCAATCAATGCCGACCTTTCCTATTACTATAACAATTTACAATCCACAATAAACAGTGGGGAGTATTATCAAAAATGGTGGAAAGATTGAGCTTTTGTTTTTTTTGGTGTTTATCTTCAGAAATCTTAGCTTATTTTTATGACTCTTAGTATCTTGTGGCATACAGCATCCATCAATCAACTCTAAAAAGCAAACTGGGGTGTGTCCAGCATTTTGGCTCCAGGCATGGCTATAAGTTTCCTCCATAAAATCCCAGATCAACAGAAATGTTACATAGACCCTATATAGCAAACGTAGAGAAGGCAAAAATACTAACCAAAACTATATTCTCATCATCTAAGAAGTATAGAAAACATTTTAGATACAAAAAGGAATGCAGAATGTCACCAGTGTGTGAATTACCTGTCACAAAAGGCACCATAAAGAGAAATCAGACACTACCGTGGTGTGTTATCTTAGGTGACAGATTCTAAAGTCAGCACTTAGGGCTAAAATCCCATATCATCAAATTTACCCTTAAAAATCCCTAAGGAATGCACCATGCTGGAGACACACAGTCTCTCAGTCCAACACATCCAGATTTTCCTCCAAAGGTGGAACAGATGACCATGGCATTGGCTGAGACTAGAGACCTAGCTTCTGTTTAGAGACTATGCGGTAACAACAATATGTTGTACCAATCAATATTAGAATTATGCTCTGCACAATGAAAAGTTCACGCCATGAGCAGCACGTGGGAACTAACACAACGAAGGGAACAGCAGGTTCTTTCCTATGATTTCCTGCGTGCCCCAAGGCAAACAGTCACTGGTCGGAGCAGGGAGCAAAATCAGCTAAGTATAATTGTATTTACTTAAGCTAAGCATACATTGGATAGGATTTCTATTCAGAAGAAAAAAACACAATGAGAAAGAAGACACATCAAAGCGGTTGACTTGACCCTGGAACCAAAGACCAGTGTCACTCGCTCTAAATCTGTTTGAATGTTTAGCCTCACCAGCACTTACACTTGGCTGAAAGTCCAAAAGATATCAATTTTTCCTTAGATTCTCAGACTTATCCTAAAGGTGGAGAAAGGAAAAATTGCCTCCAAAGTAGATACTGCCCCAGAGGAGTTGAAGAAAATATCTAAGAAAAGCCACAGTTTTCCACTGACTTAACGGATGGTTGTGGCCATATGAAAGCCAGAAATGACAATGGTAACAGACACAAACCATGTTCTAGAAAGCTGAGAAGTTAGAGGAGAACACCTGCCAGTTCCAGAGTCAAGAGCATGCAATTCATCCAAGGGATGCTGGAATAAGCAGATGTGGTGTGAACACAGCTAATTTTAAACCCCTTGGCTTACAAAGCATTAGAAACCCAACTTGGATACTGAACAGTCACTCTTCTACGAAAGCCCTTTGACCATCGCACGTATCCAAGTATCAGGACAGGACAGCCCAAGGGAGAGGCAGGTGTCTATGTCTGCATTTGAGAGAAGCTGTATAGGAATCTGGTTCTGAAGCATCCTCATTCTATGTCCTCTAATTGCCATCAGCCCAGCCCTGCCTAAGAACATGATTCCCAGTCTAGCCCTTGTCTTTTCCCCTGGGTTAGAGAAGAAAAGGGAGAGCAACAGTGGGACAGTGACGATGAGAGGACAAAGGATGAACAATTAAGGTTCTGAAAGGGCAAACTGAGATGGAGGCTGCTGCCAGAGACACTGAACTGGGAATAGCCATTTATCTATGCATTCAACAAATGCTGATTGAGCCACTAATACGTGCACAGCATTCTGTTGAGTATCTCTCATGTTTGAGTGTCTTAAAGGGGGATTGTTTCCAGAGCCTTTTTTATTGAGGCTCACTGCTTCATTGGGTAAGTATCGGCTTTTCCTTATGGCGGGTCACACATCTTAACCCACCTTCATGCAGTCAGAGGCTCCCAGCCCTGGAGGCAATGAAAGAAGAGGAGAATTCCGCCACAGCTTTGGGCCAGAATTGCCTTAGATATGGTCAGCTTCTAAAATCAAAGCAGGGACTGGGTTCACGCAGTGTTCAAACAACGTAAAACACGCTTCATTTTCACTGCAGATCCCTGGAGGGACATTTTTGGAACAGAAATTTGAGAACACTTGGATTATTCACTAGAGCTAAAAAAAGGAAGCCAGTGAGGGTAATTTATAGTATTACAAGAGATTTTCGAGTTCAGCGATCGAGGACAGAGTCTATAAGATTTCAACACAAGTTAACATAAAGCAAGGGTTGTATGTGGTGAGGCTGAATGAGGATCCATTTCATCTTCTGATGGAAGAAAGATGCCCGAAGTCCAGTTTCCATTTCTCAAAAAGACCTTATTTCGCCTGTAGTTAGGCAATTGGAGAAAACGTTGTTCCAAAGCCACAGAATTCATCTTTTTTTTGATCTAGCAAAAATGTGCCCATCTGTGACAATGCAGATTTGGGCAGTTAGACAACAAGATCTTAGACAAGGAAATCTCAGCCACTATTTTCCGAAAGCTATCCTCAAGACGGAGACTAGGGTCGTTGCTCTCATTGACACTGTTTATTGGTCCCATCTGTGACAATGCAGATTTGGGCAGTTAGAAAACAAGACCTTAGACAAGGAAATCCCAGCCACTATTTTCTGAAAGCTATCCTCAAGACCCAGACTAGGGCTTTTGCTCTCCTTGACACTGTTTATTGGTCTATCTTTCTTTTCTGTCAAAAACTATATCTAAGAAAAGAAAAAAAAGTAACAGTGAGCACCGACAAGCTAATGTCCTGTTGTACCTGTACCTGCATGAGGCAAAGCTGAGAGCAGATAGTAAAAAAGTACCCCGACAAGGACTGCAGCAAGGGAGAGCAGAAAGCAGAAGATGCCTCCTTTCTCACTTCAGTTAATGTTTTGTTCCAAAAATACCCCTCTGAAGCGGTCTGGTTATTTGTCTCATTAAATGAAGCAACAAACCACTCTAAAACCAAAACCATAAGGCACAGCACAAAATAACTTACATTATTATTAGTCCCATGCCTTGAGTCTGATTAGGAAGAGTCGTTTAATGGTACGAACACTGAGAAACACAGAACGGCTGACTGCCTAACTCTAACCTATAGTTTATTTGTCACCTGCTTAGAGCAGAGGAAAAAGACATTGTACAGGCCAGTCCAAGAGCCTAAAATGCAGAGTTGGAGGTGAAGAGGAAGGAGGCTTTGGGATAAAAGGTGACAGGTTTCCAATTCCTTATACGTGGATTTCCATGGAAATGACAAATGGAATATAAAGACAGGGCAAGTCTGCATCAGTACTGGCAACTAGAAAGGGAGCGTCCACTGTCAGAACTGCTGAGGAATTTCTGGTGGACACACTGCAGAGGCATAAGGTCTGAACCCCCCTTTCACCCCACACACAATTCCTTCCCACACTCATGTACAGCAGTACGCAGAGGAGACCCTGACAGAACGCCACCAGCACACCTTTACGTGGAGGGTGAGGGCAGGCCAAAGGGTGGGCAGTCACACCAAGTACACCGAGGAGCTTCCCTCACAGGCGGCTGCAGCACTTGGCTGTGCCCTGCATGGCCACATAGACAGAAGAGGGCAGTTCCTGGCAGAGACGGTCCGCAGAAATGAAGTGGCCAATTGTGACAGTCTAAGACCCTGCTTCTTCATCACTCTCTCCACCCTCATTCCCACAGATGCCGGATCTCTGATACAGCAGTGTAAATTTACGTCAAACGTAAAAGTTTCCTATTCCTGTCAGTTGAATCTGAAGGATTCATGCAGTTCCCCATACCAATTTCTTATAGATCCTTCCTCAACTCCTACTTCAATTGCATGGTAGGCTTTCTAAGGGTCAATTGGCAGTAAAGTTGTGCCACTTGCATTTAGATTTATCTTACCTGATTAAATGTTGGGTTATCTTATGAAATACCACAATGAACAAAGAGATATTTCCTTGAAAAAAGCAAATCGAATTCTTTTAAAGAATCAATAAAGATGAGTTGCTAAGAAAATCTGCTCTTAAATTGAATGTGAGTGAGACACTGTTAATGCCAGGGAAGAAGAATAAAAATACACAAGGATTCTGCACCCATTATATAACAAGTGTCTTTAAGATTTTGCTCCTGTTTAAAGAAACTGAAACTGGAAATCATAGGTGATTTGTTATGAGTATGGTTATGTAAAAGAGATGGTATGCATAATCAGTCACCCATTTTCAAAGAAAATGCCTTGACCCTACACTAAAAGATGGACTAATAGAATGTCCGTCAATAAGCTTTATTTTAAAAGATGTGTCTGTATCATTTTCTATGACTCCCCATCTTCTCATGATTAACCAGCCTACTGGTTCTGATCCCAAGATATAAGAAGGCTACTGCTAAAGACAAATCAACAGAACTATTAAAAGATATTATGGTTCAAATAGAGAGGATAGACCTGAAAAACAGAAGGAAATGCTTGCCTTTGATTTACTACAAAGAAGAGAGGACGTTTTAAAATTTTTTGGAAAATTTTTTGCCAAATGATCAGTCCTCTGTTGACTAATTCAATGAACAACCAATTGGCTGAGCAATTATCTGACAAATACTTTAGACAGGGCATTTGTCATAGCCATTACAGCAGAGGCACAGATAGGAACAGAAGGAGAAGTGACAGGGACAGGGGCAAAAGTAATTAAGACAAAAATTAATGTTGATTTGATCAACACGATCATTCTATAGAAATTGTTGAATACTCTAGAAATGCTCAGGGTCTAGAATACGAAACACAGAATAAGTTGACCACTACATCTCCAGAAGAGCTCTAGTGACACTAGAGCAAAAATAAATTTAAAAAAAAACAACTCAATGTTTTAGCAAATTCATCATTTGGTCAAACGATTACTGGAGAATTAGCTTTTTGGTGAGCTGGCAGTCACCAAATGGTTTTTGGCAATTTCATGTTGGGTGAAGTGACCAGCTTCCCAGGTGAAAGAGGAGAGTGTTCTGGCTTGCACAAAGAAATCACTTAACTCCGAGGTCAGTTCCATCAGGTAAGAGACCAGGTCTGTTTAGTTTACTGCTGCAGCAACAGCATTTATCTCAGGGCCCAACACACACCAGACATTCAAAAAACATTTGTTTCACAAATAAATGTTGAAGACTAATAATGGACAATAATATTTGATACATAGGTCAGGACCCAGGCAGAGGAGAGCCATGGGTGTTAGGCTATGAATGCTGCACCTGATCCTATCTGTAAGAAGGAAGTCATCCAAGACTTCTGAGCAGCCAAGTTATATGACTGAAGTAAAGCGTAGGACGATTAATCTGTTTGCAATTAGTAGAATATGTTAAAAGAGGAGAAATTACAATCCAAATGTCCCTTGATGGATGAATGAATAAACAAAATGTGGTATATACATACAATGGAATATTATTCAGCCTTAAAAAGGAAGAAAATTCTTACACACACTACAACATAGATGAACCTTGAAGACATTATGCTAAGTGAAATAAGACAGACACAAAAGGATTATATTATATTATATATATTATAATATTAAATAATTTCACTTATGTGAGGTACCTGCAGTAGTCAGATTCATAGATACAGAAAGTAGAAGGGTGGTTGTCAGGAGCTAGGGTAAGGGGAATGGAAAGTTACTGTCTAATGAGTATAGAGGTTCGGTTTGGGAAGATTAGAAAGTTCTGAAGATAGATAGTGGTGATGATTACACAACAATGTGAATTACGTAATGCTACTGAACTGTACACTTTTTACAATAATTTACCAAAATTTTTACCAAAACTGTTGGAATGGTAAATTTTATATTATGAATATTTTACCACAGTAAAAAAAATCTAGAAGTCAGAGAGAGACTGGCTAGACTTGGAATCTGCATTTTGCCACATGACTGGAGCCAAGCATTTGAAGTGTGCAAGATCTGAGTTAGAGTGGTGATCAGACAGCATATCAGGAGGAGCCAGGCAACTATGATACGAGTTTGGACTTGGTACTGATGTTCGAATGATTCTAACTAAAATGTTCATTCATGGGGGAAAAAAAAAGAGGAGAAACTGTAACAGCAGGATCCGGGAGGCTATTTTATCCATGCAGGGTCTTGGGAACGGGGATGGAAAGAAAGGAAAGAACTGATGTCAAAAGTATCACAAAGGAATTATAAATGATTTGTTGATTGATTGGACGCGGGAAGGGAAAAAAGAAAATATCAAAGATTTTAGCCTGGGGGCTATAAAAATGATTGCAGCATTAAAAGAAAAGGTATGGCCAGAAGAAGGAGGTGGCTCACAGGTAAAACCGATGATTTCCCTTTTTGACATGTTAAGTTGGAGGTGACAACAGAAAATCAAAATGAGGAAGTCCAGTAAGCAGCTGGAGATGTTCCAGTAAGTGATGAATAGAGGGTAGCTAGCTCAATCTACCAAAGGTAGGCTGAGGACATCACCCTCACCAGGTGGCAGCTGGTGAATTAACAATGGCTTTCAAGCAAAAAGAATTAGTGGGGCCGGCTTGGTGGTGTAGTGGTTAAGTTTGCGCACTCCACTTCGGCAGCCCAGGCTTCACGGGTTTGGATCCCAGGCACAGACCTACACGCCGCTCATCAAGCCATGCTGTGGCACTGTCCCACACACAAAACAGAGAAAGATTAGCACAGATGTTAGCTCAGGGCCACTCTTCTTCACCAAAAATAAATAAATAAATAAATGATAAAAAGAATTAGTGTGAGTGCAGTAAACAAACTCTTCAATGAAAAAGATTGATTACTACCACAAAAACAAGTTATTGAAAAGGTTAAGAAATAAAGAATAGTATATACTACACCCTTCAGTCTAAAATTAAGCACATTTAGATGAATTATAATGTCCTTCATATAGTATGCTGAAATAATTTTTGAGACACATTTCCTTGGCTGGATTAATGGAATCAAAAGAGAAAACTTTAGGATCTATCAACTTTTCAATCCAGTTTTCTGAATTATTCAATCCAAGATTTCTTAGTTTAATATCAACATACATTCTAACAACACAATGTATGAAGGATTGCCACTACCCTATCCTTTGGTGATATTATCATTAATTTAGTCATTCAACAAACATGTACTGAAAGCTCTGTAAAGACACAGACACAGAATTAGAGTGGCAGGAATGCAAAGGGAAATGCCATGTATCCCATGCCTTGGAACAGCTCACTGTCTAGAGGGGAAAATAGCGTAGATGAGGCATTGATCCTGATCTAGCATACTAGTACTCTTATCCTGGCTCCCGGTGTAAGTCTCCTGGCAAAAACGCCGACCTGTAGTATTTACCTTAGTTTTTAGAAAGGCTCAATCATTTTATCAGTTGATTATAGCAAACTGTTACAATCAACTGTTACATTCTTGGTTAACCAGTACATATGTAATTATTGTAAGTATTACTTTAGATGTATGGAGAAAGCCAGGTGATAGCACTTAGCAAGAAAGGAAAGAATGAGCTTTCAAGTTACCAAATAATTTTGAAGCTCCTCTCTACTTAAATATGCAAAAAGTATTCTTTAATTAATCCAGAATCAACAATCCTACACAGCCCCTCCAGCTGGAACTTTTGCTACTTTTACTATCTACGCACTTCAATCTGGCCATGTTAAAAAGAAGGACTGATTTATACTGTTAAAAATTATTTCACGAATGTATCCATTTCTCCCCAGATATCATGCCAGCTCCTTAAGAATAAGAATTATGCCTTATTTTTCTTTTGAGGCTTCTATGAGTCTAGAATGGGTCTTAATAAATATTTGCTTAATCTAATCAAAACAAATTAAGTCTGTGCCTTGAAATCCTGTGTCAGTTACATTATATTGTAGAACATTGCCAAATTAGTAATTAAACATACCGTCCTTGGTTAACACCAAATGATTTCTTCACTTTTTGTTGTTTTTTAATATCCAAAGTGCTACTTCTCTTTCTCACAGCCAGTTCCTACAACTTTGGAATTTACAGTATTTTCATATTTCCATAATGACACCTGCTGGTAGGAGAAGAATGGATGAACTGCAGGAATTTTATTCAAGTAGCTCTAACTAGTTATAGTCCAGTCTGAAACAACTAACGTTCCTGAACACACAAAGAGTAAATCTCAATGACTCCAAACACCTAACTATTAAAAATTTGACAAAAAAAGATAAATACTATTTCAATGCTATTTTCCAACCAGAATTAAAATTTATCCCTATAATCTCTGTTCAAAGTAAAACTGCTACAATTAAGGGTAGTTATTATTAAGGGTCTTAAAACTATCAATTCACTTCTGTTAAACATTTTACTCTGAGAGTTGGCATTGAGATCATGGCTATTCAAAAGATTATCATTCTCTTAAACTTTTTCTATTCTTTTATATGATTAATTAATGGATCAAGATTTAAGTGGCCCAGAAGACAATGACTGGGGCATTTATCTCATGGGTACCCTGCGTGTCTCGCCCTTTAGCAGGGCAAGCGAAAAGAAGCAGCAAGCCTGGCCACCTCTGAAAACACTGCTGGGAAGCTTAGTATAAGCCGTAGGTCTCCTGCAATATTCAAGAAACACGGCTGCTCTGTTCATCTGTTCTACACTGTAAGCTTCAAGAGGGACAGGATTGTGCCTGGTTCACATCCTCAGTGCTCAGCATGCTCCCCAGCACACAGTGGACATCGATGAATATTCTTAAACAAATGTGTGTGCACGTGTGTGTGTGTGTGTGTGTGTGTGTGTGTGTGTGTGTTTAGCAGCCAAACAGACTAGATCCTGGGTAGATCTTACCCAGACACCAAGATGTTAATGAGATTAGGTAGGTTCGCTCTGAAAACACCTAAGCGAGTTTACTTAGTAGTTTAGAAAGCAAGAAAATTAACCAAGATGGCCTCAAAGAAAATACAGGTAAGCTGTATGCACTCACGTTTCTTAAACAATTACTAGGTAAATGTATAACTCCTTATGACACATATCACACAGACTTTCTTATTTAACCAACAATTCCTCTTCATTAGAAATCAGCAGTCTGCCAGAGACGGGGACAGAGGTGGTTTCAGAACAAGTTTTCTAACTGCCTGCCGGAGAGAGTCCACACTGGCCTTCACTCAGTGGATAGTCTGCTTGCGATTGTTCTGTCTTTACAAGTATGCTAACTTCTCAGACTTCCCTGGACTTGCTTCAGTTTGATTTCTTTCACACAGAAAAGGAAAAGCTTAGAGGCAAAGTGTGTGAAGTAGATTGTTTTTGATTCCCCATTTCAAAAACATTCCCCTTCTTCCAAAACAGCAGGGCAAGGGACATAATTATCGTGCTTATTAATCAAAAGCTGTAGTTTTCTTTCAAAAAGGAAAACCCTTTGGGCACTTTAAAAGTCTTTCTTTTCACCCCGACTGTATGTAGACTATCAATCAATTCAATAAATACTACATACACCTACTATATACTAGCCCTGCTAGGCACCAAAAAAAACTATTCTTGGATTTTGCCTTCAAAGAAAAGAGTTCATTGTCCAGCATCAGAGGCAGTAGCCTAGTCTGCTATAAGGACTAACTCATACTCTGACAGCAAGTCTGTATTTAGCTAACTTTGTGTTTCCAGTTCCCACTGCCACTTCACAGACGCTCTGCACAGGTGGCTGAAGCAAACTTATTAGAAAGACTGTGCTGTTCCAGGGTACTGTGGCTCATTAGGACACCCCATGAATGGAAAACCATGGGTCCCAGATTCCTACTTGTCATGAGAAGCCAGCATCTGGCTTAGGGCTTTGCTCATCAATATTTTTTGATGGATAGATGAAGCTTTGTAGAAAAACTGCAGTGATTCAGAATAATCTAATCCTTGGGCTATATCAAATAAATGTGAGTGAGTGAGAGTGTATGTGTGTGAGCGTGTGTGTGTGTGTGTGTATAAAGGCAGACACACCGAATTGGGACTTCTGGCCCAATACTCTACACAGCTGATGAAAGCACTTCATTCTTTGTGCTTTTTATACCCAGAGAAAATATCATTGTGATTCATTTTGTCCAAGGCTTTTTAAAGACAAGAGTCACAGGGGAAACCCCAACTCTCTTTTTCATACCTTTATATCAAAACTCATTTTGAAAAGACAAAATATTTCCTCACCTGGGTCCCTGACCTAAGATAAATCTGCGAATCATTCGAGAGAGGTCGAGGACAAAAGGGAAATAATATTTATTGAGTGCTTATCACATGCCAAGCACTATGCTAAGTGCTCCTTTAGGTCTCATGACAATCCTGTGAAGTACTATCACAAACTTCACAGCTGAGGGAACTAAAGTTCAGAGAGGCTAAGAAACTTGTTGAAGCCAAACAGCTTGTAGGTAGTAGAATCAAAGTTTCGCCTTCCATTACAGCATGCTGCTTTCTCTCTACACACGTACTCCCAGCTGCTAATGAATATGTCCACATGAGAGTGAAGGTATGGAACTGGGCAGATATGGGTTTTGTGGGGCCTAAAGCTTAGACAAACTTTGTGTCCCTCTTTAAGGAAAACAAAACACAAAGTTAGATACAAAAATGAACATTTATTAAGAATGAGTACAGAAATTACGGGTATTACAAATTTTTTAAAAGATGACAAATATCACAAATTTGTTCTTTCAATTTACACTTTTGGCTTTCAATAGGGATATGTCCTTCCTTTCATATCTGAATTTCTGTATGAACAATAATTCTGAAAAAAAAACCCAAACATACAAAATTAACCCGAAATTAGGGACACACAAGAACAATTCAAATGTTCCTCCACTGCATTGAGCTACATAACTGAATTCTTCTTGCACTGCATACTGTGACTTACAGATGAATATATGTGAGGTTTTTGTCACCAGAACACTTATTTCTCTGGGCATTTCTCTTTATATATGTATATGAGTTTCTAAATGTATACTCAGCATTGTAAAGCATATTCCAGACAGGGGAGAATACATTTGGCTAGGTATCAATCTTCTCACAATCTTATATCTGCTGAAGGTAAGGAATTTTCCACAGTTGAGCTTCTCAAACCTTGCTTCAAACGTTTTTTCCTCTACTACCCCTGAACTTCCAGTGACGAGTGCCATAGGATTGGTTCATATCCTTAAGAACACCAGCCCTCGCCTTTGCTCACCATCCATGCTGGGCGAGTCATCCAGTGGGTGGTAGGAGTATTTCTAGAAGCCATTCCTCACCCAGATGGCCACAAAAGGGACCGGAAACTACATAAAAATATCCCACTAAACTACATGGATCCCCAATTCAACTTCTTCTTAGCTAGACCCAAAACATGCCCATCACTCAGATGTCAGCTGACAAACTGTGATGGAGAAGAAGTCAGAGTAAAAGAGGTGATCCTGAGTGATTGCACTTAAACCACCTTGCTTTTGCAAAATTGAGAAACACACATGCCCATGTGAACACACTGGTAGCACCCCTTGCAGAGCCTTCATTAGATTGCTGGAGCCTGGCTGCTGGTGTGGAGTAGATCGTATTATAGGAAAACAGAATTGGAAGAGAAGCAAGCCAAGGGCCAAGAGGACATCTGATGAGCATAACAAGGTCTCCGGGTGCCCCTACCTATCAGACAAGACTTGGTTCAAAGCAGACACAGAGTCAGGGAAGAAGAGTAAAGGTTCAGCAATCATCTATGTTTCAATGATTTTAATAACCCACAGTCACCCAGGGAGACTGAGAATCTCCCCCAAACGTCACCTCCACAATCCACTCTAAAAAAACTTGGGAGATCAATACAGTACAGTTCAATAATTAAGATTAGCTTTCTGGCCTTTTTTTTCACCCAGAGTGGTAGCCTCTTATCTTCCTCATGTGCACATAATGGGCCACTTCGTAGAAAAACCAGCAGTACTATTGTCCCAGGCATTATTTTTAAGAGCCTGACATACACTGGAAGGTTGTGGTTGTGTTTTTTTTTTCCCACTCTTGTCAACTCATCAAAGCTTACATGTCTAGTTTCAGGGAAGGCAAACTGGTTTTCATCAAGGATTGAACAAATAAACATGATCGCTCACAAAAAGACAGTGCGAAGTCCCTTTATGCCATTAGATATTGCCTGTAGAGTTGATCCTTCAAAGAGAAATATCCATTAATTTCAGCTCCAAAGGACGCACAAAATTGACCCCTCAGGATTTGAGGCCTTCATTTATAGGTCTTATATAAACAACTGCCTCTTTCCTCGCCTATTGCTACCTGAATTGGGTGAGATGGGCCAGTGAGCTTGAGAATGCCTCTCTTCTCAGACACAGACATCCTACAAACTAACCCATGCTTGCCATGCTTGCTTGAGACTCCACAGCCAAATCACATCACAGATTCTCTTTCCATAATGCTGCTTCACAAAAGAAAGGAAACACAAAACTTAGCTGCTAGCTACTGTGTGCCAGGAACTATCATACATGCTTCATCCATACTCTTTTGAGGTAAATACTATTATCCATATTTTATAGATAAGGAAACTGAGGCTCAGAGAGATTAGGACATTTTCTCCAAGATCTTGTAGCTGTAAAGGTGCAGGAGTAGTATTCAAACAGAAGACACCAGACATCTGGTGAAGCGGCACCTACAGCATAAAGTGGAGAGACCATGGGCTTTGGGCTTAGCTCCTGGCTCTGCACAGAGGAGCAGTGTGACCCAAGACAGATGATGATGCTCCTTTCTTCATCATAAAAAAGGGGTAGGAAGAGCATCCACCTCAGGGGTGTTGCTAAGGTTGAATGAGCTGTGGATGTTAAGAGGCCAGCACTTACAAGATACTCAGTGATTTTTGTTACTTTCCCTTCCTCTCAGCTTCTTGGAGGCAGAGGCCACATGTTTTTTCTTATCTTGCACACACTCAGCCCTTAGCAAACATCTGTGGAAAGGAAGCCTGCTGTGTCCAGTGCTTTCTGGTCACAGCTGACGTGGTGTTTTCCAAAGTGACACTGGCATCCATATGCCCAAAATATTAAAATTCTCATTTCGACAGACCGATTGGATGAAATACCTCACATGACAATGCAAATAAAGGAGGAAATGGTGGAAAAAGCATTTGCAATTTATTAAATCATCAGTTTCAGCATCTTTTTTTTGTTAAAAAATATTTTAAGCCAGTGGAATGTAAGGTGAAACAATACTCAAGTTGTCAAACATTCTGAGCAGCATCACACCGCTACAACAGGCATGAATGGCTAGTGGGCCAGGATTATATCTGATCCAATCAGGTGATCCAGTGAGGCCTGGCTTCTAGGGTTCCGAACCAGCTGCTCAGACACTAACCTAAGCACATGAATGCTGAAGCCAGCCCCCAGTTCTAAATGAAGGCTACACTAGCATATGAAAAAGAGTTTGGCCTACAAATACACATTTTGGCAACAACTGGTCCACTTTTCTCCATTTCCACTTCAAACACTCTAGTGTAAGCCATCATTATCTCTAGCCTGGAATTCTGCAATAGCTTCTCTAACTAACATCCTGCTCCTGCCCTCGACCTCTTTCATCCATTCTCACACTGCAGCCAGAGAGAACTTTTCAGACTGTATCAGTCCCCTGGTCTCCCACAGTTCTTGGAATAAAAACTAAACTCTTCATTACGGCCTGGAAGGCCTAAGGGGATCCAGCTTATGCTTGCCTCTTTATTCAGTGAATGAATGAATGAACGAATGAATGAGTGGATAAACAAGTGAATGAGAGACATACAGCAACGCACCACCTATCTAGGATGAAGCCCAGAATGTCTTGCATAAGACAGGTGACTGTTACTGCTCTCACTTAACCTTTATGGAATGTCTTGAGCACACTGGGATGTGTACAGAACAACAAAGATAATTCAATCCCTGCATTTCAAGAGCTGTATTCCAGGAGGTGGCTTTCCAAACAAGAAGGAGGGGAAGGGTCTTGCTAGGCAACACTTTTTTCATTCTCTTTTTCCTTCTTCAGACTTAGAGACAATGGTGTGTAGAGAGCCATGAACAGCTCTGAGAAAGAAACTAGGAATACTAGGAAAAAGTAGATGTACTGCTAGGAGGGAGAGAGAGAAATCAGTAAAAAAAAATAAAATAAAATAAGGAATGGGGCAGGGAGGTCAGAGAAGGCAAGAATCAGTGAGGAAGAAAGGAAGAACCCATATATGGCTCTCTGTCTCTCTGCCTGAAACAGTCATTTGACTGGGACTCATCTGAAAAAGCAGAAATGAAGGTGAGTCCCTGTGACCTCAGACACACCTGTGACCAACCAGAAATGGACTGCAGTAGCTAGAGGAGGACATATGTACACTCAGCTCTGGGTAGATGGACAGAAGGCAAGAGCTACAGTTGGATAATATTCTCCCATTACTGCCTTCACTCCCATGTCTGAAAATAATTTTCCCATCAGTCTCCAAATTTCCATAGACACTGACAATACAAGAGCAACACTGCATGAACGAGGAAGTAAGAGATGAGTAAGCCTTCTTCCATTCCTCCTATCCCCTTTTTCATAGGGTTTTGGAGTCCTCGACCACTAAAGTAAGAGAAGTAGACTATAGATATTTGAGCTCTTTAAATAATCCCACTGTTCCTTCCTTTTTCTAAACTACTAAATCATTTTAAGTATCATGTATCATATACTGTCATCTTATAATTTAACTGGTTCATGAATGCCTTGTCTCTCTTAATAAATTATAAGTTCCTTGAGGGTAGAAACCATGCATTCCCTCTTTCATTTGTATCCCCCACAGCACTCAGCAGTGTCAGAAACATAGCAAGGATTCAAGAAAAACTCATTGCACTAAATACGATCCAATGCTTTATCATCTTCCGAAATCCTCTCTGAAGGACGTGACAATTTACAGTCTGACATTAGAGAAGAAACCGAGCAAGAATCACAGCTAAAATGTCAACAGTAATTTCAACAAATCAATGCACTGAACTTTCTCATCTGGATAGCTGGTCTACCACAGCAAAAAACATTCTGATACCGTACCATGATGTGAGCAGTACTAATAATAGTTTATCCCGTTGCCATGTAAACACCGAGAAGCTAGCCCATCAGTAGATGTGCTGGAAATGCTGATCCAATTCTAAAAATATCACTTCCTTTTCTCTTCAAGAAGCAATTTTCCAGGTTAATACAAATATGAAGGAGAATGCTGAGGCCCACCAAGGCTGCTGGGAACTCTCGTAGATTCATTAGCTGGATGTCCCAAGTTCTTCTCACACTTGTGAGGACTGGACTGAGTTGTCACTGCCATTGCTGGAATGCAGCAGAGTCTAAGGCTGCAATGACCACTCCTTCCCCTTGGGCCATGGCAGGAATCACTGCATGATGGAATTCTTTCCCCTGAGTCTAGACTTGGCCTCAGAACTTCTCTTGACCCAGCATCCCAACCCAAGCAGCCTCAATCAAGCAGAATGAAGCCTTGAGATGAAACCTTTTCCCATATATAGGCTAAGGCCTTCTAATCTCCCATGAAGAGCTACTGTAAAGACCAAACCCCAAATCAGGCTGTGAAACAGGTTACATTTGTCTTCAGTGACACCTAAACCCTCTTTACAGGAATTACTCCATTGTTTCTATCATCCCCATGACCAACAAAGCCATCATTCTGGGATGTTTATGCTAAGTCAAGCTGCCAAAATTCCATGCTATGTGCCTACCCCTGGCCTGCCTTCCACAGATGTTATTATATTCTCAGGATCTTTCTTCCTCCAACTTCCTTTTCTGTTAACACCTGAATGTCTATCGCCTAACTCCTCCTGGATCCTTCTTTCTTAGTTCCATAGATAACTGCTTAGTTAGTCTGACAAACTCATCTAAACTAATACGCTAATGCTCCAAAGGAACATATTTGAATTCTAGCAGGGCCCTTCTGGAAACAATGGCCTGAATGACACTCACAGGGAAAATTTCAGACCCTAATGTTAATGGGCTAGAAGAGAGATTTGGGAGTCTGAGAGAGAAACTGCTCCCTGTCACACCTCCTTGATTTTCTCTCTGAGTGCCCAAACAGTAACTCTTTTTCAATCAGTCACTGCCCTGGGTCTTTCTAGATCCATTTCAGCAAGCCAACCTAACCACCATATAAGAACATAACCCATAAAACACCTAAAAATTCCCAAGAAAAGCTAAGGTAGTTGAAAAAAGAAGTACCTGATTTCTGTGGGCACATGCTAACTGGAAGAGTTTGCTAGAACTCCCCCAACCCCAAAATTTAAGATGGTGCCTCTATAAGCATTAATCTGGTACCTTTCAGAAGCTGAATAAATTAGCTATCCAATACCACTTAGGTTAAGTGGCTTAATGTTTTCACCAGATCTGAATAGGCCTAGACAACAAAGAGTGGGTGGGGATGAGCACGTATTTTCATTTCTTTCATGAGCCCCATTCTCTGTGGACTGGTTGTTTCTAAAACTACACATGCACAAAAAGCTTTAACTGCATGAGTAATTTTTGTTTTGCGGCACATTATTATTCACTTTCAATCATGCAACTCAAAAATGACTTACAGGATTACAAGAGTGTAGTATGAAGTTTCTAATACAATTCAATGGCCCTTAAGTAAAAACATGAACACCATCAACTACAGTTATCCTGTGCAATGGCAGAAAACTGTCAAGCCCAATTATGTGAAAATGCAAGGGAACTATTTAGACAAGCTCCTCACCAAGCCTTTCCTTTGCTCATACAATAAAGGATGCTTAAGATCGAAATTCTAATGACATTAAATCAGTTTTCTAACTATAAAACATGCTTTTCAAGCTAGTTCAACATAGCATTCTCTGTCCTAGTACATATATTAGGATAAACATTACAATAGCTACTCCTAGAAGTAATATCACAGAAGCCACTTGCCAATCAAAATGTGTAGGTTCCAGGTGAAGCTAGAGAAAATTCTTGAGGCAAATTTACTAATGAAAAGTGATTTAAGAATGCAAAACTACTTGAGATACACACCCCCTCCCCAGTTATGTGTCCTGTTTTATTAATGTAATCCACTTCCTTATATACTTGCTCAATTGAAGTTTTGGAAAACTATTACATTAACATTGGGCACACTATAAGTGCACAAAAAAAGTTCCATAAACGAATGAATGAATTCTTAGATATACTAAGGAGCTCCAATAAATGTAGAAAACTGAGAACCATAACATGTGGAATCATATCTCACTTTCCTCAAAAACACTATTACTACTCTGCTGGTTCATTACTCTCCTTAAGGCAATTTCTCTTTTTAAAATGTCAAGGCATTTATTTTCCCAGCGATGAATTAAATGTTGGTTAAGCATCTGCACATCTATACATTTAGATATAGCATGTATTTTTTTTCCTATTTCATAGATTTCATAAAATGCAAAAGTTATACAATCCTGCCAGCATTAACTCATTAGCAAAGATAAACTCATGAGCTTTGTGTTTTAGTTTATCGCGCATTCTGTTTCATAGGCCAACCAGGTTTCTTAATGAAAATTTCCCTCTGCTGGTGCCTCAAATACTTTGTTTTTAAAATACAAATGATGTGACCAATATCACTGTGGTTTAGAAATGTTTTCCTCCCTGTTGGTCTCTGCCATGATCTCCTCTGGATATAGTTCAATTAGATGCCTTCTCAGTTTTTCACAAGTAGCCTGTTTTTGTAAAAGTTTGAAAAACTTTGAAAAAGAACTATAAAACGTTTTCACTGTCAATAGAAAAAAAAAATGGATTGCTTGAGCCAGACACAGCTCCCCGTAGAGCTAACCTTTTGATCCTGGAATCCTTTCATGCACTTAAGTCTTCTCTAGAGTCAATGGGAGTGTTGTGTATGCAGGGGCAGCAGGATCAAGTTCAGTCTCTTCTTTAGTACTCTGTAGCCAAGTGGGGTAGCCAGCTGAATCTGGTTTAGTTAAAAAAAAAAAAAACACTTTCCTGATGCTTTGAAGTTTTTTGGGCAGTGTAATAATATCAGGATTTGTAGGAGGTTATTTTGCATAATCCTTAATAAGATATTTTTATGGCTTCAAAAAGTTAGTGGGATAAGAAAAGCAAGAACCTCCTGTACTCATAGGAAGTATTTTTTAAAGTTTCGTGTAGAAATGACCCGAAATGCATTTCAGGAAGATGTATAATTATAGGACTGTCCAACTGTATGTCCAGGCAGGAATGTACCTAAAACTATTCTTGATTGATGGATTTCTACCCTATTTTTAAAAGAAAGAGGTATTATATAATATCCCTCAAAAAAATCTCCATAGAAAATAGAACGGTGGTTGCCAGGGGCTGGGGGGAGGGGGAAATGGGGAGCTAGTGTTTAATGGATACAGGGTTTCAGTTTTGCAAGACGCAAAGAGTTCTGGAGATGGATGGTGGTGATGGTTGCACAACAACCTGAATGTACTTAATGCCACAGACCTGTACACTTGAAAATAGTTAAAAGGGTAAATTTTATGTTATCTGTATTTTAACCACAATTTAAAAATACAAAAATAAAGTAAATTTTAAAAGGTCTCCAACTGCTTATACTATTTAGAATCAGGAAAATTAGAACTCTGTTAGGTGGACAACTCCTACACGGTTTGCAAACACTTGTTCATTTTTTTCTTTTAAATGATTACAAAATACTCTGATGAACACAAAGAAGCTTGGTGGAGGATTCTACTCTTTGTAAATGGATTAAGTATCCCTGTGACTAATCCAACTATTTGAATTGAAACACGCACTCTTTCGTTTACATTCATTATCACCCTAACCCCACAAGTACTCACTGATGAGGACGTTTTTCCAGGTGACGCCGGGGAGCTGAGCAAGGTGACTCCGCACTGCGGAAAAGGGGGCTGGAGAACGGAGAAGTACAGGGGCCCGTCAGAGAAGCCATAAAATCTCTCTCCTGGAAGCCAGTTCATGCTATTATTACCAAGAAACTGAGGTTCATTTTCTGGCATCTTGGCCTGGACATTAAGAATTTAAACTAACACCATTAGACACAACCTACTGTTTTTAACAATAAGCATTTTATTATCACTTTGTAGAAGGGTACTAAAACCCCTGTGATTTATTCATATTGGGACTCCAGCAGCAACTTGAGTCTGGAAAAAAAAATGGCCTCATTAATTAAGTGATGGTCCCAACACTAAATATGAGGTTAGGAAGCACTTTCTCTCTGGTTAAACACACACAGACACACACACACACACACACACATTTCAGAAGCATGGTGAAGCTAAAACAAACAGAAGGAAGGTGAACACTGTATTTAGTAGTGAGGAATAAAGTGTGTCATTTTATTTTATTTTTTATATATATATATATATATATTTGTTTTTTTGTGAGGAAGATCAGACCTGAGCTAACATCCATGCTAATCCTCCTCTTTTTGCTGAGAAGACGGGCTCTGAGCCAACATCTATTGCCAATCCTCCTCCTTTTTTTCCCCAAAGTCCCAGTAGATAGTTGTATGTCATAGTTGCATATCCTTCTAGTTGCTATATGTGGGACGCGGCCTCAGCACGGCCAGAGAAGCGGTGCGTCGGTGCCTGCCCGAGATCCGAACCCAGGCCGCCAGCAGCAGAGCGCGCGCACTTAACTGCTAAGCCATCGGGCCGGCCCAAGTGTGTCATTTTAAAATATATGAATAATTTATTTTGTCCCCATTTTTTGGAATCCAGATGTTGGGCAACCTAATCTTTGCTCCAAACGGCTATTTCCTCTTTAACAAATCTCTTACAACTTTAGTGGTGGACCTCAAGCAAAAAGACACTGCACTAAGAGGTAAAATCTCCAAATCCTCTTCTTTGCTATTTCTGACAAATGAGAACCACAGCTCCACATGTTCACTTATCAGTATACCCAGCTAAAGAAAGTATTTTGTTACTTGTTTGGAGTATATTTTAGGATTATAAAATTAAATTACTTCAGCAGGATAAAACAGGTCTCCGGTGTTTCAAGAGAAACCACTGAAGAAAGAACAGGCAATGTATAAAAGAAATACATAATGGCCAATAAATATGCAAAGAGATATTCAGCTTTGCTTGCCATGTAAGCAATGCAAATAAAACCAGTACAGCAATTTTTCTATCAGAATGGCAAATTCTACAAGATTGACAAAAATGAGAGTGTAGGGAAGAATGGGTGGAAAGAGATACCTCTTTGTACTGTTGATGATAGTGTAAACTGAGCATAAACTAAGCATAAATTTAGCAACGCACCAACTTTATCACTGTCGAACTGTTAAATATCTCTACCTTTTGCCCCAGCAATTCCACTTCTAGGAAGTTTCCTTAAACAGACCATTGTACATGTGAACAAAGAAGATGCAAAAGGATATTCATTGCAGTGTAATTTAAAATAGTGAAAAATTGGAAATAAATCATGTCCCTGAATAGGAGATTGGTTAAATAAATTATGGCTCATTCATTCATCAACTAGAGGTTGAGGGCCTACCAGAGTGCCAGGCAGTATTCTGTATACAATACACATAATTCACCCACTAAAATAATGATATATATCTATGGTTATTAGTATGGGAAAAGGTTACAAGATAGTTTGTATAGTATTATCTCATTTATGTAAAAGTGAATGTGTATTTACTTATATATATTGATATGTGAATGTATATATACATTGAGAGACATCTGTAAGGATGATCACCAATGTGTTATTATACTACCAGTGGTTATCTCTGGGACTTTTTTGTTGCTAATCTCTACCCTTTTCTATGCTGTTTGAATAATTTTACAATATAGCTATATCATTTTTATAATCTAAAAATATTAGAGTATATTCATTTTGAAGAGATAAAAATAGAACCACTGGTACAATTTAATCATATTAATATTCAGAAGAAAATACCAGACAGCCACAGAATTCCAGAAATCCAGCTGCAGTTCTAAGAAGTAAGATGCAAAAGCAGATGCTTGCCCACAAGGATGAGGTAAACAGGGATGAAGCACAACAGTTCCATAGAACTCAAGTGTACAATGCAGCTGAATGTACTCTACTAAACTAGAAATCCAGGCCAGCCAAGTCCCCAAAGACTGCGAAGCCTAAAAACTAATAACAATAAACATATCATACACAGCATTTTTATATAACTTGGATTTTATTTGCATTGAAACATTGGTCTTTTAACAGTTTGTACTGTTGCTTTTTAACTCTATATATCATTCCTTCTTCCTTTAAAAATGATCTCCCATGAACCTTCCCCATCCCTTTAATCCTTCAAGACAGTTTTTAGTCTGAGCAGGTGGAAAATACATAGCCTGGTTAAGAACTAAAATACGCTTGGCTTTACCTAATTTATGATTATCTTAGCCAAAGGATCAAGTGCATATCAATAGCATAATCATAATCCAAAATAATTCCTTTTTCTGCCATAATGAGTAGAATCAACAGGATGTGCATCATAAAGACAGATAGAGACCCCATAACACAGAATGATATACCAGAACTCATGCTAGAAATTCTCCCATGTATATGAATAGCTGGCCAATGTGAACAAGAGGACAGAAACATACAACCACATCGGATCTTTTAACTGTAAGGAACGAACATTCAAGATTTCTCATGTTAAATGCATGGAGCAGTTATTTAAAAGTCTGGGTTTCTTCTGTGAGAAGTGTACTAATATTCAACTTCGAATACTTTTTAAGTTTTTGTCGTTGTTTACTCTTATTGGGTTACTTTACATTTTTATACCTTGTACTATGAATGCATGATAAAACATCAGCTTTCTCAAACCTGTAGAAAACTTCTTCTCCAGGTCTTTAAGACAGAATCAAATCCCAGCAGTAAGCAAATACTTTGCTTTCACAGTTTTTACAATAAAAATTGAAAATGAAACATGAAGACATTTGGTTCAGTCAAACAGAATAAACAAAGCAAGTACTGTAGTCTAGTGTCTTTTATTAGGCCAACTTCCGAGTTCTGAGCAGCAAGATCCCTTGACCACAGAAGTCTTAAGAACAAGTGTGTGTGCGTGTGTGCGCGCGCGCACACGCGCGCACACTCCGTCACCTCTACCAAGGACCCATAAGATGCATCAAACATTCTAGCTTTGCTCCTTTCAAAAACTGTTTCAATGAATCAGATAACCTGTCAGCAGACTTTTAAAAGCTGAAAAAATATTTTGTAACATATGACTTTTCTGATTAGAGAGAGGGCACATACAGACTACTGACCAAACCCAAGCTTCAGGCTGCCATTGTTAGCAAAGCTCAAAGACTTGTTGACTTAACTGTTGTTACCTGGGCCAGAAGCATCAAGCTCTCTCTGGTTTATCGCCCTTACTTCCCCATTTGTTATATTCTTTAAATGAAAAATCCAACTTTAAGCAGTCTGCTGGTGTTCCTAAGAACAAATCAGGTTTTACAGACCTGAGTATCTTGTAAGAACAAAGAAAATCTAGGAAGCCTTAAGAATATTAGACTGACCCATTAATTTTTTGGACATTCACCAGATTAATATGAATAGGTCTGGTTACCCCTATTGGGGAAGGGAAAGGTAAGAGTTCAGGTTTCTGGGCTTTACATTAATAGTTCAAAGCTAGACAGTGGGGTGGGAGATTGAACGCAAGCCCCTCCTTGCCTGCCAAAGCACGTCCTCGCTGCAGTTGCTTCTTTCTGAATCTTTGTGAATGGAGCATTAAAGGCAATGACTAAAAGAGAAAGCATACACCATGTTCATCAGTCTGATGCTGCACAGTAAAATGTTACTTTCATTTTCTTTAATGACATTTTTATAGAATGAGGTCAGAAGTAAAGTTTAAAATACAGTTTTAATCTCAAAATTTTGCAGAATAGTTGAAAGAGAAAAATTTCTGGGCTAAAAACTGCAGTAGTATAATCCTTCATCTTAACTGTTTGGGAACAAAGGGTTTATATTTGGTTTAGTATGTGTGTTTGTCTGTGTGTGTGTTTTCATAATCAGCGTTGAGTATTGAATCAATCCCTTCTTGTGGTTCCACTGCAATAATCATGTTCAAAGCAACCAAGAATATTTTATTATCCAGTATTCAAATTTTTAGCACTTAAAACTGAGTAAATATTGTCAAATCTCTTAGATTGTGTCTAAATGAACTAAATTAAAAAAAAAGTTCAATTCAGTAGAAAGCATTGTACTAAACAGCTTATTTAACAAAAATAACAGAGTTGGTTAATACAATTTTACTTAAATTCTTATGATAATATTTACAATAATATATTTATTACTGTCATAGCAATACAATTCAAGGGTTATTAATAAGGCTAGAAAAACTCTTTCCCTGTGTTAAACTAAATGGTCTCCCCAAGAGTCCATCCAAGTCTAGAATCCTACAATTCTAATTAGTTTATTAATCAGAACTAAATGGAACACTTCTCCAAAGATATACACATACTTCTATATCTCAAAAGCTTAAAGGAAGGAGCAGTTTTCATGAACACACAGAAGCTATACTGTTGAGGAACAAAGTATTTGAGGCTTTTAAAAAAGAAAGAAAAAAATTACAAGGGCCCTTCACACTTCATAGACCTTACCCTTATTCACTCAGAATTCTTTGAAGGAGAGCTATGTATGTTTTACCCTGCGACAAGGCTGTATTCTTTACCTCCTTTCCACCCCTGCCCCAATCACTACTTTCCACCAAATAACAACTAGATACCAAGAAAATCAAGCCTGTGGCAAAATGAACACTGGCTCAGCATCTGCTAAAACAGTTGAAGGCGTGAACTAGCCTGGCACTTCTCCATACCTTGTAGGGCTGAGGTCCAGTTGGCTCAGTGTAGACTCAAAGGACCAGCAAAGGGCTTCCACAGGTCATCTGGTTGATTCTCCAGTGTCTCAGGCAAGGCGCCACCTATCTAAACCATTCCTCCCACATCAGTTTCTGTCTTATTTCCAAACATCTCCAGAAAAAGAGATGCCACAGTAATCCATTCCAGTGCTTAACAAACCTCGCTTTTGGGAAATTCTTCCCTACGTCCAACCTAGCTGCCTCCTGATGAAGTTAAAGACCATTTCCTTCTGTTCTCTTCTCAGCAGCAAGAAGAACAGCTGGTCTCCATACAATAACCCTTCATTTACTTGAAAAGTTCTGTCAAGCCACCCACCAGTTTCTCTCTTCCAAGCTGAATAATCCTAGCTCCTTTAATCTTCATAAGTCCTATTTTTTCAACCTTTTGATCAATTTTTTTCTTTCCTCTGTATTCTGTTCTTTCTCTACGTAATAGCCCTGGACTACTGAGAGTCAAATCCAAGGTGTTGAGGCTTTAAAGTTGAGTGGAGGTTTGAGGACTGTTCAACAGGGCCCAGAGATGGCAAGATGGGTTGACAGAAAACTGGAGAAAGATACACTAGAATTTAATTCATAAAGCCAAGATAGTCTTGGAAATATAAGTCTTAGTCATTCTAAATCTTCCACAATTTTTTGCAGAGTCATTGTATTTTCAAGACTAGCGCTGGATAACGTTACATTCAGTTGCAAGTTCTGTGAATGTCAGTCTTGTCCAACACCTGGAAAACATGCTGTCCAAGGCCCCCTGCAGTACAACTTCAGACTGCAATAAAACAGCCAGATAACATTGGCTGACTCAGAAGAACGCAAATCTCCAGTAACTCATCAGCTAATAAATGCCCAATGCAAATATTACAGGCACACACCACCAAGACACATGGTTTGACTCTATCCCAATCTTTCATCAAGACATAGAGTGTAATCAACACCTGAGATGAACATCCTGAGATGGTCACATGTGCCTTGCAGTTTTGACCTAAATCCCAGGTGACAGAAAGTCCCGAAGATGTCATAGTGTTTCTTAGAGCACCCTGAGTTCCTGTGCCTCAAAGAATGTGCCACACATAATAGACTGTGAGTTTTCTTCTCAAGCGGTTTTTTTAAATTTTTATTAAATAAGAATCCAAGAATAAATGCATTCAGATATATGAAGTTAAACTTTTTACTCTTGATTATGACAGGATATTTAAGAAAGAAAGAAAAAAGTTTTTCACAAGATTGAAGACGAAGCCTTCCCTACTTTGTGGCCTCAGTAAAGTTAAATACTGATTAGAGACACTTCGGCACGATGCTGCTTCTATCACGCCAATTTTGACAAGACAAACTGGGGTGGTTTACAAGTTCTTCTTTCTCAACTACCACATTTCTGCCTCAGACCTTTTTTCTTCTTAAGGCATAATTTTTTCCCCAAATACATGTGGTTCAGTTTGTATTTCTCAACTGTAGGTCAAAATCTATTCTTAAGTACCAAGGCAGGGTGCCTTAATAGCTGCATGTGTGTTCCTGCATCCATTGTGAATTGCATGTGTGAATGTGTATTTGGAATGTGTCTTTAATTTACTATCTGATTGTGTGGACAAGTTGGTCTTTCACTGATTGAAAAGGTATTAGGCTACTTATCAAAAACAAATTACTGCCATCTGTAAAATAAATGACTAAAGATATCAATACCATAATGAAATTCATGAATCAAGATCGATGAGGAAAGGGATACTTCTAATATCCAAATTTTGCTTTTCTTCTCCCCTCCAACCTCTGCATACTGAAAGAAGGTTCAGGCACCAATAACTGCAAACAAGATCCTTACCTCCTGCTGTTAAACCAAGGGTGAAGTTCTTGGCAGGCCTGGGGCATTTGCATTGCAATGCAAAACCCAGGGATGCCAGATGGAGGGTCGGCTCCTTTTATGTGTATCTTTCAGCCTGACTCCCCTGACTCCTACCACTGTAAATTTACGTGGGTGGCACAGGACATGGCACATAGTCATGGTCAATAAATATTTGCTTAATAAATGAAGAAAAAAGGTCATAGATTCCAGGTGATATCTTATTGGTACCAGCACTGTGCTAGAGCTGGAGAAACTTAGGCAAAGAGGAATAAAAGGCCTGTCTGTATGGCATAAACTGAACTTGGTGATCAGGTGTTCTTTTTATCCAGTTGTATTTTGACCACCTGATTTAATGAAGACATCATGAAGTGTTAGGATCCTAAACTGAATTGCTCTGTCTCACCGCTATTTATTAGATGCCTATATTGTAATTACCTACATTACCTGCCCAGAGTAATCCAGGCTATTAATTAATTCAGGGCCAGAAATCAAACACAAGCATCCTGGCTTAGGGTTGAACCTGCTCCCCATTACACCACGATCTCAATTCCTTTGTGACTAGCTACCGCTGCATTCCATTGTCATAAACTGAATCGCCACAGTAGAGTGCTATATTAAAATGGTGTTGGCTATATTTCAAAACATGGCCTATTTGGGAGATCTCTTTCCTAGGAAAAACGCATAGCAATAACTAGGGTGTATCTCCAGAGTCACAAAATCTAAAGATCAGGAGAACATTCGAATAAAATCGAACACATGACTTTTCTTTAATGACTGAATGAAACTGTGGCTTGCTACTAATGGTTACAATTCACTAAAATCAAGTGCTAAAGTGTGTTATTCAATGCAGATAAAATATGGTTAGCTTTACTGTAATATGCTTAAGAAAAGATTTTGAACCTTGGTCATTATAAACGCGAATGTATTTAAATTGCCATTTATTACACTGAATCTCCATTCGTCCCCTTTTCCCTTCCCCTAGGACAAGGCACTCCACCCAGTGATCTTGGGCTTTCTTCCACTCTCCCACTAATAATGATTTTTAGAAGCTCAATCAAACCAGACTCTAGTTACTGGAATAAAAATGACAATATCCTTTACAATGTTATCATTCTCAAAGGACTTTATATTTTAACAGAAAAGGAAATCTAAACCAGCCAGTTTCAAAATTTAAAAGAAGGAATATATAAATTAGTAATTTATTAATTCATCATACTAAATAAAAATAGAAATATAGTACAGTGAAACTTAAAATTCCTAAGGGTCCTTTACAAAGTCTCACCAGAATAATCAAAGATGATCAAGGCACCAGAGAATCTGAATTACTTTTTTTCCCTATACTTTAAAAGGAATGTCCTGGACTAAAATTAAGGTAAAAATTAGTGCAGTGGTGATGAAAATTTTGCCATAAATTTTGACCAGTTCAGAGTTGGAAAAGCGCAGGGCAGAGTTTCTTGTACATGGCTTGTGGGAACGTAAACCAGGATGACATTTCTGTAGGAAAACTAGCAATACACAAAAGTCACATGCATATAACATTTGACCCAGTCATTTTACATCCAGGAATTTATCCTAGGGAAATAATCAAAGATTCACGAAAAGATTTGGATACAAGATATTTATGCAACATGTTTAAAAGCAAAATAAAATAATTTCAAATCAACCACAATGTCTAGCTATAGGAGACTGATTAAATAAAAATGAGCATCCATGGAGGGGATCACTGTGTAGCCACTATGGTGAGGTAACTCTGGCTGCACACACTGACTAGAAAACATCCACCCTGTGATGCTGCCTGAAAAATCATGAAGTATGAAGTGGTGTGACTGGAATGACCTTATTTAAGGGAAAAAACTCTCACACACACAGACATACATACACACTTATATACTTAACATTTTTCTAAAATGACTGTAAGAATACACCCCAAGCTTTAAATGAAGTTATCTCCAGGGATTGTGACCGAGAAAGAGAGAGTGAGTGGAATGAGAGAAAGTTTAATTTTCTGCTTTGTAAAACTAGTTATTGTTTAAATCTTTATATCCAGCAAGTATCTGTTTTATAGTTCAAAAACAAAAATAAAAAGCTTTAAAAAATCATGTTTCAGAATAAGGATGTAGGAAGCAACTCATAATGTTGTCTCAAGCGAGAAAAAAAGCAAGATATAAAATAGCACAAATAATATGATCCCAACTTAGTAAAAATTAGTAATTATAATTAGTAAATCATATACGGCATAGAATATAACAAATATAGAGAGTGAAAAGGAATGAAAATATATCAAAATATTACTGCTTACTTCTGAGTGGTGAGATTAAGATCATTTTCTTTTCTGAATTTCATAAATTTTCTGCAATAAACACAGATCACTAGCATAACAGAGAAAAACATTAAATATTATTCTTAACATGTTTAAAATTTTTTAAATTGTCAGTTCAATAAGTGAATGGTATTTGCTTTTCTAATGCTAAGACTTACACCTTCTGCCAACATTGATATTCACTTTAAATGCTTAGCAGTGTTACTCAGAAGCTTGAGATGTCAAATTTCTACAGATGAGTATACTTTTAGCTCATTACGATGTGCATGTTCTAATAAAGACTTAAAATGTTAGATGAAAGAAAGGGACCTTCCATAGCAGAACAACGAAGCTGACAAAACTGAGGTCCAAAGAGTTAAAGTGGTTTTCCAAAAGCTCAAATCTTTTCATTTAATGGAAGAGCTGAGACGAGAACTGATTCTCCAGTCCAGTGTTTTTCCATGACATGATGCTGCTATGTTTTGGATGAGAATCACTGAAACCATAACAAAAATAGCACTTTAAGAAACGTACAGCAAAATGGCAAATGGACAAAATTTGTACGTAGCTTCACAGAGAACTGTTAAATACAGCAAAATCCAGGTTCCACTCTCAAAATCCCATTGGCCTTTCTGAGAATTCTATCTAGAGAAATGATTAGATTGGACCTAGAAGGATACTTCAGGAAACTTGATTTTTATTTTAATAGTAACACAATTCAAAGCTTAAATGAAAACATCTGGTTTCACTTTCTTTACTGATTATGATAGCTAGAGATTCTGAGACTTCAAGCATGACTCTGTCATTTATTTGATATGCAAATAAAGTTCTTGGCTTAAGTCTAAATCTTATAGTTTCAATTGTGCCCCTTGTAGCTAATTATTTTTTATATCCCCTCCTGGGTCCAAAAAAGCTTGAGGTAGAGTTATTCATTAAGAAATGCATCCTTCCCACAAAATGCCTACAGGCACAGTTCCCCCAAAAAAGTAGAAAAGAAGTATACCTTAATTAATTAGAATGCAGATCACTGGGATAATTGCCAATTCTGCTTTTTTCCACCTTTCCCCAAATGTTGTGACCCAAACTCAAGGATGAAAGCCCAAATGGGAGGGTAGGGGGGGAGACAACCGCATGGCAGAGGGATCAATTTCTATTGCAGCTACGAAGCAGACCCATTTATTAAGACCCAGGTACTGTGCTAAGTGATATTCAAAGATTACCAGGGTCAGATGAGAAATCTGGAGTTGTTCCCAAGGAGATCAGACTCCTAGAACTGTTCTCACACTGCCTGGCTCTCATCAAACACCCTCTACACATGAACACACACACACACACACACACACACACACACACACACACACAATAAAACAAACAAACAAAAACATCCATAACTCTCATTCCTCTCATTAATCAAATAAGTTTGATATAACAGAGTATTAGGCACTTCCACCCTTGCTAATGAAAACCTTGCTTTGGCTCTGTGTACCACAAAGCCAAATGTGTAATTCTGGATCTCAATGTGAACTACTTTTGAGACTTGTTGCAACACATCCTCATACTTCAAGGGGCTTTTCCTCACAGAGCATCCTCTCCTAGTCGGGAACTGGGCATATATTCATGGACATTTGCAGGGTACCAGAGTGTGGCTGTGTATTCCTTCATGTCAGGCAACATGACATTTCAGAAAATGGGGGACTGGGAGGACCCTGTCCCTCAGATTTTATTTCACCAGACCTAGATACAAAGTTGATAATTCCACCTGAACCAGAAAGAGACACTGAGGAGAGAACTCAGGAAATGGGGTACAAATATATACCTTTCCACAGTCAAGTGTCATAGTCTCACTTCACAGTAGTCCTAAATTTGAGGTGGGGGGGCCAAAATCCAGAATACTCCTTTATTTATTTAAGCAGGCAGAGATTAAATCAATGGGGAAAAAGAAATGACCACAAATCACAATTAACTACTGTTTAACTTTTTTTAAATAAACTTGTGAGTTCATATAGGTAGAATTTTTAAAAATATGTTCTGCAATCTACTTTTATGAGATGAGGGCAAATGAACAGTATTCAAACTGGCAGGAGGATATTCAAACAGGCAACTGCCAGGTTATAACGCTAAATTTGTATCTTTTAAGCCCAGTCTCCACACTTTCATGTCCAATGCTGCTGAGTAACAACTGCTATTTATAACTCATTGAAGTTCACTGTAGGAACTGTAATATCCTAAAATGCCTACTAAATGAATTCACTAGATTAAATTCTATTTAGTCATACTAATCAACGTATCTCATATTTTTCTCATATTTTAATTCATTGTAAACTAAGACACTTATGATAATACAGTCCAATTAGTCAAAAATAGCCCAATTCCAAACATTGAAAACCATGCTTGTTTTACAAATATGACAAAACAGAAAGAGAGAGGGCCACATCGACAATCCCAGAAGCTGTAAAAGCTGCCCTGACTCATCATCTGATATTACATACTGAAATATTTAACTACGTCCAAATTTTTACATTGGTCCAGATCTCACATCCCTAAACAGACATAAACTATGTTCTACGTGCAGAAATCAAGCTGGTTTCTCTCATCCCAGCTTCCTGAACACACTGACCACTGCCCTACCACCACCTCCCTCCACCACACATACCTTTTCACTATTTGACACACTGCAGGGTGAGGGAAAGAATGAGAAAGAGAAGTCTCATGACTTTTGAAAATGAAAAGAGGAATTAAGTTCTGAAAAGGAGAAAGAGAATGACAGCTTTGCTTAATGCCAGAATTGAGTAAATATTGTTGCTTAATTATTTTTTAAAAGATACACTAGATCTTTTTAGCCATTTCTCTCTTTAATTTATAAAAAGCGAAACTCTAATATAACGAAACTTATTCCACACACAAAAATCACTTCGCCCCTCACATCTGACAACATCCCCTCCACCTCAAATCACAGCTTGTGTGATAGGGCCCTACCTTGTGTCCTTAAATACCAAGCAACCTAAATGCTAAAATGAGGAGCCTAACACAGCTGAACTGGGAAAAACACAAAGTAGAAATTTATCCCCCTTGGAAAAATAAGTAAAATATATGTTAAGGAAATGGGTAATTCAGGGAACCAGAGTATTCAAATAAATTCCCAGATGTTTGTGCTGCTGTCTGAATGTTTTAAAAAGGAAACAGCTTTTCCTTACTTCATGAATCCTCCCTCATTGTGAAGATGATTTCAAAGCCCCTAGCATTCAAAAGAGAAAGCCTCAGAGTTATCAGATTCCTGCTGTGTCCTGGACACCACGAATGTCCCAGGAACCCATGGAGAAAGCTCAGGCCTGAAAACATGTCTGATTTTGACCTCCCAACCCCCAAGTCTATGTTAATATAATTAAGATAGATTTATGAAGCTTGGATAAAATCACATTTCAAATTTCCCCAATCAATATTTCAAAACAATCAAACCAATAGTCATATTAACATTAACAGCATGGATAGGATGGCCATAAATCCCCATACATTCCCCTGGACATCATAGGCCTTCACTGGGAAGCCTTAACTGCCTCTGGCAGTGCCAATGAATATGGTTAAAAATCAAGCAAAAAAAACGTCCGAATGTGCACACTCAGCTACATGATTTTCACTAAGACAAAAAAATTCTCAAACAATTTTCATCCAATTTGGCTTGTCTTTCTTGCCTCTAAATTGCAATACTGCCAAGTTACAAGTTAAAGATTCTGCCAGTTTCTCAGTTTTGTGAGCAACTCAAGTCAATGTAAAGTGTGTGTGTGTGTGTATGTGTGTGTGAGCTAACACTTGATTATAGCAGTATACTATAACAACATATGGAACACTTGTTCAAAATTTCCAAAATAACACACATACACACACACACACTCTTCGTGTACAGATCATGGAAAAAAAGTGTCAAACCCAGACTGAACTGAGAGGGACTAGGAGAATGTTTGTAGCTATAAATGCTAATATCCACAGCCATTATTGCTGCAATTTAGGCAGAACAATTCACCACCCTTCTAGATCTTTATTCTAATGTGACTCATATCACAAATGTGGTCAAGTGACTAGTTTCAGCCTCCACACAAATAAATTTAACTTCTAGAAAAATCCCCAAAGCAAATTTACAGCCAAAGACAGATTCAGTTCAGAAGTGGTGGTGGTCATGGTGGCAGAGGTTCTTCTAGGGTAATGTCTCATTTAGGCTGAGAATGAGGCTCTGAAGTCAAGAAGGAAACTCAGAATGCCCTTCAGGCATTAAGAGCCGCAGCCGCAGAGCCAGCTAATCAGCCTTCCTCGTACTTTGCTGCTTTTTAAGAAAAACAAAATATTAAGATAGACTTTTCTTTGTAAATTCTGGAAAATATCTACACTCAAGTCTTTAATATCTCCTTCTCCTCCTAGGAAAGTGGTGTGCTCACTGTCAGATACTGGTCATAAATAACCAGAACGTCATTGTAGATGACAAGTAAAGCTCTGGTGTGAGAAGCAAGAACTTGCATACCTCGTGGGCAGAAGTCTGCCTCGGCACAACCATTCTCGACGGCAATTTGGCCATATGTGTCAAAAGTCTTAAAAAATAGACATACCATAAATACTGAGACACAAACACACACAGATTAAAAAATACTCAATGTCACACTCTTCATAATAGTGAAATAAATGGAAAATAACCCAAACGTTCAAAAATAATAAATTTGACAAAATGGGGTACATCCTTCCATAAATTATGTGCAGAAACTTTAAAAATCATGTTATAGAACAATATTTAATAACATAGAAAATATTCATGTATATTATTTAGTGATAAAAGCAAGTTAAAAACATATTAGGATATGATCCTAATTTAGAAAAAGAATTCTACTGTATAAAGATATGACTGAACTGATAGACACCAATAACAGCATTATCTCTGGATAATGATAAGAAAAGCAAATTTTATTTCCTTCTTTGTGCTTTACTGAATTTCCAAACTTTCTACAGTGAAAATTTTATTTTTATAATCAGGTAAAAAATAAATTTTATTTTTAAAATTAATCATGTGTGATTCTTACACAGAAATGGTTTCCTTTCTTTTTGTTCTATCCTACCACCTACCCCAAAAAAACAGCCTGAATTTTGTCAGTTTTCCTGACTTCACCTGGGTTCTTTTCCTGATTAAGTCAAGTGAAAACAGTCCTAGAGGAAATTGGACTGTAAAAGCCAAATGCTTCATAAGCTCATGTTAAAAGAAGGGAAATAGGACCAAGAGTGGCCAAATAATCTGGTGATGAAAATGAGCCACTAAATGGATTATTTACCTTGGTCTGATAAAAATATTAGCAAGCTTTGCACTCTTCAATTACATTTTGAAGCAGAAATGATGACATTTCATTATTTATTCATTCAGTCAGTCATTGTCTTAGTCCGTTTGGGCTGCTATAACAGAATACCATAGACTGGGTAATTTATAAACAACAGAAATTTACTTCTTACAGTTTTGGAGGCTGGGAAGCCCAAGATCCGAGTGCCAGCAAATTTGGTGTCTGGTGAGGAGCTGCTTCCTGGTTCACAGACGTTAAGTCTTTTTACTGTATCCTCACATGGAGGAAGCGACAAGGGAGCTCTCTGGAGTCTCTCTTATAAGGGCATTAATCCCATTCATGAGGCCCCCACTCTCATGATCAAATCACTCCCCAAAGACTCCACCTCCAAAATAATATCACATTGAGGATTAGGTTTCAACATATGAATCTGTGGGGAACAAAAACATGAGTCCATTGCAGTCATCAAATACTTTACACCTCTTATGTGCCTACATGGTGCCAGGCCTGGAATCCAAAAAAGGCAAGCCTAGTCCTCACAGGCTGCTGAATGCACAGCTGCATGGTGGTTTTCAGGGCACCCATCTCTTCCTCCCCTATCCTCTTCTTCAGCCACAACAGATCTTCTTTATATATCAGCCTTTCACTAAAGTTTCACTTGAATAAAAGTTTCTTTGGCTTAAAAAAAAAGAAGAACAGTTGGAACTCTCTGCTGTACTCTTAGTAATCAACTAGAGGCTCCGGAGTTGAGTGGCAACTACTAACAGTTTTAAATGAACTCATGGGTAAAACTATTAGCCAAAATACTGGCCCCCCCCGCAATAATTTATGTCATCTATAACTACTTTGAAGACTTCCCATCAACCTTTCCCACCCCTTAGCACACTTATTCCCTAAGGGGTTTGGATTCTTAACTTTTGCTGGTAGAGTATAACCACATCCCTCCACATTATCAGGGGCTGGGGGGCTGTTTTTCTTTAGGCCACTTCACTATAATCGAGTGGTCTAGCTGTTTTCCCAAATGCTGGTGTAGCCAGGCTTTATAAGAACTGCCGGGGAATTCACTTAAAATGGAGAGTCAGGCCCCACCTCCAGAAAAACTGACTCTACAAGACTCTAAAAGAAGCAGGATTCTACGTTTTTAACAAGCTGCCCAAGTGTCTTCTAGCTTGAGAAACAATGTCAGGAAACAAATTTCTAGCCTGGACAAGGGAGGCTCAGAATGTTGCTAGATATCAAAAGACCTTGGGTATCTGTTATAGCACATTTTCATAATTTACCTGTTTATGTCTCTTTCACCCACTAGACTTGAAGCTCTTTTTGGAGAAAAAAACTTGCCCTAATCTCCATGTCTACAGGCTCAGTGCAATTCTACTGTGCCCAATAAGTGTTTGGCATTAAATTAATAAAACAAAGGACAACAAAATTTCATCAAAATCTGATTCTACTGGACTATAAGTTTTTTTCCATCAATAGATTATAATAAACCTGTTACTAGAGTTCATATGCTTTTTCTCCTGTAAGATTAAATTAAGCTAAACAATTAGGAACAGCTTCTTTTCTTAAAAATTTTTTACAGTGCTTTTGGATTTTAAGAGTGCTCCATGAGGTAAATAGGATAAGAACAGTTACCCAGCTGTTTTAGTTGAGGAAACAGGCCAAGGAAGGATAAAATGACTAGCAAGTATAGTCAAGGATACAGTGTGGCGTAAAGAAAAAGCATAGTCTTTATTGCTGGGTTTGAATTGGAGCTCTGCCATTTACTAGACATGTGATCTTAAACAAGTTATTTAAATTTTCTGAACCTCCCCTTTGTGTGCATGTACTGTATAGACAGGGACAGGCAGCAGGCTTGTCTAAAGGATTCAATGAGTCCAGGAGAGTGTCTGGCACATAGTGGGAACTGAGCAAGTGTTGCTTTCCTTCCTTCCTAATACACTCTCCACAGCAAGGACTCAGTTTGTCTTGATCAATGTTATACCCTCAGTAAACAGCACAGTACCCGGCAGGTAGTATGTGTTTAACAGATATTTATTGAATTAATTGATTGAATAATGTCATCCTAGGATTTAAAAAAAAAAAAAACTTTCCCTTTTACCTATCAAATATTATCAATCTATAAAATTATATTATTACCATAATCCTTCCCCCAATCACAAACCCCAGATGGTCTACATACTAATGACAAGCCATCTTCAGTCACCACCCAGGGAAAGTGACCTACAGACTACAAATTAGAAAATCAATTTTTAAAATAAATTATTTTATTGAGGTCATATCTGCTTAGAACATTGTGTAAGTTTCAGGTATACATTATTATATACCAGTTTCTCTATAGACTACATCGTGTTCACCACCAATAGTCTAGTTTTTATCTAAAATTCAAAAGGAAATTTCCATTTAAATCTAAGACTATATGCATGTGCTTCTCCGTACAACAAAACAAAACTAACGTATAAGCATCTCTTTATTCTGAAATTTGAAAATGAATTCAATTTGTATAAAACATTCTTGGTGTTCTATTTATTGTGGTCACTTTAATTTTTATATTGGTGACCCTAAAATATAATTTGAGGGGTTTAAAGTCCTCAAATGTGAATGCTTTTAATATGATTTTCTTTTTTAGGATCATTGTTCTCTGGGTTGGGAGGAGACTCCATGAGAAGAGTGAAGAGAACACTGACTTGGAGTGAGACAGCTCTGCCACTTACTCACCAAGTGACCATGCATAAACTCACTGAGCCTCAGATTCCTAATCTATAAAATGGAAATAAAAACATCTACTTTATGGAGTTGTTATAAGGATTAGAAAAGGCAATACATGTGAAGTGCCTATGAAACACAGCAGGCGCTCAACCAATTGTTCCCTCCTGCCCCTACCAAAATGCTACAAAGAAATTCAGTAGCTCCAATTAAAGATACATCTAGGTATTCTCATAATTAATAACTGTTTTCTAATTTCTAGGTATTTTCATAATTAATAATTGTGACATCAAACTAACACTTTTTTACGTCTAGTTAGTGGCAAGGCCTGTTTTTGTCTCTTTGGAACAAAGTTATTAGGTTATAGCAGTCCTCAGACTCATGAATGTGAAGGCTCTGACATTTCCAGAGAGGATAAGGGCCATGTCAACCCACGAAAGCTTTCTCTTTCCTACGAATGTTTTCTCAGATTTCCCCATGGGACCTCCCCGAGCTACCTTGAGCTAAATGCTACACCTTTATGACCTGGCTTTCTGAGAATTTAAAGCCTGCCCTGTCTGCTGCCCTTTATATTCAGGGTTGTTGAACATCTTGGATTTATTTCTCTGTATCTTCCACTGGATTGTAAACTCCATGAGGACAAGACAATGTCTTCTTCACTATTAGGTTTAATCTCAAATATCAATTTTCTAATTGCAATATTTTCACAAAATTTTCTGGTAAATAGGTTCTCCTAAAGTTAGTTTTTAGTTGTTGTTTTTTTTTTCTTTTCAAAGTCTGAAGTATTAACCAAGTAGGTAGAACAGGGATAGATATGTTTTATTTGTCTATACATGCCTCAATGGGTCCTGGCACAGAAATACCAGCTCCCTTAAGAAAATAAAAGTGAATCCTTCAAATCTTAACACCAGAAGGGAAACCGCAGGGCATGTGATGGATCTAGTGCAGCACCATGCCCTCCTCAGTTTTGTTTCCTGTGCCACCACCATGAAGGCCCCATGATGTACTGCTCACCCTTTAACCTCTCCTCCTGGGTCCAGGCTAATCACCTGAGGCTTGCTCTCTACTCCCCCGCACCACCACCCTCCCCCAGTCCTCTCCTCTCCTCTCCATGCTCCAGAGATGCTGAACTTCTTGTAAACAGCTCTAAATAGCCATGCTCACTTCACCATGGATACGCCCATGTATTCCTTTTCACAGCATATTTTAATTGCCTGGTTTTTTCTCTATAGAGAAAATTGGATTGTAAACTCTGTGAGGACAAGAACTGTCTTGTTCACTATCCCATTCCTGTGCCTGGCATATAGTAGGCTCTCAATAAATAGCTGTTAACTGAATGAATTCTTTTCGGAAAGATTTCAAAAATATTTGACTAAAGAGTAAATAGAAAACAAATGGGAAAGAATCTTAAAATACAAGAAACTCAGCCAGGAAAATGCAGATTTCGAATCCTAGCTTGGGCTCTGGGAGCTCAGGCCTTGTCCACCTTTAGACTGGGCATATCTACCCTGTCTTCTTAGTCGAGGCAGCAAAACTTCCCAGGCCTCGTTTTCCTAAGGAGAGAACTATACTAACCACCCCTAGCCCACCACACAGGCTCAGGTCCTGTCTCCTAGTCCTTTACGTGCCTCTCTGCAGTCCCTCCCAAGTCTGCCAGACAGTCGCTCACCCCCATGTCAGACTAGGCCTGCAGGGGAGCCCACCTCCCCAGCACAGTGCAAGACCTCCCCTGGCAGGTCCAGGAGTGTGGGGAACACACAATGTCCCAAGAAGGAGGCACATACATGAACATGGGATGAATCCCTCCCAGGCCTGTAACCTACCTTTTGTCTGTGTGACCAGCTTACTTGAGGGAAAGAAGAAAGTCCCAAATTCACTTCTACAGGCAAAAATACCTATAGGATCCCAAGAAAGCAGTCCTGAGTTCCTTGATTGCCGATTTGGGAAACTTGTGTAATTCTTTTTTGGTCAAATAAGAAACCTGACCCTGAGCTAACCTCTGCCCAGAGGCCACGGGGCCTGGAAATACCCTTGTGAATTCTCTCCATCTAGGCCGGTGCCTGGGGGTTCCCTGCCGTCCGGCCATCTGCAGAGGCTCTCTCTAAGGGCGAGGCCGTCTCCAACTGGACGACCTGTGGCCAGACTGTGTCCAGCACCCAGAAGGTGGAGGCCGCTGCGCCGACTTGGCGGGGAGAGACGCAGAGTCGCTAGGGCCAGGCCCAGCTGAGGCCAGGCCCAGCTTCGCTGCTCGGAGCTCTGGGATCCTGCGACCCTCACCCCGAGTGTGTCTCCTTACCGCTCAGACCGGCTCGAGCCACGACGAGAACAGAGTTCCTTCCCGCCCCTTCTCCCTTCCCGGCCAGACTTGCCTGCGTCACGAAGCTCGAGAAGCCGTTCCCCCTGCGCGCCCCTCGCTCCAGGCCGAGCCTGGACACGCCTCGGACTTGGCTGCTGCGCGGGAGCTCGCGTGGGCTTCTCCGGGCCGCCGCTCCTCAGTGCCCCGGCTCGGTGCGGACGCCGTCCCCGCTGCCCAGCGCCCCTCGGTGCGAGGCCCGGTCAGGACACCAGGGGTCCTGGGAGCCTCGGCCCGCCCTGACCCCTGGACATCCAAGTGGGAGGACCCTGGAGTTATTCTCGGGCCTAGGGGGATGGGGTGGAGGATGGGAACTCACCTCAAGTCTCAGTGTGCAAAACTAACAACATGCGCTAGCCGCACTGATGCCAGGACCCCACGGAAGGCGTGCGCGTAATTCTGCGGGCCCTTCAGGCGTGGCGTCCAGTTTGCGCAAAGTAGAGTAATCCAGGACTTCCGCGCTCTGAGAAGGATTTCGAGGGGGCGCGGGACTGAGCCCCAGACAGCAGCTCCGGGCCGGACTTGGAATCTTTTTTTTTTTTTCTTTTTCAATTTTGACCCGGATCCGCGCCTCTGAACTTACTGTGACCTTCGCGCCCAGCCTGCGGCTCTGCGCGAGGGGGAACCCGGTACGGGACTCAGGAGGATTCAGTCGCACGCGGGGCTTGCAGCCCCCTGGAGTGGAGGGCCCGGAGATATTTCTGTCTATTCACGTATGGGGTATTTTCCTAGAACGAGATAAATAAGATGTCAAAAGAGTAAAATCCTGGTCTCTAAGCCACTACCGCGCCCCTGGTCTCTCCACAGATTCCCCACGGGCGCCTGTCGAAAGAGAAGATATTGGTGCCGCCAGTTTTCCTGACGCTTGGCGCGTGGAACGTGGCTACCGCGTTGGAGATGCGCGCGCTGTGCCCACGCACTCCCCTGGGCGGGAGCCACGTGCTGCCTAAGTGCCGGTGTGCGCCCGCTCAGTTGGCAGGGCAGCCCTGCTCCAGAAGGCTGAGACATGCGGCGGGAGCCGAGGTCACCCTCCGTGACTGCCCTCATCATTTAGGAGGAGAAAGGGCAAAAAGGCTGCGGGAACACTTTTTTAATACTTAAACAATTCGAGGCAGGAAAACTTTTAAGCGGAGGCGAACGTGCGCGAATTCTCTTCTGTTTAAGAGCAGTGCAAAGTCGCCAGGAAACTCGCTACGACGTGACTGTTTACTCCCGGCGAATGGGCCCCAAAGAAAAGACGCCTGGACCAGGTGATGGGGCAGGATACGCAAAGCCGCTCCCGGCGACTGTTTTCTCCAGCGACTCCGCAATCAGAGCAGGAGGAGCGGGCAGGTGGGTTTTCTCCGCCCGTGGGTGCTACAACCTCCTTCTCTATTTTCTCATTTTATTTTTTAAGAGAAAAAATGAGCACAAGTCTCGAAAGTGGATAGCTGAACAGCGTCCACATAAAATTTGCGCTATGAAAAATATGAGGTCGAGATAGATCAGTTCGTGGGTGAAGGCTGCTGTAGCAGAAACGCTAGAAGTGAGCAACAGCCCACAATTTTCGTTTTTACTGTAGAAATTGGCAAACGAAATCAAATGGTGATAGTTACCTATTATAGACACTGAAAAGTTCCAAATAATTTAATGTGTTTCGGATTTGTAAGTACGTAATCACTATACTTTTTATTTTTTCTATTTCCATTAAGTTTTCATAAGCTATTAAAGTTCCCTGGACAAATGTTGTGAGTTTTTTTTTTTTTTTGAGTGAGTGGAGATTACATGAACCAGAAGCGAAGTTTGAGCATGATTTCCTTAGCCACTGGGAAGTCTGTATCTCCTGCCAGAGTTTCCAAGGATGGGGAGAAGAAAGGGAGAAAGGAAGACTAAATAGTCATTGAGTACCTACTATGTGCAGGCACCCTGATAGGGTTAGCTTTATACATTTTTTTCGTATTAATAATTGTTTATCAATAAGAGCTCTTTTTAAAAAGACCAAACCGTCCTTCTGGTGCATCCAGACCTCAGATGGATAGCTTCCATAATTTTATTTTATTCGCAAGGATTTCGTTTTTATTACTTCCTTCTTCAGAGTGACATAATTGCCCAGGTTAATGAAGAGATCCATGTTTCATGATACTAAAGCCTATTTTGTTTAAATGCTTACATCGTTTAGTGTTAATCTTGACTGGAAAAAAAAAGAGGAGGTGAGTCAGCGCACACTGAATTTCTCCTAACTCTTTAGGTCTCTGTAAAAATAAAGAAATCCTGAACTGTTTGGGAGGAGAGCACCGTCACTGAAAGAGATGTGGAAAAAAAAAGCAAAGCAAAACTTTTCCGTCGCTGTGGATCAAAGAAACCGAAAACATGACCGTTTTGTGACGGCTATGCAAACACCGTGGTGCTTATATTGACCATTGATAAAGGCTGAGTTAGACTAGCGGCTGCATATGTTACAATGGATACGATGGAATTGAGCACCCGGAGCTTTAAAAAAAAAATTGAGAAAGGAGTTGACAACCAGATGAAGTGGGAAAGGAGGGGAGAATACAACCTGGAGCTCCAGCAGGCAGGTAAATCATCAAAAATTCAGTTCCTGCAACTAATGAAAAAACCAATTTGACTATAGTCCAGGGGAAATGTTCTCTGACGCAAGCCTGATGGTGAGGCTATTTGTCGTGTTTCTTTTCCGGACTATCAAATAAGTTAATTCGAGATTTAGCCAAATGTTTTGACTGGGAGACCGAAAACGGACGAAGCGTTTCCTGCTGTAACGCCCGGGCCGCAGCGGGGCCCAGCGCCGAGCGCGTCCGAGTCGCGCGCTTCCCGCCCCGGGGCTGCTCGGAAAGGACGCTCCCCGCCGCCCTGGGAGAAGCGAGCCCGAGGTCAGCCGGCGGGGGCTGCTCGGGTTCCACGTGGGGCCTGAACTTAAGCCTTCCTTTGGAGGGATACTCCTCTAGTTTTGTTCTGGAAGGGGAAATGGGCGCAGCTCTTAGAGAGCTATCAAGATTCCCAGTCGCTTGACAAACTTGGAGACTCTGGGAAGTTCTAAACTGAGCTTCTCTCCTTCCCTGAGTCCCTTTCTATCTACTTTACCAGGGCCAAAGGGCTGCTTGCCGCGGGGGTGCTCTTTTAGATGATTTTTTCCACGTAGACTGGAGAAGCGCCGCCGTCCGCTCTAAAGGCGACTCGCCGACCTCAGCGCCCTGGGCTCGGCGCGGCGCACCGCCCGCCCCTCCGCGCCCGCCCAGCCCCTCTGGCGGAGAGAGCCCGAGGGGGAGTATCTTCTACCGCGGGCCAGAGCTCGTGCCAGGGCGCTCTCCTGACATAACCCTGTCCAGGGGGGTGAGGACGTGCACTATTGCTTGGCTCCCCTGCTGCGGATCCCATCCCCATTACTGCCGGCATCTTACTTGGAACCAGCCCCCGAGAGTAGAAACTCCCGCCTCACACCTCCCTTTGGTCCCCGCTTTTCTGGCCCTTTCCGGGATCCCACACCCCCACCCCGCTTCTCCAGTGGGTCGGGGCGAACACTGGCACCACTCCCCACGCCCACCCGGCCGCGCCATTTTAACCCCTTAAGAGGTTTCCGCTGCGGAGGGGGCGGAAACAGTAAGTCCATCCTCCCCACCTCACCCCACCCCCACTCCGCCTGGGTCCTCGCCTAACGCAGCCTGGAGGGGATTATGAAATAACCCGATGGTGGGCGGGGGTGGGGGACACGCTACCTCTGGACTCTTGAAACTTTGGCAAAGTCTGGGGAACACTTGTGCTCCCCCAAGACAGTTTTTTTCGCCTGGGAGTGAGCGTGGGGTGTCCGAGTTTCTTAGCACTAACTGCGAAGAGCCTCTCCCTTTTCCCAGCCCCTTTAAGAACATCTGATCTTCAGCCTCAAACTTTCTCTTCTGGTCTAAAAGCTGCGTCAGCCGCCGAGAGCGACCCCAGGCGAGGCCGGGAAGGGAGAGTGCTGCGTGGGGTTAACCCAAACCAGGGCGCCCGGAGGTTGGCTGAGGCCCTGCGGGTCGAGGCCCCGCGCGCTGTTTGCAGGAAGGAGCCCCCGGGGATCCGCGCGGGGCATGTTGCCGCGCCTGAAACAGGCGTTCCCTTTTCCAGATCATATTCCCCATAAAATCTAAAGCCAGATGCATCGCTTGGGCAAGTTCCCATTTCACCTCGAAAAGCAGAGATTTGTTTCCAAACTAGACTCCAAATCGAGGTTTCTGGTGCGGGTTCCAGTGGCGTTCGCAAGGCCGGGCTTTCGATGGCTCAAGGGACTGCCCCGGCGGTTAACATTTTAGGCACTGAAGTCTGAACCTAACCCAGGTAAAGCATCATTTGCGAATGCGGATTTTTTTTTTTTTTAAGTAGCTTGCGGAATAAAAACAACTAGAGCTTCAAAGCCGTGTGGGTACTTTTTGTTTAAGTGGGGTGCAGGAGAAAAGACCAACTTCATAATTATAGACGCCCTGTTTAGCAAGATAACCTGATGGAAACTCTGTTTCACAAAAATAAGTTACAAGAGAAAAAATTTGCAAGAAAGTGAGAACAGTGGCCACATATGAAACCAAAGGGCGAGCATGGTGAAAGCAGGCATTTTTATTAGTCTGTTGCGTCAAAAACAGCTTTTGCTGAGTATTTTTAGAAGAAATAAAATGCTCTTTCCAAAAGGAATAGCCCAAGGGTCTATTTCACCTGTCGCTCTCCTCTCATCCATTGTCTAAAGAAATTTGGGTGGAGTGGGCCGTCATTTTTACTGTTAGAAGTTTCTAGTATTTGCAGTTGTGGTGAAGAGGAAAGGAATAAAAACAAGCAAAGCTAGTCTGGCATTGACTACTGCCTATTGCCGGCAAAACATTAGCAAGAAACCAAGGCTGCCTTCCCCAGGTTCCCCTAAGCGAACTCAATTTTGCATCTTTTAAAATGATAGCTGTTTTTGAGTCCTGTTGGTGAAATGAATAACAAGCGATGCAGAATCTAAACAACGCACACAAGTGCACAGTCCAAATCTCCCTATTTAAAGAGAGAAAGGGCGCGGTGGGAAAGCGCCTCTGAACAGCTAGAGGTGTAACAGCTGTGGGCTGCGGTGCATTATGTGCCGGTGAGAGAAAGCACAGATCCAGCAACTCGCACAGAAAACTGTATTTCCACATGCAACTCATTTAGGATCAAATGATTTTTTAACAGTTGCCAAAACCCACAGATATTGCTACAACAAAGGTGCCATTAAGTAGAATAAAGTTAATTGTTTATTAGGGTAGGATGGGGCTTTTCAGGAGTTTGGCTACATAAATGGACTGGAGTGACAGAGCGAGCAGCTTGCCGGTCAATCCTCCAGTGCGGGGGAAGGTGGGGGAAGAGAGGACGCAGTTTAGCTGACCAGACTCGGACTGGCTGCCAACTCGGAGAGGTGGTTGTGAGGGATTACCTACACCTTGTGACAATACTCGCATGCCTTCCCTTAACTGAAAAAGTCTGCGACCAGTAAGGCCGCCCACAAGGGCCGCGCCTTGTCCAAATCTGCGCAGGCCACCTTTGTCCCCGCGGTGACTACCACATGGGAGGAGTGCGGGCGCGAAGGATGTCACCAAAGTTTCCTGAAGTCTTTGTACCGCGTAGAATTCCGGCTTTGGGGGGGAGGCGGCGTGCTTATCCAGCGTCGGTGGAGCAACAATTCCGTGGGCCTCTAGTCCCCGGCGGCCACTGCGCGTCCTCACCGCGCTCCCGCTCGCCCGGGCCTCTCCCGGGGATCAGTAGCTGGGGGCCAACGCACGCCCCGGCGCCACACTCCTTTGCCTCTGCGTCCCTCTGCACAGTCCAAATCAGTCTCGAATTTCAACTCAAGACCTAGGGCAAACTTTTCCTTTGGGTATGGTATGTTATCAGACGTGTTCGCTTTTCCCCGGAGGAGGAGGAGCGACAGGGCTCTTGGCAGCTCCCGGGCGCCCTTGAGGGACCACCCCCCACCCGGTTTTTGCGGAGCTCGGGCGCCCACACTCGCCGCCGGACCCCAGACCTTGGCCTCCCATGGCCGAGCTCAGGGAAGCCGCTGCGACTGATGCGCCCCGGGTGCTTTCGTTTTGCTTTCGCTCCCTCCTCTCCGCAGCTGGGAAGACCGCGGAAGAACAAAGGGGGGGGGGGGGCGCGTGTCCTGACAAAGTGATGGGGACACCACTGTTCGGCTTGAACGGGGCGGGGAGTGGAGGAAGGCTAAGGGTGAGGCCTGGGCACCCCAGTTCCTTGCAGCGGCGGGAAGGGCCAGGCGGCCCTGACTTGTTTTCTTCATGCAAAGAAACGTGGTTTGAAGATATTGATGCAACAAAATTGGCAGGGAAACGAATCTGCCTTCTTAGGCGGGCTGTGTCTTTCAAATACAGACGACCAGGCAGGATAGAAAGGCGGGAAGATGGGCGGCCGGGGCCTTTAACTAAATTGGAAGGAAACAGAGAAAGCGCAAGAGCCGAGAGAATAAGAGCCGGCTCCCAAACCAGACTCAGCACCCTCAGGTGTAAGGGGACCAACGCACCGTCCAACATGCTGCGGGTCCACTCAGCTCTATGCTTTGGAACTCCCGCAACCACTGCACAGGTTCGCTTTACTTCATCTCGCCTCCCTCTTCATGGCAAACGAAGCACAAGTTACTAAATTGATGAACCTATGCCCTAAGGACTCCCCCTTAAAAAAAGAAGGGCCCAAACCTGGACGGGTTTCTCAAATAGAGGCAAACTTATTGCTGCCCCGTGTGGTGCGTGGGAAAGCGTTCCTGGGTTTGGATAAGCCCAGTGCCGGGCCAAGACGCGAGGCTCTAGGGGCGCGGGCCAGTGCAGAGTCCCGCCCCTCCCGCCCCCGGGCTGCACTTGAGCGCGAACGAGGGTGAGTGCACGGGAACAGCTCTCCGAACTCCTTAGAAAATAACATAACCCTTCCAGATTGTTTACTACACTGTCCAGCTGCCCGGAAAGGTCCGACGCGTTTCCTGCACTCGTCCCAGCTCAGCCCGGGCTTTCCTCCACCGTGATATGATGGGCTAAATTATTTCATTCCGACTCTGGAAAGTTAAACAGCGATCTAAATAAATCACTTAGGGAAAGGACCGGAAGCTGCTAAGGTAAATTACACTCAAACTAGCTACTTGCACTTGGTTTTGTTATCAGGCCTTCCTCTAGTATTTACCGCCCTCCTTGTTTACATTGAGCTCAGGAACAGAAGCTTTTAGGCCGGCAGGGAGCTCAGTTTCATTTCGGGGGTATCGCGGGGCCTATCATTTTGTCATCAGGTTTTGAAGAAAAGTTCAAATATTTTTGTCACAGATCTAACTTCCAGTAACTCCTCAAAAACTATATTCCCCCCCCCCCCCGCCCCCTGCGGCTCAGGTCTGCCACCTCCTTGGTGCCTAGCTGTCCGGGAAGCAGTAAGTGAGCTCGCGCACCGCCTGGTTGCACCTGCGGAGGAGGCAAAGCGTCTCCGCGCTTCTTGGAACAGCCGCACCGCGCTTCCCGCGTTCTGCCGGCCAGCCCGCGAGCGGCTGCGAGCCACCCCCGCATTCCTCAGTCCCCCGCCCTCACCCAATAGTGTGGGGGCCAGGGGGGAACTGGCATCCTAAGGTCTGGGGAAGCGGCCGCACTAGGGACAAGTCAGCCCCCTAGCTCCGAGGCGAGGCCTGAACGCACACACACTCCACCACCAGGGCGGTGGCGCTCCCGAAGCCGGAGGGGAGGAGGAGGGCGGAAGCGCGGGACGCTCGCAAGCACACCCAGGAGCTGCGGACCCAGGGGTCCCCGCCGGGTGGCTAGGGCGTGAATGCCCACGCTGAGCGCGTCGCCTGCGCCGCAGCCGGAGCCCACGAGCTGGGCGCACAGCTTGAGCAAGGCAGCCGCCGCCGCCGCGGAGCCTGGCGGGCGGCGCGGAGCCCCGGGGAGCTGGTTTTCCCGGGCGGGCACGTGACGGGGTTGGCAGCGCTCTGGCCCGGGCTGGGAGGAGGGGGAAGCGGCGAGCAGGAGACCGGGGGTGGGCGGGCGGCTGGCGCGCTGTGTACTTAGGTCGTGTGCTGGGGCTTTTCTCTCCCAGGAGCAGGCGGGGGGAGGGGGAGGAGGAGGGGCTACCGCTCCGCCTTCTCCTTTTCGCAATGTTGACGCAATCTATAAATAGTGGAACAAAAGGACCAACTTCCTCGGAGCTTTGCTGAAACTGCACAAAAAAATCGAGCTGGGGGGTTCCCTGGTCCCTGGCGATGGGGCGGGGAGCGCAGCGCCCGGGGAGGGGGAGGACGCGGCAGCGCGGGCCCCGCCGAGGGGGACACCTGGCTGAGGCGCCGCCGCGCCGCGCGAATCCAGGGCTCCAGTCCCTGCGCGGGCTGCAGAACTCATCCCGACCGGGGGTCTTCCTACGCCGATGACAGGTCAGTCCGTACCGCCCCTTTTTACACTAGGTTTTCTTTTCCCTCCCCAAGCGTCTACTTCTAGAAAGGAATTGAGGGAAAAAATAGAACGAGGCGCAGCAGTGACAGCCACCAAATCTGCAACCCCAGCAGTCCACCGCGGGTGGCCGAGGGGGCTCCAGAAGGCGGTCCGCGCCTGGCCCCTCGTCGTACAGCCGGTGCCCGCGCCGCGGCCCTAGACGAAGCAGGACTAGCGTGCGCCGCCCAGGCGGCAGGGAGAGCGGAGGCGGGAGCGCCGCGAAGGCGCGGACTGCTGGGCGGGGGTCGAGGGCGGGCTCCTGGCTGCTGCTCCCGCCTGGGGGCCGACCCCTGGTGGAGACGTGCCAGGGCTAGGAGGCCGCTGAGCACGCCTCGCCCCCTCCAAGCTCCGACCTGGCGTCTCCGCCTCGTCTTGCGGCTGCTGTGGGAGGGCTGAGCAGAGAAGCGCTGTCGCCGCACGCCGCCGCGCACCCCGGCTCCTGTGCCCACGCACCCAGCGCGCCGGGAATTGGGAGCCAAGGTGGGGACAGGGGGCACGCTCTCCTCCAACAGACCGGGACCTGAGCGCGAGCGCCCGCTGCGCCGCCGTGGCGGTTACACAGGGCGCGGGGAAGAGGGGCGGAGCTGGCGCTGTTGACAGCCGTGCTGGAGCGGGGAGGGCGAAAGTTGGGGAGAAGGGGCGGGGGAGAGGTGGGAGTCGGGGCTGGGGGAGGGAGCGCGCGCGCGGTATTCAGCGGGGGGGGGCTGGGTCACATGACGGGCAGACGCCCCCGCTACAGGCTGACAGTAGGGGTGACGTCACCATCCCCTGACTGCGGGGGGTGGCACTTCCGCTCCCTCCCCCAGCCCCCTGTATCGGCGGCTGCAGCCATTTGGAAGTGCGGGAGTGAATGGAGGGTAGACAGGGGTTTTCCTTACGGCCCTAGCCCCCGGCTGCTTCCCCAGCTGCCCGGAGTCCCGGGCCTGCGACCAGAGAGGGAGCCGCGGCCGCCCCGTCCCGACGCGCCCCATTGTGTGAGCCGGCGACGCAGGGCGGAGGCTGGTGCCGGCCCCCCGCGGCTCCCAGCTCGGGAGGGGGCGGGGACGGCCCCTGAGCAGTCAAAGCCGAGTTCGGCCGCGTCCCAAGAGCGCCGTCCGCGCGCGCTCGAGGTCCGACACTGGGAATCGGCGGCCTTGCCCGCATTCCCTGGGCGCCAGGTCGTTGGGGATCCACTCAGTGGCTGGGGCCTACATTCCAGCCCCGCGGGTGTATGGTAGGAGTCTGTCACCGCTCCGGGGGACGCGTTTCCAGCAGTCGTTATAAGCTATTTGGGGAGACTCCGGGTTTTGGTGACTCAGCGCGGTGAGCGCTATTTATAAGTTGATGCTTTACTAGCAGGGAAATACACTTTGCTCAGATCCGTCCAACCAAGAAATGCGAAGAGCTCCCTTATGGGGCAGCAATTAAAAGACGACTTGTCTGCAAGAGGAAACTTTTGACTGTTAGAGCCTGTGCTATAAGGCACAGCAGGTCTCATGAGGAGACTAATCGGAAACACAGTTTATCTCAACAAGTTGATCATCTTCCAGGGTACACAGAATTTTAGGGACACAGCATGACGGTAGACTTTTTTTGGGTGGTGTTGCGTGAACCAGGAGCAATAATTCAGACAAATGACCCAGCAGTCCTCCTAGTAGATTGCAGAATATCAGAACTGCGTTGTTTATTAATTACAGGATTTGTTAAATATATAACACCATGTGGTGGCTAGGCATAAAATAAAGGAAAACCGGATGATGTTGAAAATCACTATACAATATTCTGTAACAGGAAGGTGTGCGGTATTTATCATCAAAAATCTGCTGGCAATTATAAATTACATGTTCACCACCCAGTTTCTCTCCCAAGAAAGCACCACAAAAATGTACTGTATATTTAGCCTGAGGTTCTTCTACAGTAAGTGCTGCACAATTTTCAGTCACTGCTTGTTTTACAGGCTTTATGTTTTTTTTTTTCTATTCTCCCACCCCCAACCCCCACCCAAGCTTGGAAATCTAGGAGGCAGATGCTAAGAGAAAGAGCAATTGCTAGGCTGGCTTCAGGGAGGCAAGAGTTAACACTTTGCTTAGCCTGCACAGCCTTCTGTAGATAGCATGACTTGAGGTGTTTCTTGAAAGAAAGAAGGTAGTTTCCTGGATGGCAAAAGTTAGGCCAGCTAAGAAGAAAGGAAGGGGCATCCCAAGATGAGCAAGCAAGGCAACATGTGCAAAGGCCTGTAGTGGAGAACCACAGCCTGATAAGTATGGGTGGGAGGTGAGGGGAGCAAAGGGGGGGATGAGAAAGGAAGCCGGATGAATGACCAGGTCATGCAGGGCTTTCTTTTCCATGCTGAAGAGTCTGGACTTTAGCCTGAGACCTACAAGTTTTAGCCTTTTTGGGGGCACATACCCCTTTGAGAACCTATGTAAAGCAGTGTGGTCTCTTTTCAGAAAAATACACCTATAGATCTATACTAAAATACTCTTTCCGGGGGGGGGGGGTTTACTCTGCTTTGTGAGTAAATGACTATTGGACTTCAGGATTAAAACCTATAGAAAAGGAGAACCATGAAAGGATTTTTTTTTAATGGAAATGCATGCTCAGGTGTGAAATGATTACAGGTCTTTGAAATGATGACACTGGTTGGGTCCTGGAGACTTGAAGATGGACTATAAAACAGCCTGTGAGCTAGGTAAGAATCCACGAGGACCACTGCTGTGTACCTAGTGGCAGTGGGGATACAGAGAAGAGGGATTCAAGGAAAATAATTTAAAAGAGTGGGTGGAATGGGAAACTGGCTGTATGGAGTAAGGGCAAGGGATCCCCAGGTTTCTGGTCTAGGGTGTGGACTGGGTGGAGGCGTGGGCCTCAGGTCCAGGAGGAGGAACTCTGTTTTGTCCCTCTGGAATTTGAGGTATCAGGAATCTATCCCAGGAGGGTTGGAAGTAAGCTCTGGTTCTCTAGAGTCATTAAAATGTAGGTGAAGAGTGAATAAGATGGACCAGAAAGTATGTCAAGTGAGAAGAGGTCTGAGAAGGGAGCCCTGGGGAACACCATTTAGGGGAAGAGGAGGAGCAGGAGGAACCTCTGAAGGACAGTAATGAGTGACTAAAGACAAAGTGGTGTCCCTGGTATATAATTTTGATTAGTAGATCCTGCTTCCTTGATAAGGCATGAAAGCATTGTTGCTGGTTTGGTCCCTGTATAAGAATGAAGAGGCTTCAGTGACAAAGAAAGCATCTTTCCAAAGATTTGAATTCAGAAGGGAGATGAGGACAGGAGAGGATTAAATCTTGCTTTCCCCTCTTTTTTGAAACTAGGGATACCCAGGGGAGAAGAAAAGGAGAAAGGGAGGGAATCAAGCTTTCTCTTTTCCCTGCTCAGCCACTAAGCCTTCAAAGAAAAGGGGTCTGGATAGACTGGGTCCCCAAGATGGTGTTTTTGTTTCTATGGCACTTCAAAACCACACTTAATCTTTAGTACTAGGAGGTGCTAAAATCTCAGTCTGGCTAAGGAAACAAGGAAAAGTGGAGGGAAAGGGTTTTCTTTTGCTTCCTCCATCTCCCTCCTACTTGTTACAGCTAACTTAAGCTAGGGACTCAGTACATAACAAACCACCCCAGCACTTAGTGGTTCACAATAACAACAACATTACTTTACTTATGAATATGCAGTTTGGGTAGGGCTCTGCAGGGACAGCTTGTTTCTAATTCACTTGGCGTCAGCTGGGGCAGCTCATAGGCTGGAGGCTTGCATCATCTGAAGGCTTGTTCACTTGCATGTCTAGCGATTAGTACTGACTGATGGCTGGGACCTCAGCTGGGGCTATCAGCCAGAACACCTACACATGGCTTCTCCTTGTGGTCTGGGCTTTCTCACAACAGGGTTGTTGGGTTCCAAGGGTCCCAAGACTGAGAGCCAGGTGAAGCTGTATAACTTGTTATGACCTAATCTTAGAAGTCATGCAGCATCATATCAGTCACATTCTGTTTGTTAGAGGCAAATCACTGGCACCATACATATTCTAGAGAGGGGAATTACACTCTACCTTTTAATGGGAGGAGTATCAAAGAATTTGCAATGTGTTTAAAATCATCACACATTACCTTCAGATAAATTTATAAACAATGTTGTATATTAAAAATGTTTAAACATAAGAAACCAAATAAATATCCTCTTTTTGATATTAGAATGATATACAAAAACCCAAACATTTCATTGTTACAGTGAAGCTAATCCTGAGCCAATCTGAGTAGGCAGTTTGTCTCTTAATCTTCCCCCCTTTTTCTCTCTCATGACCATTCCCTCCCTCCAGGTCAGGCCTCCTGTACACAGACACCTCTCTCTCCCAAGCTAGGCAAGACCCCCACAGTGGCTATATCTCCATGGCCATGATCAGGTCCTACAAGTGTTTTTTGTTCCCTACTTGAATTGTCCTTGACTTTGGACCTCACTAGATCATTGGCAAGGCCATCAATGGCATGTCCTTACTTCTCAAAGTTAAAAAGCAAAATGCTATGAAGATTATTCCAATAAGTAATTTTATAATAAATTCATGTTACATAATTAAAACAAAATGATATTTCTAAAAGAGGGCTATAGGTTTTTAGATATCAGGATCTTGGGCTTGTTTATTCATAAAACTTAGTAATTCTAAAGGGATGGTTGAGATTTTAGGTATTTTATAAGAATTTGCATGTTTCTTTGAAGGTGATATACACTTGATTATTACAATACAAAATTTAAATTCTTTTCTCCCACTTTTACAATGCACATTGCATTATTTTTCTTTAAAACCAGTACACACAGTTTTTAGTACACATTATTTGGTCTGTAAAGAGACTCACTCAAGAGTTATTTTTCCAAGGAACTGAAAATACTACCTTTCTTTGAGTAATCAAGATGAAGTAATCTTTTCTTATAGCCTAGTATATTTTTAAATTCTCCTAAAGCTGATATTATAATGTATACATCTTCGATGTTCTCTTAGAAAGACTTCCTCTATGACTTAGAAATAGTGCTTAGGCCATTTCAATAATTCATACTCTCCTAAAGGCTGTCTAATACGTCTATACATTTTGATAATTTTTGCATAACTGTTCTTAGTTATATTGAGTCAAAAATCACACTGTGAATTCATACTGTAGAATGCAGGTTTTAAAATAAGTACATCTAGATAATGAGCAAATGTACATTTATGACTCCTTTATTTTTTGTGTGTATTTCTTAGTGATTTTTGAAGTAGCATGCTTTTTTTAAAAAAAAAAAAAATGAATTAAGTATATCTTTGTTTTTAATTTCTTATACGGCAATGATAAAAAAAAAAAATTTGACACAGTATTCACATTAAACTGATAGACTTTGTTATCAGGCCCCAAACTGTTCTAATTCTCCGTGACTTCATAGCTACCATGGAGGCAGCCCAAAGGAGCTTATGTAAACACTTAAATTACGTAATGCAGTTCTGAAGGAGGAACAACCCCAACCAAACTATACCATGTAGTTTTATAGATGCTATTTTTCTGTATGCCAGAATGCTTATTACCCTATCTATAGAATGACTTCATAGTAATGATAACATGAAAGAAAACTGGAAGTGGGCCAGTCTGTTTCTAGGCATCTTGAATGAAGGCAGGGTTGAGGAAATTATTTCAAAATAGTTATCTAGTGAATGTTTTTCTTAACCTTATAAACTAGGCATTTAGAAGCATTTTGGAAAGTGCTATAGTAAAAATAGCACATTAAGCCATAAATTCAATATGATTTCAATAAAGAAATTCAATAAATAAAATATGATATTGCTAGCTGATAGTAGTAATGTTCTGTATACTACTACATTAAGAATTAAATACAATCATACCTTTTATTAAGTAAAATAATTTGGATCTTCTTTATGTTATTTTTCTTCACCTTTCTATGTATTCAAAATATAATTTATTTTAAAAGAAACTTTGCCAAAGTCAATAAAAAAATACATTCTTCAACATGTGGGCAAGGATCTATGTTAAACATCATGGAGAAGACAGAATTATTAAGTCCTTGAGGTACTAAAGTTATTAATATGAGCAAAAATGCAACTTTATCAAATTAAATTACAGAAAGAGTCTCTCCATCAGATTGACAAATAAGTGTTAATAACCAGCGTTGCTAACAATGCAATGAAATTTACAATCTCATCTATTATATTACCTTTTCTGGAGTCTTAAAAATGTCCAAACCTTTGACACAGTAGTTCCACTTCCAGGAACCAATCCTAAGGAAATAATCAAATATGAAGTCAAAGATTTATATTTATTCACTACAGCATCTATACAGAGGAAAGAATCTGAATATGCAATAATAAGGAGTGGTTAAATAAATCATGGTGCAACAATCTAAGAGAATATTATGCAACCAATAAAAATACTTAATGCCACAGAGAAATACTAATATTTAATTTAATGTACACTTAAATTTTTAGGTTATAAAACTATTTCTCATTTATTCAAAAATATATTTATTTATATGCATAGAAAAAGGGTAGGGAAAAATATACCAAAGTGTTACGTGATTATGGTAATTTTTTACCTTATTTTTCATATTTTCTAAAATGAGCATATATTAACAATCAGAAAAAATCATTAAAATTAAAAGATTTCTTCTCAAATATGTAAATCGAATAACATATATTTACATTCTTACAACATTATTATATTTAATAAAGTAACACAACATATTAGTCACTTCTTATAAGTACCTGTCATTTTGCATACTTGTAAGTGTCCGCCAGTGAATAATCTCTGCTTTCTAAAATTAAATTAGATAAGGTGTAGGCCAAGTACAGAGTATTATGTGAAGGATATAATTTGAGGGGTAGTCATTGGTGGAAAAGTTGATTTGAGGAAAATCTGGTAGAGTCAAAATCCATCTGTAAAGCTGTAATGGCTGGATCTATTTTATATTATAGGTTTTATAACAGTATTTTTATTTTTATTTTCTTTTTAATTGTGGCAAAAAACACATAAAACTTACTGTCTTAACCATTTAAAAATGTACAGTTTAGGAGTAGTAAGTATATTCACATTGTTGTGTATAATAGTATTTTAAGGATATTGTTTTTATATACATGTTCATTTATAAATAATTCAAACAATTTAGAAAGATACAGGAAAGTTTTTATATTGCCTCAGATCCCAGATTTTACCATCAATATTAAATGAACATCATGGTAGGTATATTTCTATGCATTTATATAAATAAGATAATCTTATTTAAGATGAGAACATGTCACTACTTTTAAATAAAAAAGTATAAATTTACAATTATTTGAACTTGGTAATAGTAAGATAAGCTGAAGGAATTGCTGAACTTTTTAGAAAAATGTTTCTTTGCCACAAGAGATCTTATTTCCTAAAATGTCCAAAGTTCAAAAATTAAGAGTTTGGAGACTTATTTTATCAGTATGTTTCAAATTTAAAATGCCAATAGACTCTGCTATGAAAAATGTATATTTACTAGTTATGTCTATATTTTTACAAAGTGAAGGTTTTAATGTTTATTTCTGTTTTGTAACCCTAATTCCTTTGATCATTTGGTCTTGATCTGTATCTTAAAATCCAGTGTTCACAACACACCTTGATTCTCAATATCCTAGTTATTAATTTTGATTCATCACTTAATTATCTGCTCTTCAATAAGTAGGTTTTTTTTTTTCCCTACACGGATTCATGGATGCTATGTTTGCCTTTTTCATCAATTCTTAAATGACATTTATTTGGATATAATAGATTGAGGTCATGCTGGCTTTCCCTTAAAACTGCAGACATTTTTCCTTTGTTTTCTGGCTTTCAGTATTGCTTAGAGGAAGTCTAAGACCAGCATGACTTCCTCCCTCTTATAAGTTATTTAGTTTTCTGCCTAGTGGTATGAAAGTTTTTCTTTCATTTTTTATGGTTAACAGCTTAACTAGGATATGCCTCAATATTGAATAGTGTGTCCATTTTTCTTTGAACATTTTATTCTGCAGATTCAGTTCTTTCATTATTTTGTGGAAATTCTCTTCTATTACATCTTTAAGTGCTTTTTCTGATTCATTTGCTGCTTTATGTATTCAGGGAGATGAATCAAGCTATATTATATTGTCTTTGTCTTATTTGCATATTATCTTCTTTGTAAATACTTTGGTCTACTTCTGCATTCACTGCAATTTATTTATTAAATTTACTTGTCAACTGGAATTGATTAAGTGCCAGCACCAGTGGTAAATAAGATCATATCCCTACCTTTATGAAGCTATGAAGCTTTTAGTTGAGCATGGAGGAGGGAGAAATAGACAAACATAATGTCAGGTAGTGATAATAAGAAACCCAGGTAAGGAAATGGAGGGGTGGGGGAAGGAATTGTGCATTTTAGATAGAGCAGCCAGAGCAGGCCTCTCTAAGATGACATTTGAGAAGAGACCTGAATGAAGTGAGGTAGTGAGCTAGGCAAAGACCTGGGCAATCCAGATGTAGAGGAAAGCAAGTACAAAGGCCCTGCCATGGGAGAGTGGTGTGTTCAAAAAAGAATGATTAGAGCCAGATGAGTACCTGGAAAGTGGTGAGAGATGAGACTAGAGAAGTGGATAGGCCAGGTCACAAAAAGGGTTGTAGGCCCCAGTGAGGAATCTGAATTTTGTTGGAAGTGTGATGAGGAGCAAGGGGATGGTATATGCTTTAGACGAGTTACTCTGGCTGCTGCTAAGTATTTCAACAGCAGTAATTGAGTATAAAGAATTGGTTAAATAGGTGTGGTAGAACTGAAAATGCAAAAAGGGAGCACTGAGATAACAGAGTAACTTCAGGAAGCAGCTACTACCCCTAGTACCAGATAAACACAGGAAAGACCTGAAGTTATTAGAACCCAGAAGCTGGGAGGGGAGACTTGGCAGAGCTGGACCCCTGACCTCAGAGGAGGGGGTGCTGCCCATTTGCTGCTGGTACCTCTGGGAGAGTATGTTGGAGCTGGTTCTAGGAGAGTGGAAAATAGTTGAAATTTGGAGCTAACTGCCACTGTCAGGGTGAAGGTCCATAGCTGGGGGCAACCCTGACAGGTGAAGAAAACTAACAAGAAGGAGCGAGTTCTTTTTCCCCTCTTCCTGACTTTTAGTCTTTCTCTAATGCCTTCTACTGACAGATCATAGCTGTCAGGGAGCTGGCAAAGAAGAAATGTAGTTTGCAGAATCCCAGTGCCGGCATCACAAAGCAGAGTATGGAAGGGTTTATTGCTAAGAGATAACAGCTTAATAACTGGCACAAAGAGGAGTTAAGGATGATTTCTAGGTTTTTGTCTTGAGCAAATAATGTCACTTATTGACATGGGGAAGACTTGGGGAGAAGTAAATTGAGGGGGAGAATAAAATCAAGAGATTTGTCTTGAATGTGTTAACTTTGAGGTCCTTATCAGACACCTAACTGGCGTTCTGGGCAGGCAGCTGGATATGAGTTCGGGGCTCAATGGAGGTAGCTGGGATAGAATACCAATTTTAGGAGTCCTAAGAACATAGGCAACATTTTAAACCAAAAAAACTAGATGAGATGACCTAAGGGGAAATGAATGTTGATGGAGAGGGAAAAAAGAGTCAGGGATATGCCTGGGGATCCCAAACATTTGGGAAGAGGAAAAGTATCTGGCAAGAAGGTAGTCAACGATCTCAACAAGAGCAGTTTAGGTGGAGCTGTAGAGACAATACTAATAATAGGAATGGATTGAAGAGATAATGTAAAGTGAAGAAGTGGAAATTGCAAGTATAGACAATCTTTGAAAAGTGTGTTAGAAAGGGGAGCAGAAAAATGGGCTCCTACTCACCCTGTAAGTAGAGGGGTATATGGGGTCTTGGGTGATGGTATTTTTAGGATAGGAAATATTACAGTAAGTTTACTGGTTAGAATAATCCAGTAAAGAGGGAGAAATTGAGGATGTAGGAAATGGAGGGAATAATCACAAGAATGCAATCTTTGACTCTACAAGAAAAGATGGGATCAGGGCACAAATAGAGGGGCTTGCCTCAGCTAAGAGCAGGGATCGCCGATCCTTTATAAAGGAAGAGTCTATATGAGTACAGATGAAGGCAGGTCAGTAGACAGGGTGTTGGAAAGATGAGTTTCTCTTGTGACAGTTTCTATTTATCCATAAAACAAGAGTTTGAAGTGAGGCGCTGGGAGACGTGGGAGATTTAGGAGAGAAGAGATGAGGCATAATCATCTCGAAGAAAAGAAGAATGAATTGACTAGGGGAATGTGCTGGGATTGCCAGTCTTTCCTTTTGGTGAGAATTTGATTTCTAGCCATGTCTATTTCATTTCTTGCTGTTCCAAATTTATTTAGTTTGAAATAATAGTATTATTTTGGCCTCTTTTGGCTTAGGTTGTGGACATTTTCTGGCTGCTTCAGTAATGTTTATAAAGGAGTTTTTACTGTTAACTTTTACCGTTTTGTAAGGTATTTGGGGAGGAAGATTTTTGTGGTCTGCCTTCACTGCCCATCTTTATCTGGAAGTCTAGAATAATGTTTTTAAATAGACTGCACTTCATATTTTTTCAATTCATCCCATATATAGGAGTATAACAGACAAGAAGTCATAGTAATATTATATATTGTTACAATAGCCACCATTTACTGAATGCTTATGTGCAGTGTACTATGCCAGGCACTTTACATATGTGGTCTCTAAAACTTATAACAATCCTACAAGGTAAGTATTGTTGCCAGTTATTTCCACAAGAAACCTTTTTTAGTGATGATGTCAGATCACAGAATCTTACATGAAGCTCACAGCTGGCCAAAACAAACAAGGTAAGAGCAAATTTTTCTCTCTTATGTGTTTTTAAAAAATTAGCACTTAAGAGACTGTTCTTTTTGAGGTACAAAATAATAGTCTGCAAAAGTGAATCACTCAGGGCAATTTTATGGACAGCTTTTTGACATCATACTGTACCATTAAACTCTTGGGAGAGTTGCTAACTGACAGAGTCAAGGAACTTGGTATATTAATTGAGGTATCCCTTCTCAAACCACCTCCATCATCAGTGAACATACTGAGAGCTTGCTATGTCAAAATAATTAGTAAATTATACTAAACCATTATAATTTTACAAGTTATAGGATATGTATCAGTGTTTGTTTTGGAAACTCCATTATTTGGATTTAAATAATATCAAACTTTTCTTTTGGTTAACAATATTTATACTCATGTGATGATACTGAAAACATATCATTGGGACATAAACACATATCTATGACAAGTAATGGATTTCTTTTTCTGACTATAAAAGTAGTACATGTAAGTGAAGAAAATTCTGAAAATATATTTAAATAAAATAAAGAAAATATTTCTTAAAAGAACAGCAGGAAAAAAGAAACCAATAATTCCTTTATTTAGAGGCCACTGACTATTGCAGTTGACATATTTCCATGCAGTTTTTTAAGCTTATCAAGTTTAAACTGTTTGCTTGAGTACACTTCTTTTTTTCATAACAATTTATCAGAAATGTTTCCTCAAGTTATTTAAAATTCTTCAAAAACATTTTCAATGGCTGCATAATGTTCCTTGTATGGAGTACTATTTCCTTAAGTGGTCATTTAAACTATTTTCCTTACTGTCTTATAGATAATGTTGCTGTGAACTTTTTTATGCATAAATCTGTTTAGATTATTTCCTAAATTAGGATAAATTCCTAGAAATGGGCTAATAGGCCAATATTTTTAAGCTTCTTCATCTGGTAAAAATTTTGCTGTAAAAAAATAAATACCTATTTTAATTCCTGCATACTTTTATATTGAAAATAAATCTAAGGGGAAAAATTTATGTGGACTACTTTTTAAAACTGAGATTATTATTTAAATTTAGGCTTAGTGTTTTTGTTTTAATATCTCACCTTTAAAGAAAAATCCACTCTTCAAAATATTATTGACTTCTTTTTGTCAGGTTTGAAACTTACACTTAATTTGAGGATGTAAGTTTAAGTGTATACTTATTTCAGCCTAATGCTTCTATTTTTCAAGGTATTGCCTTCTCTTTTTTCCTGTTTCCAAATATGTTCATCCAATAGTGTTGCCTCCTGACTCATCATCGGTTTAACCTCACATGTAAACCACTAATTCATGGTATAAGTACACACATTCATCTGTGGATGAAAATCTAAATAAAATTACAGGCCAAGGTCATTCCCAAACTTAGCAAATCTGGCACAAGAGTTTTAAGAGTGCCTAAATTAATATTACAAAACAGTTCAATTGTGCTAGACTGAAATGCAGAGCATATGAAGAACAGAGCAGCTTCACCCAATTCTAAAATTAATTTAGAATGGTGATGGAATCACAAAACTCAGGAAAACATCCAGAAGAAATCTAGTCAAAGTAAATAAAGGATTACTCCATTTATTAATTCACTCACCAAATACTTATTGAACATCTTTTAAGTGTCAAACAGTTACTAGGCGCTGGAGTGAACAAAAAAGATACAGACCTACCCCCCTGGAAGATACATTCTATTGGAAGGGACAGACAAAAGCAAATGAATAAATAAATTAAATAGTTATATAAATGGTAATCTAGTCACTGCCATTACTCAGTATTATTTATGTGAGACAAAGAAATGCTTGTTGTTCTTCCCCCAAGAATTTCTAAAGTTGTAGTGAATAAGAAAAAATTTAAAGATTTAGAATTATTAGGAAATATAGATGATCTCTACAGATATTTTATGACTCTGATCATTATCATTCCCTTGTATCACCCCCTCCAAAAAAAAAAAGGATAGTCTAGGATAAAGTTCATACTTGTTGGCCTAACCTTCAATACTATCTATAATCTGGTCTGACCCAAACTCAGATGTAGCATGTTGTCGTAGAAAGTAAAATGTGTTGAATTTTGGGAGTAAGGAAACCTAGGTTTTAGCAAGTGGCAATGCTGGGATTGAGACCTTAGGTGAGATATTTAATTTTCCAGAGTGTCAGTTTCCTTTGCAAAATGTTGAATTTTGACTAATCTCAAAAATCCCTTCAAGCTTTAAAATTGACTGTCTATGCATCTCTGCTTAAAACATTTCTTCCATTATGCTCTTATTTATATTTGGGGTGGGGAGGAAATGGCATGAGGAAGAGTACAGAAGATGGAAAGAAAAAGATTGATTCCTGTTTGATAGGTATAAAGGAGTTATAGTTTATAATGATCATTTTCTCATGTTATTGAAAACATGTTTTTAACATCTGCATAGCATTCCAACATATGGATATACCAAAACTTATTTATCCATCGCCTCATTTTAAAGATTGTTTCCCAATTTCTGCAATTATGTAAGGATATTTTAGATTCTACGCTTGTCTACTAGTACTCAAAATACTATTGCAGGCTCTCTCTTCTGTCTTGTTCCTTTTGTGGAAAAAAAAAGTTACTGTGATTCCTCCTTCTTATCTACTCTAGCCTATACATCGCTTTCTCTTAACATAAAAATTCCACTTTGAACAATGTTATAGAGCCTGTCCTTTCTCCTTTCTAAAACAGTATCATCCCTGAATGAGGTCCATATTTCTGCAGCTCTCCTGCAGCAAAAGAATGTGAGTTAAAGGCAGTTCCATGCCTGCATCAAGACTGGATAATGTATATTTTAGCTGTAACTGAAGTTGAAATCTATGAAATTAAAACCCCACCAGCAGACAAATAGGTGAAGATTCATTTCAGTCAGCTAAATCAAAAATGTGATTTAGCACTATATATTCTATATAGAATGTCTATATTGGTAACAATTGTTATTACACTGAATCATTAGAGCATAAGTATACAATTAAAAGCAGTAAAATTTAAGGTTTTAACTGCTAAATTCAGTGAACAACTACATAATCTGCTATTTAGTTTTTTACTTTTTTTGTAATATATCATTTCAACAGATATCACATTCTGCCTTAGCTTTGATACTTCTCTACCTACAGTGTAAAGAAATCAGAGAGGTGACGCACTGCTTTAAAATTACTCTAAAAAATATCTTTTCAATTTAATAGTTTTTGTTTGGGAGAAGAGAAGAACCTCTGTTGTGCCTCTTTGACTGTGAATTGGTGCAAGTTAAATATCTTTTTTAAAACTTCAGGTTACTATTAAGCACCTCTGTATTATCAATTTGGAATCCAAAGGAACACTCACAGTAACAATTATTTCTACCAAAAGCTATGGACCTTATAGTCATAGACGGTAGAAATTTTAGTGAAGGGATCTTTGAGGTCAGATAGTCCAACTCTCATTTTACAGATGAGGAAAGGCAGGCCCAGAAAAGCTTTTATTACTCACAGCAGTAAGTGTGTGTATGTAGGGGGGCTCCTAACACCCTCCTAATGCCAAAGCGTAATAAGTTATAAGAAGAGTATGTAGCTACACAGTTGAATGAATCCAAGAAAGAGATCTGATTTGGACCCTAAGTATACATTTTTCCCTTAAGAGTCTTGTTGGATGATCCATTCCACCTTAATCTCTTAGCACAGATACAAAAAGGGAAGTACCTTTACACAAATTGATATTCATATGCAATAAAACCCAAGAGAGAAGTTGGAGTTAGCTTGGCAGAGCTACATCATTGCACAACTCCAGTGGGGGTGGGGAGAGGATGGACATTTATATATATATCCATATGTATACATACGTACTGTAGCTTCTTAACTGTGCTTCAGGAAATGCTATTTACATACATTACAATGTAAATGGTGCTCCCTGGAGTTGTGCATTATAGAGACACTGCAAATATAAGCTTTGTATATTGAATTAATTAGAATAGGCTAATTGCCGTAACAGATTAACCCCAAAATGTATAATGAGTCAAATTTGTTTCTTGCTCAAGTGAACAAGTAGTTCAATACTACTTAGTTTCCAAGGTCTTTCAGTACCTCGGCTTTCAGTACCAAACTTCCAAGGTCTCCCTGGGGTCTTCTCTATTTCAGTCTGTTGGAAGGGGAGTTTTTTAGGGGAGGGGACTCAAAGTAGTACGTACAGCTTCCATTCTCATTCTCTTGGCTGTATCTTAGTCACATACCCACACCCAACTGCAAGGGAGGCTGGGAATAAGTTTATCTGTTTGGCCAAGAAATGAGAACATGGATTTTCATGTCTAGCAAGCAGTCACTGCTCACGTGGGTGCTCTCTCTCTCCACATACACACACATTCTGAAGTGGTCACCAAAAAATAAACTAACTCACATAATTATGCTTCAAATAGAACAAGTTAATAGTGAGAGAAAGGAGCTTTTATTTAAAAATTGTATTCATTTCTACCCTTTCCCTCCTGCAGGTGAAACTGTTAATTAACATATAACAATAGTCAACTGAAATCTCAAAATGAGGAAAAAAAGCAAATTGTTGCAAGTATTACCTTTACGTATATGTATTAGAGGAGGTTTGGCTTGGTTTTCTTATTGCATTACCTAGTCAAATTCAGAACTAAGACTCATGTCTGGTTGCTTGTTTTAGGGGCACAGGCTATTAAGCTCCCTTTTAACTACTATTAGTAAATGATGTTTGAAAAACAGTCAATTTTTTTACACAACAAAGATAGCAATTCCACAAATGAATGCAGCAGTAAGTTTAGTGTTTTTTTCCTTTGGGTAAGTTGTCACTGTAATCCTCAAACTGTTCTCAATTATTCAGTTTTTAATAGAAGCACTGCATGGTTGCACTTCTGAAATCATAAACAGGAAGTGTGATATATAAATGTCAGTAAAACTAAAACTCAATTCTATGGCTTGATGTTTTTCTTCCCTTCATATTTTTATGTTAATGTCTGATTTTGTGTGTATAGGGAAATATCTGGAATAACCTAAATGTTGTACACTTTCATGGAGGAGGGACTGGAAATGACTAGAAACTGCTGTTGATTTGGCATTATTAGAAATTGCTTTAATGTATAGGTTGCCCAACTTTATTGTTGCCAGAAGACAGTGTAGATGGAGGGAGGCCAGAGAGTGAGTGACTCTTAATTTAGCTATTTGAAAATCCATTACAGAAAACACTCTCACACTTTGTACAGTCTTATGCTGACACCTCAGCCATTCCTTGAATATGTTCCACTACATTAATTCCTTCACGAGACAACTAAGAAATAGCTTAAATATTGCAAAAATCCAGAATATTACCTCTGGTTTTCCTCTGTGAAGAAATTAGGGGTCTTTTTTAAGTTAATAATATTTTCTACATAACACTATTTCAGTTTCTCTGCTACATGGACATTTCTATGGAAATTCCAAGGAAAGATTCAAAGTGATCAGTCGAGAACTTTTATATTATATTAAATATTTCTGGAGAAATGTTACCAACCCATAGATGCTTCCATAACTTTAAAATGTTTTTCTTTAGGAAACTTCCTTTTTTTTAAAATTTGTTCTTAAACTGAACACTGAAGGAACACTTGTACTCAAAGTCACACAATATATGAGCGAAGTAGCAAAAAACAGAACCTATATGTATCTAAACTCCCTTTCAAGGCAGATCACACTGATCCAGAGAATAGATCTTAAAAGGAGGTAGCCTGCCCATCTATTGAGTGTCTGCCTTTGTGTAGCACATGAGGCACTGTTGAGCAGCACATACAATATATAACATTTGAGGCATAATCTTTTAGTTGAAAATATAACATATATAGAAAAGATGTGGGAGTACATGTAAATTAACATAACAAGAGTACATTAATCAAGTGCAAACTATAGATAATTGCTAAGGGGATGTGGAAAATGAAGTGATTTAAAACTAGATTGATAATGGATAGAAGTTTACTGGAGTTGGCAAACCTTATGTAGATTTTTTTTAAGTGGCGATGGATTTGGATTGCCAGAGAGAAAAGATAACCATTCATTCATTCATCAAATACTTATTGAGTACTTACTATGTGCTATGTCCCAGGCACTGTTTGAGGCACTAGAGATACAGTAATATACAAAACTACTGCAGAGCAGCAACAGGCAGCTCATCTCCCAGACGTGATACTTTGATAGCAACAGAGAACACAAACATGAGAGCAGAGAGAAATGAAATAGAAAGGAAAAGAACTATGTGAAAGGCCTTAAATACCAGGATGTTTCTAAATGGGAGAAAGACGTTTGGTGTGAATTGAACTCCTGTTGTCACTAGAGACAGAACAGACTGCTTTCCCATCTCTGAAGGTGGTCAGCTCTCCTAGCCTCCTAGATAACTTTATGATGACCAGAACAACACAAACAAAATAAATACTGCACATATAGAGTCCCAGCTGAGGTATATGGAAAGCAAAAAAGGGAAAGAATGGCTTTCTTTCATAAAATTCAACTTTCCCTCAAAAGTTGAATTTTTTTTTGAGGGAAACTTTTGAGGGAAAGTTGAATTTTATGTCTCCTTTTATCTTTCCGATAGTTATCACCATGTATTATCAGTCTCTTCCTAGCAACAGTCTCCCATGCCGTATTTGTCTAAGTTGTGATTCAATTCCTGAAGGTTCTGCTCTTCCTTCCAGATAGAATCACTGAAATGAAAGCAGATTCCATTTCAATTCCCTTTTTCTAGTCAATCAGGTTTTCCCTATTGACCCAGCAACACTTCTTTACAGCGTGTTTGAAGAAAAGTATTTTATGTTTTGTAATGGCTAGTGGGGAAGCGGTAAGACAGGATGGGGGCAAGGGAGAATACCAAAAGGCTGCAATGCAGTGCAATGCGATGCAATACAATACAAGAGCTACAATACAAATTGACGTTTAAGAGCTTGGATTAAATGGGCAATTTTAAAAATCAAAAGGGACATATCTGACGTACATTATAAAGAAATAACTATAAGAAGTAACAAGTTTAGCAATTGTTTTCATATGGGAGGGAAGAAAATAAGGAAATGAACCTAAGATTGTAAGTTGGAAGGTCCAAAAATTTGTGTTGTTAGCAACAATAGCCAAGAAATTTGGAAGAAATAGCTTGAAGGGAAAAAATGAACTTAATGTCAGATCTAAGTGGGATGTCACTAGAAGACAGAGGACTGAAGCTTTCTTGATAAGTTACTGGGCCTGTTGTACATGTGAAAGTCATCATCATATAGAAATTGATTGAAACCCTGTGGACTAATGAGGGAATGCGATGAAGAAGATCGATGGCTATGTATGAACTTTGTTGTAAGACAAGGTATCAATTTCAAAACAATTTCTAGGGAGGTGATCTAGCTTTGGAACTCTCTCCCTCAGGTCAGACAAAGCTGTCCCTTATTAAACATTACCTCTTCATTTTGGCTGACCCCTTAATGGATGAGAATAACAAACTGAATGAATAAAATTGAAAGACACAGTTTTTCTGGATTATCTCACTCGATGTTCTGAATTTTTAATTGAATGTCCTTCCTAGCTATCTTACAAAAATTATGTCTTAAGGTAAAATACACAAATACCTGCAGCTTTTCTTAGACTGCAGTACTTGTGTATAAAGGCTATGGCTTCAAAAAATATAGAATATAAAAGACACATCAACACAAGTCATCTAAACTATTTAGCTCTTAAATATGGAATTTGTTTTAATGTAAGACTGTCAGAGTCAACATGGATTTCCATCCCCAAGGCAAATCTTGGCTATGAAATTATGGAAATAGGAAACTACCTTTAAAGAGGGTTCAATTTTAGAATGTGCTGTGTTACATGATTCTTTAAATAGCAATGGATCAAGTTTGATGCTCCCTGAGCTAAGAGTTTTTAGAATCTATGTGATACATTTTCTGTAAACAAGAGATTATATCATAAAATACTTTTAGCATTTCATCATTATCTAATCTAATATAGCTTTGGATTCCTACATTTATGTAGCAGTATCTTCCTAGTAGCTAACAGTGGAACATTTATTGAGTACTTACTGTATGTTGGACACTGTGTTAAATGCTCATATATTTATTATCTCATTTAATATTCACAACAACTCTGTGAGGTAAGTATTACTAACCCATTTCACAGATGGGCAAAACTGAGGCCCAAATTAAGTTACATCTCTAAGGTAACATAGCTGGTAAGTGGGCAGAGCTAGGATTTGAGATCTGAGTCCAATGCCACTTTTCTTAACTAATGCCCTGTTCTGCCTCCAAAAGTCACCTAAAAGTAATTTTATTGTAAATGTTTTATGTCTATTGAACTCTATCCAATAATGGATCACTTTTTTTAGCAATTTAGGAATGTTCCTGTGTTCTTGCTTACTCTCTTTACTTCAACCAAGAAAATCTCTTTGGGGCCACTTTGACCACATATCAAACCGTATCTTGCAGACTAGTAACCATAAGTTAAAGTGCACACACACACAGAGGAAAGGAAGATTTCATGGAAAAGGAAAAAATTTCCTCAAGTTCAGTTTTAGGGATATAGGAACATATTTGTTTAATTCTACTTATAGAAGTGTATAGATAAGTTATTGGTTTTAATATTAGCCTGAAAAGATCCTCCAAGGTCACACATTCAATTTCTTAGTTTTCAACAGACACCACTATACTATGAATATTGAAAATGGAATTGTATCAAAACAAAGCAACAAATAATTTTTGAGCTCTTAGTTGCTTGCTGGTGCTATATATATTCTAATTTATACTCAACATGCCAGACAACATATTGAGTGGTAAAAGGGGTTTGGGAGAAGCAACACAGTCTGAGCTATTAGTTATCAATAGTTATTATAGCCTCTGTCAGTCTTGCTATTTAACCAGAAATTTAAATGGGGGCAATCTAGTGTAGAAGAATGTATATTTTGGAGTAAAACAAATTTGAGTTTAAATCTTGACATTACTTACAAATTCTGTGATCTTGAAAAAATTACTGCCTTTGTGAGGCACAGTTTTCTCATTTTGTAAACTGGAAATACAACTATGTAGCTTAATGGATGTCATAAAGATCTGTTAAAACACCAGACTTCCCAGGTTCAAATCTCAGCTCCCCCACTCAGAAGTTGTGTGACGTTTTTGCCTCCATTTCCTCATCTGTAAAATGAGGATAATAATAGTCCCCACCTCAAGAAGTTGTGAGGATTAAACACCTTAATAAATGTAAAGTGCACATAACGGTGCCTGGCACATAGAAAATGATGTATTTGCATATACTGTAATCCTTAAAGCACCTACCCAGTTCTTGCCTCTTAGTATGTTTCTAATAAAGGTTAATTCTCTTTTATATTTCAATTGAAATTATTTTCCTTTATTTTTTTCTAGATACATTTTTTTTTTTTTTTTTTTGTGAGGAGATCAGCCCTGCGCTAACATCCGCCAATCCTCCTCTTTTTTTTTTTTGCTGAGGAAGACGGCCCTGGGCTAACATCGGTGCCCATCTTCCTCCACTTTATATGGGACGCCGCCACAGCATGGCTTACCAAGCAGTGCGTCGGTGCGCGCCCGGGATCCGAACCAGCAAACCCCGGGCCGCCGCAGCGGAGCGCGCGTACTTAACCGCTTGCGCCACCGGGCCGGCCCCTTTCTAGATACATTTTTAAAATGTATTTATTAAGCTTGATAAAGCTTTATTAAAATATAACTGATATTCAATAAATAGCACATATTTGTGTACAATTGATGTCTTTTTTTTTTTTTTTTGGTGAGGAAGATTATCCCTGAGCTAACATCTGTTTCCAGTCGTCCTCTTTTTGCTGAGAAAGATTGGCCCTGGGCTAACATCTGTACCCATCTTCCTCTACTTTATATGTGGGATGCCTGCCAGAGCATGGCTTGCTAAGCTGTGCGTAGGTGCGCCCACAGGATCTGAACCTGCAAACCCCAGGCCACCGAAGCAGAGCGTGAACTTAACCACTACACCATCAGCCCGGCCCCTACAATTGATAACTTTTAACCTGTGTATTTAAAGTGTACAAATGATAAGTTTTAGCATGTATACACCTGTGAAACCATCACCAGAATAAGACAGTGAACATATCCATCATTCCTAAGAATTTCTCTTGCTTCTTTATAATCCCCAGGCACCCACTGGTCTGCATTGTGTTCCTAAAGATTAGTTTGCATTTTCTAGAATTTTATATATGTGGAATCATAAGGTATATTCTCAATTTTTTGTCTCTATTTCTTCACTCAGAATATTATTTTGAGATTCATCTATGTTGCATGTAACAACAGTTCATTCCCTTTTATTGCTGAGTAGTATTCCATTGTATAAATATATCATTCTTTATCTATTCACCTGTTGATGGACATTTGAGTTGTTTCCAATTTGAGACTGTTAAAAATAAAGCTGCTATGAACATTCATGCACAGATCTTTGTAGGAACACATGCTTCCTTTTCTTGGGGAAATACTTAGAATGGAATGGCTAAATCATATGTTGGTGTCTGTTTAGCTTTTTAAGAAACTGCCAAACTCTCTTCCAAAGTGGTGGTATCATTTACATTCCTACCAGGAGTGTATCAGAGTTCCAATTCTTCCACATCCTCAACAACACTTTTTATTTTAGCCATTCTAATAGATGTGTATACAGTTTCTTGTATATGGATATCCACTTGTTCCATCATGGTTTTACTTTGCATTTCCCTAAAGACCAATGAGGTTAATAAAAAATGAGCTCTTTTCATGTGCTTATTTGCTGTTGGGTATTTTCTTAGTGAAGTGACTGTTCAAATCTATTGCCCATTTTTTAATTGAGATTTTTGTTTTCTCAGTATTGAGTTTTGCGAGTTCATTATAGTATTCTTGATACAAATCCTTTATTACATTCTTTGCAAATATTTCTCCCAGTCTGTGGCTTGTCTTTTCTTTCTTTTAGCAATGTATTTTGAAGAACAGAAGTTTTAAAATTTTGATTAAGTCCAATTTATCAATCTGTTCATTTATGGATTGTGTTGTCACACAATTTATGGATTCGTGTCACATCTAAGAAATCTTTGTCTAACTCAGAGTCACAAAAATTTTCTTGTTTTCTTCTGGAAGTTTTATAGTAATTTTAGGTTTTACATTTAGGTCTGATCAATTTTGAGTTAATTTTTGTATACAGTGTGAGATATAAATCGAAATTCATATTTTTGTACATGAATATCCAGTTCTTCCAGCACTGTGTACTGAAAAAAAAATTTTTTTTTTTTACATTTGCACTTTGTCAAAAATCTGTTGTCCTTATATATGTGGGTCTATTTCTGGACTCTGTATTCTGTTGCATTGACTTGTCTATTTTTATACTTATACCACTCTGTTTTGATTAAGGTAGATTTATAATAAGTCTTGAAATCAGGTAGTGTCAGCCCTCCAACTTTGTTCTTTTTGTCGAAGTTAATTGTTTTGGCTATTCTAGATCTTTTGCATTTCTGTATAAATTTTAGAATCAGCTTGTCAGTTTCTTTTTTTAAAAAAAAAAAGCCTACTAGGATTTTGATTTGGATTGTGTTGAACCTATGGATCAATTTGGGGAGAACTAACATCTTAACAATATGAACCCATGAACCAGGTAAATCTCTCCAATTATTTAAGTCGTCTTTGATTCCTCTCAGCAATATTTGCAGTTTTCAGTGTACAGGTCTTTCATTCCTTTTGTCAGATTTATTAAGTGTTTCATATTTTCTATGCTATTGTAAATGCTATTATTTTTTGCATTTCCATTTTCAGTTGTTTGTTGCTAGAATATAGAAATATAAATGATTGTTGTACATTGATTTTGAATCCTGCAATCTTGCTAAACTCACTTATTAGTTCTAGTAGCTTTTTATAGATTCCACCAACTGAAAGATGGATGAATTATGTTTTATTTCTCCCTTTCCAATCTTTTTTTTTTTAATTTTTTTTTTCCCCCAAAGCCCTAGTAGATAGTTGTATGTCACAGTTGCACATCCTTCTAGTTGCTGTATGTGGGACGCGGCCTCAGCATGGCCAGAGAAGCGGTGTGTCAGTGCACGCCCGGGATCCGAACCCGGGCCGCCAGCAGCGGAGCGCACGCGCTTAACCGCTAAGCCACGGGGCGGCCCTCTCCCTTTCCAATCTTAATGTGTTTTCTTTCTTTTCTTGCCTGATTACACTGGTCAGAACCTCCAATGTTGAAGAAAAGTTGTAAGAGCAGACATTCTTATGTTGTTCCTGATCTTAAGGGGAAAGCATGAAGTCTTTCACCAGTAGGTATCAGGTTATCTGTAGGTTTTTTGTAGACGCCCTTTTTCTGGTTGAAGAGGTACCCTTCCATTCCTAATTTGCTGAGAGTTTTTAAAATCAGGAATGAATATTGATTTTATCAGATGTGTTTTCTACATCTATTGAGATGATCAGTTTTTCTTTTTTAAAAAGTTTAATACGGGGGTCCGGCCCGGTGGCTTAGCGGTTAAGTGCGCGTGCTCCGCTACTGGCAGCCGGGGTTCGGATCCTGGGAGCGCACCCATGCACCACTTCTCTGGTCATGCTGAAGCCGCGTCCCACATACAGCAACTAGCAGGATGTGCAACTATGACATACAGCTGTCTACTGGGGCTTTGGGGAAGAAAAAAAGGAGGAGGATTGGCAATGGATGTTAGCTCAGAGCCGGCCTTCCTCAGCAAAAAGAGGAGGATTAGCACGGATGTTAGCTCAGGGCTGATCTCCCTCACAAAAAAAAAAAAAAAAAAGTTTAATACGGTGAATTACATTGATTTTTGAAGGTTAAACCAATCCTGTATTTTGGGGATAAACCCACTCAATAATATTATCCTTATTTATTGTTAGATTTGATTTGATAAAATTTTTAGAATTTTTACATCTATATTCATAAGGGAAACTAGCCTGAGTTTTCTTTTCCTGTAATGTCTTGTGTGGTATGGGTATCAAGGTAATAATGCTGGCCTCAAGGAGCAAGCTGGGAAGTATTCCCTTCTCTTCACTTTTCTGGAAGAGTTTGTGTATAACTGGTATTATTTTTTTCCTCAGTGTTTGGAAGGATTCGCCAATGAAGCCCTACGGACCAGAAGTTTTCTTTGTGGGAATGTTTTAAACGACTAATTCAATTTTTTGAAAATAGATATTTAACCATTCAGGTTATCTGTTCTTCCTGAGTGAGCTTTAGTAGTTTATGTCTTTCAAGGAATCTGGCCATTTCATCCAAGTTGCTGAATTTTTTTTGCCTAAACTTGTTTATAATATTCCCTTATTATCCTTTAAATATCTGTAGAACTTGTAATGATATCACCTCTCTCAATCCTGATATTGGTCTTCCTGATGTGTGTCTTGTCTCTCACTTTCTTTTTTCCTGACCAGTCTGGCTAAAGGTTTATTAATTTTACTGATCTCAACCAGGTTTTGATTATATAGATATTCTCAATTGATTTTTGTTTTCCATTTCATTGATTTCCACTTTGATCTTTATTATTATTTTGTTTCTTTTGCTTCTGTGTTTAATTTGCTCTTTTCTAGTTTCTTAAGGTGGAAGTTGAGGTCATTGATTTGAGACTTTTTGTATTTTCTAATATAGGCATTTCATTTACATAAAATTTGATATGTTGTATTTTTAATTTCCTGCAGTTCAAAAAACTTTCTGATTTCACTTTTGATTCCTTCTTTAATCAATGGGTTATATAGAAGCTGTTCTTTTGTTTCCAAATATTTGTGGATTTTCCAGGTAGCTTTCTGTTATTGATTTCTAATATAATTCCATTGTGGTCAAAGAACATGCTTTGCATGACTTGAATCCCTTAAAATGTATTGAGACATGTTTTATGGTGTAAAACAGAGGTAGGCATACTTTTTCTCTAAAGGGTCAGATAGTAAATATTTTAAGCTTTGTGGGCCACATACAGTCTCTATCACAAATTTTCTTTCTTGTTTTAGTAACTTTTCAAAATGTGAAAACCATTCTTAGTTCATAAACCATACAAAACCAGGCTAGATTTGGCCCCAGGGCCATAGTTTGCTGACCCGTGGCCTAGAATATGGTCTCTGGGTAAATGTTTCATGTACACCTTGAAGAGAACATGTATTATACTATTTGTGGAGTGTTCTAGAAAAGTCAATTAGGTAATATTGGTGGATAGTGTTCAGTTTACTATATCCTTGCTAAGTTTCAAGTTGTTCTAGCAATCATTGAAGGAGAGGTATTAAAAGCTCGACTATAATTGTAAATTTGTCTGTTTCTCCTCACAGTTCTACCAGTTTTTGCTTCACATATTTGAACCTCTTCTTATGTGGGGCATAAACATTTAGGATTGTTATATCCTGCTGATTAAATGTCCCCTTTATTATTATGAAATGACCTTCTTTATCTCTGGTAATATTCTTCGCTCTGAAATCTTGGTTTGTTTCTACTATGTTGATATAGCCATACTAGTTTTCTTTTGACTAGTGTCAGCATCAGCATGGTATATCTTTTTCCATCCTTTCATTCTTAACATTTTTGTGTCTTTGTATGTAAAGTGTATTGGGTCTTGCTTTCTATCTAATGTGGCAATCTCTGCCTTTGAATAAGGATTTTTAGATAATTTAAAATTAATGTGATTATTGATGCGATTAGATTTAAGTCTATCATCTTGCTGTTTTCTGTTTGTTCTATGTGTTCCATCTGTTCCTTGTTCCTTTTTCTGCCTTCTTTTGGATGGAGTATTTTTTTATGATTCCATTTTTTTTCCTTTGTTGGCTTATTAGCTACAACTGTTCTGTTGTTCTGCTGGTTGCATCAGGGTTTCTAGTCTACATATTTAACTTATCACAGTCTACTTTCAAGAGATATTACACCACTTCACATATAGCAAAAGAATCTTATAATATCATACTTCTATTTTTCCCCTCCTGGCCTTTATGTTATTGTTGTCATACATTTTACTTATACATGTTGTAAACACCATAATATATTGTTACTATTTTTAAATTTGATTATCTTAAAAGAGAATTAAATAGAAAAAAAAAAAAAACTTACACATTTACCAATGTAGTTACCTTTTCCAGGGCTCATCATTCCTTTGTGTAGATTTGTATTTCCAAATGGTATCATTTCCCTTCTGTCTGAAGGACTTTCTTCAACATTTCTTATAGTGCTTTCTGTTGGCAATGATACTGAATTTTCACTCTGTGACACTCTCAGGTTCAAAGTGGGTAAGCATCAATTAATCTACTCCCTGCCATACACTACTATAAATAGCCTTGGCTAAACTGTAGAAAAGAAAACTGAAAAGGAACATATCATACAACCATGAAATACCCTAGAACTTTGCCTCTAAAAGTCCAGCTTGGGGCAAGAGAAATTTGTGGTATGCCAGGGTGTTAAAAGCCACTGAATAAACATGGGGCATCTTCTTAGATATCAATTCTACCCAGATATTTTGAAAAAGCGTATAAGCATTATATTCATACTCAACATAGGACTATTATGGTGTATAATGCAACATTTATATTAAATTTATGACAAAAAATGAAACTAAAGAAAATCCTAGCTTGGGACCAAGCTTCTAGGGCACTTATTCATTCTTCTCTGCTATTATCCACACTTTTGTGAAAGTTTGAGTAGCAGTGACCTTGATGATTATTCATGATTTTTTAAAGCCTCTCCTAAAATGGGATGCTGTCAACAAATATAGATTATTCATAGAGGTTTTTATTTAATTTGAATATGCATTTCTGAATTGACCACTATATCCTGTTATTCAGTTCGTGAATCATTTTTTATTGTGGTCATGAAAAGTATACTTGATTCCAAGTTTTTAAAACACCGATCATTATTCCCACGAAGAAGGACTTTTACTTACCAGTTCTCACTTTTGTGGCTGTCGGTGTGCCTGCATCAGTCAGTACCTGCAACACTGTCCAATTTTCTGATTCCAATCCAGGATAGAATAAGAATGCACATGAACAAGCCTGTTAGAAATAGGCCTAAAATAAAGATAAACAGGCTCGCTATGAAGACCCTACCAAAAAATCCACTTCTAAGACTGCATCCTAAGGAAATAAGTAAGGCAAAAATTTAACTTAACTAAAATCTAATCATACTATTAGCTTTTTCCTTTTACTAGTAAATTGGTTAGAATCAATAAATACCCCCAAATAAGAAACTGCTAAAATTAATGGTAACATCCTTATGTTCTATAATAGAATACTGATTCAGCCATTAAAGTATATTATATAGCTGAATATTTATTGCTAGGAAATTAGGAACAACAAACAGGTATGAAAATTTAATAATGGGGTTAACAGTGGTTATTTCTGGGTATGGGATTATTGATTTTTTCCTACATCTTGCTCATTTGTATTTTCTTTAATATCAATTGCTTGTAAAAAGAAAAACCCAAAGTTCTCGGAAATACTTATTCACCATGAATAAATACGTATTCAAAATGATGGGGTCATCATTTGTTTATTCATTAATTCAGCAAATATTTACAGCATTAAAGAAGACACAGTCCTCGCCCTCAGAACTCTTAATTTGAGAAAAAGGGGCATGATCAACAGTCTTGGTAATTTTTTTTTTTTTTTTTTTTTTTTTTGTGAGGAGATCAGCCCTGTGCTAACATCCGCCAATCCTCCTCTTTTTTTGCTGAGGAAGACGGCCCTGGGCTAACATCTGTGCCCATCTTCCTCCACTTTATATGGGACGCCGCCCAGCATGGCTTGCCAAGCAGTGCGTTGGTGCGCGCCCGGGATCCGAACCAGCGAACCCCGGGCCGCCGCAGCGGAGCGCGCGCACTTAACCGCTTGCGCCACCGGGCCGGCCCCAGTCTTGGTAATTTTTTATTCCTCTCTTTCATTCTCATTACTTAATTGCCCAGTCATTCTCTCCCTTATTCATTGAGGACTTTGGCACTTGGCTTCTAGTATCTACCTCCCCTACATTTTCTGCCATCGTGTGCCACTTCAGTGTCCATAGGGACAACCCATCCACCAGCCCTGAACTCTGACTCCACCAGCTTACAGCCACTTCATTCAGCAGTCCACACCCAGAGCCACACTCGCAACCTTCTGATCACCAGAAAATTGTTCCACAGCCTTAGACTCCAATATATGGATCTCTGACGACAACCACTTATCATTCCAGGTTTTTTTTTCACTCCATTACTCCCTAAACACCTGCTTTCTAACCTTATTTTAACCTCCATTCCTCAACTATTCCCTTTTCTTTCAAACCACAATCTCCCACACAGCTTCATATCTTTTCCTATCCAGCCTAGATTCCCAGGTACATCAGTCTCTCCTGCTAATAACCTTGCTCCCTGTTTAATTCCCTCTCCCATTCCTTAGAGCATATATTTTATAACATCTTACTTGCTACTTCACCTGTGCCCTTATCTCTTTTATGTCTCCTTTATCAGAAAAGAAAAAACTATCAGCTGTGAACCTCCCTCACTGAGTCATTCTAGACATTTCCCTCTTCTCTATCCTAACCATTACTTCCCTAGTCCAAAATCTCATTATTTCCCTCCATGACTGTAAAACCACACAAAAATATTTCCATTTAAAAAAATAATAGGGGCCAGCCCCGTGGCATAGCAGTTAGTGTGCACGCTCCACTGCTGGCAGCCCGGGTTCGGATCCCGGGCATGCACCGATGCACCACTTGTCAGGCCATGCTGTGGCGGCGGCCCATATAAAGTAGAGGAAGATGGGCATGGATGTTATCCCAGGGCCAGTCTTCCTCAGCAAAAAGAGGGGGATCAGCATGAATGTTAGCTCAGAGCTGATCTTCCCCCAAAAAATAAATAAATAAATAAAATATTTAAAGCACATTTCACAACATTCCTGCTAGTATTGAAATTATGAAATGACAACCATGCTACCTTATTAGGTAAGGTATACATACAAACATACACAGAAACATATCTAGCTTGCACTATTCCCAGAGGTCAGAAACCTTGTTTATACCCCCATACCTAATAGTGTTTAGCATACAGCAGTTGCTTAACTATCTGTTCACTTCTGAATAAAGTAAATGTGGCATATTTAAAGATGCCCATAATAATTATTAAGCTGCATGTTAAATGGTTCAATAAATAATACGATTCATATTAATTTTATATAACAAAATACAATTTTTATACCTTCTTAGTTCACCAGAATTTCTTTAAAGCACACACCATGCACACACCTACACTGCATCAGGAATTAGATTCCCTATAAACTGAGATTTCCTTTCACTGCTATCTATTGTCATAGACAATACTTAACCTATCTATGCCCCCTCAGTTTCTACCCATTCACCCTTAGCGCATGAATAGTGTGACCTTAGTGGATCACAGGGATCCCAGTGCCTTCCTAAGTCTCCTACTTTGCTCCCTGATGCCTGAAAGATGGAACCTTCTATTCCCACAAGATACAAACTACAATTTTCCTGAAGAAGAGAAACAAAGTACAGTATTAATTAATACTAAATGAATGAAATTCAATAATACTAATACAGTATGTATACAAAAGACAAATATAGAGCCTTCCTTTGTCAACTGGGAAGGAAGGAAGAAAGTGATATATTGTTAAGGGGCCTTCAAAAGCAACATCTTCCAATCATTTCTGATTGTTTTTAAAATTTTCTTTAATGTACATGTATTTTATAATTAGGGGATAAATGTTCAAAAGCAAGTCTATAAGTCTAGTTTTAAGAATAAAAGTTATATAAAAATGTATTTTACATCAAGTGACTTAAAAGCAGCTTTGAACTTTATCACAGTTAACAACCGTATGTACTAATATTTTTTACATCTAAAGGATTAAACTTTAGGAATTTCAATTTTATATAAAAGGAAAGGAAATTTGAGTATAAATAAAGGTAGATGGGGGGATCATTAGATTTAGTCACATGCTACAAGAATTTCTTGTGAGGAAAAGGTTTTGTACATACCATACTATATTAGTAGTTTTGCAGTTTATTAAAAGTATTGCAGTTAAGTCATATCAGCTTTGGGTTATTTTGCCAATGGCATAAACATCTAATTGTAAAAAAATACTAGGCTTATAAAAATATATCCTCCAAAAGGGGAAAAAAGTTCTTTGATTAGTATGTATGACACTTCTCTACATGGAAAGCTGGAATGAATTTAATCTTCTGTGTCACATCAAACCTCTTATTTTTCTTTAAGAGTTTCTTTAAAATTAGGTATATGGTCTGTATATACCATCCTGAGTTCACTGGGTCAAAAGTTAACAGTATGGGGTCATCAAGTAAATTAAATGTTAACAGCAAAAATTAAAGGACTTAAATTAAAAACATAGGGCCTAATCCTATGATGAAGAAAAGTAAGGAAAAAGTGTTCCCACAAGAGCTGTAAACTGTTCACCTATTTAAAATAAATTACTTCTTCAGAGCTGCCTTAAAAAGTTAATTTGTTTTAAACACGTAAGCATTTCTTTGCCAAAAGAGAATGTGCTGTATTTTATTTTCCTTATTTCCCTATAGATTTGTTCTACAAGAAATAATTTTTTACATATTAAGCATAGAAATGTAACAGGAGGCTCAACTGTCACAGAGAACTGGTCACACATCCTCAGACATGTTACCCAGAGACCAGAGGGTCTCAATTTTACTTCTGTTTACTAAAAATAAATAAGAAATGAATGTTAATAGATTCCTGCTTCCCTGTCCTCCTCAACTTCCAGGACAAGGCTTATCCCAAGTCAATCGAGTCTCTGAGAAAGTCATGAGTTGTAATTTTTAAAAGTTCTTTACTCAATGTAAAGTTTATTTTATTAAAACCCTCCAATTTTCTTTTGATAAAAGGTCAAGACTAGATCCATTTCTACTATTTACCTGTCCTTTTTATTATCCTAAATTGCTCCCCAAGTTCAAACATTTTAAAGGTTAGGACAAAAAGTTAACCAACCCTTGATATATTTCAGCCCATATTTGGTATATGATTTACCCCATGTATATGACATTCTGGGTGTCACTTTTTGAGAGGGGCCCTGTTAAACTGGAGAATAATCAGAAGGAAGCTAAGATGGTGAAGGGTTTAAAATCATAAAGTGAAACTAAGGATGTTTGGAGTGTGGGGTTCAGTTGTCTTCATGGTGGAAGATAATAGTGGTCATATTTAAAGGATTATCACCTGTAGGTGGGAATGAATTTGTTCTCAGTAGCTCCAGAGGGCCCTTTGACAATGGGTGGCTGTTACAAAGAGGCATGTTTTAACTATTACGATTCTATGATTCCAAACCTGAATACGCTAAATTTCCTTTACTAAGAAAGTTTACATTATTTTCAAAACAATGTTTCAAAACATTGTATTTAATATTTCATCTAAAGCCAGCATTTTCACACTAATTTTGTAGAATGTAGATAACTGAAACAAATAGGTTTATCCCTTTTCAGGTATCCTTGTTGGTAACAGAGGAAAAAAAAAAGTTCATACTTGGGGCCGGCCCCGTGGCTTAGCAGTTAAGTGCGTGCGCTCCGCTGCTGGCGGCCCGGCTTTGGATCCCGGGTACGCACCGCTTCTCTGGCCATGCTGAGGCCGCGTCCCACATACAGCAACTAGAAGGATGTGCAGCTATGACATACAACTATCTACTGGGGCTTTGGGGAGGGGGGGGAAGTTCATACTTATTCAGTAAATATTAACCATTAACTGTAAGTGAATTTTACTTCTGTCCTATAATCTGTGGCCAAGAATACGGAAGCAAAGCAATTCTTCATATAGGGAAAAAACCTCATACCTCCATAATCTTAACAGAATCAGAGTTGAAAATTCTATATATGAATCTAACACATCCAGAAATTGGAGCTGTAAATCATGCAAAGTAAATTTCCCAGGACAGAAGTACATTTCCTGATGCATGTATAAATTTTATCCCATGTGACTAATATGGATATACTTTAAAATTTGTAAAGAGTCATCCAAAATATTTATAGATAAAAAGTACTTATATTGATATTTCCTCAAAAGAATCTACACAGCTGGAGAATAAATGTTTCTAAACAGTATGTTCTCTTAAACTGATACCTAATTAAATAAAGCCTATAGTTATGAACCATTTAGGTAACCTCTAAGGAGGATTTTATAATTATTTTTTAATGTATCAATTAGCTACAGGGAAAAGAAACTATCAAAGTTAATTGACAGAACAAAGATAGTGTCAATATCTAAAACTACAAGCTTGCATTGTAAAAAGGGAATGTGCATGGGTGAATTTGTGGGGGGAAATTCATCATGTTCCTACCAGCAAATTTCAGTAATGTTACATAGGTTTATGATTTCAGTAGTAGACTAGATGCTGTATCTAATTAAACAGTTGTTGTCCATCTTGAGGTCTGACACTTCACAGACCTAAAAAAGATAAAAAGTACTTTTTATGAATTGGTTAAACAAAAAAAATACAGAAAAATACCTAGATTTGGTATTTTTACCAATATATACAATATTTTTACCAATATATACAAGTGTATATACAAATATATACACTTAACATGATTAGAAGTTTACTTTGAAATTTTCATGTAAATAATAAATTTGAAAACTCATAGTAGAAAATAAGTCGCTATGGATATATGACACAAATAAGAAACATTTTCAAACTAGCCATTATTAAACTTTGTCCTTTTTGCCTTTCTTACAATCCTTCTAGTTTACTAGTTATAATATTCCCGGAAGGGAAAAAATCCTAAGCATAGCTATTTATAGCACAATGTTTTAAATATATGATAATAAACAAGTACAAAACAGTCTTCAAACAGAATACCTTGTTCATAATAGATACTCAGTAAATATAAATTTATTTCAATTAGAAAACAGCCTTCACATTCAATATATAACAAATATTTGCTGTTTTATATTCTTTACAATTTTAACACAAATTATAAGAATACACAGAACATAATACAGTAAAACAAGTAATTCTCAAATTTATTCATGTGGCAGAGCAATTGGTGATCCTGTCTCTCTTTGCTGAGTACCATTCATTCCCATTAAATATTTATCAATGCCAGTAACTGTGCTGAAGACACAGAACAAGGACAGACATAGTCCCGGCCATTATGAAACTCTCAAGACCAGGAAATATATCTCTATATATGTATGTATGCATATGCACTACCACAGCCACACATCAACACACATACAAAATGGCTGTTTAGATATATTAATTTCCTACTGCTACTGTAACAAATCACCATAAACTTAGTGGCTTAAAACAAGAGAAATTTATTATCTTACAGTTCTGAGGTTAGAAGTCCAAAATGGGCCTGAGTAGGTTAAAATCAAGTAGGCAGAGCTACATTCCTTTCTGGAATCTGTTCTCTTGCCTTTTCCAGCTTCTAGAAGCTGCCCTCATTCCTTGGCTCATGGCCCCCTTCTATCTTCAAAGCCAGCAATAGCTGGTTGAGTCTTGCTCACCTCTCATCTCTCTGACACTGACTCTTCTGCTTCCTTCTTCCACATTCAGAAGAACTTTGTAATTAAATTGGGCCTACTCAGATAATCCAGGATAATCTACTTTTAGGTCATCTGAATAGCAGCCTTAATTCTGTCTGCAACCTAAATACCTCCTTGCCGTGTAACATAACATATTCACAGATTCTGAGGATTAGGATGTGGACATCTTTGGGAGGACCGTTATTCTGCCTCCCATATGCGTGAATAGTTGCTCCTCTGTTTTTCTTCAGAAACTCATCGACCACCATCCATCTCTGAAATTATATGCAAACTGTTCATATATGCACATGATTCTAGACAAACCATCTATAACTTTCAACAAATTCTCAACATTTAAGAAGCACTGGACTAGCTCATGGAACACCAGTGTTCCTTAGAAGCATAGTTTGGCAGTATCAACAATGCCAAATTTTAGATTGGCTTTTTAACGTGTATATTTTTAACTTTGATCAGAAAACTGTGATATGAGTTGAAAGTTTTTTCTTGTATTTTTTTCTCTGTGTGTTTTTAGAAGTAGTTCTAATCATCCTAATTACGCATCTTTACATTTTGCAATTATAAACATTTTTCCATGTTGGTATGCATCATTCTGTGATGATGCTAACAGTAAATCCAGTGGATTTCCACAAGTTACTCAATAATCTTACGACTATTAGACATCTCATCTCCCCCCTTTTTTTGCTATTATATTTAATACGCTGGAAGGAGCATCTTTCTGCATAGATCTTTTTCCATATTCTGGATTTATTTCACCTACACTAGATTCCTGAAATTGGAATTTGTGACAGGAAAGATATGAATATTTTTATAACCCTTTTTATATATTGCTAAATTACTTTCCAAAAGGGCGGCTGTTTGAATGTACATTTATTCACTCATACCATCGAGGTGAGGAAGGTTTTTTTTATGTCTTTGTGCATCAAAAAGATTATTCAGAGGTCATTTAAATTTTTATCAAAGTTAAGAAGTAAAAAACTTAGTTCTTCCTTAACTTTTAAATTCAACTTGAAAATCTGGTTATTCTTTGTAAAATTTAACAGCAATCACTTTTAAGAGGGCTTTTTAAGGTCCTTTAAACACTTAGCATTTAGAATTTTATATCTTCTATTTCCTTAAGTACTTACTGTTTTATTAATAAACAAAACCTCTCTGAGTACACTCTTTTAAATCTAATAAATTAAACTTATAAATACAGAGAATCTTAAGTTCTTTTAAATGTCCTAATACTTTGCACAACTATAGTTGAAAATTCTCTTATACCTTTCAAGATTAATCTCGTATATACTCTAATAGGCCTAATTTTCTTAAACATTACAAGAACTTAAAATACGTAGATCATTCCCAAGCCATAATAGTACATGCTTGATTTACAAAATCATTCTACATTTAATTTTATATCTTCTTGTGGTTAAAACTCTGACTCACTGATAAAAACTGCATCATCTCAAGCAAGTTAGGGTTGCCATTCCTGGGCACTGAAGTTAATTATCAGAGTCCCCCAAAAGGGGGGGTGATCTTACAGACATATCTCCCATATTCAAATTACATATAACCTAAGTCTTCCATCTACCACTAAGATTGTAGCTAACACTCATCACCACTTAGTTCATTTTGTGTATCTTTGGATAACTTAAGGTCATCCAATTGGATTCTCCTTATCTTTCAAGTTCTGTGACTGTAGTCGCAACACTAAAGTCATGCTAACAAATGAGATCTAATTTTTTAGGGAACAAGAGAAGCAAATGCTTTAAAAAATAGATTTGTAAGAATTATGTGATCCATCAGTCTGATAAAGACAGTCCAGTCTCTTAACAATACATGTCCTCAATTGTTGACTTAAAAAAGTAATTCAGTAACGATGAGATAGGATGGTGAAAACTTACATATCTCTTCTCTACATTTACTTTGATGTTGTGCCTTTTCAAATATTCATTAATTATTTTTTGTATTTGTTTTTCTTCTTTTGTTAACTTTATATTTGTTAACTGTTCTATTTCCTTATAAACATCTCTTTATATACTGAAGATATGAACACTTTATCTGCTTTAATGTTAAAAATATTTTTCAGTTTGTCATGTATCTTTACTATTTATACTGAATTTTTTCCTGTGTATACATTATTTGTGTAGCTACCAAACAATGTTCTCCAAGATTCAAGAGTTCAAGAGTTCAAGATTGAACTCCAAGGTTCAAGATGTTGAACCTTTTTATCATTCTACATACCTCCCTGAGTGATCTCATCCAATCCCATAGTTTAAACTACCATCTACAATTGGTCAACTAGTAAATCTATAGACAACATGCAAACCTGACCTTTCCCCTACATTCCAGACTTGTAAATCAAAAATCCAATCCTAATATCTAGTTAGCTTTAAAGTGAGGACGGGAGGATGTATTAGCCCACAGGCATCTCAAAATCAACACTGCACATATCAAAATTCATCAAACTTGTTCTGTCTTCCCGATCTCAGAAAATGGTGCCAACAGCCACTGGCTTGCCCACACCAGAAACCCAGGGGTCATGCTACAGGCCTCCTTCTCTCTCCTCTCCGTATACAAAGGCTCCTCAACCTCTTTAGTCTCAGCTTTCAGCTTTCTCCATCCTTACTTACTCTGCTCTAACAATGTGGGAATTGAATTTACTGGTCTCTCTTGTTCAGGACATTAACATATGCTCTTCCTTTGCCTAGAATGTTCTTCCTTTCTTTTTGGCCTAGCTAATTCCTAAATCTCAGCTTAACTATCTCGCTTTAGGAAGGGTTTACTTAAATCTCTAGTGTTAGGTCCCCATGGTATACGCTTTCATGGCATCCTGTATTTTTCTGTTATAGTTCTTATCACAGTTGTAGTTTGTAGATTAATAATTTAATCTTTGTTTCTCTCACTAACTACACCCTAAGGGGAGGAAGAGTGGCTGTTTGTTCACCCCTGTATGCTCAGTACCTTGCACAACACGTGATACAGAGTAGGTGCCAAATAGTTATCTGGGAATACTTACATATTAATACTGACTAAATAAATCCAATCTCTTTTATACTTCATTTCATCCCATTTTTACTTCTTTAGTTCAAGGACTCTTTATTTCTTGCCTGGATACTACAATAGCCTCTGAAAGACTCTCTACCACTGCTGTTGCATTTTCTAATCTGTTCTCTGGGACCTTGTTAAAGTGAATTTCTAAAATATAAATCTGATCCTATTACTCATTGGTTTAAGATTTTTCAACTGTGTCAATATAAAGGTGACATGAAAGGCCTTTTATGGTTTAACCTCTATCCACTTGATCAGGCTGACCTTTCTCAGTTCTTCCAAAGGCACCTAGGCAACAAACCACACAAACGACCTGAATTTTCTTGAACGTGCCAGGTTGTTTCTGACCACTCTGTTTTCTTACGCTCCAGTGATTCTGCCTAAAATGCTTTCTATGTCCTATTTCTACTCTCTCTTTTACACTGGAATAACTCCAGTCCTTTTTTTTTTTTTTGGTGAGGAAGATTAGCCCTGAGCTAACATCTATTGCCAGTCCTCCTCTTTTTGCTGAGGAAGATTAGCCCTGAGCTAACACCTGTTTCCAATCCTCCTCTTTTTGCTGAGGAAGATTGGCCCTGAGCTAACATCCATGCCCATCTTCCTCTACTTTATATGTGGGATGCCTGACATAGCATGGCTTGATAAGTGGTGCGTAGGTCTGTGCAAACCTGCAAACCCCGGGCGGCTGAAGTGGAGAGCAGGAACTTAACCACTACGCCACCAGGCCAGCCCCTACCTCCAGTCCTTTAAGGCTCCACCAAGATATCTTTCAAGACAGCTCCACCAATGTATCCTTCAAGACACAGCTCAAGTGTCACCTCCTCCTGAAAAGCTTTCCTGAGCCACCTATTTCTAACCTGGGTGAAATATTCTTCCTCTATATTTATCAAATTATAATTTTTAAAGACTTTATCTTTCTTCCCTTAGACTTTTGGGCTCCTTGCTAACAGGGACTACATATTTTTCATTTCTGTATATCCAATTCTGGTATGGACTTTGGTAAATGTTTGATTAAATCTGTGTGCCAGTATACATCAAATCCATCAAAACATACCTACCTTTGGGGAACTGGTATTCCCACTTCTGGGAAATCTCCCAATAAATAAGCAAATAAATAAGAAAGTCAATTAGGAAAGGTACATGCATAAAAATGTTCACCTCCAAATTATTTATAATTGGAAACAACCTAAATGTCCAGCAATAGAAGAATGGTAGAATCTGCTAAATGATATGTAGCAGAGTAATTTAAAATGAAGATTGTAAACATGATATAGTAACTCAGATGTTTATGATATGTTAATTGGAAAAAGACAAAGAAAACTATTTCACACTATGACCCTATAAAATTGTGTGTACAGACACTGACTAAAAGGGAACATGAAAATTGTATGAGTTGTTTGTGTGGATTGTGATTTCACTGCCTTTATTCAGAGCTTCATAAATGTTTCTATGATATCTTCTCAATTATTAGGAAAATAATTTAAAATTAAACCCATGTTATTAACATATGTGTATATATTAGTGTATGCATATTTGTACATATGTATATATGTATATATTTCCTAGCTCTGTCTCCTGAAAGGTCCAAGAAACAGAGACACCTCAGTAGCAATGAGCATATCTAGACTTGGTCTCTACTACTCTACTACCATTCTTTTTTTTTTTTTTTTTAAAGATTTTGTTTATTTTTATTTTTTCCCCCCAAAGCCCCAGTAGATAGTTGTATGTCACAGCTGCACATCCTTCTAGTTGCTGTATGTGGGATGCGGCCTCAGCATGGCCGGAGAAGCGGCGCGACCGTGCGCGCCCGGGATCCGAACTCGGGCTGCCAGCAGCAGAGCGCGCGCACTTAACCGCTAGGCCACGGGGCCGGCCCTCTACTACCATTCTTCACTAACAGGAAACAGGGCTCCTTAGAGAAAAGGCTAATTCCTGGGGCAGGGTAAGGACAAGGTAAACGTGGAACATCTTATTAGACCAGACAGTAAGGAAGTGCCCAAGAAAAATGATATAGACATATCACGAAGACATGGGACCCACACTAAAGGTGCTCCCACTCAGTAAATCTGGGACATCAAAATAATTAAATACAGACTTAAATATTTAGGGGTGAAAGGTCATGATGTATGTAACTTACCTTCAAGTGGTTCAGAAAAAGTGTACAAAATATACACATCAATATAGATAGAAAGAACACATGAAAACAAAGCTAATACAGAAATGGAAAAACATAGGAATTCATAAGTTAATGCAGATAATAAATAGATAAATAGGGGAAAAGAGAGGGCTCTTTGTTTGTAGTAGAATGCTGTGGGCTAACTATGCCTCCTGTAGAGAGAGTATTAGATTTGTTGAATCATTGTGCAGCCATCATGGTAAAATTATATCGGCAATAATGGATGCTAAATTTAAATGGGAATTTAAAGAATTTAAAATGGAATGAAGCTCAGGATATATCTTCAAATGTTTTCCCACAAATTGCTTATTAATTGCCAGCAAGAAAAAAAAACAGGAGCTATACAGTGGAAAAGTCAGGCCACGTATGGACCAGGTGATCAAAATTAACATCATCAATGAGGGAGAGATGGATATCATGTGCTTCCAGAAGTGATACCCAGAGAATGACACAATACCACCTGTGCAGTAGTTCAGCTGAGAATGCATAACCTCAGTTTAATCATGAGGAAACATCAGACAAAAACAAAATAAGGAACGTTCTATTAAAAAGGAGAGTGGAGGGAGAAGCTGTATTCTTCAAAAATGTCAAGGTCATAAAAGATAAAGAAAGGCTGTGGAAATGCTCCAAAGTAAAGGAAGCTCAAGAGTCATGACAACTCAATGTAGTACCTGACCCCAGACTGGCTCCTATACCGGAGGGGCAAATGCTAGAAGGATCAACCTACAAAACTGGGATATGGATGGTAGACTGCAGTATTTCCATGTAAATTTATGAAGTTGATAGGAAATACAGCCTCAAGTATTTAGGGGTGAAGGGTGAGGATGTATGTAACTCAAGCTTAAATGCTTCAGAAAAAAATTGTACATAAATTTACATAAATGTGGAGAGAGGCCTATGCACAAGAACAAGCAAATGATATGGGTGTTCTTTGAACTATTTTTATTTTTGCAACTTTTTGTAAATTTGAAATTATTTCCAATTAAAAAGGTTTTTTAAAATTAAGGCCACCTCAGAGAAACAAGACCAAGAAGAAAAGATACTTTAAAACCCATCTAAGCAAGTTGTTTTTAAAACATTCACCAGTGTACACTAAGTTTTCAAGTTCCTGTTCAAAATGTTTTCTTTGAGTCTTCATTCTTTCTTAAAAGATGAACAGACTATAGTTTTCACAGTTTTATCTAAATAAGTTAATATGTTGAAGCCAACATTCCATCAGTTGTAGCTTACTCATTAGAAACAGCAGGAGGGAAAAAAAGCATTGAAATTACAAGACCTCTGTTCTCCACACTACCCATATTTACCATTCGTTTGCTGGTGATTGCATTCCAGTCTCCAAGTAAAACCTCAGATTTTAAATTATGACTTCAGTTCTGCTCTAATGACAAGTAAAGAAGAGTATGCAGAGACACAAACTGGGTGTGTGGACAGGGCTAGGAATAGGGATGATTAACTCTTCACTGTACTGAAGATGAAAGAAAGCTGAAAACTTCTGCCCTAATTGAGCACAATACCTAAATGAGTTCTTTCTTCTCATATTGTACATCATCATGTGGAGTATTAAAGCTGGGGGAATGTATTCTTACTAGGTTTTTACTTGTGAATTTGATGATCTGAAGTAAAAGTGCTCTTTTTCTTTTTTTCTTTAAAATTCAACTCAGTATTTTGCACCCCCTTGTGGTCAAACATAAAATTCTTCATTTTCAAAACACCATTTTTGCAGCTGGGCTTTTTGTTAAGGCATAGGAACCATGTTACTTGATTTTGTTTTCTCCCATTTTAGTCAATCAAGAAGCTTTAATGAAGGGTTTTTATTTATTAAATAGGATTTTAAACAAAATCCTTAAGGACTTAAATCTTCTAAGTGACCTCCACATAAACTTTAGTCTGTGCAAAACAGAGATAATAATTGCACACACCTCATGAGTTATGAGGATGCAAGGGGAAAATGTATATATATGCTTAGCTGACACATAGTAGGTACTCAATAAATGTTACTATTTATCAACAACATCATGGTCACTTTAGAATTCTCTTGACAGAATACATCTAAAAGGGGGCTAGATCAAAAATTTACCCGTTCATGAAGTTCTAGTACAATCTTACAAATAAGTTCCCCAAATATACCACTTATCCAGACGTTCTCTAGCCAATTCTCCCCATAGGTATATATATATATTTTGTGTGTGTGTGTGAGGAAGACCAGCCCTGAGCTAACATCCGATGCCAATCCTCCTTTTTTTTGCTGAGGAAGATTGGCCCTGGGCTAACATCCATGCCCATCTTCCTCTACTTTATATGGGATGCCGCCACAGCATGGCTTGGCAAGCGGTGCGTTGGTGCGTGCCCGGAATCCGAACCTGCGAACCCCAGGCCGCAGAGCGTGCGCACTTAACCGCTGCGCCACAGGGCTGGCCCTCCATAGGTATATTTTTAAAGTACAAACAATACGTGTTTATCTCTGATTGACAGAACTTTGGATGGTTTTTACTTTATATATTTTAGACTGGCCTGGTCTTTTTTCCTTTAGTTTTCTTTAATAATCAGAAAAAGCAATAAAAGTATTCCATTTCCATATTTTACTCTTATGAAATAGTAAAACAAATTAATATCCTTATTCATCTGACAGAAATCATTACTCATATTTGGCAAAAATAATTTGTCAGGCTGATTTATCATTTTAAGGGGCTCTTGAACACAAATGCTAACTCCTAATGGCACTAACTGTAGTTTGATTTTTAAAACACCTCTCAAGAAGCCATTTTAAAAGATCACTGTTAATGAGTCACTCACAACAACAGCTAACATTTACTAATATACCAAGCACTGTTCAGATGTCTTTTAATATTTACATTTACATTCTTACAACAACACAATGAGGTTACTAGCATTACTCTTTTTACGAAAGATCAAACTGAGAAAAAGTAACTCATGTCGGGTCACAAAGCTAGTAAGCAACAGAGCTGAGATCCAAACCCAAGCAGTTTGGTTCCAAAGTCCACTCACTTAACCAGTGCACAAAAGTAGCATAGAGATGTGAACCAAGCATACTACTCTGCCATGTTAATTCTTGATGATCTCAAATTATTATGATCTCAAATTATTATTCTCTTCCAGTTGTACCTCAATAATGTGAACCATGCTAGCCTTCTCCCATTTCCTTAACGTTTTAGTACTTCAGGCACTTTCATATCCATTCTTATTTAACCCTCACAATGATATATGTCTTTGTACACTCAAACAGTTATGGTTCATCACAAGTTATTTTGAAAAAAGAAACTGGAAAAAACGTAGCAATACCCCAGATTTTAAACTGCTGGATTATTTAGAAAATTCATTATAACTTGGGATCAGGAAAAAACGAGTCAAAAATAATCTTAAAATTTAATCATTTAGGATCAATAGCAGTTTTTTTTTTTTTTTTTTTTTAAATTTTCATCTTAACTAGCTTGGTGGCAAGGAGGATAACTCTCCCAAGTAAATGAATGATTAAAAGAGGTTTTTAAGGAAGTGCTAAAATATTGACAACTTATCATTTATTGTCCTGTCATAGCACCTAGTTTTTGAAGGTGGACACAGATTTGCCTAGGTTTTGTGCTTCTACTTACTAATTTAAGACTTTAAGTTTCTTAATCTGAGTCTCGGGTGGCCTCGTGTAAAATGAGGATAATACTTACTTCATAGGGCTGTTGTGAGCCGTAACCAAGATCAATCTGTAAAGCGTTTATTTAGCACAGTGCCCAGGCCAGAGTATAATCAATACGTGGTATCTAGCTATTATTACTTTATCAATGCGTGGCACACGGAAACCTGTCTTTGCTAGATTCAGATCCCTTACTACCCATTAAAAAAAAAAAATCACCCTAAGTAACACCTAAAGACTGCCCATTCACCTCTCCAAAACCGAGCAGAATGCTTAAGAACAAGTAAGATGGTGACAGAAACTGGATTCGATGGAAGCGCCTTCGCAGCAGCCTAGAACCGGGAAGAAGGGCTCCAACACTTAAGTAATCCTTAACTCCAGGCAGGCGCGCGCGTGCGCGCGCGCACACGCACACACACAGAGTTGCTGAGCAGGGGAAACCACCCCTCCTGTGGGTGCTCAGGTTGGCTCCCACAGCAAGGTAGAGAAAGGCCTGGGCTCTAGAATCTGACAGATGCGGACTTATCCACGTGCTTGCTACCTGTGCTTCCTTAAGCAAATTACTTAAAGTCTCTGAGCCTGGTCTGCAAACCGAGAATAATAATAGTACCTACCTCATAAAGTTGTTCTGAGGCTTAAGTGCGATAGCTCCTGTAAAGCGTTGACGTACAGCAAGAGCTCTGCACACAGGCGGGGCTGTTTTAAGTACACGTGTATCCACATACACAGTCTCAGAGACACATGTCGTTGTTAGGAGATTAGTCACTGGCAATAAGACGTTTTTCTTTTCGCCTAAGCTGCACCCTTATTTGTTTTCCTCGAACAGTAAAATAAATGCCTATCGACTGACATGTCATCTGCGGACCCTAGGGCCCGAAGTCCCCACGGTCCCTCCACCTCTGCGGCTGAGCAAAGGAGCTGAACGCACGCGCAAAAAAAGAAGGACTGAGACTGAGGAAGCGAAGAGAGAACGGCGAACAGCAATGATTCTGCGCATGTTCTAGGCGCAGGGGTTGGGGTAGGAGTTTGCGCATGAGCAGAAGTGTCGGGCAAGCTGGAGAAGGGGTGGTTAAGAGGCGGTATTGACAGCTGTGGAGGCAGCCCGCGTTCCCGGCATGCCCCGGGGCGGCGGGGTTGGCTCTAACGAATTTGAATGAGGAGCCTCAGCGCTTTCGGCGCCATTTTCGAGTGATGCCTGATCTCATCAATCTAGCGGGAGAGACGGGGTAACCTGTCCGAGAGTATAGCGCCACTGGGACTTCGCCGAAAAATCACTAAAAAAATCGCCAAAAATTACTTCGAGCAAAGGGCAATACGCAGAGCTTCGCCAGGGTTGGCGCAGTCGGTAAGAGCCTGAAGAAGTGGCAGAGCGGGACTCGGGAGGTGGCAGTGGTGGGACCGGCAGGCGGTAGGGGGCTGCAGGGAGTGGGCACTGGGTCCGCCCTCATTTTAATCGCGAAAAAGGCGAGGAGATAGGGTTGGGGGTAATTGGGTGTCTGCAAGTGGGCGGCGGCGGGCGGAATGTGGCGGGAGCGCGGGGCGACGGGGGCGTGGGGGGAGGGGAGTTGTAGTTTGAGCGGGACGCGGACGGGCTGCGGCGGAGCGGCCGCCGCCCAGCGGATCTGTCAGCAGGACCCCCCGCCCGGGGCCGGGGCCGGGGCGCGGCGGGGCTCCGCAGGCCGCGGCTCTTTGACAGGAGGAGTGGGACGAGCGCCCCCTCCCCCACGGCCGAACCGAGCCGTCCTTTATCGCCGTTTTCCCGGCCCGCTGACGTCCGTCTGCTCCTGACAAGAAACTTGAGGTCGGCGGAAAATTGAGAACCCGGAGTAGCCGGTGCCTCCGGTCCGTGGTGGGGACAGTACCCCCCGCGGGACCCAGCCGTGTGTGTTGTCCTTGACGCTAAGGCGTGAGGTGCCCTAGGAATGTGAGTTTCCCCGCGCCGCCCTCCCGCTCCGCGCGCCTCGGTCCCGGCAGGGTAGCGCTGACCGCGTCTGGCTTTTCCAATTTGGGCAGGATGGGGCGGGGGCAGGCTTTTGAGGTTTTAGCGGGCTCCTAGGAAAGATGCTGGACTTTCGCTTTTTGCTCGGGATTTTGGTCATTTGCTCTCACGGTCTTGTCCTTTCTTGGGGGGCGGGGGGTGTTCTTGGGTGAGATGAAAGACGGGGCTTCGAGCTTGTGATTGCCTTCTCCGAGTCGCACTTTTCTTAGAAGACTTTTTCCTTCTCCAGTCTTTGAAACATGTCGCAAGGAAAAAAGCAATCTGTGAAACTATTGATGTTTTCCTCCCGAAAAGTCTTTTTACCCGGACAACTTAACGGTAATTTTGCAATCCCCACCTTTTCTTGGGAACTCTCTTGACTCTGAAGCAGAGGGAAGAGTGCTGTTATTTGTCTTTCCCTTTGGTGATTTTTTTTTTAAGCTCATAGTTTCTACCAATTCTTACTCGACAACTCTTCAATGATTTGAGCCAGTGACGGCTTTAAGTAATACTTTATAGATAATGGCCTTTGTAAAAATTCCTTATTAAAGAATATATTGGATCTTGAATCCTTTTCTGCGCTGGAGGCACCACTAGATTAACCCTTTGCTGGTGTGTTTTGCGTGTGGGACGCGCGGCTCTGGGCTGCGAATATGCAGGAGATGGTTTTTGCAGCTACTATTCAATTGTTCGCAAAGAGGAATAACGCTTTCTGGGAACCGCAATCACACACTCTGTAGGACCGCCTGCCTAAAGAGTTTTTCCCCCTGGAATTGATGTAACGATTGATTGATTTCTTACTTCTATAAAGACTGGAGGACCCGCCCTCACTTAGACTCTTTCTCCGAGGAGAATAGGAGAGCGCAATGTGATGTTTTTCAAATTGTCTCTAACGGAGCTCCCAAAACACCGGACTTGTTACCCCCTGATTGGCTGGAAGGAAGCGGGACTGGGGGGTTTGAATGTTGAACACCAGATTACAATTCTGGACTTTCCGAAAAATTATACTTTTAGAAAACCACGGAAATAGTTACGAAACGTTAAGACAGGGAGTTTAAAAAAAAAAACTGGTGTTTAATATTTTTTTTCTTTCATAAAGGACTTTCGAGTGGTTTTGAAATGTATATTAAAAGTAAAACTGAGGAGGCAATTTTCGCAAAATTGTTATTCTGCTGGCTGAAATTACAAGACTTTTATATATTTGTCCCTGTTCTCTACTGGTTAAAAACTGACTGTAGGATTTAGGTTTTTTATTCCTTTGACAGAAATTTTTCATATTAAGCTACATATGTTTGTTAGATGCAGATGACAGGAGAATTGTTTTATTTCGACGAAAAGAAACTTTAATTTTCTTAATGTTAAGAATGAGCTTTTCCACATTTTCCATAAAAAATGGATATATTTTAAAAGCTTTTCACATCTAATTTGAAATGTATAGGTTTAGCTAATTAAGCCATTGCAGTGGCCTTAAAACTTTATTTACAAGAAATTTATGTTGCTTAATTTAGACAATACAACAGGTAAGTACGTACAGGTGCGTATATGTGATTTCATTCCTTTGATAAATTCATTATGAAGAAAGATATTGCATACCACAGTGTAGGTGTGTTGTTTTATTTGGTTGGTTTTCAGTTGATTTTTGTTTAATGTTTCTTGAGACAGCCGTCAATATATTTCTATTTATTACCAAGCTTGTCATTCCATTTAATTGCATCTTGATAAAAGGCGGGTGTGGTTTTCAAAGAAAATCGGTAAACTCACTGATAAACGAGATAGCTGTAGATGCTTTCTAAAAGATCTTTAATTTAATAAGAATCTATATCCTTTTATGAGTAGTAGTTGAAATTTTGAAACTTATAGTTTGTATTCTCACATTAGGTCAAAGATGCATTGTTAGAAAATATTCAAATGAAAAAAATCCTACGACTTTTATAAATCTCCATAGAGCTGTAAATATGATTTATATTAATAAGTGGAATAGCAGAGTTTATAAATCATACTATTTTGTATTGCCTTCATAACAAGAATTGCAATTACAGAACCTATGTTTATTACCTTTTTTCAAAGCTATTTATTTTGAGAATGTCATAAAAAGTGCTAATTATCCTCTCTATAAAATTTGATTTAATGAAATTGTAGGGGACCCCATTTCTATTTTAAATGTAATTTTACCTACGATACCAGAACTAGTGGGTTTTGCTTTTTTACTGGTTGTTTTGTTTTTTGTGTTTTAATTTTCATTCAGATTATTATGTGACTTGGAGAGTTTTGAGGGTGGGGTGGGGGAAGGCTTTAAATTCCACCAGGCTGGTTAAATTTAACCATATTTTTTTTAGTGCTTTGGTTAATGGGGTTTTTTTGTTTGTTTTTGGGGGTGATGGGTGAAGGATTGTTTTTGTTTAATAAGCCATTTTTAAAAGAAATGCAAGATTCCTTTATTTTAAATACTACACTTAAACATTGAGAACACACTAGCGCCTAAATAAAATCCACAACATTCAAAATATTTTCCCTTTTATGTGATGCTAGATAAGAGGAAAATTTTGGTTTTAGATTTGTGGGCATGCAGGTGTGAGTTCCAACAGATATATTTATATTATTATTATGTATAGTATCCATATTTCTCTGCAGAAATGGATAATTCCAAATTATTTTCTATTCTATTGTAAAGCCTAGAAAAGTCATATATTACCACAGGAAAACAGTGGTGGGGAAAGGTGTTGCTACAGTAGCTCAACTCTTTTTAAAGCTGTGTTTACATATTGTGGGGGAGAGGGAACTAGAGAAGGTAAGGTATCAATCTTCCTGGTAGCATTGATTTTTATGCGTTTGCCCTTTATACTGTTTTTAAAAATCCAAATAAAAGTGCAATTTTAGACTTTGTTTTAATGTTGTTTACTTGTCTTAGTTGTACATTTACGAAATGTAGCCTCAGGTGTTTGTATGTGACACTGCATTTTTTTCTAATCAGATTAATATCACTTTTAACGTTTATCAAGAACGAGAGCTAAGGATGAAAATTTCAAAATAGCTTTTATATTCTGGGTCCCTTGTTTCATCATGCTTTGTGTACTACGTTTTTGTTTGGTTTTCGTTTTGTGGAGACTTACATATATTTTTATTTCTACTTAATTATTGGTATGTAGTAATTATTCAGAATGTCACAAAATACTTCAATCCAGAAATATTAGTCAATTAATTTGGTTTACATAAAGAAAAAAAAATGCCCAGAGAGTGTATTAGATATTTCCTGTGCCTAATACATAGCTTTCTCCAATTAAAAAATCAATTAGAGTATAAATTTACACAGTACTTTGAAATTTTATTTTATAAAAATTTGTCTCTTTTATTTTAAAAAATTACTGGCCTAAAATTGGCTCTTGTCTTTTTTTTTCTTTTGTTTAATGAAGCTTAATAATCCCCACATTGATTTCTTTTTAACCCTTTTTTAAAAGAAACAGATTATTGGTCTGATTATAACTAGAAAACACATCTTAGAATTGTCATATTAGAGTATTAGTGTACATGTAGTTTTCTTTTTTTCTTTTAATTCAGCAAACTTAGAAACACTATGTGCCAGGCAACTAATTATGGCATGTAATTAGGACTCAAACTATGACTTGCTAAAATTTGGTAGCCCCAAATCTCCTAAGATCAAAGGAAATCAGTAATAAACTACCATTTTCTTTCAAATAAGTGTCGAAAATGAGATTAAGCTGTTTTTGCATTTAATTTTTACAAGTGACAGTATTAGAACTTTAAAGTCGTGATTGTCTTAATATTATGAGTAACATCAAATTTAGAATATCACGTTACTAATATGTGTTTATATAATTGTCTGATTATTTGCATGTACAAATGACTGTAGAGCCTTCCTATAAATATTACTTTCTGGTAGGGAAATGATTTTCTTTTGCCTTTTTTTTCCCTTGCCTGTCTTAGAGATGCTTTAAATGATCTTCTTTTTAGAAAGACAAATTTAAAATATTGGAATTGATATTAAATATATATAATGAATTTTTATTCTTAATATTTCTTATCAAATTATGAGAAGTTTAATATGCTTTTGTTTAATCCTGTCTTATTTCACGAAAGAATCTTTGCACTGGACAGACTTGTGGTGTGTTCTAAGTATAAATAATAAGCTGTATTTTGTAACAGATTTGAGTTTTACTATTGCAAGGTTTTTTACATCATCTTTTTTTAATCGTACACATTTGGTTTAATATTTGTCTTATAGCCAAACCTCTTTTGTTTTTTATTATCTAGTACTTTTTGTTTCTCTACTATTTAAAAACTTAACATTTGGCATGGAGTACACAATTTTAAAATCTGTGGTTTTTTAAGTTGATACCTTAATTTTCAGAGTGCTCAAGTATAGAAACCTTTGTCTATATCTTTTGAGGAAGACTATATAGAATGATTTTATTTTTTAAAATGTTATGGTGTTTGGGTTGGTGTTTGTGAGTTATGTATGTGTGTTTTTTGTCATTAAACAATCAAATATTTGGTGGCAGAGTAATAAAGGTTTTTTTGGTTTTCATTTCTTTTCCTAAGCTATTCTTAAAGTGGAAAACTCAGAGCATTATGGTTCATATATAGTACCTTATAAACCTTTGGTAATTTAACAATTTAATATTTTTATGTAGTTGACTGCCACTAAATCATTAAGATTCAGGTGAAACAAATGAAAAAGCCACTTATATACATTTGGTTACACCACCTTTACTTGGAAACATTTAAAAAACATTGGCCCAATAGTTATCCATTTATTACTTACAAATATTTTAATTTGTTTAAAAAGTAAATTCTAAATTTTATTCTGTTAGAACTGTAATGTCCAAAAATATTTGGAAATATCAGTATTATTGTTCACTCAGGCATGGCAAAAGATGAAAGTTGAAAATAATGGTAATTTCTGTTATCATTAAAACGTTTGATAATTTGGGGAAAAAGGTAGTTAAAAATTTGTCCCTATCCCTTGAGTAATTTTTAAACTGTGGATTTTATGAGTTTTAGAAGCACAAACTATATTTCTGATATTTTCTTTATGGATTCCCTTTTACCAGTCCTCCTACACCTACCTACATGCACGCGCGCGCGCGCGCACACACACACACATACACACACACACACACACACACACACACAGTCATCTACACTGCTTTGAAAATGAATGCCCTAAGGAGAAATGAAAGCAGAAACATATTAATCTGATTTGTTTGAAGAGGCTTCGGATGATAAAGCATATCACAGGTGTTTCTAATCAAGTTATTTCTATTTAAAAAACATTATTTTCAAGTTAGGGTTTCTTTGAACATAGGCAAGATTGGGGTCAGTTTGAAGACCTTACCTCTGTGCTCAGGGATCAGCTGTGGAACTGCAGGAGGCGGAAATCTGTTGAGTGTCTTCATGCTATAATACATGACATTTTTATTGCAGGTTTTGACCTTTAGGAGAGAGCCAATTCTGGAGAACAACCTAACTTCTTTGATTGAACACTCACATAATGCATTGGAACATGATAGGAGATTAAGGTATACTAATGAATTTTAAAAGCATATAATTTTATATCTTTGCGATAAAATTGGGCTAGGCACTTGGTAAAGTTAGAACTTTTAAATGAGCTAAAATCAGTAAAGATTTATGAAAAGACAGAAATCATCCTGTGAAAGTGGCCAAGGTTGAGTTCTCTTGCTTATTAAAACTCCACATTTTTTTATATAGTTGATGTTCTCATCATCTTGTATTACGTCCAACTCCAACTGAATTTATTCTAAAAATAAGTACATATAGTGATTATTCTTTTTTCTTCTTAAGGTTGTTATTACAGTGTTATATGTAAAAGAATTAAATAGTGGACTTTTCATCTTATAAAATGGAAGATTTAAATCAAATGAAATTTGATGCTTGGCTGTTTGACAGGTTTAGTGATAGGTAGAGCCTACGAAATTAGATAAGATTAATGAGAATATTTTAAGAGAATTTAAGAGTATTCCAAGTACTGTCCTAACCAAAAGTGGCAATTTGGTTGAAACTGAAAAACCCACTTTCTTAAGCAGAAACTAGTATCTTACTCATAGGTACTCTGAGTAAAATATTTAAATTGTTCATATCAAAAGTTGCAAACTATATAAAAATAAATTGTAGAATGCCAAAACGTCAGTGACTTATTGTTTTTACCTCCAGAATTCCTTATCACAGAACTACTTTTCTAGCATATTTATTTTCTTTGATTTTTATAGCTTTAGTTGAAAATTTCAGATACCTAGCTAATAAATTTTTTGATTGTTTTCTAAATGGTAATCTGGTATAATGAAAATGAACTTATTGAACAGTATTACTAAGTATTACTTGGTTAATTTTTGCATAGTAAAGTATTAATCACATGGTGAAGTATTAACCATAATATATTTTTTAAAAAACTATTTGCTAAATAAAATGAGGTTTACTAAAATATAACATACTACAGTTTTTTCTTTAAATTTTTTTTCACCTAAAAATATTGACTCTGTATACTTAAGATATAGGAAGTCAGAAAGGTTTGTTTTCTTGAGAAAAGTGTAATTTAGTCTTAAGAGTGTAGTGTAATTATCATGGTCATAGAACTGCTTTTGTCTTTAAATAATGTTAAAATGTTTTTAAAGCAAATTCTCAGATGTATGTTTAAGAATGTTTGAACATTAAGATCTTTTCAAAATACTAAAACACTAACATTAGATATTTCTGTATTATTAGATGTTAGATGATAGATAATCCAGGAATGTGAATCCATTAACAGTTAAGGTTAAATAAGATGTTAAAATTTAGTAGAAATCAGTTTAATATAAGGGTGAAGTTCAGGTGTTGGTGTTATTATATTCTAAGGTGGTTGTTGGAGATAAATACAAGGTATAGACTGTCCTCATAACTTTGATTTGAGAGTGTTATAAAAAAGCAGCTCAGTTTGAATAGGATGAAAATGAATACAGTTTTTTCCTAACTTAACCAGTGTTTTCCAGGTTAGAGACCATTAAGATGAAAAGTGAAAAATATGGTTTCTGAGTGTTTGAAAAAAAATCCACGTTCAGTTTATCACTTTCAATCCAGATATCTTTACACACAGACTTAATGAGTTAAATGGGGGAAGAGAGACAGCTTTTGAGTTTATATTGTAGATAAAGACATAAATCCACAGAGTTGTTCCTAATTTAGAGAGTTTATGATTAGTGATCTTTGAAGTTGTCAAAACTTACTGTTTGGGCACAAATATTTAGCATCATAAAATTATCCTCTCTTTAGCTATATACTGGCCTATAAACTTCCAAATATTTAGCTTAGTAAATAATTTAACATCTAAAAGAATCAATGCAGATATTTATTAACAGTTTTCTTGTATTTGGTCAGTTCTTACAGGGTGAGAAACTTTAACCTAATTAGTAGTAGCTGTTATTTTAGAAGAGAGGTTAATAAGGGCTTTTACTGCTATGTGTGATTGGCTATCCTTTAACTACCCTTAAAGGACATTTCGTAAGGATTTTAGCTGTTTTAAATTTGCAAACCTGATTATCTATATCTAACTAAGCTTTGATATGTAGTTCAATATGTCAGAATTTGGGGGAAAGGATTTATTGTGTTATCTTTTTTTTCAGTGACAGATTTATATCTTATTTGTGCAAGATTTATATTTTTGTTTAAATGCATTTTCAGGGTTAAATAACATTAATTTTCAGGAAAAATTCTTAATTGTTCCTAAAATACAGTTATACTGCCAGTGTTCCTGTTTGATTGAAATAGTTATCCTTAGTGGGGAAAGAATATTTGGATAAACTAGAATAGAGGTAATTTAACATATCTACGTATGAAGAGACTTGAAATTATTCATTATTTGTCATTGATGTATAATGCTAGTTTATAAGGACAATTTACATTTTAAGGAATTTGTCAGCTCTAACAACTTTCTTTAGTAGAGGTGTTATAGTGTCACTGAGAATTCATTAAAGAGTAGATACAATTAACTTTCTTAAATTTTTTTCAAATGTTTGTTTGAAGCAGTTTTGTATGTGTATTTTATGTGTTTTTTCTTGACTAGCAAATCTTTAATCTATTTCTGTTTTTCTTCAAATAAAATCAAATGCATCAGAATTGTATTTTCTAATAAGCATTTTCAAAAGGCAATATTTAATTAATGTAAGGATTTAAATTTTTTATTAAATATCATTTTGAAGTAGAATTTCAGTTCTCATCACCACAAACCACACTTTTGATATTTCATTAACATATATGATTTGACTTAGTTTTACTTTCCTATTTTCATGGTTAGTCACTTTGAAGAGAAACAAACATGCAGCATGTTTCAAATGTAGTTGCTGAGACATTAATCTGCTGGTTAATAGCTTATTAATTTATTACTGTTTCCAAATGTCTTAATTTTTAAGAATCCATCTTTGATATTTGCTGTTAGTCTTTCTTATTGTATAGCTTTCATACTAAATAAATATATTTAGTAATTTTGTAGCCCTGTGATCCTCAGAATTATCTTTTATTTTTAATATTAGCGTTACTTACTTATTCAATTTTGATAAAAATATTGAGTTTTTTCTTTTTTTTTTTTTTTAGAAAATATTTGAATTTTAAAGATTACTACATTTTATACTTTTATTTTAATAAGTCTCAAACCTAGCCTTCTTTGACTGGATATTATTTAAACTTATCAGTCAATTCTAACATTTTAAAAAATAATTCATAAATGTCCTAATTTTCCTGACTTTTTAAATATTTTTTCAGAATCAAAAATCGCTTAAGGTATTAAAAGATAAGAATTGCATTTAAATTTAAAGTTAGGAGTCAATAAATAGCATCACATTTAAATTGAAAGAAAGTTTGACAGAACAGATATTTCTATATCTGTTACTTATCAATTGATATTATGTACTTACTAAGTTTTCAGCTTTGTATTACGCATTTAAAGTAGATCAATTACATGTGGAAATTTTTTTTTTAATAGTTGGAAGTATTGTAAAAACTTTATGGGCTAAAATCTTATTTCTTTGCTAAGAGTGTCTCATGTCAAACATATGGTGGTGATTAGATACATGGAACCTGGGAGCCTGGAGCTTTTTATAAGCAAAATATAATTTCATTTCTTGATGAAAGTTTAGATACTTATTTTCCAGGAGAATAGCTAGGGAAGATATATTCTTTATGAATTCACACTGAACCTGGTTAAAACTCTTCTGAGAATTTCAATAATTGAGCAGTTAAGTCTAAACTAGGAGCTGAAGATCATAACATGTCATTAATTTTTTTCCTTAGATGCATTATAGATTCCCTTTCTAATCAAAACATCAATTTTATCTTTTCTTCTCTCTTCATCCCACTTTTTAAAGAAAAAATTCCTTCTTAAATAATTTTATCATGTAGTGATGTAAGCAGACTGGCTAGTTAGGTGGAACTGAACCATTTTTTCCTCTGTGTGTTAGCTGCATATGCTTTTCTCTGCCTGCTGCTTCAGCAGCAGCAGCAGCAGCAACAGTGAATAAACAAGTATCACCACAGCCCTTGTTCTTGTCTCTTACAGCTGGGAGCAGGGGCTGGGAGATTGCTGCTGCTTGTCAGCTGTTGTACAGAATAGCATCGAAATGCAATAATGGTGGCCAAAGGAGCCTGAACCCACTGGCTTTTACAGACCAGGTGGGAAGGGCCCAACTGTCAGTGTAACCCATATATATTATAATGAATAATTGTTTGACAAAAAGGTATTTTTTTCCTCAAAGCAGCATAAAGAGAACAGTAGATGCTTATAGTTCTTAGACTCTTCTTATTTTTTAGTATTTACTCTCTGGTTTTAGTTCATTTAATTTTTATTCAGTTAATTCTATCTGTTTGAATGGAAAACTGTCTTGCTTCTGGAAATATGTATGGTATGTTTCATTTTTTCACTTTTAAGCTGGTAGACTGGAAAAAATTATTAATAATTAGTTGCTGATAACACAAATTAGGTGATATATTGAGGAAAGAAAAGTTGACTGTGGCCACACAGGAGTGTTTCTTTCACTTTTGGGCCATATTCTGAGCCCATATTTTCTTTGTTTTATAGCCTAGTCTAAACAAGGCCAAATTCTTGTTGATTTCACTATAACTAAAAAGAACAATACCCTATACTACTTAGTGCTGTATTATAACTAAAGACAAAGCAGACTGCAGGTAGAAACTCTTAAGTCTACTTTTTCTCACTACTAAAATAATGTCTTGTATCTGAACTTTATATCTGGAATGTTCAGATTATTCTAAATCTTTTGGAAATAAGACTTGGTAATTTCAAATAATATAGAAGAGTGTTTTTGATTTTTATGATTTGAATTTGCACAGATTTGGATAACCTAAATATCTGTACATTTTTCTCTTTTGTATTAAATAATCCTAATAGGTTGTAGTTATAGGGAAGTGAATATTGGATTTCTATTAAAGTTCTGATTTCGTTTGTAGCATTGTTGGTGGAAAACTACAAATGACATTTTATTTTAGTGTATAAACCTAATGTCCCAATTTAAAGTCTGACATTTGCAATAGCATTCTTTTAGAAAAATAACCATAGATTTTCCCGTGGTCAGTTTCATTAAAATCACAACTAATCACTTCCACTCTTAATGTTTTCCCTTACCAATCACAGTAAACTTAGAATATTAGTTCCCTGCTAATATTGCAAAAAAATGCTTTTTTGTAGTATGTGCTTAGCTATCTGAAATAATAAATGAGCCCACAACCTGATTTAACATTGTGAAGTCAAACGTACTAATCATAAATTGAGATTACTTTCTTTTTGCTAATACTAGAGTGTTTTCTTTAATATGTTGATGTAATTTAACAGATAACATATTAATTACTGTTTCCTACCCTTAACCAAAAAGTGAGTTACGTAATTCTGTGTATGGAAAATACCTTGTTTTTGCTACTAATTACTGTGTAAAGTGTCTATGGACCACCTGTACCGGAATAACCTAGAAGAAAGCATTTTTCCAGACCCGCTGAATCAGAATCTCTGGAGCTGGGTCTCAGGAATTTGTGTTTTTTACAAGCCCTGACTTTTTTGAGAAGTACCACATGTGAGAAGCACTGCCCAAAATGAAATGGGAGAGGATTCTTCACACCAATAAAGCATTTACATTTTCTGCTTTTTTTTCCTCTTTGGTCATCAAAGATTTAAGCTCAATAACTAATTATGAATCTTATAATTTCTGTCACAGTAGTTCTAGATTAAGTCTTGGTACTGCCTCAATCATATGAGGAAAATCTATGTTATGAAAGCTTTATTTTTGTGCAAGTACTTTGGGCCAAATTTTAGTCTATTCTGTTTGTTTGGAACATTTAGTATACCTTGGTTGGTATACTACACTTGGTGAAAACAGAAGGAATTGATCACTTTAGAATTTTTTAAATTTTCATTTAGATAGTAGCTATTTTTTCTTAAATGTACTTCCAGGTTCTGGAGAAAATACAGAAAGGGGAAGTTTTCATGTGCTGCTGTGGGACCATTTGGCAATATCCTAGTAAAGTTGAAGATGTACATAGGCTTGAACCCAACAATTCCATTCCTAGATGTTCTAGATAAATGTGTGAAAAATAAAAACTTGTTTATTTTTTACTTTTATATTTCATATTTATATTTTATTTTTAATAGGAAAAAAACAATGTAAATGTTAAGCAACAGGAGAAAGGCAAATTGTGACGTAGTCATATGATGAACTATTTATTATACTGCTATTAAAGTGTGAGCTATGTCTATCATCATAGATGAATGTCTTCAGCAAAAAAAAGTTGCAAAAGGTTATACACAGTATGATAACATTTATATAAAAGATATGTGGTATAATAACATTTATATAAAGCTTGAAAGCAATGATGTACATTGTTTTAAATACTTGAATTTGTAGTAATGGTGTAAAAGCATACATAGGAAATAAATACCAAATTCAGGATTATGATTGTATCTTAGGAGAGGGGGGAATGGGATCAGGGTAGAGTACAAAAGGGACTCAACTATATGTTTACTCTTTTTTCTTAAAAAATATAAATAAAGCAAAGTAAGCATGGCAGAATAATAGAATTCAATACAGCTGGATTGGAGGCCCAGGGGTGGGATATGGGGATTCATTTTGATAGTCTCTTGATTTTTTTTTCCTGCGGATTTTAAGTGTTTATTTTTTCAAATAAATGAAAAAAATGTGCTGTCCTTTTTTTGGTGAAGATATTCTGCAATAAGATGTACACTTGGAATGCTCCATTAAGAGCATGGATGGGTGTATTCCATTCTTTCTATTCTATGCCTTATAGTAAGTGCTTAACCATTAGTTGGTGTAAAAACTACAACTTATAATGATGGCCCACAGAAATCAAACATTCTGACCAACTTAAGTTACTAGGATATTTAAAAATTTTTTTATTTTTAAAGATGAGCTATAATGTTCCCTTCCTTTGCATACTGGCTTTTAATCCTTCCTACTCTTGTAAGTAAAGGACAACCATGGAAACAATTTCTCTTTTCTTATCACTACTCTTTCATTTCCTCGTTAATTCAGGTAATTTCACAACTATATTTTCTTTTGTTTTGGTCATAGATTATAGCATATTGTTTTCAGAGATTTCTTTATGCATTTTAAAGAAATGCGCCAACTTAAGCTTTGTATTTATACTGTATTACAATAGAATTCTTAGAATTGGGCAATATATGGCTTTTTAGATTTTGCAGTAGTATACATGTTGTATGTATTACATATACAGAAAAACAGATTGGTCAATATTGAGGTATGATCTTGAATTTATCTTAAAATATCTGCCATTGTGTCATGTCCCCTAGAAGTTCAGTGTGCTCCAAGTTAGGCATTTAAGTATGAGTTTTAGTTACACTTAACAGATTTGACTTTTAAATTTCGAGAAGGTAATAGTAATAGAAAAATGAATTTAAAAAACTAGTGATAATACTCTGGACTGAAATATATATATGCTGCTGCTAGGTGTTAATAATCTGATTGTTCTGTGCTGTATAAGGATCAGAAGAGTGATTGTCAACCTCAGTTGAAGATTTTCTAATTTATATAATGGGTTCAAATTTTTAAAGTCTTCACTCTTATCTTTTTCCTAGGTTTAATAATGATAAAATGAAGACTATAATAAAACAGCCCCCTACTTAGCCCAGCAATTCTTACCTTGTAAGTATTAACTCACTGTCCCCCTACCATTGCCATAAAAAGTTACTATTTGGTGTCATGCTTTGCTATATTTCTCAATTTGTTTTCTACCATCCTAGAATAACAACTTTCTAACCTCCCCTTCCCCCCTACACGTTAAAGTTTGGTATTAATTTAATCCAATTTAGAGCAAGAATAATGCCATTGCCTTGGGTAAGTTTTCTATTTTGGAAATTATTTACAGCCAGACCCTATCATCTCTAAATCTGAGAATCACAAATTTAAGCCCTTTTCCTTCAAAGGAATTTACAAATAAGTAATGGTCTTTTTTTATCATTATTATTCAGGTTTATTGACAGTTATTTTATGGTTTTATAAATTAGAAGTATCCTCTTCACTTGAGAAATAGTTTTTTCATTTATTTGTTTTTACATTTCATTAGATTACACTTCAGACTTCTTTGTGAGGTGCTTAAAATTTAGCTGTTAAACTTCAGGAGGGAGAAACATAGGAAGGCAGTCCCCTTTCCTTCTTTGTATGTATACCCATGCACACCTCTTTCTTAGAATAAGAAACATTTTTATCATGATTCATTTAACTTTTGAGAAACTTGTAAATTCTAAGGGAATAATTCTAACAAGTTAGCTGAAATTTTCGTATATCATATCCCTAGAAAAACTCTCAAATCAAAGTCATGGTAAATGCATAAAATACTTATTTCCCTAAAAGTATTTGAGACCCTAAAATCAATTACCAAAAAGATTAATTTTCGTCTATTCCTTGAGCTAAATGGACATCTCTAAATAAAAGAACTCGAGGGTAACTGTTTCTGTTCTTGATGTTGAGGGATGGCCCTGTTTAAATGAAAACTTAGTGCTTCAGATGCTTCTCTTACATTATCTCATACAATTACATTAGTGACCCAGTAAGTAATGTGTATATGTCGAGGAGTGACCTTATGATCATAGAACATCAGCCATTGAACAATAAGTAGTTTTTAGGGCAGAAATCAATTAAATATTGAAAACTTTTAACAATGAGCCAGTTTGAAGAGTAGTAGCCAAATGCTACAGGTCACTTCTTTTTCTGACTTTTTCCCTTTATATTTTTGTCTCTAGAAAACTAGAATGGAAACATTTGCAAATCCCCAAAGAATCCTATATAATCCAGGCTTGGGTTTCTTAATTGGTCCCTTGAAAGCTAGCTCAGCTTTTTTTCAACTTAACTCTTAGAAAAAAATCTTTTCTATTGGTATTACACTCGTACTGTAGACTGGAGGACAGTCCACTTTTCAAAAAGAAATAGATATCATTTAACCTCTAACAGATTTATAAGCACAGATAACGTCACATTCTTAACCTTATTTCATCTCCTTTATAAATTTCTAAGCAAACAGCCTTTCTTGGATACTCTCCAGCCTCTTTTAAACATAGGTCATTTGGTGTATTTCATAGTTGGAATGCTTTCTGTTGTCCATTCTAGGTAGTGTGCCTGGAGTTTCCTTTAATCTTAGGTACTTAAAATGGTGATGTTTCCAATTAAATAATACTCAGAAAAATAGGTACATAGTAACAGTAATCAGTGATTCTGTATGATTTTGTGTGTATCCCCTCTTCTCTCATTTTTTAATGTTTGTTTAATGCCATTCGTTCTTTAAGATAGGGATTTTTTTCTAAAGTTATTTACTTGTGGAATGTGGATGTTCCAGAAGTTGTGGAATATTGGTGTTCCCTATATTTGATGCTGTCAAAATTAAATAACAGCAGTGTTTTGGCGTTCATTTTTACAAATTGAATAAAGAGACAAAATATTTTTCAAGTTTGTTTTTCAATTTAAAGCCCTTAAACTTTTGTTGCTTAACATAAAACATTCAGAAATAGTCATTTTCTTTCCTCTTTTCCCACTTTTTCTTTTTTAAGCTATGTTTTGATTTTTCACATTGCATTTTTGGATACATACACTTAAATTACATATTTCTGTTATGTGAATTTAAAATAACTAAATATATCATTTGGTACTAAATAAAATAACATCTTTAGGTGCATTGTCAGCAGTTAAGATCATTGCTTCTAAAAAAAATCTGCAACAACAAAAATCTTAAGACATTGACTTTATAAGTAGAAAACAGAAGATAAAACAGAAAATTCACCATTCAATGCTGTCAGTGTTGGTAGTCCTGTAAACAGAAGTGATGGAGACACATTACTTTGTAATTCAGGAGACTTATTAAATTTGCTTGCTATAAAGAGCTAGGCTAGTAAAAAGAAATGACAAAAACTATTTCTCATGTTGAACTGATTATCAAGGTAAATTTTAGAAATGTTATTAAGTTAGCAATAGAATAGCAATGGCATATCATCATACCATTCTAGAAAATATTGTCAATTCTTGAATTATAAATATTGTAAACATAGGACTGACTGAAAGTACTGAAAATAAAATCAGAATGTTGTAGTCAGTAGGGTAGTAAGTAATCAATATAGCAAATGATAAAAAATCTGTTTTCAATAAAAATATAAAGCTTTTGGTACGAATCACTAGATATAGCTGAAAATTCTCCTACTTTTAATTTATTTGTGATGGAAATTTACTCTTGTATAAATTGCTGTCTACCTGTGCCACTCATGTGGAAATTTTAATTATCTTGAATAATTTCATAATGTGAATGTTTCTGGGAGAAAGATTTGTGCCAAAATAGAAAAAAATAAATTGCTCTTTTGGTACTTGGATTGGTAGTAAAGGGTGTTATAATCCAAAGCAGAGAAATTTATAAGGGTGCTAGGTACTGTCAGCATTTGGTGGTAAAGAAGGCTTTGCAAACTTTCTGATGTGATCACTTGATACTAATTTAGTAAATATATCAAATCTAGGCTCTTAAAGCTATATATTCTATAATTTATGAACATAGAGCAGGGTCACAATATGCTACAGCCGTTTTTTAGACATTGTTAAAATAGCTGCTATTTTTGAGAATTAGACAATGTTTAATCAAACACCAGGTGTTCCTGTCCTCAAAGTCTTATGTGTTTGGCATAAATGTGTTTAACAGAATGATTGAGTTAAATTTGAGCCTTTATGTTTAAGGCAAGGCTGTGTTTCTGCTCCCAACAAAATTGTAGCCCTAAAATTTGAATTTTAGTGCCAAAATTATAGAAAGGGGGTGGATTCATTGTTTTCCCACCCTGAACAACTTCTCAGTTCAAGATGAATGATTCAAAGAATAATAGAGAATTTCTTGTTTATGAAGTTACTTTGGATGTTTTCCTAGGAAAATGAAAACAAGGCAGAGTTAGTGCAGGCCTTGATTTCAATAAAAAATAAACATACAAATATAGTGAACTCTGGTGTAATAGGGATTTCAAGTTCTAGACGTAAAGACAATAGGTGACATCCCCAGACTGTTCTGTGCAGTCTTGCCCTTTGCCACTACCTGTTTGTCTGAAATTTGAATTTTCATCATTATCTCCATGTAAAAACAGGAATAAATTGAATGCAGAATTGAAATAAATATATGTCCAGTTGTCAGCAATCACCCTTGACTTTTTGCCTAGACTGTCAGTTTCACTCTTCCTGTTATAGCCAATAAATAAATTTATTAAAATTTTTTTTATTTGTTTTCTTTAATTTGGCTCTTCAAGTTGTTTCTTTTTGCCCATGGTATTTGGTGCCCTATAGTCAGAACTTAAAATTGGCAATTTGTCCTCCAAATCCTTAACAAGACAGCTTAGTAAAATACACTGAGTTTTTCTAAAAGTCAATTATTAAATTGATCTGTATTCATTTTATTGTAGCCTCAGAATATTAGAATTAGAACCATAATAAATAAACTTTTCCATAATGTTATAAATTACATTTATGTCAGTAGTAATTGATAGAAAATAAAATTCTCAGAAGAGAGCAGGTGTCAGTTTAGTATATAACTTCATCCTTTGGCCCTAGGTATATCTTGTACAATAGTTTTTATGTCTTTTTCTTTAGGCTGAACATAGTCAAGTCCTTCCACTGGTTCTCATAGTATGAATTCTAGACCATTAGTATCCTTGATATTCCACTTTGGATCTGCTACATTTTGTCAGTATTCCTTTTACAACATTGTATATAGAACTGAACCCAATATACTCAATGTGGTTTGAGGTACAAAATACCGTGCATCTTTTATGAATAAGATACTTCTGTTAATGCAGCCTGATTCTACTAACTTTCTCTTTGTCATCAACACTGTTGGTTCATGTTGAATTTCAGTCCACTGAAACCCTAAATTTGTCAGAAGTGTGTTTCAAATCCTACTGTAAATTTAGATTCAGCAGGCGTTTATTGAATGCCTATTCACTACTAGATGCGCTTATTAAAGTTTAAGATTGTACAGACAATCTTAACAGGGCTATGACGAAGGCATGAATAGGCCCATTTTACAAAGAGGAAACTGAGGCTCCATGTACTAAAATAACTTAACCAAGATAAGGATTCATAAGGAACAGAGCCAGGATTCCATCTTGGGTCTTCTGGCTTCAAATTCACTGTTCTATATGATTGCTGCCTCAATAAATTATTTCTTTTGCTTATTATATTGATAAAGTTAGAAATGCAGACATTGACCAGTGAATTCTTTTTTACTTAGGATGATTTTAGAGCTTAGGAGACATGCCTAGGATTTTTTTAATGTCTTTGTTAAATGCAATAATGCCTTATGTAAACAAGATGACCTGAAATTAGAGAAGTGTAGGATAGTAAATATGCCTAAACAAAAATGTTAATGGAAACAAAATTAGAGTTGTAAATCATTTATAAGGAGGTGAGGGGAAAAATCATTAATTTATGTAAAATTTGTGTCATTTATATTGTATATTAAAAATTTTATTAAATCTGTTACCTAATATAAAAAGAAAACTAATTTAAGGTATTTAAAGATTCCCATTTACTCGGATTCATGTTCAAGTTGACTTCTTAAGCAAGACATTCACTTATTTTGTCTCACCTGTCAATGAGTATTTTTTTCTTATAAGATCATAAGAATGAAAAGTTTGATGTATATCAAAAGCCAGTAGAGATCATTAAGAGCCCACAGGACAGAATATAAACCACCAGATTTGGAAATAAGACTATTGTATAAAGATAAAGAACAAGAACTGAATGGTTCTGTTTTCTGATTTTTTTTTTTAATAGCTCTGTTTTTTTGGTTCTGTGTCTGGCCATTAGGGTTCTTTCCATATCTAGTTAGGGAAAATGGCTTTTCTCTTAGCCAGCAACCTTGGAAGCAGAGATTGAAGGGATGGAGGCACTATGGTGTTTCCAGTGGACTGAGATATAAGAGTTGAGAAATGGCCTGGGCCATACCAGGAGGCATTGCCACGTTTGAATGGAGGACAGGTATGAAATAATGAAACCAATTATCTGCTCAGCACAGTACTTAATACTGAGAATAATTGTCTATATTCAAAGGTTCTTAGGAATGGACAGTTTAATATCAGCTAGAAAGGTTATCCACTGGAGAAGATAGACTTTAATTGTCCTTAAAACTAGGGATAAAAGGAAAGGAGATTAGCCTCCAGCAGTAGCTTCAGTGAAGATTCAGAGATCAGGTAGAAATATACAGCTTAGGGGAGGAAAGAACTGGAAAACAATTTATTATAAGCATCTCAGTTCTTCCAGGAGCCTTGAAGAATCCCTCAGTGGGAGAGGATAATCACTATACTAAAATGATGAGTAATTTTTTTTTTTTTTGCGAGGAAGATTGGCCCTGAGCTAACATCTGTTGCCAATCTTCCTCTTTTTGCTTGAGGAAGCTTGTCCCTGAGCTAACATCTGTGCCAGCGTTCCTCTATTTTCTGTATATGGGATGCTGCGACAGCATGACTTGATGAACGGGGATCTGAACCCGCGAACCCCAGGCCACTGAAGCGGAGCACGCGAACCCAACCACTACACCACCAGGCCACCCCATGAGTAATTTTTTGTTCCACTTGCTACTTATGTGGTGGCCATAGTAGCATCACTGCTTGATCAATCTTTTCTCCACTCATAGATACTTCATATGCTTCTCTAGCTTATAGGGACCCTTTTTTCCAAAATATATAACCACTAACCACTATACTTCTAACACACTAATAAAATTAATAATAATAATATCTAGTTCCTGTTAAAATTCCTGATTATTTCCAAAAGGTCCTCATACTGCATTTGGTTGTCACATCTTTTAAAAGAGACCTTTTCCTTGCAATGGTAGAGTGTTTTCATTGGAGAGAAGTAGGAAATACTGGATAGGTCCTGATTATACAGACCTTGATATTAGGGCAGAGAAGTAGAGACTCTACTTAGGAAACCACAAATATATTCTTGAATGTATGAATATTAGGAAGTTTTATTAATTGACTAAAGATAGGAAGTCCAGCTGAAATGCAATTGTAGGTATAAGGTATTTAGACCTAGTTTTAAGGTATGAAATTAAGAATGGCAAAAAAATTGATAAACTGAGATCTCAAAGAATCAGTTGGGTGTAAAGAGAGAATAGCAAAGGACAAGTATCCATAATTTAAGTGCAAAAGAAGAATGTATCTAAGAAGAAAAAACATGTTAATATAAATAGCATATTTATTTATGTTCTTATCAAACCTTTTGTATTACATTTCTTAGCTGATATGGTATATTTGTAACTTATTCATATCTAGAAAGTAGAGAAAGGTCATCAAAAATTAACTCAAAAAATATAAATGTTTAGCTTCTAAGTAGTTTAACTTTGTATGTAAGGAAACTATTGTTAGGGAATCTAATAATAAAATAACATATTTTGGGAGCTTATATATATAGCCTGACTTTCCTGGAATAAACTTAGTTGAAATCCACTTGACACACAGTTTCTAAGTAATCATTCATTGGTTAATTTCTCCATCAGAAAAACTCCAGGGAGTGTAGAAACGGTACTTTATAGTCACTTAAACTCAAAAACTAGGTTTTTGGATGATAAAACAGGTTTTTGGATTATATCTGAATATTATTTTATCGCATGCCTGTTTGCAACACTGATTTTAGATGTATCTTCTCTAGTTAATATGATTTTTTTGTTTTCAAGCATTTGTATCCAAAAACCAGTAAGTAAAAGAAAAGCAAATTTTAATCTATTGTCTGAATTTTATATATTTGGACATTTCATAAAACTTTCAATTTCTTAATAAGGTAATGAAAAAATTACCATGTTTAGTGAAATTGTCATGCAGTTTGGTTAGACCCCATAATTTAAGCCTTTGCTTAATGATAGTAAAGAAGGACTAATTTTAAATTTTTTCCAGGTATAATATCAACATATCATACCACTCATGTAATATTCCACTGTCCTGAGCAAGAACAGTCATTCTGTGGTGGTCAGCTCCTTAGAGGCTTGTATGCAGAATTTGAACCATCCTTGAAGAAAGTAATTGCTATTATAAATTGTGTTGATTCCAGATTAAAAGTAAAATTAAGTTATTTGAAAAATCTAAAGTAATGTAGTGACACATAAAGGATGTGTCTAAATAACAAAGCAGCAGCAATATTTTCATGCCATATATTAGCATCTGAATATCCCTATCATGTGACAGTGGAAAGAGTCTATAGATTCAAAGAAATGTTGAGTTTAAAATAACCCCTTCTTGAAGGCATAAAACCTACTTTGGCAGCCCCAAAGTAGAAGATCATTATAAGTGAGAAGAAAAAAATCAAAGCTTACCAGACTAGGAGATTGTTGTTGCTGTTGAACACAGGTAAAGAGAGATGTACCTTCTCCCTCTGGCTGAAATTGCTCCACTGTAATCTTTTGATTTATTAATACATTTAAATCAAGAATTTTCATAGTTTTCTGGATTGTGGAAATAAATTTTCTCTAATAGTTTAAATTTATCAGGCTTTCAAACAGAAAGCAGTTATTTTTTATCTCAGTTAAAAGTAGGAAAAAAATCTTCCCCTAAGGTGTTTATTAAAACATTAGTGATAAAATTGCAGTATTGTCATAGAAAGTAATAATCTTTAAGAGAAGAAATTCAGATGAGAGAAATTATAGCATGTTTGCTGAGAGGAATGATCCAATAGAGAGGAAAATTAAAGATACAGAGGAGAGTGCTGGAGGAATATCCTTAAGTAAGCAAGAGAGGATAAAATCTAGTATACAAGGGAAGAGATCGGTCTTATGAACAGTAATTGTTCATAATACAGAGAAGGAAGAGTTACATGGGCACAGGTACATGAGGGTAGATAGATGAGGTGGGAGTTGGAGAAAATCTCTGCTGATAGCTTTGTTTTCTGAGTGAAGGTGAGGATGAAAGGGGAGATATTGGAAGTTTGAAAGGAGAGAAGAGATACCTATCTGATGTTTTTCTAGAAGGATGAGAGAATGAATGGACCAAGGTTGCCAGACAGCTCTTGAACCAATTTCAGGTATAAGAGATTTATAGAGTAAAATTATTTCTGTTCACACATGACATGATCCTATATGTAGAAAACTGTTGATTCCACACACACAAAAAATCCCTGTTAATAACTAATAAGCAAATTCAGCAAAGTTGCAGGATTCAAAATCAACACTCAAAAATAGTTGCATCTAGGCGCTAACATGCACAATCCAAAAAGGAAATTAAGAAAATTCCATTTACAGTAGCATCAAAAAGAATAAAATGCTGAGGAATAAAATTAACCAAGATGATGAGAGACTTATACACTGCAAACTACAAAATATTGCTAAAAGAAGTTAAAGATGACACAAATAAATGGAAAGACATCCCTTGTTCATGTATCGGGAGTCTTAATATTGTTAAGATCACAGTACTACCCAAAGTGATCTACAGATTCAATGCAATCGCTATCAGAATTCCAGTGACATTTTTTGCAGAAATAGAAAAACTCATCCTAAAATTCATATGGAATCTCAGGTGACACCAAATAGCAAAAACAATCTTGAAAAAGGAAAACAAAGTTGGAGATCTCACACTTCCTGATTTCAAAACTTAATACAAAGCCATGGTAATCCAACCGTGTGGTACTGGCATAAAGACAGACATAGAGACCAATGGAATAGACTAGAGAGCCCAGAAATAAACCCTTTCATATATGTTCAAATGATTTTCAACAAGTGTGCCAAGACCATTCAATGGGAAAAGGACAGTCTTTTCAACAGGTGGTGTTGGGAAAACTGGATATCCACATACAAAAGAATGAAGCTGGACATTTACCTCACACCATATACAAAAATTAACTTAAAATAAATCAAAGACCTAAACATAAGAACTAAAACTATAAAACTCTTAGAAGAAAATATAGGGGGAAAGCTTCATGACATTGGACCTAGCAATGATTTCTTGGGTATGACACCAAAAGCACAGGCAACAACAACAACAAAAAGATAAATTGGACTTCATCAAAATTTAAAACTTTTGTGCATCAAAGGACACTACCAACAGAGTAAAAAGGCAACCTATAGAATGGGAGAAAATATAATTTGCAAATCATATATCTGATGAGAGATTAATATCCAGAATATATTAAGGACTCCTATAACTTAACAAAAAACAAACAACCCAGTTAAAAAATGAGCAAAGGACTTGAATCAACATTTCTCCAAAAAAGATAAAAATGGGCAATAAACACAAGAAAAGATCCTCAACATCACTAATCATTAGGTAAATGAAAATCAAAACCACAGTGAGATACCACTTCATGCCTATTAGGATGGCTATTATCGGAAAAAAACAGAAAATAAGTGTTGGCGAGGATGTGGAGAAATTAGAACACTTGTGCATTGCTGATGGAAGTGTAAAATGGTATAGTCACTGTGGAAGACAGTACGGCAATTCCTCAAAAAATTAAAAATAGTATTACCATATGATTCATTGATACCACTTTTGGGTATATACCCAAAAGAACTGAAAGCAGGACTCAAACATATTTGTATACCATGTTCATAGCAGCATTAATTATAATAACCAAATGATCACAACAACCTAAATGACAAATAAATGGATAAACAAAATATAGTATATACACAAAATTGAATACTACTTAGCCATCAAAAGGAAAGAGTCTGATATGTGCAACAATATGGATAAACTTTGAAAAAGTTATGCTAAGTGAAATAAGTCAGATGCAAAACGACAAATATTGTATGATTCCATGTATATGAGATACCTAGAATAGGCAGATTCATGGAGATAGAAAGTAGAATGGTGCTTTCCAGGGGCTGAGGGGATGGGGAGAAATGGGCAGTTAGTATTTAATGGGTACAGTTTCAGTTGATCTAGATGAAAAGGTTCTAGAGATTGAGGGTGGTGATGGTTGCATAACAATGTGAAGGACTTAATGCTACAGAACTGTATACTTTAAAATGGTAAAATTTATGTATATTTAACCACAATTTTTAAAAATATAATAATAAATGAAGACAGTCTTAATGTAAAGTGTTTCAAAAAAAGATTTATAAAATTGACTTTGCATTTTGCACTGTTCACATTACTTTCTTTCAAGTTTGGCACACTTGGCTTAGTTTAAAATAGACTTAGCAAAAGAAAAAAAAAGAAGAATTGGAATTGAAATGATCCAGTTGATTTCTTCTTGATTTTGAAATAATCATTCATTTGATTTTGGAATAATCATTTAATGTATATGTCTACTATGCAGGAACAAAGAACAATATGTAGTCTTGAACAGTTATTTATTTGTTTCATGATTTTGTGTCTTATAATTTAAATTATTTTAAATTCTTTCTGAGCAAGAATTGTATCTGTTTGGTACACTAGTGTACTGACTCATGTAACAATTGAGACAGTGCCTTGCGCATAGTAGGTCTTCAATAAAATATTTGTTAAATGAAAAAATGTGTGTATATATATTTTTTGTATATTTGAAAATGTCATGTTTACATTTTTGTCTGGAAAGTGGGTTTGAGGGAGGAGGGTAGCCTCAAGGACAGTTCCTTAACATCATTGACCAATACAAATATGTGTTATGTATTTCTCAAGTCATTGCAGATTTATTTTGGTTTTATATTAAAAGTTGTGCAGCAACTTGAAACAGTCATAGAGTAGTATGTGAAACATGGGTTGCTCAGATAGGAGATGAGCTACATATATATATATATATATATATATATATATATATATATTTTTTTTTTTTTGTGAGGCGATCAGCCCTGTGCTAACATCTGCCAGTCCTCCTCTTTTTTTGCTGAGGAAGACGGCCCTGGGCTAACATCTGTGCCCATCTTCCTCCACTTTATATGGGACGCCGCCACAGCATGGCTTGCCAAGCAGTGCGTCGGTGCGCGCCCGGGATCCGAACCAGCGAACCCCGGGCCGCCGCAGCGGAGCGCGCGCACCCAACCGCTTGCGCCACCGGGCCGGCCCTACATATATTTTTTAATGGGAAAATATTCACAATTAATGTGGACTATATGACAGTTGTGCTTTGTATAAACAATTAGATTATTAGAAGGGAGGGGCAAATTTCAATGCACATCACCTCATTCTGTATTGTAGTATTGAAGTATTGTAGCTTTAGCATAACCATTTTGATGATGAGAAAACTGGGGCAAAAGAGCTTCTCAAGGCTTGAGCTAGAATGGTGGCAATTTTCTGGTATCTTTTAGAAAGAGAAGTAATTTCATTCCTATGTCTAAGTAAGTGGAAACTGTTCAGGAGTATACTTACTTGCCTGGTGAAGAGTGGAGACAAGTAGGGGATAGGAAGATCAAGAGCCACAGGATTCTTGTTTTATTTCTCATCTCTGGGTACAAACACCTTTCTAAGACATCATATTCTCAAATTACTTCTTATAATAAATTGATATCTAATTCTAACAGTAACTTCTAATAGGGAAATAAATGTTGAGTGTAAAATAATATTCAGATTTTTTAAAAATATAAATTATCTAGGAGAAAATTGGTTTGTTTTGGGTCTTTTGCATATTTTTACTTTATTTAGTATTAAAATATTGTACAACTTCTAGTCTTTTCCGTTAAAAGTATATTTGCATTTTGCTAGCTTAAATTTATTGAAACTTAGCTCTTGTGTATCATTTCTTATTTTTCCCTTGACATGAAGTCTTACCTACTTGATGAAGATATCTTTTGAAAGGTGTACTGCAAGGAATGAAATGCTATTTGTAAATTATGCTTTTACCAAGGTAAAGACCAAATTTTATGAATTCACTTTTTGTTTGTAAAAGGAAAAACTAACTTCATATATTTAATACATTCAAAAGTTTGATTAAATATTTAACTGTATTGACTTATTAAGTTGACCCAGGAAAAAAATGCTTTTCTTTTCCTCATATTATACATCTTTGTGTTCCTAACTTATAACAAAGTGCTTAGCCCATAGTAGGCTTTCCTTAAATTTTTGATGTAGAAATAAGTTTTATTATGCTACTTAAAAGCTTCTAAGAAAGAACTAATTATACATACTATGTCAATGTTAGAATCTTTAAATATGGATTTTTTACTGTCTTTACCCTCTTTTTTTCTAAAAGAAAACTTTTTTTGTATCTTTAGGTGCTAATCTGTGTTTAAAAAAACAAAACCTTGGAGTAAAGTAGCAGCACATAATGGTTTGTGGATTTTGAAAAGGTGCAGGCCATATTGTGCTGCCTCAAAAATACAAGGATCTGATCTTCTGAAGAAAATATATTTCTTTTTATTCATAGCTCTTATGATAGCAATGTCAGCAGTGCCTTAGCAGCACGTAAATATTGGCGTTAAGGTTATAAAATTATCTCCAGTATTAACTGTGCTGCTGAAGTAAGGTTGGCCATACTCTACAGTCGTATTTTAATATGTATTAATATTACTGATGTATTTTCAGTTTTATTGACGATATAGTTTCAGTATTATTGATAATCTTGTTATGTTTAGTATGATTCTATGAAAATAAGTTAGTATACTAACTTTTCAGATGTATTGAGTATATTAAAATAGTATAATTGCAATTTAATAATTGTGTTGAATGTCATTAAGAGTTTATTGAAAGAGATTATACAGCATCAAATAAATTTAATGCACATTTATATTCAATGTAAACATTCAGATTTACTTAAGATAAAAGAGAAATATTAGTTTTCCATTTGTTGCTGTAGTAAAAAGAAATTAAAGATATTTGTTTATCTCCAATAAATGTACATTATAAAATACACATTTTGAACAGAACTTAGAAGACAATTTTTAGTAATGGTTCTAAATATTTTTTTATAAGGGAAGGGGGAAAGTATCAAAACATGTGAATTAAATTTCTGAAATCCTGTATCTCAAAGTGCACTTAATCATAACTTTAAAGGTAGGAAAGACCTTAACAGATGACCAGCCCATTTGTTGGGTAGCTCAGGAAACAGAAACTAAAATTAATTTGCTACACATGACAGATTAGGATCTTAATCCTATGGCTTCTAACTTTATCATATTGTTTTTTCTTGTTTTTATTAAAAATTTTTTTAAATCCTTAGCTGAAGATTTTTCTTTGACAACTCAAAAATATGAAGGCCTTGTTTGCTTTTTTTATATCCAATATTTAACTTCAGTGTTACGCCAAAAATTACTATTGTAGTTATTTTATAGATGCAAATACAGTCAAAATTTTTAACTTAATTAAAATTTGAAGGAAAACGTTTTCTTTACCTTTTATTCCTTATTTGTTGATATTTTATTGTCATTAAACTAAAAATTGATGTTCAGGATAAGATGAGTGTGTTTGTGTAGTGTACCATACTTCTGGTCTTATTTCCTACAAGGAATGTCTTACCCTTTTCAATTATAACTGAGCAGAAAATCTACAAAATAAAAGCAGTTCGTTTGTTCTTTTTTTTTTTTTTTTGAGGAAGATTGGCCCTGCACTAGCATCTGTTGCCAGTCTTCCTCTTTTTTCTTCCCAAAGCCCCAGTTCATAGTTGTGTATCATAGTTGTAGAGTTATAGCTCTTCTATATGGGACGCCACCTCAGCATGGCTTGATGAGTGGTGAGTAGGACCTCGCCCAGGATCCAAACCTGTGAACCCTGGGCCACCGAAGCTGAACACACGACCTTAACTGCTATGCCACCAGGCCAGCCCCCAAAAGCAGTTCTTAATCATTTCCAATTATAATTGTCTATTTTGGAAACCCTAAAAGTATTTCAGATGTAATTTAAGGAATTGTATTTGAGGATCTAAAAAGAAAATATTTTATAAGACAAAGCTCTCATTTTTAAGGACAATCTCATGTTTTTCCCAGCAAAAATTTTTTCCCAAAATAAGGAAGCAATGTACCATATATATGGTGGCTAGAATTAAATGCCAGCTTTTACATGGAAATAATATTGCTGTGGTGCTTTTAAAAACCGTTCATCATGCTCTTAACCTGTTTCCTTTATTTCATTTCAACCGTTTTATTAAAGACTGTAACAAATACATGATAATTTTTGGTTCCACTAAAAATATTCCGGCATCTAACACATAGAGGCTTAGAAATATTTATTGAATGAATTGCAAAGTTTGTCCAATATTTTCCAGAACAACCCAGGAGTTAGATTTCTTTTTTGTCTTTGTTTTCCTAAATGTATTTGAAGTCAGATTTTAGAAAATTATATTTAGTCTAATCTGCCTTCTAAATGACAGAGAGAAAACCTGTATTTTACATTTACTAGGTGAATCTTTATGTCTAGGTGCTCCAGAAGTGAAGACAGACCATTGGGGCTATTATGGCTAGATGAAAACTTTTCTTGTATTAATCCTAAGACTAGATTAAAGAAAAATTGAAATACTGGAGGAGTAAGAAAATGTAGAAAAAATGTTGCATTGAAATTTATTGTAACTGTATGCAGCTTCTTTCCAGTCTCATATTAGAGAAGAGGAAATAGCCTGTCAATAACTAATGAAATGCACATTTAAGTAACTCAATAGGACTGGAAGTTTTATTCGTAAGAGTTAATATACTTCCATCTTTGTGTAATTTTGAAACACATAAAAAGAAAATAGTAAAATAAAAGTTATAGCCTTTAATGTTAATTTTTTTGCATATGTGTGAGGAAGATCGGCCCTGAGCTAACATCTGCCAATCCTCCTCTTTTTGCTGAGGAAGACTGGCCCTGGGCTAACATCCATGCCTATCTTCCTCCACTTTATATGGGACGCCGCCACAGCATGGCTTGACAGGCAGTGCGTCGGTGCACGCCCAGGATCCGAACCGGTGAACCCTGGGCCGCCACAGCGAAGCGCGCGCACTTAACCGCTTGCGCCACCAGGCTGGCCCCGGTTTAATGTTAATCTTAATTTGGCTTTTTATTTTTCAAAGAAGAAATAGTTATATAGGGGTGTATATTAAATTTCATTTTTTCCATCTTCTTTGGGGAAAAAATCCTAATCTTTTTCATTCAGGGTTCTTTTTAAGTTGATGCCAAATAATTCCAATATCAGGCATCTTAAATCTGTTACTTGGAGCGTGGATTGAGTTTAGAGCTAACTCAGAGGACTTCAGGCAAGTACCCAGGAGGTAGTGATAGGAATATTTTAATAGTTCAGCAATTCGGTTTGCATCCTATATTCAAATACAAATCTCTTCAGATCACACATATTGATATGTAATAGTAGATTTGAAAATTTGCCCATAGACTAAATTCTGTATTTAACAGTAAAGATTTTCTTCCATCACTTATATGTCCTTTTGATTGTTATAGAATTATAGGTGTTTTTAAGCCAGTAAGTAATCATTATTGATACAGGCTCAGGTTAGCCATAATTGGATTAGCAAGATTATACTTTCATAGACGATGCTAAGTTAATGTATTTATTTATTTAGAAATTGACATTCTAAATCAAATTTTTTTTTTCCTTTTGCAGGTGGATATTACTATCCCTTATTCATGGAAAAAGTTTTATTCTAAGTGTTGTTCTCATTGAGTATTAAAAAAAAGGAGAAAAATTAATGTCCTAAACTTTTGAGATAGATTTGGCTCTAGTAAGTATTGAGACATACTGCTTGCATATCTGGGAGAAGAAATGAGACTATTATCAGTACATTTCCAGCTAAAAATTTTTATTTTCTTATCTCGTATCAAGGGACTTCTTACAATTTCTGTTTTATTACTAATAACTCGAGCTCCTTTAATGCAAAATTAACTCCTCTACCAGAAATTTAAGAATTTATGTTCTTTGTTTATTTGTAAAATATATCCCACAGATTTCTGATGTCTTTTTTTTTTTTTTAGGCTATATGCAATGAAGAAAATGTTGGCAAAATAAATAATTTTAAACCTTTTATGTTAAAATTACTGTGCAAAATGACAAGTTAGTCGCTGTTTTTTTGTCTTTAATATATTGAAATTAAATTCAACATTTATAATTTCTATTTGGGTCTATTTCTTGATTATTAATACATTGAATTCAACGCAAAAACTTCATGAGTAATACACTTAGATTAGCATATTGATGAGCGCAGTTCCCCCTTAATTCTGTGAGACTTTGCATAATCTGATATTTATTATTACTTGTAATTGGACTTCTGTGTTTTAAAGAAATGTAAACTGCCTGGAGAATCTTGTTATTGTTTATATTTATCTTATGCTATAGGGTTAGATTTTGTTTGAGAAATTGTGCTGAGAAAAAAAAAATTTTAAGCCACTTTTACACTAAATGTTCCTGAATTTAATTAACTTGTTATTAAAAGTAGTTTATATGTCTTTGTTTCATAATTTAACCATTTAGCATGGATTATTCTATTAAAGAATATCTTAAGGAAATGGTAGAAACTTTAAATCACTCCAGAGTTTGCTTATTTCCACATCTTATTATTTTATAGTTTGGGAATGATTATATTTATGGAAGTAACATTTGTAAGTTCTTATAGTACCATTAAAATTTTTTTTCTCTTTGGACTTAATGCATATGATGATAAACTATAGAGTAATTTATTTTTTTTTAGTTTCCATGTTATCAGTTAAAAATACCCTTGAAGCAATGAAGTGTAGAGTATTTGTTGTCCCATAGTATAAGTCAAGAAAGTTTAAGTACATCATTTCTTAAGAGAATTTGTAAATTTTAACATAGTCTGTGCAGATTTTTATACTAATTTATTTATATTTTCATGAATGTCTTTTCTGGCAGTGTGAAAATACTAATGTTTGACAAGGAGCATTAAAAATAGATTTAAGAGGCTGGCGCGGTGGCATAGTGGTTAAGTTCTCGCCCTCTGCTTCAGCGGCCCAGAGTTCTCGGGTTTGGATCCCGGGCGCAGACCTTTGCACCACTTATCAAGCCATGCTGTGGCGGCATCCCATGTAAAGTAGAGGAAGATGGGCACGGATGTTAGCCCGGGGTCAGTCTTCCTCAGCAAAAAGAGGATTGGCGACGGATGTTAGCTCAGGGCTAATATTCCTCACCAAATAAAAAATAGATTTAAAACATTTATATATAAAGAGAGTGGTACAAATTTATTTATTCTACTATTTAGCTGCTGAGAATCAGCATTGAACAAAACAGATAAATTTCAGCCCTCGTGGAGCTTACAATCTTGGGAGTGAGGCATCAGTAATAGAATAGACAAAACACTGATACGGTACTATATGTGGTATGTCAGATGGTGATAAGTTCTATGGAGAAAAATAAAGCAAGAGAGGTGGAAGGGATGGGATTAAGGTGTTTGGAAGGCAGGAGAGGTATGCTTTTAAATAGTATGGTCAGAAAATGCCTCACAAAGATGACATTTGAACAGAGACCTAAAAAACGATATGGGAGCAAACCATTAAGAGCCTTTCAGGCAGATGAAATAGCAACTACGAAGACTTTGAGCATTTTTGGTCTGTACAAGGAACAGCAAGGAGGTCTAGGTGGCTATGATCAAATATACAAGAGGTGAATCGTAGCTCATAGGATCAAAGAGTTTATAGGGGCCAGATCTTATGGCTGTTTAAGCTTTTATCTTAATCTACAGATTTAATTTTCCATACTTCTTTAAGAGAACCTTGACAGTTGTATTTGCCTCAGCCTATTTGACCTTTGTAGATAGAACAGATTATTTTTATGAATCTGACTCAAGGTTAGAGCCTTCATCTGAGACCATTTAGAATGTAAACGAAATGTTTAAATGGTTGGTTAATAGGTATATGTGTGATGATCAGGTTTTTACGATTTGTGCTTTGATGACTCTGAAATTGTTTTTTACTTAATCATTTTAGCAAGTCAAAGCTAATGGCTCCAAGAGACACTCTGAACTTGTTCATGTTTATCATTTACCCAAACGAACCACAATTATCTTTGACTCCTCCATTCTTGGAATTCCTGCCATAGTGAAATACTTCATTATTTCTCACTTATTCCTATTCTGCAGTGTCATAGCTGAAGAGTTCTTTGCCTGTAATTATTTTATCCACTGTGGTATGTCCCACTAATTTTCCTAAAACACTGCTTTTGCTTATAGTATAAAATGCAAACTCCTTAGCTTGTACCTCATGATCTTGCCCCAACCTTCTTATGTTTTTCCATTTTTCTTCAAGTGAACTGATCCTGAGCCATCCATTTTTCTGTCCCCATGCCTTTATTTATGCTATTTCACACCCCAGTTCTCTCTCAACTAATTACTGTACATTTTTAAAAATCAGGCCAAACTTCTCACGTGTGCTAAATTTTTCCTGATTTTAACAGTCTGGCATTATCCCTCTTTTGCATGGTATGAACAATCTCTATCTGTAGTTCTTATCCCTTTTCTCTAACTTAACATACCTGAGGGACATAACACTTCTATCATTAATTGCACCTCATTTCTTCATACATATTAACCTTTTAAGTGTACTAGCAATATGAATAAAAATTAAAAATTTGAGAAACAAAATGAAGGAAAGCAAGTGGACTAAGATATCCAGAACTTCAAAACACCAGCCTAAATATCAGGTCTCAAAGTTCAAATATTAATTTTATGCTGACAAGTGATATAGTTGGTTTTTTTCCTCGGTTATATGAAAAGCTATATATATCACACATAGTAGAGTGTGGACCAGCCATAATATATTTCAAGGATTTTAGCACAGTAAAAGAATAATAGGGGCCGGCCCGGTGGCGTAGCGGTTAAGTGTGCGCGCTCTGCTTCGCCGGCCCAGAGTTCGCAGGTTCAGATCCCGGACGCACACCAACGCACTGCTTGTCAAGCCATGCTGTGGCAGCGTCCCATATAAAGTAGAGGAAGATGGGCACGGATGTTAGCCCAGGGCCAATCTTCCTCAGCAAAAAGAGGAGGATTGGCATCGGATGTTAGTCAGGACTAATCTTCCTCACCAAAAAAAAAAAAAAAAGAATAATAAATTATCGATTTCAATTTTCTAATATTGTAAAAGCAATTGATAAATATGCTCTTTTAAGAAATAATCCATCTGTGTATTATAGTGTGTTTATAATATTAAAAGATTGGAAGAGTTTTTAAAGTGTCCAATAATAAAAGGCTGATTAAATAACATGCTGAGTGGAAAGCTATTTAAAATAATATAAGGAATATTTAATGAGCTAGAAAGTTGTTCACGATTAAGTGGAAAAGTTTACCAAATTGTATGAACAGATTCATTAGAAGAATACATTTGCTAAACTGTTGTTATTATTGGTTTACTATGGGTGTCAGATAAATCTTATTAGGGTGAGGGAGTGGATCTTATTTCTTGATTATAAATAAGTATATATGATTTTTGTGAGTGGGGGGAAAGTTTGTTTTTTGAAAAGGAGAGAGAGAAATCCTTGAAAAATAAAAACAATTATTTGAAACAGCCTTACCACCACAAAATCACCCTCTTTGGAAATCTGTAAATGGAAATCCTACTGGGTTCAGGAACTTTAGACGTGACAATGAAGAATTGTCTATCATGGGAAGAATTGAACAGATAATTTCAAAAATCACATCATTTTAAAGTCAGCTTTAGGGAAGCAATCTACTCTGTGTTCTCAAAGGAGTGTTGAAAAGGAATTCAAGAATCACTTCTTGAATTCTGTTGAGAGGTTTTGCTGTCATTTGTCCACTCTTCCAGCCCCCAGCACCTCAAAAGGTAAGTGTAAGAAAAGGAGTAGATAATCTATTTTAATTTTGAAACTATATTAATGAACTATGTAAAGAAAAGCAAATCTGGCTTATTTTATAGATATAAATATTTAATAGCACAATGAAACTGACTTTCAGATCTAAAAATTAAGGATTTTTCTGTTTAAAAAGTTTGTTTTAATTTTTCCTAGCATAAAAGTAATACATAGGCATAGAAACCTCAGAAAAGGCAAAAAATTCTATTTAAAAATCACATTTTTACCATCCAATGGCAACTACTATGATTAGCTTTATATTATTTCTTTCTAGTGGCATAGTTGTATTAGCAAATTTATTTCTTAATCCAATTCATAACTATGCCAGGGACTGGAAAGAGCATCTCCTTCTAGAGAAGAGATACGGGATATGCTTCTGGCTCAGAAATTTTTTCTTTACATTTATCTAAAATATACCTTAAAAATACCACTAATTTTATAATTTATTCCATAATGTTTTATTGTAAAATGCTTAAAATTTTTAATTTTTTGTCTCAAGATATTTTAGTAAATTTGAGAATATGAGAAGATGAATCTTGTTTACCCTGTGGCTTCCTCTACCACATCTGTATGTTATCCCCAAGGGTACCTTTCCGTAGTGTAAGAAGCATTCTGAGGCAAGGGAGGTCACTGAAGGGATTTAAGCAGGAGAGTAAGAAAAACAACTACTGAAATAAAATGTATATACTGCTCAAGATTTGTTCAGAGAGAGAAGTCGAAGACTGGTATGTTAATTAGGAGTTAAGTTTCTTCTTTTGTACCCCAATAATCACATCAAATTGATCAAAAAGCTGAGCTGTTCTAAAATTGTGGAATTCACATTTGATATTCAAAAAACATTTACTGATAGTTTTGGACGTTTCACTTCAAACATATGGCTATGGTTATCAAAATGTAAACATGATAAATATATAAATTCATAGCGTATGACTTACGGTGCTCATTTAGAATATAAGCAAAAATGGTATGTCTCAATCTATTTTTCTCACATGCTAATGTTTTATAATTTAACTAAAACTCTTGAAGAACAGTAGTAGTTTAATTTAGAAAGACAGGTTTAGAATCTGAAAACAACTTGGCCAATAAAGAAACTACATTATTTGGGACACTAAAAATCTGAATCTATCTGAGGGGAGGAGTTTTTATCACCAAAACAGGCCCATGGTACAGATTTCAAGTCAGACCGTCTGTTACGCTACTTTTGTCAGCATTTTAGTGAGTATTGCATCCTTTGAAGAAATAGGAAAAATACCCAAAAGTAAAGCCTCAGGTCCATAGTAGTTAAGCTGTCATGCCATTTTTTAAATTAGTGGTACTTAGATGTGTTTACCTCTAAAACTCAAGGAATTGGGAGCTTTAAAAAATGATGCCTTATTCTTTCTGGAAAGTTCTACATAGTTATACTCTTCAGGAAAAACTTGTGATGATTTTACAATACTTCCCATATTCATTAATAACTAAATTCCAAAAAAGAAAAAAGAGAATTCCTTCAATGTACTCTTCCTCATTTTCAGCAATACCAGATGGTCTTGGTTTTTGGATAGCCAAATTGGATAATTTAATTTGGAGTTTAGGTAAAGGTTCAACAAATTTCAAAACTAGCATGAAAATTCATTTTTTCAGGTTAACCTATTGCTATATGCTAATAAACACTTGTTCCCCCAAACCGTTGTTGATTAGAAGTCTTGGTGTGTAGGGCTCATGTCAGGCCACATGTAGAGTATGGATGTGAACCAACTAGAAGGCATTCAGAGAACTGAAAAAATATGAGGTGTTCAAATGTCATAAGGAGTGGTTGAAGGTATTGAGAAGCTTGCTTGTAAAAGAAAAGACAACAATCTTGAGACTTATTTATTCTGTGTTGCACTGGAGGGCAAAACTGGGGAGATGGAGTTTCAGGGATGCAAATATAAACTCTTAAAACAACCAAGGGCTTTCTACAAACTCTGGATGTGTGCATTATGGAAATGGACTGCTTTGCCAAGGACCTCAAAAATGATGAAATGGGGGAAAACGTAAGATTTAAAGACATCATTTGAAATGAAGAAAATCAGTACATCAGCTTGAACAAATCCTTGCCTTTAAAATGTAAGGGTATTTGTACTAACAAAAGACAATTTTTGACCAAAGGAAATTATAGGAAAACTTCTGGGTTTTTTGTTTTGTTTTAGGACAGTTTTTACTGAAAATGATCATTGTTTTAACAGAACTGACAGTATCTAAGGAAGGTACTCTAAGAAGTTCAGGATCAAGGTTTCCAGAAGCGTGTCACTTGTCTGAGAACTATGAAATAATGAAAATGTTAATTCATTCTCATTGTTAACATTTTCATTAAATACTAGAGTTGGAACATAATTTTTAAATACTAAAAGCTTTTATAAGTTTGCATTTGTTTTGAAGAAGGATTGCTTTTTGAAGGCTGTTGGACAAATCCAGGGTAAAACTGGATTATTCAGTTTTCGTTTTCCTCTTAAGACTTCAAAGGAAAATAAAGTTGAAGAATTTGGGTAAACAGGAAGGAATCGATTCTACAGAAATTGTTAGTCTTACCGTCTTGATTTGAGGAGAGTTGAGTTACAGTGTCAATGGGGCATTCTTTGATGTTTATATTCTAGGCTGCTTGGATGTTAAGAAGACAGCAGGGCCATAGTTTGGGCTTAGAATTAACACTCTTGGAATTCTCTTCCTGTAATTAAATGTAGGGAAATTCAGCTTCAGTTGGAGCTTATCTCATATTACCAGGCACATAGTAGGCGCTCAGTTATTTATTAAATGGAGTGTTCCCAGGAAGCTCAGTCTCACTCTGAAATTGGCAGGGGATCTAGTTGATTCTGGCATCAAATATGCAGGAAATAATCATTCTGTAGTGTCCGCCAGTCTTTTGAGACCAAATCATTGAGACTTCATTAAACAATGTTATGGCTTGGCTGAGAAGATAATTCTTATGACATCTTTTAATGCAGGCTTCTTAGTTTTTACAGTTCAAGTACTTTTCACATTACTCTGGTTCTCTTCCAAATTTTATATGACATTCTTGATAAGAGAGAATTGTAAATACAGTAATGAACATCAGCCCTGGCACATTTGTTAATGTTTATTTGCCCCTCTGGGAAATAGGCCAGTAAATTTTTATTGTTTATTTTGAGCGGTTATTTTAGTGAAAGTGACCCAAATCAATCAAATCAAAACATTTTAATACCTACCCCATAGGGTGCTTGATTTTTTAAAAGTGCATATAGAAAGCATCAAGCTTTAGGTGCTGCTAGTAGTGATAGAAATAGTAACTGCTAAGACAGTGATGTTTATTCTTTGCTAGCAGCTTTTACATTTAATAACCCATATAATTCTCATAACCACCCTATGAGGAGGTATGTCATTATCCCCATGTTACAAGAAATAGCCTGCCTAATGTCACATACTAGTAAGTGGGGGAATCAGGATTCAAGCTGACACTTGAAGAGTGCAGAGCTCACACTCTTAGTAGTTATATCTATAGCCTCAGTCCTATAGCTAACGAGGTAGAGGAGACAAAATTAACAAATATTAAGCCCTAAAATGCTCAAAATGATAGATACGTTCCAAAGAATGTCTTAAAGATAGGTATGTATGTGAAAGTACTATACCAAGCACAAATTATCTTCTCAAATATTCTATGATGGTACTACTGTCTCACTGCAAGGAGGCATGCTCTTAGATGTGTGTTTCAGTAAGACTGGATATGAGGTGTTTATGAGTCCATGTCCTTCTGTATGTATGTGCGGTCCATGGATATATGTGCAGATATATGACTTCAATCAGCCCTTAATATAATAGCATAGTCCTCTCCTAAGAAAACTTCCCCCACCTAACTGTCCAGGGTAAGTCTACACAATCTATAGGTCATACTTGGTTGTATTGTTTTTAAAGCATTAAAGCATCAAACATCATTGTCATCTCACTTAAGCACACTCTCTCTCTGGAATCTCATCAACCTCTAAGAGAGAAAATACACCTTTTCTAACTAAAAGGCTGCAGACAAACTATACATCTAAATTGTAAACTTATTTTGGAAATTACTTATCCCTAAGCTATCAGACATATAATTTTCTTAGTATTTCATGTCAATTTAAAGAATTGGACTTCTGGCAAGGCTTAATGATTAACTTCATTCTGTCTCATAGAGCAATTCCAGGCAGTATAGCAAATTCTTACTCAGCCTTCAGAGATATTCTCAGGTATTACCTCAGAAGGGCAGCCTCCTCCAACCCCCTCCATGTATACACAAACACAGAAAGTTAATAACTCCCTTTTCTGTACAGTCACCCTTATAATAGTTTCATTATTGCTTATGTTAACATTATGTTGTAATTATTTTCTTTCTTATTTCTCTATTACTAGCTTGTAAGCTTAATAGTCTTGAGCCCAGAGACTGTATCTTAAGTCAGCTCATTTAGTGACTAATGTAAACAGAGCTGATGACCTCACATAGCACTCAGTAATATGTTAGTTCCCTTTCTTATTATAGAATACAAAGATACCAATATTGTTATGGCTATTCAAAACAACTCACTGGTCAGATAGCCAGAAATTAGACTTTACTTTTCGGTGGAATTCTCCCAGGCTTAATTAGGTCAAATCTATTTAGAGATCACCAATGTCACAATTCCATTGAAGGATCAGAAGGAAAGAGAAATGAGAAACATGAAATAGTACTTGCCAGGTAAAATAAAGTTTTATATGTTTGTTTGTTTATATGTTTAATAATGTTTATTTCTCATTGAAATGATGAACTGGTAAAAGAATAAAGAATTTCACAGAGCATATTTTATCTCCTAGGTAACAGAGGCAAGAGAAACTTTGACAATATATCTGATGTAAGTCTTAAGAAAAATTGTCTCTAGCAGACTGAAAGGAGTCCCAGATTTTTTTTTTTTTCTATATTTTTGAGGAGATCAGCCCTGTGCTAACATCTGCCAATCCTCCTCTTTTTTTGCTGAGGAAGACCAGCCCTGGGCTAACATCCATACCCATCTTCCTCCACTTCATATGGGATGCCGCCACAGCATAGCTTGCCAAGCAGTGCGTTGGTGCGCGCCCGGGATCCGAACCGGCGAACCCTGGGCCGCCACAGCTGAGCGCGCACACTTAACCGCTTGCGCCACCGGGCCAGCTCCCAGATATTCTTTCTGAGGTGTTACAAGAAAGCACTATGGAGGTCAGCAATTCCAGTTAGCTTTGTTACCATCTCAAGATTCGGGGTTTTTTTAAGTATTAAGTACTTTAAAAAGTATTAAAATTATTTAATTGCTGTTTTTTCTGCTTCACTCATCCGATTGACCCTACAGTTGATTGCTTGAGACAGCTTTAAAATCCAAGTCAACTTTGCTTAGGTCGATGAATTCATATTAGCTCGTATGTAAGAATCCAACCAGAACAGCTATTTGTAACTGCCTCTCTCTTTCTATCTCATCAAGAAAAAGTTTTCACTTGTACCTTTCTGAGTTCATAGGGTGTGACCCCTTTTCCTAGCACTGTGTTTGTGTTCTGTTCTTGTTGCTCTCCCAGACTCAGAACTCTACATGCCTGCCTGAACCCACATTACCCAGCCTCTGAATCCTCCCTGCCTAAATCCATGGCATTCAGATGCTTTGCCCTGCATTGGGAAATCATCGGGCTCCCAGGCTTTACTTTTGTTTGGGAGACCCAAGTATATTCCCAAATTACCTGAAGCTCTAGCCTTAATACCCTGCTTGCTGTATAGAGCCTCTTGGACCAATTTCACATGGTGGCCTCTGTTGCTCTTCATAGTTAATTCCTCCCAAACTAGGCATGACCTACCTGTCAGTAAAATATTTGGGTGTTTCATAGTTAACAAATGTATTCCTTGATAATTTACCTGATGTGTCTGCTACTCTAAAATTATTTTCATTTTTAGGAAGTTTTCTAAAATTAACTGCTCATTGCCAGATAATACTTGTTACCCTCTTCATTTTTAGACAAGGAAAAAGCCTAAGATACTGTTAAATTAGAATAGGATTTGGGAATCAAGATTCTAAATATAACACATGGCAGAGTGCCAACACTTAGTTAGCTTTAGATAGGTAATTGCTTAATAGAATTTGTCTAGGGACCTGTGAAAGGAGGCATGAGAATGATGAAATCATCTTATAACTTCAATCCAAGCCTGCATCATTATTAGCCATGGAGAGGTCTACAGTGGTTGGAAATTCCTTTTTTTTTTGGCTAGGTTTACTTTTCATCTTGTTTCATTTCTTGTCTTAGTATGATAATCTTTTTATATGAAATTGTGCTGTTTAAATTTTCATAATTATAACTTATTCGTGTGTAGAAAGTATGATTTTACAATTTGTGGTATCTGATATGTTACTTCTGATATGTTACTTATGTAACAATTTCCTTACATATATAAGGACACCATTAAAATTAAACTGAAAACATACCTGACACAGAGTAGATATCCAATAAACATTTAAATTAACACTGAATGAATTAATTAATCTGATTCATTTAACGTGGGAGTTTTAAAAGGTAAGTCAGAATTTTTAGAATTCTGTTATTAACAAATCTTATAATTTTAGAACCTTCTCTGTTTTCAGTGTTTACTTGTAATATTCAATATTTTTATATTTAATTTCTCAGTTGAAAAGATGAAAGTTCTCAGAAATAATAAAATGAATTTTTTAGATTAAATAATTATTTTTATTTTTAACTAATTAATTTTTTTGCGTGTGAGGAGATCAGCCCTGTGCTAACATCTGCCAATCCTCCTCTTTTTTTTTTTTTTTTTTTCCTGAGGAAGACTGACCCTGGGCTAACATCCGTGCCCATCTTCCTCCACTTTATATGGGATGCTGCCACAGCATGGCTTGCCAAGCAGTGCGTCGGTGCGCGCCGGGGATTCGAACCGGCGAACCCCGTGCCGTGGCAGTGGTGGCTGGGTGGCGCTCTTAACTGCTTGTGCCACCGGGCTGGCCCCTTAAATAATTCTTTTTAGACTATGCTTTTGGTTCTATTACTCGCTCCTGGGGAAAAGAAATGGCTCTAATATAGGCATGTCTAAAGAAATAACTTAGAATTAGGATTCCTTCAAGAATTCATACAAGAATTAAAAATACTGTGGAAAATCAAGTAAGTAATATAAACTAGAAGTGAAAATATCCACTAAATTAATTTGATGATTTTAGACATGAGAATCTAAGTTATTTTTTATCTTTTTCTCCTGATTTTCAGACAATGAAACCTCCGTTACTTCATTCTCATTCAGTAATGTGTGTATAGCTATTCATTCATCCAACAAATCACTTTGTTCAGAGGTACTTGCCTCTGATACTAGTCTCTTCAATGTCATCAAGATGCATCTTATTAAGATAACAATTGAGCATGTAAGAGAAGCCAAAGCTTTCCCTCTGGTTTAGAAGACCATGAAATGAAGCAGAACAAAAGCTTATAATGCAATATAATAAAATTCATATTTGTGAATATTATGCTAAAGAAGTGTTTAGGTAGCTTGGTTACTTTTCCAGAGGAATGATAATATAAACAGAAGCTTAAACTGTTCCTATCCCAGAGATGTTAAGTGTGGTCTTATTCAAATATTTAAAAATTAGCTCTGCTACTGGTTAGTTGTGTGACCTTAAGCAAGTTGCTGTCTCTCTCCAAGCTTCAGTTTTAAATTGTAAGTAAGAAGTTGAACTTGACTCTGTCTTGTCCCAAATTTTATAATCCTAAAACAGTCGGCCTCCAATGTATCCATTTTGCAAGTAATTCTGTATCCTGACATATTACTCATAAAAGCAAAGGAAAAAAGTTAAATATCTTGTAGATTTATGTGGAAACCTCAATATCACCTTAGGATTTTGAAAATTATATGTTTAACTTTGCCATTATAGACAAAAAATTTAGATTTTTTTCTCCTACCCTTGGTTAGACCTACACCTTGACTGTATGAGACATGGTCAACAAAAAGAAAAACAACCCCCACTGGAACTTGGAGAAGGGGAGGCACTCACTGTAAATGAAAAATATTAAGAAATAAATTTTCAAATTTTTATCAGATAAAGCATTTAATTGAATTAATGGGACAGTGTGGAGTACTAGATGATTTAGTTAACTGAAGTTTACAATCTTAAACCTTGTTTGGATATTTCCTAAAATATTAACAGAAGTTATAATATTTCAGTATATTTTCTTAAGCAGAGTGTGCTGAATATCATGAAGTTTTATGAGTAAGGATCTTATGAAGTCATATGAAGTATTATATAATAAAGAATTATGTAATAATAGGTATAGAAATTTTAAGAGTTGTGTTCAATGTTTTAAGCCATATAACCCAGAGGGTGTTTGATCACAATTTTTCTTAAGATTGACTTCTTTTTTCTTGAAGTAGAGTGCAAGAGATTAATTCAGGTTAATAATTTGAAGAATTCTAGTTTCCTTTAAGCAAAATTTCAGTTTATTTCAAACTGAACAAAATTATATTGTATTCATGATTTGACAACACACTTGAAAATATACACTATAAAGGATTCAAATTACAAAACTTTCAGTTATAATCTGTTGGTTGTAAGCAAGGTCATGTACTTGAAAATGTCTCCTACTGCCAGAAATTGGATCAGAAGGGATTGGATTATCAAGAATGGCTACTGGTTTTGATCATGGTTATGTACATGTGGTAGAGTAGGACAGTTATTCATATGCAAATCTATTTGGGAATAGTGTGGAAATCTAAGGTGGTGATAAATTGAGGTTTCAAATTCTGTAAATGAGTGAATATAATTTCATCAAAAATAGTTATCAAAATACTACTTTAAAATGCCTTAAAAGTTTTCTGTTTGCAGTTTTCAAGTGAGATAATCTTTTATTATTAAGAGCCTAGTCTATGCCCAGTACTTCACTATAGTCTAAAAATGATGGTCCCTGTCAGCTAAGAATTTTTAGCCTAGATGGGAATATTTTACTAATATACAAGAAAAAACTAGAGAATAGTGGAGTGTAAAGTCTGTCTTGCTGACTTAAATTGCGATAGAAGCTCAAGGGAAATGTGAACTTACACTCATCAGAGAAGACTTCTTAGAGGAGGTGGAAGATGAGCTGGGCTTAAAGAATGGGTAAGATTAATTCAGTGAAATGAAGGGATTGGAGACTCAAGTGAACATGAACTGAGGCATGATCAAGTAGGAAGGAGTAAAGTGGATACACTAAAGCAGGGAAGTGAGTGTAACCATGTTTGAGATTGTTTTCCTTCATTTGCATAAGGTGCCCTAATTTCTAATCAGAGAAAACAAGAGTATTCAAATTGCCTGCAGCCCTTCAAGAGCCAAGGTGTGATGATTTGCAGAAAAAAACATAATTTGTGAGAAATAGGGCAGGACATCTAGGCTTAAATTAGACAAGTTTACCCTAAACATTAGGGGGTCTATGGCTTTTAACTCAGCAAGCAAATCCAGTGAGAAATCTTGAGAGGAAAGGGTTGCATAGTCAAAATCCCACTATCAAAGATATTTTCTGCCCTAGGTAAGATTGAACTTACCACTATGGGAATGATTGTGAATTAATACCATAGTACTGTTGTTAAGCCAAATAGAAATACTCCTTTTCCAAACCTTTTACTAATTTGCATCCAAGCCTTAGCTCAAGTTATTTATTCCTAGAATGTCCTTTCCCTCATCTTCAACTGTCTAAATCTTCTTAGGCTCTCTACCCTCTGCATGAAATTTTTCGAGTTCACTTTACCTCCTCAGCCAGTAATACCATTTCTCTCTTTTGTGCTCCTATACCTGACTTAGAACAATTAACGTATCCTGCCTTATGGGCAAGGGCTATCTTATTCTTTATTGTATACTCTGCAAGCCTGACATAGTGGGTGCTTGATAAGTGGCAATTGATTGCTGAAAATCAGCAGTAATACCTTTATGATAAATTAAAATATTCTGGAAAGGCTGAATACCAGCTAGGTAAATACAGAAATGCCCAGGCTCTTTCCTGGTAATTTAGGAGTTCTCCACCTTTTACTACTTCACTTATCAGGCCTCCTCCCATTCTATGCTACCTGTTAACATTCATGCCTTAAGTCTTAGCTACCTTAAAGTGACCTTTTAATCAAAGCCAGAAACCCATGTGTGGGGGCAAATAGTTGGAAGGCCTGTGAAATTTTGATATCCCTTTTCAAGGGCCATTAGTGATCTAACAGATAATCTAAAGCTTTCAACAAAGTATAGTTTAACTGTTTTCTGTTGGCCTTTATTTGTGTGTTTCTGAGGAGATGGAAGATGATAGTAGAATGAAAAGTCCTTACATTAAAAAATACTTTTCAAGAAACACCATTACCATAATCACGAAAACAAATGTATTGAGCATCTGCTACAGTTCTTTAAAGTGACTCTCTAATGATATGCTTCTGGATCCTTCTGATTACTGGATCCACCTTATTGAATGAAATAGGTTTTCTTATAAACTGCCTTGGACAGTTTTATCAGAGACTATCCACGTCACACCAAAAAAGCTTTTGGAAATCTAAGAAGACAAAATTGTGGATCAAATAAATATATAGCATTTGTTTTCTGCCAGAACATTTAAGTCATATTTATAATGTGATAAGGATTTACTTTTGTATACCCTTCGAGCTTTTATATAAAATCTATAGGACATTTATGTCTGTTTTCCAGAACCTATATATAAATTCTATTTTTTGAAAAGTCTGTTGTTGCTGTTGGGTTTGATTTGGCTTTGAGAGTGGTTGACTTATTGTTATATTTAACATGTAGCCAAAAGTCAGGAATTCACCCAGCAATTAAGTAATGGTTCCTATGGCACAGCAGTTTCCCCTCTATATTGATATGCTTTATGACCTGTTTTCTAGGCATGTATTTTGACACCTCCACCACCAACCCCACAAAAAAGGTGAGAACTCACTATACCACAGGTACCTAGACCATGTGGAGAAAGGACTGAGACTGGAAGCAGAAAACAGATATTGTCTGTATGGAGCAGAGTGCCTGACAACAGCTCACTCTATAGTAAAGGGCAATAAATGCCACATGAGATGACCCCCTCAGCACAAAACTGTAAGTAATTTCGGGGAATTACAGGGGGACTAGGCAGTTGTCTCTGCTGAATCAATAAAAAATGTCTTCATTTTGTAATTTGTGGCCTGTATGCTTGTAAATTAAGATGTACTGAGTTGTCAAGTAGTGGACTTCCCTGTTTCTGGGAGAATTTAAGCCAAAATAGAATGCAGTATTCCCCAAAAAGTAACTTGGGACCTTTGTCTTAAGACCTGAGGCAAGGGTTACATGAATTTGAGTAAATAGGTTAGAACTATGTTATTGCACCTTTGCTTGGAAAACCAATTAAGAGGACTTGAGTCTCAATATAGCAAGGAGTAGAGAGGCATTATAGCCTCTTGAAACAAAATAATGGAAGTTGACCAAGTAGTGGAATTTTTGGAAATTAAATGTGGCAATACAATATATAGAAAGGTTCTAAGAAATAAAGTCTGATGGCAAGGAAACTGGGTGTGTGGCCATTGTAGTAATCTAGGAGTGAAGAAAACCTGAACAGAAGAGTGGCAATGAGACTGGAGATAAAAGAATAATTTTAAGATATTTCAAAAGAAAAAAACTGTATAACTTTATGATGAGTTGGATAAAAGGGAGATGTCAAAAATTATACATTTTTCTACACTGAAAGACAATGGTGTATCACTGAAAGAAAGGGGACAGTTAAGAGAAGCTAGTTTGAGAAGGAAAGGCATTGAATCCCATTTTTGTGAGATTGAATTTTTTTAATTAATTTTTTTTTCTGAGGAAGATTGGCCCTGCACTAACATCTGTTGCCCATCTTCTTCCTTTTTTCTTTTTTTCTCCCCAAAGCCCCACTACACAGTTGTGTATCATAGTTGTAGAGTTGTAGCTCCTCTATGTGGGACACCGCCTCAACATGGCTTGATGAGCGGTGCATAGGTCCGCGCCCAGGATCTGAACTGGCGAACCACGGGCCACCGAAGTGGAACTTGCAAACTTAACCACTACACCACCAGGCCGGCCCCATAATATTGAATTTAAGATGATATCCAGGCATTCTGTTTGAAATAGTTTGATTACAGGTTACTGAATATACAGAACTAGAATTCAATGTCAAAGTCAGGCTGAAAAGGTAAATTTGTCAGTTACCCACATAAAGCTGATAAGGGTAGACAACCTAAAATATAAATTATATTTTTTGAAAAGCTAACTGAAAGCTAACCGGAGCTCTTTATTAAAGACAATAGATCCCTTTCTTTTAAAAAGAAATATATAAACACATACATTTATGTAAATAAATTATTTGATTAGGTATGTAATCTTAAATAAATATTAACAAAATTGAATTAAAACTCTCCCTTTTTCCCTATAGCGTCATAGCTCAAGCTTGTGCCTGTCAGAAAATCCCTACACTTGTATCAGTTATGAGGGTCAATGACTAAAATGTGTTAATATTCTTGAACCATACCTTCGCTTCTATTAATAAAACAAAGATATTTCCCAGTATTAGATTGAGGGAATGAAATTGAGAACTTAAAGTCCAAATAATTCAGTCAGTTAAACCTTTGTAAAACTGACATGGCTTTAATTTCTCAAATGGAAAGACAAGTAATTGAATTGTGGGAAATGTGCTGGTCTCCAGTTTCAAGAAACAGTACAGCACAAAGACCTGGCATTCTGGCTGAAGAGCTGAAATAATAAACAGAAATTTGAAAACCAGGAAGACAAGTTTTCCAAGAGTGCAACTGTGGCATTTCAAAGGAGATGTAACAAGAAATTCCGGAAGATGGCCAAAAATAGGTTTAGATAATTGAGATTCCTTATTTGAATATTTGTGGGGTTTTTTTTTTTTTTTTTTTTTTTGTGAGGAGATCAGCCCTGTGCTAACATCCGCCAATCCTCCTCTTTTTTTTTTTTTTTTTGGCTGAGGAAGACGGCCCTGGGCTAACATCTGTGCCCATCTTCCTCCACTTTATATGGGACGCCGCCACAGCATGGCTTGCCAAGCAGTGCGTCGGTGCACGCCCGGGATCCGAACCAGCGAACCCCGGGCCACCACAGTGGAGCGCGTGCACTTAACCGCTTGCGCCACTGGGCCGGCCCCTGAATATTTGTTTTTGATGGAGAAACACAGTTAAGAGGAAATTAAGGTTCTGTCTAAGAGATATGAAACTTTTTCTCATTCTCACTCTAAATTGGGCTTGGACCTGAAGAAAAGTAGTAGCCTAAAAAAATCAAATAGGAATTCAGTACTGCTTAAATTGTATAGCCAGAAGTTTAAAAAGTGACCAAAGCAAAAAAAAAAAAAAATTTAATTAATCAAAAGGAAATATTTTTGGGTTTTCTAGGAGCTAAACCTTGTTTTGTAGGATTCCTATTTAGAAAGTCAAAGTATCTTTCTCTGTTTACCTAGGTTATTACTTGCCATGAAAAATAGCCATCCATCATTAGACATAAATACTGTATTACTCTAGATCTTTACTTGATTTTTTTAATATGTTCTGTTTTAATGATATGTAAGGGAACTTAAAACGTTAATCTGTGCTTCCAAAATAGCCTTTAAAAAAAATTGGTACTATGTCTTCTGGACCATACCAGGATCTTTCAGACCATGTCACCTTAATCCTTGAACCATATGATCAATCCAAGTTCAGTGAACCTACGACTTCAAATCAGATTATCCAGAACTGGGAATATTTTTTTCTGTATTTCCATTCTAGTTACATCTGACTTACATGCCTGGTCTGCTGACTTCTATCTTTTCATGACTCCTAAATTATGGAGGTAAGTCAAGACTTAACATCAATTATAGTAATGTAACATTCATTCTGAACTTGTATTCCCTTAATGTTTCTTTAATTACTAAGCACTCTTGTAGCATTGCATTTTTATTAGAAAATTGTGTATATTTCAATTTTGGCTGGGCTATTTTACTCTGATTAAATGTAAAATTTTGTGTAACTTTCCAACTAGTGAGTATTTCTATATACATCTATATTTTCATCTCATTTTGTGCATGATTACCCAAGTTAACTTCTAATAGAAAAATACCATGTTTTTTTTCTGTAGTCTTTAACTTGAATCAACTCTTTCAGACTCTAAAGTATCTTCATCCATCTTTGAATCTACTATAATTCTCATTTTTCCAAGTTCCTGTTCACCGAGACTATAGTGTTCCAAATTTTTCAGTTCAGTTGAGACTCTTAGATGTCCAGCACTGTGGGGGAATATAAAGACCAGTATAAAGCACAATCCCAGTCCTCATCTGAAAAGAAACTCATGGAACCTCACACATTGCAGCTAGACTTTCTTGTAGTCTCTTATTACAAGAAGGGTAAGACAAACCTCTCCTATTTGGCTTCCAACTTGGGAACCCAAAGAAATTAAGATTCTTACCAGAGTATGAAATGATGGAGAGTAACATGAAATAGAAACACTTGGTATTTGGTGTGTTTTACTCAACTCATAGAATAAAAGGCCACTTTAAAACAATGATTTCTGGATTTGAGGTATTGGTGTGAAATCTGAACGTGCAGAATGCTGCCTACCTAAAAGCTCTGTATGGTTAGACAAGTCTTAGGCACATTTTAGTTTGAGGAGCAAAGTCCTATTTACTTAGATGCATGTTGTTGCTTTTTTATTCTATACCATGCTTAATGCTCATTTCCCATTCACCATGTAAGGTGTTAGCTTTTTATCCACTAAAAGATTTTTATGGTTGGATCTATCTCATAGTTTAAGTAAATATTAAGATATTTTCTAAGCTTTATAATTATGAGTTGATGAGTTTTTCTGGTGAAATTTGTACATAACGTTTCATCTCTAAGATGTCCAATAGAAGGTCTAATAATTCTTGAGGTGTAGTTATGTGGCAGAGCTGGTGAGTACGGTTTTTACTGGGTCGTTGATATTCCAGAAATCTAAGTATTTTTTGTAATATATTTTCATCTCATCTCTTTATTTCTTGAACTTTTGTTTAAAACACTAAGTTTGATGTCACGTTGCTCTCTTCCATGGGTTCTTTGGCTCCAGGAAGGTAATAAAATTTCCTAAATTTCTTTTAAAAAATTTCCTCTTAGTGGCTTCTACATTGTTAAGCTTGCTGTTAGAGAGTCAATTTCCCCAGCACAGAGGAAAAATAACTAGAATATAGGAGATTTAGAGTGCTCTTAGCAGGTCTTTTATTACCCCCGCAAGGTCTCGGGTGATGTGACCATTTCTATTATTTATGATAGAGAAGCAATACAAAAACTTATTAAAAAAAGCTGAAGTTTGTCAGATGTAAACAGTATAGAAGACAAATTAGAAAAAGCTTATGATCCCCTAAACCATATATTTCTCAAGATGCTTTCCCTTGACCATTTTATATTACTTTGGCTCCTGATTTCAGATATATTTTGAAAGCAGCCCAAATGAATTCCAACTTTACCATAAGCTAAGAACTCTTTGTAATTATGACTTGTATATTAAGTTCAAAGAGTAAAATTCAACACTAGAGCTCCTTTTCAGAAAATCTTTGTAAGGAGAACTTCCAATCGCTTATAAGATAAATTTTTGAGGTTCAAGAATAAGCTGAAGTCGTTAGTGCCTTAGCAGAAATGAAACTGTGGGTGATGGAAAGAAGCTGAAACAAACATAACGGAAGTGGGAGAATAGGGGAGGCACAAATATTAATGGTACCATTAAGATGGACAAACCTTAACATGTCATTGTGATGATTCATACTTGTGTATATGAGATGGATTGATAGGTGTATATGATTTCATAGAACAAGGTTTTCAGCATAGTTGGCCAAGACAAGCTTCTGCCGTTATTTTCTTATAATTTAAAATAAAATCGACAAATCAATTCAGTCAAGAAGTTGTGTTAATACTTGTATGAAAATGTTCAAGTCTTTTTATTCTAAAGCAGGCAAGAGTTTTTAATTTGCCTGTGGTGCATCTAAGATATCCCTGTTTTCTTCACACTACAATTGCTTGCCTCCCTTTCTAAAACAAGACTCAATTTTTTGCATGTCTTAACATCTCAGTTTCAGTGTCCCACTCTGTTTTGGAGTGAACACAAGAGGCTGAGATGATCTTGACAAATGTGTCTCCAGATGAGATAATCTCTAAAATATTTACTTTTTAAAATAAGAAACTCAGTCCATTCTGAATGTACACTGTCCTGAATGAATAATATATTTTTTAATTGTAGTAACCTGTGTCCTAAAAACCTCTGCGTTGTGAACTCATAACTTTTGAGAAACTATTTAATAAAAAGCTTAAGTTATTTTAATTTAAACCCATTGTCAATCTTATAAATTGTATTTGTAGTAAGCTCTAGAAGGGAAGGTATTATTTTGTTCCTTGCAGTACTCCAATGTCCAGAATAGTATTTCGCACACAGTAGATGTCAATAAATATTTATGAATGAATGTGATGTATATTATATGTTTCCATAGGTAATATGTTTCTATTAGCACGTTAAAAATAACATTTTATTTCTCATCAGACTAGTTTCCTGCAAATGTGAATGACTAAGAACCCATTATTAGCAATTTAAACATTTCCAGTGTTATTCCTTGCCAACCTGTAGTTACAATATTTTTTCAGTATTTTTTTTACCAGTTATCAATTTTTAATAATCTTATCAGCAAAGCACTATCCAAAATTAAAGTGTTACATATATAACCATGCCAACTAACTATACCCAACTAGTTAAATCACATACCTGCCAAAAATTTAGCAGAATAGAAATATTGTGCCCTAGAATATAATGCTAGCAAGGGAACCAGACCAAACACATCATCCCCAAAACTAAGATGACACACTAAAACAACTAAGTTGGCTTTTCTGCAGAAAAGAGAGATGAGGCTATTCATAGGGTTTTTTTTCTTATTTGGGTCATTATTTTCAATTGCTAACCTTAACATTACTAATCTTGAAGTATTTTGTACTTTTACATTGTACATTACCTTTTGAGGTAGTTGGAAATTTTTAATTTAATTAATTTAATTTAATTTAATCGCTACAACCTAGTACACAAATCTATAAATAATTACTGGAAATTTCTGGAATGCAATTTCTTTACACTTTTCTTTCACAAGAATGGTGGTAGAGTAAAATTTATGGCAGTATGAGATAATAGACCATACTATACCATAACAATCCCCCTAACCCACACACACACATACACACAATCACAATCTTTCAGGTAAAGCTGCTTGTTCCTTTTTTTTTAATCCTTTTTTAATAGATAATACATCTACATGATCTGGTGAAAAGTAAGTCTTCTCCCACACCTAAACCCCACTCACCCAGTTCCCTCTCCACAGGTGACCTGTATCTTTGCTGAAAATTCCAGGCATATGTAAGAAAACAAGTATATATATTTTTCCCACAAATGGAAACTATATATATGAAGTGGAAATATATTTTTTCCACTTTATACATTGTTCTTCACCTTGCTTTTTTTCACTTATAAATATTTGACAATCCTTCCTTATCCACTTATAAACTGCTGTTTCATTCGTTTTACGGGCTGGATAGTACAGTATTTCATTGTATGAACCATAATTTACCCATTCTCTATTGATGAACTTTGAGTTTATTTCTAATCTTTTGCTGTTATGATGAGATACTTTCTCACTTGAGTGTGAGCTCCTTGAGAATAAGGATTTTTATCTTACTCATTTTTATAACCCTGAAAACTTAGTATAGTGTCCAACAAATGTTTAACAGATGTTTTTGAATGAATTAATTGTACTTTTTAAAATGGTGCTCAACTGCTTCCACTCAATGGTTTTTAACCCTCCTATGTGCAAAGTACTGGGTGCTCTTTGACTTAATGATTACTCTTCTAGATGTTCATTCTAGTGACACATATAGAAGAGGAATTCCTACAGGAAGAATCCGAAGTCAAAGTATATGTGTATTTCAAGTATTAATAGAGGTTATTCAAAAGCTTTTCACCAAATGTAGCTGCTTATTAGTAACAAAGGTATTATTCCTCTCACCAAGCATTTAGCATAGTGCTTTACACATAGTAGTGTTAAAACTGATTAGTGGATCAAGTTCACATTCAAATGAGAAAAATTTGTTTTTATGAAGGCATATTAAGTCTATACAGAGGAAAGGTCTGATTAATATGCCTGGGAAAGGAAGAAAACAAGGCTTCACAGAAGAAGTGCAATTGCAAGTGCGCTACCATCTTCTTTATCATCATCATCATCATCATCATCATCACCACCACCACCACTAATAGTTACTGAGTGCCTTCCATGTGCTAGGCAATGTACTGAGTACTTTACATTATCTCCTTTAATCCTCACATATCCTATAAGGGAGATACATTTATTATCCCCATTTGACAGACGAAGCAAGTCGAAGCACAGAGAGGTTAAATGACTTGCCCAAGTCATATAGCTAGTAAGTGATTGAGTTTGGATTAGAAATCAAGCAGTCTGATTCCAAAGCCCATTCTTTTTTAAAAAAAAAAAACAGTTTTATTTATTTATTTATTTGTGAGGAAGATCAGCCCTGAGCTAATATCCATGCTAATCCTCTTCTTTTTGCTGAGGAAGACCGGCTCTGAGCTAACATCTATTGCCAATCCTCTTCCTTTTTTTTTTTTTTTTTTTACCCAAAGCCCCAGTAGATAGTTGTATGTCGTAGTGGCACATCCTTCTAGTTGCTGTATGTGGAACGCGGCCTCAGCATGGCTGGAGAAGCGGTGCGTCGGTGCGTGCCCAGGATCCGAACCCGGGCCACCAGTAGCGGAGCGTGCACACTTAACCGCTAAGCCACGGGCCGGCCTGCAAAGCCCATTCTTGAAAACTGTATAAGTGTTCATGAAGAAGAGAAAGGGAAAGAGGCATGAAAGTAGAAGGAACATGTGCCAAAGCACCAAGTGCATGGTGTTGTTTAGAGAGCAGCAAGCAGTTAGTGTGGCTTAAGCATTGTGTGGTTGTCCAGAGATGGCATGGTAGGAGACAAGGCCAAAAAGTTAGGCTGAGTACTTATTTGACTAACATATTTGTCCTAAATGTGGAATTTCCAAATAAGAAAATGGCAATTTCCCTTCACTCTAAAAGAGAACAGAGAACCTCATTTCTTTTTCTGAGATTGCTCTGGCATGAGGGTAGTCCCTGGTTTCAGTGTTTTGTTCATGGCGAGAGCTTCAGACCTTTTTATCCTTTCAAAGCTATAGCATTCAGTTTTGTCTTCAGAGGATACTGTTCTAGTGCTGACCAGATGGAAGCCTTCCATTAACAAAGTGTCAATCAGTAAGCCGAGGACATTAGTTCCGTTGGCCAATTTTCGGTTATCAGGTTTTATAGAAACATACCTAGGACAGACAAAAAGTGTTTAATTATAAGCATCCCTGTAAGAACTAGCAAAACTAAACACAGAAATTTGACTTATAACCTCAAATAAAGGCATCATACCATTCTTGATCAAATTTTTTTTGAGACTTCATTTATAAATCCAAATCAGTAATTTCAGGGTACTGAGACTAGAGACCTCACTGTGATCTCCAGAGTCATTTTAATTCTATGTTTAGGAATATAACCAACAATGATGAATTTTCATTGAGAAATTATTTTCTGGAGCAAACAATTTGATCAAACAATTAAATTAGCTTAATTTTTATATAATTTAACTATTTCCAATTTTTCTTTTTTCAATTTACTAAATATTGTTTTAATCAATTTAATTAATTGATCATTTTAATAAACATTATACATTTCCAATTTTCCCCATAAATCTAATTTTACCCATTATCAGCACTGACATTACAGATTTTCTTTTGTGACTGATTCCTATTGAATGCATTTTTTTCAGATGAAATTTTGCAGATATAAAATGTCAAGGTTTTATTGTCAATTTTTACTCAATAATGGTCCATTGTTGAAGACAGTGGGGTCAAGAGGCCTCTGGAGTCGAAATGACAAAACTTACCATTTCCTGGGAAACTCAGTAGAACTCAATATACATAATTCAAGAAAAATATACCTGAACTTTTCAGATTGGCTCTATGTTGGCTTTAATAATATCAACATAACATGTCTGCATACATATAGCTATATCACTCCTTCTTTATCTAGCATCAAAGATATTATGCCTTTGTGTTCTCCCACCATTTGTTAATGAGATGTGAAGAAAAGCTAACTTAAATTAGTTCCAGGCAGCAACCTAAACTATCTATAGTTTTATGGGATAAAAAGAGCCTTGGGGACATCCCCAGCCTCGTTTTAATTATGACTGAAATATAGTGGTTATTGTAGCTCACATTCAGAAACTCATTCTAGGCAAAGAAAACAATAATAAAATATAAGAATTATAAAACTACAAAATACATATCAAAAAATGTTTTTTATTTTTGATACAGCAAGTTTTTCACATTAGTAAATTATTCCTTCTACTCCCAAACCCCCAATCAAGCCCCCTAGATCTTGATTGTATAGACTAGGAACGTTTGTCAAAGAGGAAAAAAGTTACAGAACATCTCATAAAATTAAGATATGAATAGTATATAGTAGGTGATAACAAAGTGGAATGTACTCGCAAGAAATCACTGAGCCAAAATACTTGATTCTCTATGAGGCCAAATTGAGAAATGAAAGATTTCAAGGCACAAGACAAGGATAGAAAAAAAACAATGAGAAATATAAAATCAAAACTTGTTTTAAAAACTTAAAAGGCAACAATACTTTTCCATTTGAGCCAGTTTAAAAATGAAACGTCAGAATAAAGGCTACCAAAGAGACTCGAGAATCCTGTGACCATAACTTGAGATTGATAATGTGGTATCATATGAATAGCCATCTGCAAGATGCAAGCCAAGTATTTCTAGTACTGTGAACTGGAGAGATAGTAACTGAGCAACCTGCTAGGTTAACAAGACCTTAGAGGGATAAATCATATTAGAGGAACATACCGAACAGCTGGATGATACACCAGACTCTTAGGAGCCATTCAAGCTTACTCCTCCACTTTCCACCTTCAAAAACATCTGAATGGACAGATTCAGACCAGGGAGTGAGCAAGAAATAAAATGATTGCTAGCTAGGAAGTTATATATCTAAGGTGGGCCTTTTAAGGTCAGAGTTTTCATCCACTCACCTGAAATCCCAATAATGTCACTTGATTCAGGTTATCTATCTCTACTTTGAAATTGGCACTAAAGAAAAAAATCACAAACACTTATGGGATGGAAAAAATTCTGAACGTCAAACAACTGAAAAGAATACTATTTGATGATGCAAAAAAAGTTAATTTTAAAAATAGCTTCTGGTTTTGTAATCATCTATTTCGGAAGTTTAAATATAATGCCATTCTCACATTAAAATAAAAAAAATTTTGTACTATTTCTAAACCACAAACACTTAACAACAAAGGGGAAACCACTTGGCACTGTGTACACACAATATCCCAACTGGAGTTTCTAATCTTGTTTTTCAATTATTTTATCCAAATGCATAGTTTTTAAAGAACGTTTAGTAGTTCCAGGATATCTTTTTACTTTGCATGTTTCTTCTTAAAATCAATGCCACCATTTTTCCTTAGGTTTTTAACTTTTTAGAAAGGGATCCCCAAAGATCTTAATTACTCAATCAAATTAAAAAAAAAAAAAACTGATCATTTCCCTTCTATTTTAGTGCCCCACCAATGAAAAGAAAGTGTGCACAGAGGTTATCTTAAAACAGTTTGAGATAGAATCTTAGGTTTTCTTCACAATCAGCCTATTAATGAAACTGGCTCTCTTTTCCCAAGGTGACATTTCAACCTCTTTGGAAGGGCAGGAAATTATAAAGTGTAAAGAATTGACATACTGCCCAGTGTTCTCCTGTTGGTAAGCAGGATCAAGGGGTGTTTTGTGGGAGAGGCAAACATTGATTGTTCCTGATGGCTACTGCTGAAGTTAATATTCCAAAATATGTCTACCTACCTTTTACCCTAAAAAAGTATATTTTATTTTTAAAACTATCAGTAAAGAACATATATAGACTTTTTTTCCCTCCTGAAAATTAAAGCCAGCTTTCACAGTTAGTAAAAAAAATGGTAGTCAGCATTAAGACATTTTTATGGGGGAAAAAAGTGTCCCTGACAGCAGAGTAGAAATCAGGCTTAAGGTCCAACCAAGAACAACGGGGGAGAAAGTGAATAATTGACTCAGGAGCAACTATCCTTAACATACGGACAGCCTATCCCAATATTTTGAGTTGTCTAAGAATGCCAAAGAGGTAACGGGATGCCAAATTTTCCATGAGATATATATGCCTTAATGGAGTTTAAAAATAAAGTCGGATAAAGAAAAATCAGTAGTCCAATCACAAGGACTGAAAGAACAAATATACAGAGTATAAGAAAATCAGGAGAAACTTCTTGAACCTTTACTTATATGCCAGCCACTAAAAGAATCTCTTGGGGAAAAAAGGCGTCTCATTCCTAAGCCAAATTCATTAGCAATGGAACATAATCTATAGAATTATTTTCTCCTACAACCTGAATGACCATAGTCCCACTTTGCCCTGGACAGTCTTGGTTTATTCCTATTGTCCCACATAATAACAGTACCTTCTTTCACTCTGAAAAGTATCCCAGTTTGGACAATAATTATCTGGTCATTCTACCCAACTCTACTGGTTACCCCAAAACATTATTTTGAGTAATCATTTTTCCCAAGAAAAGTTTCAGGCATGAGAAATGTTCAGTTTTGAGGGGAAACATCAGGAACCGGTATAGAAGAGAGATTCTTCAAAGTACAAAATACCTGATTCCAGTTTGGTTATCAGTAGTGCTGTCAGAGCCACACTGGAAAACCAGATCATGGTAAGAAGGTCTTTGTGGAGGCAGTGGAATTAAGTTCATCTGAGGAGGAAAAGAGTTACTACTCCAGGTCGGTGCTGAATGTTGCTCTATAAACACTGTAATCCTCCCAGTTAACATCTCAATTGTTTTGCTGCAAGAGCCAAACACTCTGAAAAAAGCTTGAGTGTTTTGGCTTAGGAAATGCACCTCCACAAGAGCAGGTCTTGGCTGTAGCAGGTGTTCTTGATTTAAGAGATCAACCAGAGGATCAAGTTCATAGAAAAGAGCCTCTCTCTGAAGCCTACGATAGTCTGAAAAGTCAGTAGGTAATAAAAGCTGGTGAGTTCTCAAAAAATCTAAGATGAAACTAAATAAAACACCATCTCTGTCCACAAAAATCTGGCCACCAACCATCTTGAATTCTTGGTCTCTGCCATCTAACATTCGTGTCAACCGAGAGGCAGGAAACTGATTTATGGTAGAAGACCTTGTTGTGAATATCTTCCCTCCCACGTTCCAAGTGACCAGTTCCTGACTACTCATTCTTCTCTTGCTTCAAACTAGAGGCTACAAACCATCAGTCACAGACTTAGGAACTTGTAAATCAACCTATAACCATAAATGTTGCTAGTTATATGATTAAGAAACGGAGGGGAGTAGGAAAAAAACAAAAAAACAGAGACCTAGATTTCCAAGTAACCACTGTTAAGCAAATAGTGTATCCATAGCTGTGTTTGCAAATATGAGTTGCTTGGGAGCTTGTAGTATACAAAATGAAAAAGCAACAGATGAGGAACTGGATAGTTTGAAAACTGCCAGGATTATCTGAGGGTGTCAAATAGATCCCCTTCCTATATTCCATAAAAAATTCTCCATGAAAACCTGTTGTAAATCTCTATTTAAAAAAAAAGGAGAGCAGAAAAGCACTCTCCCTCCCCAGACCTCTTATCTACTCTGAGTCCTCATGGCAGAGGAAAGATTTACAGAGAAATATTGTCATAATTTCTTATGATCCTGTTAGCAACTTACTGGCTAAATTGTGAATTGTCAGTTAGGGATGAGGTAGCTGTTACCTCAACTAGCAGCTTAATTTGACCCTTCTTCTCATAGCTAAAATGATTCCTCTGTACTTTAAATTTAGTTGCCACCTTTTTTTCCTGTCCCCACTTGCATTATCTTTTCTCAACCAAATTAAAGGACTGGGGTAAAGACACTCTGGACTTGCAAAGGAATGTCTTTTTCCACAACAGAAATAAGGTAGACTAGAGAGCAAGTCTAAGATAAGGTCACTTCTTGTTTCATTCTGAATTCTAAGCAAGGTGAGAAAATTAAGTATTCTTATTCTGTGGCAGATAGGGCATCTTTATCTCATGTGAGCAGACAGAACAGCATTAGTGTTTAGCTAGTTACGTTGTACTTTATGATACTGGATAGATTGTTTCATCTATTGTCAAATTAGTCTTACTACTCTTAAATTCTTTAAGCAAGTAGATTGTTTTGGTTGTCGAGTTGCCATGATACTTTGGAACAACACAGCTGCCAGTAAAAAGGAGGCTTTCCCATTTCCTGCTCTTGCCATGTGTTAGACTTTTTTTTTTTTAACCTATGCTTTTGCTTGCACAGCCACCTAACACTTCTGTAGTTTATCACCAAATTGGTGATAAATTTACAAAACCTAAGGAGAAAAAGGCAAGCTGAAATCTCCACCCTCCTAAAAATGTAAACTTATCACAAGATTTATGCCAGTTTTTGTTTACATGAGATTTACATTTTAGCAAAAAAGGAAATCAACTCTCTGCAGAAAAATTTGGAAATCCAATTGTGTCTTCTTTCCTTTTTTAAAGAATGTTCACTCTCAAAAAAAAATTTGCTTTACAGTAGTCTTTATTACATGCTTAAATGAACAATCACTGTTACACTACCTCATCAATACAATATTAGATGATGTGCTCTCTTACCTCCCCTTTTTCCACAGCATAAACACAAGCACTACTGGGGGTAGGATGCTTACTTCAAAAGCACTCTTTAAAAAGAAAGGAGGGTTCAAGACTGTACTATTAAATTTCACTTTTATCTTTATGCTACCTAATTTGAACATGTATAGGACATGATTTTTGAAAGGAATACTTTTGGAGAAAATATCTGACTGGAATCTTGACCTAATTTGAACTACCACTCTGTTCTCTAACAAATTTCTAACAAAAGACAGAGAACTATGTACTTGAAACAGATTTTATAATAGTTTATATTTGCACACAAATTCTGCCACATTGTTCAGCACCACCAAAGTAAAATTCTTGAATCTTTCACTGAAAATGAAAAACCAATCTGTCACCTGTTCCCAGTAAAAAACTGACAGTTCTACAAAATCAGCTGATTTAGTCAGATAGGAACTGAAGTCTGAAAGATGGTCTTGCCAAGTTGCAAATTCATCAAATAAAGACCATTCTAGGAATATGGTAGGACCGAAGAAAATGAGAAGGCCAAGCAGAACAACTACCACAAATAACTGATAAAAGCTCCAGGGAATCTTGCTAATGAAAGTGCCAGTGTCTTGAGGCAAAGAAAGTTTATCCATATCTACTAGTTTTATGTCTTCCCACTGACTGGTATCAAAGTTCTTCATTAAAGGGCTTGTAGGCAAATTAGAGGGAGGTAAAGGAGTTTCCTTGATTACTTTTATTTTCTCCCTGAACTCCTGCATCTGTTGCAGAAATACGATGGGTTCTGACACGTCTTTGAAAGCCTCAGCAATGTTAAAGGCCATTCGTTGTTCCTGCAAAATGTTGTTGAGTTTGTTGATCTCTGGGTCATAGGCTTGCATAACTGCAAGTTTCATGGTCTCAAAGTCAGACAGGATTTCATTCTTCTTTTGATCTAATGTGTGTTGTAACTTCTCAAAAAACTCTTTCGCTTTATCTGAGTCTTTAGTCAGTAACTGTAGAGATTTCCTTTTGCTACTTTCCAAGGTATCCAAGCGAGAAAGAGCATCTCCCCGACGCCAGGTCTCAAAGCTCTGGAAGAGCGACTCAAAGGCATCCCTTTCCTGAGCATAGGCATCTTCAATAGAACAGAACACATGCTTGGTGTGGTCACCACGAGTAGCACAGATCCCACAAATCAGCTGCATATCAGTCAGGCAGAAAATGTTGAGAGGCTGCCCCAAGTGTCCTTTGCACACTGGCATTTTGGGAGAGATCTTGATCTTGTTATACTTTTCCACAATACCCTTCAGGGAGTAATTAACCTGCAGGCTATTGACTCCAGTAGCTGAAGTTTCCTTACGGCATGTGGGGCACTTGAATGGAGATAATCTCCACAATGAATTTCTCACATTCCCCTCTAAGATCCCTTCTAAGCATTTTTTGCAAAAGTTGTGCGAGCAAGGCAAAACTCGAGGATCATCAAACAGACTGCAACAAATTGGGCATGTGAGATCTTCTTCAAGCAGCTCCATCACATCCTACCATAAAGAAAGAAACATTTTATTTTACTCCAGTAATCCCCTCCACTCGGACTATATAATACAGTCGTGTGTCACTTAACCAGGGATACATTTTGAGAAACGTGTCATTAGGCAATTTCGTTGTTCGAACATCAGAGAATATATTCACACAAACCTAGACGGTATAGCCTACTACACACCTAAGCTATGTGGTACTAATCTTATAGGACCACAATTGTATATGTGGTCTCTCATTGATCAAAACGTCGTTATGCAGCACATGCCTATAATTAAAAGAAACTATCTTCACAGGCATTAAAAATGATCTTTCACTAAAATAACCAGCAAACAAAGGAAATAAGTGAGAAATTTGGGAAGAGAATGCACACCAAAGCAGATTTAATCTGCTGGGACTAGAACACACTCCTTATTAGTAAAGCTCCTTGTACACAAGGGCTTTGTGTGGGCTTTCCAACAACAGTCTTTGGCTGAGACAGGGTTAGGACTAGGACAACTGCGAGTTGAGCCAGCAGGACCCAAATGATTGTTTTAAAACAGAGAGCTGACTACTAGCTGTCAGAAACAAAGCTACTCAGTGTCTGAATAGAATGAGCTCTTTAGTCTGGGCCCACAATTATAAAATGGTATGCTATTTAAAAGAAAGAAGCACAGAAATATAAATCCAAGCATGTACTCTCATGCAGACTTTTATTAAAAATTGGCATATTTTTCTATTTCAAAGGCAAAATTACAATTATTAAAACCATAGGTAAAAACATAAGTTGAGAGAATTGCACTTCATCCTTCCCTAGAGAATTCAATGAGTTTTTCTTTTAAACCACCAGAACAGTAATGAAAACCATCTTGTACTATCTAGAACATCAGTTCTCAAAATGTGGTGGGCAGAAACCTGGGTGCCCTAAGACTCTCAGGGCATCTGTGAGATCAATATTATTTTCATAATAATACTGAGATGTTATTTGCTTTTGGCACTGTGTTGACAATTGCGCTGTAAAAGCAACGGTGAGCAGACACTGCTGGAGCCTTAGCAGGAATCAAACAAGGCAACAGGTAGCACCAAACCTGTACTGCTAGTCACTGTATTCTTCACCACCATACACCCACGGTGGGGGTGAGGGTAGCCAGTTTCATTTAAGAATGTTCTTGATGAAGCAGTAAAAATTATTCATTTTATTAAATCTTGATCCTTGTGTACATGTCTTTTTAATATTTTGTATGACAAAATAGGAAGTAAACACAAAGCATTTCTGCTGCTTAACGCTAAGCAGATATTGTCTGGAGGAAAAGCACTTATGTGATTGACTTGCAAGCTGAACCAGCTGCTTTTTTCATGGAACACCATTTTTACTTGAAAGAACGAATGACAACTGGCTATTCAGACTTAGGTATCTGGCAGATATTTTCTTGAAAATGAACAAAATGAACCAATCAGTTCAAGGAAAACAAATGACAATATGTCTCGCCAAAGAGAAAAGTTGAGTTTTTGAGTGAAAATTAGAATTTTGGAAAACATATTTGCCACTTAAGAGCTTGATGGCTTCCCATTAATTAAAGACTTTTCTAATAAGATAAGTAGTGATATTAACAAATGTGGGTTTTTTTTTTTAAGGGAGGAGATTATTGTATAATGATATAGGTCAATATTTGGAGATCTGCATAACTGTGAACTAATTGGTTCATATCACCAATGCATGTTATAAATCATGTACGGGTAAAAGACCAATATGTTCAAAAATGATTTCAGATTCCATACTGTAACTAACTTTTAAGAAACTACCACTTGTGTTTTGGTATAGTATCAAAGAAGATCCACAACTATCAGAAAAGGCTTTTAAAATATTCCTCCCTTCACCAACTACATATATGTACAAGGGCAGATTTGATTTTCTTTGTAGTATATTCCAACCAAAATAACTTATTGTAACAGGTATAATACAGAGGCAGATAAAAGACTCCAGTTGTCTTCTGTTAAACACAGTAGTTCATTAGAGAGATCTATAAATATGTAAAGCAATGCCACTCTTCTCACAACTGTGTTTTGAAAAAGTTATTTTTCACAAATTATTTATGTTAACATGTAACAGGTTTATCATTATTTTAAATGAATTAATATCTTAAAATTTTTGTTTTAATTTCTAATACAGTAAATATCTATATACAGTACACACATAGTACACACATAAACAAAAGCTCTTGGGATCCTCAGTTTTTAAGAGTGTGAAGGGGTCTTGAGACCCAAATAGTTGAGATCCCTGATCTAGAGAATACCATTTCTCAAAGCAAGTTTATTTTAAAATGTTCACTTTAAAACTTCCATCCCTGAAGTTTTTTTTTTAATTGAAATAACATTGGTTTATAACATACAAATTTCAGGTTACATATTTCAGTTTCTGTGTAGACTACATCAAAGACTAATTACCATCCATCACTGTACACATGTGCCCTTCTACTCCTTTTGCCCTCCTCCCTCCCCATTCTGCTCTGGTAACCACCAATCTAATCTCTGTGTCTATGTATTTGTTTGTTGTTGTTTTTATCTTCCACATATGAGTGAAATTACAGGTATTTGGCTTTCTCAGGCTGACTTAATTTGCTTAGCATAATACCCTCAAGGTTTTAAAACCAAAAATAGTGCTAAATATGTCCTCATTCACTTTATTGAGGGATATATATATATATATCCTCAATATATCCCTCAAAATATATATATCACATTACCACCAAAGTAATTAATAAAATAGGGTCTAATAATCTGTAAGCCATCTTATAATCAAAAATAAGTAAATAATTTTTTAACAGTACTTTTAAGACTCACAATTGGAGCTACAATCTAGAAGATAAATAGTATTTAAAAGATAAGCTGAGCTTGCAGGGCTAATTAGTTTATGGTTTTATATTAAGTTGTGAGAGATATATGTATCATATATATATATGTAGAACTAAAGCAAAGATTATTCTGTCAAATTTAGTGTCATATGGTAAAAATGTGTGATAAGCTGATTTTTCTGAAAAATCTTTTGTGACATGAGAAATCATACAACATTTGAAAAGCACTGGGAGAAGAATGGCTCTCAAGACTGGGGTTAGTGTGCTCTCTAAGAGAAGTTATCAAGCAGCTGTAAAACATTATGACTCTTTAGAACAGAGAAGGAAAACTTTGATGATCCTCCAACCCTAGTCCTGCTCCACACTTGATCACCTCCACTGCTCTCTGTTGTCCTTCATCTAAGAGTTCTATGCTAAGGCCAGATTTTGGAGTAGGCAGTAGAGACAGGAAAGTAGTGGGGGGCAGCATTCAATAAAGTAAACCTAATTTACTCATCCTTACACAGTTAATATTTCCAGAGAATCCTATCCAAGCATATTAAATAAATAAGAGGAAAAACAAAGGACACCAAGGGGTTGGATGAAGAGGAGAAGAAAAAGGGCACCCAAAGCAAAGAGAAACTTTGAAGAAAACTGAAAAGGATACTGCAATAGGGGCCAAGAATTTTAAAGCAATCAAGTATAATCAAAAGGAAAAAGGAAAATGGCACACACAGGAAAATTTAGAAATAATAAACAGTCATCCCAAAGCCATAATCAACTTATAGCTCTTAAAATGAATCAGAGTAAAAAATTACTACTTGGAAAGTCCCTTTTTAAAAAATTGCATCAAAATTACGGTAGATCCTGTTGTTCCATTTTTAGTGACACAGCTTGCAAATTTTGGTTTATAATTTAAAGATTCTCATTTTCATTCACTTTAAAAGCTAAATACTATTTTCTTTTCTCTTCTTCCCTTAGCTTTATGAAACCATGGCAAGTTTGTTGCCTCAAAGGTTTTAAAGGAAAATGCATAATATAAAGTTTTTAGTCTAAGTGAAGAGTAGGCTTCACAATACAGGAACTTATAGATCATTTTCTAAAAGTGTGGCTAATGCATAAAAAAATGAAGAAATCAATAAAGCTTACTCCTTTGAAGGAACTCAAGTACATATCCCTTCATTTTGGGGGCTAATTTTTTCCCTATATAGAAGTCAAGAAACTTTATGTGAATGAAATTACTGTTTACCAGTCACAAAATTTCAACTTAACCAATGTCAAAATAAGTGCAGAAAGGCAAACAAATTTTCCAAGATTCATTTCTTCCTTTGAATGTGTTTCTGAATAACAAAAAAGTCTCAATTTTGAAGAAAATTTCCCAAGTTTTATCCCAACAAAGAAAGTAGCCGTATACCTAGTTATCTACCACCTCTCTGGTTTTCAACCTCATTTTCCTGCCATATTTATATTTTTTAACATACTTTTTAATTTACATACAATAAAATACACTCTTTTGGTTCTATGAGTTTTGACAAATGCATAGTCGTATACCACCACCACAGATTTATTTTTAAGCAAATTTTCAAGATATCCACACTCAAGGAAGACTACAAAAATTGCCTCATCAATCCTACCTTCAGTGGGTACTTAGCAAGAATAGTCTCAACTAATGAAAACTGTAACACGACAACCAGAATATTAAAAATGGAAAAACCAGGGGGCCAGCCTGGTGCCGTAGTGGTCAAGTTCGCGCGCTCTGCTTCCAAGGCCCAAGGTTTGCCGGTTCAGATTCCGGGTGCAGACCTAGCACCACTCATTAAGCCATGCTGTGGTGGCGTCCAGTGTACAAAACAGAGGAAGATGGGCACAGATGTTAGCTCAGGGCTAATCTTCCTCAGCAAAAAGAGGAAGATAGACAATGGATATTAGCTTAGGGCCAATCACCCTCACAAAAAAAACAGGAAAAACCAATGCTTACAAAGCAGTCATAAACAGAAGTAAAAGCTAATATTGTATATTAGACCTCTCCCTCCTAGAAGTCCTTTGTTTTTGAATGATCAACCCAAAATGATTATAATGCAAAAGATGCTCATTTATTGACTCTTCAAAGTTAATTTTAATAAAAACCTTTTTTTTTTTTTTTGTGAGGAAGACCAGCCCTGAGCTAATATCTGATGCCAATCCTCCTCTTTTTTTGCTGAGGAAGACTGGCCCTGGGCTAACATCCGTGCCCATCTTCCTCTACTTTATATGGGACACCACCACAGCATGGCTTGACAAGCAGTGCGTCAGTGCACACCCAGGTTCCAAACCAGTAAACCCCGGGCCACTGCAGCAGAGTGTGCACACTTAACCACTTGCACCACCAGGCTGGCCCAATAAAAACCTTTTTATTAAAAGAAACTTTCCTATTAAACCTCTGAATTTCATTAGTTGATAGAAATATAAAGTTCAAAATATTACCCATGATTTCTTTCCAAATCCCATTAGAGAACAAAAAGAGAAGCCAATATATTATACTTTATATCTTAAGGATTTAAACCAAATTTCCATCCTGCTTTGAGGCATCTTTGAACTCAGGAATTTCAAAGCAGTATTTAAATACCTAACAAGTAACTAGATAGCAATACTGAAACTCCCTTTACAAACAAAACTAAATTATGGAAAGCTCTACTAAACTGAGAGCCATCAATCTTAGAACAAAAGGACTCACCTTTGTTTTTTTAATCACTTCCTCTCAGCATACTAGTTAATCTTATTTTCAAGTAGTATACTGTATTTCTGTTTTAGATTGAGATACACTAATAATGCTTTCTTGAAACTTATTAAGGGTCTAGTTAACAACTACTGAATTTAGGTAGAGAATGTAAGGATATTTATTGTAGTATCTTGAATTTTCTGTATATTTGAAATTTTTCACAAGAACAAGTTGGAAAAAAACCAGAAGACGGCCAATTATAAGAAAACCATATTGAGCTAAAAAAGTAAAACTTCAGAAACATTAGCGAAGTGCGATAATCTGCTATAGTATTGTTTTATCTTTTATAAAATAAAAAATGTATTACTGGAAATCTCTGGATCCAGGCCTGTGAGACTTACATACTTATCTGGCTCTAAGTCTGTGACCTTTGACAAACCACTTACACAATTACAGTTTCTCTTCTCATTGTACAACTGTTTTGAAAGGTATCTAATAATATGAAAATTATTTACAAAGTTTTTGTTTTAAGTACTCTATATCAATATGTTATTATACTTCATTCTGGCTTTTAGAGACTGTTCCATAACTTATATGATCAAAAGAGGACAAAGTGAGATTAAGAAAAGACAAGATTTCATGTATCTCAAAAAAGGAATATTAAAATTAATATAATAGCTTATCTAATTGTTATGTGGCTCTTGCAAACACAAGATAAAAGTTACCTATGTGTCCATATAAGACAAAAAGTAACTTCCCTTTTCTGGCATTATTCTAGAATGAGTAGTAGTTAAAATTTCCCCCAAAATATTTCTAGTAAGATTCCTGAAAAGTAGGGTGAAATAAAGCTAGTACAGAAGGTATACCAGCTTGGAAGGGCCATCTACTCAGAAAGTTCACAGAGGGTTCTGGACTAAGGTGACATTATCAAAAACATAAAACCAGGTCATTACCTTACTAGTCCAGACCACTCAGAAAAAAAATTTTTTTCCTTTCTTCTTAACTGTACCGTTATTTCACCTTGACTCTTTCCTTTGTTTATTCTTCTTTTAATTCATCTTCCCCATACTGTTTCAAGGAGTATAATCTGATTTCCTCTTATTCCTTCCTTATTCTCCACCCTCCTCTTCACCTTACTTATCTTTCGTTCTCTTCTTTCTTTTCCTTGTGTCACTCGATAATCACCCAAGATATTATGTAATTCTGTAAATCCGCAGCATTAAATCAATAGGGTTTCAGGATACCAACTAGATCAAATATCCCCATCCCACTTACGTACAACAATTGAGAAATCTATGTGGTCTCCAAATGGTGTTGACTCCCATTCTCTCCCACCCAGATGAAATCAATCTGAATAAAGAGTGTCTGAATTTGAGGGAAACGTACATATAGACTAAATTATTCTCCTAGTCTGGTACCAACCAGACCCAGATATTTATCTTTACCTGTTAAGAGTTCAAATTAATTTAAGTTGGAACTACTGACTTCCACAAAAGTTTTATGAACCAGAAATGTCTGGTTCCTTGTCTCCCAAATAAATGTAAATGGGTTTAAATGAAGGTAGCAAATTTTTACCCATAAAACAAATTATCTTCTTTTACAAGCCATAAACTTGGCAATCATTGACCTAAATTATTATCCCCAAAATGGTGATACTATTAAAAGTTTCCATCATCTAACTCTGTATTTGAGGTTAATTCCAGCTTTCAGAAAGTACTGTCAAAGTCTAGCATTCAGTAGGTAGCTAGCTAGAGTTATCTTGCTAAACTTTAAGCAATTTTTAGGTAGGCTATATTACATATACTTTGTTGGCACTCCTCGCTCATATTCAATACTGCAAATATCCAGGGGAAAAAAGGAAGAGCTCCTCTGGGAGTTTTAAATGGGGAGCCAGGCTATTGCCAAGTAGGATATACTTGTAGCGCTTATGCCACAGGAAAGACAATGATTTAAGCTATCAGCAAATATTTTCATTCAACTTTTCATTAGAAATGTATCTACATCTATAATGGAAATGAATTAAAAAGAGTTCATATTATGGGAATTCGCTTTATAAAAGGCTTAACTGGAATGTAACTATTCTGTATGTTGAAGGACACCTGTATTTAGTTAACTGTTATAAGAGGTGGGCATAGCACTCTATTCTTCCATTACCATTCTGGTATCTAGAGTCCCATGCCAAGGTAATGACAATAGCAGTATCTTTCATGAATAACAAAAATGGATAATCCAATGATCTAATGACATTTTTAAAAAATGAAATATAAGCCAAAAGCCAATTCCTGCCCTAAATTCAGAAATATAGCACATCTACAAAGATATTGTTACTCTAAAAGATATGATAAATGCCTTATAAAAAGGACACAGAAAGCTGACTCCATACTGAAGTGGGAGAGGTTATCCATGCAATTAGCTTTTATGTTTTTCTTAAATTATAAAAGTAATTTGTGATTATAAAAAGTTCAAGAAATACAGGAAAAAAACCACCCATAATCACAATCAGCAAGGTATAACCACTACTGTTATTTTGGTATATTTCTTCCAGTATTAGTTTGGCACATTTCTTCCTATTGTGTGTGTGTGTGTGTGTGTGTGTGTGTGTATGTGTGAGTACACACATATTTTAACAAAACTGGTAGCATAACACAATTTTCTATCTACCTTTTTTCACTTATTTTCTATCTACCTTTTTTCACTTATTTTATCACATCCATTTTCTCTATCATTACATATTCTTCTAAAACATGATAGTCCATCTTATGTATATGTTCTTTCTTACTGGTTGTTTGTTTTTTTGGTATCACATTTAAATGAACACCTTGTAGAAAAGTCTTGGTCCACAGCTCTGATTATTTCCTTAGATGACTCTTAAGTGTATTGTTAGGTGATCAAAAAGTAGGAACATTTTTAAGGCTCTTGAAAAGATTGCCAAGTTTCCCTCTGGAAGGGGTATACCACTTTATGAAGTCTAAGCAATGATGAATGCGAGTGCCTCACCTCTCCATGCAGTTCCTGACCTTACAACAGAACCATACTTTTATAGAGCTTAGTAAAAAACCAAGAACAAGGCATACTTTTTTTTCTTACCATACTTAACCAAGTTTAAAATATAAAACAGTTTAAGGCAGTTAATATTAGTATGCATCTGTGTATTACCAATATATATAGGTAATATATAGTAATAAAAGTTATGGGGTAGGAATAAAATAGAAGTACTGGGTTTAAAAACATCTTCCAGAACATCTAGCTAAACACCTAAATTTATAACTAAAAAAACTGAAGCCCCCCTAAAATGGAGATTTCAGTTGTACAGTAGACATAGGACCTGAGTTTCCCAATTCTTAGACTTCAGCACTATCCAGAAAGTGGGTCAAGAATTCAGTATCCTCATTCGTAAAATGGAAAAGTTTAATCACAGGGTCTCTAAATCCCTTCTAAAATTCTATGATTTTTACAAACTAGATTGTAACAGGCTCTCCAGTGAAGAGGAAAGAGCACTGAACCTGCTTCTGAATACCTAGGTTCAAGCACTAGTTTTACCCTTCACAGAATGAAAATTTTTACAGTACCTACCTCATAATGTTCTTGGAAAGATTAATGTGTGACAATTTTGCAAACTGCTAAACTATATAAATATAAGGTGGTTTAATTACATATGTGTACAAATACTGTGAAAACTGTAAATACACATTTAAAGTTTTATGTTAGAGCATGAGTATTTTAACCAAGAAAGGTTCCAAAGGACAGTTGCACTCTCTTCAACCGTAATTTCAAGGGAAGGCAAAGCAAGAATTACATAGGATAGCAGATACAAAGCACTTGCATGAAAATGGGCATATCTGAACAAAAGCTGTAGCAGAAGTAGGGCCAGGTAACCAACCTCTCATGAATGTATAGAATAAAAAGAATAACCTGGTGTTATGGAAGGACTTACCAGGGAGGGTTAGTACATCAGCTGGTGCAAAAAAGATGGTATTTTTAGGTAAAGATAGGAGAGCTTGAAGAATGTAACTTTTCATTGTGCAAGATGAAAGTATAACCAGTTAACAGCTCCATCAAGTTCTACCAGAGGGAGTGGCTATGTAAATGAAATTCTGATTTTAAAATACCTATTATATAAACGTTTCTAGCTTCAGAAAACTCAAGCCCTGTTGTACAAGCCCTAGCAGGGTGGCACAGGAGAAGGAAAAAAGAAAACTATAAAAAAAAAAAAAAAGAAATCCTGCCAAAGCCTCTCTTTTCCTTTGGAATATAAATCTTTTGATTATAATACATTTCAAATAATTGCCACATAAAGAATTTCCAAGTATGGAGCCAGTCCTGATAGCCTAGTGGTTCAAGCTGGGTGGGCTCTACTTTGGCAGCCCAGGTTGGGTTCCCCAGGGAACCACAAACTCCTGTGTCAGTAGCCATGCTGTGGCAGTGGCTCACATAGAAGAACTAGAAGGACTTACAACTAAAATATAAAACTATGTACTGGGGCTTTGGGGAGAGAAAAAAAAGATTGGCAACAGATATTAGCTCAGAGCGAATTTTTAAAAAAAAACAATTTCCAAGTGTGGAATCTATTTTCCTGAGTTTTGACAAAATATGAAAAGAACAAAGACCACCCATGAGTCTGGGAACACATACATTCTACACATAGTTCAATTTTGAAAGGTCCGGGGCCTACAGAAATTGAGTGCTTTTTTTTTTTTAATGTAGGGAAAAGTATTGTAGTTTACCTCTATCTCCTGCAAGCAGGTGTATGCGTCAGGGTTACTATTTCCCAGGGCAAAGCAATCTGTTTTTTTTTTTTTTCACGTTGTGACTGACAATAAAACGAGGCTACTGCAAAGAAAGAACAAAGAAGAGGGTATTATGCATTTATTTGCACAGGACCCTAATCTTAACCCTCTGTTTTTTCAATCGTCCCCCACAAATAAAGCCAGCCTGCTAGGGCCTGTGAAAAAATCAGGAGTATGGGAGAGGCTGGAGATCTTTGTACTAAGGAGCTTCCCGGTTAGGCCGCCCTCCCCGGGCGCAGGCAGCCTGCCCAGGTTCAGTGCCAGGTGTGGTCGCGTGCTCTGCCTTCTGGTTCATGGTCGCCTTTTCTTTTCTAGGCGATACCGAGGCGCTGGCAGTGGAGCCGGGCATGCTCCGTAGCGGAGCAGATTTTCTGGAGCATAGAACGCTGCCCCGGCCCGCCGGACGCCTTTCTGCACGCCGCTCCTCCCCACGCTCTGTCCCGGTGCCCCACGGGTTTCCGCTGTGCTGTTGGGACTGGAGCTCAGACTGAGCTCTGCGCCAGCCCCCCACCCACGCAGGTCCCTGCCCTGCCAGGGCAAGTCCCCACCCTCGCAGCAGGTTCAAGGACCAGCCCCTTCCCTGAGAGGAGCCCCGCGGCGGGTACTTACTCCGGCCTCCGAGGCCGCGGGAGGGGCCCGCCTGGAGCCGCGCAGCCGTCCGTCCTCCAGCGGCGAGGACTGCGCGGTCCCCGCTGGGCACCGCACCAAAATGGACTCGCGCCGCTGGTCGGGCCCCGCCCCACCGGCCTCCTCCCCCCGGCACCTCGGTCCGCCTCCCCGGCCGGGCTTCGCCTTTGTTCCGCCTCCCGGGGGGAGGGAGCGGGTGAGGTGAGGCGGGAGTCCTTCCGGTGTCGGCAACCGCCAGCGCCCGCGGCGCGCGTGGGAGAGGGGAGGGCCGTGGGCTGCTCGCTTCTCTCCCTTCCAGAGGGCTGCGCGCGCCCGCGAAGCGCGGTGCCGGCGCGAGCCGAGCCCCAGCGCCGGGAAGCGGACGTGGATCGCCAAGACCAGTGGGCTTGGCCTACGCCGAGCGCGGGCGACGGGAGGCGGCGCCGTCCCCGGTGGAGCCACCCGGGAAGAAAGCCGGCGCGCAGCAAGATGGTTGGGTTTGGATTGTTGTACTTTTTTTTTTGTTCGTTGCATTTTTAGGAACAAAAAAAAAAGCCCAACCCTTCACACCGCTTCATCCGCATCTGTCAGGACCAGAAGCCCGGCCACAGCGGCTTGGGGGGGACGGAGACAACTGTCTGCCCCGCACCCCACAACCCGGGGTGGGTGGGACGGGCACTCGCGTGGGGACCAACGCCAGGGCTCTAGCCAACGGCTCTGGCCAGAGCACAACCAAAATAAGATTAACTATCGTCCCCCTACAACCTTCACCTATTTCTTTGCAGGCTTTAAGCGGAACACTAGCGACCCAGTTCTATTTAAGATTTTCTTTTAAGAAAAACATCACTGCTCTTTCTTTTGGAGAAAAAGAAGAATTAATTAGCTTTAAATTATCCACCGCTAATGGTTATTCAGCCACTAACCTGACTCACTGTTCTGACGTCCAGCCCTCTGTGTAGGAACCTTGTGTGATAGCAAACACATGAAGCACTTAGCAATGAGCGGTTCCAAGAAGGATACAAAGATGAAAGAATGGCTTCCCCAAAGCTTACAATCTTGGGGGAAGTGAAGCAAGGACAAAATCAGAGAATATGCCCTGGGTTTGAGTTCGCCCCTAGCTGGGGAAGTCTGGGCTTTGGAAGTAGAACTGGGGTTATTCGAGGCCTCCCATACACAGTACTTGGGCCCCATGACTAATAATGCTTAACTCAAACCGCGTAAAAAGCCCCTCACCACTCACTCCCTTCTGAAATGTCCAGTTCCTCGCTATGCCCAGGGTCCCTTAAACCCAATTTTGTCATAAACCCAATTTTGCCTTTGTAGAACAGTTTCTTTATTTATGTCATTTAGGCTTCAGAAGAACACAGATGGAAATTATGATCCTCATCCTATAGATGCGGAAACGGATGAAGTGATTTCTCCAAGGTAAAACACGAGAGGCAGAGCTAAGACTCTAAAGTCAGATTCCAGGTATAGGTTCTTTGTATAGCACCCTAAGTGTCAGTGCCGATGAAAACTGCACCCCAGTCTCCTACTACATTAGTGTTATTAAAAAAAGAAAGAAAAAACTGATTTATGGAAACACTTTAAATACTCTAGTATTAAAAATGATACAAGAGTGAAAGGTTATTAACTCATAAATCACAAATTATCCTTAATGTAATTATATAATATATATGTATATAGTTAGATCTGGTTGGTGGTAGATACTAATTAATAAATTTCTGGCCAACTTAGTGTGCTAGTTAAATCTGCATAGATATCCCTAGACTTAAAAAAAATTAACTATTAAGAGAACATTGTATATTAAACTCTCTTAAATGTAGAAAAATAGGGAAGGAAGAATAGCCTCTCCTCTGATGGCCCTAATAAAACAGTGGTCAGGGAATCACCACATGTAGTGTGACTAGAAAAAAAGAGTACATATTAAAACCTACATACACAGTTACATCCTTCCTGGAAGAGCACCGTGTAACTAGATCCTGTTACTAATAACACTGAGGGATTGTCAGAATTCTCCTCACACTCGAATTTCTTCCTATTGACTGTTCTTCAAATAAGTAAACAGCTGAAGATTGAAATGCATGTGTCAGCACAGCAATGAGACTATAAATATAGTCTTATTTAAGTTTCTGTCTTTTGTGATCAATATATTTTTACAGGTAGAATTTCTAATATTATATATATATGAAATATATATATTCTTATTGTTGTGTTGATTTATTTCATGCTGTTGTTTTTGTCCTGAGCCTTAAACGTAAAAACTGCCAGCTTTGCTTCCACCTACCAAGACATGTGATCAGATATTCCATAACAAAAGGGACAGCGCCAAATTTGGTGTACACTGAACTGTAAGTTGTCGGAATGGGGAACATCTACGAACTAAGCCTGGAGCAATTGTGTGCAGGAGAGGGGTGCTGGTGAGCCTTCTCAGATACATTGGAACATTTTATTATTATTCTGTTCTTCCCTTCCTGATAGCTGCCAAAGTCATAAGTGCAAGCCCCAACGTTCCCCAGCAAGAATTCCTGGCAGTACAAAGCACTAACATTGCAAGGTGTAGGGAAAAGAGGAGAGGCTTTGGGATCAATTCTACTTCCAAACTCTAGTTCTGCTACTTAGTAGTTGTTCAAGTTACTTAGCACCTCTAATCCTCAGTTTTCTCTTCTGTAAGATGAGGATCATGATTCAATTGATTATGATAGTTAGGTAATATATAAAACAACCAACATTGTATCTGACATATAGGAGGTGCTTAATAAATGGTTACTACTGTTATATGGAAGAAGAAAACCATGCTGGTTGGGATTACAGCTGCCTTGGATTTCTAACTTGAGGCTCAAGCATGATAGTCTTAAGCAGAGCTAAATTGCCTGTGCAGTAGAGGAAGCTAGCACCATAATTTCTGCCTTTCTACACCCACCCCAGGGTGGCCTTTTAAAAAGCATATATCCTGCCATTTCTATACCTCCTTCCTTGTGCTTAGGGAAAGGAGAAAAAAGGGAAAAAACATGACACAATGAAAGGAAGACTGCAGTTCTTTTTAAAGCTGTATGATTTCAGAGGAATTGATTGAACATCCAAAATATTCCATTAAAAGGGAAAAATCTGCCTGTAAAAATGTACTTATCACAAAAGACAGGAACTTACCTGACTTGATGAAATTAAAGGAATTAGTTCCTGGTTTGAAGAAAATTCCAGATTCCATATATTTCAGTTGCACAGGAAAGATCATACACAGTGGAGCAAATAGCAAGATCAAGTGTTGTAAGAGAATGAGAGATGCTTAAGCAACAGTGAACTTGGCCGTTAGTTGTGCTGTTTCTGTAGATGGAAAGAAAAATTGTAAGAATAAAGTAAAATGTAAGACGTAATTAAGATGAAACTAGCATATGCTTATAATTATATATGCAGGATTGTGCTAGGCACCAAAGGCACTAATCAAGGAATTTCCCACTTGGCTGAAGAGGCAAGTTTTAAAAACATGAACTAGTTCAGTAACAGTACATAATAGTGGCTTTTTAAGAGCCAACATGAGTGGTGAAGACAAGATCAGAGGAAGGCATCAGAAGCATCAGAGAAGATTTCACAGGGGAGGTGGAAGTCAAACAGAATCTTTAAAGATCATAGGATTTGAAGATGAGGAAGAGCATTGGAGGTGGCGAGCACAAGGCCAGGGTGGGGAAGAGCTTCTCTGATACTGAGTCAGTGAAGAGCATGGCCTGGTTTGAAAATAAAACTTGAGGGCAAATTGTGAAATGTTTTGAATGTCAGAATAAAGAATTGAACTTCATTCTGTAGGAAATGGGAAGCCACTGAATAATTATGTGCATGGCACTAACAAGATGAAAGCAAAATTTTAGGAAGATTAGTCTGATAACAGGATCCAAGATTTAAGGGAGAAGAAATTTCCTTTATTTTAATACTTTTGAGGTTTGTTATTGAAAATTATAGATTTTTAAAAATGCAATAATGCATACAAAAGTACAGCACGTATGGTTCAGTCCTATTGAACCATTTAATATCAAATATATTGTTTATTAAAGTTCTAAATTTATAAATAAAATGTAATGTAGAGGGGCTGGCCCCATGGCATAGCAGTTACGTTCATTCATTCCACTTCGGTGGCCCAGGGTGTACCGGTTCGGATCTTGGGTGCAGACCTACTCACCGCTCATCAAGCCATGCTGAGGCTGCGTCCCACATACAGCAACTAGAAGGATGTACAACTATGACACCCAACTATCTACTGCGGCTTTGGAGAAAAAAAAAGGAGGAAAATTGGCAACAGATGTTAGCTCAGGACCAGTCTTCTTCTTAAAAAAAAATGTAATGTAGAAAGAATTAACCATGACAAATATTCTCCTAAAATCCTCCAAGGAAATTATATGTACATATATGTTAGTATATCAATCATATATAATTTATCTTTCTACGATGATCTACAATATGCCACTTAGCTTTATTTTAGAGTATGCCTCACTAGAGCTTTGAAAAGCATTAGACACGTGTACTCAGAAATGTGGTGCTCTGTTTTGATATTTTAACTACGATTAATTACATTCAATTATGTTAATTAAATGTTTTTCTAAATTTAATTTCCATATGTGTAGAATTTTATTCTTGAGGAAGAGTAACTTTATGAGGGCCTTAAGAAATGATGCATTCAGGTAAAGACTAGTAAATACTGTATATTTGCAGTCGTTTACAAGAACTTGATTTGTAGAAACTTTATTTTGGAATCTTTCTGTTGAGGTCACTAATCATTATGTACTCTATTTTTATCTTGAAAAATGTCACTTATAATAATAAAGTCATAATCATGATTTAGAAAACTACTTTCATCCTTTCTATGGGACATTTTTTAGAATATTTCTTCTATAAATTAAGGGTACAACAGGGGTGGGGTTCTACAGTTTTCAGTAGCTGGTAGATTCCTGTACCTTCAACATATTCTCTTTATCTTAAATAAAAGCAATAGGACATCTCATAGGACTTTGGTTCTGAAGATGTAGACTTATCAGATACCTACCTGCACCGCATTGCACAAGAAATACATGCTTCATGTTTTTTAACATGAGCCGGGTTGAGTGTTTCTGATATCAAAACGTGGCAATCAGTGCATCGTCAAAAATGTTTTTATCTGGGGCTGGCCCCATGGCTTGGCGGTTAGGTGCGCGCGCTCCGCTGCTGGCGGCCCGGGTTCGGATCCCGGGCACGCACAGGCGCACTGCTTGTCCGGCCATGCTGGGGCCGCGTCCCACATGCAGCGGCTAGAAGGATGTGCAGCTATGACATACAACTATCTACTGGGGCTTTGGGGGAAAAAAATAAAATTAAATTTAAAAAAAATGTTTTTATCTTATAATTTTCTTGTTGTTTATAGCACCACGCTGGTTGTTGCCAGAATGTGGCCGGATCTCCAGGAGCTTGTGCTGGATCTAAAGCAGCTTACACCCCTCCCAGTCAGGCAAAAGATACAGCCAATACAGAAGATGCAGGAGACTTGTTAGACAATATCAGCACAGTGTAGGCATTTCTTGAAGGTCGTTGATCTCCATGTTGTGAAATTTAATGGACGTTTTTTTCAGTTCTCATTTTCCTTGAGCTCTTAGCAGCACTCACTGCCTCCTCCTTAAAAGGCCATCTTTCCTTGGCCTTAAGTAACATCGTGCTCACTCCTAGCTTTTCTTTTTCCAACTCAAGAACACTTCACGGGGTCATCCTTTTCTACCCAGCATTTAAATTCTTTGAACACTCAGTTTCTGGACACTCAGGACTTCGACTATCATTTAATGACTCTCACATTCCCTATAAAGCAGGGATGACAAACTGATCACCTGTGGTTACACCATTTTTAAAGGATGAAAACTCTTTGACTTTATTTATTTATTTTTTTTTTTGTGAGGAAGATCAACCCTGAGCTAACATCCGTGCTAATCCTCCTCTTTTTTTGAGGAAGACCGGCTCTGAGCTAACATTGCCAATCCTCCTCCTTTCCCCGGCCCCCCGCAAAGCCCCAGTAGATAGTTGTGTGTCATAGTTGCACATCCTTCTAGTTGCTCTATGTGGGACGCGGCCCCAGCATGGCCGGAGAAGCAGTGCCTGGTGGGCACCCCGGATCCGAACCCAGGCGCCAGTAGTGGAGCGCGAGCACTTAACCGCTAAGCCATGGGGCCTGCCCTCTTTGACTTTAAATACGTTAGCAGAGGAGTGCTCCTTCTCCTTCCTCTCTCGAAATCCTTCATCTCTGCAGGTGTTTGAGTAAGCCCTTGTGTTGCCCAAGACTCATGCTCCATCCAGCTTCAGGGTTCCTACCCCCCATGGTTCCTTCTCTCCCTAATGCACCTCCTCACTGGCTGCCAAACCGCCACCTCCCCACCCCTGCCCCCAACCACAGCACAACCGACACATCCCAGGTTCGCTTTCCAAGACGTTCCAGGCCGAAGACAGGTGCCTCTTAATCATCATATCATCCTATACGATTCTTCCATTGCACACAGTGCAGTTTGTTATTATATATTTATTTATGTATTTATTTGAATAATGTTTGTTTCCCCACTTGACTGTAAACTCCTTAAGAGTAGAGATTGTGTGTGTTTGCACGCATGTGTCTGTGTTTTTTCATCGTTGCATTCCCAGCACCTAACCCAGGGATTATACCTTTTTTTCATGAATGTTTTAGGGAAGTAAGAGTTCTCTCTTTCAAAGACTATTGATGTATTTCAAACTTCTAAAAATTAGTTGTTGAGACCAGCTGAAGTGGTAATGTACTTTGAATTTTATTCACTTAAAATAGGCACTTAAATATATTTTATTTTATCAAAACAATCTTTCCCCCCTTCATTTACAAAGCAAAGTTTTTCAGACTCCTCCTATAGTTTACACAGATGTGTCAGCAATCTTCACTCTCACAGCATAGCTTGTCTCTAAAATGAGGATAATTTCTTGAATAGATAACCAGAGACTTCTTATAAAAAATCGAGAGCCTTCTTTCTCAGCATAAAATTAAGCAATATGCCATAAAAAGATTTAATGATATAACTAAATAAAAATGTAAAACTTTTTATGTTAAAAACACAATATAGTCATAATAGTATACAACTATTAAAAAGAAGATAAAGCTGTATGTACTGACGAGATATCTATAAGATATAGTAAGTGAGAAATCAAGTTAAAAACAATATATATACTATGATTCCAATTTTGAAAAGAAATGTAATTGGTAGTATATGGAAAAAAACATTTGGAGAAATATACACCAAACTGTCAATTTGCGAGGATGGAATTTGGGAAATTTTCAGTATCTGTGTTTTATATTATTATAAGTTTTAGTATTTTTACATTGAGTATCTATTACTTTTGTAATGGATAAAAAAAGAAAAAAAGATAAATTCGTAAAAGAAAGAGACAAATTCAATTAGAACAAATATATGAAATATGTATAACTATGTTACAAACTATTCCAAATAAATAACAAGGCAAACACTAAGATAGAAAAACAGGCCAAGTACGTGAAAAACAGGACATAAAAAAAAGAAATACAAATACTCAACAAGCATGAGAAAAAATTTCATTCTCATTAATTATCAAAGAAATATCAAGCAAAACATTCATATAGCCTTTTTTAGTAGATTTAAACTAAATCTACAGAGATTTAAAACATCATAATGACCAGTAGGTCAGCTCTGAGTGGGACAGGCCATCTTGTTTGCTGCTGGAAACCAACATAGATGGATACAACCTTTTGGAGGACAGTTTGGTAATCTGTATCAAAAACACTCAAAATACATACACTTAATTCAATTTCTAGGAATTTATCCTAGGAAAATAATCATAAATGCCACAATTTATATACCAAGTATATTTGTTATAGAGCTATCGGGGAAAATTAGAAATATTCTAATTATCCATGAGAAGGATATGAGTTAAATGAATCGTGGTACATTTATACAAAATAATAATATGTAGCCATTTTAAAATCATGTTTTAGATGAATATTTAACAGGGCCGGCCCCGTGGCTTAGTGGTTAAGTGCACACGCTCTGCTGCTGGCGGCCCGGGTTCGGAGCCCGGGCGCGCACCGACACACCGCTTCTCTGGCCACGCTGAGGCCGCGTCCCACATACAGCAACTAGAAGGATGTGCAGCTATGACACACAACTATCTACTGGGGCTTTAGGGGAAAAAAATAAATAAATAAAATTATTAAAAAAAAAGAATATTTAACAACTTGAAAAATTTATGATCTTTTATTAAGTGAAGAAAAGCAAATTTCAAAATAGTGTAGGTAGCATGATGCCAACTGTGTGTGTGTGTATGTGCACATATTAAAAAGATGTCACAATGTTAACAATTGTTATCCATATGTAGTAAAAAGTGAGAATGACTTTTATTTTGTTCTGAGTCCTTAGTGGATTGTTCAGTTTCTATAATGGTTACATAATATATTACTTTTCTAATAATAAAAAAAGTTCTTTTAAAAGTTGCTGGCCTATGCTTTGGAAAATGTTTGGCTGTCTCTCTAAAAATTAAACATAGAGTTACTATATGATCCAGCAAATCTACTCCTAGATATAGACCCAAGAGAACTGAAAGCATATGTTCACACAATAACTTGTACATGAATGCTCATAGCAGTATTATTCATAATAGCCAAAAAAAATGGAAACAACCCAAATGTCCATCAACTGATAGACAGATAAGCAAAATGTGGTATATGCATACAATGGAATATTATTCAGCCATAAAAAGGAATGAAATACTGGTTCATGCTGCAAACATGGATGAACCTTGAATACATTATGCTAATGAAAGGACCCTGACAAAAAGGCCACATATTGTATGATTCTACTCGGATGAATTGTCTGGAATAAGCAAAATCATATAAACAGGGAGTTCATTAGTGGTTTCCAGGGACTGAGTCAAGGAAAGAATGATGAGTGACTGCTAAAGGGTACAGAGTTTCTTTTGTGGGTGATGAAAAAATTCTTGAATTAGATAATAGTGATAGTTGCACAACCTTGTGAATATACTAAAACCCACTGAATTGTATACTTTAAAAGGGTGAATTTTATGGTATATAAATTATATCTCAGTTTTAAATGTGGCAAAAAGTTTAATGGCCTATCAAAGATTCCTGGAAAAGAAGAATAGCATTTTTAAAGTATGTAGTACTTTATAAAAATAAACTACAATATGGTTAGTGCTGTGATAGAGGGATGGGAACATAAAGGGGAGACATCTAACAGTACCTGGGGGTTAGAAGAAGGTCCCATTAAAACAGAGATTCTCAAACTTTTTGAGAATAATAAATAAAAATAACATATATATTAATTCATTTGAAAATAACAATAATAACCCATTGCATCACTCAGTTCTCTCAATGATGACATCTTATATTATCAAAACCAGGAAACTGATATTGGCACAATACAACTGACTCACTACAGACATAATTCAGGTTTTACCAGTTTTTGCATACACTCATTTTTTTATTTTTTTTTTTATTATTTTTTTTATTTATTTATTTTTTTTTGTGAGGAAGACCAGCCCTGAGCTAACATCCAATGCCAATCCTCCTCTTTTTTTGCTGAGGAAGACTGGCCCTGGGCTAACATCCATGCCCATCTTCCTCCACTTTATATGGGACGCCGCCACAGCATGGCTTAACAAGCGGTGCGTCGGTGCACACCCGGGATCCGAACCGGCGAACCCCGGGCCGCCACAGCGGAACGTGTGCACTTAACCGCTTGCGCCACCGGGCCGGCCCCTGCATACACTCATTTTTTAAAAAATGTTTTTAATTGAAAAGACAATATAACAACAATATTAACAATTTTTAAATAAATGATTAGAACAACCTATAATCTCACTATAAAACCAGTCTGATTACCTTATACAGAAATATATTGAATTTTTACTATAAAATAGTTTAAATATACAAAAAAGCAATAACATAAAAAATAACCCACATTATCTCCATGTATGTTTTTACACTTTTACCATGTATGTAAATATCCATTTTTACCTGCAAAAATTTTATATAAAAATCATATCACAATACACAAGGATGCATGTTTTTAAATATAAATGTTTCTGTCATAGTAACACATGCTGTCAACTGCTAGTTGGGGAGAGAACTTTGCCACTCTCTCTGCCCACCTTCCCCAGGAAGGGGTCATCATGGAAGTCAGAGCTGAGACCCTCAAGAGGCCTTGCCTGGATTGGAATCCAGAATCTTCACCAGCAGTGTAACATTAGACAAACTACTTAACCGCACTGATCCTCAGTTTCCTCATACATAAAATAGAGGTAATGACAGTCCCTATTTAAAGTCATTGGAGTATAAACTAAGGTTATGCATGGGGAGCACTTGGTACAGTGAAGCACAGTACCTAGAAGTGCTCAATAGGTGTTTATCATCATCGTCATCATCTTTATTTTTGCAGATATGAACCCAGCCATTGCTCTCTCTTCCTACAGTGAAACAGAGTGGGACCATGACCAGGGCCAACTCAGAGTAAGCGAGCTAGCATGTTTTCTGCCCTCTTCCAGGGGTGTGCCGATAAATAGTTAACATTCAGCTTTGGGCAAGGGTGGGGGATGGGGAGCCACACTTTGTAGTGTTTAGCAATTTCCATGGTGTAAATTCTCCCACCATGGCTGATTTCAAGCTACCAACTTGAGTTCACTGAACAGGCAGTTGGAAAGAGATGATCAGAATCAGCTCTCTCAAGCCAATAGGAGCCTGCTCCAGCACACCCAAGAGAGAATCTCTCTTCTCTTTTGCTGCCTCTGTTCACTGCTGAAACCAGGATCTGTTCCCTCTCATGCAGAGGACCAGGCATACCTATCTGATGTGCTCCTGCAGAGGTAGCACAGAAGATAGAGGAAGTCTTCAGACCTGAAGCCCCAAGAGTGCTCAGGCCCAGCTTACCAGAGTACTCATAGCAAATGGTACTTTGCTCTCATTTGCTAATGTTCCCCGTGTGTCTATTTCCCTTGGGGGATCTTGGGTGTGAGTGTGTGTAGGGGAAGTAGAGCGTTAAGGTCAAGTGTTTACTACAAGCCAGGGACTATGTCAGATGCTTTTCTTGCATTACCTCATTTAGAAGTCACAGTGGAGAAACTGAGGCTTGGAGTAGTTCATTAACTGGCCCAGAGTCCCATAGAGCAGGTTACCCAGGTCAGTCTTCACTCCACTGCAGTCGGGGGTGAATGAGAACTCAGGAAGTGGAGCCAGGAAGTATGAACAATTCTTTCTGGAAGCATGATAGGGAAAGAAGAGAAAGAGCAATAGCTAAATAAAGTATAGGGACATGGAATCACTGGTTTTATAATAAAAATAAGGCTCAGTTCCTCCAGGTTGGCACTGAAAAAGAGCCCCCAGGTGACTGCAGGGCAGAAAGCAGAGAGGCCACCAGACCCTGCACCCCATCCTGGAGATTTCTTTCTTTAGGGAATCTCACCCCGATTATCTTTGCTGCATCAAAGCCTCCTCGGATCCTTTCTTCCTTAAATAGCTGAGGCCCAAGCATGAGATGACGAAAGGCATTTCTCAATACCCCATGGCACAACCAAGTCAAAGCAAGAAAGTTTAAACAACTTCTCTCAAGGCCAGGGCAATGTTTTCTAACCTTGCCGGGTCATAGAAACTGACCCAGACGCTAGTTTAAATATACAGAACGTCAAGAGATTTGGATTTAGAAGGTCTATAGTGGGGGCCTGGGAATGGGTATTTTAATTAAAGTAATGCCGCTTATCCTTAAATTCCTGCAAGTTGGGGTATCACTGTGCTGGCAAGTAACAAAGAGAAATAAACACACTAGCATAAACCCATGTAGTCTGGCTCACAAGAAAAGGCCTACTTACAACCACACTGGGGTTCTCACCCTCCCCTGTGGGTTTGATGCTATCTTGGAACATGCTGGCTATTTAATCTCCAGCCCAATCGGGGCCCAATAGAAGGTCCAGTGCCAAATTATAAGGTGGCGGGGGGAGGGGAAGAGGGTTTCTTCCATTCTTAAAATGTTTCAAAGACTGTATTACTAGTTGCTAACTAGCATACTAATACAGACAAGGCCTGTCTTTGCCCACCCCTTCCCTTTCTTCCTTGTCCCTCCAGCAGGAGGTGGTGGCAGCAGGATGGCAGCCACCTCCCTCCTCCAGGCCTCTGAGTCTCACCAGGAGTTAGTCTTAGGGAACAGACCGTACGTCGAGGTCTGCCTGGGGAGAGTCCTGAGCTACACCTAAGAGCCCGGAGTCCTCTCTGGTTTGGTGTCCCCTTTCTTTCTCAAAAGGGTCCCAGTTTGGATGATAAATTATATAGTCATGCTGTCTATGAGCAGAGCTAGAACAAAAACACCAGCGCACAAAAGCAAGGAGTAGTCTGCCAGCAATTTACATAATGACTTCCATTTATCAAGCAAATCACTCTGTGACACCACACACATCTTTTCAATTAATCCTCACAGCAACCCCACCAGGGAGTTTTGGGGACATGGATTTTGCAGATGAGGAAAGTAACAGGATTAAATGACCTGACCAGGGTCATCCAACTATGAGGAGCAGAACTGGATTCAAACGTCCATCTGTGTGACCCCAACTTCTGCTCTTAAAGGGGCCTGCCTGCCTCCTCAGGGCTTGGGACACCCCACCCACCAATTTCTGTGTTAAGAAACAGAACTTTACCAAGAAAGTTGGTCAGTTTCAACACTAAAGGAATACTCTCAATATTCATATTTTTCGCCTTACATTTGAGAGTAGAAATCTGTTTCTGCAGCTGTGTGTGTAATTCAGTTCTTGTTTCTGTAACCTAATTTGAAAGAACGCTTCCAAAAGAAGCAACCAAGTCTACAAAAGCACAGTTTGACTCAAACGGATCCAACCAATGCGCAAGTGGAAAATAACGCTGAGCAATAAGTCTTGCGTCACCAGCACGGCTGCTCCAAGTCATCCCTAATGAAACTGAAGATTGAAGAGTAACCTGGAAAATGGATGGTTCCAGATCTTTGCTTTAGATTTGCATGGCTTAATCTTCTAAACCAGTTGCTCTCTCAGAATAGGTGACTTAAAATTGTAGCCTTTCATCACTAGATTGTCTGCGGTTTTTGTTTTTTTCTTTTAAAAAAAAATGGGTAATTTTTTCACTTTAATTTTTAATTCCAAAAGCACTGCCTTAAGGCATTTTCTTTGAAAAAAAGAAATCACACATAAGCCTTAAGTGGCCTTTGATCAATACTCCAATCTCAGACCTGTACACTGTCACTGGTTTGTTTTTTTGTCCTTCTATTTTTTCTATCCAGGAAATAATTTTTCTACCTTCTGCCCTTTTCCATAAACCCTTCAATATAGAAGTATTTCCCTTCCTCCCCTCAAACTTCATCATAGGAAAGCTACTAAAATCTCAGAGGTTGAAACCTCCAAGAGGCTGCAGCAGCCTCTCTCTCCTTCTAGTTCTTTCACCCGATCGAGTGGTTAAGAACAAAGCTGTAGAGTCAGAGTGTGCGTGTAGATCTTGGTTCCATCCCTTATTAGCTGAGTGGCCTTGGGCAAGTTCATTCATTCACTATTCATTCAGCAAACATTTATTGAGTGCCCATTACGTGTCAGGGATATAATGTAGTACAAGACAATACTCCTACCCTTATGGAGACACAGAATATAAACATATGAATGAAGAGAGCATAATTTCAGGTGGTAATACATGCCTTAAAGAAAAATGAAACAGGGTCAGGGAACAGAGACTGCCTGTTATCTAGGTGATCAGAGAAAACCCCCCTGGAATGTGACATTAGAGCAGAGAGCTGAGTATAGTTAGGGAGCAAGCCATGCAAAGATGTGATGGGAACAGCAAGTGCAAAGGCCCTGAGGCAGAAACAAACTTGAAGTGTTGGAAGGACAGCAAGAAGGCTAGTGAACTGAAACAGAGTGTAGAAGAGAGAATGGTGGCATATGAAGCATCCCACTTTCCACCATCACCTCCTATCTTCCTAGCCCTGTGGTACCCCAACTCCAAAATTAATCCAACTCCACTGGATCTACAGTCTACTGCTTTACTACCTTTTTATTGCTCCTCTCCTCCCTCATATCCTTACTTCCCTCCTTAACCAGCTGAGAGCCAAGGTCCATTATTATAATCACTCCCCTGCATAAACACTCAACTCCTTTTAGCTGCATATCATTTTTCTTTCCTCAAACTTCCAACACTTCCTCCCCAATCCTCACTCTTCACTGATGAACTTCCTATTTCACTGGGAAAATAGGAGCCAGCAAGAGAGGACATCCACAGGCTCCCGCCACCACATCTACCCACCTGTACTTGTCCCGTGTCCCCGCCTTCCCTCCTGTCCTCCTGGCTGAAGGCTTTCCTACAGGTGCACAAACTCCATTCCCTCCCGCCTTCTTTGACCAGTTGCCGTCTGCCTCCTCCATCAGTCCCATCAGCATAAGGAATTGCTGCGATTTCTTGCATTTTAACAAAGTCATCTCTTGACCGCACTTGCCCCTCTAGCCACCACCCGTTTTTCTCATAGTCTTTATAGCACGACCACTGTTACTCACCGTCAACACTTCCCCCCCCCCCCCCCACATTTCCTCTGAACCCTTTCCAGCCAGGCTTTGTGCCCCCATTCCACTGAAACTGCCTCAGCTGCTAAATCTTTCTCCTCAGTAAATCCAATGGTTAATCCTCTAGCCTTACTCCCCAGACCTATCAGCAACCTGCGAGCACTTCCCTTCCTCCACTGGTGGTCTTCTGGCTCCCGCCACCACCAATGCTCCCGTCCTTGATTCTGAACACGTCTCCCTGCAGCCATGCCCACCCTTCTATACAGTCACATCACTGCCCTGCTCATATCCTCCCCTGGCTTCCCACCCACTCAGTCAAAGTCCGAGTGCCTGCAGTAAGGGTGAGAGGGGACCTACAAGTTCCTACATGGTCTGTCCTCTCCCCCGCATCCCCTCTGCTCTCTGACCTCTGCTTACTCCTCTACCTTACTCTCTCTGCTCTAGCCACATCTGCCTCCTTGCTGTTCCTCAGACATGCCAAGCACACCTCTTCCTTAGGGCCTTTGCACCTGCTGTTCCCTCTGCCTGGAATGTTCTTCCTCCAGATTCCACCTGACTCTCTCATTCTTTTCCTCCAGGTTTCTGCTCCAATGTCACTTTATCAGGATGGCCTTCCTAGCCATCCACTTGGCCATCCCAGGTGCCTCACTGCCACTCAGCATGCCCTATTCTCCTTTTTTGCTTCATTTTCTCCATGGCACTTCTCGCCATCTGATATGCTACATGTTTCCTTGATTATTGTCTCCTCCCACTAGAATGTAAGCTGTGTCCAGGAACAATATGCCCAGCATCTAAAATAGTGCCTGATACACAGTAAACCCACAATAAATATTTGTTGAATGAATGAAGAGTTGGCACATGACAACCAGGAGGCAGAGGCATGTAGGGCCTTGTGAGTCCTGATAAGGACTTTGGGTTTTATTTTAAATGTGAAGGGAAGCCACTGGAGCGTATGTGATCTTACAGTAGCAAAAGACCACCCTGGCTGTTGTGTGGAGGGTTGGTTGTACTGGGGGTAATAGTGGTTTCAGGCAGGCAGCTGGAGGCTAAGGCAACATCCAAGCAGGAAAGACAATGAGGACTTGAGCAAGGGCAAAAAAAGGTCAGATTATTGGATATATTTTGGAGTTAGAGCTGATAGAACTTGTTAATAAATTGGATGAGGGGTCTGAGGGAAAAAGAGGAACTGAGGATAACATATAGGTCTTTGGCCTCGATACTTAATCTTTCTGAGCCTTTTTCCTCTTCTGTAAAATAGAGACAGTTAGAGCATCTCCCTTGTGGCATAGCTGTAAGAAAGAGGGTCGAGGACACTGAGCGCTCACACGGTGTCAGGCACGCAGTAAACCCCAATAAACGTTAGTGCTCGTTATGGCCCCAGAGATAACTGCGTTCCTAAGATGACAAAAATTTCCACCCCCTAGAGACTGAAGAAACAGAAATTCTTTTGTAGCATGTACCTTCCCCTCCTGAGGTATAGACTTTATTTAACAGAATACTTAACATTAGTGTTGGAGCGGTTTACTTGCACGCAGATAAATAAAAGGATTCCTCACATTTCAAAAAAATTATAAGGCTCCTTCAAGTAGTGTTTGTCCATTCAATACTTGGCAGAAGGAGTAACTAAAAGCTGAAGTTACAAACTTCTGCTGATTAAAAATCAATCAAAATGTAAGAAAAAGTACATCTGAAATGATGATTTTCTAAAAACAGGTATTTACTGCATTTTAATACACCAAGCACTAAAATACCACGCTGTCTGGTTCAATACAGGACACCTGGCAACCTTGTTTGTCAGTGTAACTCATCTTTCTGCAAAGCCAACACCCAGCCCTTTTTGGCTGCCGTAGCCTATCCTTATTTCCCCCTGGAAAACTGTTTCAAACAGTACAGATAACATTCTGCCTCTTTTACAATTAGCAGCTTCTCTCACTGTGCCACCTGGTTTGACAAGTGCTGGTGTGGGGTAACCCGGGATCTTCTTTCAAAACCTCCCAATGGCGGCCTCCAGGGAACACGTGGAAAGCTGCCTGCTGGGAATTTAGGGGCTGCTTAGGGACTTTCCTGACAGCATCTTCTTCTGCCTCATCAGATCTCCCTGATTATTGGTGATCTGGGCGCCCCTACCCAACTGACGAATGAAGACCAGTCATTCTTCTTCCCAGCCCCCAAGCACCCTGGGAGGTTGGTGTGGGTCCCTAAATCTGAGACCCCTTTCCCTCCTCTCCCTGTTTGAACTCCTCCTTAATTTTTTTTTTTAATTTTATTTATTTATTTTTCCCCCGAAGCCCCAGTATATAGTTGTACGTCATAGCTGCACATCCTTCTAGTTGCTGTATGTGGGACGCGTCCTCAGCGTGGCCGGAGAAGCGGTGTGTCCGTGCGCGCCGGGGCTCCGAACCCGGGCTGCCAGCAGCGGAGCGCGCGCACTTAACCGCTAAGCCACGGGGCCAGCCCTGAACTCCTCCTTAAATGCTTTTACTACCTGGGAACCTGCAGAGGCACCCTTGAATTTGAACTACAGCTGGAAGGACCTCCTCCCAAAGAATCTGCCCTGTGGTTGAGTCTCTGTTCCATGACCTCCATTCCGTTGCTCAGCTGTCTCTATTCTAAGTCTAGAAGAGACGTTTGCTTCTGAAAGTGGGGTCTAAGGACCAGCAGCCTCACCAGGGAGCAGTTAGAAATGCAGAATCAGAGGCATTACTCCGGACCTGTTGAGTCAGAATCTGAGTTTTAACAAGATCCCCGAGTGATTCCCACATCGCTGCAAGTTTGAGAAGCAGAAAGGTACTCAGGCCCCCTCCCTTTCCATTGGCTATGGAGAATTCTTGTAACTGTCCTGTTTAAGGGCCCTTAAGCCCCAGCCTACTTCACTGTCCTCACTTTCCAAAGAATCCTGTCCCCCCGCCTTCGGACACTCTCTCTGCCCTCTCTGCTCACAGCCAGGGCCTCTTTTACGGACCCCTTTCCCTCATTACGAGAGACCTCCCCAACTCCTCTGCCCACAAGAGGCCCTGAGGCACTTCCTCACAGGCCACTTTTCTGCTGTGCTTCTCCCCAAGGAGGGCCTCCAGTACCCATCCAAGTGCCGCCTCTTCTGCACCCCTGAGAGCTGCTTCGACCTGCCTAGTGACAGCCCCTTCCAGCTGAGCCTGACCTGACTGCCCCTGACCCTGGTCCTCAGAGGGGACCTGAGTGGCCTCTCAAAGGGCCAGGGACTCAGCTTCCCCAAGGCTTACCCTGAAGTCGAGACTTCCCGCGCTGCACAGACGTACTATCCTTATTCCTCCTTCCTGCCAGCCGCTCCCTACAGCCCAACAGGTGAGCAGAATACAAGTAATGGCTTCCTTCAAATGGAGATGCCAGGGAAAAGGGGTATGTTGATCAAGAACCAGCCTTGGAGAAAATATCATGATTCCTCTGAAATAATAGTGTGGGAGGGGCAGGTACATTTAAAATGCTCCGAGCACTTGATTCTTTGAAGGTTTGGGGATTTGAGTTTGGGGTGGTATTTTTTTAAGCTTTCCAAAATGAGAAAAAACATGTCAGATAACTTTTATGGACCGTGGAAACCAGAGCCTCACCTGGAATTGCAGTGTGAGGCTTTTGGGCTCTCAGACTGGTGGTCAGGTTCCTTAACGACACATTCTTTCTCACACCCTTATCATTGACACAGTTGATTTTCCTAAAAAAGATATATTAAAAGCCAACTTCCAACCTTTTAAAAAGTACTCTTGAGGGGCCAGGCTGGTGGCGTAGCAGTTAAGTTCATGCACTCTACTTCAGTGGCCTGGGGTTCGCAGGTTCAGATCCCAGGCGCAGACCTAGGCCCTGCTTGTCAAGCCATGCTGTGGCAGGTGTCCCACATATAAAGTAGAGGAAGATGGGCACGGATGTTAGCCCAGGGTCAATCTTCCTCGGCAAAAAGAGGAGGATTGGCAACAGATGTTAGCTCAGAGCTGATCTTCCTCACCAAAAACAAAAAACAAAAAACAAAGAAGTACCCTTGGAATGTCATCCATATCCATTATTAAAATAGTGTTTTTCAAATTTTTATGTATTTTATTTAGCAGACAATTATTATAGTACTTTTTTATGTACCAAGCACTGTCCTAAGAGCTTTATAAAGATTATCGCGTTTAATTTTTAAAATAATATAATGAAACAGGTGCTGTTATTAACCTCATTTATAGTTGAGGAAATTAAGTCATAGACAGGTTAAGTCGCATACTCAAGTTCACACAGCTAATAAGTGACAGGACCAGAATTCAAAATCAGACAGTCTGGGTGGGTCACAGCCATATGCTGAACCAATACGCTATACTGCCTCTCTAAAGGACCTGGAAAAAAATATGTATATCTTTAATATATATTTATTATATGTACAAAATACATATTTTTATATACTATATATAAATATTACATATTTTTATACATGTACATATATATACATATATAAATATAAGAAAGAGAGAGAGAAGGATTCTAGGTGCAGTTTTTCCAAATGGCCACCCTCCCACATGTTTTCAACACAGGCCTAAAACCCAGTTTTGAGAGAAGTATGATTTTTCTGTAGATACATCCTCTTGAGGAGTCTAGAGGGCTGGGTTTATAAACCTCAGCTTCCTCGTCTGAGACATGAGGTGGTTGGATTAGAGGAACTAATTCATCAAGGGAGTGTAAGGAGCCTTCCGATGTTAAAATTATTTACATTTCCTGGAAGACTGACCAGGTAACTTTTCCTCCTTAGATCTGACTCTATGAGATGTCATGGCTTAGTATTCTTTAAGCTAACTCTCCACTGCTCTTGTGCCTTTTGGACCAAACGTAATGCAGGTTTGTTCTGTACAGCTGATGATGTCCTAATGCGTACGTGCAAGTTGAAGTTTGAATTGCTCTAGTCTCAGGCCTTCAGGTTCACCAAAAAGGTAACGTTCAAGCAAACCAGCGGGGGCAAAGCAAACACGTTCTATCTACTGATGCAAGTGCGCCCTCTGCCGGCCCTGTGAAGGTGATCCGACCTCATAAAAGGGTCTCTCGGCTCCTGGGGTACAGCACAGACTTTTGCCCTTCCCCTAGTCCTGTAGCATTCCAACCAAGCAACATTTGCTCAGCACGTACCCTGAGCTAGGCACAAATGTACTTAGGGCTGGAGATCAAAGATAAAGAAAAGCATCTCAGCCTTAAAGGATCTCACAGTCTGTTGGGGGACATTCAAAACAGATTATTATAATGCAACTTGGGAGGTGTGTCACTGGAGCTGCGCCTCATGTCCCATAAGTTTGCAACCACAAGCTGCACACAAGAGCCCAAATCAAACAGCACAGTACAATGCTCTTTTGTTAGGGAAGGAGGACTATGACTCACCCTAGCATTTTCTCTGTGCACAGAAAGAGATGACCTGCGTAGGAGCAACATGGCTAACCAGCGCTCCCTTAGAGACCCAGCCACTTGGGAGTAGTCCTGACGGCCAGCTCTCCAGGGTGGGTGCGGGAGGGGCTGCAGAGAAAGGTCAGAATTTAGTGGGAAAAGGTCAGCCGTTAAGAACAGGGGCCAGGAAGATATCTATGTGTTTTTAATTTTTGTGTGTGTGTGTGTGAGGAAGATCCGCCCTGAGCTAATATCTGCCAATCCTCCTCTTTTTTGCTGAGGAAGACTGGCAGTGGGCTAACATCCATGCCCATCTTCCTCCACTTTATGTGGGACGCTGCCACAGCATGGCTTGCCAATGCTATATAACCAAGACCTCTGACACCTTTAGTAACAAGATTCTAGTTTATCTTCCCAACTAGATTTTGTTGGATTTTATTTATTTAATAGAATTTTATCTGGTTGTGTTTTTCAAACTAGGCCAGGAGGCCTCCTCAATTTCTAAAATACAACCATTCTTTCTGTTCCTCTTCTCAAATCTAATCAGACTCCGGACACACCCAGCAACTCAGTGTGCCTTTTAGTTAACGCTTTGCCTACTGAGTGTGCAATGATTTCCTTTCACTTTACAGAAAGTTCTGCTGGTGACAAACCGGCTATGCAAGCCAGGAGGAAAAAGAACTTGGAGGAAGAGGAAGAACACATATTTTTCATAATTTCTTTTCAAAATATGTGAAGGAGGAAAATAAAGGAAGTAGAGAAATATGCTACTCGATGCAGTAGTCGCTCTGGACAAATTTCTTGGAACCATGGCCTAAAGGAACAGCCACCATAGTGACTACAGGTGGATGTAACTACAAATGAGGACCTTTGAAGAATCTCTTGAATGGTTCCTACAAAGGGAGAAGTTCAGAAAAATCTGTGCAAAGGAAGAAGAAAGAAAGGAAAAACAAAACTGGAACCTTATGAGAGTAGAGAGAAAGCAAAAGGTGAGGAGGAAGAAAGGAGAAGGTTGGGGAAGCAGAAAGGAATAAGAAGTGAGTATGGGGAGCTGTGGGACAGGGGCTGCACCGTGGTGAACATCTTATATTTACAATTAAATTTAAGAAATGCGTGTCTTTGAAAAAAGCAGGTGGAAGAGAGTAGAACTTCAATGTTTTTACCAAGAAAAAAAGGTAAATATGTGAAAATGCAGGCATAAGGTAAAAAGTAAAAGCCTCCTCCTCTCCTCCAAACACATACCTACTAATAGAAGTGGGAGAGGGGCAGGTGAGGGCGCAGGGGGGGAGGCTGTGAGCACCAGAGACAAGCAGCCTGCACTCTGAGCTGCTGAAGGCCAGCCCTGGACACTTGTGGTTTAAACCAAATGTTTTCAGCCAGTGGCTTAACAGAAAACCCTTAGACAGGCTTCCTGCCCCTGAAAATCCTCACCTAATTCTCAGCAAATGTGAGACCTATCTCCAAACACAACAACAACAACAAAATACCACCTCCCTATTTTATTTAATTGACAAAAACAAAAACAAAACCTGTATTTTTATGCATGCCTGAAATGTAAGAATGTGCCTGTGGCAATTCTGAGCATAGCACATTAAGCTTTGTGAAGTAAACTGAGTGAACGTGTGTAAAACAAATATACAGATGTCTCTCTCACGACCAAGGTTAGCTGGTATGTGCGTAGTAGGAAGAGCTGACAGAGGACTCGCCAGTTATGTCGTATTTACACTCCTCTATCTGTCCTAATTCACGGGAGGTGAGGGGGGCAATGAGGCTGAGGGTGGGGAGGAGGGGGTGGTAGACTAATGTCTTGTGCCTGCTGATAAATTAAAACGTGTTGAATTTCCTCAGGTATGTTAGAATTTCACACATCTTGCAGAGAAGTTTAGACAGCATTTTCTCACATAGCTTTGACATAAAATAGTCAATCCTGGAGAATGGTTAACATGTAGTATTTTACTCATATAAATAATAATAAATGCTATTTATGTAATAAATAATGAATAATAAATATTTATGAGTAAACATAGACTCTCCATACAATTATAAAAAGAGCTCTAAATATTATTTTATTAATAATCCTTTATATAATAATTCTTTATGAATTATAAAAGTATCAGTTTGGCCTTGAACCAGAATATCTACTAGGTTCTAGCAAGGTTAGGACTAGTACAGTCCTCTTTGTGTCTCCCATATTGTATCTTTATATAGTTTGTGAGTTGATTGGTTTATGTCCTACTTTGTTCCACAAGGGATTTAAGATTGCCCAGTGCCTTTCACATCAGAGGTGCTAAACAGCATTCAACTGTGTGCTATTAGGCAGTATATATGTGCATACAGAGAATGTGTGCCAATTAGAGCAGTCAGAATGTTAGACAAATATATTTGAATAATACTAAATACCAAAACTCATGGTAACTGAAAGAGGTTTCACACACACAAAAAAACACACATATTTTTTTACCCAATAGCTTTTCTGAACAGTAACAGAAGAAAAATGCAAAAAATATAAAGCCAAGCTGGGGTAGGTCCTATGCAGTGAGCTCCTTGGGGTCCCTATCAGAGAAATGGATTTCAATCTGTTCATAGTTATCCAGATTAACACAACAGAAGATAAATGTGAAGACTTGGCTCAAGAAGATTCAGTTATCTCAACATAGTCCTTTCCAAGAGCTGTCATCAGACTCCCTTTGATTCTAAATGGAAAGAGATACAAACACTGTTCTTCTGAGGGAGCTAATCCTCTATCGTTAAACTAGTCAAACCACAGAGCTCTTTGTGTTTATTTACAGTGTTGTAATTGTACAATATAACAGGGTAGAGGTACCATATGCATTCAATAGATAAAATGCACTTTATTTAAAATAGAGAAGGATTTCATGGGGGAGCAATAAAATCAAGAATGCTACAGCAATTTTACGAATCATCCGGGCATAATTACCAACCAATAAAAATAAAACATTCCCAACCAATAAAAATAAAACATTCCATAATTTTCTGTTTTCATTAAATATTGGTTTATAAGGCACTGTTCTGTTGTTTACTTTGGTTAAAACAGAGTCTTTAAAATCAATATTCCATATCTGTCCATGTGTACTGGGTGGAAATCTTTATAATTACAAAACTTTATGTGCAAAAAGCTGTTTAGGTCCCAGCTCTGGGTGTGCAGTAAGCGCGATCCACAAGAGCGTCACTGTGGCACAAGGGCCCTGGGGTGACTGGGCCTTAACCCAGGGGCCCTGAAATAACACAGCTAAAAGTGGAGAGACAGAAGCTAAGGTCTCAGCTGATAAGATGTGCTTCAAATGAGAGTAGATGGCAAGTAAAGTGGACAATGGGAGAACAGCTGTGGTTAGAACCTAAAAGTTGAGAAAAAAGATAAAACAAGGCTTTATGAGGCCTGAATCAACTAGAACAGTTCAAAAGTAAGGCTAGGGATGACCAAGTGGGCCAGAATATTCCTCATCCCTCATTTTAGTCACTATATTACCAACTTAATTTACACTGAGAAATTTATGGCCACAAGGGACCAAAAAATAATAATAATTGTGTTGGCATGATTGGTGTATTTTCTCCCCAAATTCCAGACCTGTAATGCAAGAATTTTTAATCATAAGCTATGTTACTGGTTTGCCTGAGAGACCATAAATAAATAAATATTGCATCCTCTCTGCAGACCCACATGGGAATCAGAAGGCAGCCTGGTGAACAAGGAATCAGCCCAAGGGAGTCCAAAGAACAAAGTTGCAGTGGCATAAGACTACGATAGCTTAGCATCCATCTGACTGCTGAAGTATCTTACTCCCCTCCAGCATCCCTAGGGGCTGGATTTGCCACTGGGACCAGAAATGCTGGCTGGCAGTCCTGCGGGATCCAGAGCTGTGAAAAAGCGAGAATCAAAGGGACTGGGAGTTCAGTGTCTACGGCCTAGGGAATGTAGAGGATTTTGCAGTTTCCTTTTTGTAAATTGGAGATTTTTTTTTTCAAATATAAAACATTTTTCCTAGATCCCTCCAAAATCTCCTAGGCCCTTGGCATGGATTCCATAGTATTCCATAGATAAAATGGTTTTGTCAGTCATAGCCTCAGCCAAAGATGTAGGAACCAGCATTCCTGATAGAATTAAAGGATTAGAGGTACTGGTGGCTGGGAATAAACCATGGATGAAAGCTCCATGGGAACAGGGACAAACCGTATCCCCAATACCTACACAGAGCCAGATTCACAGTAGGCAAAGTAGTATTTGAAAATGAATGAACAAATTAATAGATAAATCACAAAGTCAGAGTAGAAGGATGATGAGGCAACTAGTTTTGAGTAATAAAAGCCCCAAGAGATCAGAATCCAGGAAGTTAGATTAAGTCTAAAAGGCTATTGCACCTGGTAGTCAGAACATGGGTCTAATCATAGCATTGGCCTCTTTTGCATTTCCTGCTGAACTAGGGTGGCATTAAATTTCTAGATATTTTTTTCCAACACTTCATTATGAAAATTTACACATACAGCAAAGTTGAGACACTTTTATAGTGAATACTGTATACTTACCACCTGGAGTCCACCATTAACATTTTACTCTGCGGTTTATCACATGTCTATTCATTTCTCTATCCACTCAACAATCCATCTTTTTTTTTATGCATTTCAAAGTAAATTGCAGACAGCACCAGACATCCCCCTAAGTAATTCAGGATGCACGTCATTCAGGTAAGCTAAAGATTTGTTGATGATTTTTTTTGTTTTGAAGTGAAATTTATATACAATGAAATGCAAAATCTTAAGTGTAAATTCCCATGTTTTAACAAATGCCTACACCTGTGTATCCCAAATCTCTATCAAGGTATAGAACACTCCATCACCTCAGAAACTTCTCATAATTTTTTGAGTGTTTTTTTTTTTGTGGAGGGAGGATAGAAATGTTGAAATTTCAATGTGGTCTGGTTACAGCTTAAGACAGCTGGGAAAAACCCACAGGTGGTTCTATGTTGGGAGTAAATGGAACTCCATGAGCATCATCTTCAGAAATGATCTCAAGTAACAAGATCCATGAGAACGGTTGAGCACTTGCTGTTCTCAAATTTCAGACAGTCTCAAGTTAAAGAAAAGACAAATATAAACACAGCTTGTAGCAAACCTTTCCCCTTTCACATACCCTCCACTGACAGACGTGGAAGACAAAGTGCTTGCTCGCATCCGGACCTGTGTCCTGGACCTCAGGCTGCCTGAGTCTCACTGCCAGGGGTCAGACTGACCAAGGCAGCTTTCTTTTATTTCCATTATTTCTAGCTTTCCATTATTTCTAGTACCCACGCAAATTAAATTCTTAAAACCAATAAGCCAATAAGTCTTATTTCCCCTCAAAATTGTGTATTGAAAACTATTCAAAAAGCTTTCTTATATGTCTTAAGATCATGAAATAAAATTGTTAACATTACCAAATTTGATCTTCATTTAACTTGCAGTGTGCTGTGCAACATTTCAGATGTGGCTTCTGGCATCAGAATATGGAACTTTAGTCACATCTGTGACGTATCTGGCCATTATGATGTCATTAAAATACTATATTAAAATACCCTATAAAACCTTTTATTATGGAAATTTTCAATCATACACAACGTTAAAGAGAATAACAAATCTCCGTGTATCCATCACCCAGCCCCAACAATTATCTTAGTAAAATGCATTTAAGGTTCACTCAACCTTGTTGCACGAATCAATAGTTTGTTCCTTTTTATTGCTGAGTTGTATTCCATTGTATGGATTACCACAGTTTGTTTATTCATTCACTCTCTGATTGCTTGTTTTGAGGCAATTAGGAATAAATATTCACATATAGGTTTTTGTGTGAACATAAGTTTTCATTTTACTTGGATAAATACCCAAGAGTGAGATTGCTGCTGGGTCGTATGATAAATGCATGCTTAAATTTATAAGACTGCCAAATTTTTTTCCTAAAGTGGCTGTACCATTTTGCATTTCCAGTAGCAATGAATGAAAGTTCCGATTGCTCCACATCATGGCCAGCATTTTGTATGCAGTTCTTTATCTTAGCCATTCTAATAGGTGCGTAGTAGTGTCCCATTGTGGTTTTAATTTACATATCCCCATTGACTAGTGATGGTGAGCACCTTTCCATATGTTTATTTACCATCCATATATCTTCTTTGGAGAAGTTTCCTTTCAGATATTTTGCCCATTTTTAAATTGGGTTTTTTGTTTTATTATTGTTGAGGTTTAAGAGTTCTTTATATATTCTGGATACAAGTTCTTTACTGGATATGTGATTTGCAAATATTTTCTCCCTGTCTATGCCTGGTCATTTCATTTTCTTAATAGATTCATTTGTAGAGCAAAAGTTTTTAATTTTGATAAAATTTAATTTCTCAACTTTTTCTTTTACGGGTTGTGCTTTTGGTGTCATATCTAAAAACTGATCACCAAATCCAAGGTCTCCTATGTTTTTTTTTTCTAGAAGTCTTATAGTTTCACATTGTATGTTTAGGTCTATGATTCACTTTGAGTTAATTTGGTATGAAGTATGTGTCTAGGTTCCTTTTTTCCATATGGATGAATAATCATTCCAGCACCATCTGTTGGAAACTGTTGTTTCTCTATTGAATTGTCTTTGCAACTTTGTCAAAAATAAATTGACTATATTTGTGTAGATCTGTTTTTGGGCTTTCTATTCTGATCAATTGATATATATATGTCTATCCTTTTAACAATACCACACTGTCTTGATTACTACAGCTTTACAGTAAGCCTTGAAACTGGGTAATGTAAATCCTCCAACTTTGTTCTTTTTGTTGTTGTTATCTAAAAAAATTTTTGGCTCTTCTAGTTTCATAACCTTTTCCATATAAATGTTGAATCCACTTGCCAATATCTAAAAATATGTCTGCTGAGATTTTCCTTGGGATTGTGCTCAATGTGTAGATCAAATCGGGGAGAATTGGCATCTTTACAATACTGAGTTTTCCAACCCAGCATATGCTGAACACAGCATATCTTTCCATTTATTTATGTCGTCCTCTTTTTATTTCATCAATGTTTTGTAGTTTTCAGCATAAAGATCCTGCACATATACCTTAGGATTTAAAAATAATCTTTTCCTTTTTAGAGGTTCTATTTTAAATGGTATTGTCTTTTAAATTTCAAATTCCAATTTTTCATTGCTGCTATAAACATCTGTGTTCAAGTTTTTGTGTGGAAATAAGTTTTCAATTCATTTAGGTAAATACCAAGGAGTGCATTGCTAGGTTGTGTGATAAGAGTATGTTTAGTTTTGTAAGAAACCGCCAAACTCTCTTCCAAAGTGGCTGTACCATTTTGCATTCCCACCAGCCGTGAATGAGAGTTCTTCTTGTTCCACATCCTCACCAGAATTTGGTGTTGTCACTTTTGGATTTTGGCCATTCTAATTGGCATGTAGTGGTATCTCATTATTGTTTTACTTTGCATTTCCCTGATGACACATGATGCAGAGCATCTTCTCATATGCTTATTTGCCATCTGTCTATCTTCTTTGGTGAGGTGTCTGTTCAGGTCTTTGGCTCATTTTTTAATCAGGTTGTCTGTTTTCTTACTGTTGAATTTTAAGAGTTCTTTCTATATTTTAGATAACAGTTCTTTATCGGATGTGTCTTGTGCAAATATTTTCTCCCAGTCTGTGACTTCTCATTCTCTTAACTTTGTCTTTTGCAGAGCAGAAGTTTTTAATTTTAATGAATTCCAGCTTATCAGTGCCTTGGTGTTGTATCTAAAAAGTCATTGCCATACACAAGGTCATCTAGGTTTTCTCGTATGTTATCTTCTAGGAGTTTTATAGTTTTGCATTTTACATTTATGTCTATGATCCATTTTGAGTTAATTGTTGTGAAAGGTTAAGATCTGTGTCTAGAGTCATTTTTTTGCATGTGGATGTCCAGTTGTTCCAGCACCATTTGTTGAAAAGACTATCATTGCTCCATTGCATTGCTTTTGCTCTTTTGTCAAAGATCTGTTGACTATATTTATGGGGGTCTATTTCTGGGCTCTCTATTCTGTTCTATTCATCTTTTTGTCTGTTCTTTCACCAGTACCATACTGTCTTGAATACTGTAGCTTTATAGTAAGTCTTGAAGTCAGGTAGTGTCAGTCCTCTGACTTTGTTCTCCTCCTTCAGTATTGAGTTGGCTATTCTGGGTCTTTTGCCTCTCCATCAATTTGTTGATATCCACAAAATAACTTCCCGGGATTATGATTGTGTTGAATCTATAGATCAAGTTGGGAAGAACTGAAATCTTGACGATATTGAATCTTCCTATCCATGAACATAGAATATCTCTCTATTTATTTAGTTCTTTGATTTTTCTTATCAGTTTGTAGTTTTCTTCATATGGATCTTGTATATACTTTGTTAGATGTATAATACCTAAGTATTTCATTGTTTTGGGTGCTAATGTAAATGGTAATGTGTTTTTTATTTCAAATTCTACTTGTTAATTTCTGGTATATAAGAAAGATATTTACTTTTGTATATTAACCTTATATCCTGCAATCATGCTATAATCACTAATTAGTTCCAGGAGTTTTTTTGTCAGTTCTTTTGGATTTTCTACGTAGATGATCATGTCAATGGTGAACAAAGACACTTTCATTTATTCCTTCCCATCTATATACTTTTATTTCCTTTTCTTGTCTTATTGCATTAGCTAGAACTTCCAGTATGATGTTGAAAAGCAGTAGTGAGAGGAGACATCCTTACCTTGTTCCTAATCTTATCAGGAAAGCTTCCAGTTTCTCACCATTAAGTATGATGTTAGTTGTAGGATTGGAAGATTTAATATTGTTAAAATGTGCATGCTACACAAAGCAATCTACAGATTCAATGCAATCCCTATCAAAATCCCATTTTTTTTTTCAGAAATAGAAAAAAACACCCTAAAATCCATATGGAATCTCAAAGATCCCCAAATAGTCAAAACAATCTTGAGAAAGAAAAAAAAATTGGAGGCCTCACACTTCCTGATTTCAAAGTATGTTACAAAGTTACTGTAATCAAAACGGCATAATAGTGACAGAAAGACAGACAGATAGACCAATGAAACAGAATAGAGAGCCCAGAAATACACCCTCACACATATAGTAAAATAATCTTCAACAAGAATGCCAAGCTACATAGTGGGAAAAGGATAGTCTCTTCAACAAATTGTGTTGGGAAAACTGGATATCACATGCAAAAGAATGAAGTTGGACCCTTACCTTATACTATATACAAAAATTACCTCAAAATAGATTAAAGACTTAAATGTAAGACCCAAAACTATGAAACTCCTAGAAGAAAACAGAGGAAAAACTTCATGACATTGGATTTGGCAGTGATTTATTGGCTATGACACCAAAAACACAGACAACAAATGCAAGAACAAACCAATGGGACTATATCAAAGTTAAAAACTTCTGTACACCAAAGGAAACCATCAACAGAGTGAAAAGGCAACCTAAGGAATGGGAGAAAATATTTGCAAACCATATATCTGATAAAGGGTTACCATCCGCAATATATAAAGAACTCCTGCAACTCAACAACAACAACAAAACAATCCAATTAAAAAATGGGCAAAAGCAGCCAGCTTATGTTTGTGTGTTCTGCTTTGGTGGCCCAGGTTTCGCAGGTTCGGATCCCTATGCACTGCTTATCAAGCCGTGCTGTGGCAAGCGTCCCACATATAAAGTAGAGAAAGATGGGCATGGATGTTATCCCAGGGCCAATATTCCTCAGCAAAAAGAGGAGAATTGGCAACAGATGTTAGCTCAGGGCTAATCTTCCTCACAAAAAGAAAAAAGAAAAAAATGGGGAAAGGACTTGAACAGACAGTTTTCCAAAGATATACAAATGGCCAAAAAGCATATAAAAAGATGCTTAACATACTAATCATCAGGGAAATGCAAATCAAAACAATGAGCTATCAACTCACACCCATAAGGATGGCTACTATCAAAGAAACAGAAAATAATAAGTGTTGGTGAGGACGCAGGAAAATTGGAACCTTTGGGCTCTGTTGGTGGGAATGTAAAATGGTGCAGCTACTATAGAAAACAATATGAAGGTTCCTAAAAAAATTAAAAATAGTATTACCATATGATCCAGCAATCCCTCTTCTGGGTATATATTCAAAAGAATTAAAGCAGGATCTTGAAGAGATATTTGCACACTCATATTTATTGCAGCATTATTCATAATAGCCAAGAGGTGAAAGTAACCTAAATGTCCATCAATGGATGAATGGATAAAGAAAATGTGGTGTGTGTGTGTGTGTATATATATTTGCTTCTTTACACCCACACACAAACACACACACACACACACACACACACACAATGGAATACTATTCAGCCTTAAAAAAAGAAAGAAATTGTGTCATATGCTACAACATGGATGAACCTTGAAGACGTTACACTAAATGAAATAAGCCAGTCACAAAAAGACAAATACCACATGATTCCACTTACATGAGGTATCTAAAGTAGTCAAATCTTGGAAACAGAAAGTACAATGGTGATTGCCAGGGGATAGGGGAGGGGAAAAGGATAGTTGTTGCTCAATGGATATAGAGTTTCAGTTTCGCAAGACGAAAATATTCTAGAGATCTGTTGCACAACAAAGTGCATATAGTTAACATTACCGTACTGTACACTTAAGAATGGTTGAGATGGTAAATTTTCTGTCATGTGTTTTTACATATATGTATATGGTGGTGCCTAGGAACTGGGTTTGGACAGAAGCCGTTACTTAGAGGACACTCAAGGTACAAATTTACCAATACATTGTATTTTCTGTAAACAGATTTGGTCACTAGGCAAAAGTGTTTTAAGCCCGAAAGCCTTATGATCAAGAAAGACATAGTCCTCAAGGGAACTACTATGAGCATTTGTCATAATTCCCCACTCAATATCCCAAATGCATAATTTCTACCATACTCAGTGCATCTCTGGGGACTGAAAAACAAACAATCTCTCTCACGTATATGAGAAATATTGAGAGGCACTGAGAGGGTCCTCAGAGTTACGAGAATGCCACTGCCACTCTCTAGCTGTTTGACCTTGGATGGTCACTGACCTCTCTGAAATCTATTTGTAAATGGGGATACTGGTACCTCCCTCTACAGAACCAATGGGAAAACTGGGGAGAAGGCCTACGGTGCACTCGGCACTGCGCTCAGCACATAGTAGGTCCCAAAAAAACTGAGGACGATGGTGTTGGTGATTTGTCTCTTCAGTCTCCAGGCCACTTTCAACACACTTAATCATGCATGTGACTTGAATGGCTTTGTCCAACTTGTCTGGGATAAAGGAGATTTTCTTTCCGAATTCCAGAACTACGTTAATTAGGCATCAGGAACCTCCATTCCCAAACTCAACTGGAATAAGTTATTTTCTGCACTAAAACAAAGCAATGAATAAAATGGAGCAAGATGACTCTCCTTTTTTGTTTTTTTCAGGGAGTTTCCCCATTTCCTCATAATGAGAGATCATTAAAATAACCAGAAGACAAATGGCACCAAATTAATAAAAATGTACATCAAATGATCCTCTATTACCTATTTTTACTCAATTGTAGTTGAGGAATGCATTGATTGCCAGCAAACCAAAAAAATATGTATATTCGTATGCTTCTCCTGATGCCCAAGTGGCCTTGGTTATGCCATATATGGTGATCGAGACTATAACTACATGGTGACATTGCCTACGTGGCTTAACCGAAGTAATGGAGATCCAAACCAAGTTGAACAACAAATCCCAAAGTGGAGTGACCTATGCTCCTCAGCTTATATTTTTGTATATGGGAAAGCATGGGCCACAGAACATCTCTCTATCGGGGATTGGATGGCTTTGGGCCCAGCTATTGCACTCTGTAATTATTGGCAATGACACTGTAGATCAGCAGGTCAGTCTAAACTCCCTTGTGTGGATCATAATGGATTGTAGCTTCGCCTTGGACCTCATCCTGGCTGTCTGAAATAAGACCTACTGATCCCCTTTGAGACTTATTCATAGTTGGCTGAGTCTGTACCCTTGGTGGGGAGGGGTATGAGTAAGGTAAAGATTACAAGGTGGCCTCATCCTGCTGCTTGGAGTCCTGTTGATAGCAGCTTTGATTAAATGCCGAATGAGACAAATTAAAGGAATTTGCTCCCAGCCTCTATGGTCAGATTAAAGAGAGTGGCATACTCGTAAAAACTCAGGTTCAGCCAAGAATGTGTTCTTTTGGGCTGAGGGGTGGATTGTTGAGAGAGGCAATCTGCCATGGGCCCTGTATGTCCCTGAATGTTCCTGCTGGGTACGCCGTGAACGCAAAGCCCCGACCATTCTTTACTGGGGCCATTTCTCAGGGTTGTGTTGGTAGCAAGCAACCTTGAAGAATGGGGTAATGTCTCCCCCAGACAAAGAGCAGGCTGGCTTTCATTTACTATACAAACAGCAAATCCCCCAAGCTTCATGATTTTTCCCTCTAATGCAACCCACGGCATGCCCAGCCATCCATCGTGGGCCCTTTGTGGGACTTGTGGGGTAGGGGGAACCAACACAAATGAACATGAAGCTCTGAATACTACTTTTGCTGTGAGCAATAAAGTCCTTTGTCTCTGACACAGGAAGTTTGTGTCTTCTGCCTGCATCCACGAAACAGGAACAGGCTAACTTGTTAGCTTGTAAGCAGGTTAAATCCCAGGCCTTGCACAGATCTTGACAGTTCTACATTTGGATTTGGCTGATTGTGCTCTGATGGAGTCATTTAACTTGTTCTCTATGCCTCTATTTCCTATAAACTGTAAGCCAGATCTAAAAGTTCCATCAGACTCAGGCTCAGCTTTTAAGGCAGAAATACTTGGCATTGGTGCTGTGATCTCCCTATCGCACCACATTAGGAGACATAATGTCAGGGTTTCCAGCTTTAGCGATACTAAGCTTATTCAGTAGATTCAGTTGGTTTCAGTACATTATAAAGTTCCCTATCAACATTTCACCTAATAGTTTTAGCATTCATTGATGATCATTGCCTAGATCCCTTGTTTCATTAGTGGTTTTTTAAAGGGTGGCATTTAAATGGTATCATTCTTCCTGCATTTATCCACTGGAATTCTCCGGTAAAGGAGAACTTTATATCATCAACTGCTTAGTTGCTGTAAAACCAGTGCAGCCATTTGACCCACGCAGCAAGGGCCTCTTTTCTGGGCCCCTTGTTTGAGGGGGCCCTGCACTTTGGAGTGCCTTCTTGAAAATTTTCTAAGTCTGTCTCTAGTACCTGGGATTGGCCAGGGTTAGCAGGGCCATCCAGGTGAGGTGTCTCGAGCCCAGACTGGGACATGGTTTGGTCATAAACTTGATAAACACTTAGGTTCATTTCTTTCAGTTTTTCGTTTTGTTTTGTTTAGGGATTACTTTTTTCCTTTTTGTTTTAATTTTGTTTTTAAATATGTAAAATATTTACATGGTTCCCAAGGCAAAACTATATACCAAGGCCCACTCACAAGTCTCACTTTCTTCCCCGTCCCCTCCACCCAGCTTCTTCCTTCCTCCTATAAGTAATTATTTTGACTGTTTTGTTTTTTTTTTTTATCCTTTCATTATTTCTATTTAAAAATGCAATCATATGCATTTATATATTCTTATTCCTATCCCCTATTTCTTACACAAAAGGTAGCATACTCTATTATCCTGATGCTTGATTATTTTTACCGAAAAATATATCTTAGCGTTTACTTCATTTCAGTATATAGGAATGTTCCTCATCCTTTTTACAGCTGCACAGTATTTCATTATGTGGATGTATAATAGTTTATTCAATCAATTCCCTTATTGATGGACATTTGGGCTGTTTCCATTCTTTTACTATTACAAATAATGCCACAACGAAGAGCTTCATACATACATCATTTGCATTTTTGCTGGCATATCTTTGGGCTAGGTTCCCACAAGTGGAATTGCTGAGTTAAAGGGTAAATGCATATATAAGTTTGCTAGATTTGGCCAAATTCCTTTCCACACTGATTATATCATTTTGAATTTACGTCAGCAATGTGTGAGAGTAACTGCCTCTCCAATAGAGTGTATCATTAAAGTTTTGGGTTTTTGACAATCTAATAAGTGGTATGTTGATGTTGTTTTTTTCTTTTTTTTTTTTGTAAGCTATTCTGAAAAATGTTTTAAGTATAAAATTTCATTAATATGAAACATAGCATTTCCTCCAAGTAATTTTAATTGGCATTTCTCTTATTATGAGTAAGATTGAGTATCTTTTCACATGTTTAAAGACCATTGGCTTTTCTTTATCTGCAGACTGTCTGTTCATATCTGTTTCCCATTTTTCTAAGAGCTATTAGTTTCTTCCCTCCCAATTTTTAGGAGCCCTTTAAATATTAGAGTATTAGCTCTTTGAGATTATGCTGCAACATTGTGTTCAGTTTGTCAGTTGTCTAAATCACTTTACAGTACTTTGTCAGGGCTTCAGAGTTGATGAGAATCAAAGGAAGCCACTCACTAACCAACCAGAATGTCGATTTATTAATTTACAACATGTAATATTCTCTTCTGGCAACATAAATATTCCATTTCTGCTGTGCTAGCTACCTTCTTCCTGGCATCAGAATTCCTGAGAAACCAGAATTGATTAGGAGGTTATTCAGTGATAGTATCAAAAGCTACTTCTACTATATACCGCCATACTTTGCCTCCCCTTTTCTCACTATGGGTGAACCGTCCATGTTCTTATTGAAGGCCAACTCTAGCCCTTGGCCTTTACATCCCACCTCCCTCACTTGCTCAAGAATATGGTTCCAGCAATTCTTTCTTCTTTCTCTTGAATCATCAATTTTCCCTTCACTATTGGATCCCTCCCTATCAGCATTCAAACAAACTGTAATATCGCCCATCTTTAAAACAAAAATTCTAGACCCCACAAAGTTTTGGGTACCTCACATCTCCATCCAGCTACCACCCCATTTCTCTGCTCTCTTCCACAGTAAAAAAAAAATCTCAAAAGAGTTGTGTATTCCTATTGTGTCCACTTCCTCTCTTCCCATTTTCTATTGAACCCACTCTAGTCAGGTGTTTATACTCCATGGTAATTGATGAGCTGTCTCATCAAGTTCGCCAATGACCTCCATGTTCTTAAATCCAGTAGTCCATTCTCAGTGCTCATTTTATCCACCCTCTCAGCAGTATTGGACACAGTTGTTCACCCCTTCTTTCTTGAAACCCTTTCTTCATTTTTTTTTTGACATGTGATTCTCTCCTGCTTCTCTTCCTACTCGCTGGCCTCTTCTCAGGCACCTTTGCTGTTCTTCTTCAACACAGTTCAGTTTGGTCTCTGTGGGATTATACTAAGAACACCTCGCCAGAGCATTCTTTGGTTGTAGATGGTCTTTTGATATACTTCTCCTGGGAAGCTAATTTCCATCATGTGTGAGTTTATTAGATTAAATCTAAGAGCAGGAACTCTGTTACTTAATTTTAAGTCTCTAATAATCACCTCCATTTAATATAACCAAGAATTTCCTGCTCAACTAATCCATTTATGATTTTAGTCATAATGTGTAGTTATAGCCTTACTCTGACTAATCTAATACAATCCCTACTCTATATACCCTCAAAAGCTGAAAGATAACACATTTTAGGCCTCATGCTTGATAACCCTCTCTTCTCCATCCCTCATAGTCAACACATCACCTAGTTCTATAGATTCTACCTTATAAATATCCTTTGAATATGGGAGTTTTACATTTTAAATACCTCTTGAGTCTGTCCAATTCTTTCCTTCACCACTACCACCTCCTGATTCTAGCAGGAACCTCCTCACTAGACTACCCACATCCTTTCTGGACCCCTCCAATCTGCAGCCAAGGAATTCTTAGAACTTCAAGTCTAATCATGTCACCCCTCTGTTTAAAACCCTTTACCAACTTCCCATCACTCTCAGAATAGGGACAATGCCCCTTAATGTGGCCTAGAGACTGTGGTAGATTGCACTGTTCCCAATTCTTTATCCCTCTTCCTATCCATGCTCTTTTGCTATGTGATTGTGCAGTTCCTCCCACTAGAGACAGAGGACTTCTCACTCTTGACTTTGGGCTTAACCATGTAACTTACCTTGGTCAATGGAGTCTGGGCAGTAGTGGCAATGTGCAGGTTCTGAGTCTTCTAGACCTTAAAAAACATTGCATGTTCTGCTCATTTCTCTTACGCTTCTGCTATCACCATGAAAAGAATATGACCTAGCTAGATCGCTGGTCCAAAGAGGATGAGAGACACATGGAGCAAACCTAGACCCAACCTGCAGATCAACTAACTCCCAGCTGACCTGCAGATGTGTGTGTAAGAGTAAACTATTCTTGTTTTAAGCCATAGAATTTTGGAGTGGTTTCATATGCTACATCATTGTAGCAATAGTGACTGAGACAAACATCCTGCATGATTTGTCCCTTACCTGCTTCTCCAGGCTCATCTTGTACCACTCTCTGCTTTGCTTCTCTATTGAACCAGATTGGCTTTTTCCTAGTCTCTCAACCTCATCGTGCTGCTTCCTATCATGGCGACTTGTATCTGCTGTTTGCACAGCCTAGAATGCTTTTCTCTCTTCTCTTTGCCTAGTTAACTATTCTTTATTCTCCAAATCTTGACTTGTGTTGCTTCTTCAGGGAATTTTTCCCTGATCCCCCTGACTAGGCCAGATCTCCCTATTATAAGTGCTAATAACACCAAATTCCTCTACTTTGTATCCTGAGCACCTGTATAGTGGCTGCTTCAGGTAAGGCAATATAAAGTAAACATACAGAATGATAGGATGGCGCTATTAGCTACAACTCATGAAAGTTCTGAACACCATTATGCTAATGGCCTACCAGAAAGACAAATATAATTCAATTCAATTCAGAAACGTATGTGTTAAGTCCCTCATAAATGCAGCTGGTATCTAGGAAAAGGAGAGCATGTGAAATTGAACAACTATTTGCTTCCTCCACTTATTCACTAAACTGTTGATCCCTGAGGGATAGTCACACAACTGTGCATATTGGAACCAGAACAGAACCCTGGGCTCTAGCCTCAGCTGCATCCCAAATGCTATGGGGCAAGCTGTCAATATGTTACCAGTCAACCTCTAGTCCCATCGCCCACATTCATCACTCTCCTCAAGACCGTTATCCCACTACCACCCTCTGTTAATCTCAGCAAAAGACCTTACCTCCTGTTGCATAGAGACAATGAAGCCATCAGCAATTCTCACCCTTCCTGTCTCAGAGGATGGACATCCTCCCCTATGGTAAGGACTCAGACACTATTCTAGATCCTGTCTGCTTCTGTATTCTCAGGATCTTGCTGCCTCCACTACCTCTCTTTCTCCTCTATCTTTAACCTCTCCTTTCTACTGGTTCTTCTGCTTCAACACATGAGCATACTCAAGTATCTCTCATTAAAAACAAAACGCTTCTGGGGCCGGCCCAGTGGCGCAAGTGGTTAAGTGCACACGCTCCGCTGCGGCGGCCCGGGGTTCGTCGGTTCGGATGCCTGGCACGCACTGATGCACTGCTTGTGGAGCCATGCTGTAGGGGTGTCCCGTATAAAGTGGAGGAAGATGGGCATGGATGTTAGCTCAGGGCCAGTCTTCCTCGCAAAAAGAGGAGGATTGGCATCAGATGTTAGCTCAGGGCTGATCTTCCTCACAATAAATAAATAAATAAATAAAAATAAAAACAAAATGCTTCTTCAGCCCTTCAAGTTATATTCCTTCTAGCCAAGATTCCATTCTTAGCTAAGGATCTTCATCTTAAAACACAAACGAAAAGACTTATAAAATACAAAAATTAGACCTATTATTTAAGGAACATTCAATTGTCTCTAAAATGACTAAAATAGCAATCACCTATAATCCCATCTTCCAGAAATAACCATGGTTAACATTGTCTTTTTGTGTGTATACATTTTTTTTTCCAAAATGGAATCATCTTACCCAGTTTTATTTTTGCTTTTTGTATTCAATATATCATGAATATTTTCCTATGTCATTTAATACTCTTCTATAGCACAATATTTAATGGGTACATATATTCCATATATTGTATAGATGTGTCATTATACTTATTTAATTAAGCTCCTAATTGCAGGCATTTAGCGTGCTTCTATTTTTTCACTGTCGTGAGAACTGCTGAGATGAACATCCTTGTAGCTCTTTATTTGTATGCTTCCATCCATGATTATTTTCTTTGGATAAATTCCTAGAAGTGTAATTCTAAAGCAAAGGAGATTTAAAAATTCCAAGATTTTTGATACTTATTATCAATGTACACACTGGAAAGATTCTACCAATTTATATTTCCCGTTGTGATGCAGGAGGCTTGTTTTCTCACATTCTTGATACCCAATAGACAATTGTCTTTGCCTCCATTTATTCATCTCCTATTCACTTTTTAAAAAATTTTCCCAACATTTTATTTTGAAAAGTTTCAAACCTACAGGAAAGTGGAAAGAATGGTACAATGAACACCACATGCCCTCACCTAGATTTATCAATTGTTAACATCCTGGCATATTTGATTGTTTCATCCCTCTTTTTTGCAAATGTGTATGTGTGTATACTTTTTTCTAGCACCTTCACCACTGTGGGGGGTGGCAAGTAATAAAATGAAAGCTAAAACTCTAATTAGTCAGGTTGCCACACTGGGACATCAATATAATATTTAGGTTACTTGGATTTATATCCAAGGACACTAAAGAATTAAAGTGGCCCCAAATGATACCTGAATATACCCATAGTGTTAGAAATACCCACACATTGTCTATTGGAAGCATGTAAAATTTCTGGCTAAGCCGGAGTTTTGAATTTCAACTACCATCTGTTGAGTGCCTACCAATGCTAAACACCATGGGGAGAGTCAGGGAAGATGTCAGGGAGGGTATGCACGTAATTAATTAACTGTAATTAGAATGACTATATTTCCCAATTTGCCTGAGAAGTCTTTTCTGGTTAGTGCCTTCTTTCACTTTCAAAACTGTTCTGATTTAGATAATAAGTAATACGGTGACCTGAAGCACTATCTCTCTGCCTATGGATGCAGAATTATCTTAATGTGCTTTTATTGCTTTTTTTCTCTTTTGGGGATAATTTAAAAAATTCGTTAGTTTTTAAATCTTTACATAATAGGAAGCATTCGATGTGAAAGTTTTCAAAGATCTATTCAGAAAAGAAGTATCATTGGCAGTTTAAAAATATATGGTTATTTAAAATATATTCATTGTTTTAACCACGGTCTTTTGATCTTTAGGTTATTACACATAACTTATACTTTGTTGCTGACAGTTGCTTTAATCCAGTTTGTAAAACTGTTCAGGTATTAAAAAGATTACTTGACGTGTAACTATAGTGTTCATATGGGGCATACTAGCCACATCTCATATCACAAAAGACAAAAATGGACATATTTTGATTATACATCAGAATATATTTCTCGTTGAAAATCATGAACAATTAATTTTCTCCAAACTGTGATTTTTAAGCAAATAAGAAAGTTAAGAAAAGATATGTAAGCAACTTGAAGTTTTAGGGTATACAAAAACTGTAATAATTTTCTGAAACTCTGTAATAATAATCAGTGCCACAAATATCAAATTATCTATTTTTTTATTATAAGCTAGCAAGTATTAATTGATTCTTCTAAATCTTTGTGATTATTATAAACTGATTGGCATTATTAGATACATGTCATTTGATCAGTATCTAAAGGAGCTATGAATTAGAATGAAATCTAACTTTAAAAAAATCATCACAGATTGAATAACACACACACAAAAGCCAACTAAAGCTGCTTTTCCTTAGAGTAGCCATTTCAGATACAATAGGTGTGCACAGAACAGAGTTCAGCTCTTGACCTAAGGGTGAAAAGTGAGATTTCCTACATTCACCTTGTATTTTGCTATCAGAAACTATGCTGCAATGAATAACCTTGTGCATATATCATTTCATATACGTGCAAGAATAAGAATTCACCATTTAAGGGGCCGGCCTGGTGGCGCAAGGGTTAAGTGCGCGCGCACTACTGCGGGGTTCTCTGGTTCAGATCCCAGGCGCACACCGATGCACCACTTGTTAAGCCATACTGTGGCGGTGTCCCATATAAAGTAGAGGAAGACGGGCATGGATGTTAGCCCAGGGCCAGTCTTCCTCAGCAAAAAAGAGCAGGATTGGCATTGGATGTTAGCTCAGGGCTGGTCTTCTTCACACACACACAAAAAGAATTCACCATTTAAAAAACATTCTAGTTAATTGATTCTTTCCTCTTTTACTAAAGTAACGAAGTTTAAGTTATAGAGTTAAAACTGAATTCAAACCTCCTCTTAGTAGTATAAATGAATAGTTAATGATTCTGGATTTTTGCCCTTGTCAGATCAAAATTTTAATTTCTCCAGTGTGAAAGCATGAAAATTATTGAATTTCTGATATTAATGCGAACTTACTTGTTCCCACCCAATCGAGAGCAATCAAAACTGGAAACTTTCTTTCAGCTGTGGTCCTACTCTCTCCTTTCCCAGCATTGAGCCAAGTAGATAATACAAGATAGGTAATAGCTATAGTAGGACACATATTAATACTTAATCTTCCTTCTCTGTTAGGTAAGACAAAAATGGTGTGGAGGGAAGCAATTAGGCAAATATCAAATTTATGTCAGAAAGATAAATATAGTAGTTTAAAAGCAGGTTCCTAGTTCAGGGGTTAGCACTGTAGTTCTCAACTGAGATATCTCAACTGAGAAAGTAACACTCCCAGGGACATTTTGGATGTCACAATGATTTGACCACTGGGGTGCAATACTGGCATTTAATGGATGGTGGCCAGGTGAGACAGTCCTGCCCAATGAAGAATTTTCCCATATCATGTTAGAAATGTCACACTGGAAACTAACAAAAGTGAAAAACCTTTTTATCATTATCTGAGCCCAGAATTCAATTCCTTTTACACACAAATACACAATAAAAATTATATATGGACATTTTCAAGAATGCAACAACCATAAAGATCAAGGGAAATGGTATTTTTATACATTTATAACTTTATCAAAAGTTGTTCACTATTTTGGAAAATCACTTCTCCAATGAAAAAGCTGCTCATAATATTTGAATCACCAAAGTAATATACCAGTGTCAGTCTACATTTGTGCTGTCACCTTCATGGTATACATATATGGTAAATATACACCTATATGAATATTCTTATTTGAAAATGTCCAGTATAAAAAAGAGGTGGTAATATTCAAGTGATTATCTGAAGTTGTGTTTCAGAACTTTGCTCACAAAGTCCCCATTCTGCCAATATGCCTTTCTACTGAAGCAATGAAACAATCAAGATTAAGTGCATGTTTTACAGAGAAATACTGATAAAGTTGGCAAAAACCAATCATATTTCTGATATTTGAAGGAAATGTTAGAAAACCATCATACTATGATTGGAATTTTTTTTATTCTAATTAAAAAATTAAAAGTCTTATTGTGCCTTACAGAATGGCACAATTACAAAATGGGGAAAGCCACAAAATATTGGAGAAGAATTTATATGACAATAAATTATTGTATATATTGTACAATAATGAAAAGAAACACATGTGAAATAATTTTTTCTATTCCATTAAGCAATGTTACAGTTTTGAGATAAATCATTAAAATGGTAAGAAATATCAAAAATCAGCTGCATGATGAATTATAGTCAATATTTATTACAAGCATATGAAAATAACCTGTGTGATTATGAAGTTTTACTGCCTACATATAAAAAAAGGAAATGTTATTTTCAAAATTATTGACAATGGATATATGGGGATTGTCAAATGGTGGAACCCTTAAAAATTATTTCATAGAGAAAGTATATCCTTTTCCAATGTTATTGCTTGTGCAACAAGTGAAATGTTAAGCTACTTTGATCAGCAATCAAAATTTAGGATTTATAGCTAACCTAAAAAAGTAATACTGGCTCCTTTAGTAATTCATTGCACTATTCATCAACAATGCTTTTTAGCCAAAAATCCTAATGAAAGATTCCAAAAATCAATGAATTTTGTGATCAATGCTGATTTTAAAAATTAAGAATATGATGTTGGCTATGGGTTTGTCATATATAACCTTTATTATGTTGAGGTACTTTCCTTCTATACCCATTTTATTGAGAGTTTTTATCATAAATGGATGCTGATCTTGTCAAATGCATCTATTGAGATTATCATGTGATTTTTATTCTTTATTTTTTTAATGTGGTGTATCACATTGATTGATTTGCGGATGTTGAACCATCCCTGGAATAAATCCCACGTGATCGTGGTGCATGATCCTTTTAATGTATTGTCGTATTCAGTTTGCTAATATTTGGTTGAGGATTTTTGCATCCATGTTCATCAGCGATATTGGCCTGTACTTTTCCTTTCTCGTGTTGTCCTTGTCTGGTTTTGGTATCAGGGTAATGTTGGCCTAGTAGAAAGAGTTAGGAAGCATCTCGTCCTCTTCAATATTTCAGAATAGTTTGAGAAAGATAGGTATTAAATCTTCTTTGAATGTGTTGTAAGCCAATATGATCCCAATAAAAATAATTAAAAACTTTTTAAAAAATGAAAGAAATACATTGGTTATCTTTGGAAGTGCTAGAATACCAACCCATTATTCTAGAATGTGAGAAATAAAGAGAAAAATGAAACATTAAAAAAATTAAGAATAAACTCATAGATAGGAAAAGATTTCTTGAACAGATACAAAAAGCATTCACTATAAAAGAAAAAATTTGATAAATTGGATCTCATTATAACTAAGAACTTGTGTTCATCAAAAGACACCACTAAAAGAGCACAGAGATGACCACAGACTGGGAGAAGATGTTCATAATATCTTATATGTGATAGAGGACTTTTATCCAGAATATATAAAGAACTCCTACAAATCAATGTGAAAAAGACAAACAGTTCCATTTTTAAAAGGGCAAAGACTTGAACAGGCACTTCATGAAACAGGATATCCAAATGGCCAATAAGCACATGAAAAGGTTCACAATATCATTACTCTTCAAAGAAATGCAAATTAAAATTACAATGTGTTACCACTACAAACCCACTAGAATGACTAAAATTAAGAAAACTAATAGTTCCAACCAAATATTTGCAAGAATGTAGATCAACAGGAATTCTCATACCTTGCTAGTGAGAATGTACATTGGTTCAACTATTTTACAATACTATTTGGCATAATCTAATAAAACTGAACTTGTACCTACTCTATGATCCAGCAATCCAGCATTTCTAGGTAGATACCCAAGACAAATGAGTGCACAGAAGTACCAAAAGACATGAACAAGAATGTTCATATCAGCTTTATTCATAATAACCAAAAATTGAAAATAACTAAAACGTCCATCTATGGGAAAAATGGTTAAATAAATTGATACATGTAATACAAAAAAAAATACACAGAAATAAAAAAAGAACAAACTTCTGAAACAAAACAACGTGGATAACTCTCACAGACATTAAGTTGAGTAAAAGAAGCCAAACACAAAAGAATACGTATAGGATGATCCTGTTCATAAGTCCAACAACACACAAAACTGATTACTGATGAAAGAAATCAGAATAGTAGTTACCTCCAGTGTGTGAGGAGTTGCCTGGGAGGGGCAAGGTAACCTTCTGGGCTGGAAATATACTAGATATTGATGTGGGTGATGGTTACATAGGTCTATATGTTTATAAAAACTCATCAAGCTGTATACTTAATATTAGTGCACTTTATGTACTTTACTATATGTATTAGTTTCCTATTGCCGCTGTAACAAGTAACCACAAATTTAGTGGCTTGAAACAACACAAATTTATTATCTTACAATTTTAGAGGTTAGAAGTCTAAAATGGGTCTGCAGGATTGTGTTCGTTCTGGACGTTCTGGGGGAGAATCCATTCCCTTGCCTTTTCCGGCTTCCAGAGGCCACCTGCGTCCCTTGGCCACATCACTCCGACCTCTGCTTCCATCATCACATCCCCTTCTCTGATTCTGACCCTGCTGCCTCCCACATATAAGGAGCCTTGTGACTATACTGGCCCACCTGGATAATCCAGGATCCTCTCCCCATCTCAAGATCATTGATTTAATCACATTTGCAAAGTCCCTTGTAAAATAACATATTCACAGGTTCACATGTGAAATAACATATTCACAGGTTCTGGGAGTTAGGACATGGACATCTTTGGGGGCCTATTATTCTGCCCAACAGGTATGAATAATGGTATTTTTTACCTCAGTTTTTTTAAAAAAAAACAATAAGAAAATTAAATCAATGAGTGATATATGATAGATTGTTTCACAAAATGCAATGATAATGAAAAAGAATTTGAAATTTGAATGTCTTTTCCAAGCACAGAAATAAGAAGGCTTGCCACAGGAAATAATTTTAAAAGACTTTGTTCACTATTTGATACTATTGTAGAATTTTTTGATTCAATGAAAAATTAAACATTGAAGTTAAAATACTGCAAAATTATTTGACATGTTTTTTAAATATATTTGAAAAGTTAAATGAGTTATTTTTTAAGATTTAAAAAATGAGAACAATCTCACTAAAGTGAAGGATATTATCATGGCATTTATTAGCCAACTTACACTATTTTAAAATAACCTTTTCTTCAAGATTTTTGAATTTCTATCCTTGAAATTAATAGATAGGAATATGCATAATGATAGTGATTTGATTTGCCCTCACTTAGATATGATTTTCAAAGTCATGATAATTAAAGATTTTTATGAACTGAAAATACCAAATTGGATGATTTATACATTTGAAATGACTGTGCACCATGTTAGCCAACTTTACAGGGATCATTAAAACATAATAAAAAGCTGACAAAACAAAACATAAAGATTTTGACGCCAGAGAACAATTTAATTAGTCTAATTCCAAAGGTTTCAGATCCAGTTAAAATGCTCATTCCTACTTTCTTGGAAAGAAGCTAAGTTACTTATAGTATTTCTAACTATATAATTAGTTAAAAGGGACTCAATGCAGTAGCGCAGTTACTGCAAAAGCAACAAAGCCAACTGAAAACACACAACCGATGAGATTATAGGAGCATAGTAATAGACTCAGCCGATATTATAAAATTAGCTGAGATACATAAGTGCAAGGATTTTATTGAATTTCATTAACAAGGTTGTTTTAAAAATATCTCATACTACTGCTGTCATATATATAATATATTAATATATATAAATATATAAAATATATATATTTAATTTTTAGTGTCATGATAAGAACATTAGGTATTGAAATTATTTATTTTAGGGTTTTTATTTGACTTGTTTTTTGCTCGTAATCTAACATTGTCCTGAGAAGCCTACCATACAACTTCTTTTTAGGCTTTTGTACTAGTTTCTGTTCTCAAGCCAGACCCTATTCTCTGATAGTATCAAAGGATATGATCTCCAAGATATTGTTAAGGACTAAGGAATCTAGGCCTCTTTATTTTATAGTAAGGGCATTATACTGATTTCCTTGAAATTATCTATGTAGAGAGATTATATTATCTATGAATTGCATTTCAGCAGAGTAAAAGGGACAAAATATTGGTTATATAAAATGAAGCATGAGGTCTGATGAGGATGAGAACCAGTGAATTCAAGGAAGACTTCCTAGTGAGGTAAAGTTTACCAAAAACAGGATGATAAAAGTGGGGAACTGATAAGCCGAGATGGGGTGGAAAAGATAAAGACTGACAAACTGGACGCCCACCGGAAGGATTGGTGAGGGAATGTGGTTTTGCTACTCACTTTTACAAAAGCAACTATAAAATGAATAGTCCCAGTAGTCTTTACAACCATAAAGCATGCACACAAGACTTTAAAAGATCTTGGAATCTGCTTTCTGACTACCCATATTAATTAATATTAAACCAAGCATGACTATTCTTTGTAGTCAAATAAAATCTTTGTTATCTGAGTTATAAAAAGTCCTATATAATTTTCAATAAGGATGCCAAGATAATTCAATGTGGGAAGGAACAGTCCTTTCAACAAGCGGTGGGGACACCTCGATATCTTTGTGTAAAAGAATAAAGTTGGACTCCTACTTCACACCATACACAAAAATTAACTCAGAGTGTATCAAAGACCTAAATGTAAAAGCCGAAAGTATATGACTCTTAGAAGAAAATATAGGAGTAAATCTTTCTGACCTTGGATTAGACAATGGTTTTTTAGATATAACACCAAAAGCACAAGTGACAAAAGAAAAAATGGATAAATTGGGCTTCATCAAAATTAATTTTTGTGCTTCAAAGGACACCATCAAAAAAGTGAAAAGACAACCCACAGAATGGGAGAAAATATCTGCAAATTATATAATCTGATAAGGGACTTCTATCCAGAATGTATAAAGAACACTTACAACTCAAGAACAAAAAGATAAATAACCCAAGTTTAAAATGGGCAAAGGATCTGAATAGACATGACTCCAAAGAAGATATACAAATAGCCAGTAAACACATGAAAAGAAGCTCAACATGATTCGTCATTACGGAAATGCAAATCAAAACTACAATGAGATACTATTTCATATCTACCAGGAGAGCTAAAATAAAAGAGACAGACAATAACAAGTATTGGCAAGGATGTGGAGAGATTGTACATTTCTGGTAGGATTGTAAAATGATGTAGTCACTTTGCAAAACAGTTTGGCAGTTCTTCAAACCTTTAAACATAGAGTTACCATATGATCTAGTAATTCCACTCCCAGCTATATAACCGAGAGAATTTAAACATATTTTCATGAAAAAAACCTGTACATGAATGTTTGTAGCAGCATTATTCATAATAGTCAAAAAGTAGAAAAACCCAAATGTCCATCAACTGATGCGTGGATAAAGCAAAATATGGTATATCTATTACAGTGGAATATTATTTGACCATAAAAAAGAATGAAGTACTGATACATGCTACAACATGGATGAACCTTGAAAATATCATGCTAAGTGAAAGAAGCCAGGCAAAAAGACCACATATTGTATGATTGCATTTATATGAAATGTCCAGAATAAGCAAATTCCTAGAGTCAGAAAGTAGATTAGTGATTGCCAGGGGCTAGGGAGAGGGAGGAATGGAGAGTTACTGCTAAGGGTATGGGGTTTCTTTTGGGGGCGATAGCAATGATTGCACAACTCTGGAATATACTAAAAACCATTGAATTGTACACTTTAAAAGGTTGAATTTTATGATATGTGAAATAATAAGGCTGTTATTTAAAAAAATTCTTTATATAGAGTTCCTTTATATAGCAAACTGCCTTATTGCATTTAATGTACAAATCTGTTTCTAAGAATTCAGTTTACACTCTACGTTCTGGGTTTTAGATGAAGTGAAGCATAATTGTAATGTATTTATCTATTTATTTTAGGGGCTTTACTAATTTGCTGTTTATATAAACATTTACAGAGTGCCAATGAATTAAGCACATGTAAAATGGCATTTTCCCATTTTTTTCCGAAAATTTGGGAAAATTCAAGTATCTTCCTAACTTTTCCACTCCCCTACTTTCCAAAGCTTTACATCTCTTTTATTGAATATACTAAGTATTTGGTGTGGTCTGCGTTAGATGTTAGACATGATACCTATAAACAGGAAGTTCAAAAGAAGAGAAAAGCATTGGTTTTAAAATTTTAAAGCATTTGGTTTAGCCAAACTTATTTATTCCAAAACTAATTATTCAAATTAGTTTGGAATAGCTAAAATAAGAAAAAAGGTATTTTAATGCCCAATTCTCTGCAATTCCATTTTCCCACACTGAAGTTCTCTTGGCCACAATATATCCCTGGAGCTTCCCTTCACTGTGGGTATGTCAAAGTTATTTATTTCACAGGGTGTTGTGGGGTGTTGTTTTTTTTTTTTAGCAGTTTTCAACTATTTCAGAGTTTTATAAACTTTTACTAACAATTTTAAGTATTCTCATATTTCCTGTGACTCAGCTTACAGGATCTGCAAAGGCTAGTGGCCCAGGAGTTGTGCCCAGAACTGCACTAGCCCCACCCAGAACCACATCTACAATCATAGACACACATGTCTTAACAGATGGAGGTAAAACAGTCCTTCTCAACATAAAAATCAAGGTTCTGACAACCCCTGTATTTGGAATATTCATATGCAGGACCATTATTGAGAAAATAGGTACGGAGGGATTGTGACTATAGGTAAAACCAAATGAAAAACTTTACATTCACGAAAATAAAACCACAGACACTAAATGACAATGTACATATCTTAAATTAGTAATCTTGGGTACATTTTAACTAATAATCCATTTGCCTTTCCTTGTCAATAGAAACCTTTTAGGATCTTCCTCATAATTTCAATGAGATACTTATAATTTTGGTTTCTTGCAGATATTATATACACCAAGAAGTAAGTTTTTCTCTGTCTGATCCTCTGCAAATGTCCAGTGCCTTTGATTTCATAATTTGGAGATGGTGACCTCTCACTCCCCAGACCTACTGCAATCCCAAGATGCAGAATCTCTTGAATATTTGAGATGCTTTGGAAAACTTTTATTTGAACTTTTTGGCCCAGCAGACTAAGTGTTTTCCAACCTCCCTCCTGTGATACCAGCTTATGTAGCCTTATCTTTGGCCATAGAAACTTTGGTCAAAACACTTATCATCGGCCCCCTGAAGACAAGTGACAGGTTTAAGTAGCCTCTGTACTACTGGACAGGACGTGTTGACTGAAGTACTAACTTTACTTACCCTCATCTTCCTTCCCTATTTCTTCTGGGAATGCAAAACCTACTTTGGTACTGCCCTTTGCTTTGCCTCCTTTTGTTTAATCCTCGATGTCTCTTTTTCCTAATCATGGAAGCAGTAGTACATACTTGGAACTGAAATTGATGAGGAAAAGATATTCAGAAGTACACTAGGACACTTGCATTTTGAGTAAGAGAACTTGAGGTGGGGGAGGGATCACAGAACCCCCCTCAGTTTATGACAGCCTGCTTTATCTTCCACGGAAGGGAAGGAGATCAAGGTACAGTTCCTCCATGTTGAAAACTTTTGGTAAATCACGTTTTTCATTCCATGGGACCTGATTTATAAAACACTTCCTATTGGCTTCTTATTCTTCCTTTTCCATATTAAAAATTTTTTCTGGGGCTGGCCCAGTGGTGTAGTGGTTAAGTTCACGCGCTCCACTTCGGTGGCCTGGGGTTCACAGGTTGAAATCCCGGGTGCGGACTTACGCACTGCTCATCAAGCCATGCTGTGGTAGTGTCCCATATACAAAAAATAGAGGAGGATGGGCATGGATGTTAGCTCAGAGCCAATCTTCCTCAGCAAAAAGAGGAAGATTGGCAACAGACGTTAGCTCAGGGCCAGTCTTCCTCACCAAAAAAAATAAAAACAAAAAATTTTTCTGCTTTATCTTCTATTATTCTCATTGTTTTCTGCACCTCTATCAAATTCTTTTCTTTTACCCCATCTTCTTTTTCCTTCCTAATGCCAGATCTCTGTATTTTCCAAGTCTCCAAACTAGCTTAATTGTTTCAGCAACTGAAAGTACTAAATATCCCTTTCTTTGGGTCATTTAGAGACACCCTGTGCAGGACACCCCTGGAAATGCTCGATGTTGCTGCTAACAGAGCAGAGCTGTTGCAGTAGAAGGTTCTTCACGCTATTTCTTATTTATTTTTGGTTGTTGAATGTGGGTAAAATACCCTATAATTCAGCAAATCCCGATTAAATGAGTGCAGTTAATGCCAGGTAAATTTAAATGTCAACTTCTGAGGTAAGGGGAGAGAAGCAAACAAATAAAAATTAGGAATTTATTCTTAAATGCAGCATCTCAGGGAGGCCGTTCATAGAGTGGTTAAGAACACAGACCCTAGAACCCCAGACTGCACGGGTTTGAATCCAGCTTCATCCCTTATCGACTGTGTGACTTTGGGCACCTTTCTTATCTTTTCTTTGCCTCAGCGTCCTCATCTGTAAAGTGGAGAATAGTTTTACATCATGGGGTTGGTAGAAGGATGAAATGAGTTTATAAAAATCACTTAGAACAGTGCCTGGCAATAGTCAGTGTAACAAATGCCGGTTACTTTTACTCGAACTTATAACAACAAATAGAGCAAGGCCCCATAAACATTTTTAGTTTTCAGAAATATGGGTTTTTTAATAATATTTCTGATTTTTAAAAGATCACAAATGTGGTTTGGATTACTCCAAGAAAAAAAGTTTGGCTTAATAACTGATTAATGAGTTTTTAAGAAAGAAACCATTTAGTATGACCCAGTGCAGAGTGTAAAGTTCACTAACAGGAGATGTCTGGCTGGCATAAAAAACATTACAGAAAATCCTGAGCATGATGTTAAACTCAACTTGGAAACACATGCTTTACATTATTGTCCTATCAGTTCTCCAGTTCCCGGCACATATCGCCAAAGCAGACACTTTTTTTTCCCCCAAGTAGTCATTCTCTGTTATTGCTTTTGACTTAGACAAACGACCTTCTGACTAACTATTGGGAAACTTTTTGTAGGCTGTATTTGTGATTGTTATTTAAAGTGATAGCTGTGACAGACTGTCAAAATATCTTTAGCACTGTGCTTTTCAAAAAGAAAGGATAATTCTTTTGAAAATAATAATAAAAGGATAATAGAATCCCAGATACAAGAAGGAATAAGGTCTTCGAGCTCATGGATGGCATTTATCTGCCAAGACAGGGAAGTCTGTTTCAGGAGCTAACCGGTTTTGCTTGCTTCATACTGCTGAGTACACTTGAGTTGCTACAATGGGGGCAAAGTACACTGAGTGGTGCCCCAGCAGATTACTTTTTTAGCCAGGAAAGACTGTGGCAATTCTGCCTCTACAGTAATGGCCAATTCACAGCCATCTAATAGTCTGGCTTTTCACTGAAGATGTGACTAAGTTGGCCTAAACGTTTATTATATATTTAATACATGCACTACTTTTAATAATATTTCTGAACAAATATTGTTCCTTATAACAATTAATTTTACTTTATGCTATTGTCTATACATGAGTTATGGCAGTTTATAGCCAATATGAAGATTAATGAAACATACAAAAATAAAGTGCAAATTTGCATTTTGAACTGAGAGCACGTTCAAGAGGATCTCAGCATTCATTAGAAGAGTTAGATCTTCACAATTTGAGAGGCGGCGTGATCTGGTGGAGCAAATACAGGCTTAGGAGTCTGATGGCCTTTGAATCCTCCCTTGTTTATTTCCTAGTCATCTGAGACTACACAAGTTATTTAATGCCTCTAAGTCTACTTCTTCATCTATAAAGTGGGGACAATCTCCACCCTGAAACCTTTTAAGAATTCAATTAGATACATATGTGAAAGACTGCCTACCTCACAGGCAGAAAAATTTTGTCTCTCCAACATTCTATTCAACTCCCCCCTCCCTCCCAATGGAAAAAAACTGAACACTAACTAAATGCTCAGAATAATGGTCAAGATTTTCAGTTAAAGAAAATTTCATATGTAAAATGATTACCAGGAAGCACTTTACAGGCAGTGAGGGTGGTCTGCCCTCAGTTTAATAATCAACTTGGTTATTAATTCTATGGTAACGAAATCTCAAAGTACAAAACTTGGAGGTTTTCCTAAGTATTGTAATGAAAACACCATTTGTGTAGATAGCAAAGAGACCCAGGACTCTGAAAAAATTATTTTATTCTGTGGAGAAAAATTCTCCAAGAAAGATATTTGTACTCAGGTCCCTGAAAAGTTGTGTATAGAAACCCATTACATATTAAGCGGGCATTTTGTGTCCAGTTTCCCAAGACTGGAACCCTGGGGAAGACTTCAGGATGGAAAACCTTATTTGGGAACAGAGGTTTGAGCCAAGTTAATTCTAGAGATCGTCCCAGACCATCTCCAAAAGCCAAGTAGTATGTGAAGATGTAAAATCGACGATGGATGGATGATTAAGTAGGCAAGGAGATGACAGATGACCGCCATGGGGGCCTGCTACGGGGAAGCAGGAAGGAGCAGGCGGTAGGAACCGAGGGCTTCCCTCGGGGGCCCAGCAGCCTTCCCGCTGCCTCCGGGGTTCCCGACACACTCCTCGGAACCCTCGGTCCACGAAGAGGCTGAGCTTGGAAGAGACCGGTCAAGAATCGCCCTCCCACCCTGCACCAGTGGTCCCCTCCCGGGGAGACCTCCTGCGCCCCGCGACAGTGCGGCATCAACGGCCACGGAATGCGCATCTCTGTACCTAAAATGCAGTAGGGCCGACTTAGAGCCCCAGGTGCACATCCACGGTACAGTCGCTAACAGGCACTACTCCTGGGACCTGTGCGTCTGCTTAGGATTTGAGGCAATTCTTCAGAAACCAGCCACGGTAGGGGGACGGAGGCTCTCGGTGGAGGCAAAGTTCTCAGCCCTGAGTGCGCGGGGGGTAACCTCGGGGCTCTTTTTTATCAACTCCCACTCCCCAGCCTGATTTTCTTCTGTCAATTCATCCCTAAAGATAATGTCGAAGTGGGGGGGCACGGTTTTAGAAACACAGCATCCGAGCATCCCTGAGTGTGCGAAAGACCCAGACAAGCTCGCGCACCCGTCAGTACCGGCCGCACACGCGATGCCGCCCAAAGAGAAAATAAGCCGCCACGCAGGCGCACGCCGTCCCCCGGCCCATCCGCCCGTCCGCCCCTCACGCCCTTTGGCCCGCCCCGCCACTAGCCCCGCCCCGCCCGCCGATCCTCTGCATCTCCCGCCCAGGCCGGCTTCGCCTCAGCCTGCGCTGCGCCCTCCCGGCCTGGGGCGTCGCTGGACCCGCCTCCGCGCTCCGCACAGACACCCCCGGCGCTCGGGCGGGGGCGGAAGGCGGAGCGGAGGGGCGGGGGGCGGTGTCGCCGCGGTCTAGGGGCGGCGGGCGGCAGGCTGCGGCCACGGCGTCGGAGGTCCCTGCGCGATGGCCGCCTCGGTGTTCTGCTGCCTGCGGTGCTGTAGAGACGGCGGGACGGGCCACATCCCTCTGAAGGAGATGCCGGCCGTGCAGCTGGACACGCAGCACATGGGTAAGGGCCCTCCCTTCCCCGGACCCAACGGCCCGCCGCGGGTCGGGCAGTGCGGGGGTCGGAAGGACCACATGCGGCCCTGCCGCCGCCGGGCGCCGCCCCCGCTCCTCTCCCGGCGACGCTGCTCTGACCCGTTTTGGTCTCGCGGATCTCTCCCAGACGCCGGCCGACTCCACCTCGGCCCGGGTCTGTGTTCAAGGCTGCGCAGCCCTGTCAGCTCCTGTCATCGGGCGTGGGTGTGTGGACCTACCCGTTTCCCCTGGAATCTCCTCCGAGCTGCGGCCTCCTGAGACTCGTCAGATGTCCCCAGGCGGGGAGCGCTCTGGTGCTCCTCCTACAGGGCCCTACTGCCGATCGCCAATCACATTGTCAGCGTGCTTTAGGTCTGATCTCGGCTCCTTCTGCCCTGACAGTTTTCTCTGTAGCCCGTCATTTATACGTTGAAGCTTGTTTTATTGGAAGTGATTTTCCTCTTACCTCCTAAAGTCAAATCAAGACAAATTGCAGAAGCCTGAAGTCGCATCTCAGGCTAGAACATGACATTTTAGCTAAATCCTCCCATTGCCCGACTCCTCCTTAGTCATGGTTGGAGGTGCTGTAATTTCATCTGAGTGGCCTCTTCCCAACAGGTCAGGCTATTGCGAAATAAAACAGCACTTTGCTCCTTTGCATCTGTGTTTTTTTCATCCCAATTTCAAATGGGCATATAATTTCTCATCTAACGTTCTTCCTTTCCCCTCTGTAGCCTCGTTCACCACCTTATTATTATTTCTGTTCTTAGACTTTTCCCATATAGTTCCATGCGTCTGTAGTATGGTTCTAGAAGGAGAGATTTCCCACTATTATTTTTTTAGTTAGAATACTGTCTTTGTGGATTGTTCAGTTCTAAATATACTTCTGCACTTTCGATTTTTCCCACAGCTCTCATTGGCCAAAGGACAGTGCATTGAAATAACAAAGGCAATTCTTAATATGTATTTATAGCAAAACCCTCTCCTACCCAGATTCTTTATAATTCTGGAAACACTCTGCCTATTATATTTCTGTATTTTTATGGCATGTACTAACCCACAAATGTGATAATTGTATACCACTTTGTACATGGGTATTTACTTTAATTCTTAGATTTCCAAAGTGTAATACAGAACCTTAGTACATAAATATATAAAGTATGTGTGTATATGTATATCTCTTTAAATTATTTCTTATCTGTAATCGTTTATAGAGAGTGGATGTTCAAATCCTTTAATTTCCTGCAGAAAACGTTTCCATTTCATTGATTCATTCACTCAACTGATGTTTACTGAGTGACTGTCAGGTGGTGGGCATTATTTTAGGTGCCAGGAACACAGTAAAGGATAACCATACATAGTTCCTGGAGCTTGTGATCAGTTTTAGCTCTTTCTGTCTCTACTGCCAAACTCCTGAATTATTGCCGTCTGCTCTTTATAGCATTCCTTTTCTCCAGTCTCTTCTCCATGAAGAGCTGGTCAGTTGTACTCCCTCCACTATGTTCTCCTTTTTCCAAAGCTGCCCAGCAACTTTCAGTAGAGTAATGTCATCCTCCAATTTTCTACCTGCATGGAAATTTTTTCTTAACTTTCAGTGATCTCAAATTGTTTAATCACAGAAGAAGCCTGGTTTTAGAAACTGAATAATGTGAAGGAGAGGAAAGGCTTGTTGAGTTAGGAGAATGTTTCAAGCATGAATTCATCTTAAGTTGAAAATATGAGAAGTACACTGAGCAAGTATGCATGTATTTGGATATGTGAAAGATTATATTAGATAACCTAAAGAATGTGATTGCTTTTTTTCTTTTTTAAGAAAATAGACTATACATTTCATATCCAAACAAATGTTGTCTCTCTCAAAGGTGTCATTTATTTTGGTGATGCTGCATTACTTAAATCATTTTGGAATTCCTCTTTTGGGACTTTCTGTGGCATAGTTTTTGTAAATGTCTTCATTTTTGCCATATCTTCTGCATTTAATTGTAAATTGACTTTTTAGAGGTGAAGGTCTTCCAAGGTAGTTACTTTGAAAGGAATGCCACTCATTTGGAAAAGTCTAATGCTTCTGAAAACATTCTCTTTGGCTGTTTATTTGCCTTGATTTTCTAAGTAGTACTGATGATTAATAAAACTACCCAAATCACATAGATCCTTAAAAAAGAGGAATGGAATAAGCTTAAAATAATTCCCTAATGATTCACAAACACTCTAGAATGTTCTCTGAATATATTCATCTTTCTATAAAAAACATCTCAGTACCTAGCAGAATGTTTTGGAGATAAATGATATTGAAGTAGGAGAATAATACTATACTCAGAGTTGGTTGTGTGGTTCCAACTGACAATAGACTATATTGTATGCAGGGTCTTCTGATAATTCCATTAACCTAGCACCTTTAGATGATATACAAGATAATAAGTTATCCACTATAGAAGCTTGTTATTAGAAGGTTTTACTATGTATGGGGACCACAGAGCATTGCTAGTTAAGAAAGAAATACCATTTATTTGCATAATTCTTTGAATTGCATTTCACTTAGGATGCTTTCAGTTACAAGTAGTAAAAACTACTACTCAGAATTGTTTAAACAATGAAGGAAACTTATTGGTTCATGTAACTGAAAAAAGTACACAGGCAGCACTGGCTTCAGGAAAGCCTCAGTGCTGCCAAGGAGTGGGTTTCTTTTCGTCTGGTTCCTCCGCCTTCTGCTGCTGATTCCTGAAGGCTGGCTTCCTTGAGAACTTGCAGCCGCTCCCTGGGCTTCCTCATTCAGGAGTCCAGCAAGAATGAGAGAATCCCTTCATTCTCTGCAGAAGTCCTGAGACTATCTTTGATTATAGAGGCTTAGATCATATAACCGTTCTTCAGTCAGTTACTGTGGCCAAGAAATGTGGAATGCACTGATTGACTTAACCTAGGTCAGAGCTGTACCCCTGAAGCCAGAGAGTGAGTCAGCTTATTTGGAAGTCTTTTGATCTCTAGAGGGAAGTCTGTCGGGAAAGGGAAAACAGATGCTACACGTCCAATGCAGAGAGCTTAGCAGAGCATGTTCATTCATTCATTTCTATATCAGTTTTTTGTTGAGCGTCTGCCAGATACCGAGTACTACATTGTCTTTGCCATCAAGGAAGAGCTGGGCCCTGGATGCTCTCCAGTTGAAACTGCTGGAGGTATATGGGATAGCTGGATGTAAATTATTTAAAAAGATATTTTCCCAGAATTTGGGAGTTAACATTTGTAGTTAGAAAAAAATGGATGCTAATGAATTTTTAATATCATATAATAGGTTCTTAGTTTTACCTTATTTAAGAGAGAGTATCCCTCTTAAATCAACCAGTTTCACATTGTGATAGAATTTGAAAATTTTGCATTTCTCTCATGTCTTTGTCCCAAATAATTTTTTGTTTAAATATGAATTCAGTAGTGAGTGGGAGAACTGCCCCCCTGTTAATGCCTTTTGTTACTATGCTCTAGTTTTGTTTAACCTCCTCTGGAGGAGTCCCATACAGTTCTAATAGCCAGATCTGCTTGGCTTGTACACTTAGAACCAGTAAAGTGCTGATACTGGCCATGAATCTTGGGAGTCACGTGCCTCGGTGTTATGGGATATATCTTACATATTAGAATTATGTTAAGTCTCTTGTTCTCTGATATACATGCTTCCTGTAATCAAGATTTGGAAAAGAATTGGTATTGGGGTCATATTGTCAAGAGACAATGTCTTTCTCGCTCTCATCTAGCAAATGTTATTTGAGCTAAACTAAAATTTTCCATGAGAATGAAATGCATTTAATGATGTTAAAACCTTATTTACATATTTGCAATATGTTTGATAGTAGCTATCTTATAAAAATTTCTAAGATCCTAAAATTAGGGGGCTGGCCGGTGGCGCAGCGGTTAAGTTCACGCGTTCCACTTTGGCGGCCTGGGGTTTGCTGGTTTGGATCCTGGGTGTGGCCCTACTCACTGTTCATCAAGCTATGCTGAGGCGTTGTCCCCCATAGAAGAGCTACAACTCTACAACTGTGATATACAACTATGTACTGGGGCTTTGGGGAGAGAAAAGAAAAAAGAGGAAGATTGGCAACAGATGTTAGCGCAGGGCCAATATTCCTCAAAAAAAAAAAAAGTTAAAAAATTAAAAAACAAAAAGATCCTAAAATTAGCATTTTTCATTTCAAGAACATAGATGCGTGTTTCTTTCCATATTCCATGTACTCTTCACTTCTTACTTGACTAAGGCACTAGCCTAGTAGATATTCAGTCAATTTTTAGTAGATTCTTTTAATTCCTTTGAATTGAATTGAAAATTGTACTAATTTACCAAAGTTTCTTTTAAATATTTATGTTTTTATTTAAATTAAGAGATTTATGAAATCATCAAATTGATTTATTGGCTAAAAATTAAAGAAAGTTAGTCTATTTCTACCTTAAAAGTCTTTTAAATATTCAGTATAATTTAGAGTTATTAGAGTTTATTTGAAGCTGCCTAATTAAACAAGATTTCTAGCCACAAATCAATGTTAAATATAAACGTTCTCTTCAGGGGCCTGCCCGGTGGCTTAGCAGTTAAGTGCGTGCGCTCCACTGCTGGTGGCCCGGGTTCGGATCCCGGGCGCGCACCGACGCACTGCTTCTCCGGCCATGCTGAGGCCGTGTCCCGCATACAGCAACTAGAAGGATGTGCAACTATGACATACAACTATCTACTGGGGCTTTGGGGGAAAAAATAAATAAATAAAATAAATAAATAAATAAAATAAATGTTCTCTTCAGGAAAAAAACAGTGAATTAAATATTTAAAATAGTTTATCGATATTTATATATTTCACAGTACATATAGTGTCCCTATTTTTGTGGACCAAGAATTAAAAGTGAAACAGAAATTAACCTTGATTTTTGGATAAGAAAACACAAAACTTTACACAGTGTTTGCATTTTTTGTTTAGGAACAGATGTTGTCATTGTGAAAAATGGGAGAAGAATATGTGGAACAGGAGGTTGTTTAGCCAGTGCACCTTTACATCAAAACAAAAGCTACTTTGAATTCAAAATCCAGTCCACAGGTTGGTATAATGGTACTTTACTATTAAAAGTCCTAATTGTTCTAAATATTAGGAGTAATTTTCAATATATGAGAAAGATTAATGAGGTAATAAAAAAACACCAAACTCTTACTTAAAAGACCTTTTTCTTCTACCTTTTGTTCTGTGATCTTGGTTTAATTAGTTAATTTAGTTAAATTAGGTTCAGTTTTCATCTCATCTATAAAATTGAATTATAGGAGCTAACCTTCCTGATTCACATGAGCTATGTGTATGAAAGTGTTTTAAAGACAGGACAGTGTAAGGTGCTTAGCATTATTATTAGTATAATTAATTATTAGTAGCAGCTGGATGCACCATTTCATTTGGTCAAGCATATAAGGTGTAGACTCTTGCTGTTTTATCTTAGGATAAAATCATTTTTATGATCCTGAGTTTTTCTCTTTACTCTTGTTAAGATGCCCTGATTGAGTGTCTTCTGAAGCAATCAGCAGATTTAGAATTCTGATAGAAGTCTAAAGTCTATACTTCTCTTTAAAAATTTATGGAGTTTCTTGAATTGAATAGCAGTTCTATGTGACTATTATAATAGTTAACAACGATTAATTGTGGCAGTATTGGATATGGGGAAATTTTTTTTTTAAGCTTTGTTATAAAGAAACTTCTAGTGGAATATGGCATAAGTAATATAGGTATAGAATAGGAAGATTAGAGTAGAGTAAATTAATCCTGTTCTTACTCGACTAGCTTGAACGATATAAAAGATCCCTCTGGGGCTCGTTTTCTAAATTAATTTTAAACACTGATTTTCTTAAGTATAGGAAGTAAATATGAATCTATCCTCCATCTCATTCTTTTATAAGTTAGCTGCAGAATGTCTCTGGTTACTGTAATCTTCTCAAGTATAACATACTTGTTTCTTGAGAGAAGCAAATATTTTCTTGTGCCTTAAATCTAATACAAATTTTTATGTACATTTCCTTTGAAGAGTGATATCCCCAGTGATATCCTTGGAATAAATGCATTGTTAGAGTTTGTAGCATTGATGTCTCAATGAAAGCTTGAGGCAATTGTGCCAAAGTGTGTCACAGCGTGCACAGTTCTTTAAGGAGACTCTGTAACCCTGTCTAGAACTGTTGTCCCATGAAATTAGCAATCATTTCCTGTCACTCTTCAAATTGTCCCACTTTGGAGGATAAATTATATAGTCAAATTTTTTAGAAGTCAAGACAGTGAGGTCCAGAATCTTTCTGATTCTGGATGGTCTCACTCAGTCCAGAAAAATTAATTGATTGACAACACTGTCTTCAAACCTTCTTCCATTGATAGAATATCTCCTAACTGCTTTTGATAAAAACTGAGAAGGAAACAGTTTGAGACAAAATCCAGAGGTCTAGGTATTCTGTGTGGCCGGTTAAGAGGAGAGCTACTTGCTTTAAAAGTCAGCTTAGACCAAAAGGCTTTAAATTCACTAACTTAAGGTATTGGGTAAGAAAATGATTTTATACTTTATCATTTTCTCCTCTCCATGATATATACCAGATCGTATATTATTTGTCATATGTTATAGATGCAAAAGCTAAAGACAGTAATTTCCCACTTCTCAGAGGTAGTGCTTTAAATAGAACCCCAGGACGTTTCAATTCAATGTGTAGCTTCTTCAAAATGTTTTTTAGAGAATAATGATGATGATGATGATGATAGTAGCTAGTATTTTTTTAAAAATGCTTACTCTGTGCTTTTCTTACCCATTTTTTGTTGAATACTTACACCATCCCAAGTGCCTTACTTGGATTATCTTGCTATATCTTATAAAAACCTTGTGAGGTGAGTACTGTTGGAATCCACAGTTCACGGGTAAGGAAGCAGAGAGAGGTTAAACGACTTGCCCAAGATGACATAGCTAAGTCAGGATTTAAATGTAGGCAGTACAACTTCAAGGCCCACTCTCTTATCTCCCAGGCTGTACTATGTCTGCAGAGAACATAGTATGGTTTGCAAACTACTTTAAAAAGATTTTTTTAAAAGATTAACAAAAAAATAGTTTAGTGATAATATGCCACTTCTTTTAAAAACAATGTACACTCTCTTTTAAAACAACTCCTTTCATATTTGTATTCTTTAGATTTTGGGGGCATTTAAACTATTATATTTTTAGGAATCTGGGGTATTGGCGTTGCAACTCAGAAGGTTAACTTGAATCAGATTCCTCTCGGCCGAGATGTGCACAGTCTGGTGATGAGAAATGATGGAGCCCTGTACCACAACAACGAGGAGAAAAATAGACTGCCAGCAAACAGCCTTCCACAGGAGGGAGACGTTGTGGTGAGTTTTCTTGTGGAGTTGTTTTCCACTGTAAATTATTAAACTTAAACTATTTTTAGTATAATATGTTTTGCCTGGGAGTTTGTGGTTTGAATTCCAAAATACCAGGATTGGATCTAATGAGATGGTACATTTTCCAAAGAGAGTGCTTGGTGTAGATGCTGCTGCATTCCCTAACTGCCTTCTGCTTTCTAGAGCTGCTGCTGGTCGGGAAAATCCGTGTGAGCCCTTATTTCCATTCGAGAGAATTAACGACAGGTTGTCTGCTCATTATCATTTTCTGCTTCTCTCATATCAGAGAAATCTTGGCCCACAATTTTAAAAGTTTGCTGAGCCTTATATTAGAAAATATTAGGTATTTTTGCAGCTGGAGATCTCTTAGAGAAAATTTTGACATTTATTACTTAATTTGTTATGAACTTCTGTTAAAGAATTACAGCATTTTATCAGGCGTGTTGATCCTACTTAAACATAATCTTATTAAACTTCCTTTACTTCCAGAACTCTTCAAAGAACTGGACTCAAAATCCTAAGGCTTGATTGTAGGAAAGTTTTTTGGAAAGTAGGGGATAGGAAGAGTTATATATTATTAAAACTTCTCTATTTTTTTTCCCAGCTAGATATATTTAAGTCTTTACCAAAGCCACACTGTTGAAAGTGTAATCCAAAGTTCCCTTTCTGTCCTTTCCACATAGTTCTCTCGTACGGTGGTATCCAAGAACCTTATCCACTGAGTTCAGGCTGTTAGCCATTGATTGAGAACAGAGTCCTTGGGTCTCCTTTAGCAAGGGCGCCTTGGGTTCCTGGCTCTGGTACCAAGTTGAAAGGAATCTGTAAATAATGAGGGGAAGTTTCTAATAATAAGATGACACAGACAAGGTAAATCCAGGTTATTGAATTAAAGAAATATATAGTATTTTGGAGAGAATGAAGAAAAATGCAGAAGTTAAGATTTTTAATTATGGTCTGATCTTCTCTTTTCTGCAACTTAAAAACTATGAAGAACACTTAGTTTTAAGTAGGTAAATTGTTGAAAGTGTTTTTTTCCTAAATTGACTAAAGATAAAAGGAGATGAAAGGCATAAACCATTTTTAAAATCTGCTTTTCCCCATTCTTTTTGAATGGTTCGTCCTGTATTTATAGATCATTGCCAGACGTCCATGATATGGAACACCCTTATTCCAATGGTTATTTCTTGGAAGAGAATCTTGAAGTCAAGCTGAGGCTGTCAACCTGTTTACACTAAAAGATGAAATTCAAACATAAGAAAGGATAATCAGTAACAAATGTTTTTCTTTGTTGATATACTGAACTTCTACTGTGTTTTATTCTTGCCTTCCTGTCTCTTTCACTGAGATGACTGATACCACAAATTGACAGATTTAAGAATATCATTTTTAGTCTGTCAGCATTATTAAATTAGACTTTGAGTTTTCATGCCCATTCTGATAAAAGGAGGACTAAAAAAGATGAAATATGTGCAGAACAAGAAAAGTAGAACATTACCCTACGTATTAACTTTATCTTCCTAGTTCAAACAAACTTGTCCTCAAACTTGAGGACAAATTTCACCAAATTGCTGACAGTGGCATAGGAAAAGTAGAATGGATTATAAGACAGGAAAAACATTCTCATATGTGTAGAACTTCAGTCATATACCATTCTCTGAGGAGAAATCAAGAAGAGTAAGCTTCTAACACCCAACCAAATGATTATAGTCATACAATAATCATACAGCACCAACAGGGCCTACCACACCACTAGGAAGGCATACGTGAAACAACAGCTTATTCTTACTTTTTCCTTTTATATATAATTTTGAAAAGTGCAAATTATGTTCTAAAATTGCATTTTTCAGTTTAATTTTAGAGAAGTTTTATAGACATTCTCTGTAGTAATAATAATAGCAAACACTTCTCTAGCATTTATTATGGGCCAGGCACTGTTTTAAGTGCCTGTCAGGGATTAAATTGTTTAATCCTCATAATGACCCTATGAAATAGGTAGTATTATTATCACATTTTACAGATTAGGAGAAGTTAAGTAACTTCTTGTGTGGGGTGATCCCAGGATTATACTACAGGCAGCCTAATTTCAGAGTCTAGTCACTAAACCTGCAAACAATTATTCATAAATGCATAGAACACATCGGATTTTTTAGTATTATTATGACAGAATCAAACCTAGTTTCTAGATCATAAAAGGACAGATTAAGCTAGAAAATACCTGAACTAAACTGATGGGGGGGTGGGGGTTCACACATCCTTCCTCGCTTCTTTCTTGGGTGTTGCGATTTTGCTGTTATGCTGGAGGTTTGGGTTTAAAACTTGCTTGCAGTAGGTTATGCGGCCACCGGGTGGTGGAGGGTGCCTGGATTACAACCACTGGTCTGAGGGGCTGGGTTTCCTGTAGTCCTATAAAGAGAGTAACACATTTTGTTTTTTATGTAATTATGTTTTTGTTTTTTAAATGAAAACAGACCTCTTCATTAAAAAAGCTAATCCTAGCCATCAGTTAGCTTTATTATTATATTTAAATACTTAAACTGAAGTGAAACAATAGCAATCTGTTTATCTTGCTCAGTATTCCTTAACTATTAGTAAATCTAACCCTGGCTTTGCTAAGGTTTGAGAGTCTTTTATAGCACTTAACACATAACGGCAGCCTTTGCTGTCTTACTGGGAAGTGGAGGAGTACAGACTAGATTGTCTGTAAGATCTTTTTCTACCTTTAAAAAGCTTTAAAATTGATATAATGTATCCACAGTCAGAAATCCTCAAAGTGGTTGCTTCTTGGTCTGTGATGATTTCTCTATTGAAAGATCTCTGCTGTCTGTTCTTATTTCTTCAAAGGAAAACTCCCTTTTTGTCATCAGTTAGTAACTATTATGTAATATTTTAAAGAGAGTTTTAAAAGTTTTAAAGTTTTAAATTGCATGGCAATTAAAGATAAGTATTCTTAAGCCATTGTGCATGGGTTTAAATCCCAGCTCTGCCACTTCCTAGCTGTGCAGTCTTAGGTAAATTATTTAACCTCTCTGTGCTTTAGCTACCTCATCTGTGGAATGGAGATAATAATAATACTTATCTTGTTGTGAGGGTTAAATGAATAAATATGTGCCTAGAATAGTGGTTGGTACATAATACAGGCTAAGTGTTTTCCAGTGTTTTAATATTAATAATTGTTATTGTGATTTTTGTACCATTAATAATGTACAAAGTAATATATTTTTATTCCATTGTCCTTTTTTTAAAGCAGATGTAGTTTTATTTATTTATTTATTTATTTATTTATTTATTTATTTATATATATTTGTTTTTTTCCCCCAAAGCCCCAGTAGATAGTTGTATGTCATAGCTGCACATCCTTCTAGTTGCTGTATGTGGGACGCAGCCTCAGCATGGCCAGAGAAGCGGTGTGTCAGTGCGCGCCCGGGATCCGAACCCGGGCCGCCAGCAGCGGAGCACACGCACTTAACCGCTAAGCCATGGGGCCGGCCCTCCATTGTCTTTTAAAAAATCTTTTGAGCTGTTTTTCTATTTTTCAACTTGATACTAATTACCAGTTATATTCAGTTGTATACACCAGCTTTACCCTGGTAATACACTTGACATATTTGAAACCAAGGCAAAGAGATACAGAAGTGTATGATTTCTTTGGAGAAATAAGTTGTATAGAGACAGTTCTTCACAACTTGAAAACAGTGACAGATAGTAAGCTCTAATGGTGAAAATTTCATTGTTTTCCCCCTTAAAATAAAATTCTACATGTGGAGAGCAGATTTTTCTGTATGAGTTTAAAAGGTCTCTGTTCACTACATACAAAGTAGGTAGTACTTTGTTTTGTTGTTAGTGACATGGAGTTGATCCTGACTCTTAGTGACCCTGTGTACAGCAGAGTGGAACCCTGCCCGGTCTTTTTGCACCATGTTCTCACCTTCCAGCGCTATATCAGACAGTGCTCCACTGTTATTCATGGCCAGTTTTTTTGAAAGTTTTTTTCTTCCTAGTCTGGAAGCTCCGCTGAAACCTGAAACCTGTCCACCATGGGTGACCCTGCTGATATTTGAAATAGTGGTGGCACAGCTTTCAGTATCACAGCTCCATGCAGCCACCACAGAATGACAGCCAGTGTACCAGTGGTGTGGTTCCCTGACCAGGAAACGAACCCAGCCCGCAGCGGTGAGGGCACTGAACCTTAACTGCTGGACTACCAGGGCTAGCTATACAGTACTTATATCATCTTAATATTCAAAATACGAAATCCAGATTATCTGAATATAATACTAGAATTTAAACTGATCATTTGTTTTATTTGTAATGGGAACTCTTGGGATTTTACCTTTTTCCCTACTAATATTTTTAGCTCAGTTCAAGTAGAATTCTATTAAATTGTAAACCCTTGATGAAAGCTGTTGTGACCCTTTGTGTAGTTTTTGGTGTTTCTGTGCTTCCCAGTCAGTGCTTTCTGACTGTTCAGATTTTTATGGAACATTTATGTTTTTACCCATTTTAATAGTTTCTTTCCTCCTTAGGGTATTACATATGACCATGTAGAATTAAATGTATATTTGAATGGAAAAAACATGCATTGTCCGGCATCAGGTATACGAGGGACAGTGTATCCAGTTGTTTATGGTAAGCTAAAATATTTCTAAATATTAATAGATATATGTTAACTTTTGCTTGGCATTTTTATTAACTTTGTAACTAACAGTCAGAAGTCTGGACAAGTTAATAAAGACCTTTTATGTGAAATGTACTCAGTAGAATATCAATCCCACTTTGCAGGACTAAGGAAGGTTTTTATTCCCCATGTATTTTTTTAAAAAACTTGCTAAATAAAATGATTATACTTAAATGTACAATAACTGTATTCCCTTTTTTATCATGTAGTCTTATTTTCTAGAAAGTTCCAAAAAGCTTCACTGAATTTACAAAGATTTTTCGGCCAGTTTTAAGGGAGAATTAGATGAGCAGGAAATGTAATTGTAAAGAATATTTTCTTTACAATTGGGATGGGAATTTTATGTAGATTGAGCATTAGTTACCTTTATAAAATTACCCAAATGTTAAAACTCTTCTGAGAGAAATTATGACTTAGAATAGTTTCATATTGATTGTTTTGCATTTGATAGCTGTGTGTGTATAAGTAATATAGTTTCTGTACAAGTGTGTCCGTCCAAGAATTGGGTTACTTAAGAGATGACTCTATACCACTTAATTACTTTAATTTTTATTATAGAGAACTTCAAACATGTATAGAAGTGAAGAGAATAGTATAATGAACTCTCATGTACCCATCACCCAGCTTCAGACAATTATCAACTTGTAGCCAATCAGGTTTCATCTACCCCTTAACGCTTCTGTTCTTCACCTCCCCTCCTTGGGTTATTTGGAGGAAAATGCCAAACATTGTATCATTTTATTCATAAATATTTTATGTGCATCTCTAAAAATTAAAGTGTATCTCCTTATAAAAAATAACAAACATACGCACAGTGCCTTTATCCCTCTATTCTGCTTTATTTTTTGTTATCAACTTTAAATCAACAGGTATATGATTTTTCTGCCTATGGTTTTAGTAGACCTAAAAGTATTTTCTCCTTTAACTACATTAAGTTCTCAGATTTGAGCTGTAATAAAAGCTAATTATTAACTGTTTTGTAGTAATTTACCAGAAAAGTAGCCATGTTAGTGATGATGGACTGTTTGGGATGTCAGAAAGGTATACAATAACAAATATAAATATTTAACAATATGATAATAACAACCAAGGCCTGTGCTTTACTTTTTAGTTAACATTTTTAGTAGTCGTCTTTTCTCCTAAAAATTGCTTTTCAGTGATTTTACCTTCTGTGTCTTTACATGTAAAAGTGTATTTTTAAACTCAATTTAGGTTTGTTTCCTTGCCATAATGGGTAAGCCTAAAAGCAATTCCTTTATTTACTTAAATAAATGTAAATGTAGCTTAATATTCTAAATAGTTTAGTTTGAGAAATGAAATAAATATCAGTAGAATGAGTTATACAAATGAGTGTAGCAAATAAAATTTTATTCTAAATTATTTTTGCTTCAGTATGATTTTTTAATGTAGTAAAGTTATAGATAGTAAATTATATATAGTAAAGTATATTTCATAAATTTAAATTGATAAATCAGTTCAATTAAACCAAATATTTTAATAATCTGATACTATCAAAGATAGTATCAAAGATAAAAATAAAACTTAAATTCCCTTACCGTTTGTCCTCCATCCCATTGTCCTCCTTCCCATCCCTAATCCTGGATCAATCCAGTCATTCATTTTGTCGATTCTTAACACTCAAACTATGAGAGAAAAAACTATAACACTGAAGAAAAGTATTGTTACGAAGTTATGACTTCCAGCCTAATGGAAGCTCTCAATATTTTTGGCGATTCTTTTGCATCTCTGCACATTCCGGGCCTTCACCGTGCCTCTTGAATTCTCTGCTCACTTTCTGCAGATGACCTTCCCTTCTACTTTGTAAAGAAACAGGGTATCATAGTGAACTCCAGCTTCTCTCCCTTACCCTCCTGAAGCTTTTCTGGATGGACTCTAATCTTGCCTTCTTTCCATCCCATCTCAGAGGAAGTGGTGCCCTTCATGTCAAAAAACTCAGTCTACAGTCTAGATTTCAAACTTCCCAACTCTGGGACTTCACTTTGTCAATTATTTCATCTATATCTCATGTCATCAACCTCTCTCTTCACTGCCTGTAAACATTCTGAGTCATTCTCATCCCCAAAAACCTTCCCTTAAACTCATACCCCTCACTAGCCGTGTGTTGACCCTTCTCTGTGGCCACGTTTGTTGTAGAGTAGCCTACACTACTGTCCTTATTGTATTGTTCATTTGTTCTTCAGCCTGGTGGGGCTGCCTTACCACCACTTCACTGAAACCACCCTGGTTAAAATCACTAGTGACTTCGTGAATGTCAAATCCAGTACTTAGGTTTTTTCCTGCATTTATTACGAAACATAAAATATTTAGTAATGTGCATTAAACATATATGTGCAGTTTAACAAATAGCGATAAAGTGAATACCCATGTCGTTACCACAGTCAAGATAACGAACATGTTCATCACCCCTAAAAGTTTCCTCCTGCTCACTTGTAATCCTTCCTGCTCACCCCTCCCCACCGCAGCCCCAACCAGGCACCGCTGATCTGCTTTCTGTCACTACAGATTATCTTGCATTTTTAGAGTATTATATGAACAGAATCATACAGTTTGTACTCTTTTTTTTTTCAATCTGGCTTCTTTCACTCGGTCTAATTATTTTAAGATTCATTTATGTTGTAGCATGTATCAATAATTCTTTTATTTTTATTGCCAAGTAATATAGTTCATTGTGTGAATATATCACAATTTGTTTTGCCCTTCACCTGTTAATGGATATTTAGGTTGTTTCCGGTTTGGGGCCATTACCTATAAAGCTACTATGAACATTCCTGTACAAGTCTTTGTATGGATGTATGCATTCCTTTCTCTCAAGTAACTGCTGGTAAAAACATGTAGAAGCGGAATAAGGCCTGCAGTCCGGTGAACAGTGTTGTATCGACGTCAGTTGTCTGGTTTTGATATTGTACTGTAGTTACGTGAGATGTTACCACAGGGCAAAGCTGCGTGAAGCATACACAGGACTCTATTATTTTTGCAACTTTCTGTAAATGTATAATTTTGCAAAATAAAATATTTTTTAAAAAGTTGTACAGCTTAATTGTATAAAATTGAGAAAATATAGGTTGGCAAATAATGAAAAAATCAAAATTACCCATAGTCACACCATCTAGAGATAATTATTAATATTTTGAAGTATATATCCTTCCAGTGTTTTTGATAGATAGATTTTGTTTTTCATTGTGGCTTTCTTTAGGTCCAGTAAGATCATGTTTTGTAACCTGGACAACCGATGTGTTTATTCTTCTTGCCCATTGATGTTATGGTATTATGGAAATAGTTTATTTTATAATTATGTATTCATTCAGTTTGAGGTGTTTGCTTCTAATTTATTTTCTTTCTTTTTCTATCTCTAGTTGATGACAGTGCAATTTTGGATTGCCAGTTCAGTGAATTTTATCATATTCCTCCGCCTGGTTTTGAAAAAATATTATTTGAACAGCAAATCTTCTGAATGTATTTGTTTTTGAAACTTGTATTTCTGCACTGTTAAAAGTGTTTACCATTTAATAAAACTTTACCTGACCTTTAGATGAAAATATATTCTTAAAAATATGCTTGTTAATGTTGTTTAAGGAACCAGTGTATTCAATATACCACCCAGAAGTTGTGATTTAAAATACTTATGTTTTGTGATATGAAATCAGCATTTTGGGCAGTTTATTTAATTCTTATTTAAATAATATAACTATGGGTTTGATTAGCAATATTAAGTGGAAATATGTATATTGATATTTAAAAGGGAATCTTTCTTACATAAAATATTTTTTTGATAGAGATGTAGAGTTGGGTGGGCTTTTTGTCATTCTTAAGTTTAGACCTCATTACCTATTTTAAGTCTGCAGTTCAATAATTTTGTGGCTCCATTTCCTTTTTTATATAAAGCAAAACAAAGTGACAGAAATTTATATTATTTTCAACTTCTTTTTTGGCGATTTATTTACTGCAAAATGTGCCACTTCAAATTTAAATAGCTTATTTTGTTTGTATGTCATTGCTTTTGATTTGCTTTGTGAAAGGAGATAAGTGTCTTAGTAATGGTCAGAGTGTTTTGTTGGAGACCATCGTGCTGTGTTACTTCAGTCCCAGGGGTAGGTAGTGGTTTTGTGGTGAGGTAGCATACACTGGCAGACGTGCAGAATAGTCTGATGCTTTAAACTTAAACGTAAATGGGATTATTCTTTTGAGGACTTTTATTTAAAGGTGTGTTTTTCTATAAAGAATAATAAAATAATAGTAATTAAGGAGTATCCAGTACTATATTAAACACCTGTTTTTCCTGTTTTGTTAATTATACAGTAAATTCACTTCACCCTGGATTATTTCAGAAGTTCAGAGATAGGTGAATCCTCTCCATGACCCTGAGCCTTTGCCTAGTTTTCAGTAAGAATTGCTGTCCTTAAGTTAGCACCCTGCTAACCTGAAGTAATTACTGTACACATCTTTGGTACAGGCCCTTTTCAAATGAGCATGCCAGAGATGCATACGTGTCACTCCTCTATCAACAGGGAGCAGTAGGTTGTACTGGAAAAACATGGCATTAGAATGGAAGGAGATCTGAGTTGTAGTTTTGCCACCTAATCCCATTATCTCCTCAGGCAGGTTCTCAGTCTCTCTGAGCCCAGATTCCCTATTTATAAAAGGGATAATCATACTTACTTGATAAGATTCTGTAAACTAGTTAATAGGTAATATATGTAAAACACCCTCATCATCGTTGGCCCTTAATATATGTGTATTCCTTATTGACTCTAAAGCAGTGGTTTTCAGCATCAGCATCACCTGGGAACTTGTTAGAAATGGATGTTCTCAGGCCCCACCCCAGACCCGCTAAATCAGAAACTGCTAGGGATAGTGCCCAGGAATCTGTGTTTGAACAAGCCCTGCAGGTGATTCTGATACATGCTGAAGTTTGAGGACCACTGCTCAGGAGAGAATTCTTTGAGAATGATTGCCTACTGTAAATTTCCTAAGGATTTAAGCCAGACTGTTTTTGACCCATGGACAAGAGAATCCTGCACAATATTTATTTATTGTTTATTTGGTTGACAAAAACATGACAATGTGCTTTGAAAACATACATATACTTCTGTAACATTTGTTTACATAAATCTCAAACTTTACTTCTGAAGATATATAGAACTGAACTAACTGTATATTACTTATGCATTTTTGTCTGACTTTCTGTCCTAATTTTAATTCATAAAGAACATGCTTACTTGGGAGAGCAAATTAAAATTACTGTTTGCTGTCTTTAAAATGTTGTCTACCTCTTAGTTATTTTTTTAAAAGCTAACCTTTGCTTTTCATTACATTCTTTTCTCAAGACTATCTTTTCTATCTCTAATCATACAGAATTGGCACCATACTAAAAATCATACATGAGTTGTGTCCATGGACAGTTTGATGAAGTCCAGATGTGTTTTTAATCTGTAGGTGTCTAATGCCTCTTAGGAAAATTACCTCCCTGAAACCTATAATCTCAGTCTAATCTTGAGAAAAACACCTGACAAATTCCAGTAAAGGGGCATCCTACAAAATACTTGAGTGGTTCTCCTCCATACTGTCAAAGTCATCAAAAACAAGGAAATTCAGAGAAACTGTCACACCTAAGAGGAGACCAAGGAGACATGACAAGTAAATATAATGTTGAATCCAGGAACAGAAGAAAGACATTAGGTTAAAAACTAAGGAAATCTGATAAACTATGGACTTTAGTTAATAATAATATGTCAATATTTGTTTATTAGTTGTAACAAATGTACCATATAAGATGTTAACAGAAGAAACTGGGAGAGGGGATATGCGGAAACTCTCTGTACTGTCTTAATTTTTCTGTAATCCAAACTGTTCTAAAAAATAAAGTCTATTAAAAAATTACATTGAGCTAGGAGAAATTTAAAAATGAAGCCTTTCATGAAGCCAATAGAATATTAGTACTGTATATACTCATAGCTGAAATGTTTAATGATAGGTAAATGTAGACATAGATGAGATGTCAAACATTCTTGTGTGTTAGTACACAGAGACCTGCATTTGTTCCTGGCTGAAGAAACAGTGTCCACCGTTTTGATTCTGTATATTACAAAAATCCATTTGTTCATACTAGTGTAGTTTTTCATATTCAGACTGAAAATTAATGATATGCAATATCAAGGGATTTGCAATGTTAGCTATGCAAAACAGTGAAAATCTTATAATCAGTTTATATATTAAAAACCAGAAAAAGAGAATTTGGCTTTTAACTAACTGCCTTTAGCTCATCAGTTAGGATTATTTGAATATATTTTCAACTTGGATTACAAACTGTTATAAATTAGCAATGGTATAAAATACAGTTTGAATAAGGCTTTTCTAAATCATTAACATAAACAGACACATGTGTAGTGTTGTTGCTCACATTGCTTTTTTTTCCTGTATGTTTACTTCTTAATGTAAGTCTAGATGTAGACCAGCAAAAGCATAGCTGGAAATGTGAGTGAAACCTTGGACAAATCTTCATAAAATACATTAAATCAATAACTTCTTTTAAATATTGCAAAAATACTAGATGTGATTGTGAGAAGAAAATCTGTAATCAAAACTATAGAATTTCCCTGTACCCAGCTATAACCAAGCATAGTACTCATAAATGAAATATGATCAACTACCACTTATATTAATTTGCGTTAATTATGCAACCTGGCAGGGAAATACTGATAGAAGTACTGGGCCGTTCGTGTGAATGAGTGGAAACGTAGTAGTAGAATCAATTAACTATTGTTCTTCCATTTACCATTTACTGAATAAGATACGAGGCTCCCTTTCAACTTGCTCTTTCAAAATAACTGGGACCAAATTAATGAAATAATGGGTATAAACACAGAAAAGTGTTAGATATAATTAGCAATATAAATGAATCACACACCATTTATCCAAGAGCTCTACAGAAATTTAAAGGAAAAATTATCCCAGAATTGGCTGAAATGTGTAGTTTGGGTTGTATGGGAATCATTACAATGTAGTCATTCAACAATTGAGTCATCGAAGTGTTGTGTTTCATAAATCCTTAAACAAGATAGTCCCTGTCCTCAAGGAACTTTGCTGATTGTAACTATTCATAAGTATAGCTCTAGATCCAAGATATATTGATAAATGAAAAAAGTAAATTGTTAAACGTTTGTATGCATGATATGACTTATTAAAAACAACACAATAGGGGCCGGCCTGGTGGCATAGTGATTAAGTTTGCATGCTCAACTTCGGTGGCCCAGGGTTCTCGGGGTCAGATCCTGGGCATGGACCTACACAATGCTCATCAAGCCACGCTGTGGCGGCATCCCACATATAAAATAGAGGAAATTGGCACAGATGTTGGCTCAGGGACAATCTTCCTCAAGCAAAAAGAGGAAGATTGGCAACAGATGTTAGCTCAGGACCAATCTTCCGCATCAAAAAAAAAAAAAAAAACTATATGGCCTTATGTATAGGAAAAAGTATGAAGTACTATACACCAAAATATTATATCTTAGGAATAAAATTACAGAGAACAATCTCTTTTATATTTATCTGATAAATTTTTTACAATAAACATGTATTGTCTTGGGAATAGAAAAATAATTTTAAAAAATAAGAGAGAAGACTGACTCTGGAGGAAGCCCTGTATACCAGAGAATAGTGAATTTTACATCCACACCTAAAAATCTAAAAAGCTGTGGTAGAATTCGATTACATAATTACAAGATACATTGTGTTTCATGGCAGTTTATTTAAAAGGATTCAGAAATTTTAGTTGATGCCATGCCAGGCACAAGTGTAAGCTTAGGGGAGTGTTAGTGCTAGTGAAGCCACATGTGGAGTAGCGCAGTTCTAGTAGACACTGCACTTTAAAAGAACACTGATAAGGCAGCAAAGGCTACCAGGCTGCTGAGGGTCTGCATAATTAATCCTTGAATGAATGAATGAATAATCCTTGAGGGCACTGGGAATGTTAGAAGAAAATACTCAATCCACTGGGCTATTGAAGCCACAATAACTTGTGAAATGCTCATCATTATAAGGAGACTAGAAACAAAGCCAAAAAATCTATAGATTTAGGTGTGTGATTCTCATAAATGTGTTTCAGGAAAGACAATCGTAGATGTGTTTCAGATATCTGATGGTTCATTGTTAAAAAAAAACCAGGGAGATTTATTCTCTGTTGCCCTGGAGGCAGAATTATTGGAAGGTACATGGAAGCAGATTTTAGTTTAAGATGGGAACGAACTTTCCTGCTAGTTCACTGCTAAAATTGCTGCCTTGTAAAGAAATGAACTTCTGGTCCCTGGAATTGTTCTAACAGCTGTTTTTAAATGTAGGTTTTATTATTATTCAGGTATGGTGTGGCAATAGATCAGGAGATGACTGCCATTGAAAAAGATGCCAGAGCATCAAGAATACAGAAAACAAGAAAATATAATTAATACACAGGCTAGAAGACTATCCCAGAGATCTCGTAAATATGGTTCCTGCTTTGTTAGAGGCTGAACTAGATAAACTCTGTGATTCTGATTCACTCAGATTGTTGCCAAGTCTCCAAACAAGTTAAACTGGAAACAAGGAAATGGGAGATGTAAGATCTCCAGGGCTCTATGCTAGGATTTGTCATATTAAAATTCATGTTAATTCTGGAAAGGGAGATGATTCTAAAGTTTATTTAGGAATGTAGTGCCAGCTCACAGGGTAAACTAGAGGTGTCTCACAGTTCTGTGAGTAGACAGAAGTGACTTACAAGTGATGAACAAGAGACTGAGATGATATATTTGGGGATAAATTGTTAAAACTATGAGTATGGTCTCCTCGGTCTTATTTAAGCTCAGAAAGAGATCTCCAAAGTACCAATCCAGGGTGTGGTCACAATCAAAAGTATCTGTAAAATGCTATTATTAGGAAGAGTTTTGAAAAGTAAAGAGAGAATTGTATCAACCATTATAACAAACAAGACACAAAACTTATCTTTCCTTACCTATGTTTGGTTTGCTTATTGCATTTCAGGTGAAAAGGTGAGTTGAAAAAAGCCCAGGGAAGATAGCAAAAGTGACCCAGGGAAGATGGGCCACTGGACACACAGGCCTGTCAGTCTGGAAGTCAAGGCTGAGAAAGAATCTATAAAATCTATAAAACCATGGTGAGTGTGGATGGGTAGGTGAACTTGGACTTGCTTATCAAATTCCTGAGCATTAATAATTAAGGCAGCAACGCTTGAAACTTAAAAAAGGAATATTTGGAGGCAGAAATCTTTATGTTATTTTCACGCTGTGTCAGAAACAGGGATTTTTCCACCCAGAGGTGGTATAGGAAGACATAGTTTTGAAACTGAATTGTTAAGCTAGAAGGCATCTTGGAGACCAGTTGACCAAATCCGCACTTCACACATGGAGAAAGGCTCAAGAGAGATGAGGTGTCTTAGCCAAGGTGACATAGTCAGCAAAATCCAGGTAATTCAGCATTTGTTAAATAAATATAAGCACTTACTCTGTGAGGCACTGTATAAAGTTTATTCTACCCTGCCATGTGATTACATAAACCCGTCAACCGTTTCTAAATGTTTCTAAAGGGTTTTTGATGGAAGCTAGAAATTTAGGAACATATGTTTTATAATGTTGACAGCATGAAAGACTATCTAGCAGTCCTACAAAACATATCTTCCTACAACTGTCTGAGATAGAACAAAGGCCAGGATAGAACATTCGATAAATTCACATTTGATTTCCCTTATTTAGTGGATGGTACCTGTAGAAGTGCCAAAAATGATGACGTAAATATCTGCCTTTTCGGATTATCTGTGTGACAGCTCTCCATTAGCACAAATAAACAGCAGTTAATGATTCATCCACCGTCATCCCTGGGTTATGAGCAGACGTGGAGGTGTGGCATCAAAGACAGATAATGAGAAAACATTTGGTATGTGGCTTTGTGTTATATTCTTGTAATTAGATTGGACTGTGTACATTGAGGCTCAGAAAATTCACAATACTTTAAACTAATGAAGTTTACTACAACATATCCTCTGTAGTTGGCATTCCTGAACTTTTCCTAGACTATCCTGTTCCCTGCATTAAACTCATCTTTAGAAAAGGCTCATTCTTTGCTAGATTTAACAGATTCAGACTTTATGAAGATTCAAACTCTGAAGTTCCTTTTTTATTTTTTTATTTTTGAAGGACAATTTAAAGCAAATATAATAATATAAATTAAATTACAGGAAAAATATTTAAACTCACCACAATAACAATTTTCCAACATTTTAGAAGCATATATGTTCCTGTAAGCAATTGTCACACTAATTATAAAACTGTTCCTGCCTATTTGATAGGGATCTTGAAAAATGAGACTGGCATACTTAATTGGCATAACTTAAGTATTATCCATAGCTCTTCTCAGAAATGGTGGTGGCAGCCGAGTAAGCTCTTGAAAGCCCAACGTTATACATTATATATAAATTTTCTTTTTGATTTTTTTGCGAGGACTGAACTTATTCATTCAACAAATATTTTTCGGCATCTACTATGTGCCAAGCATGAGGCTGGGCTAGAGATGCAAAGACAAGTAAGACAGCCTTTTCCTTCAAGGAAGCACATGACTCTGCTATGACATAGACTTGTCTTTTTGAGCATCATGGTGAAAATATTTCGTGGTAATAGAAGACTTAGAGTCCTTGGGATGTTTTCTATACACCTTCGTTTGGGGAATTTGAGTTGTTAAAGAAAATATTTGATTTGAAGATCTCTTTTGTTCCTGCTGCAGAGCTAAATTTTTGAGAAGCAATGATTCAGAACTCTTTATGCCATAAAAAATGGGAAAACTAAAGATTTAAAAGCCGCTAAAGGCAGCTGTATACAAGCACAACTGTTTGAGTAATTATCGTAAAAACTCTACCTTTGCTTCAATTATTTGAGAAATTGCTTCAATCGTCATTATATATTGATTGTTTAAAAATGACTACTGATTCAGGTCTGATAGATATGCCTTGGAGTAAAAATGGATCTACTATGTTAATACAAATGTATTTTAATCTATTTTAATGGCTGTTAAAAATTGGCCATTTGGCCGGCCCCGGCTTAGCGGTTAAGCGCGAGCTCCCCTACTAGAGGCCCGGGTTCGGATCCCGGGCACGCACCAACCCACTGCTTCTCTGGCCATGCTGAGGCTGCGTCCCACATACAGCAACTAGAAGGATGTGGAACTATGACATACAACTATCTACTGGGGCTTTGGGGGAAAAAAAAAAGGAGGAGGATTGGCAATAGATGTTAGCTCAGAGCCAGTCTTCCTCAGCAAAAAGAGGAGAATTAGCACGGATGTTAGCTCAGGGCTGATCTTCCTCACACAAAAAAAAAAATTGGCCATTTGGGATTTTGAGGTGATCTGTAGTTTAGCTTTTTTCTGATCTATATCTAGATCAACACAGTGTTTCCCAGCGTGTGTTCCAGAGAACCCCAGTTCCAGAGGACGTTAGTAGATATTATACAAAAATGGTTCAAGGGCCAACTACTTTAGGAAATATGATATCTATTTACTATAGGACTTCAGAGAACCAGCTGGTGACCAAGAGAGAGAGATAGAGCATGCAATAACACCTAAAAATTTAATCAAAGAACTCTTTTTCTTAGGAACGGGGTGCTGTGCAATACTTTGGCAAATACTCATCTGGGGAATTCAGGAAAGAAAATAATTGATAGTTGGTTATAAGTATAAATACTGTAAGTTGCTTCTGCATTTCAGATGGACCACCAATGAAGATAAAATTATTAGGCATTAACTATGTGCCAGGCACTGTTCTAAGGACTTTACACGCATTCACTCATTTAACATTCAGAACAACCTTAGGAGGTAGGTACAATCACCTCTATTTTATAGATGCAGAAACTGTCCACAAAGCGGCAGAATGAGGATTCAAACCCATTCTTCTTAACTAATCCACTGTATGGCTTTCTAGGAGCAGTTGTAGGTCTAACCTTCTCACATCTGTCTACTCTTGCACTAGTGTTAACTGAGTTCATTATTGTCACTTTATAGACTGTTTCCGTGTCCTGTAGGGCTTGTACCCTTTCTGCACTCTTCCTAGCTTCTGATAGCTATTTTCACTTGTTTATTCTTCTAGATAATCTGTAGAATAATTTGTCAAGTTCCAAAAATAAAATAAAAATTCTGTTGGGACTTTGCAATTGTGTTAAAACTCTAAATTAATATGAGAACAATTGACATTTTATGATATTCAGTCTTCCCATCCAGGAATATGATCTCCTTTCAGTCTTTAATCTTGAGGTTTCTTTTGTTTCTCAGGCCGTTTTATAGTTCTCTTCAAGTACGTTTTAACCAACACAGACTCTCTCTAGACGTGAACCTTTGGGGGAGGGGCAACCCTCCCAAAACCATCTCAGTCCTCCTCTAATGCGTTGGCTCCTCTCCTCATACCATGATCTAGCCCCTAACCTGTACTTTCCCTTCTCTACTCCTTGACAGATTTTCGAAGTCTTATCCTATTATTTCATCTTATAACTTATTTGTGCTGCTGCTACTATCCCCAGAAATCCTCCAGCCAGGCCAGACCCCTCAACCCCTTCCTTTTACCTCTATCCATGCATCATCCAGAGCAGACCCCATTCCCCCTCCACTTCCTCCCCATCCACTCCCGTTGCACACCTTGCTCCCTCCCCCAGTGCAGGCTTTACTTTGTTGGAATGCTGCCCCTACTCACATAGTGGCCCTCCTATCCCCTTTGAGGTTTTCTCTCCCCCTTCCTCCCCTCACCAAACAAGACAAGAGCTGTGTCTTAAATCACTCCACATCCCCAGCTCTATCTGGCCCACGTGGAAGGATGTCAGCACGTGTTCCATCTCTTCCCCTGAAGTCCCATTGACACAGATGGTGCACCTGGTTTTATAAAATAAAATAATACTTTGTGTTCATCCTTCTCCACCCTCAAAAAGGTCATGACCTCCACCTCATTTTCATCCCAACATACATGAAGTGCAAGGGATGCTTTTAACAAGGCAAGAAGGAGGGTGGTGGCAAAGCAGCAGTTCATTTCTACAGATATTCAGAAATTAATTTTTCATAATTTAGGAAGTACCTACCTCACTAATGTGTTATCAACCTTATAATTTTATTTAAATATGTGAGGTTTCCTGGTGGATAGAGGTGGAATGGACTCCCAACAATGAGTTCCTAAACAATTTTCTCAGCCTCTGCTCTGAGTCAAGACCCAGCCCCAGAGAGTGATCGAAAGGGAAGCTTTTCTGGTTTTTCATAGGGAAACAGGAAAACCCGAGAAAGGGTTCCCTCCATCAAGTACCACTGTTCATTTCCCTCACTGAGTCACAGCCTTGATGGATGGAAACCAAATAATGGTTTTAGCATCCATGTGGAGAGCACAGAGCCGAGACTGGAAATGAGGGAATGAGTCCTTTAGTTTATTTCATCTAAAAGGAAGAGATGTGGACACTTCAGCATCTTTACACACCTGCTATTTCGAGGTTCCTAAACTAAACCTCTTCCAGGATAGTAAGAGCTATTACATGCTCTATTCAACTCTCTATTCCTTATTAAGGCAATAAATCTCACATAAACTCAAGCATCTTCATCTTATTCAGAGGGAAAAAAATGTTGATACTGAGGGCTCAGGATGCATTGGACTAGACTGAGGAAGAAAGTGGCATTTTTACTAATGGCTTGGGACTCCAGGTGTGCCACTAAAGGAAGCTCTAAAATTTTGCAATCTTCTTAGTTGGTTCCGGTGGCTGAGCCACCATCCTCTCTCCCCCAGACCACTGCAGTGGCCTCCTGACTGGCCGTCACACCTGTTCCTGCCCCGTGAGAGAACAAATGAATATCAGATATGTCTCTTATGCCCTCAATTCAATCTGTTGACTTTAATAGGAATTTGGCTCAATCTGATTAACACAAACAAACATGATTCTGGTTATTACCAGAAAGAAACATTTTCACAAATTTGTTTCAGTTGGCCTGACCACGAGCCTTTGCCAAGCCGCTCCTATGGAAGTGTCAGGCACTGGGCTGGCCCTGGGTATGGAGATAGCTTGATAAGAAGTGATGTTCTCTGCCTCTGAGTTGCTTACAGAGTCATTGGAACTAGAGACTCAAAAAGAGGTCATTATGGTGTGATGGTACAAAGGAAGGGTAATGGGGACACAGTGGCGGGTAATTACCTTTTTCTTTCTTGGGGTCCGGGGAGGAATAGAACTGGGTTCTGAGAGATAAACAGGGGCATCTCAGCCTCAACAGGGGGACATTCTATGCAGAGGAGACAATGTGCACAGGCACCAGGCCTGATCAGGGAACAGTGAGCAGTGAGAGAACATTCTCAACGAAAAAGGTTTTAGAAAAGGAAAAAACTTGGAGACTCATGATTAAATCACGTCTTCCTAGTTTATAGAGTGCATTACCTTCTCTACTGACTGTCAGAGTGAAGGCTGAACTTTGAGCTTGCGCTTGTAGTGCTGAGGATATCGGGAAAGGGAATCATTATTCTTAGATGCGATGCCAGAGACTGCTAGTTTTCTCCCAATATCTGCTCTGTTTTACTCTTCTTTAGTAACAGAATCTTCCATTTTTAGCCAACCACATGGCTATAGGGAATAATAACAGTATTTCCCAGCCTCATTTGCAGCTAGGTACGACAATGTTACTAAGTGGTACGTGTAATTTCTGGGAAGTATCCTTAAAGGGATGAATGTGTGCCTTCTTCCTAGCTTCATCCTTCTAATGGGTTGGAATGAAAAAGTAATGGCTGGAGCGCCAGCAGCCACTTTGAACCATGAAGTGATCTTAAGAATGGACTCTAGGTACAGCAGAGCAACAAAATAGAAGGTTCCTTGGTCCCTGTCACCATGGAGCTGCCATACTAGCTTGGACTGCTTGCTACCGGATCTATACATTAGAAGAAATAAATTTCTCTCTTGTATAAGCTATTTTTATTTTGCAGTCAAACATAATCCTAATCCTAAGTGATATGATATGCAACTTGAAAAGGAGGCTAGAAGACAAGCTTCATTGCAGTACTTTTTCAACTTAAATTATCTCAAAACCCTTAGTTTCTTAACCTTGAAAAGCTTGATAATCATTTATTTATGTAGTATGGAAACACTATCTCAATTTGGGAAAGAAAAATGGAAATAATGAAGATGGCCAACGTCACACAGCTCTTGGATGACTGTTGTTTCACCACAATGCCCAGGAATCTGCCACTCTCAGTGGAGGGGCCTGGGCTTGTCCATGGGGAATTCAGAGGGGCATCTCATTTCTGCCAGGATAGCATTGTCCCCCACCCTCTGAGAGGGCCCCTTGGGCACGCTGGATGCAGGTTCGTTGGTCTGAAAGTGAGTGTGCTGCTGTTGGCTGTTCTAACACGTGGAGGGGGAAGAATTCATTAGCAGAGAAAGAATGAAATCCCATGAGTGAGGATAGGAAAGCCACACTTCTGTAATAAACTCAAGTAAAAATAAATTTCCATAAAAGTTAATGACATTAGAGAAAATTAGCAACAGTAAAGGACACTTTTACAAGTAAATTCCCAAGTAGTTCAAAAGAGCAGAGACATAATTTGAAATGCAGAATACAGAATGTCAGAGAAAACTGGGACACAGATAATGTCTTACCAAAAGAATAGTTGTTGCTATTTTTAGAAATAGCATTTATTTTATTCTGATTATACAATGTTATGTAATGGGCCATCAGAGAAATGCAAATCAAAACCACAAGGAGATGCTACTTCACACCCACTAGGTTGGCTATAATCAAAAAGACAGATAATAACAAGTGTTGGTGAAGATATGGAGAAAGTAGAACCCTCATACACTGCTGGTGGGGATGTAAACTGGTCCACTGCTTTGGAAAAGTCTGGCAGTCCCTTAAAAGATTAATGTAGAGTTGCCATATGACCCAGCAATTCCACTCCTAGGTGTATGCTCAAAAGAAATGAAAACATGTGCACACAAAAACTTGCACATGAATGTCCATAGCAGCATTATTCATAATAGCCAAAAAGTGGAAACAACCCACAGATCTACGTCTTAGTCAGTGTGGGCTGCTATAACAAATTGCTATAGACTGAGTGACTTAAACAACGGAAATTTATTTCTACAGTTCTGGAGGCTGGGAAGTCCGAGATCAGGGTGCCAGCATGTTTGGGTTTGGTGAGGACCTTCTACCTGGTTTGCAGACAGCCATCTTCTCATTGTATCCTAACAGGGCGGAGAGAGAAAGGAAGCAAGGTCCCTTATGTCTCTTCTTGTAAGCACACTAATCCCATCTGGAGGGCCCTACCCACATGACCTAATTATCTCCCAAAGGCTCCATCTCCTAACACCTTCACGTTGGGGATTAGTCTTCCACATATGAATTTTGGGGGAATATAAGCATTCAGTCCATAGCAGTCCATAAACTGATGAATGAATAAGTAAAATGAGGTATATCCATACAGTGGAATATTATTTGGCAACAGAAGGAAATGAAGTACTGATACAGGCTACAGCATGGATGAACCTTGAAAACTTTATGCTAGTGAAAGAAGTCAGTCAGTCACAGAGGACCACATATTGTGTGATTCTATTTATATGAAATGTCCAGAATAGGCAAATCTATACAGACAAATGATAGAGTAGTGGTTGCCTAGGGCTGGGGAGGTTGGATGGAAATGTGTGACTGCTAAAGAGTAAGGGTTTGTTTCCAGCCGGATGCAAATATTCTAAAATTGATTGTGGTGGTGGTTGCTTGACTCTGTAAATAGACTAAAAACCGTTGAACTGTACACTTTAAATGAGTGAGAAGTATGGTATATGAATTAGATCTCAATAAAGCTGTTCACAAAAAAGGCAAAAAATGTTATATATTAATTGTGGAAAGAGAGAAAATATGAGTAAAACTAGTATAACCGTCTTTACCAATCTGTAGTGTGAAATAGTCCATCTCTTATTTCTCCAGATGATCGCTCCATCCCCTTTGAAACCATGCTTCCCACCCAAAAACCCTGGCCTTAGGCATGCAGAGGGGCAGTCCTTCCCAGCGCCAGGAGAGAGAGCGTGCGAGCTGGGAATCACCACCCTTCCGTGCTCCTGCTCCTAAGGCTGGATCCGTGGAGTTATGGGTCTTGGGGAGTAAAACCACAGAGGCAAGGTGCCATCTTCCTCACATCATATGAAGGGTACTTACTATCAACATCACTTATCACTGTTGATGTTGACCTTGATCACCTGGTTGAAGTAGTGTTTGTCAGGTTTCTTGACTATAAGGCATCTCTTTTTCCCCCTTTCTATACTCTACTCTTTGGAAGGAAGTCACTGTGCACAGCCCACATTTAAAGAGCAGGGAGTTATGCTCCACCTCCTAGAGGACAGAGTATCTACACAATTTATTTGGAGCTCTTCTGCATGGGAGACTTGTTCATTCTCCCTTTATTTGTCAGGGTTCTCCAGAGAAACAGAACCAATAGTCTGTGTGTGAGATTGTGTGTGTGTGTATATATATATATATACAGAAAGAGAGAGATTGATTGATTGATTGATTATGAGGAATTGGCAATTATGGAGGTTGGCAAGTCCCAAGATCTGCAGCGAGAGCTGGCAAGCTGGAGACCCAGGAGAGCTGATGGTGTAGTTCTAGTCCGAGTCCGAAGGCCTGAGAACCAGGAAGAGCCGATGTTCCATTTTAAGTCTGAAGGAAAGAAAAAAGCCTATATCCCAGTTCAAAGACTGTCAGACAGGAGGAGCTTTCTCTTACTTGAAGGAAGGTCAGCCTTTTTGTTCCACTCAGGCTTTCAACTGATTGGATGAATCTCACCTACATATGAACATCATAAGCTTAGCCCAGTCTATCTTAAACGTGCTCGGAACACTTACATGAGCCTACAGTTGGGCAAAATCATCTAACACAAAGCCCATTTTATAATAAAGTGTTGAATGTCTCATGTAATTTATTGAATACTGTGCTGAAAGTGAGAAACAGAATGGTTGGATGGGCACAGAACGTTGTCAGTGTATCGGCTGTTCACCCTCGTGATCGCGTGGCTGACGGGGAGCTGCGCTCGCTGCCTCTGCCCAGCATCACAAGAGAGGATCGTACTGCACGTTGCATGTTTCCCGGGGAAAGATCAAAATTCAAAATTCGAAGTATGGTTTCTATTGAATGTGTATCACTGTCACACCATTGTAAAGTCAAAAAATCGTAAGTCGGAGACCGCCTATTTACCACTTCCATTTCATGATAGAGTGCTGCTCTGCACGCTCAACTTTATGGCCTGGTGGGTCATATAACGCCCAGTTCATGATGGGGATTTCAGGTTACCTGGTAATTTGGTGGTCCATAGTTAAATACTGGGCTAAGGCCCAGTAGCAGGCCAAGAGCTGTTTCTCAGAGGGAAAGTAGTTATCTGCAGAGGATTGCAGGGCTTTGCTCCAAAATCCTAAGGGCTTGTGCTGCAGTTCACCTATAGGGACCTGGCAAAGGCTCCAAACAGCATCTTTATCTGCGATTGACGCTTCCAGCACATTGGATCTGCTGGATCCTGTGGCCCAAGCAGCAGAACAGCTTGTACAGCAGTCTAGACTTGTTGCAGAGCCTTCTCTTGTTCTGGGCCCCACTCAAAGCTAGCAGCTTCTTGGGTCACTTAGTGAACGGCTGGAGTAACACACTCAAATGAGGAATATGTTGCTTACAAAATCCAAAGAGGCCCCAAGGTGTTGTACCTTTTTTAGGTTGAGGAAGGGACAGATGCAGTTTAAGGAGTGGGGAGTTATGCTCCACCTTCTAGAGGACAGAGTATCTACATAATTTATTTGGAATTCTTCTGCACAGATTTGTCTGTTCTCCCCATTTATCTATTTATTAAATCATTTATTTATACCAGTATGGACCTATGGATATTTATATATATTTTGGGTTTAATCCAGTACTGCTTGATTACTGTTGTTGCTCAAATTGCCCAGCTCTGGCTCTTGGAATCAGTGCTTATAAAGCTCCCTGGGATTCCAACGTGCAGCCAAGGCTGAGAAACACTGCTTTAAGTAAAACATTGTTTAGAATTATACCACCACGAAAACACTGATTTCCCTCAAATTAGGACAGATGCAAACTGAAAATAAAAAAGAGTCACATGTGCCTGCAGGGACTAATCTACACCTGCAAAGTTCAGTTAATTGGGGATGTCTTCCTTTCCCCTCCCTTTCTAGTATAGACTGTGAAATACACAAAATAATACTTGTTTCCTGATTAGGATAAATCCTAAATAAGAGCCTGGAGACTGTAGAATTCAGCTCTTGAATCAACAAGCTGAGAGCTGCCTAGTTGCCGAAAAAAAGAGGAGATAAGACAGGAACCCTCTGATAACTCCAGTGATTAGAACTCCAGATGTGTTTCTGCAGAGGTAGGAGGTTGTCTCGGGCGAGCTGCCATTTCCAGTTCGGATAAGCAGTCTTGGCACCAGCAGCCTCAGTAGCTTCACCTTCAGGGAGAGCTTCAACACTGACCTCAACTAGGTCAGGATGCAAAAGGGCCACTCCAAGGACTCCTGGGAGGTCTCAGCACGCAGAAGTAATGACTCAGAAAGTTACTGATTCATTATGCTGTGGTAGAAAGAATTCCTTTCCCCAAGCGAGAGCTTGGAGAGCTCATTTCTAGCCCCCACAGTTATAATTTGGGTTTGCTATCGAGACAGCCAGTCATTTCAGAAATCTTCCAGTAACATCTAACAACAATGGCTGTCACATGAATTGGGATGTTTAGCTAAGACGAACAAGTGAAGGGGAGAGAGTTTTCTTAGACCAGCCCTGGCCTAATTTTCGTAGAACAGTGGTTCTCAAAGTGTGTCCCTGGACCAGCAGCATAGGCTGAGAACTTGATAGAAATGGAAATTCTCAGGCCCCACGCTAGACCTACTGAATCAGAAACTAGGCTGGGGCTCAGCCAGCCGTGTTTTAACAAGCCTTCCAGGTGACGCTGATTCACGCTCAAGTCTGAGAAGCACTGCCCTAGAGTAAACTCAGGCAATGTTAGCAGCTGAAGTTTCCCCCTTTCCTGGTGGTTTCTGTGATGAGTCATAATAACCCAACTAGCCCCGGTGGCTCAGGGGCTCCCCATCAGTCCTGGGACAGGGCAGGAACCACTTTTTTGTGTCCCCAGAGCCTATGACTGGCACACAGTAAGTGCTCAGTAAACGTTTACTGGATGAAAGAACAGACAATAAAAGAGGAACAATCCCTGGAGGGGATTCGTGCATAACATCAATCAGCGTGGTCCTTCAGTGGGGGCTTGGAGAATTTTCACGGTGCTGCCACTTGGTATTTTTGGGGTAATCATCAGAGACTGATGCAGGGTCCCTAATTTCATGGCTCTGCCACATTCCAGCTACACTTGGGGCCCCCTCGGGACGTTGGTGCTCATCCTACTCCCCCTAACAAACAGACTGCCAGCTTTCTCTTCCCCTGAACTAGACTGAGCAGAAGAGAAACAGGAGACATCAGGAAAGGAAAGAACAAGGGCCTTGCTGAACAGGAGGATGTGACCAGGCAGAAGAAGGGATGTTGACATGAAGGAGAGATTGCGCATGGCCGCCATAGAGGAAAGATAATCCAGCAGGGAAGTAAAGGTACACCTCGAGGAGGCAAAGTGAGTTCCTCCAGTGAGAACACGTGTGCAGAAATGTAACAACTGTGCCCACGTGTGCCCCGGCCTGGGTCCATGGGATGTTTGGGGAGAAGCTGTGTGTGTGTGTGTGTGTGTGTGTGTGTGAAATCTAAAGTGTTGGCTCACATTTATAAAACAATTTAAGACCAAACAAAAGACATCTGCCAACAGCCAGGTTGCAGCATCTGTTGGAAAAATTTTCAGTTTTTTCCTTTAAAAAATTACTTTTCTACTTCATGCCTGTTAGTATGGCTGTTATCAAGAAATCAGAAAATAGCAAGTGTTGGCCAGGATATGGAGAAATTGGAACCCTTGTGCGTTGTTTGTGGGAATGTAAAATGGTGCAGCCACTTTGGAAAACAGTTTGGTGGTTCCTCAAAAAGTTAAGTCACATGGAATTACCATAGCATCCAGCAACTCCACTTTTAGGTATATATCCAAGAGAATGAAAACAATGACTCAAACAGGTACTTATACACTCATTGTTCATAGCAGCATTATTTAAAATAGCCAAAAGATGGAAACAACCCAAATGTCATCTACAGAGGAGCGGATAAACAAAATGTGGTATATACCTTCAATGGTATATATTATATATTATTCAGCCTTTTAAATAACGAAATTCTGACACATGCTACCACGTGGATGAAGCTTGAAGACATTATGCTAAGTGAAATAAACCAGACTCAAAAGGACAATTATTGCATGATTCCACTTATATGACGTACTTAAAATAGGCAAATGCATAGGGACAGAAAGCAGAACAGAGAATACTGGGGGCTGGGAGGAGGAGGCAACGAGGAATTATTGTTTGATGTGTACGGAGCTTCAGTTTGGAAAGGTGAAAAAGTTCTGGAAATGGATAGTGATGATGGTTGCACATATTGTGAATGTATTAATTAATGCCACTGAATTATTTACTTAAAATGGTAAATTTTATGTTATATATTTTTTTCTAAAAAATAGCTAACATTTATTGATTGTCCATATGTGCCAGGAACTATTCTGAATGCTTTATATTCTCATTATAACCCTCTGAGGTCGTTACTATTATCATCTCAATTTACAGATGAAGAAACAGAGGCACCACTTGGTTAAGCACCTGGCACCTGCTTCCCTCTCCAGTTCTGCTCTGGTCATACCAGACTTCTTCCTATTCCTCTAACATGCCCAGTTGGTCCAACCTCAGGGCCTTTGCACTTGCTGTTTCCTCTGCATGGGTTGCTTTTCCCTCTGGTCTTGGTATGGGAATGACCTTTTTGTCATTCAGGTCACAGCTCGCTAGTAAAATGTCATTCCTTTGAGCTGCCATCTCTGATGACTAATCAAAAGTGGACCCCCAAGCACATCGTCTTATTTTATTCCCCCATAGCACTTATTGCTATATGATACTTTGTTCATAGATTTGTCTATTATTTTTCTTTTTCCTTTGAAATGTAAGTGCCACAAAGGCAGTGATCTTGACTGTCTCATTCGCTGCTATATCCCCAGGACTGGGGTCAGCACCTGGCACATCGTAGGTGTTCAATAAATACTGGTTGAACAAGGGAATGAATAAATGAGCCTCGGCATCCTTACCTGAAAACCTGGGCCTCCACTCATGCTGATTGCTCTGCCTGGGCGGCTCTCGTCCCTCTTTGCCTGGCTGGCTTCCACTTGGACAAGGTCTCTGTTTCTCACTCTCTCAGGGGTACCTTCCCTAACTCCTCAGACCGGGTAGAAGCTCCCTGCTCCCTGCCCATTTCATCACTTAATGTCTGCCTCCCTCACTAATACATCAGCTCCAAGATTGCTGGGATCATGTTCATTTTGTCCAACACTCTGTTCCTCCTGCCAGCACTGTGCCCTGCACATATGGGTGCTCAATAAATGGTTTTGAATGAATTAATTTTGTAAAATGAAGTTAATATTTATCTGAATTGTTGTGAAGAGTTAATGAGATTTTGCATGTAATGTGCTTAGCAGAGTATTTAGTACATAGTAAGTACTCCATAATAATAGCAATAACAATGATAAACCAACGTTAGAGCTAGAAGAGACCAGACCAACCACTCAGCAAACTGAAGCTAGCACAAAATACATTCACTGCCTGGTTTTGAGAAGGATGCATCTTGGAACAAAAAGTAAATAAATACTCATTAACAATATTGATGCCAGTGGGACCATCAAATCTCACAGTTCTTTCTGCATTTTCTTTGATGACTGTGGCCTGATCACGTCACTGTCTTGCTCGGCCATACAGTGATTCTCTTACTCTTAGGGTGAAATGGGCAGATCCAGCTTTATGAAGCCTAAAGCTTATTCAGTCTGGGGCACCCTCATTAAGAAAAATAACACAAAACTGCAAATAACTACAACGTTAGGTGTACAAGTGAATATTCAGAATATAAAACAAATACATTTTTAAAAGTTTACAAATACTACAATATTATGCAATATTATACAGTTTGGAAAAATATATTTTTATTAATTAATGATTAAATCACCTCTACAGTATTCTTTTCTCTGCATTTTTTAGCTGCATACTCTTTAATCACCTGTTTCTACGATGACAGTCTTTGTATTATTTTTATACAGACAAGAGAAAGTGAATTCAGTCTTTTCTCTAGCATAATTGATTGAAATTTATTTTTTTATTATTGATAAATTAGAAAAGTATTATTCAGCTTCACAACTCATAATTGCTAATGCCTTGTAAATATTTAGGATTGTTATGTAATTTGGGAGAATCTATATCAAGTTTCTTCGTATGTGAACTGTAAGATCTCAGGGCATGATCAAGCATATTCCTCATGGGATAGAACCTTCGATCAACAGAACCAAATTCTCTGCCCACAGTTTTCATCTTTGATGATCAGAATGTTCCACAGATTAGCTTCTGGCGCTGTGTTTTAAGCCTTGCTTCTCTTCCAGCACCCACATACTCTGGTGCTGGGCACTGTAGGACACACTCAGGAAGCAATACGACCTCTGGCCCCACCTCTTCATGTTACAGTATCAGATAAGTCAGCAGAGTAGACGGCTGGAGAAAACCTGGAGCCATTCCTACATCTGGGCAGCTCGCGGTAACTTAACTATATATGAAATGACCATGAACCATGTAGACACCTCCCAAAAAACCCTGGCTAAATGAATCCCCCAACTCAACTTCCCCTCAGTCAGATGCCGAGTGCCTGTAGCCACTCCAGCACTACCCAGCACAGGGGAAGTGTGACAGAGGGGAAGTTGGAGTGAAAAAGACACAGCCGTTAACCAGTTGTGGTTAAAATGTCTTATTTTTGTAAATTTTACAAAAAACAAATGACCATGTGAGTATGTTGCAAGAGTCTTTCTCAGGACTTGGAAGGACTGTGCAAACAAGGGGCCCAGAAGCTTCAAAGCCACCTATTCAATGAATTACATAACTGAGTGAATCAATAAATTGAAAGGGTAAAGGAGCATCTTTGGTATTAGAATTTTCTAGTTGATAGACTTGAAAGATCTGAGCAAGCCAGCATGACAATCCCGTCTCTCGACCCCAGTTCAATTCCCTTTCCACAGAATCATGCTTCAGCTATTGATGATGTCCAGGAAGTGTAGAAACCAGCAAGTATAGTTCCCTTTGGTGACATTTGTTCCTTTAAACTGAAGTTTAAAAAAACCAAAATCTCCAGTGCAAGCAAGCTGTTCACTCTATAAATTCTTAATTTAAAATCATCAAATATACACAACCACCTATGAAGTCATCTTGCCAAAAATATTGAACCTGAATCTGATCAAGCTTCCAGGCCTAACTTCCAATTTACTGGAAATATTGAGGACAGAGGAATATATTAACTAACACCACAGAGATGCAATCTGCAAAATCCAGCCTGGGGGAAACCCGACAGGACACATAACCTAACTTCAACATATAAATAGCAAAGAAGGAAAAAGAGAGAACTGAAGAGGGAAATATACATTTAAAGATATTTAAAAGACTTACAACTAGTTGCACTGTGTGGATTTTATTTGAATCCTGATTAAAAAAAAAACAGTAAAAAACATTTTGACATGAATGAGACAATTGGAATTTAAATACTGATTTAGTCTGGGCCAGCCCCGTGGCGTAGCAGTTAAGTGCTCGTGCTCTGCTGCTGGCGGCCGGGGTTCGGATCCTGGGCATGCAGGGAAGCACTGCTTGTCAGGCCATGCTGTGACGGCGTCCCATTTAAAGTGGAGGAAGATGGGCACAGATGTTAGCTCAGGGCCAGTCTTCCTCAGCAAAAAGAGGAGGATTGGCATGGATGTTAGCTCAGGGCTGATCTTCCTCACAAAAATAAATAAATAAATAAAATACTGATTTAGTCTTAGAGATACATACTGGGAAAAAATTAAATTGTCAAGTGGAAAATAGTACATATAATGACCATCATCTTTGAAAACTCATTGTTTTGTAATTATAAACTAATAAAAGGTAAAAGTATTGTCTGCTTCCCTGTCCCTCACTCTTCTCCTCAGAGGTTAATAATTTAGTGTATATCCTTTCTATACACACATACATATAATTACATATTATATAATTATTAAAAATATATACTACATATGTTTTTACTACATATATTTTTAATAATTGTATAATATACATTTATTTTTCATAGGACTGAAAAATTCTGGGTGGTCTAGTGATTAAGATTCGGCACCGGGCCCAATTCATTTCCAGTCAGGGAACCACACCACCCATCTATCGGTTGTCATACTGTGGTGGCTGCGTGTTGCTGTGATGCTGAAAGCTATGCCACCAGTATTTCAAATACCAGCAGGGTCACCCATGGTGGACAGGTTTCAGCAGAGCTTCTAGACTATGCAGACTAGGAAGAAGGGCCTGACCAACCACGTCTGAAAAAATTGGCCATGAAAAGCAGCAGAGCACTGTCTGATAGAGCGGCGGACAGTGAAAAGATGGCGCAAAGGGGAAAGACTGGGCAGGATTCCTCTCTGCTGTTCCTACCCTCTAACCACCACCTCTTTCCTTCCAGGTCACTTGTTCAAATGCATCCATTACCATATTTCTTCAAACTTATCAAAGTCTCCAACGCACTGGCCCCATTGTTGATATTCATCAGCTCCCTCGTGACTCCGTTCTCCTCCTTGTCCAGCCTAGATTCCATGGTCCGCCATTACAGTTGCTCCCTTATGAATACGCTTCACTCCCTTGACCTGTCCCGCTGCTTCCGTGGTAGATTCCCAGCCGTGGAGTAGCTCTTTCATGCCTGAATCTAAACAGCTGAATGTTGCTGGAGAAAAATCACATGCGGACCTGCCTGGTTTCACTTTTTATAAATAAATCTTTTAAATGAGCTAAAACATGCTTGTAGAAACATGAACAGCTCAGGAATGGGGGTGACTGCTTAATGGGTGTGGAATTCCCTTTTGGGGTGATGAAAGTATCTTGGAGATAGAGGTGTTGGTTGCAAAACATTGTGAATATACTAAAGGCCATTGAATTGTTCACTCTAAAACAGCTAATGGTCAATTTTATGTGAATTTTACCTCAATTTTTAGAAAATGAGAACAACTTGGTTAATTATCACAAAGTGAATACACCCATGTAACCACCACAAGGGTCAGAAAATATTACTAGCACCCCAGAAGCCTCCTTGATGCCTGCTTCCAATCACTACCCCTCTATCCTGCCCAAAGGCAACCACTATTTGTGTCTGGCTTCTTTTGCCCAAAATTATGTTTATAAGATCCATCCATGTTATGCATATAACGGTAATTCACTTATTTTCAATATTGTATATATTCCATTTTTTTCACTCTCAATGGTTTATTTAACCGTTCTATTGTCGATGGACATTTGGATTGTTTCTGGTTAGAGCTATTACAAAAATGCTGCTGTGACATTCTTGTGCATGCCTTTTGGTGCACATGATCCTTTCATTGATTTTATACCTAGAAATAGAATTGCTGAATCATAGGGTGTGCATTTCTGTCAGCAAAAAAACTCCAGCATCTCTTGTCTTTAAAGTACTCCCATTTCCCTCTAGTTACTTTCCCATTCCTCTGTTCCTCTTCACAGGAAAGCCTCTCCAAATAGCTGTCTATACATGCTGCCTCTATTCTTTATTTCTCATTCACTGTTTTTCATACTCATTTTTTCTTGTTTAATTTCTGCCTCCTTTTCTTTCATAGTTTCTCATTCTCTTTTTTTGGAACATACATGACAATTTATTGAAGTCAATCTCAAGCAAAATCTGAAATCAGTGAAATGTCATTAAAAATATTTTCAAATTAATCCTCACAGAAGCAAAAAAACATATTTGAATTCTATTTGTATAAGTATTTATAAAATTAAGCAACATCTCAGTAAATGTAATGTACAAAATTTTATGTTTCTACCAGCACACACAACAATAAGAAGCTTAAATATTGCAGGCGGTCCTAAATACACTATAACTAGTCAGCATAAGCTATCTATATACAGGTTAATCAAGCTTTACACAGGTTTCACACAGTAATAAAACATAAAACATAGACGAATCAACAAAATGCACAAAACCTAGCTTAAAGTTATGTGACACCATCAAGTCGTTACACAGTATGCGCTAGTGGAATACTCCCAGGGAAAATTAACTCTTAGTGTCAGGGGCTTCTAGCCAAGTCACAGAAACTCAAAAGGTGGACTTTATTGAATACTGATGCTTTTTATTCAAGATTCAAGTCTCAAGTGATTTAGGCAAAATGACATTTCATAGGATCTACAGCAAAACAAAGTATAGAAATAACCAATCTACAAAGGTCATTATCATACAGAAAAATCGTGTGGAAATGAAGATGGAATCTGTAGGTGTCGGTGTCTGTAGTGCATCATTTAAGTGGAGACAGACGAAGTTCTCATGTCAATTCCAAATATGCACGCACTCTTGTATATAAAAAGACAATCTTTTTTTTAAAAAAGATCATCTTATTATTAGTCAGCTGTAAACACCATTTAGTATCTAGGTTATCAGTGGCGATGTGATTTTCTTTTTTAACACGGAAATAGAACAAATGAGATAAAGAGCAATATTAATGACAACAAAGTAAAAGTAAATTGAATCCAGTCCACTTCTAATCTGACAAGAATGCCAGGTAAAGGCCTTATATAAGTAACCTGATGGACACTGGAGAACCATTTGCGCGTATCAGCGGTCTGTTGGCAGGCAGGGGAGGCGGGCGGTGGAGCCTGAGGGTGCTCTGCTGCCAATGGGCAGATGCAGTAAAGTCACATAAGAAAAACTAAGGACTGAATAAATGATTCTTTCTCATTCACTTTTAATAGCTATTGTGCTTTCATTTTTCTCTTTGAGCATCTTAAACAAACATTTAAAAATCTTTGTCACACCACCCCTTACTATAGGTAATGCACTGACTAGGGAAGAGAACACCCAGGAAGAGCCTGGGGTTGGGGAGCCTGGTCCCTTCCCTGCACTGAAACCTCTGCTCAGTGAAAGCAACCCTCTACCCCCGATTTGAGACACTATTGCCTGTCGTGGTGCATTAGCCCCTTCAGATCCATACTATTCTGTCTGAAGTGCCATCTACAGCAGATGACATAAACTATCATTAAGAGTAAGAAAACTCAAAAGTTAGGTCCTGGTCAATACTCATGACTCAGCAAGATTTCCAGTATTACTAGCTAATGAAATCCCCTCAAAATGAAATTGAAAGACAAGCAGGGTTTAAAGAGAGCTGTAGTGCCAGAAAACCTCAAGCCTGGCAAAAAAGAGTCTGTGATTGTGCAGTCCATGTACCCACCAACCACCAATAGGACATGAGCTGCTAAGGCAAAAGGCATGCAGGATCCTCCCCAATGTCCTTGTAGAGGGCACCAAGGACAATAGACAAGGAAGATCTTCCCACATGGCGGAATCTATATGGCTATTTTGGCTGACCAAGGAACTCTGGAAAATGAGAAACGGTGATATGGTACATGCTGTCAACCCATGCCAATATTTGTTGCTTCCCCCCTCTCACTTTTACAACTTTACTGAGGCATAATTTTGCATAATAAACTGCATATATTTAAATCATACCATTTGATAAATGTGATACACATACAACTATGAAATCATCACCTCAAACAAGATGCTGAACATTTCCAACTCCCTCAAAATCATCTCATGCCTCTTTGTAGTCTATCCTTCCCTTCAGCCTGTCCCTAGGCAACCACTGATCTGCATTCTTTCTACATAAATTGGTTTGCATTTTCTAGAATTTTATATAGATGGAATAATATGTATGTTTTCTTTGTCTCGCTTCTTTCATTTGGCATAATTATTTTGAAATTTACCCATATTGTTGTGTATATCAGTAATTCATTCCTTTTTTTCCCCTTGAGTACTGTTCCATTGCATGGATATACTACAATTTGTTTATCCATTCACTTGTTGATGGACATTTGGGTTATTTTCAGTTTTTGACCATTACAAATAAAGCTGCTATGATCATTTGTTTCCAAGTCTTTGTGTGGACAAAGACTTTTTCTTTTTGGTAAAAACCTAGAAACATAACGGTTGGTTTGTAGGGTTGTATATTTAAATTTTTAAGAAATTTTTAAGAAATGCCAAATTGTTTTCTGAGGTAATTGTACCTGTTTACATTCCCTCTGGCTGTGTTTGAGCGTTCCAGCTGCTTCATATCCTCCCCAATACTTGTTATGGTCAGTCTTTTTAATTTTAGCTATTCTAATGGATATGTAGTGGTATTTCAGCGTGGTTTTAATTTGCATTTCCCTGATGACTAATGATGCTGAGCAACCTTTCATGTGTTTTTTTAAGGTTTCTGTTCCAATCTTTTGCCCATTGTTCATTGGATTGTTTGTCTTATTATTGAGTTATAAGAGTACTTTATATGTTCTGGATACAAGTCCTTTGTCTGATAGATGTGTTGTCAATATTTTCACAGACTGCAAACCAGTCTGTGGTTTGCCTTTTTGTTTTCTTTACTGTGACTTTCAAAGAGCAAATGTTTTAAAATTTGATGAAGTCCAACTTACCAACTATTTATTTTATGGCTTCTTTTGTGTTCTATCCAGGAAAACTTTCCTACCCCAGGGTTACAAAGATTTTCTCCCATATTTTGTTCTAGAAGTTTTATAATTTTAGATTTTACATTTAGATCTGTTATCTATTTTAGATTAGTTTTTGTGTACGGTCTGAGGTAAGGGTCTGTATTAGTTTCTTAGGGCTGCCATAACAAAGTACCATAAACTGGGTGGCTTAAAACAACAAAAATTTATTCTCTCACAGTTCTGGAGGCTGGATGTCCAAGATGAAGTTGTCAACAGGGCCATTCTCTTTCCAAAGGCTCTAAGGGAGAGTCCTTCTTTGCCTCTTCCAGCTTCTGGTCATTTCTGACAATCTTTGGCATTCCTTGGCTTATAGATGCATCACTTCAATCTCTGCCTCTGTCGTCACACGTGCCTCTGTCTTCACGTGGCCATGACAAGGACACCAGTCATATTGGAGTAGGGGCCCACCCTACTCCAATACCCACCCTACTCCAATATGACCTCATCTTAACTAATTACATCTGCAGTGACCCTATTTTCAAATAAGGTCACATTCTGAGGCACTGGGTATTAGGATTTCAACAAATCATTTTGGGGGGACACACATCAACCCATAACAGGGTCAATGTTCATTTTTTTCTATGTATTAGTCAAGTTCCAATCAGTAGACTAAAACCAGACAGTAATTATTAACTATAACAGGAGATTAAAGGAAAAGAAGATTGGCATGTAAGAGGTAAAAAGAACCTCTGAAGACTATAGGAACAGGAACCAGTCACTAACTCTAGGGCTTAGATAGGGCACCAAAGAAGCCTCTTTTCCAGGGCTGAGATCCAGGCCAGACAGGTGCAGCCATGGCTGACTGGATGACAGAGAAGTTTGCTAGGATGCTGTGTTAATGGGACTCGCTGGATATAGGCCATTTGGAATACCAGAGTAAGCCATGCATAGGGAGGTGCCACGCCCCACCACTTGCCCAAAGCTGTTCTCTGGGGTGCTAAGGAAAGCTATTCATAGGGAGGTGCCATGCTGGCATCCTTCTGCTCTGAAGCTGCCCAAGATGGGCCAGGGGAAGCTGCCCACAGGCATGTGTCATATGCCACTGACCACCTGGGTACTGTAGGAGCCCAGCCTGACAGAAACCACCCTTGTTGCAGGAACCTAGGGAGAGAAGCACACTGGAACCAGGAAGCAAGACTCCTCCATCCTCCAGTGTCCCTCCAGTACCCTTTACTGACGACACTTAGCATCATGTCAGCAGGCAAAGGAGAAATATTTACAGGGCACTTCTCCGTTATTGCAGAGCAGGCAATGAAGGATAGATTTGGAGCTGAGAGGCAATCTTGATAAGTGACACAGCCCACCCCTTTGACTACTCAGCTTCCATGTTCTACACACATTGCAAGTTCTGTAAAATAGCAATGCAACTTTATCTTTCTGTCTAACAAGATGAACAGACATTTCTCCAAAGAAGATATACAGATGGCCAACAGACACATGAAAAGATGTTCAAAATCACTAACTATCAGGGAAATGCAAATCAAAACTACAATGAGATATCACCTCACGCCCGTCAGAATGGCTATAATTAACAAGACAGGAAACAACATGTGTTGGAGAGGATGTGGAGAGAAGGGAACTCTCATACACTGCTGGTGGCAGTGCAAACTGGTGCAGCCACTATGGAAAACAGTATGGAGATTCCTCAAAAAATCAAGGATAGAACTACCATATGATCCAGCTATTCCACTGTTGGGTATTTATCCAAAGAACTTGAAAACACCAATGCATAAAGATACATGCACCCCTGTGTTCATTGCAGCATTATTCACAATAGCCAAGACTTGGAAGCAACCTAAGTGCCCATCAAGGGACGAATGGATAAAGAAGATGTGGTATATATACACAATGGAATACTACTCAGCCATAAGAAACGATGAAATCCAGCCATTTGTGACAACATGGATGGACATTGAGGGTATAATGCAAAGTGAAATAAGTCAGAGGGAGAAGGTCAAATACCATATGATTTCCTTCATTAAGTAGTAGATAATAACAACAAAAACAAACACATAGAGACAGAGATTGGATTGGTGGTTACCAGAGGGGAAGGGGGGAGGGAGAAGGGTGAAAGGGATAATTCGGTACATGTGTGTGGTGATGGGTTGTAATTAGTATTCTGGTGGTGAACATGATGTAATCTATGCAGAAATAGAAGTATAATGATGTACACCTGAAATTTTTACAATGTTATAAACCAATGTTACTGCAATAAACAAAAATAAATGCAATTATAAACTACCCTGAGATTTTAAAATAGAAAGGAATTGAAACAATAAACCTAGTAGATATTACTAACAACAACAACAACAAAAAAAGATGCAGGTACCCTTACAAGTGAAGAATTTCTCACCCTTTCCCCAAAATGAAGAGAGGCAAGGTCCAAACAGTCATTGTATATTAATTAATCCTCAAATTTTGTCACAATTTACTATTTTGCTATGCTAAAGACTAAGTTATCAAGTTAACCTCCAACAACTTATATATAAAGTCAAAATGGGAAGAAGGAGACAGATGAAGGAAATGATTGGCATATACAATAAAAATATACATGTAACAAGCAAAGAGAAAATATGCAAAGCTACACAGTCCTCGTTTCTTTAATTGGCCCTGAGGCCATAATTGATATCTATGGCTTCTTTCTTTCATTGCTCTTTCTGTATTTTCCTCAGTCAGATCCTCAGCTGGTGGAGTTATTTACCTGGTAGAATAACACAAACCTTCATTCCCAAAAGGACTGAGTAGGCAATTATTTTGCATTTGTTTGTTTGTTTGTTTCTATGGTTTCCATTAACCCTGAACATTGGGCATGGAAATACTAAAGACACCCCAGAAAATCCCCTGGGTTCCAGACATAGTCTTCCTTGTCTCCATTGTGTAGCAACAACTCAATTTCCGCTTGGTAATTAAGATCAATCACTCTAAGCAATAGAGTTACCCTTTTTCTGTGTGTGTGTTCAATGGCACAAGGAGTCCAAAATGGCCAGGTGGAAGTCCAATTTAATTGAAATATTCTTGTTTCCCCTGCTGGAAAGATTTCCTCTTTGGGGACTCAGACCTCCAAACCAGCAGAGCTCAAGATTTTCAGGATGAGAAGCAAATTCAACTGTAAGTGAGTTATTGGGTATAGTAGTAAAAAGAGCCACTCCCACGTCCACGTCTTGATTCTGCACCCATGTGTTCTGGCTCTGTGGGAGACAGCAGGATTCTTCCTCAAGGGGAATCTGACTCCTCTCTAATCAAGGAGCTTTGGGTCTTTGAATTGACTTAGGCCTGGAAACTGGGTAAGAGGCTATGACTGTCCTTGGTGGTGACTCAAGTCAGTTTTTTCCTTGTATATAGATCAAAGGATACTGTAGTAGACTGCCTATCTATTTCATTCCTGGGAACACTATGATAAATTAACAACTGTCAAAGATCTCTGCAGGCCAAGACATCTTGATTACTCTTCACAGTAAATGCATCCACTTTGTCTTTGGTGATTAAGTGCTGCCACTTCCTCTGCTACTCTGAGATCCTGTCATCCCCATTGGAACTGGGGAGACCACGTCAACAGCCATATCTTCTACCTGGCCTACCAAAGAGCGCAACCAGAGAGCTGTCATTTGAGAGAGGGTGCAGAGGCTCCACTCATTAACGAATTTCTCAACGCTTTAGTGAGGGAGATGAGTTCTGGGCCTTATCACTGAGCACAGTTGAGGGGCAGGACTGAACAATGATGTGATGAGAACAGTAAAGAAATATTTTGTAACATCTTCTGGGCTCTGTTCGTGACTGAAGAATTTTTTCCTAATAATATGAACTGTTTAGATATTTTAGAGCATCATAGAAGATTACAGAAAGATATTAGGGTATTTCATGAATCAAAGCCTCAGGAGAGGCAGAACTCAGGAAAGTCTCTGGGTTCTTCAGCTGCATTCATTTCTGTCTCTTCTTTTTAAGATTTGGCCATCATTATGACAAATTTCCCATCCTTAGTCTTGGGTCTCTCTATTCAAATTATAGAGAAAGAAGCTGATTTCTTTTTCTGCTATTTTATCAATATTCTTGGAGCCTCTACCCATCAAAGCCAAATTCAGTAACAAGGCATACTTTTGACTGGCCTAGTTAGCAAGTATTTAAAAGAGCAAAGACCTTTCATGTCAATTTCCTCAAGTGCATCAGACTTCATGCTTTTAAACTGGAAACAGTGCTTGGGGAATTATACAATGGTATGTATAAACCTGAACAGGCTGTACTCACAAGGAAAATATGTGATTTATCTAAGCATAGTAAATACTTCAGAGTTTAGTTTTCAGAGTAGGAATGTCTCTTGTAAACAGTAGCAGTGACTAGCCCTATAGCAAAATTTCTAAGCATGAGAAGAAATCAAATTGTTCTAAAGAACATTTGCTCAGTAATATCTTTGCCCTTTTATTTACAGGGTAGAAGAGGGAAGAAATATGAAAAATATACTACCTTTTCTTTTCTCATATCCTCATTAAAAAAAATGTACCAGGCACTGGAATTCAAGACCAATGCCATATCACTAAAGCTGTCAAGTTTTGCAAATTCACACCGTGACAATTCAGTACTGCTCGATTGGCAGACCTCTTCTTTCTGGGTGTGGGTGTCCCTGAAGCCTCCCAGATCCCGGTATCAGTGCAGCTTCTGAACAATGCACTGGCCAGGCCTTTAAAGGAAAATTAAACCACTTTCATACAGTCAAACGAAACAGATTTGTGCTTTTTTAACTCTGTCTTCACTTTCACCTACAGAGTGTGGAGTATTTGAGATTCTTGAAATATATTCGTTTTAAAACTGAAAAACAGCTCCACCATTTCACAAACAGATAGTAGTAAAGTTCGCCGAGAAGAACATAGCCAAAACATTGTATTCTGACCCATGCGCAGTGCAATTAGATTTTCCTATTCTCTTCCACCTGCGTTTTGATGTTTACCCCTACTGTAATCTCTGATTAGTATTTATTTTCTCAGGGCTCTGGTTTCATGTTTTTTGGCTACCATTTCCTGCCAAAGCTGCTTGTGATCTCTATATTTCTGAGAGGGTCCCAGCAACTTACACCCTTCTTTTTTATAGGAACTGATTTTTTTTTTCTTTTTTCTTTTTCCCATCCACTAAGCTGATTCCACTTGAACTCAATAAAGTTTCAGTCTCCGGATTCCTTTATTTTAATCAATTGAGATTTCTAACTAAATTGGCATACCAAATTCTGAACAAGTCAGACCTGCAGTTTCTATCTAGATTGGTTAACCATACCTAATCACAGAGTTAGCTTTGAAAAAAATGGTTCTAACTTCCAGACCCTTGTGAAAATTGAAGTGAGCTAGAAGCACCAGTTTGCAAAATCATGAATCAATTGGGACAAGCCTAAATCTTTTGGGGAATGGGTAGCTTCAGGAATGAATTAGGATTAATCATAATCCTGTTTATGACATAGTTTTCTCAATTGTCCTTAAGTGGCATCTTCCAGTAGATATGATTATGTTGATATATAGACATAAATATAGATGTAGATATAGATAAACACTCATGAACTCACCATCTAAAGCAAAAATTAAGACCTTGACAGTAACCTACATCTCACCATATGGTTGCCTCTCCCATCCTATCCCTCTGCCTTTCCCATTCAAAGTAACCCTCATGCTGAATTCCACGTTAACCACTTCCCTGCCTTCCTTTTTCGGTAATTTAATTGTATCTATTTATATTCATAAAAAGGAAATATTTTTATCATACTCATTTTTAGCCTTGTTTAAAAGGGCATCATGCTATGTAACCTTTAGGGATTTACTTCTCTTACTTAATATTATATTGCTAAGATTCATTCATATCTTTGTGTGTTGCTATAGTTCATTGATTTTGGCTGCTGAATAATATTCCATTGTGTGGATTTACTACAATTTATTTATTCTCTTTTCTATAGCTAGGCTTTTGGGTTCTTTGTAGGTTTTTGCTCTTGTCAACAGAAATATTGTGACCTTTCTTATATAGTCACTTGCTGTACATGTGAAATCATTTCTGTTGGGTCTATACCTAGGAGTAGAATTTTTGGGTCATTGGGTATGTGTAGTAGTTTCGTAGGCTGCTTTAACAAATTACCACACACTGGGTGGCTTAAAACAACAGAAATTTATTCTCTCATAGTTCTGGAGGGTACAAATCCAAAATCAAGATGTCTTCAGGGTTGGTTCCTACTAGAGACTCTACGGAAAAATCTGTTCCCTTCTTCTCTTCCAGCTTCTGGTGGTTGCCAGGCATCCCTTGTCTTATAGATGCATGACTCCAGTCTCGGCCATCTTCACATGACCTTCTTTTCTGTGTGTTTCTATCTCTGTCTCTTCTCTTCTTATAAGGACATCAGTCATGTTGGATTTAGAGCCTATCATACTCCAGTATGATGTCATCTTAACTTAGCTAATTGCATCTGCAAAGCCCAAATAGGGTTCCAGGAATTAGGACTTCAACATACCTTTTTAGGGGACATAATTCAACCCATAAGAGTATATAAAAGTCCAAATTTAGGAGAAAATGCCAAACTGCTTTCTAAAGTAGTTATAAACATTTATACTCCCACCATCATTGAATAAGACTTGGTATTATCGTACTGTTTAAATTTCTACCAACTGAATGAGTATAAAATTGTTTGTCATTGCAGTCTTGATTTATGATTTATACTTCCCAATTAAAAATTACATTAAACATCTCTTCATATGTTTATTGGCCATGTGTTTCCTCTTCTGTAAAAACATTGTTCTCTCTCTTTTTTTTTTTTGCCCATTTTTCTATAGGGCTGCTTATGCTATTTTTTCTTTTACTGATCTGTAGCAGTTCTTTATATATTGATACCAATCCTTTGCCAGTTTTATATGTTTTGAATATCTTCTATTTATAGTCATGCATTGCTTAAAGACAGGATATGTTCTGAGAAATGTGTTGTTAGGTAATATTGTCATTGTGTGAATGTCATAAAGTGTACTTACATAAACCTAGATGGTATAGCCTACTATACACCTGGGCTATATGATACTAATCTTATGGGACCACCATTGTATATGTGGTCCGTGTTGACCGAAACGTCAGTATGTGGTACGTGACTATAACTCCTCACTTTCTCTGACGTAACTTTGATGAACAAAAGTTCTTAATTTTATATAGCAATATTTATCAATCTTTTCTTTTATAGTCAACTTTTTTGTGTCTTCTTTAAAATATCTTTCCCTACTCCAAGGTCTAAACTGTGTTTACCTCTCTTCTCTACAATAAATTTTAATTATATTTGGGGAGGGGGGTGTCTGCTCAACTTATCAATAATCAAGAAAGAAATGTTGAAGTCTCCTATTATATCCATTTCTGTCTGTCATTCTATCATTTTTGCTTCATAAATTTTGCACCCTTTTGTTTATTAAGTGCACACATGCTATATAGCTTCTTGCTTTTGTCTTTAAGTCCATTTTGTCTACTATTACTATAGATAAACCAGCTTTATTTTTATTAGTTTTGGTATATGATTTTCCATTCATTTATTTACAATCTTTGTTTTTCCTTACACTTTGTCTCTTGTTAGCACATTTAAAAAAAAAATCCAATCAGTCAATCTTTGACTGAGGAATTTAGTTCCTGTATATTTATTGTAATTATTTATATATTTGGGTCTGTCTCTGCCACCTTAATTATTTTTTATTTCAGTCTGACCCACTTTTTCTATATTTATTGTTAATCCTTTCCTGAAATTAGCTGTTTGGTCCCCCTAATTACAACAAAGCTTTATTATACATTCATAAATCTTCATTTCTACTCTCTAAACCCACATTATGTTATTACCTACACGTTAATGCCAGCTTATTGTGGATATGTGTCCTCTTTTTCTTTAGTCATCATTATTCTTTTAAGTCAAACAAATTTTACCAATGTACTTGGTCATCTTTACGTCACATATTTCTTTCAATATCTGTTCAATTTGCTCTCCCCTTATTTAAGCCCTTTGTCCAAAATAGTTTCCAGTGTAGTCTTTGCATGATAAATTTTCTGAGGACTTCTATGCCTGAGAATATTTTTTATCATGCCTTTGTATTTGAATGGCAGACTGGACATAAGGATACAGGCTGATTCTAATATCTTTTCCTTTGAAAATACCACTCCACTATTTTCTTCAATCTGTTGCTATTGAAAAATCTGATGTCAATCTGACTTCTGTCTTCTTTTTATCATCTTTTCTTTCTCTTTGCGGTCTTCTAGAATATTCTCTGCTTTGATGAAATTCTTAATTTACTATAAAATGTCCTGGTGTGGATTTTTTCCTTATCATTCCTCTAAAACGCTTTCGATCTTTTCATCTTTTTATAATTACAGATAATTATCTCAATTTTTCTTCAAACGTTTCATCCTCTTCATTTTTATTTTTCCTTTCTAGCACTCTTTTTTTTTTTTTTTTTTTAGGAAGATCAGCCCTGAGCTAACATCCATGCTAATCCTCCTCTTTTTTTGCTGAGGAAGACCGGCTCTGAGCTAACATCTATTGCCAATCCTCCTCCTTTTTTTCCCAAAGGCCCGGTAGATAGTTGTATGTCATAGTTGCACATCCTTTTAGTTGCTGTATGTGGGACGCGGCCTCAGCATGGCTGGAGAAGCGGTGCATTGGTGCGCGCCAGGGATCTGAACCTGGGCCGCCAGTAGTGGAGCACAAGCACTTAACCGCTGAGCCATGGCACTCTTATTACCCACATCATAGTACTTCTATTTCTATTGTCCAAATAATCTAGCTTTTTATTTATTTTTTTTTATCGAGGTAACATTGGTTTATAACATTATATAAATTTCAGGTGTATATCATTATATTTTGACTTCTATATAGACTGCATCATGTTCACCACCAAAGGTTAAGTTGCCATCTGTCCTAGCTTTTTCTTTATATTTTATATGTCTTTGTCCTTTCTTTCTTCCTTCTGAAAGATTTCCTCCACCTGGTCTTCCAAGTTGCTAATTTGTTCTGCAGCTCTATCCATTCTGTTATTTAGCCATCTGATGTATTCATTTCAACTATTATATTTTTCCTACCTAAGATTTCTTATCAGTTTGTTTTCTTGTTCTTGTTTATATTGCCATTATATTCTTTTGTCTCTTTTTGTATGTTTATTAGGCAAATATTAAGTTATTGATTCATCTATTTTCATTCTTGGATAATCTAATACGTTATTTTTCATTTCAAATCGTGCATCTCCAATCTCTTGTTACTTTGATGTGTGAGTTCATTTTCCCCTGGTGATATAGGCTCCTCTGTCTGGTAATGCAGATAGGAGAAGGTCAGTCCTAATTAGCTCATTCCCAGGTGGCCCCAATTAGCCCAGAGGGTGGGGATGAATTAGCCATAATGCAGAGAAAGAAGCCAGGGCACAAGAAAACCATGGTCACTCACTCCCCACCTCACAAAACAATGGAATCAGGACTCTACTCTTTGTCTTCTAGGGATATTCAGCATTTGGAGGAGACCTTTTTGGACTATAATTTGCAAGTCCTGGGGGTGTTAAGGGGAAGGGGACCCAAGGTTAATTAGTCCTCACCTCAAGCACAGCAATTAAATCTAAAGTTATGGGCCGGCCCCATGGCTTAGCGGTTAAGTGCGCGCGCTCCGCTGCTGGTGGCCTGGGTTCAGATCCTGGGCACGCACCGAGGCACCGCTTCTTTGGTCATGCTGAGGCTGCGTCCCACATGCAGCAACTGGAAGGCTGTGCAGCTATGACATGCAACTATCTGCTGGTGCTTTGGGGGAAAAAATAAATAAATAAATTTATAAAAAATAAAATAAAATAAATAAAATAAAGTTATGAAACTGATTGGATGCCCTTATTTGGTATTACTGGGAGGCAAATCCCTGGCAGATTATCCATCATTGGGCACTATTTGTGCTAATATTCTCTTTCAGTGGGTACCAGGAAATCTCCTTTGTCTAGAAATATCTGTCTTTCAAGAATTTCCCAATTCTATATCCCATCCTGTTGTATTTTTTCCTCTGTGATTCTTTTCCTTCTCTTACTTCTTCAGACATTTATTAAGGCCTACTGTGGGTCAGGCACTGTGCTAGAACCACTGCTTGAAGATACAGGCGTAGAATCAGGAATTCCAGGTTAAATCCCATTATAGGTTGAGTTGTGTCCCCCAAATTCATATTTTGAAGTTCCAACCCCCAATGCCTCAGAACGTAACTTTATTTGGAGATGGGATCTTTACAGAGGTAATCAAGTTAGAACGAGGTCGTTAGGGTGGGCCTGAATCCAATATGACTGGTGTCCTTATAAAGAGCAGAAATTTGAAGACCAACATATACAGAGAGAATATCATGTGAACATGAGGACAGCCATCCACAAGCCACAGAGTAAGGCCTGGAACAGATCCTTCCCTCACAGCCCTCAAGAGGAACCAACTCCACCAGCAACTTACTTCAGACTTCCAGCTTCTAGAAGAGTGAGAAAGTAAATTTCTGTTGTTAAGTTTCTGGTTCTTTGTTATGGCAGCCCTAGCAAACTAATACAAATCCTGATGTAGCCAAGTTTCAACCGTGTGCAAATAACTTCCCTTCAGTCTTCAATTACCTTATGAGAAAAACAGCAGATAAACCCACCCTCAGAGGGTTACTAAGAAGTTTGAATATGATGACATCAGTGAAAGCACCCAGCACAGGGACTGAACACAGTAGGCGCTCAATGTTCCTTGAATCTGAGTCTTTCCCGCTTGAACTAACCAAGCAGCTTGTCCAGTTTGGTGGACCGTGGTCAGTTCGGCAGCCTGGGGATGCAGGATAGGACGGACAGGAGCCTCTCTCGGCCTCCAGAAAACAGAGTCAAAGGTTTTGCCCGCTCTGGGCAGCCCTTTTCCACCCTGTGCATTGGCCCAAAGCTTTTTTTCAGCCTGGTCTTGGAAGCAACCCTTGTCCAAGAGGTCGGCCTCTAGAGGTCGCGCTGTCTCTAGAACCTGCGCCTGGACCCCGCCCGCCGGCCGAGGGAACGCGGAGGGCAGCTCGCTTCCAGCGGTCCTCCTTCCTCCTCCGGGTGCTTCCGGGCAGTAATCCGGGGAGAGGGAAGCCTCCACTTGGGGGGCTTTGCTGAGCCCGCCCTGACGCCCAGAGTGCTACATTACTTACTCTGGAAAGCCCTGTTCTTTCTCACAAAAGAGTCAATTAAGGCTCAGAGAGGTTTAGTAACTGGGTGAGGGTGACACAGCTAGTGGAGGAGAACTAAGCTCTGCCCAACTCCAAACGCAGCAAAGCACCTTTGTGGCCAGAGGGAGCCCCAAGTGTCCAGCCCTCCAGAGGAGGCCAAATGACTTGCAGACCTAGTCATGGGCCCAGCAAAAGACATCAGGGGCAAGAAAGGCAGCCTTTATTAATACTTCCCTTTTTCTCCCCAGAACCTGCTGCTGCTACTGCAGCCCTAGGCGTCTTGGCAACTCTTTACATCCACTGGTGATTTTTTTGCTGAGCTGACTTATCCTGAAAGTGAAAGCGTTGAGAGTTAATTCCTTGTCTTTCTTTTCTCCTCTTCTCTATTCCTCAGGATGGTTAATGTTTCACAGCCACTCCAATGGAGTATTTAGGGCAATTTAGGAGCAAGTGTTTTGTCTACTGACTCTATATTGAAGGAGTCAGGACACGTTAAAAAACAACAGCGGTGGGCCCGGGCTGGAGGCGCAAGCGGTTAAGTGCGCGCACTCCGCTGCGGCGGCCCTGGGTTTGCCAGTCCGATCCCGGGCGCGCACCGTCGCACTGCTTGTCAAGCCATGCTGTGGCGGCGTTCCTTATAAAGTGGAGGAAGACGGGCATGCATGTTAGCCCAGGCCAGTCTTCCTCAAGCAAAAGGAGGAGGATTGGCAGATGTTAGCTCAGGGCTGATCTTCCTCACCAAAAAAAAAACCAGTGGTAACTACAGGCAATTGACTGATGTTCTGTGTCACTGAATTTGTGCTCTGAGGCTGTCCAGGTGATATTCTCCAACTCCTTCCTGCAATTATCCATCCACCCACCCACCCATCCACACACCCCTCCACCCTCCACCCACCTATTCAGCCATCCATACATCTATCCATCCATCCTGCCAGTGGTTCAGAGCCCACAGCATGAAGCCATGGAGAGCTGTACTTGGCCAGATGTCTGCCCATATGAGATTTGTGATCCAGCAGAGCAGTGCTTGTGGGAGAACTGGCACCAAGAACATATCCAGAAAACACTCTTTAATAAAGGCCATGCTCATGCAAAAACTCTTTCTGGAGCTTTTGTTGTTAGGTTTTGTAGCAGTTCTTTTTAAGAGGATTAGAGTGATTAGAGGAAGAGCTGGGAGACTGGGGTTCTGGTTCTTTCTGTTGCAGTAACCAATGCTGAGACTATGGACAAGGCCCTTGGCTTCTGTGTTTGTAAAACAAGGAACTCAGGCTCCTTTCTGACACTGTCGGTCTCTTATGTCATGAGCTGGCCTTGTCAACTATCGCAGCCTTGAAAGAAATCTAACGTGTATCCTCCCTGCACCAAAGTTCACAAGACATAATGCTGTCCATGTGCAAGACGAACTGTATTGAGACCCCTGGAAAAAGAGATCCCAGGGCCTGGACAGCCTCCCTGCCTCCCGTCCTTGTGCATTTGTTCTACAGGACACAGCAGGCCTGCCTGCCTCAGAGCCTTTCCAGAGCCAGTCGCTCTTCTAACGTCTTTGTTCAAAGATGTCATCCCATATATCTAAGTAAATATTATTGGGTGTCATGGAGAGTAAAGAAACTTGAAAGGTGCTTGCGAATCAAAGTCTTAATAGAGGAGCAGAAAGTCTGCAGAACAATTCCTGTGCCTTGGGTAGAGCCGACAGGATCTGGTCTCCAGGCCTCGACGCCCTTTCCTTCTCCCCATTCCCATCCGCATGCCCTACCCTGAGCCTGGTGCCCCGTGTCCTCACGCTGCCCATCCAAAGCTGCAGGAGCAGGGAGAGTACTGCATGCAGAGGGAGGCAGGACCAGAGGCAGGGCTGGCTCTGTCCCTCGCAAGCTCTGCGAATCTGGGCAAGTCACCTGGTATCCGAGCCCAGTGTCCTTGTCTGTAAAATGAGGACGGTAATATCCAGTGCACAGGATTCCTACCGGGCACACGAAATATTGTAGAACACTGGCACGTGGTCTGTGGCAAATAAATGGCAAGTGTTTTTTGTAAAGCGTGTTACCTTCCCTGGGGCACATTTTGCCAGGGCACAAAGTCCAGTCAAAGGAACGACCTCGTACAGAGGATTGCAGGTCATAACCAGGAAGGAAAATGTACTTGAAGGGACTGGTCATCTTTCCCGCCATCCTATCACAGCAGGTGGGCAGGTACCACCCAGAAACCGGTTCTGATGCTAGAATCTTACAATAAAAATAAGAATATTTAGAATACTGCCTTACTTATATTTGTAAAATGATTTCAAATGGTCAATGAATTTTTATCTGCATTGACTCATTTGACTCTAAGAGTGCCCCTTCAGATGCTCAGGATGGATGTCGTAATCCAGATTGGAGAGATGTGGAGAGTGGAGCTCAGAGAGGTGAAATGACTTGCTAGGAAGTGACTTAAATGCAGAGGCCTGACTCCTCTGGATTCCAAGCTCAGTGCTCTTTCCACTATGCCCCCAACTACTAGTGTGAAACATTGACAAACTTAACCAGACCGTTATAGAGCCATGGAATGACATTGTCACACTGCGTCCCACAGTGGCCAGTGCAGCTTTCCTGCAGGGCGCAACTTCAATGTCATGCTGGGAACTAGTGTGGGATGTGGTTCTTACCCACGGCTTTGCTTTCTAGCCGACTTCTCCAGAACATGTTTGGCCCTGTACCATGGGCAGAACCAAACTCTGGATCTTGCCCTGTAGGTTGGCTCCTTCTGCATCCTTCCTATTCTGGTAAACAGTACTCCCATCTGTCCTTTTCCTTCTCCCAGAAACGCACCTCCCTACCCACACTTCCCATTACCCCGTCCTAGTCCTTCCTCCTCCAAAGTGTATCTCCATCCACTCCCTCTCCACTACCGTAATCCAAACCACCATTTTCTTTTGTCTGACTTGAACTTGCATTTAGTCACTGGAAGAGCTTGTTATAACTCAGACTGCAGGGACCCACCCCAGAGTTTCTGATTCAGTAGATCTGGGATGGGGCCCAAGAATGTGCATTTCTAACCAGTTCTTAGTGATGCTGATGCTGCTGGTTTGGGGTCCACACTTTGAAAACCTCTGGTCTAAATAACTCTATAATAGCCTCTTAATGCCACTGAACCTCTCTCCAATCCATTCTCTGCACAGCAGTCAGAGAGGTCTTTGCAAAATCTCAATTGGATCATGTAATTTCCTTGCTGTCTTAGTCTGTTCAGGCTGCCATAACAAAATACCATAGACTAGGTGGCTTATAAACAATAGAAATTTATTTCTTACAGCCCTCAAAGCTGGGAAGTCCAAGATCAAGGCGCTAGCAGATTCAGTATCTGGTATGGGCCCACTTCCTTGTTCACAGATAGCTGTCTTTTCTTTGTGTCCTCACATGGCGGAAGGGGCAAGAGGGTTCTTTGGGGTCTCTTTTATAAGGGCACTAGTCGCATTCATGAGGGCTGCACCCTATGATCTCATCACGTCCTAATCAAAGGCTTCACCTGCTAATACCATCACAGTAGGATTTAGGATTTACATATATGAATTTAAGGGAGACACAAAGATTCTGTCTATAGCCCTTGCCTACACCACTTCATGGCTTCCCATTGCACTTGGGAGAGGGACCTGTGTCTGTCTTGTATACCTGCACCCAGCAGAGTGCTGGCACAAAATTCATTCGAAATTTATGCCTTCAGACTAAAAACATGCCACCCCTCCTGGTTGCTTTCCTCTGCCAGACTCCTTGTCACTCCTCCTTGTTCCTTAAGGACTTGAGTACTGAGCTCACTATCTTCACTTCCACCAACCACTTCTATCACTATTTGGGGAATGATCCATCTAATACCTTGGCCTCTGTTCCTTGACCTCCTCACCTCGAATGATCTTTAGCTTTCCACTCTACAGGTCATATGCTTGACCTTGTCATCACCTCTAAATCCCAATTTGAAGCTCCTCACTTCCTGACTCCTCTTCATCTCTTTTCTAGCTTGTTGGCTGTAATGCTTCCATCCCAGCAATCCCTCGACCTCATGAAGGCCCACGAGTCATTGGCTGTATCATTTTTTCACCATCTATCATATCTTAGTTTTTCACTTCCTTCCTGACTCAGCTTAGGTTAAATGACACATCATTAAAAACACTTCCTCATAAATACCACTAACTCTTTGGCTCTCTCTTCAGCCTTGATTAAACCCAGCTATCCTCTACTCCATCCCTGTACCCAAGCAGCGAGAAGAGAACACCAGCCAGAGGTGAATGTTCTCACTTTAATTGATGGCCACAAACCTCAAAGCTCCCTACATACTGCCCACAATCCTACATAATTCCCTTCCTACTTAAAAGGTGGTCCTGGACCAACAGCACAGGTATCATAGGGAGTTTGTTGCAAATGCAGAAGCTCAGGCCCCACCCAGACCTACCCAGGATCTGCATTTTAACAAAGTCCCAAGGTGATTCATTTCTACATTAAAGGTTCAGAAGCATTGCCCCATGGTTTGCTTTCTGGATCACCAGAAATTCATTCGTCATGTTTTCTTTCTCCTCGAACCTTCCCAACCCCTGTGGCCCATCGCTCAGCCTCACTCTCCATTGAGAATCCCAGAGGCAATCATACTGAACATCTTCCCGTCACATTTCAACCTGCTTCTGTCTTCCCTCCTATTATTGTGGGAGAAGGGTCCCAGCTCTGTCAGAGGCTGTTGCCTTTCATTAGCCTCTGGGTTTCATCCCTCTCTCTCCTGCATCCCTGAAGCATGAGTAGCTCCTTGGCTACAGAAAATGTTCTAGTCCCGTCTTAAAAGGCTCTCCCCTGATCCCACGTCCACTCCTACTGCCCACTTCTTGGCCTCCCAGCAAACTCCTGGGCCCTCTATCCTCTGATATTCTCATGATTCACTCCTTCTCTTTGTTTAGGTCTGTGCTCAAATGTCACTTCAGCAGAGAGGCCTTCTTTGACAACTCTCTATAAAATAGCTCTCTCACACAGACACAGACACACATGCATGCGTGCTTTATATCTTTAATTATCTTTATAACACTCTCACCACTTGGTGTGTTCTCTGTTTCTTTAGTATCTGTCTCTGCACATTGGAATGTAAGTTCCAGGGAGCAGAGTCTGTTTCTATTTTGTCTGTGGCCATATCCCCAGGGTCTGACAGTCAGTCTTTTTGCATACATGAGTAAAGGCTAGCGTGGAATGACACATGCCAGGAAGAGACACGAGGCTAGCAAGAAGGCCCCTGGAAGGGCAGGACCTCAGAGACCCCTACATTTGCTAAGAGGTGATGGGATGAATACCAGAGCCTTTTTTTCCTTTTATCACTTTCTTAGTCAGGGTTCATTTGTTGCAAGGATACAGAAATGCACTTGTTATCTCAAGTGAAAAAGACGAAGATATTTCTTCAAAGAGTAAAGAGAATCTTGCTGAATTCCATGGGAAAGAGCAGAGGGGCCTCACAGGCATTGGAAGGTCACTTGATGGCCTCCAGAGATTGTCCCCTCCCCGTATGCTTGCCCTGGTATGGGGCCCTGACTTATGTGTAACCAGTAGGATTATGGGAACAATGACATATCGCTTCTGAAGTTAGGTCATAAGACACTGCGGTTTCTGCCTTGCTCGCTCTGGGATCACTTGCTCCAGGGGAAGCTGACTGCCATCTCCTGAGGACACTGAGGAGTCCCGTGGAGAGGTCCCCTCCGGGAGGAACGGAGGCCTCCCGCCCTCAGCCACCGCTACTTGTCAAGCACAAGAGCAGCCCCCTTGGAAATGGGTCCTCCAGCCCTCGTCAAGCCTCTCTAGTCTCTGCCACTCCTTTCTCTCTTCTCTTGCTTTCTGTGACCAGATGCTCTGTGGTCTGTACCATTCTGCCACTTTTCTCTGCAGACTGGCCTTTTCTGCTCACTTTTAATGTGCAAATGGCCAAAAATGGTTGTCAGTTGTTGGTCTACACCAGGAGTTGGCCAACTTTTTCTGTAAAGGGCCGGGTAGTAAATAGTTTAGGTTTGCAGGCCCTATGCTTTCTGTTGCAACTATTCAACTCAGCTCCACCTCTGTAGTGCAAAGCAGCCATGGACAATACCTAAGGGAATGGGTGTAACTGTGTTCTAATAAAATGTTGTTTATAAAATCAAGCGGTGGGCTGGATTTGACCCAGGGGTCGTGGTTTGCAAACCTCTGGTCCACAGGACCTCACAGCTCCAGGGCCCAGTATCATCTGAATGACTAACCTGAGGCTGGTGTCCACTCTTGGCAAATCAGTTTTGGCCAAACAGGCAGCAGTGGGACCTTAATGGGTTAAGGGAGAGGCAGGGCAGGTTTTCCAAGAAAGGAATGTTGGCCCATCAGGACATAATGCGCATCTTTAGCATAATCACATTCAGTCAGTTTATTAACGTTAATTGAACAAACATTAATTGACCATCTACATTGCACTGAGCACTTTGGTAGGATCTGGGAATATAAAGATGACTGATACGTGCTTCCCAATAATAGCTATCACGTAACTCATGCTTAAATGTGCCAGGCTTGCCACTAAGTACTTTATATATGTTACCTCATTTAACTCTCAAAGTAACACTATAAGGAAATTAAAGTTCAGAGAGTTTAAGTAACTTGTCTAAGGTCACACAGTGACAGGTGGCCAAGCTGCCTACTCTAAAGCCAGGGTTCTTAACCCTTATGACTCCTGCTGTAATACTGCCTCCCAGGTTCCTTGAGGATTTCTGCCCTCTGAAGAGCTCATAGTCTCCTTAGACTTTATTTTTTCATAAGTTCTTTATTTTTTTTTAAATTAATTTTGAATTCCTTTTCTAAAAGTCTTTTTGCTGTTGATAAGACCAATTACGTATTCAAGGCCTCGTTTGTTAATAAAGTGACTCTACAATTAAAAATGATTTTGGAAGGAGCCCTGTTAGCTGGACAGAGCCTGCACCTGGCCGACTTCCTGGGCTTTGGGATTTGTGGGCCACTTATAGACCGGGAGCCATAGTGGTCTGCAGCTGCTGTGGCTTATCACAAAGGCTCTTTTAGGATCATTGTTGAGGAGGTCAGGGATCCAGCCCCAGTTAATTTCTCTCTCTCTCTCTAAACTCTCAGAAATTGCAACATGAATAAACATTTTAATTGTTCATTTGCATTATTATTCAGCAAATTAGAAAGCAAATTGCAGTGAATTAAATACGTAATTTCTCAGAAGAAGCTCCCTATTCTTTCAATCATGAAACATTTTAATCTTTTTTTTTAAATTGCTTTTTCAAGGACCTAGTTAGATCCACTAGAATTTAAATCTTGGAGATTACTGTGTTTCTATTTAGCTTCAAATCCCCATTAATAAGAGCTAGCAAAAGACAAACAAGCAAACACTAGCCCCAAACACTATTATATTTGTATTAACACCATTTTTATTTTATAATTCTGAAGTTACAAATCAATAAAAAAATCTTTATACAGTATTATTAAATTTTTTTAGATTTGACTATGGAATTGTGGTTCTGTTTCAAAAACAGAGTCCTTATTTCGTAGAGACTGCGGTAGATTGAAAAACCTGGTCACAGTACTTTGCGGTTCCTCCCATCAAGGGAAGGAGTCTGCAGCCCGTATCTGGGCGAACTTGTGATGTGTTTAGACTAATAGAATGAGATAGAAACAAGACTATGTGTGTTCTGAAGCCCAGACCTTAAGGGGTCTTCTAGTTTCCACTTTCACCACCTTCAAATGCTGCGGTTGCCACTTAAGGAAGCCGGAATTAGACAATTGAATGATGAGCTATGACATCATGTCAGAGAGAGAGCCCCAGCTGACAGCCAGCACCAAGACACCTGCCACCTGAGTGAGGCCGTCTTAGACCACCCACCCCACTCAAGCCACTAGATGCCTGCAGCTCCATGAATCACCACAGGGGAAACCATTAGAAGAATCACCCAGCTGAGCCCAGCCTAAATTGCAGAAGTGTGAGCAAATCAATGATTGCTGTTGTAAGCCACCATGTTTTGGGGTAGCTTGTTATACAGGTGCTGGATAACTGGTCCAGAGATAATGTACTGAATTATTTATGGGTAAAATTATATACCATCTCGGACTTGCTTAAAAATAATCTGATGGTAGGGAGAAGTTGGTGGAAGTAAAGATGAAATAAGATTAGCTGTAAATTAATAATTGCTCATGCTAGGTGACAGCTAGGTGAAGGTTCATTATTCTCTCTCTCCCTTTTTAATTTTTAGATGTGTTTAAAATTTTTCTTAATAAAACATTTTTTAAAATGAGTCAGTATTGTAATATTACAAACCAAGTGGAAAATTACCTTTCTACTGTGGTATAACTTAACCTTTAATGTTGAATATTAGAAGACTTCACCAGTGGTCCAATAAAAAAAAAAGTTGGAATCAAGACCAAAGAAATTGGACAAAGAGAAATATGGTGCAAAGAAAGGGCAGAAAACTTAGGCTGTTGGTTCTCAAGCCATCCGAGGCTGAATGAGTGCTGAAAATATGCATGGGAGCCAAATTTCAAAATTAAATGTTAGGAAAGAAGAATTGATCCACCATCTTTTCATTCACCTGTACGTCAGACTCTATGCTAAGTACTGGAGAAACACCAGAGAGCAAGATAAATGTGGTGCCAGCTCATCCAGACCTTGTCTGCCTTTGGACAAACTGTGATCTCTTTAGCCCGGGGGTTGGAGACTCAAATGCTAAAGGGCTCGGTCAGGTACATACATGAGTGAGATGGCCACAAGATGGGGACTGTGGCAAAGTGGACAGCATGTGCTCTAGTGACGAAGAGCCAGACGAGGATCCACGGAAGCTCCTAGAAAAGTCACTGCAGCAGAGGGAGCTGGTTCTCCCAGTAGCAGCTCTCCCTAGTCTCACATTACAATAGACTTTTTATCTAGGCACCAGGGAGCCCAAAATAATGACTGCGTTTTCAGCTTTCTTTATAGCTGGGTGGGGCCGTGGGATTAAGATTTGGACAATGAGTTGTAAAAATGTGCAACTCCCAGGTTATTTCCTTGAAGAGAAGGGTCATAACCCCTCCTTCCTTGTTCTCTCCTTTCAGTGCACTGCTGAGACAGAGTGGACCATGTAGATGACGGTAACTACCCAGAATGGTGGCGGGGCTGCCTTATGACTTTGGGGATCCCTAGATACCTTTGCCTTTATGGGCCCCTTCTTCCATAAAAAAAGTATTAAAACCTGTTTTACAACTGCATTGTTATAACAGCAAATATAATCCAGGCTGGATTCATCTTTATATATTAATTATTATTATATTTGTTTTTTCTTCTGATTCTAAATGAAATTAAAATTAAAACATTTTCTGGAGGGAGGACAAAAGGGGTAGAGGGGCACATATGTAAGGTGATGGATGGAACGTCTACGGGATGCAGTCTTTACGGAAGCCGAAATATAATGATGTACACCTGAAATTTACCTACTGTTATAAACCAACGTGACCTCAATAAAATAAAAAACATTTTCATGGGCCCCTAAAACTATCGCAGGTCCTACGCACTATACCTGCCGCACCTGGACGGTGGATCAATTAGAGAAAACAGCCAGGGCACTGGGAAGTGCGACACCAGACAGAACCCCCATGAAAAAGAATAAACATCTGCCTTTTTAAAGTCACTGTTATTTTGAGTCTCTCTGACATCTGTCTGAACCTGTATGTTTCTATTAATACAGTCATTGAACCCAGTTACTGGAGGCCCAGGAGGCTCCCTAAGGGAGGTGACATCATGAACGGTGCATAGGAATTGGCCAGGTGAATGGAGAGGGCGCAGGAGGGCGTTTCAGGCAAGAAAACAGCTTGAGCAAAGGCCAACAGGAGACAAAGGAAGAGGAGCTAAAGAAACTTCATTATGGCTGGAGTTTAGAATGCAAGGGTATGTGCGTGTGTGTGTGTGTGTGTGTGTGTGTGTGTGTGCGCACGCGCATGTGACGAGTGCCCAGGTCCTTTGATCTGTTCTCGGGACCGCCACTGTTATTTGGACATGCTCTCTAATCTCCTTAACCCCAGTGCCTCCCAGAGCCGGAACAGGAATAATGAGATGGCCATAATGTGGGGACTGCGTCCAAGAGAAGAGCATGTGCTCAGGTTAAGAGGCCACCGCTGGCCAGCCTCTGCCATTGTCATGTGAGATTGCAGGCCCAGGGTTGAAAGAGCTCCCAGTTTGTCTAAAGAAGCCAGAAATTTGACTTTGTTTGTGAAACTCTTGACTTTTAAATATAGGCCATTAACTGGAATTAAAAACAAACAAACACTGTTTATACCCCATGGGGGCCCTGGGCTGATAGCTGGCACCCTCTGTTTGAACTGCTTATGCCCCTCTGTGGGGTGCCCACCTTTTTTTCTCCTCAGTCTCCAGTGGGGGTGGCCCCTCCGTGTCACCATTTGGGATTGGAGGGCAAGTCTAGATTTGGAATCTTTAAAAGACTGAAACAGCCCTCTTCAAATGCTTTGATTCAATTAGAGTTAATACCCTTGTTGAATGTTTTTTTTCCTGTTGTTCTCTCCCTGTCATTTTTCCCCCAATTTCTTTTATTGGGGTAAAATTACACATAACATGAAATTTACCATCAACAGTTTTTGAGTGTACAGTTCAATGGTGTTAAGTACATTCACATTATTGTGCAACCATCACTATTATCCATCTCCATGTTACCGAACCAGGATCGTTTTTGCCCATCACCCAGAAAGCCAAACACCAAGACAATGAGATTGCAGCAGAGGGAGGGTTTAATCACAAGCCAGCCAAGTGTGGAAAATGGGAGAACAAGTCTCAAATCTGCCTCTCCGATAATGAGGACTCAGGGATATTTATGGGGTAGGGGGCAAGGTGGTCTGAAATGTGGAGATAGATGATTGGAGGTGAGGAGAGGTGAGGTAATTGATGATCTGCACAAGCGTAGTCAGACTTCATGCCTCTTCATAGGACGCATCTTCACGAAATGGCAGCGTCAGCATGACCTAAGGGTGGGGTTTTTAGCCTCCTGCTGTCAAAAGGTCGCTAATCGGACGTCTGTGTGGGCCCACTTGATGGGTTGGTGGTCTCAACCAGCCTGAAGTGGACAAGGGGTTCTAATTCCTGAAAAACAGCTCAAACACCCACTACCATGGTGATCCAGGCTCTAGGGAGATGTTATTTAGAGGAAGCTCGTGGGAGTCAGATAGCATATTGCCTAAACAGCACTATTAACAATGGGTGGGTAAACAGCTAAAAGCTATAACCAGTAATTGCAAAAAGGAAAAAAACACTTTAGTTCCTAGCTACTTAATCATCAATGGCTAACTGTTTGCCGGTTTCATCCAGAACTCTTTACGTCTTGCAAAACTGAAACTCTGTAACCATTAAACAATAACTACTCATTCTCCCATCCCCCCAGTCCCTGGCAACCACCATTCTATAATTTCTGTCTCTATGATTTTGACTACTAAGTGGAATCATACAATATCTGTCTTTTTCTTACTGGTTATTTCACTTGGCATAATGTCCTCAAGGTTTATCCATGTTGTGGCATATTACAGAATTTTCTTCCTTTTTAATGCTGAATAATATGCCATTATATGTATATACCACATTTTCTTTGTACATTCACCCACCAATGGACTCTTGGGTTGCTTCTATATTTTAGCAATTGTGAATAATGCTGTTATGAACATGGGTGTACAAATACCTCTTTAAGACCCTACCTTCAATACTTTTGGATATATACCCAGAAATAGAATTGCTGGATCACAGGTAATTCCACTTTTAATTTTTTGAGGAACTTCCATACTCTTTTCCACAGCGGCTATACCATTTTACATTCCTACCAACAGAGCACGAGGGTTCCAATTACTCTACATCCTTGCCAACACTTGTTGTTTTGTTTTTCTTGATTATAGCCATTCCAGTGGGTGTGAGTGATAATCTCATTGTAGTTTTCATTTGCATTTCCCTAATGATTAGTGATGTTGAGCATCTTTTCATATGCTTCTTGGCCATTTGTTTATCTTTGGTGAAAGTGATTCATGACCTTTGCCCATTTTTTAATCAGGTTCTTTGGTTTTTCATTGTCAAGTTTTAGGAGTTCTCTGTATATTTGGATAATTCCTTATAGGTGTATGATTGGTCAATATTTTCTACTATTCTCTGGGTTGCCTTTTTACTCTGTTGATATTGTCTTTTGGTGCACAACATTTAAAAATTTTCATGAAGTCCAATTTATCTATTTTATTGTTGTTGTTGCTTGTGCATTTGGTGTCATATCCAAGAAATCATTGCCAAATCCAATGTCATGAAGATTTTTCCCTATGCTTTCTTCTAAGAGTTTTATACTTTTAGGTCTTACATTTAGGTCTTTAATCCATTTGGGGTTAACGTTAGTATATGGTATTAGGTGAGACTTCAACTTCGTTCTTTTGCATGTAGGTATCCTGTTTTCCCAGCACCATTTTTTCAAAAGACTGTCCTTTCTCCACTGAATGGTCTTGGCACTCTTGTCAAAAATAATTTGACTATACATGGAGGGTTTATCAGTGGGCCGTCTATTCTATTCCATTGATCTATATGGTCTGTCTTCATGCCAATACCACATTGTTTTGATTACTATAGCTTTGTAGTAAGTTTTGAAATCAGGAAGTATGAGGCATCCAACTTTGTTTTTTTTCAAGGTTGTTTTGGCTATTGAAAGTCCCTTGGGATTCCATATGAATTTTAGGGTGGGTTTTTCTATTTCTGCAAAAAAACATCACTGGGATTTTGTTAGAGATTTCATTGACTCTGCAGATCACTTTGGGTAGTATTGACGTCCTAACAATATTAAGTCTTCCAATCCGTGAACATGGGATCTGTTTCCATTTATTTATGTCTTAATTTCTTTTAGCAATGTTTTTAGTTTTCATTATACAAGTCTTTCACCTCCTAGGTTAAGTTATTTCCTAAATATTTTGTTCTTTTTGATCTTATTGTAAATGGAATTATTTTCCTAATTTCCTTTTTGAGGTTGTTCATTGTTAGTATACAGAAATGCATTCGTGTTTTGACTTTGTAGCCTGTTACTTTACTGAATTCATTTATTAGTTCTAACAGATTTGGGGGAAATCTTTAGGGTTTTCTACGTATAAGATCATATCATCTGTGAACAGAGATAATTTTAGATCTTCCCTTCTGACTTGGATGCCTTTTATTTCTTTTTCTTGCCTGCTTGCTCTGGCTAGAACTTCCAATACTCAGTTGAATAGAAGTGGTGCAAGGGAGCATCTTTGCCTTGTTCCTGATCTTAGAGGAAAAGCTTTCAGTCTTTCACCATTGAGTATGTTTTCTGTGGGTTTTTCATGTATAACTTTTATTATGTTGAGATAGTTTCCTTCTATTCCTAGTTTTTGCAGTGTTTTTATCATGAAAGGGTGTTGAATTCTGTCAAATATTTCTTCTGCATCAATTGAGATGATCATTTTTCCCCCTTTATTCTGTTAATGTGGTGTAGTATGTTGATCAATTTTCATATGTTGAACCATCCTTGCATTCCAGGAATCAATCCCACTTTGTCATGTATAATTCTTTTAATGTGCTCCTGAATTTGGTTTGCTGGTAATTTTTTTGAGGATTTTTGCATTTATTCATAAGGGATATTAGTCTGTAGATTTCTTTTCTTGTCGTGTCTTTGTCTGGCTTTAGTATCAGGGTAAGGCTGGCCTCATAGACTGAGTTATGAAAGTGTTCCCTCCTCTCAATGTTTTGGAAAAGTTTGAGAAGGATTGGGTTAGTCTTTCTTTAAATGTTTGGTAGAATTCACTCATGAAGGCATCAGGTCCAGGGATTTTCTTTGTCAGGAGGTTTTTGATTACTGATTCAATCCCCTTACCAGTTATAGGTTTATTCAGATTATCTATTTCTTCATGATTCCATCTTGGTAGGTTTAGTGTTTCCAAGAAGTTGTCCATTTCATTTAGGTTATCCAATTTGTTGACATACATTGTTCATAGTACTCTCTTATAATCCTTTTTATTTCTGTAGAATCAGAAGTAATGACCCCATTTTAATTTCTGATTTTAATAATTTGAGTCTTCTCTCTTTTTTTCTTATCTCTCTAGCTAAAGGTTTTTCAATATTGTTACTCTTCAAAGAGCCAACTTTTGGTTTCATTGATTTTCTCTATTGTTTTTCTATTCTCTATATCATTTATCTCTGCTCTAATCTTTATTATTTCCTTCCTTCTGCTAGCTTTGGGTTTAGTTTGTTCTTTTTCTAGTTCCTTAAGTTGAAAAGTTAGGTTGTTAATTTGATGTAAGCATTTATAGCCATAAATTTTTCTTGTTTTTAATGTAAGCATTTAGAGCTATAATTTTTCCCCTTATCACTGCTTTCACTGTGTCTCATAAGTTTTGGTATGTTGTGTTTTAGTTTTCATTTGTCTCTAAGTATTTTCTAATTTCCCTTGTGATTTCTTCTTTGATCCATTGGTTGTTTAAAAATGTGTTGTTTGGGGCTGGCCTGGTGGTGCAGCAGTTGGGTGCACACACTCTGCTGCTGGCGGCCCAGGCTCGGATCCCGGACGCGCACTGATGCACTGCTCGTCAGGCCATGCTGTGGTAGTGTCCCATATAAAGTGGAGGAAGATAGGCACAGATGTTAGCCCAGGGCTGATCTTCCTCAGCAAAAAAGAGGAGGATTGGCATGGATGTTAGCTCAGAGCTGATCTTCCTCACACACACACAAAAAAATGTGTTGTTTAATTTCCACAAATTTTTGAATTTTCCAATTTTTCTTCTATTATTGATTTCTAACTTCATCCGGTCATGGTCAGAGAAGATACTTTGTATGATATCTATCTTTTAAAACCTATTGAGACTTAATGTGTGGCTTAATATACGATCTATCCTGGAAAATGTCCCATGTGCAGTTGAGAAGAATGTGTATGCTGTTGTTGTTGGGTAAAGTGTTCTGTATGTGTCTGTTAGATATAATTCATTTATGGTGTTTTTTAAGTCCCCTATTTCCTTATCTTCTGTCTGGTTCTGCTATCCATTATTGAAAGTGGGGTACTGAGATCTCCAACCATTATTAGAGAACTGTCTATTTCTCCTTTCAGTTGTATCATTTTTTGCTTCATGTATTTTGATGGCCTATCATTAGCGATGCACGTTTATAATTGTTATATCTTCTTGCTGTACTGAAATTTTTATTAACATACAATGTCCTTCTTTGTCTCTTCTAAACTTTTTAAATTTAAAGTCTATTTTGTTTGATATTAGTATAGCCACCTCTGCTCTCTTTTCTGGTTATTATTTGCATGAAATATCTTTTTCCATCCTGTCACTTTTAATCTATTTTTTTGGATCTAAAGTGAGTCTCTTGTAGACAACATATAGTTGGATCATGTTTTTTTTTTTTTTTAATCCATTCTGCAAATCTCTGTCTTTTTATTAGAGAGTTTAATCCAATTGCATTTAAAGTAATTACTGATAAGAAATGACTTACTTCTGTCATTTTGCTATTGGTTTTCTGTATGCCTTATAGTTTTTTGTCCTTCATTTCCTGCATTACTGTGTTCTTTTATGTTTAGTTGATTTTTTTTGTACATTTAAATTCCTTTCTCATTTCCTCTTGTGTAGATTCTTCAGCTATTTTCTTTGTAGTTACCATGGAGATTACATTTAACATGCTAAAATTATAATGCTCTAATTTGAATTTATACCAGCTTAACTTCAATAACATAAAAACTCTGCTCCTTTACAGCTCCATCCCCACTCCTTTTGGTTGTTGATGTTGCAAAATTATAACTTCATACACTGTGTTCCCAAAAAACATAAACTAATAATTCTTTTAATTGCATTAGTCTCTTAAATTATGTAGAAAACAAAACGTAGAGTTACAAGCCAAAGTTACAATAATGCTAGCTTTTAGACTAATGATTGCTTTTAAAAATTGTATCAGTCTCTTAAATCACGTATAATACAAAAAGTGAAGTTACACACCATTGTTACAATAATACAAGCTTTTATAATTGCCCATCTATTTACCTTTATTGAGATCTTTGTTTCTTCATATGGCTTTGAGTTACCATCCAGTGTCCTTTCATTTCATCCTGCAGGACCCCCTTCAGCATTTCTTGTAGGGCAAATCTAGTGGTAACAAACTCTCTCAGCTTTTGTGTATCTGGGGATGTCTTAATTTCTCCTTCACTTTTGAAGGACAGTTTTGCTGCATATAGGATTCGTGGTTGACAGTTTTTTCTTTTAGCACCTTGAATATTTTGGCCCACTGTCTTCTGGCCTCCAAAGTTTCTAATGAGAAACCTGCTAATGATCTTAATGAAGATCTCTTGTATGTTTCAACTCATTTCTCTCTTGCTGCTTTCAATATTCTCTCTTTGTCTTTGTTTTTGAAAGTGTAATTATAGTGTGTCTTGGTATGGGTCTTTTTGAGTTCATCTTATGTGGAGTTCGTTTAGCTTCTTGCATGTTTACATTCATGTCTTTCATCAAATTTGGGAAGTTTTCAGCCATTGTTCCTTCAAATATTCTCTCTGTCCCCTTTTCTCTCATCTTCTTCTTCTGGGACTCCCACAATGCTTATGTTGGTCTGCTTCATGGTGTGCCGCAGGTCCCTTAGGCTCTTTTCACTTTTCTTCAATCTTTTTTCTTTCTGTTCCTCAGACTCAATAATTTCTGTTGTCCTATCTTCAAGTTTGCTGATTCTTTCTTATGCCTGCTCAAACTTATCTTTGAATTCCTCTAGTGACATTTTCATTTCAGTTATTGTACTTTTCAGCTCCAGAATTTCTTTTTGTTTTTTGTTGTTGTTGTTGTTTTTAGGTTTTGTATCTCTTTATTGATATTTTCATTTTGTTCACACATCTTTTTCTCAACTTTCTCCATATCTTCCTTTAGTTCTTTGAGCATCTGTAAGACAGTTGTTTTTAAAGCCTTTATCTAGATCTGCCATCAGGGCTTTTTCAGGGACAGTTTCTGTTTATTTATTTTTTCCTTTGTACACACCATACTTTCCTATTTCTTTGTATGCCTTGTGATTTTTTTTTTTTTTTTTGAAAACTGGACGTTTGAATCTAATAATTTGGTAACTCTGGAAATCATATTTTCACCTTTCCTCAGGATTTGTGTTTTGTGTTATTGTTTTTGTTTTGTTTTTTATTATTGTAGGCTGTGTATATGCCAAGGATCAGCCTGAGGTGTAAACTTAAGTTCTTCTTAGGTCTTTTCTGAGCCTGCATCTTTCCCTAGCATGTGTGGTCACTTTCTAATTTTCCCCATATATAAATGCAATTGCTTTTAAATGTCCTAGTCTTTAATATCTGGCTCCCAAAAGCAGGAAAAGAGAAAAATGAAGGGGGAGTGAGAAACGGCACAGATCATTTAAATCCCCAGAAGTCACTTCAGCTGGAGGGGGAGGGGCTTGCAATAATGGGGAGAGGTCAACAACGATGGCCACCTGCCTCTTTGCCTGCACCTCTGAGATCAGAAGCAGCAATCAGTGATCAGAGCACAGATCCCAGATATTTGGAGAATAGGGTCCTTTTTGTCCACCTTGGCTTCCACAGCTGTGTGCAACTTGCTCCAGGAACATGTGCACAGCTGCCTGTCACAGCACTGAGGGGTGGGAGGTGGGTAGCTGCTGCTGTGCTAAGAGTAAAATTAGCAAATTAACTGACCACAATTAACTGCAACGTACTATTCAAGCCTTCCCCTGGAAGTTGCAAGCCTTCAAGAGACTCCAGAGTTCCAAAATAGTTACATCACACAGATTCTGCCAATGCGATCGTTGTCTAGGTTGGAGACAGATTCCTGGTAATTCCTGTTCCACTGTCTTCCCAGAATCCCCTCCCCATTGTTGAATCTTACCCCACAAATTTCCATGACACGTAATGAGAATCTTTGAGTGTAAAAAAGTGAAAATTGCTTTGAGAATGCAAAGTGATTACTCTATTTAGAGTGATAAGGGAGAACATTAGCAAATATTTATGTACTACTTACTATAATATTTAAGTTAAATATGTATTCACTCTGTGCCTACCCATCATGTACTTGGGTTTCTGATTACGTAAAAGAGCATTCATGTCATAGTCAGAGTTTAGTCTCAATGGTTCTCTTCCAAGGACTGTGGATTTGTAATCTTGAAATGATGCATATTTGTTAGAGAAAATTGCATTTGTTAAAGTGCTTGTGGTAAAGACTGTGACTGTTCACTTAAAATGATCACCACTGTGGTTTTTCTAGAAGGTTGAATTTGCTCACCAGCTTTGTCATAAATACCTGCTAAGTATGACCTCACTGATCTGATTACAAATAACTCAACCAGTGTATAAACTGTCTGTTTTAATAAGTTAGGGAAAGTATCTGAAAGCCTTTCTTTTCTGCAAAGGGAATTTTTGCAAGTAAAGTGAGTTAGTGGTTCTAATAGATTATTTTTAAAGCAGAAATCAAACTCTGATCCTTCTACATCAGTGTAGATAGCTTGTATGAGATTGCTCAGGAAGAGTGAAGAATGAGAGAAAAAGAGGACCTAGAACAGGAGCAGTTAAGGTGTATGAGTGTATCAGACTCCTCTGTGCCTGCCTCATAGCCTCCTAGCCCACATTTTTTTTTTTTTTAACTCTAGCCATTGCTGTGGCAACTGGTTAGGCATGTAGACCCCCTCCCCCCCTCCCCTCAGCAGCCTATTGAATCTCTAGCTTTCTATTGGCGGGGGGGGGGGGGGGGGGGGCTTCTCTGCCATCACCTCATGGCCTGCCTGTGGGGACCCACTGAGCCGTTCTGACATGTGTGAAAACCCGGAATTACTAGGGAGTTACCCACCTTTGGGCAACCCTTGAGCACTGAGGGAAACAGGACAATTCTGAGGTCTATTCTCCCCAGCAACTCAGAGTCCCCAGTGGGTTCAAGTCCCATTTGCTCACAGCAGTGACTGGCTTGATAATATAGCCTTGGATTCATTCTCCCTCCTTCCTGCTTTCACCCAGACCACACTCCCATTCCTTGGTGTCACTTCCTAAGTCAACTACCTACACACAGGTTGTGTCTTAGAGTTCAAACAGGGAAGTAGAAAGCACTGAGTATTTTAAACAGAGGGAATGTATTCAGACAAATGGTTACGTGTGTGATAAAAGAAGATGAGAAGCCCACCGGGGGCAAGGTCCCATAGTCAGAAGTCACTGACACCTCTAGGCAGGAAGGACAAAGGACAGAGGTGATGTCAACAAGTCCTAGAAGATGGAAGAATCACAGTGGGCCTGTCCAGCAGAAGCTGGAGTCATAGAGGAGATGCCTCTGCTGCTGGAGGTGCTGCCCTCCACCCTCTGGCTGGCAGAACCCAGCTAGACACCAGGTGACGTGGGAGCCTAGGAAACGCAGCCTGCAGGAATCATCTCGCTGCAGCAAGGGGGAGAGCAGGGGCAGGGCAAGGAAGGGATGAAGGACAGACTGGTCTGGACTTGCACAGAGGAGCATGCAGGGAAACAGAAAGCAAAAGAGACTGAGACTGAGTGGCCAAAGGAGTCTAAATTGTTCTGATTTTTTAAATGTGCTTTGTAAGATTAAAAGAATTTTCTCAATTAGTATACACCCATACATTTCCTTGCTCTGTCAGCTGAGAGGGCCTGGAAGCAACAACACCGCAGTGCCCATGAGCATACTGAGTACCCAGATCTTGGTCTATAACAATATTCTTCAATAAAAGGAACTAGGGCTCTTTGGAGAAATGGCTGATTCTAGGACTAGGGCAAGAGATACACAAGATGAGCCTGGAGCATCTTGTAGTGCCAGAAATTAAAGAAGTGCAAAAGCAAACAAACAAACAAAACAAATGATAGAGGTATGTGAAAGGGACAAAGGAGCCAAATAAAAGAGTCCCCAGTGGCTAAAGTTGGAACATTCGAGCAACAAAATAAATAGTACTGGATTATAACCCAAAGTATAAGGTAAATATCCAGGAGTCCGTACTGGTATAAATAAATGATCGAAAAAATAAATAAATGGGAGAGGATAGACAAACCTCCTCTGCAGAAGAATTCCAAGTAATTTATGTAGATACTCAGCCCTTCGGGAGGTGGAGCATAATTCCCCACTCCTTAAATGTGAGCAGCACATACTGACATTCTTCCAAGGAATTACAGTGTAGAAAGCAGAAAACATTAGTAACTTTAGAGCATAGAAACCTGACAAACACTACCATAGCCAGGTGATCAAGGTCAACATCAACCATGATAAATCATATTGATAGTGTGTGCCCTTGATATGATGTGATGAGAATGGCACTTTACCTCTGTCATCTTCCTCCCCAAAACCCATAACCCCAGTCAAATCAGAAGAAAAACATCAGACAAATCACAATTGAGGGATGTCCTAGAAGAGAGCTGACTAGCACTCATAAGTGTGGGCTGTGCATAGTGACTTTCTTCCAAAGAGTACAGTACGGAAAGGAGGGTGGGGAGAGTAAAGAGGTGGAGAAACCTGACAAACGCCACCTCAGCCAGATGACCAAGGTCAACATCAGTAGTCAAAAATCATGTTGATAGTATGTATATTTGATATAATGTCGTGAAAACAGCATTTTGCATCTGTGATCTTATTCCCCAAAACCCATAACCCCAGTCTAATTATGAGAAAAACATCAGACAAATCCCAATAGAGGCCGTTCTACAAAATACCTGACTCATACTTCTCAAAACTGTCAAGGTCATCAAAAACCAGGAAAATCTAAGAAACTGTCAGCCAAGAGGAGCCTAAGGAAACATGACAGCTAAGTGTAATGTGGTATTCTAGATGGAATTCTGGAACAGAGAAAGGACATTAGGTAAAAACTAAGGAAATTTGAGTAAAGTATGAACTTTAACGTTAATAATAATGTACTGATATTGGTTCATTAAACCTAGCATATGTACTGTACTAATGTGAGATGTTAATCATAGGGCAGACTAGATGGGAACTCTGCACTATCTTTGCAATTTTTCTGTAAATCTAAAACTGCCTAAAAATAAAGTTTATTTAAGAAAATGTTTATTAAGAAGAAAAACAGAAAAAAAAAGCAATAAGAGATGTCCTAGTGCAGTCTACGATTAATTGACAAATAAATTATAGAGATAATAATTCTTATGAAAGTTCAGTGAAGGGAGAGAGATCATGTCAGGCTAGCCTTGCCAAGGAATATTTTATGGAAACAGTGGGACTTGAAATGTCTCTTAAAGACTGATAAGATGTTTATAAATATAAATTGGACCAACTTTATCTTATGAGTAATCATATCTTAGTTAACTGATTGATGAATTGTTCTTTAAGTCTAAAGTAAGTGAAGTGAACCTAAACGTTATTAATACTAGTTAGTAATATATAAGTACTGATTTTTCTGTATTAATCTTAAGGTCAGCCTTTGAATGCAAAGGGAACTTCCTTGTTTGTGGTTTTTTTTTTTTTGTGTGAGGAGATCAGCCCTGTGCTAACATCCGCCAATCCTCCTCTTTTTTTGCCGAGGAAGACGGCCCTGGGCTAACATCCGTGCCCATCCTCCTCCACTTTATATGGGATGCCGCCACAGCATGGCCTGCCAAAGCAGTGCGTCGGTGCGCGCCCGGGATCCAAACCAGCGAACCCCGGGGCCACCGCAGCGGAACGCACGCACCCAACCGCTTGCGCCACCGGGCCGGCCCCTCCTTGTTTGTGTTTTTAAAAATTTTTTGAATTAAAAAATTTTAAAACAAACAAGAACACGTGAAAAACCCTTGGCCAGGGGCCGGCCGTTGGCGCAAGTAGTTAAGTGTGCGCGCTCTCCTGCAGCAGACCGGGGTTCGCCAGTTCAGATCCCGGGCACAAACCGATGCACTGCTTGTTAAGCCATGCTGTGGCGGCATCCCATATAAAGTAGAGGAAGATGGGCACGGATGTTAGCCCAGGGCCAGTCTTCCTCAGCAAAAAAAAAGAAAAAAGAAGAGGATTGGCATTGGATGTCAGCTCAGGGCTGGTCCTCCTCACAAAAAAAAAGAAGAAGAAAAGAAAAACCCTTGGCCAGCCTCTATCTAGACTAGTCCATAAGCAGAAGAAACAGGGCAGTATCTACTTCTTCAAACAGCAATTAGTAATGAACGTAATTCAGGATAATTAAGAGACAAAATATGAAGCCCCTTGAGGGTTTGCATATCTTTCCACCTGCAGTGCCAGCAAAATACTCAACTCTCCTGGTTCAACCCTAATCTTTTTGACCCTTTTTTCTCAGTCTCCTTTACTGCATGCTCCTTCATCTGGTCATTAGAAATCAAAACAGATATGGAAGGAATATAGAAAACAGTAAGAAAATGTGTGCAACACTCTAACAATAATTTGAGCATATAGAGGAAATTGATGGCTTCCTAGTAAAATATAACTTAACCAAAATTGATCCGAGACAAGAAAGAAAATCTAAACAGATCAATACCCATAGAAGAGTAATTTAACATTTGAAAAAGCAGAGGGCCCAGGTGGCTTTGCATCTGTGTTCTGTTTACCCTTTAATGCAGTGTTATTCCAAGTAGCCAGTTACAGAACTGTTTGTTACTGGCCTGCAAAGAGATAAGGAGCTTACACTAGCATGTAAATTATCATATTGTTTCCTTCATCAAGAAAGTCTTGCTTAAAAAGAAAAAAAGTCAACTGATTTTATTAACAGTGTCCTGAACTGATCCCTTTGAATTTAGCAAGTCAACCTGAGGGCCCAGGAAATATCAGAGAAGAGAACCTCTGGAGAAAAACGATCTTGTCCTATATTGGGATATATATTTTCAAATGAATATAAACATATTCATTTGCATATTAAATATGTTATATCCTGAGCTGATGAGATGGATGCATATAGTAGTTTGTTTTGTATTGATGTTATAGGTGGGGGGGGTATTTTTTTAAGAATACCTTTAATCTAGCCACCCAGAATCAAGCACTATTAGTGTTTTAGGATATATACTTTCAGAAAATTTTCCTGTGTAAGTGTACAAATGCAGATATGAGGCAGAGTTAGTCTCCCCCAAATTAAATACTATACAAACTATTTTGTAATCTGCTTTTTCATTTAAAAAAAATGTTATTTACTTTCCATATCAAATATAGATCTACATTATTTATAGCAATTGATTAGAAACCATATAATCAAACAATTGTTTGATTACAAGAGGCTCAAGGAGACAGCTCTGGAGAAGGAATATGCTCTCCTTGTGTTTTATATGGAACTTCTTGGGCTGAGGGTCGGAGTCCCCTCTCCCCTCTCCAGCCCACACTCTTCCTTAGTTTTGGAGCCTGTAGGCACTTATGCCCAAGGAAAGGGGAGCAAGCTACCCAGGTGGGGAATTAGACATGCTCCACTAAAGGGGAGGTTTGTCTCAATCTTTGCCTGTATCGAGGTGATAATTGTTTTCAGTTTTCATGAATGTCCTTTAAGCTGTGAACTTTTGTTCCCTGTGGAGTGGCTGAGGCAGTGAAGGGTTGGGGAGAAGTGAGATCAAATGAAGAAGTAAGGGAGAGGGCTGCCAGCTCCGCAGTGAAGGGGGATGGGAAAGTGGGGAGGAGCAGATATTAAGTGTGGGCAGATTCCAGATAGAGTAGCTAGGAGCCCAGGTACTGCCACTCCCCCTTTGTAAGGCAGTCCATTCTACCTTCCTCTTACTCTCTGAAGCTGCCCTACGTCCCCTTAGCTCCCAGGGGAGTGGACCTCCCATGGAGTGGTGTCTCCCAGGAGTGAAAGGTATTTCTCTAACTCCTCCCTAAGGGAAAGCTCTGGTTTTCTAATGTCTGAGATGGCCCAAGTGTTACCCTGAAGAATGGAGAGACCAGGCTGCATGCTCCCCACTCTGGCCCAAGTCAGAGTGGGGCCATGTTGTTGCCCCCCCCCCAGTAAAATGCACCCAGAAAAACCTTGTCGTATTGTCTGTGTTTTTCTTTAAGATAAATCAGCTTCGGCAGTATGGTATGTATGTGTGTGTTGGTTTTGATTTATCCCCTAGGGATGTTAGTTACTATCTTTGATCCAATGGTCATCTTACTTGACCCATCAGCAGCATTTAAAGCAGTTGCTCACTCCCTCCTCCTCAGAACACTTCTAAGACAACATGCTCTCCAGGGTTTCCAGCTGCCTTCCAGCCCACTCTCTCTCAGCCTCCTTTGCTGGCTCCTCATCTCCCTGACCTTTAAGTGTCTAATGACCCAAGGATCCATCCTCGAATCTCATCTCCTTTCCCTCTCTTCTCATCCTTTTGTCTCAGCTTTAAATATTGTCTCTATACTGATGACTCCCAAATTTATCTGTCCAGGCAGGACCTCTCCTCTGAACTTGAGACCCTTCTAGCTAATTGCCCACTTGACCACTCCAATATCTCACTGGCCTCTCAAAACCAACGTGATTTATCCCTCAAAACCTGCTTCTCTCACTTTCTTCCCCATTTCAGTAAATGGCAACTCCACTCTAAAAGTTTTGGCTTTGACAAAAACAAATAAACGAACAGAAACAAAAATAACATAACCCTGGGGGATCATCCTTGACTCCTGTCTTTCACACTTCCCATTTCGCTCAACCTAACAGACAGAGTTGTTACAATGACCTCTGAGGCTAACAAACGTGGGTGCGACTGAATTTAGTCCTGTTTCCAGACTTGGTAGTGAAATAATGGCAGATTCAGGGCTTATACCCCCAACAAGCCTCTAATTTTTGGAGGCTATGAATATTTGCCAAGAGTCTAATTGAAGGACCAGGTGAGCTCAGCTCAGTCACAGTAGCCTTATTCCCTCTTAATTTATTTCTTCAACAGCTGTTTATTGAGCAGCTACTCTGTGCTAGACTCAGTTCTAGGTGCCTGGGATACAGCTCTGAACAAAATAGACAAAAGCTTTTGCCCTCTGGATCTTACATTTTAGTGGGTAAACAGATGGCAAACAAAATATCAACAAGCAAGTTACAGAGTATTGGAGGGTAAGTGCTGCTGAGAAAACTAAGGCCAGGAAGGATAGAGAATATTGGGGAGGGAAGGGGGTTCTGTGTTCAGTGTTGGATAGGGTGTTTAGGGATGGTCTCACCGAGCAAGTGACGTTTGAATAAAGACCTGAAGGACATGAGGAGTGAGCCAGCGGTGTTTGGGGAAGGGCATTCTAGACACGGGGAACAGCAAGGGCAATGACAGGGCCCTCAGCAGGAGTTGCCTGCTCTGTTCCTTTTAGAGGTACAGTTAGCAAGGAGGAGGGTGTGCCTGGAGTGGAGGGAATGAGGGCAGTAGGAGGAGATGAGATCAGAAGGGAGCCAGTCTGGCTCTGGCCACCGAAAAGGCCTAGAAACCACGGCAACCCCAGGAGCAATAAATGACCCTGGCACCCAGATAGTGGTCTCTCACTTCAATTGTGGTCACTAAAGGGAACCAGGGCTTCCTTGTAGAATGACTGATTCCAGAGCTGGGGCAAGAAATGGACATTTTGTCATACTAGAAAGCAAGGAAGCTTTCAAAGACGACTGGGTTGTGTCCAAAAGACTTAGCTTAGGAGCCAAGGTAAAGAGACTCTCAATGTTCAAAGCTGGCATAATTTGAGCATCTACAATGGATTGAAATACATCAAATATGTTTAAATCCATAAGTTTATAATTATACCAGGGGAAAAATCCTCATAGGTCACCTTTGTAGGTTGCTAGGGAACCAACTCATTACTCTGAAAACTGGTTTAAAAAGGGAAAGAATCAAGCATGCGTCTTGTCTTTTCTACATGAACTGTATCTCAGGATAGCTAAATTGTTGTTGAGGAAAAGTTCATCTTTTAGAAGCATACCAGCTGATAGATGAAGGAGGAATGGTAGAATTACAACACCATAATTTTGCAATTCCTAATGAAATGCTAGATCTAAGTGATAATCATTGGTGGCTATTAAAAACTATCAGGGGAGGGGCCTACCCGGTGGTGAAAGCAGTTAAGTGCTCGCGCTCCGCTGCGGCGGCCCGGGGGTTCGCTGGTTCAGATCCCGGGCGCGTACCGACGCACTGCTTGGCAAGCCATGCTGTGGCAGCGTCCCATATAAAGTGGAGGAAGATGGGCACGGATGTTAGCCCAGGACCAGTCTTCCTCAGCAAAAAAAAAGGAGGATTGGCAGATGTTAGCACAGGGCTGATGTCCTCACACACACACACACACAAAAAAACAAAAAAAACTATCAGGGGAAAGACTTATGGGGAACTTTTTAATGAATGGATCAAGCCGGCAATGCCTGAATCCACTAATCAAACTTAACTTCCCCAAAGAGGAGATACCAGACATCGTGTGTTCCTGATGTGATGCATGAGGAAGTTCACGGCACCAGCTATGAAGCATCCTTGTCAAAAAATGGAACCTGAATTGATCAAGATTAACCGGCACTTTTCAGGAAATACAGGGCTTGGGGAAACACGTTGAATGATACCACAGGGATGCAATCAGCAAAATGCAGATTGTGGGAAACTCTGCAGGACAAGTGACCCAGTTTCTCCAACAAATAAATTACAAGGGAAAAAGAAAAGAAGGCAGAGGGGTCTGTAAATTAAAAGAGAGTTAATAGGAGATACTTTAACCAACTGCAATATGAGGACCATGTTTGGATACTAATTTAAACAAACTGTAAAAAAAAATCTGAGAAAATTTGAACCTGATTAAATATTTGATAATACATACCAAGGGATTTTTTTAGGTATGATAATGACATTATGGTTATGTTTTCTTAAAAAAAGAGTCTTTATCTTTTAGAGATACAATACTAACATATGTGTGAATGAAATGATATGAAGTCCGGGATTTATCTCAAAATTATCCAGTGAGGTGGAGGGAGAGAGAACAGGTGAAATGGAATTTCCATGTATCGATAATTGCGGAAGCTTGGTGATGGTTCGTCATACTATTTTCTCTGTTTTGTATATATTTGAAATGTTCCATAATATAAAGTTTAAAAAAGGAGGGGGGATAACATACATAGGAGTCACAAAGAAAGATTTTCTATGACAAACGGGAATAATAAATCCTTGTTTTGTAACTGCAAGGCCAACAGACAGGTCACCCTTGAACACCATTTCTCCTCTAGTAATCAGTAATTACGGCAGACCCTACAAGAACTATTTCAGGGAAGGTATGCTTCTTCTAATGGACAAAAGGCTCAAAAGTCAGGGTTTGTCCTGGAATCGGATTAGTTGAGGTGTAAGCAGACTTTTCAGGTACCGTAGCAATGACCAGGGCCAGCGCTTTGTTGGAGGATAAAACCACAAAAGAGGCCTCTCTCAATTCATCCTGCCTCTTTTGTACTGCTTTGCCACTCCCAGGAGCAGAGCTCTGTTGTACGGCTGGGTAGGCTGTGCACTGCACAACTCTGGGGAACTACAGAGCTTGTGTGAATGACGCCCCCTGGACTTATGCAGCATGGCAGGGCCCAGAAGGAGCCTGGTCTCCTCATGCCCTCTCTGAGTTTGGACTCCTTAGTTCCAACTAGGACTATTTCCTCAGCACTCTGCTTTCAGTCTCTGCTAAGATCAAAGGGTAATAATGGTATAAATCATTTTAGCTGTTTTTAATTGTTATTTTTCTAGTATTTCTACTATCTTTCTCCTAATGATAAAATTCCAATATGTATTAGTCAGGATAGGATGACAAACAACTCCCGGATCTCAGTAATTTAACAAAATAAAGGTAAAATAAACCTTTATTTCTTGCTTCCATGACAGTCCAATATGGAGGTGAAGGAGAAAGGGGATCTGGCCTCCTGCTCTTTCAGACTCCATCCTTCTAGGGCCTCTGTCATCACCTTCGAGAAGCCCCTCACTGGGTCTGCTGCAAGGGAAGAAAGAGCAGGAAAAGCATCTCCATCTGAATGGCCTCTGACAGAGGTGACACACATCACTTTCACTCACATTCCATCAGCAAGAACAGGTTGAGGAGCAGAGGGCAGAGGAAGGCAGTGCTGATGTTTAGGAAGAACTGGCTAGTCTCAGCCATGCCATGTGAGGTAGCAAGGCTTATGCCAGTTAAATTAACAAGGCTTCACTGCAGAACACTAGCACTAACAGGAGAAGTTCCTGGGCCCTCAGAGAGGTGAGGGCCAGGGAGATTTCTGATGGGACACCTTTCTGGGGCTTTTAGAGCTTGGTACAGGTACACTCCTTACTCCACCTGCCAGGTGGTAATTTTGACAGGAAAATTTGGACGAGGAAGTATTCAGTTATATGCCTCTTACTAGCTAGAGGCCCAGGGGTTTTTAATTTGAGGGAGGGGGTCCGTGATGTGCTTCGAGGGTTTGCTGTTTCCCTGGAAACCATATATAAAATTTGTGTTTGTGTGCAATTGTCTGGGAAGAAAGTCCATAGTTTGGCACATAGAAGGCATTCAATAAATATTCCTTCTAAAAACTCACAAAGGGGTCTGTATTACTCAGTGTTCTCCAGAGAAACAGAACCAATAGGATGCGAGTTCTATTTAATAAAAAAGAGATTTATTTTAAGGAATTGGCTCACATAAGTTCAAAATCTGCAGGAGGACTAGGTGGGGAATGGCAGGCTGGAGACCCAGGAAGAGCCGATACTGCAGTTCAAATCCAAAGGCTGTTGGGCTGGAGAATTCCCTCTCGTTTGGGGGAGGACAGTCTTTTGTTCTATTCAGGCTTCAACTGATTGGATAAGGCCCACCCACCTTATGGAGGGCAATCTGTTTTACTCAAAGTCCACCTATTTAAGTGATAACCTCACCCAAAAACACCCTCACAGAAACATCCAGAATAATGTTTGACCACATATCTGGGCATTGTGGCCCAGTCAAGTTAACACATAAAATTAACCATCACAGAGTCCTTGACCCAAACAAAGGGTAGAGGTTAGGAACTACTGTTGTAAGAAATTTCCGCCATTCTCCTCCCTTCTCTCTAGCTAGGCTTCAGTGCTCACCCCAGGTTCTGTGCCTGGCCCTAGAATAGCTTACTTAATCTGGTGGCATGTAGAAAATCTGCCTAATAACTCGCTTCTAGCAACTTTCATCTATTCCACACTGAAAGAACTGGGGCAGGGATTCCCAATTCAGCTTTAGTAAATGTTAAATAATGTTAAAGAAAGCATTACTTTTCTCCTGCAAAAAAAATTGTTTTGACAACATCTCCAGAAATGTTGCTTAATCAAAACATTTTCACTTTCCCACCCTATATATGTCCATGATGGTATAATTGGCTAAGGTACATATCTTTAATGTTTATATCTTACATCCCTGCTTCTAGCCATTTGTCTTGAATAAACCCTCCAGCAAAATGAAGTGCCTTGAAATCACAGATTATACTTCATTCCTCTGCAATTCTTCTCAGTGTTGAAAATGCTACTGGCATAGGCATGAGCACTGATTAACTGGTGGTGTTGTCACATTCTGTTTCATTTGACTCCACTAATATTAAACCACCAGCTAGCCGTGGTATTAAAAATAGCCCAGATTTATCTTTCAGCATTGCCACCTAACTTTGACATCTCTACCTTGCATTCACAGAAAGAGCTTAACATAAAGAAAACTGAGGCAGTGCTGGGGCAAGAATTTTCCTTGTGGGGATTTCTCAGCATAGGCCAAGTCTGGTGATTTAACGCAGGTATTCTCTCCCATTCTCCTTAATCTAACTTAATATTCATCTGAAAAAGTCCAGTGAGTTCTGTCTGCAAGAATAGGGCTCTTTCTGCCCTATATTCTGCAGTGCCCCGACTTGTGCTGTAATACAGTACAGCTGAGGCTTCCCTTTGCCCTGGGGAAGAAAGGATGTTTTGTTTTGTAAAGTGCTGAGGGACCTGGATGGGTCAACCCTGCTCTATTAATATAAAATGAGATTATTCACCAGCTGTTGTTGCATTGCTTTCAGCAGAGCCATTGAAACGTCTGCAAAATAGCAAAGGGTTCCAGATGGGAGGGGCCGTTGTTCAAAATCCAGACCACCCAGCGGGCACGTCAGGTAACGGGCTTTGCACCTGACAGGCGTAGAAATTCAATAACACATCAAGGTTTTTGCACGATTGGTCTGTGCCTTTGGGAAACCACGGAACCCTCCTTTTCCTTTCCACTGACTTCTTTCTCCCCACACTCTTGTATGACTATAGATCTCCCTAAAAATCTATTCAAGAGGAGTTATTAGATTAAGTTAAAGTAAAAACAAATCCAGTTAAAAAGATAGCAAATGTTGTTTTGATATAAACTTTGTCTTTTAGAGCCCACGACATGACCTACTTATGTGTTGGATTTTCACAGACTCACAGAATATTATCCAAGATGGGAGGGAGAATGCCAGGAAAGGGATCTACCTGGAGCAGCACGCTCCTCAAACTTCAAGTGCACACAAACCACCTGGGCACCTTGTAAAAATGCAGCTTCTGACCCAGTAGGTCTAGGGAGGGGCCCAAGAATCTGCATTTCTGAAAAGCAATCTGGGGATGGACAATTCCCTGAGTGGCAAGGATCTAGACTCAATGTTGTTCAACCATTTCCATTTTGCAGCGCATCTGTAAATTTGCCCAAGTTACAGAAAATATACTCCGAACAGATGATCAGGGTGGCAAAATTGTTCTCTTTGAAACTGAATTCCTTAATAAATACTTTGTTACAGAAATGTAAGTGAAAGTAGAGCATTGTACAGTATCCATTTTAAAAAATGGTTCTCCTCTCCTTTCTACTGATGCATCATTCAACTTTGATGGCCACTTTTTTGGGCTTTCCACTGAAGTCTAAGTATGGGACACCTATCCTCTATGTGGATCCAGTGTACTAGCCTATAATCACCTCTCCACGAAATGATGTGTCTTCTGTGAGTGAATTTCCTAGAAGGCATCTTGGCCTTGTGGCAGGGAGGGTCTGAATCCGACTCTGCCAATTAGGAACTGAGAAACCTTGGACAAGTTGCTTAACCTCTCTGATCCTTAGTTTCTGCACCTGAAGGGGTGGGGGAGGAGGTATTAAATGTTAAAAAAAAATTTTTCAAGTGGGAACATAGGACTGTCTGCCTCACAGGATTATGGTAGGCTTTAAACACGATAACGTATGCAAATTATTTACTACTTTACAGGAAGTAACAGACATAAGCCATGTGAAGTGCTCCATAAATCAAGCTTCAAAACAAACAAAACCCTGAGATTTACATTTAGAATTGCTAAAATGTTTTCCTGTAAATCATTTTGGAAGGAAATCTTTCCGAAACATTCCTCACCTCCTCCCTGTGGAACAGTGTCCGCCGAATCCAATTTAGCTTTCCTCATGACTCAGGGTCCATGTTTTGAACATGAGTGACTGTACTGTCCCGAACACAGGGATGACCTCAGTCAGGTGGATGATGATCTTGGGGTTTTCTACATCCATCCTCCCCCTCCTCCTCCACCAGCACGCCCACTGTTCATACTTCCATAATAGCAGTTACCACACGGAGGCAAAAATATCTTTTTACCCAGCTTCTTGGCCTCAGACCCCCTTTCTCGGGGCAGGAGCCAGGTCCTCAGTAAATGTTGGCTGTTAAATGAAGATCTCTCCAGGTCTCACTTAAAGGGTTGGGTGTCAGGAACTCAGAAGCTCGGCTTGTATTCATTCATTCAGACACTTTAAAATGCCTCCACGTCCTCAGCCAAGTGCTAAAAGCACCTCTCTATTGTATCTGTTAAAGATAGCCAAGGACAGAAATTACATTCCTCCTTAGAACCTTGTCATGGTTTTCAGTCACTACAGGGCCAAGAAGTTATTTACCCTTCTGGTAAATTTTAAGCCCATTCTGTCTTCTTTGGTTCTTGGTTTCGGTTCTTTGTTCTGCTTTCATTGGCAGCAAGGACGTTGGAGCCAGACAGCCCTGGGTTCAAACACTGATCTACAATCTGATAGTTGTTTGACTCTGAGCAAGTCACTTCAATTCCCTGCTGCTCCATTTCCAAATCTGTAAAATGGGGTAATAACACTCAGTCTGCAGAAATGCTGTGTGTACGCAGATGGCAGTAAATTTATTTCTGGAAGTCCTCTTAGGGAGGAGTTTTGATAGCCTCTGCTTTGATAATCCCACCAGGGTTGGGGTGGGGGTGGGGCCCTCTAGAGATCCTCCCTGAGTAATATCAGAGGCTGTGAACTTGATTTCCAAAGAGCAGGGCCTATCACCAGTCAGACGTTTTACTTCGCAGAGCACAGAAGTGAGCAGGATACCAGGGTGCTCTGTGTAGCCGAGACTGGTGGTTCATTTCTGAGCAACTATTCTCTCCCCACCATTCACTCTTGCTGCCAGAACTCACTTTCCAACTCTAGAGGCTAAAAATGCCAATATTAGCTTTTGTTACTAGGGTGCATGCATGTAACTTAACCCCAGTGGGTAAATTTAAAGGTAAATATTCTGAGATGCTTCTGGGAAATGTTTTCCTCTCTGATTTGGGGGGAAAGTGAGAAGAAATGCTCCTCTTCCTACCTTTAGTTGTAGTTATCTGCAGATATAATTCCTAGAGCTATGATTCCTATGGCAGCCATATTGTGACCATGAGGGACAACTCTGAGGATGAAAGCCTACAGGCTGTGAAGGGCAAAGGGGGAAAGGCAGAAAGCATCTGGGTTGGCTGCTTGATAAAACTGTTGTGCCTCTGAATTAACTAAGCCTGGAAATGATACCTCCAGAGATAACAAACTTTATTGTTTAAGCTATATTTAGTTACATATTCTGTTACTTACTACTTTATTATACATTTAGCATAAATTGAGGCGGCTAAGCCTTGGAGGTGGGAGGAGAAGGAGGAGACTTGATGGTAGCATAGCAGAAGAGGACATCAGAGAAAAGCCACCTTGTTGAGGATTTTGACTTCTATTGCACGTGCCAGTGTAGACCTCTGCTCCACTCCTTTGGGGAGGCTTCAGTAAATTACACATTGCTTACAAATACTTTTGGTGCTAATGGATTGTTCTGGGAGACTTGAAGAAGGGTTGAGATCTACGTCTATAATGGTACTTGATGAACACAGAAACACACCTGGGAATAGCTGTACTTCTAGGTTCTGTACGTCTAGGTTATGTAAGGATTAGAGATCATATGTGTCAAGCATCTAGAATGATGCCTAGAATAGATGACATATGCAATAAATAATAGTTGCTATTATTATTTTATGTTACCAGTATTATTATCTCAGCTCCTGATTGGTAGCCAGAAAGGAGGTGGAAATTAAATGCTTATGAGTGGGGCTGTACTCAGGGGCAGACCCAGTAGCAGGCTTGGAGAAGAAGCTCTGTGATGAAGGCTGTATGAAGACAGCACAGAGCTAAGCATCACTTGGCAGCAGCCCGGAAGGTGGGTACTTGGTGCTAAGGAAGTCCCTATCTTTGTGGCAAAAGCCTGGATCCAAGGTTTGGAGGGAGAGGGAAATGGGGAGGTGGTGTTCAATTCGTATAGAGTTTCAGGTATGCGAGATGAAGAAGTTCGGGAGATCTGTTGCAGAACAATGTGTGTATAACACTACTATACTAAACACTTAAAAATGGTTAAGATGGTAAATTTCATGTTATGTATTTCTTACTACAATTAAAAAAAAAAGCCGGATCCCAGTTACTAGAACCAAGGCCTACAATCAGAACAGGCTCAACAGAAGCCTGACTTAATTGTTTGGAGTGGGGCTTCCTGAATTTTCCCTGATTAGAAAAGGACTGGTCCCAGATCTCGGGTTGAGACCAACCCTCAACTTTCCACGTAGAAGTCAAGTTGCCTTAAGAGTGCTATACATACTTTATGTGTATATATGTGTGTGTGTGTATGTACATCTATACATATAAAATCTCCTGTGTGTGTGTGTGTGTGTGTGTGTCTCCTCATCTTACTTAACCTCTCCTAAAGTGCCTTGGGTGTCAACCTAATTTACTCTGACAGCTATGGGGAACCCTCAGAGCTAGGGACTTGCTTTGGTCAATGGGGTGTGAAAGAATGTAGCATATACACCATATTTGAACTGAGGCTTTAAGGGCTATTATGTATGTTTCCACCTACTTTCTTGCTCTTTTTCGTTCTGCCACAGGAATGGCATGTCTCAAATAGGAGCAACTCCTGCAGCCTTGGTCCCAGAATGTGAAAACACATGGAGCAGAAGCAGAACCCTCACCAATGTGGTGGCAGACATGTAATGGCAGAGTGAGGAACATTGTGTTGTTACAAGCCATTGGGACTCAGGGAGTCATTTGTTACTGTGGTAAAGCTGACTAATACATTTGCACAATCACGCACCGCCAACTCACAGAATCAGGAGAAATAATAAATCATCATTGTTTTAAGCAACTACATTCTAGGGTCTTTGTAAGGCAAGAATAGATAACTGGAGCATCCTGTAGAGAAAGGATGTTGGGTTGAATCAAGGAGGGGTAGAAAGAGAGGAGAGAATGAATTTGAGAAATATTAAAGGGATGTACCCCTTTCAATCACTAACGATAGAACTTTCAAGCAAAAAGTGGAATTTATTGGCTTAAGACATTGAAAAGGATTCAGGACTCAAATGATGTCACAGGGTTTAGTTTCTCTCCATCTCTTGGCTCTATATTTCCTTGGTTGGGTTGGTACCCTGAACTCCGTATAGTGGATTCCAGCAACCTTGGGTACAGCAGCTCCAGGCTCATATCTTCCTGGGGTTCAAGTTCAGTAGAAAGAGAGGTTTTTTCTGGGCATGCCTACAAAAGTCCTGAGATTCACTCTGAATAGATTGGTGAGGTCATAGGCCCACTCCTGAGACAATCCCTATGGCTGAGTGGAGATGGCTGTGGCTGGAGGAGAGAGTGTATCAGTTATGGGTCTTTCTCTTGAAACACACACAGGTTTTTTAAAAGAAGAACTCATTCATATAACTAAGAAAAGAGATAGATAGAAAAATTCAAGGACTGTTTCAACTTCAGGTGTGGTTTGATTTAGAGCGAAAAGAATGTCACCAGGAATTACCTCTTGACTTTTACTGACTTTTTACTGTCAGCTGAGACATTCTTCCTACTGGGGATTTTGAAAACCAAGGAGAAGTGGGTTTGATGATGATAAGAGGCTCCAATCAGATGTCTGGGTTCTTCCTTTTAATTGGTTTCTGCAAACAACCATAGCTATAATATATTAGTCTTGGTGTATGGTCACAGGTTTGTGTGTAGTAGGGAATTGGTGTTTGCATAAGTTCACCATTGTTCCAACTGCCCAAAGAGGCAAGAGTGTGAAATGAATCCAGATTGCCTGAGCTTAGATCCTGGCTCTCAAACTGATTAGCTGTGTGACCTTCGGCAAGTCATTTAACTGCTCTGTCCCTCAGTTTACTCATCTGTAAAATGGGAAATGTTATTATTTACTTGCGTTGTAGGGTTGTTGTTGATAATACATGTGAATCACTGAGAACAGAGCTTAGAACATGTTAAGTGCTCAATTAATGTTAGTCATTATTATTCTCATTTCTACAGTAAACAAATTATTACTAATGAAGACTTTTTTTTCAGAATTATGACCATTTTAAATGGCAGGGGTTGGCTTTGTTCAGATTTTCCACTTGGCAGTGAGTGACTAGAACTGTATCTCATATTGTGGGTCAGAGAACATTCTTACAGCATTTTGATGTGTATTTTCACCTGCCCCAGATATGTTCCCATCAGTTACTGGGCTGTAGTCTTCCAAGAGAGATAAGTTCCTTTATTTGTACTTTGGTATGAGAGAAAATCTAAGTAAAGCTCAACTAGAGATCTAAGGAGGGAACAAACTAAAGGTTTCTTTAATTAGTATATTTTGCAATCCAGCTTTGAATAGTAAGGACAGAGTATTGTCCTCTATCTTTTTCATCATCTCATTGCATAATCTTGCTGCTGCTACTTCTCTTTTTTGAGAGGCTTAGAAAAACTGGAATTTCCAAGTATGTGTAACATCAGCAATTCATATCGTGATGAGTTGTAGGTTAGTCATAGCTGCTCCTGGTTATTTTTGTTTGGGTTGTTTTGTGTAGTGGTGGTTGATAGAACAATTGTTCTGTGAGTTTGGAATTATCTTGGCTCTGGCTGCTCACATTCCTAACTGTAATGTGTCCCTCTGCAAGAGTGGCAGGGATTAAGCTCTGCGGGCACATTGTCCACAGCGCTCTCTCTCAGTTTTGGATGCTGTTACACAAGGCTCCATATTGATCTGAAAGGGGGGAGAGTGGGTGGGGCTAGAGAAATGCTTACATATGTTGAAGCACTTTTGAGAAAGTGCTGGGTTGTGAAACTTGAGTGGGTCATATCTCCAAGCTAAAGGGTTGTGGGGAGTAGGGGTGTGAATTTTGCCTCATAGCTCTGTAAGGCAAACTTAGATAGCCAATAGACTTCTTGTACAAATTCAAACATTTGCTGAACATTTTCCTGAATTAAATTTGAGGGATGGTTTGGGAATCAGAAATCTCCTGGGTCAATTTATGAATTTAAACAGCTACCTGAGTCTAAGGTATCTCCAGGGCAATTCAAGTTGTTTTTATCCTACAGAAGTTTGATGTCATAACTGAAGAAACAAAAATATGTAAATATCCTATGCAGTTTTTAATTCTTAATTTAATTTAATTTGATCTTTTTGGATGGCCAGTAAGACTTATTGAGTACTCATGGTATGAAGAAAATATTGGTGTCTAGATTAAGTCTCAAAAGCTTGAATTTTTTTTCTCTAAGCATTAATAATAATAGTTTTATTAAGCAATTAAAATGTGCTGGACTATTTTATAGGTGTAGGTATTTGTAGCTCTACTTTATAGTTTAAATAACTGACACTTTGAAAGTTTAAGAAACTTCCTGTGGTCACAAGTCGAGCAAAAGATGGGAATTGAACACAGGTCTGTCTGTTGCTAACCTTGTGTTCTTTCTAGGGCAGTGCTGTCGCATAGAACTTTCTGTGATAATGTTCTCTATCTCTGCGGTCCAATATGGTAGCCACAATATGGTGGCTATTGAGCACTTGAAATGAAACTAGTGTGACTGAGGAAATCAATTTTTAATTTTATTTAATTTTAATTAAAGTTAAAATTTAAAAGCCACATGTGGCGAGTGGCTGCATGGCTGTAGAACATCACATTGTCCGGTCTATACACGTTCAGATGTGAGGTATACTGGATATCAGAGAGAGCAAATGTGAAGTAGTTGGAGAAAAAAAATAACACTTTATCCAAATCAGAGTCATTTAAATTGCAGAATTTTAAAATGAGGTAGACCTTAAAGTTAAAAGACTCACAAATTTAGGTAGGAAAAACTTCTTCTGGAAAACTTCTATTGTACATTTTACTTAGGGATTATTAACTTATTGGCAATGTTGATTATGAGAGACATAGCAATTGGAAAAAAGGAAAAAAAAAAATTGTGCCCAGAACTGTATTGTTACTGTAAGATTCAGTTCTCTAGGCATTTTCCAATCTGGGAATCACAAATTCCCCAAGTAGCAGGGACAGAAGAGTTTGTTTACAATCAAACTAACTAACCAAGCTTTTTTGATTTCTACATTCAGGTGTCTCCTGCCTCCAGTCATCTTGTTTTCCACGAATGGCTTTACAGCTGAATATTTACAAACCAGAGTCTTTAGTACTCAATATTAAACAGATTATGTCTCCTACAGTGATATGCAAACGATACATAGATGCTTACAAATAGAACTCTAGATGATAATCCCTTCTTTGTCTGACCTCTGGATTTAGTGGTTTGTCTGGCTAGGTCATCTCGCATCCCTGCTGACTTGACTGTAAAATCTCTTTTCAATAGAGCTTTTTACACTTGTTTAATTCTTCCTTTCTTGGTAACCAGTCTACCTAAACTATTTTTTTTTTTTGCAATTGAATGTAACTTCACTGTCCTGTGGAAATCCTTTTGTTTATACTCGACCAACGGGATGTCTCCGTGTGTTGTAGGCCAGAACGGGGCACATGGCTCTCAGAGGCAAGGGTCCTGCAGGTGACGAGTAAACTGGCCAGGCCCTGCAGACGCCCCAGCTCCAGGTTATAGAACTACCACTGGCCCCATCTCTCTATGCGCCTACCCTCAGAAAAACAAATTATAAACATGGGCCCTGGAATCAAATTGCCTGGACCCTGTCTCCTCCTGACCATGCAAGAGTTACTTAATGTTTTTTAGCCTCACTTTCTTCATCTACAAAATGGGGATAAAAATAGTTTCTACCTGATAATATTGTTGTGAAAATTAAATGAAGTAATCCAAGTAAGGGCTCAGCATAGCTCCTAGAGCCTGTGCACAATTCAACAGTTATTGAGTATTATTATTATTAATAATATTATTATTTTTTAAACCATAATCCTCATCCTCACCTTTATATGACTTTTTTATGCCATGAAAAAATATGCTCTTCAGTTTTATTATACCAAACATTTTATGGATTCCCCTCTAATTGGTCAGTTGAATGTTTTTTGTCTACTTCAGTTTATGTATTTTTTCATCCATCCAACATTTACTGAGGCCCCACTATGCTCCAGGTACCATCTCAGAGACAGGGACACAATGGTGAGTGAGACACAAATGCTTTCCTCCAGGTGCTCATGTTTCCTGGAGAAGATGACACAGAAACATATACCAAATCTGGTATTCATTTAAAGAAGTCACTTCCCAGCAAGTCTAGTTTTATCAAAATAACTTCCAGCAGGGATCGGCTGCAATTGGATGTCAAGTGGCTGCTCTTTGTTTTCTGGTGCGGGGAGAGGCTGATGGATATTAATAATAGGTTAGATACACCAGATATTCCATCCACTGGAGTCCATGTGGTTTAATAAGGTCATTCAGACCTTAATGTGAACGCAGTATTTCTTATCTGAGATAAATAACTTTGAGAGAGTGAAAATTTTGGTTTGGGGGTGATTTGGTGGCCTAATGCATTTGAGGAAGCTGGTATGCTGAGCACAGTGGGAGCCTCTGGAAGATCAGAAGGCCCATGAGAGACTGGACACCAGTGGAAAAAATCAGAACACAGCTTCTAGTCCCTCTGCCAATTATGATTATTTACCATCTTTGGAATTCTCATCTGTAAAATAGGGAGAGATGGGAGAAGGGATGTCATTGGGCTGTATAGATGATCTCAGAGACTCATAGAATTACTCTTGTGGAAAGAGATTTAGAGATCATGCAGTCCAATCTGCTCATTTCACAGGTGAAGAAATGAACAAGGTGCCTTAGCAAGGTGAAATAACCTGTTCAAGGACACACAGCTTGTTATTTAAAGAACCAGCAAGTCACTAAACTTCTAAGACAGTGCTCATCCCTAGGATATCATTTGGTTCTATATCTAGAATACTGTAAAATTAAAATTAAGGTCCAGGATCATGATCTTGAGACATAGGGAGGTACTTAAGTATATTCTGAATTATTAAATTATGCTTTTCATAATTAAAGTATGCTCACTACAATTTTAACATTAAGTTTATTTTTTTATATTCTGATTATTTGAGAATGATATTGGAAATGTAATGTGTGTGTTCTAGGCCCATAAGCGCATTACTACAAAACGAAGTCATTTTATTTGTATTATCCACATTATGCTCACTGGCCAGATACTAGCCCCTGTCTAGGGGTCCCCAATTATTTCTGAGAATTTCTCAGGTTCTTCCTCTCTGACCTCTCACCTTACTGCCACAATGCTGTGTCTGCTACTACTAACCATCACAGATCATGAGATGGTTGCTCTGCTGGGCACAGCTATTTCCACGGCTGATGCCCCCTGGAGAGGGGACACCCTCTTGGAGAGGAGACCTTGCTTTCCTAGAGCCCAAGGGCTGTATTTATTCTTTGGAGAAGCTGGAGGTCTTCATCACCACCGTCCCAGACATTGGCCACACCAGAAACCACTTGTCTTTCTTTGCTTTTGTTGCTTCCGTTGCCCCTGGTGCCATCACAGAACCTTGCTAGGCCTTCAAACCAGAGCCCCAGGCTCCAACTGCCCCAGAGACAGATGGAGACAATCACTCCAACCAACCAGGGTTCTCAGGAGGATTAGAGCTGATGTATGTAAATGCATGGCACGTAGTAGGTATTTAGTAAATAAAAACTCTTATTATTATTTTAGATTTCTTTACCACAAAAGTGTTTTTTATTTTATTTTATTTTATATTTTATTTATTTTTTGTGAGGAAGATCAGCCCTGAGCTAGCATCTGTTGCCAATCCTCCTCTTTTTGCTGAGGAAGACTGGCCCTGGGCTAACATCCATGCCCATCTTCCTCCACTTTATATGGGACGCCGCCATAGCAACCGGCCAACCCCGGGCTGCAGCAGCAGAGCGCGTGCACTTAACCGCTTGCGCCACCGGGCCAGCCCCTTTACCACCAAAGTTTTTAAGAGCACTGCGAGGTGAGTGGGTTGATGAATTTGAGTGTCATTTTCTTCAATTTTCTGTATTCACTTTTTGCTTCAGGTGCTCTCAGAGAGATGTGAAATAGCCAAAACATGATCATGAGGGAAGGAAGGAGTTCATTTATTCACTCATTAATTCACTTATTCATTCAGAAAACATGCATGAGATCCAATTATTCTAGGCTGGGGAACCCAAATATGTACAAGCTATTTCAAGGGTTTACAGGGGAGTGAGAGAGTTAAGACTACACAAATTTTAGCAATACAAAACAGTAGGTAAGTTCTTCTGAAGTTCAGAGAGGAAGATATCACTCCTGGTTGGAAAGACAGTTAACAACTAACATTAATGTAGCAATTTCAAAGCACTTCCAACTTAATTCTCACAAAAACCCAGCGATTCAGAATTCTCATTCGTAGATGAGAAGATGGTTCAAGGAAGGTGACTTGCCTGGGCTTGCTCTGGTAGGAAGTCAACCCTACCAGATTCCGAGTGTTCAGAACTCTGAGTGGGTCTGAGTGTTCAGATTCTGCCGGTCCCTCTACTGCACCATGCTGGGAAAGCTTCACGGAGAGGGCAAACTCTTAGGCTGAGCATTTAAAGAGGGACCAATTTTGACAGGTAGAGATAGGGCCAGGGCTTTATAGATAAATTGAACAGCAAAGATATGAAGGCTGGAAAGGCTAAGACATACTTGGGAAGGGTTGAGTAGAACATGTTAGCTGAAGCATAAGCTCTGTGCAGGGGAGTCAGAAATAAGAAAAGTGTACTGCACTGTGGCTGGATCACACATGTTCTTAACCACCAGACTGAGGAATTTAGAAATGATTTGACAATGGTGAGGGGGAGGGGTGTACTGGATGTGGGGAGAAGAGGTAAAATCAGGAAGATCTGGAGAAGTTAGTCAGATTGTTGTGGAGAGGATGGAGGAGGCAGGGGAACCAGTTAGGATGCCTTAAGGTGGACTTGTGGGTGGCATGGGAAGAAGAGCCAGATTCAAGAAGCACTGAGTGGTGAATTAACAAGGTGACTAGGTGAGGGAGTTGGGAGAGAGGCAGGGAGTAAAGATGGCTCTTAGCTTTGAGTGGAGTCCCTGGAAGAATGGTTATGCCATTAACAGAGTAGGCAAATTTGCAGAAAGAGCTTCAGGAGGAAAATCAGGAACTCCATGTTGGATCTGTTGTGTTTGTGTTGCCTTCTGCGTATTGCCACCTGACTATCCGCTGGGAAGGTGGGTGGTGAGTCAGAGGAAGAAGAAGAGTGTGACTGACCACCCAGGCTTTGAGGGCCCTTCCTTCCTGTCTCTGCTCTGCTCCCCACTCCCCTGCTCCTTAATGTAAGTCCCTGATGGATACAATGCTTGATATATGGTGGATACTAAAAATATGTTTGGAAAAGAAATCTATTTAAAAGAAGAGTTGTCAGGAGAAGTTTCAGGGCAAAGGCAAAGACTAGAGTGAGGGAAAAGAGGAGATGGTTGCTAACAACGGGAAGCACCAAATTTGAGTCACTGGAGGCAGTTATTTCCCAGAGATTAAGAACTCTAAGGCCTGGTGGGAGCTACAAGTGGTAGAAATCTGGTAGAGTTAAGAATGTGGAGAGACTCTGGGGTCAGGGTACCAGGTGTGTGGATGTTGAAGTCACCAGGGATAATGGCAAAGAGTAAAACTGACTAAGTTAGACCTGGGCAAGAGGGGGCCCTGCTCTGGACCCTGCCCTTTAGAGGACCTCACTCTGGCTCTCTTCAGCTGCACCACTCCCCGTCGGGAGTCCATGCGGCCAAGGATTCATGCTCACTGGAACCTTGCCTCTAGACCCAGCTCTGGATACCAGAGCCCTGGGGTTCCCTGCTCAATGGCCACGCCTCCTTCCAGGGCCTTCTCAGGCCTCTTTCCTGGGTCCATCCCTTTGGGGGCACACGATGCTACTGCTTTGCACGCTCTAGGCCTGAGCAATGGCTAAGGGGCATCTCTTGAGGTGGGTAGGGGGATGTAAATAGAGCTTTAGTGGTGAGAAGCAGGACTTGAACTTCGTGGGTAGAGGTATGCACACATGTTCTTAAGGTCTATTCCAGTATAGGATGGCGCCGGGACATGGAAGAGAAGAAGAACAAAAAATGGGCTGGGGGCTGGCTTCCAGCCCTCTTTGCACCACCAAATTCTGAAGCAGAAGTCCAAGAAGTTGGGACGTTAGAATTCAAACCCAGACTTCCAGGTTGCAAAGGAAGTGCATTTGTCAATGTCAAAGGTTAGAATATATTTTATTTAAGTTTGTAAGCTTGATGTATAATTTTTAAATATTTATATATGTGCTATGTAGACCTCCATTTGTGATCTTGCCCTCATATGTAAGGAGTCTTAGGAATCAGCAGGTTATAAAGATCTCCCTACTGTGAGCCTTGACACCCACCACACTTTTGGGGTGACCACTTATTTTATTGTCTGTCTACTCTGAAAGACACGAAGCTGTGTGGAAGCAGGAACCAGGCTGTCTTGTTTACAAATGTATCCTAGTGTTGGTGCAATGACTGACACATGGTAAGTGCTCACTAAATATGTCTAAAACTTCAGAATGATGAAAGACAACACATCTGATGACAGCAAGTAGGGTGAAGAGAAGTGGTAGCAGGGGGTAAAGTAACCTGAAAAGAGAATGCCTTGCTCAATTATAATAGAGACTGAGCAACAGTCTAGAAGTTTCTCTTCCAGTCAATCAGCGAAAGTGGCAAACATGCACTTTCCATCACCTGAAGAACTAGAGTTGAAGCAATCTATTCACTCTAAGCTTCAGTTTTGGTTTTTTTCCCCCTCTTCAAATGAGTGGTTGGACTAGGATCACATAGTACAAAGTAAGAGCCTGGAGTTCTAAAGTGACTGATTCACAGAAGTGCATTAGAAAATGTGAATCAACATTTAAAAATGAAGTAAAAAGAACCCAGCTTTTTGGTTTGCCTTAAAAAAATGAACCTTTGGCAAGACTGGCCCACAGTACAATATGGCAACAATGGTCTGAAGCCTTTAAATGGGCCTGTGTTTTATCAAAAAGCCAATGTCCCATCACTAACAAAACAAATGCCCCAGACATAGCCTGGCCACCAAAGGCCTCATTTTTTTACCTCTGGACCCAGGCTCTTCAAGGCCCCTTTGCTTTGAAAGAATGTCTTCTTTAATCTCTTTATGGTTATATTTCTACCAACGTTTGAATGACCTCAGTGTCATTTGAATTGTACTGTAACATCGCATACCTCTTCTATCTGCCATAGATTCTGAAACTGAATTATTTCACATATAATCAAAGAAGTCCACTTGCTCCAGAAAGCAATACTCTATTAGTGTTATAGATCCAAATTTCCCTTGATCATTCCTCCGATGACATCTAAAGAGAGATGCTAGACTGGCGAGTCTGCGGACGAGTACTTGACTGCTGCCTAAAGGCTGAGAAGATTATGTGTGGTGGTGGAACAAGAGGTGTTTGGGGCACAGAAATGCAGGACCTCCTATAATGAAGGTTGCAGAACCGGGCTTGGAAGGATGATGAAGAAACCGAGAGACGCTAGAGCGCTCATTTGTTCAGGTATTTATGGAGTATTCACGACGTGCCAGGCACTTTTGATGCAAGGGATTCAGCCAACGTCCCTGCTCTTACTGAGTTAATTCCGGTGCGATAAGCTAGGTAACACACACATAAACACACATATCACATACATACATATGTACATGTCAGGTGGAAATGAATGCTATTTATAAAACCAAAGCAGACCAAGAGAACAGCGAAGGAGGGTGGCTGATACTCCACGAGACCCCAGAGAAGCAAGTGAGCAAACCACGAACCCTGCGTCGGTTATGCATTTTCTAGGCTGCAGGGAGAGAGGTGAGCCTCTCAGAAAGCCCTGCCCCCTCCTTCCCAATAGGGCGCAAGGTGCCGTCTCCGGGGAAGCTCCTCCCGCTTCCCCGCCCAGAGGCGGCCTTAGAGGCGGAGCTTCGCGACAAGGAGCTCAGAGCGCGCCGCGCAGAAAGGCGCGCGCTTAGTGTTCCCGGCATTCTTTTCGTTCTGTCAAGGCTAGGAGAATTACCCCCACTGGAGTCTGGCATGCTGGGAACTGTAGTCCCCCCCCCCCCCCCCAGTGCTCCGCGTCTAGCGGGCAGTAAAGCCGCTCAGTACGGCTCCGTTGTTGGCACAGGACTTGCAGGCCCTAGGGGTTGCGGGAAGGCCTTGTTGGGTGGGGTGGGAGTCACCCCGAGAACAACCGGGCACAATCAGCCGGAGTCCAGGCCCGTGGCCGCCCCTGGTCACGTGACCCCCAGCCTCCCCGGGCGCGCGCGCAGCTCCTCTGCGCTGTTCCCGCCCCACTCCTCCCCGCCCGGCCGACGGCCTGCGCCTCCCCCGGCGCTGCTGCCACCTCGCGCTCGGAGGCGTCACGGAACGTGCTCGCCTCTCCCCCTCCCCCTCCCTTCCCATCCCGTCCTCCCCCACCTCCCCCTCCCGCGCCGAGACTCGCCGCCGTCGCCGCAGCCGCAGGAGTAGCCGCCGCCGGAGCCGCGCGCAGCCATGGCTGAGAACCCCGGCTTGGAGAACCACCGCATCAAGAGCTTTAAGAACAAGGGCCGCGATGTGGAAGTGAGTGTGCTTCCGCGGTCGGGGCCCGCCCGGCTCGCCCGCCTGGCCGCGCTGGCCCCCGGCGGCGGGGAGGGGCGGGGGGCCGGCGCCGGGCTGGTTCTCGCCGGCTCGCGGTGGGTCAGAGTTGGCCGCCGCCTGCCGTCACCGCGGCCCGGGGCTGGGCGGAGCGGACGGCGGGACGCGGGCCGGGCTGCAGCCACCCTCCGGGGCTGCCGGCGCGGGGACCGGGAAATGCCGGGGTTTTCGGCTCCGTCACGCGGGCGCGGCCTGCTGTCGGCGAGGAAGGGATGTAGAGCTGAGGCGGGGTCCGCGGGCCGGGGCCTCGCGGGCCGGGGATGCTGCCGCCCCGGTCAGTCGACCGCACCGCCGAGGGGGCGGCGCGGCTCGCGCCGGCTGCCCGTGCAGCCTCCCGCCCGGCGCAGCCCCTCGCTGCGTCCCGCCCTGCCGCACATGGAGCCTCGGCTCTGCCGGTCCCCGCGCCTGCCTCCTGCGAGCCGGGCCCAGGCGGGCGGTGGCGGCCCGCAGAGGGGGGTGGGGACCAGCCGGGTAACTGACTTGTTTGAGGGTGGTGGATGGGGGAGGGTAGGATGCGCCAGGACCATTTTCTGATATTCCAAGGCTGTCCTTTGGACTAGTCGTGCTGAGCTGATCCAGCTCATACTCTTGTTACTGCTGGCATTTGGAGCAAGCTGAAGGTGGACAATAGTTTACCATCTATTGTGTTGAGGCTTCGGAAGAGACGTTGTTCCGACCTCCGCTCACAAGACTTGTTTTCTTAGCCTTTCTTGTAGTGAGGGTGTGTATAGGATAATAATTTCTTTGACATGTTTTACTGAAATAAATTGGATACGTAGGTTCATACGGCCTTATATATACCTCTTGCTCCCAGCTGGAAGAATTTCCGAGTGGTTGCAAAACTGTAAACATTCATCGTGGTCACAGTTCGTTGCTACTCAGCATGTTGCCATTGTCTCATTAAGGTGACATTAGCAGGTACTATTTGCAAACTCGGCTTATTGAGGCAGCGCTAGAGGTCTCTCTGCAGCTACTAAAAGCAGTGTAGTATAATGCATAAACTTCACTGGGACTTTGACCTCTGGATTTGTTAGGGGGAAAGTGGTTTTAAGTCCACAGTCTTTTTTTCTAATGCTAGATGACATGATTTGCAGTTTTGTAATTCTTGCTAAGGGGCCAGTGTGACTAGGAAGTGTGCATTTTGTCTCAGAGAGAAGGTGGTGGGGAAAATATGCCATTCAGCCTTGTTTCGTAGAAAACCAGACAAAACTCAGGCCATTTTTCAGAGCTCCAAAATTAAATACTAATTGGAAAAAACCTAGGGAAATACTGTGGAATTCCCGTTTGAATGAGACAGATAAAGGTCGTCTATCTCTGCCTCGGTCATGGTTAAATTTCTTTTGTGAGAAATACTTCTAAGCAAAAGTGAAACTTAGGAAGAGCAACAAGAAATTTTGGAACTGCCTCCTGTTATTGGTCCACTTGATGATAGGAGTTAATTTTGAACTTTTTCCATCAGTAGTTGTTCTTGAAGCTTACCCCTGTTATAAAGCAAAACTTATGTAGTTTGAAAAATAAGCATGTTGTTTGTAGAGAAGAGCTGACAACTTTCTTTCCTTTCTTGGGTGTTGTTACAGGTTTTTGTTTTATTGTTTGCCTCTGTTACTGTGTTCTGGGAACACAGTGATACCTAGTAGGGATTCCTGCATGTAATAAGTGCACAATAAATATTTGCTGATGATCAGAATGTAACCAGTGACTTCTGGATGCATGAAAAAGATACGTGGTTGCTAAGCCTTTCAGTCTGAAACTATTGGTAGTAACAACATCACGTTTCCCAGGATACATTAGGGTAACGAAGGGGTGAAATGGCAGACATTCAAATGGTAGTTCTATATGACAGAGACTAAACTAAGAGCTTCATGATACCTCATTTTATCCTTATAACAACTTTATGAGCTTGGTATGGCATTGTCCCCACTTTACAGAAGGAAAGCACTTTAGATGAGGAAACTCAAGAGTGCTTCATGTAGCCTGCGCAAGGTCACGAAGTGGGTACGAGCATTTGTTCACTAATTGTCTATTGGGTGTCTGATAATGTTACGTCTTGGGGATCAAAAGGGAGTAAAATTCAGTCTGTCCCTCAAGGAGTTTGCAGTTCCTCAAGGAGATTGCTGTTCAGTAGGAATGATAGAAAAGTAAATTGATAATTACAATGCAGTACATCAATAAGTGTATTCTGAGAATGCATGAAGAGATGCTAACTTGGAGCTGAGCAGTCAAGAGAGATGTTCTGGTTGATTCCTGGTGGATTGATGGGAATGAGCTGATCCTGAAGGATGAAAGAAAGTTGGCCGGGGAAAGGGAGAGGGCAAGGAAGGGGCATTCCAGACTTGAGGTGGCAGTAATTGAAGAGTCCTGAGAGAATGTAGTAGGACTGCTGTGAGAGAAAGGAGTGCTCGAGATGTGACTAAAGGGTAAACTGGGGTCAAATCTAATCAAATCTGATCCTTTATTGTGGATTTAGGTATCGCTAAGACTAAACACCATAACTAATTTAGTCTTATCCATTAGAAACTATATTACATTAAAAACTTATACTACGATTTAGCTCTGTGACTAAGTAGCGATCATCAGGCTATTTCAAAACAGTGAGATTCGCTCTGGCAAGATATCATTCCTACCTTTTCACATATAGGATAGATAAAAGATATAGTATAAATTATACAACTAGCTGATACACAAATAAGATGCTCGATGCAAGAATGAAATACATATTTTCTAAAGAAAATAAAAGTGTAGAGTTATGCCAGAGAATTGTGAGTGGGGAGAGGGTTGAGGAAGAAAGTAATTTCGTAGTCATTCAGTTAGGAATAGTTTCATAGAAAAGAGGTGGGTGAATTTTATAGGAAGTATGTACTGAACTTCAACAGGGCACATAAGAAATTAGTGAATAAAGCTCCAGGTGAAAAAGAAGAGAGGTTAGATTAAAGAGTGAAGAGATGAGACTTCTAGATGGTGGCCTGAGAATATGTCTGTGGCAGGGAGTTGCTTGGAAATGTCTTCTTGATAGGCAGATCTGAAGGAGTTTATTCCAGAGTAGAGTTAGGACGTGTAACATGATTAGAGCAGTGGAAAACGGTGACTGGCAGCAATATCTAGAATTAATTCTGGAAGAATAGTGCTGTTATCCTATATGCAAGGAGGAATTTTCCAAAAAATTGAGACTGGGGATGGTCATAACATGGAAAGAAGATTTGAACCTCTCCTCCTCCTTCTCCTCCTCCTTTCCCTTCCTCTTCTGTGTAAAGCTCAAAGAAGAGAAAGGGCGTAAAGGTTATCCTGAGGTTTACAGATGGAGGTAAGGGAAGGAGTAATTACCACTGATACCACTTTGGAGCTTGGGTAGGGGGAATGGATTTTGTAACTAAAACTAGGAAATACATAGTGAAAAGGAAACTCTTAATTACTTTTATTTGGTCTGGAATGTGTGTTTTAATACCAGACATTTTCGTGTAAGGCATCAGTTCTTAGGCTTTTTCCTTTTGAAAAAAGTATTTAAAACTTTTCAAATATACTTATAGAAAAATGCACAAAATGGAACTGCTCCATTTAATGAATACTTACAAATCAAACACTCAGGTAACTGCCATTCAGGTCAACTTTTCTTTTTCTTGCTCCTGTATACCTCAAGGATGTGACATTTTCATCAGTAACAATAATAATAATTATTTTAAAAATCTTAACATTTATTGGGGGTTTACAATGTACCTGTACCAAGTACTTTATATGGATTATTTGTTTAGTCTTCACAACAATCCTATGAAGTATGTACTATTTTATCCACGTTGACTGCTGAGGAACGTTGAGGCCTACAGTTCTTAAGTAATTAGCCCTAAGTCGTGGGGTGGTAAAAGTGGCAGAGCCTGGACTTAGAGTGAAGCAGCATGACACTAAAGCCAAAACTCTCACTCCCTGTGCTGTCCAGTCTCTCCACTGAGTGGAGCCTAAGACTTGTGTGCAGCACGTCTAAAAGTTAATTAATGGGGAAAATATTTAAGAAATCTTGACTATATCACAGAAATTATTATTTTGGTGTTTTAAAACCTTGCTAATAAAAATTTTTGATGTACTATTTATCATTTGATTTATTTGCCTTTTTTTTCTTTTTACTCTTGCAAAATTTCCTTATTTGTAAGGAGCCAATTAGTTGGTTTCACCGAAAAATAATAACCCATATCCTTGGGCTTAACACTTAGACTTTATGCTTTAGTTTCTTTTTTGTGTGTGTGTGTGAGAAGATTGTCCCTGAGCTAACATCTGTGCCAGTCTTCCTCTATTTTATATGTGGGTCACTGCCACGGCATGGCTTGATGAGCAGTGCCTGGGATCTGAACCTGTGAACCCGAAGCTGCCAAAGTGGAGCGCGTGAACTTAACCACTATGCCACCGGGCCAGCCCCAGCACTTTAGTTTCTAATACTAGGGGGATAATGTATATTTTCTCATCTGCAAATTCAGCTAGCACTACCAGGTTTGCTCTCTCCCTCAGGAACCTCTATTGGTAAGTTATACTCCCTAATTGTTCAGGCTTAAAACTTTATCCTTGACTCCCTTCTCTTCCCCTCCTTCACTTTTCTGTATTGGTCAGTCATCTGAAGAGCCCTTATATTTTACCTTTGTTACCAACCTTACTACCACTGCCCTCGTTTACGCCCCTATCATTCTCACCTGTACAAATGTGATAGTGCACCTGGTTTCCCTGTCTCCGGTATCTTCCCTCCCCAGTGTATGTTGTGGATCTTTATGAAATCCTTTTCATATTACTTTCTTGGTAATATCATTCCCATTGCCTTCAGGATAAAATTAGAAGTCCTTAGCATGCCACAAGTAATTCCACAAAAGGCCCTGCCTTTTCTACTTCACCTACCACTTTTCTTTATATCTCCTTTGTGCCAGCCATGATAAAGTACTTGAGATGGTGGAGTAACCAGTACAGTTGCCTCTCCATGCCTTTGTACATTCTGTTCTGTATACCTTCTTTTGCTGTCTATTTAGTGGGGCTCACTCTAGCAAATTCTTTCTTCACTCAGACTCCTTCATATATCTCTGGAACACCAAGATTACAATTCTGCCACACCATGTCATTCTAGTTCAAAAAAATCCTTCACAAGTTCCCCGTAGGGCCTTTCCTGATTGACTAATAACATAACTTAGTGTTATCAGTCCGTATTCTTTTTCTTCTCTCTCATGCTTTCCTAAATGAATTTTCCTTTACCTCTTTGGCATAAATTGCTGTGATGTACAACAAATTCTATGTGTGTATAGCTGTTAAAGTATGTGGGCTGTGTCAAGAAGTCCCCTGAGGGTAGGGACTGGGCTGGGACTGGTCATTTAGTTACCAGGATATAAAACTTAATAAATACTCTTTGAGAAGAGAGACTAGATACATTACTTGAAAACACTGCATTTGGGAATGAAAGGTACAGTATTATTCTAAGATATTAATAATTTCTTTTGGTGTTGACTCCATGGTGTTGATACTGTTGCCTAGCCCTCCTTTGACAGTCTCTTCTGCTATAATATGTTTCTGTAGCATGAGCTAATTCATACTTGAATAGTAAAGAGGAATGATGTTAGGTAATGCAAAATTCATGTTGGTTCATATTTGATTTTTAGCAGCACATTAACTGTTTAGCACTCCCAAGTAACAGCAATTGAACACAGTTTCAGGTACAGAAATACAGTTGAACATAGCAAGCCCAGGAGTATGCACTTTGCTAATTCACCCGTATTCTGCCTCTTGGCTCCTTTTAACCATATGTTCTGTCTTAAAGGTGCTTATTGCCCCAACTGCCTTGATGTATTTCCCTCTTTCTTCCTAATTTTGCAGAAAATGAAGTTTTTAAGGAATCTATGTGTCATATAGCAGATACACTATAATTTATCCTTTCCTGAATTCACTAACAGGTTGTATAATCTCTCCTGGTCCTTCTACCTCATTGATTACTTTTTTTTGGTTGGCTTTGTCAGCTCTTCTTCCTACGCAGTGAGTGAAGGTATGTCTTGGGATTCTGTCTGTGACTCTCTTCTCTACAGACTCTTTCTTGCCCGTATCAGCAGCTCCCTTAGTTTTAACCATCATTTCAGTGTGAGGAGCTTAAATCTGTTTTAATCATCTGCTGGAAATTAATCACATGAGCATCACATCAGCTTCTCAAGCTCAAAGTGTTTCATGCTGTGTTCTGCCTTTGTTTTCTCTTTTTTCTGTTTATGGCATCATCGCTCTCACTGTGACCTGAACTGGAAACTTGAGAGGCTTCTTGGACTCCTTCCTCATCTTCCACATTCAGTCAGATGCCAGTCATGTAGCTTGAATCTCTGTGCTGTCTCTGGATTGTGGCCCTCCTCTCTATTCCACTGCCTCTAGCTTACTTTCGGCCTTATTACTTATCACCTGGCAGTTTAAAAGTTGCCTCCAAAGTGTTGTTCTTCCCAATTCATGAGATTTTCTAGTGAGCCTGATACTTGATTATTTCTCCAGGTTCAACCTTCCTTCCTCTCCCCCGCCCCCCAGACCCATTAAGCTCTGGCATCACTGAACTTCTTATATGCTTATACATAATCTGGAATCCTGCCCTCCCCTGCTTGCCAGTGCTATTTCTATTCTCAGGGCTATCCTGCTGACTGGAATATCCTTCCCTGCCTCCTGTTGCCTGGCTAATGCCTACCCCTCTTCAATACTCATCTCGGGGTTTAGCTTTTCTGAGAAATCTTCCTGAATCCTCCCCCTTCCCGGTCCTCCAGGTTGAGTTAGGTACCGTTCTTTACTACTGGAAGAACTCTGAGTATATCTTTCTCATTGTAGTTATGATAGTGTATTTTTAATTATGTTTTATCTGTTTCTCCTACTAGATTGTGAGCTATTTGAGGGCACAGACTATATATCTCCATTGCCTGCTTCTTAGTACAGTGGCTGGAACAAAGTAAGCACTAAAATATTTCTTGAATGAATACATCCATACTAAGTACCTGGACCAGCACAATAATTTTCCTAAAGTATATTTTTGAATTGAAACTTTTAATCTTTTAATGCCTTTTCCTACTGCTTCCCAAATCAAGTCCAAACTTTTTATCACCATAGGTAAAGTATTGGGAGATTAAGACATGTGCATAGTGAAATAATTTTTAAAATTTTCTTGCTTTTAATCATAAAAATGTTCTAATATATAGAAAAGTAGAGAGAATAGTATAATTAATCCCATATGCGTATCACTTAGATTTAATAGGTAACAGTTTGCTGTATTTGCTTCATCTTTTATTCGTCTGTTTATGTGTTTATGACAGTGATATTTTACTTCTGAAGACTTAAGGCTACTTCTCTAAAAAATAAGAACGCCTTCTTACAAAAATACCATATCATCCTGACACAATTAATAATTTCCTAATAACATCTAATCCAGTCGACATTTAAATTTCTCCGGTTGTCCATTAATTTTTTTTTTTACATTTGGTTATTAGAACCATGATTGAACAAGATCTGATCACATTTGGTTGTGTTTCTTAAGTCTCCTTTAATATAGAACAGGTTCCTCCCGCCATTTTTTTTTATTGTGGTAAAATGTGCATAACATAAAATTTACCATTTTAAGCATTTAAGTGTACAGTTCTGTGGTATTAAGTACATTCACATTGTTGTCTAACCATCAACACAATCTACCTCCAGAACTTTCTCATCTTCCTCAGCTGAACCCTGTCCCCATTAAATAATAACTCTGTGTTCTTCCTTTCCCCAGCCCCTGGCAACCTCCCTTGTACTTTCTGTCTTTATGAATTTGACTACTCTAGGAACCTCATGTAAGTAGAATCATAGAATATTTGTCCTTTTGTGACTGGCTTATTTCACTTAGCATAATGTCTTCGAGGTTCCTCCATGCTGTAGCATGTATCAAAATTTCCTTCCTGAATAATATTCCATTGTAGTATATACCACATTTTGTTTATCCATTCATCCATCGATGGATACTTGGGTTGCTTCCACCTTTTGGCTGTTGTCCTCCACCATTTTTTAAATGCCATTCATTTGTTGAAGAAATCAGGTTAGTTTCCTTATATTAATTTTAACCACATGAAATTGCCATTTTTGAGGTTCAAAACAGCCAAGTATTGGCAACTTTATATGGTTCAATCCAATAGAATGTCCTAATTACTGGATTTGTCTGTCTCTTTGTGGTGTTGCTTAACTTGTTCCTCCTATTTCTTCCTACCCTCCAGATTTCCTGTAAACTAGAAGTTAATTTTAAAGGCTTGATTATCTTCAGTTTAAGCGTTTTTGATTGGAAAAAAAGTACTTCAATTGGTGATGCTGTGTACTTGAGAATATATCCCAATAGTGATGCTAAGATTGATCAAAGGATTTAGATGATAAAGAATAGTTTAATGTCATGATGTCAGTTACTCGATTTGGTGAAACGTGATATAGACTGAATAACATTTGAAGTGAAAAAAAAGTAACTTCTTGGTATCCAGTAAAGGAGTTAGAAGATGTGTCTAGAAAATCTAACTTCAAAGTCGATGGCATTCTCTTTCTGTGACTGACACCACTCCTAAGTTGACTTGTTTTCTTAGCATAAGGTTTGGCTATATTCTTGTTTCCAAGTCTCTATTCTTTTACTTTCTAGGTAAAACAATATTAAAAATGTAAGGAGAATGTAGCTATATTTTGTGGCAGTTTTGCTATTAAGAAAACTTTTGGGGGGCCGGCCTGGTGGCGTAGTGGTTGGGTTCGCATGCTCTGCTTCGGCGGCCCGGGGTTCACAGGTTCAGATCCTGGGTTCGGACCTGCACACCGCTCGTCGGGCCATGCCGAGGCGGCGTCCCACATAGAGGAAGTGGGAGGATATACAGTTATGACGTACAACTGTCTACTGGGGTTTTGGGGAGAAAAGGGAAAAAGTAGGAAGATTGGCAACAGATGTTAGCTTAGGGCCAATCTTCCTCAAAAAAAAAAAAAGAAAACTTTCATTGCAGTCTAGGATACTGACATTAACAGTTAAAATATGGTAAAATAAATCTTGACTATATTTGCTTGGAATTAATCATTCTGAACAGTTGAGTTTTCTGGGTTATAAGTTTATTTATTTACATACCAAATTTTATTTTAAAATGCCAGGGTTTCTGAAATATCCTATACATTTCTCTGTCTCCTTAAATAGAATATAATTTAGTTATTTTCTTGGTTCTTGAGAATCACCATTATCCATATGGGTATCAGTTCTTGCTTTTATATAAGTGATGCCTTCATGTTCTTAGATTTGTCAGAATTTTGTCCTTAATTTCTATGCTTGTGGAGTTTTTGCTCTTCATAATTTTTTTTTGCCTGTCCTTCCCTTGTTCTTATTCTGTCATCTTTCTCTTTGATACTGTCAGCATGTTCACCTGTATAGCTCCTCTCTTCCCTTTTAGTTTGATAGTGACTTGGATAACAGATTTATTATACTGATTTAGCATTTGCTAGGTGCCAGGCAAGTGTTGTTAATGCCAGAAATTATAAATATGAATAATATTGTCCTTGTTCTAGGAAAGTTCAGTTTAGTGGGAGAGACTGATACCTAAGCATATAATTAGTGTAGAGTATGGTAAGTTCTATGATACTGCTACATTTGCAAAGTACTATGAGAGCATGGAGAAAGGGAGTGACTAACAATACCTGGGGAGATTAAGATTGCACAGACGATCACTCTTGAGCTAGGTCTTAAAGGATGAGTAGGAGTTTGCCAAGAGAGAAAGAAAAATAACATGAATAACGTGTTATATCATGGAGTCTTGAAGGCATGGTGTGTGTAAGCAACAGTTGATATGGTGACCTTATATCCATTCCCCTTCTTTTGGAAACAGCATTCTGGTTTGGCCTTTGGAAGCTACTTTTCTGCCCTTGGATATCTCTTGTTGGGATTTTTAATCTAAGTGTTCCTGCCTCCTTTGGTTATGGCGCCTCACCCTTTCTGGATAGCACAAATTAGGCCAATCAAATGCTGTCCCTGGCATTTAAATCTTGAGTGAGCTAGTACTGGGACCTGAGTGATTCATCCTGGCAGAAGTACTGTGAATAAATCTTCCATTAATTCCTGTCGCCTAGATCTGTGGAGTTGCTTTCATCCTGTTTTTTTCACAGATCTGTTCTTCAGCTTCTTTGGTTCTGTGAACTGCTCTATATTCTTCCAATAAATTCTCCTGCCCTCCCCCACTTTAGTTTCTTAAATGAACTCGCCTGTTTTTATTTTTTGCAACATAACTCTAATTTAAGGTGATCAAGTCTTCTGGTTTGCCCAGGACTGAGGGAGTTCTCAGGATACAGGGCTTTCAGTGTACAAACCAGGAAAGTCCTGGGCAAACCTCAGCAAGTTGGTCACTCTAACTGAAACAGTTTGGGAGTAAAGATAATGAGTTTTGGGAACCAAGTGTTATCCAGGTGGAACGATCCAGTGTGCAGCTGAAAATAATGTGTGAGGAACTAGCTTGCTTCAGTTGTTTCACACAGCAGTTATTTGAATTCTGAACTAAGTTTGAGGGATGAAACAATGAAAATAATGATAACCAATAATTGCTGAGCGCTTACTGTGTGCAAGGCACTCTGCTTATAATAATCTTAAATCATCCTCACAAAATTGCCATTATACAGATGAAGAAAATGAGTTAAGTGATTTGCTTAAGAACATACGAGTCGGAAGTGGCAGAACTGGCGTTTAGTCCTAGATTTCCCACTTTAAAACCCTGTGCCCTTAATAACCATTCTCCTATTCTGCCTCAGGGTCCCTGCTCAAGGAATGTGTAGACTAGTATGGAAATATGTAAAAGCAAATAAATAATTATTATATGGAAGTATGTAAAGAGTATGGTAGGCACACAGGGAAAGACGGAGCATGGGTGACTCAGGAAAGTCTTCATAGAGATAACTGTGCTTAAGCTGAAACTAGGAAAACGTGTAGGTCTTTCTTTGGTAGTAAGTGTTAGGTGGGCCTAGAAGTAAGAGACAGCATGATATGTTCTGGGGAAATGAAGTAATTCAGTATTTCTTACAGGTGGAATGATTGGAAAGTTGAATAGGATAGGCACAGGCCAGATTGTGAAAAACCTCTCCTGTGAGGAAAGTTTTAAATAGAGAAGTGGGTTTTGTGCCTTCAGAACTATTGCTTTGGTTGCATCATAGGAGATGGATTGGTGAGGGTGAGAAGAGAGGTTGGGAGGAACAGTTAGAAAACTCTCAGGGGTCTCAGAGATGAATGGTCTGACAAAAAGCACTGGCATTGGGGTCCAAAGGCTGGAAAAGTTATTAGGACTATTTATTTGGTATATTTTACCTTCTAGAACAGAAGTTAGCAAACTTTTTCTGTAAAAGGCCATAATATTTTTAAAAGCCTAAATATTTTAGGTTTTGAGGGCCATGCTGTTTATGTCACAGCTACTCTGCTGTGAGCATGAAAGCAGCCATAGACAATAGGCAAACAAATGAGTGTGACTATTCTACTAAAGCTTTAGTTACTTTTATTAATCAGGTGGAGGGCTGGATTTGGCTCATAGGCTGTAGTTTGCCTGCCCCTGGTCTAGGATGATGTGGCCAGTGGTGAAGATTTGGAAAATAGTTCAAGCAGTGGTTAGAGCATTTAAGGTGATAATATAGATGAGGGCTTATGGGGATAAGAAGAAACAAGGACTAGGGGAGGAAAGAAGCCCAGGAACCACATCACTTTAGGGGGCTGGTGAAAATGCCACTGAAAAATGCTCTGTAGGAAGCTTACAGCAAAGTGGTGTATCAGAACTTTAGGGGAGGAAGGTTGTCTGAAGGAGAGGCAGTCGTTACAGTATCAGATGCTGCAGAGAGGAGAGGTGTGATGAGCACTTGAAATAAGCCGTTCGTTGTATTTAGCAATTGGCGGCCAGTGAGAAGTGGAAAACCCAGAAAGTGGTGCAGGCTGGGGGCTAGATTATGATGGGGTAAGGAGTGAGTTGGAGTTGAGATAGTAGAACCGGTCAGTAGAAACTCAATTTAAAAATTTGGTAGTCGTGGGAAGGAGGGGCCACAGGTTAGCTTGAGTTCCTCCTCCTCCTTATTTGTTTTAGAAGTGTGGGATTGACTACTGTTTGTAGGCTAAATTGAAGAAACCAGAGCTAAAAAGAGACTTAAAGACCTGGCTAGAAAAGGAATAAATGATTGAGTCTAAGGTGAGTGGGGAGCTGTTAGGGAGGTGAAGAGATACAAGTTGTGGTTAGATTTTGAAGGGGACTCAGTGGGGAAAGACTTGAAGTACAGACAGAAGTGAGGATGGGCTGCAGCAGGGCAGGGAAACTGGACCAGGTTATGCCTGATGGCCTCTCTTTTCTTTGACAAAGTTATCTCCAGAGAATAAAGGGTCTAAAAGAGGTAGTACTTGAAGAAAAGGTATTTGAGGGAATGCAGAATACCCAGGAACGATGGCCTAGATGAAGTAGGTACTATAGTGTTATTTTGGTAACAGTTGTGAAGATTATATCAGATTTAGCTATAAATGCATTCTGAATTATACTTAGAGTTGTTATTTAAACCAAATTCAAAGTGTAGAAGTCATATTCAATTGCATCATAAAAAAATTGAACTAGCAAGAATGTCAGAATTTGAGTCCAACTCCTTTCTTCCAAATATGCGGAAACTGAGGGCACAGAGAAATAATGTTGTCCACTAATCTAGTTGGTAACCAGGTTTTCTGATTCTACTAGTAGTTGTGTTATTTAACACAACACACTTAAAAACAAAAGCTATATTTTAGAAAACTTTCAAACATATACAAAAGTAGGGAGAATAATATATTTAACTCCTGTGTACCACTTTAAAACGATTATAATTTATGGCCAGTCTTGTTTTGTTTATATCCTTACCCACTTCTACCTTTCCCTGGATTATTTTGAAGCAAATTCCAGACATCCTGTTTTATATGTCAATATTTTAACATGTATGGCTAAAAGATAAGTCTGATTCTGACATCAGTTCCGAAGTGCGAGTTTTTTCCCCACGCCAAGCAATTGTCTCACACCAGCTGGGTGTTCAGCTCAATTCTGACACTGTGCCCGGAGACAGTGTTCGATCCCACTGGTTAATGGCTCAGTCCTACCAGACTCCTCCTCCCCACCTTCTGACTGACTGGGTGTAGATCAGAGGTCCTTACAACCTCCTCTGGATTACTTTGGCTCACCCAACCCAGAGAAATATTTTACTTACTAGATTACCAGTTTATTATAAAAGGATACAACTCAGGAACAGCCAGATAAAAGAGATGCATAGGGCAAAGTCTGCAGAAAGGATGCAGAGCTTCCATGCTCTCTCAGAGTGTGCTAGTCTCCCAGCACCTCCACGTGTTCACTAAACTGGAAGCTCTCGGAACTCGTCCCTTTTGAGTTTTTATGGAGGTGCGATTGATTAACTCATTGGCCACTGGTGACTGAACACAATCTTCAGCCCCTCTCCCCTCCCGGAAGGTTGGGGTGTTTAGGTAGTGGGAATGCAAGTCTCAACCCTCTAATCATGTAGCTGGTTTCCTCGGCAACCAGCCCCCAACCTTAGGTTACCTGAGGCTTTCCAAGAGTTGCCTCATTAACATAACAAAAGACACATTGATCTGATCTCAACACTTAGGAAATTCCAAGGGTTTTAGGAGCACTGCCGGGAACAGTGGACAAAGACCAAATATATGTATGTTTTTACTATAAATCACAATATCACAGTAGTAAGACATGGTATTATCCTCCTTAAACAAAAAACCCAAAACAGTAATTGTCATATCATTAAATACCCAGTTAAAAACACACTTTTGATATGAAATTTCAAAGTAAAAATACCTGCTATTATACTGCACATTTATAGACCAAAAAGAACCTTCTTGGTCAGTTGTTTGGGGTTGGAATGTGACATAGGAAATTAATAAATAATATTTTTAATAATTTTTCCCTTTCTACTCTCCAACTAAGAAGAGAAATAAAGGAATAATCTTATCTCTCTCAAAATAGATTGATGATAGCATGTAGTTAATTTTTAACTTCCAAAGATGATATATAAATTATTACAGAATGAAGAGAATTTATGGAAATAAAGCCTTCTTTATATTTGCAGTATTTTGATAGTGATTTTCCTTTCACATTTTAAAATGAAAAGGACTAATGAATGCTATACATTATCAGAAAGATGTTAAAGCACTCTTGTCTCTGAAACAGCTTGGTGTATTCCAGGTTATTATGCTCTGAGTGTAAGGAAACACACAACAAAGAGTTTTCTTGTCAAATATAGAAGCATTAGAATTATAGAGGGATAAAGTGGGACAGCAGTGAATTTGTGTCGTGGACCCTTCCTATGCTGACTCAGTGTTTACTCTTTCTTTGCATTCCCTATCTCAGAATTGCAAAGCTGCTAAAGATTGAGCTTTTTTGGACATCTTTATGATGTTTACAGAGGGGTTAAGGTAGACACTATTGTCATTTTTCTTTAGTTAAGATAACAGTAGACTGAGGGGTAGAAGGCTGAACAGAGTATGGAGGAATGTAGCTGGACAGCCATTGAAATAATTAGAGATTGTATAGTACATGCATGTTCCTCTCAAAATTTGAATCTGCAAGAAAAAAGTAGGTACCCTGAGAAGGGTGATCCTGTTAACTAAGCATTGGGCTATAAATGGAGATGCAAACATAGATGATAGAGAACCAACCTAGAAACTAGGTGTTATATAGTATTAATCTCTGCTAGCAGAGAGCCGTGGACTATACAGTTAGTATCTTTTTGTAAATTTCAACTGATTTTTGTTATTTGAATCTAGTTGAATCCCTGAATATCATACATCTGTATCTTGGTTTTGGAATAATGTATAATTAGGAACATTTATTGAGGCTTAATTTTCTCTTTAGACTTCGCAAAAATAAATTTTTAATAACTTTAGCACCTGATGTTTTAAACAAAAACATAGGAAGTGGATAGAATATTTTGGGAATGGTACTGTATAACATTAATTTGTGTACTAATTCATATTAGTAGTTAATTATTCACTTATTAGTTATACTTCTATTCATTCTACTCACTATTTAAAAGTTAAATATATTTTAAAGGGGAAGAGATGAAAATATAAATCATAATTCTAAGTAAGAAAATTTCAGCGTTCAGATATATTCACAAATTTTAGGGAGAAAGTTTATCAACTGGTAATTTCCAATTAGGGCCATCATACCATTTAATGATAAAATGCAAATTTACTCCTGTATGAGAATAAATTCTCGTCAGCTAAAATCTTTCGGTAGGAGTGACAATAGTTTAAAATGCTTCCTCAATCCCCTTGGACAATTTAAAGTTACTGTCGTGGACTATCACTGGCAGCAACAGTCTGGTTTTCTGTTATGTGTTGAATGCTGGGAACATTGTTTTTGCTTGGAATAAAGGAATTGGTACTTGGATGTTAAAGTTGTGTAATGGCTGTACATTTGCTTTTATTTTCTAAATTTTGTGAATGTGGCTAATGCAAACAGTTTTGTGTATCCTTGTGAAACTTTGAGAAAGTGGAATGTTTGAGAGACTTGGAGCTAAATTAATCAAAGTTTGAAATACAGAGGGAGAAAGTACATGGACTATGGACTGTGGGTATGGTAAAGTGCAAACAGCATTGTCACTGAATATGACTCATCCCAAGTTCAGATTTAACATTGGTTGAAGTACCTTTTTTTGATATTGTGGAGCAAAGGGAAATAAAAATGAATGAAACAAGGTCCCTGCCTTCAGGGACATTTAATCTAGTAGAGTAAATAATACAGCTACAGGTAACTATAAGACAGAATGTGATGGTTTAATAAAAATGAAGGTGGTTTGGGAACATGTAGGAGGGACAGGTGAGGTGAATTCCAGCCTTAAAGATTTGGCAGAGCTTCATAGTGGAGATGACATGAACTGGGAATGTTTCATGGTTTGAACAAGATGTGGTTAGAATAGCACAAATCAGTTTTTTTCTTAAGCTAGTTTATTTGTGACAGTGTATGGATGAACTTCTCTCTGGTTTGTTGCAGTGACCCAGAGCGTTAGCATGAGAGTCTTTTAGATCAGTTTTCCACATCTGATGTGCTGCCCTAGGGGTGGCCAGCTGGGGACCTGGGTGGTGGAGACCTTGCAGTCTTGTCCCTTAATTTCAATGTGCTGTACAAATGTTTTCTGTGTGTGCCATGATGTGAAAGAGATTGAGAAGCACTACTTAATGCTTCTTTCCTGGTAATAAGTTCTTAGTATATTGTTTAGCTTTTGTCAAAACTAGCAAGAATATTTTCAGAATAAAAACGTATTCTGAATAAGTTGTATTAGTTACCAGTGCAGAGTCTTCTAATATATTAGACATTAGCTTCATGCAGTGATTAGGGGGCCCAACCTGGTTTTTCACTTTCGTTCTAAGATTTTGTGTTTGGGAACAGGATGGCATTAAGTGAGGATATGATACGTTTGTGGTCATGGCTAAACTTTAAATATAATGTGACCAAAATATCCCCCCATATGCTTCTCCCTTGGTAAACATAGTGAGTACTGGACCTATTTTTGAGAAGACTATGTATACTCTTCACAGCAGGACAGGTACGTGGGAGGAAGGGAGGTTGGGCAAATCTGCTGATGTTGGGGACAGCCTTGAGAGGAAGCAGAACAGAAACTTAGCTTTAAGTTTCTGATTTTACAACCCAGGAGAAACCAGGCTGCTGTACACCCAGGCCTAGGTGTTATAGGAGCACCCTAGTTGTGACCGCTGCCAAAGTGTTTAATTCAGGATATAGCTGTAGATTCTTGGGGCTAGTGTGGCTTGAAATCACCTTTTTCCTCCCATTGTATTGAGGAGGAGAAATTGGGGTCCTGACTTTCTTGTATCAGTGAAGGGGGCTAAGATGACTCTAGGAAAGGGATAGTTTTGGTGCTACAGACATTCAGAATTTGTTTACTTTTTCTTTTTCTTTTTTTTTAGTGAAGTAGAAGGTGTCTGGTGCTTAGGAGTATTTAAGGGAACTTCAGAACAGATTCAGCACCTTCCTGCTCTTGTTCAGTTTTTCTGCCTACTAAACTTTAGTAATGTTAGGTTGGCTATATTACAGTACTGTAAATAAAATCACTTTTACATAAAATAAATAAGTACAGCATTAAATAAGTGTCATGTAAACATTATTATAAGTTTTATTTATTTATAACACCGTTAAGCATTAGTTATTGACTGCTTACAAATTTTTAAGATTACAGGGAATATTTATCAGCTGCTACAGTGGTGGTAAGCAATACAGATCCAGTGCACAATACAGTATTAATAGGAGAAAAAAATTAGAGTGTTATTGGTAATTATATATTATAGAAAAATTAATCTTTGAGGCAAATTAATTTAGAAAGGATTTTAAATAATTTGATACTTCTTGGCAGAATAATGAACTTGTTTTAAATTACAGAGGCAATACACGTAGTTGGTAATTCAGATTCAAAGGAAAAAGTGACGTGTCGTCCTCACTTGCCACCTCTCTTTCTGCAAGTAACAACTGCTTTTAATAAACTTTATTGAGGTATATTTATCCATTTTAAATGTTTAGCTTGATGAGTTTTGACAAATGATTACTCCCTTGTACCCACCGTCACAGTCAAGATGTAGAATATTTCTCTCTCCCAAAAGTTCCCCCATGTCCTTTTGTCGTCAATCCTTCCTTTCCCCCAGCCCCAGGCAAATACTAATCTGCTTTCTGTCATTCTAGATTAGTTTGCCTTTTCCACAATTTCATATAAATGTAATCATAATACATACACCTTTGTGTCTGGCTTTTTTTGCTAAGTATAATATTAATATTGTTCTGTTTACTTGGAGTTCATTCTTTTTAATTGCTGACTCATATTCTGTTGTGTGAATATATCACAATTTGTTTATCCATTCACCTGTTATTGGACATTTGTGTTCTTTCCAGTTTTTGGCAGTTATGAGTAAAACTCCTGTGATATTTGTTTACAAGTCTCTGTGTGAGGTTTTTTTTCTCTTGGATAAGTATGTAGGAGTCAAATAGCTGGGTCATATGGTGTGTATTGAACTTTACAAGAAACTTTGAAACTCTTTTCCAAAGTGGTTGTGGTATTTTACATTCCCACCAGCAGTATATGAGTTCCAGTTGCTCCACATCCTCACCAGTATGGGCAGTCTTTTTAATTTTCATTATTTTTATTTTATTTATTTATTTATTATTATTTTTTTTGTGTGAGGAAGATCAGCCCTGAGCTAACATCCGTGCTAATCCTCCTCTTTTTGCTGAGGAATACCGGCTCTGAGCTAACATCTATTGCCAATCCTCCTCCTTTTTTTCCCCAAAGCCCCAGTAGATAGTTGTATGTCATAGTTGCACATCCTTCTAGTTGCTGTAAGTGGGACGCGGCCTCAGCATGGCTGGAGAAGTGGTGCGGTGGCGCGCGCCTAGGATCTGAACCCGGGCTGCTAGTAGCGAAGCACACGCACTTAACCGCTAAGCCGCGGGGCCAGCCCATAATTTTCATTATTTTAGCGAGTGTATCTTTTTAGTAGTGGTATTGCATTATGGTTTTAATTTGCATTTTTCTGGTGACTAATGATGTCCAGCATTTTGTATTTTTTACATATTTATTATAGGCTAGTGATATATCTTCTTTGTGCACTGTCTGTTTAACCCTTTGGCCCATTTTAAAAATTGAGTTGATTTCTTTTAATTAAGTTGAGTTTTTTTATTGTAATCTAGATCCAAATTCTTTGTCAGATACATGTATTGTGAATATTTTCTGTCTACTGTTTGCCTTTCTATTTTTTTTGTTTTGTTTTGTTTCATTTTGGTTTTTTTTTGTGAGGAAGATCAGCCCTGAGCTAACATCCATGCCAATCCTCCTCTTTTGTTTTTTCCCTTTTTCTCCCCAAAGCCCCAGTAGGTAGTTGTATGTCATGGTTGCACATCCTTCGAGTTGCTGTAGGTGGGACACGGCCTCAGCATGGCCGGACAAGCAGTACGTTGGTTTGTGCCCGGGATCCGAACCCGGGCCGCCAGTAGCGGAGCGCACGCACTTAACCGCTAAGCCACGGGGCTGGCCCATGCCTTTCTATTTTCTTAACAGTGGCCTTTGAAAAGCAAAAGTTTTTAACTTTTGAAGTCCAATTTATCAGTTTTTAATGGTTCGTGCTTTATGAAACATTTATTGCCCCAAAGTTTTCCTATGCAAAGATTTTTCTCCTGTGTTTCCTTCTGGAATTTGTTAGTTTCAGCTTTTACATTTAGGTTTATGATTCATTTTGGCTTAATATGGCCGTATACTATGAGATAAGGGTTGATGTTCTTCCAGCACTCATTGAGTAACCCTGGCACTTTTGTTGAAAATCAATTGATCATATATGTATGGATCTGTTTCTGAACTCTACTCAGTTTTATTGATGTGTGTGTGTATCCTTATGCCTTTATCTTGCTGTCCATTGCTACGGCTTTATCGGAAGTCTTGAAATCAGCATATTTAAATCTTCCATCTTTGTTCTTCTTTTTCAAGATTGTTTGGCTAAATTACAGACATCTGTAGAACACTCCACCCAACAACAGCAGAATAGACATTCTTCTCAAGGTCACACGGAACATTCTGTAGGACAGGTAGTATGTTATGTTATGCCATAAAAGAAGTCTCAATAAATTAAAAAATATTACAATCACACTAAATATGTTCTCTGACCACAGTGAAATAAAATTAGAAATCAGTAACAGAAAGAAATTTGGGAAGTTCACAAATAATGTGGAAATTAAACAACACACTTCTAAATAACCAGTGGTTCAAAGAAATTACAAGAGAAATTAGAAAACACTTTGAGATGAAGGAAAATGAAAACACAACATATCAAAACTTACTGGATGAAACTAAAGCAGTGCTCAGGAAAATTTATAGCTGTAAATACTTACATTAAAAAAGAAGTGTAAACTAAACTTAAAGCAAGCAGAAGGAAGGAAATAATAAAGATTAGAGAAGACATAAATGAAATAGAGAATAGAGAAACAATTGAGAAAAATCAATGAACCCAAAAGTTGGTTCTTTGGAAATGTCAGCAAAATTGATAAACCTTTAGCTAGACTGATGAAAAAAAAGAGGTAAGACTTAAATTACCTTACAGAAATAAAACATAATAAAGAATACTGTGAACAATTATAAGCCAGCAAATTACATAACCTATATGAAATGGAAAAATTTCTAGAAAGATCCAAACTACCCAAACTGACTCAAGAGGAAATAGAAAATCTAAATAGACTTATAACAGGTAAAGAGATTGAATGCATAATCATAAAATTTCCCACAAAGAAGAGCTCAGGACCAGAAGCCTTCACTGGTGAATTCTACCAAATGTTTAAAGAAGAATTAACACACTTTTCTGAAAAACAGAAGCGGAGGGAACACTTTCCAACTCATTCTATGAGATCAGTATTACCTGTTACCAAAACCAGACAAATGCATCACAAGAAAAGAAAACTACAGACCGATATCCCTTATGAATATAGACCTACATATCCTCAACAAACTGATAGCAAACTGAATTCAGCAACATATGAAGAGGATTATATACCATGCCTAAGCGAGATGTATTCCAGGAATGCAGGGCTGGTTCAACATGAAAATCAATCAATATACCATATTAACAGAATAAAGGGCAAAAACCACATGATCATCTCAATATATGCAGAAAGAGCATTTGACAAAATCCAACACCCTTTTATGATAAACACATTCAAATTAGGAATGGATGGGAGCCTCCTCCAGGTGATAAAGAGCATCTACAGAATATCTACAGCTAGCACTGCATTAATGGTGAGTGATAGAAAGCTTTCCCCCTAAGATCAGGAACAAGACAAAGATATTCATTGTTGTTCTTTCCAATCAACATTGTACTGGAGGTTCTAGCTAGGACTATTAGGCAAGAAAAAGAAATAAAAGACATCTGGATTGGAAGTAAGAAGTAAAACTATCTCTGTTTGAAGATGACATGATCTTATATATGGAAAATCCTAAGGAATCCACTGAAAACTATTAGAGCTAATATGTGAGTTCAGCAAGGTTGCAGGATACAAGAATACTGTATAAAAATCAATTGCATTTCAACACACTAGCAATGAGCAATCTGAAAATGAAATTAAGAAAACAGTTACATTTGCAGTGGTATCACAGAGAATAAAATACTTAGGAATAAATTTAACAAAAGAAGTTTAAGACTTATACACTGAAAACTACAACTTCATTGAAAGAAATTAAAGAAGATCTAAATAAATGGAAAGACATTTCATGTTCATGGATTGAAAGAGTTAAGCTGCAGTACTCCCCAAACGATCTGCAGATTCAACGCAATTTAAACAAGGGTGCCAAAACAACGCAACAGGGAAAGAATAGTCTTTTCAATCAATGGTGCTGGGACAACTTGATATCTACATGTAAAATGATATTTGATCTCTCCCTTGCATCATATGCAAAAATTAACTCAAAGTTGATCAAAGACCTAAATGTAAGAACTAAACTATAAAAGTCTCAGAAGGAAACATAGGTGTAGATCTTCATAACTTTGGATCAGACAGTCTTCTCTTAGTACGACACTAAAAGCACAAGTGACAAAAGAAATATCTAAATGGGACTTCATCAAAATTAAAATCTTTGTGCTTCAAAAGACATCATCAAGAAAGTGAAAGACTTAACTAACAGTTATCAGATCTGGGTGAAATATATTAAATTTTACATTTAAAGGCACTGGATAGTGAGCAAAGGCAGACAGAAACGGGAGCCTATTCTTAAAACATAACTGTCTGATGAAATTTGTGAGTTGGTGGATTTTTGTCTGAGGGTACTCCATAATCCTCCCGCTTCTTGGGGCAGAATAATACAGCCTTATTGGCTTAAGATATAAGAGTATAGAGTTCCAGGCTGACAGAACAGCCAGAAACTTAGGGGGGAAATCCTGGAAGATCAGGAGCAGCAGAGGGAGTGAGTCCTAAAATGTACATACAAGATCTGCCCAAATGCTTGGTAATCTGCTATACTATGCATGCACTGGTGGTGTCTGTGTGTGTATGTGTGAGCATACATACACGAATATGCTGGGCCCTTTAATTTCCGTAGTAGAACATTAATTCTGTATAGATTGTTTTCAGCTAAAGTGTCAAATTGTAATCTTTAGTGAGAAAACTAAAAAAATATATATATTAAAAGGCTAGTAGAGGAATCAAACAGAACACTAAAAAAATCTGATTAACCCAAAGGAAGGCAGGCAGGTGGGAACAGAAAAACAGACAAATAGATAAGACAATAGAAAACAAAAATAGCATAACAAATGCCTAATTTCAGCTATATCAATAATTACATTAAATATAAATGGACTAAAATACCCTCATTAAAAGGCAGAGGTTGGGGCCGGCCCGGCAGTGCAGCGGTTAAGCGCTCACACTCCACTTGAACAGCCCAGGGTTTGCCGGTTTGGATGCCAGGCATGCACCGACACACCGCTTGTCAAGCCATGCTATGGCAGCATCCCATATAAAGGAGAGGAAAATGGCCACGGACGTTAGCCCAGGGCCAGTATTCCTCAGCAAAAAAGAGGAGGATTGGCATTGGATGTTAGCTCAGGGCTGGTCTTCCACACACACACACACACACACACACATACACACACACGGCAGAGATTGTCAGACTGGATTAAGAAGCAAGACCCAACTGTATACTGTCCATGGGAGCAGCATTTTAAATACACAGATGCAAACAGTTTGAAAGATGAAAAAAGATAATAAAGGTATGTACATTTTGGACCTTGATTTAAGTGTATATATAAGGTAGCTATGTTTGCTGTTGGTACTCTCATTGAAATTCAATGAATTAATAAAGCACAAGTTTATGAATGGTTTGTATAGGTGTACCTCACTTTTTGCATTAAATAACAAGTCGTATTTTGTAGATGTTCGTTAAGGACCTGCTATTGAAGATACTTTCACTATACTGTCCCAGGGAGATAGATCATGGTATCTTCATTTCTTAAATAAGGAATCTGGGGGTTCAGAGAGGTTAAGTAATACGTTCAGGATCACATAGCTAGTTGGTGGCAGAGCCATTCATGTACTCTTCCCATTGTATCACTCTTGTGGCTTTAATACCTAAGAAGGTACATAGAAATATAATTTTTCACAGCTCAAATTGTATTCACTAAGGCTTATTTTTTTAAGGCAGCTTTATTGAGGTATAACTAACGTACAGTAAACTTTACATATTTAAAGTGCACATTTGGTAAGTTTTGACACATGTATATACAGTCATGAGCCCATCACCACAATCAAGATAATGAAACATGTTTATAATGTTTAACAATTCTTCTTGCGTTAAATTATTTCATGGTATTTCTCTAAAATTTTAAACTCTTGGGACATAAAGACATTTATTTTAGTCCTATCCTTTCAGCCCTCTTGTGCCAATCTGGAGAACTTATTTTTAAAAGGAATTCCATTGCAAAGTTATTTGTAAAGTGAAAAAATCTCACTCCTCAATTTTTAAAAATTCTATTTGATATTTAGGACTATGGATGCTGTGAAATTTTCTGTCTGCAATGGAATTGGAATAGATTTTCTTGAGGAGTTGAAACAGGTTTCAATTTTTCAATATTCGGTTTACTATTAAACTGCTATATTTTTTAAACTGTAGCTAGCAGACCAGTGAGACTTGGTAGAGAAGGAGGTTTGAAGTTCCCTATTCATTCTTGATTTCCCATGTTGGACAAGACCTTTTAGATAAAAATAATGCTTGTTTTCCAGAGATGATACCATTCAAATAGCAAATTTAATATAATTTGGTGTCTTGGTATTTAGATTCTAAGTCATTTACTATTTTTTTTTTCAAAGAACAATGTTGGTAAGTTTCAAGCTGATAAGCTGTGAGTCTTTGTGAAAAAAAAAATCTCTCAAGAAATGTCATCTCTTCTGGGAAATTCCTCTGACACTCTCAGGCAGAACTAGTTGGTGCTTCCTGTGATCACACACGATGTAACATACATAAAGGATAAGGAAAGATTAAAGAACAAACTGTAGCCAACACTGTTCTAACCTGGAATATGTCTTTTAGTGGGATAAAATATGTATGTAGAATTCATGGTTCCTGTGCAGCTAGGGAGCCCTTTTCAGTCTACATTTAGCCTGGAAGTTGTTCTCTCCTCAATATACAAGCAATGAACTATTAATGGCCTTCCATCTAGAGATAATTTAATGTTCTGATATTTAAATTCTGAGTTGTTTGCTTTTTAATTACTATTATAGAGAGGCTAAATATTTCAAAGTTTGGACAGTCCCACTACCACATGAAAAAGACAGGAAAGTCTACCCCAAGCTTATAATCCAAAATTATAAAACACATGAGGAAATATATCTACTTTAGGTAATGTGCAGACACCAAAAATGCAGTTCTAAATCTCTTAAGAAATTCGGTAACATAAGTATCAAAAAAAGACTGTAAAATAAATATTTTTTAAGTGATTGAATCATTTTAAGAAGGAATCAGAAACATTAGAAAAAAAACAAGATACCACCAAAATAGATCAGGCATATTTGAAAAGGATCTAATATAGCTAGAAATGAAAAATAAAGTCATTGACATTAAATGCTCAGGGGAGAGGAGAAGTAATAGGATTTAAAATTGGAAATGCAGAGTACAGTCTGTAGAAAAAGGAAATGAACATTGATGACTACTTATTTTGTGATACAGACTGTGCCAGGTGCTTTTGTTAATGTTTATCTTTAATTCTCAGGACCACTTTTTGAGGTAGTTTAATAGCCCACTTTTAAAGAGTACTGTTATCTACAGATAGGGTAAAAACAGTAGGTGAAGCAAGATCAGTGAGGAAAATGATGAGCTGGGTTTTGAGTATGTTAAGGAACTTGTGGGTTTTTTAGGGAGTGATCCAGGAGACACTTTAGCTCAGGAGAGAGACTTGGGCTTAAAGTTTTAAGCTGCTTAAATTCCCAAGGTTGTTGGCCTTGTAGAATATACCAAAATCTGTTTATTTACAAATACAGCAGTTTATTTAAAGGATGCTGGCTAAAGGGAGCTACAGCTGAAGGGATGATTCAGGTCTGACATCTGAAATTTACTGTCCGTGTTGGCTGTCTTTCCTTCTCAGAAAGTAAGCTTCCTTACGTATTCCCTCCCTGCCTCCATCACACATTTTATTCATTTTTCACGGGTAGCAGCTTAAAAAATCATTTAGTTGTGCACATAGACTATCATCAGCTGGTGTGGATTATCCCTTTAACGTCCTTTTTAACTAATTTGATGTTTTCTTGAGGGCTTATCCTTGAGTGAAGTCTTCACATATGATTAGTAGTACTGTTTTAACAGTTTATCAGTCAAAAGTAATGGTTCATTAATCAAGACTGTGTGGTACTAGTCTGAGGATAGGCAGTAGACCAGTGGGATAGAATTGAGAGTCCAGAGGTAAACTTTTACATTTATAGTAAATTGATTTTCATCAAGAGTGCCAAAGCAATTCAACAGGAGAAAAATAGTCTTTTCAACAAATGCTGTTGGAACAACTGAACTGGATATCCTCATGCAAAAGAATGAAGTTGAGCCTCTCCCTCACACTATATAAAATTAACTCAAAATGGTTCAGAGACCTAAATGTAAGAGCTAACAGTTAAAAAACTCTAGGAGAAAAAAAAAGATGTAAATCTTTGTGGCCCTGGATTAAGCAGTAGTTTCTTAGTGACATCATCAAAAGCACAAGCAACCACGTAAAAAAAATAATAAACTGGACTTCATTAAAATTAAAAATGTTTGTGCTTCAAAGGAGATCATCAAGAAAGTGAAAAGAAACCTACAGAATGAAAGAAAGTATTTGCAAATCATATCTGATAAGGGACTTGTATCTAGAATATATAAAGGACTCTTAAAACTCAATAATAAAAAGACAACCCAATTCAAGATGGACAATGGTCTTGAATAGACATTTTCTAGGGAAGATATACAAATGGCTGATAAGCATATGGAAAGATGCTAAACATCATTGGTCACAATGAGATGCCACTTGATGAAACCCACTAGGATGGCTAAAATAATAAAAACATAATAACAAGTGTTGGTGAGAATGTGGCAGAATTGAAGCCCTTATCATTGTTGGTGGGATTGTAAAATGGTATAGCCACTTTGGAAAACAGTTTGGCAGCCTCAAAAGCTTAAACATTGAGTTACCATATGATCCAGTAATTTCTTTCCTAGTTATACACTCAAAAGAAATAAAAGTGTATTTCCCCCACAAGAACTTATTCATAACAGCATTATTCATAATAGTAAAAGAGTAGAAACAATCCAATGTCTGTCAGCTGATGAATGGATGAATAAAATTTGGTATGTCCTTACAATGGAGTATTATTCAGCAATGAAGAGGAATGAAGTACCGATAAAAGGTAACAACACGGATGAACCTTGAGAATATTATGCTCAGTGGGAGACAGCAGTCACAAAAAAAACGTACTGTCTGATTCCATTTATTTGACTGTCCAGAACAGGCAAATCTATAGAGACAAAAAGTAGAGTAATGGTTGTGTAGGACTGGGGTGGAAGGATGGGTAGAATGGGGAGTGACTGCTAAAGGATACAAAGATTTTTTTGTAACAATGTAAATACTCTAAAATTGATTTTGGTGATGGTTGCACAGCACTGTGAATATACTAAAAACCATTGAATTGTACACTTTAAGTGGGTGAATTGTATGGTTTGTGAATTATATTTCAAAGATGTTATAACAACAGCAAAAAAGAGTAATGGTTCTACTGTAATAAATTGACTAATGGTAACCTAGAATATATACATGTGGACAAAACAATTTACTGTACTATTTTAAACACTAGATACCAATATTTCCCTATATTTAAAGATTAACTCGATGTTTTCTAATACATACATTCTGTTTATAACCTCACCAAAAAGCTGCACGTCATTGCATGTTTCAGAATTCATCAGTAAACAAGCCCGGATGATTCAGAGTTATTAATATGTAGTTAGTAATGGAAGCCATAGAAATATGTATGGTATCCTAGAAAGAGTTGGTAGAGTGAGTAGATGAATAGATCTGTAGGGCTGTAGATAGAACATAGGGAAGAACACTATGGATAGCTAGAGGAAGAAGGCCAAAGGGGATGATATTGTGGAAGTTAAGGAGGTGAGAATGAATGGTTAACAGTGTTCTGCAGACATGCCACATAAGGATTGTGTTCCATGAATAGAAGGTTGCTGATGATCTTGGCAACAGCAGTGTCAGTGGAATTTTTTGGGAGTGGGCTAAATGAATGGAAATAAAGACAATGTAGACCACTCTTTCAAGGATTTTGGCTAAGGAGGACAGTAGTCAAGAAAATGTAGATTCAGGAAGGAGCTTTTTTTTTTTTTTTTTTTTTTAAGATTTTATTTATTTATTTTTTTCCCCCCAAAGCCCCAGTAGATAGTTGTATGCCATAGCTGCACATCCTTGTAGTTGCTGTATGTGGGACTCGGCCTCAGGATGGACAAAGAAGTGGTGCCTTGGTGCGCGCCCGGGATCCGAACCCGGGCCGCCAGCATCGGAGCGCGCTCACTTAACCACCAAGCCACGGGGCCGGCCCAGGAAGGAGCTTTTTTTTAAAAAAAAATAGGATGACAGAGACTTTAGCTTACTCATGACGGTGGGAAATAGAGGTTGAAAAATGAGAGAGAGGGGATAATTGATGAAGCAAGACCCCTGAGGAGATGAGAGCAAAAACAGCCACCTCTTATACTGTCATTGTGGTAGGATAAAAGGACACAAGGATGTTTGAGAATGCAGGTTATTGGAGATGGGAGGAGATTTGGATGTGCATGATAGGAAGTTGAGGGAATTGCTATCTAATGGTTTCTCTTTTCTTAATAAATAGGAGGCCTGGTCTTCTGCTGAGAGGAAGAAAGATATGGAGAAGGGGGCTTGAGAGCAGTAGTTTTTTGTATAAAATCTACCAAAGAAGCCTGAAAAGATTTTCAGACAGCAAACAATTGAAATTAGAGACATAGAATTGGTAATACGCATAACAGAGGTTGAGTCATTTTTTTTTTTCTTTCAGCAGCCCAGCTTTTGGAGTGAAAATTGAAGTGACCCAAGGGTTGCTTTTTGCCAGGGCAGCAAGATAGAAGTACAGGGGGCGGAAGTGTTGGAGTATGAGGACTGTGTAAGAAGGAAGCAAAAACAGGAAGGGGTTGATAAATTGGGAGAAAAATCGAGTAGTTAAGGGACTAAAGTAATCTGTGTGCAAGTAATCTTTGTGGATCTAGGTCAGTCTGTCGAATAGCTAAATAATGGGAAATTGTCTAATGCCTTAATTGGATCTAGGGAGAGTTTTGCTGCTAGGGTAGAGGATGCCTCAAATTAGAGAACACTGTATACATAGTGTTTAAGGGAAAGTCTACCCATTTCATTTTAAAATGTTGAACATTTTCAAGTTTTTGAATGAAATGTAAAACGTCCAAAATTTATCCTAATTGAACTGGCAGATCTATGACTGGTTCTTGATGAAATGAGTGCTGCAGAATCTTGAGTCATGGTGAAACTGAAACATAGGAAAAATGAAGAGCCTCTGTCTGTGCCTGGCCAGCCTCTTGACTTGTGTTGTTTGAAGGGTTGTTGAAGACACCAGGGATGCTGTCAGGTTTGTCTTGGTTTGGAGAGGAAAACTAAGCCATCTGCCAGAGTCTTCCGTGATTATAAGGGGGATGGTGACAGAAATGAGAATGGGCACCGGGTGACACGGTTAGGTGGTATAAGCCTTTTCCAGAGCTGGGTAGACGCAGTGGTCTTGAAGTGGTATAGAGATAGATGAGACATTGACCCTGACACATGTGGAATATGGGAGCATTATTAACAATGATGATGAAGATAGCTACTGTTTATTGAGGGTTTTCTATGCCAGGCACTGCCCCTGTTATATACACTTAACATGAGTTTGACTCATTTGTCTCAGTAACCCTATGAGGCGTTGTTATCGTTTTATGATGAAGAAGCTGAGATAGAAAGGCCAGTAATATTCCCAAAATATCATAAAGTTCACTTGTGGGGGAGCCAGGATTTAAACCTAGACTGCTAATTCCAGAGCAGATGTTTCTAACCACTGTGTTGTGCCATTATAGGATAGTGCAGTAATGTAGTTTGTCCAATATATATGTATTCAATGTGTGTTGAATAATTTATATTGTTTATAAATACCTTAGAGGAAAATTTTTCAGTAGGATTTTTGATGCTTTCTAATTTGGTGATAATTGTGTTGTTATGTATTTTATGTAAGTGTTAACCTAGAGCAGTGGTTCTTAAAGAGTGTGGTTTCTGGGCCATCAGCATTAACAGCAATATCACCTGGGATCTTGTTCGAAACAGATTGTTAACCCTTATCCTAGACCTGCTGCTTGAGAAACTGTGGGAATGGAGCCCAGCAGTCTGTGTATTAACAAGCCAGGTTATTCTAATACCAGCTAAAGTTTAACTACTAACCCAGAGTGAAGTGTAGTATGAGAAAGTGAATGAGAGTTTGAATTAGACACTGAATGGCATTGAGACTGTCACTGTTTTTTGGATCATATTCTGTGAATTGAAATCCGATGGGGAATTGTTAGCATTAGTTGATACTTTGCATGGCTGCAGTTTGCTATGTTGGTGCTCCTGGGCGTAAGTGAGATGGGAGGCAAAATGTCAGCGGATCACAGCTATTGACGACTCGAAATGCATGGTGGTGCGTCAGGAGTGTTATTTTCTTTCCTTTAAACATTTAAAAACTTATGTAATATTTGATATACAAAACTAGGTAACATAGATACAAGTTTTGAAGCAATAATAAAACGAGTATCTATGAATCCAATACTCAATTTAAGAACTAGAACAAAAGCTGCCTGTTTTTCTTTCCGTTCCCATCTCTACTCTCCTACCAGAAGTAATCCAGTGTAATAAATGTGTGTAAATCATTACTTTGCTTTTCTAGATTTACCATACATGTCTGTATCCTGAAATAATATATAGTATTTAATTTTGCTTGCTTGTTTTATAAAAATAAGGTGAAATATTTGTATTTATAATATAAAAAAATAGAAATTTTATTTTTTACTTGCTTAGTTCTTATAACGTTACATTGCTGGATTCATTCTTGTAGCTGTAGTTCATTCATCCTCATTGCTGAGTAATAATTGTTGTATCTCACAATTCATTTGTTCTCTTTCTAATGAACATTTGAGTTGCTTTTGTTGGCCAGTTATTTCTCCAGCAAAAATGGGTTTATTTAGGATCAGCGAGGAATTACAATTCAGGATCTGCAACCCTGGTAAGCCACATGCATGTCCCGCAGCAGCAAAGGGAGGAGAAACTCTTCATAGAGGGGAAGAAGAAGCTGGGACGGTTGTTGTAAACAGAGAGTCTGTTGGAGGAATGGGGAGTTCCTTGTGTAGTGGATTTTCATGGCCTGAGTTGTGACAGTCTCTCATTGGCTGAGCTTCTTGTCAGCCGGTCAAGAAGAGGGAGTCTGTCTGCTTCCTGCTGGGCTCTGCTGTGAATATAGGGCGTGAGATCTTCCCCTTTTGGCCTCCCAACTTCATTCTAATGAGGTTTCTGTTTATTAATCGCTACACTTTCAGTATTTTGTTTGTTTTTTGCTGTTACAAACCGGTGATGCCAGAAACCACTTACATATATCTCATGGTGCATATGTGCAAGAGTTTCTGTAGGATTTATACCTTCGTGTAGAATTGCTGTGTCCTTGGGTATTTTTCAGCTTTACCAGATTTTGCCAAGTTGTTTCCCAAAAATGGTTGTACCAACTGACGTTTCACCAGTTGCTCTGCATCTTTATGAACTTTAATCTTGGTGATGTTATACCTATTAATATTTGGCAGTCGTAAGTGCATAATCGTATCTCACTGTGGTCTTAATTTGCATTTTCCTGATTAATGAGGTTGACCACCTTTTCATATTGGTTATTATGGTTTTATCTGCTATGAAATGCCTTTTCTTACCTTTCTTCTTTTTTCCTATTGTCTTTTCTTATTGTTGTGTGAGTACTTTATATATTCTGGGTATTTATTATTCACTATTAATGCTTCAAGTATCCTTCCAGTTTGGGTTGTCTTTTCGCTTTCTGTGTGACACCTTTTAAAGGATAGAAATTCTGAATTTTAATGGTTATTATTTTGGTATTAGCGTTTGTTGTGTCCTGCCTAAGAAATCTTTCTCCACTCAGGGATCATAAAGATATCTTTCTTTAAAAATTTAAAGTCTTATTTTTATAAGTTTTCAAACCATTTGGAACTGATTTTTCTGTATGGTGATGTAGTAGGTATCTGGTTTCATTTTTTTCCCCACATGGATAATTTTTTGGCCCAGCACGATTTATTGAATGGTCTGTCTTTTCCCCAGTGGTCTGCAATGCTGTCTCTTTCCTATCAAGTTTCCATATATGTTTGGGTTTATTTGGGGGCTCTCTTCTATTGATGAATTTATTTTCCACTTTAATCTGTATATACTTTTATTATATATCGTTAAGTTAGTGATGTTTTAAATTACAGCTAAACATAATAAATAATAGCAACTTACTATTAAATATCCAATCAGTGTTCAGATTTCTCCGATTATTTTTTATATTAAAACACATTATGGTTTGTTTGGATCAGTATCCAAATAAGGTCCATTTATTGTCATTGGTTGATATGTCTCTTAAATCTCTCTTCATCTATAGGCTCCTACTCCATTTCCTAAGCCACCTCTCCCCCCTTTTTTGCCTTGTTGCTTATTGTTGTTAGAGAAATGGGGTTGTTTATCCTGGATTTTGCTGGTTGCAACCCCATGGTGTTTAGTATGTCCTTTTGTTCTCTGTATTTTCTGTAAATTTGTTGTTAGATATAGAAACTTGGCATGATTTATTTATTTGTTTGCCAAGACTGATTTTTGGGTGGTATTACATACTTTTTAAAAAAAAACATTTTGAGATATAATTCACATACATTTTCACATACCATACAGTTCACTCATTTAAAGTATACTCAGTGGTTTTTAGTATATTCATAGAGTTGTGCAACCATCACCACTATCAATTTTAGAATATTTTCATCACCACAAAAAGAAATGTTATCCCCTTTCGCAGTCATTGCCCATTCCCCCATTTTCCCTGTACATTGACCTCCCCCAGACCTAATCTACTTTTTATCTCTATAGATTTGCCTGTTCAGGACATTCATATAAATGGAATCGTATAATATGTGGTCTTTTGTGACTGGCTTCTTTCATTTAGCGTAATATTTTCAGGGTCTTGCATGTTTTTAGTATTTGTCAGTATTTCATTCCTTTTTATTGCTGAATGATATTCCATTGTATGGATATACCACATTGTTTATCCATTCTTCAGTTGATGGACATTTAGGTTGTTTCCATTTTTTGGCTATTGTGGATAGTCTTGCTGTGAACATTCATGTACAAGTTTTTGTGCAGACATATGTTTTCATATCTATCTCTTGGGTATATATCTAGGAGTAGAATTGCTGGATCATATGGTAACTCAGTGTTTAACCTTTTGAGGAACTGCCAGACTGTTTTCTAAAGTGGCTACACCATTTTACAATGCCACCAGCAGGATGTGAGAGTTGTTTCTCCACATCTTCACCAGTACTTAACTGTCTTTATTTTATCCATCGTAGTAGATGTCTCATTATGGTTTTGATTTGCTTTTCTCTGATGGCTAATTATGTTGAGCATCTTCTCATGTACTTATTGACCATTTGTTTATCTTTGGAGAACTGTCTATTCAGATCCTTTGTCCTTTTAAAAATTGTGTTGTCTTCTTACTGTTGAATTATAATTTATTATTGAATTATGTATATTCTGTATACAAGTCCCTTATCAGATATATGATTTGCAAATCTCTTCTCCCGTTACATGAGTTGGCTTTTCACTTTCTGGGGTATTATATATTTCTATTAGGTGATAATCTCTTCTTGTGATATTAGCAACCAGTGATGATCGTTGCCTAAATCCATTAATTTATTAACTTTTGTGAAGTGGTGGTATTTGAATTCTGTCATTCCTTTTTTTTTTTTTTTTTTTTTGGTGAGGAAGATTGGCCCTGAGCTAACATCTGTGCCCATCGTCCTCTATTTTGTACGTGGGATGCTGCCACAGCATGGCTTGATGTGCAGTGCATAGGTCCACACCCGGGATCCAAACCTGCAAACCCCAGGCTGCTGACGTGGAGCATCTGAACTTAACCACTATGTCACTGGGCTGGCCCCATATCATTCCTTCTTTTTAGAATTCTGAGTTTGAAGTTAATGTTCTTTTGGCACATTGAAGATATCATTTCACTGCTTTGTGCCTTCCATTGCCTTTCAGAAGTCAGCTTTGTAATGAATATTTTGAAACATGGATACTCAGTTGGTGGCAATCTTAAGGGTATTAGCACAGTACCCGTTAGGTTTTTTTTGTCTCAGAGATATAGTTTTCTAGCTATATCACCACTTCAGAGGCCAATTTTGTATCCTTATACATACAGTCTCTTACCTCCTTCTCTACAAATAAAGTTTATACATTTGCTTCAGTTAGTATACTTAGACAAACAGAGTTAGTAGCTAAAGGAAGGAGTATATAAATATCTGTACTGCAGAGAATTTTTTAAACAGGCTTATTGAAGTATAGTTTATATACTATACAATTCACTCATTAGTGTAAAGTTTGATTTTCAGTAAATTTTTACAGTTATGCAGCCATCACCTCAATCCAGTTTTAGAACACTTCCATCACCCCAAAAAGTTCTCTCCTGTTCTTTTCTGAAATTACTTATTTTCATTATAGAGATTCTTAACCTGGGGTTGACAGAGGCTTCTGATGGCTCTAAAACTACCTGAATTTGTATGTCAACAATATGTTCTATAGGGCCAGTGTTTTTAAAAAGGCAAACTTGTAGTAAACTGTCAATTATACAAATGCAGTCAAAACCAAAACCACTGAGTGTATCTTATTAAAGTGATTCTCAAATTGTTCCTGTGACTGAAAAGGTTTAGGAAGGAAAAATATGGGGATATGCTGTGTAAAAAATTAAAATTAAAAATGGTATACTTTATAATTTGTTAATGAAGTTATAGACCTATAAAATGTGTCCATTTATATATAAGGCCCAACTATAGCAAATAAATTCAATAGAGAATTTTTTAAAAGTCAGTTTTCAGTCTGTTACTTTTTAAAGATAATCTGCTTTTCTCTGGCTGTTTTTAGGATTTTTCCCCCCTTTGGTGGCTCTGCAGTTTTACTGTAATTTTCCCAGTTGGAGTTTGTTGGGTTTCTTGAGTCTGTCCTTCAGTGTTTTTCATCCGTTCTGGAAAATTCTCAGCCATTATCTCTTCAAATGTTGGTTCTGCTCAATGCCTCTGTTATCTTTCTAGAACCCAAATAAACACTGTGTTGTAACTTCTTACTGTATCCTCTGTGTTTCTTACCCTTTCTTCTGTGTTTATAGTCTTTATACTTCTTGTATTTCATAATTGATAGTTTCTTCTGACCTGCCTTACAGTTTACTGAATCTCTCCTAAACTACATCCAATCTGCTATAAAACTCATCTGTTGAGTTCTTAATTTTGGCTATAGTACTATATTATTTTTCATCTCAAAGCTCTGTTTGTTTTTTCAGATCTGCTGGTCATTTCTGATCATTTCTTCTGGCTTGCTGTTATTTTTAACTCCATTTTTCTACTTCTTAAATATTTGCTGGAGTTATTTTATATTTTATAACTTAATTCTAGTGTTCTAATTCCAAGGAGAGTGGGCCTGTAGTTGTTGCTGTTGTTGCCATTGACTCTATGGTTATGTCTCTATTTATAGTGGTTTATTTTCTTGTAATTTGGTGACTTTTACTTAATCCTGAGAGCCTAATAGAACTGCTTTTCTACAGAGAATATCTGCATCTGTTGAGAAACAGTCCGTTTGGGCCATCTTGAGGGTTCTGGCTAAATGAGAAATCTTAAGGTTTAGCTTTCCAACCCTGCATAAGGGTCCAGGATTTAATTTCTGTTCCCGTGTGAAATAGGTTATTACCCTCATACTTCCCTTGTCATTTATTTACCTGTTACGTCTTCCCCCTTAGGCTTAACCTTACTGGCTCCTCCACCCTTTATTACTTACCTGAGTTCAGCGATGCATTAGAAAAGTATTTTTTCTCTTATAGCTAGGATCTAGTCTAAATGAAACAGATGACCTCTCAAAGTACAAGGTCTTCCAGAAGTGACATATACTGTTTTTGTTATTAAGATGTATGTTATTTAAAATATAAGGACTCAAAAAAAATCGACACAATACCATTATCGCATTGCATACACACACACAACTCTAACAATACTCCTTCAAAACTATCTAGTATCCAGTCATTGTTCAAATTTCCAATTATCTCAAAAATTATATGTTTTTTAAGTTTTTTTGGATCACTATCAAAATAAAGGTCTGTACCCTTATTGTGATTGATATGAGTTTGAAGTCTCTTTTTTAATTTGTAGTCTTTTAATCTTACCATCTCTCTTTTTTTCCATGCATTTTATTTATTAAAGATACTGGGTTCATAGAGTCTCTCATAGTCTGGATTTTGCCCTTATGGTGTCATTGAACATATTTATCTGTTCTCTGTATTTCCTGTAAATTCATAGTTGAATCTGGAGGCTTTATCAGATTCAGATTATTTTAGGCAGAGGGGACAAGAGTGCATCGTTATGTGGTGGTTTTCTCTTCCATTGGGAGGCACATAGTGTCTGATTGTCTCTTTGTAATGTTGACAGCCGTTGAGGACCATCTGTTATTCACTAGGATTGGTAAAATGGTGATATTGTAATTCTGTCATTCCTTCTTTATTAGCTGGAATACCATTTTAAAAAGAAACTTCCCCTCATTTATTAATTGGTTAGGTTACCCCCGTGGTAGAATTTGTCTAGGTGAAGGCAAAATGAATGCTTGATTCTTTCCATTTATCAGTTTTCAGAACAGTGAGGTAGTTCATTAGCACCTTCCAATGATGACCAATTAGGTTTGCTTTTTTCTTGTTCTAAATTCATGAATTGAATCATATTTATGTTTCAGTTCATTGTGGTTATTATCCTTATTGATATTCTAATTGTACCATCCCTCACCAATTGGAGTCCCTTCAAGTTAGCTCCTGAGTATTTTTGACAGATCTAGGAATTTTAAGTGGACAGATATAGAAAGTTTTTAAAGATATATTATGCATATATTGACATTTTCTGTTCAAATTCAGGATTACAGGTTTTTACTAAACCTCTTCTATCATACATCTATCCCGGGCTGAAATTCCTGGTTTTCTCTGAAACCAGGAATGATAGAATTAGAATATCACATTATTCCTTATTTCCCTTATTCCAGATACACACACAACAGTCTCAGAATAACAATTTCAACACTACAACCAGTAATAGGATTACTGAAGGTAGTTTAGAGTTTTCTTTGTACTTCTCTTGTCTTTACAGTTGACTGGGATGGGGATATACAGTCAAATTACTGTGTTGAAAAGTCATGTGGGATAGTGTGATTCTGCCATCAACTGGATACACACTTAGGTTCATTACTTAATTTTTTAGTTTATTTTTTAATTTTAGGGATTGCTTTTAAAGTTTAATTTTGTCATACACATATGTAATTCATTTTCATATGGTTCTAAAGTCAAATGTAGCCTAGTTTCCTTGAGCTCTCTACTCTATTTCCTCCCTTTTCCTGTATATTTATGTGTGAAATAGTTCTATGTGATCTGTTTTTATTCTTTGTTAGTATATTTTTGGTATTTTGGAAAGTTTCTATTTTTGTTACGAGAGTTAGCTTTATTTAGTCCCCTCTCTTTTAGTTATTATCTATTGAATTCCTATTATGTGCATTATTGAAATCGGTTGTGACCTCTTCTCCTCCTCCTCAGCATCTGATTTGAAGTATATCCTTTTAAAATTTTTAAAAATTAACCTTTATTTTGAGAAAATTGTAGATTCACATGCAATTGTAAAATGTAATACAGAGAGATCCTGTGTACTCTTTACCCAGTTTCCTCCAGTGGTAACATCTTGCAACACTATAGTAAAATACTGATATTTAGTCAAGATATAAGACATTTCTATCACTACAAGGATCTCTCATGTTGCCATTTTGTAGCTGAGGCTCACTTCCTCCCATACCTCTGTCTCCTCAACCCCTGGCAACCACTAATCTCGTCTCTATTTCTGTAATTTTATTTCAAGGATGTTAAATGGAATCATATGGTATGTAACCTTTTGGGATTGACTTTTTTTCCTCTCAGCATAATTCCCTGGGGATTCATTCAAGCTTTTGCTTGTATCAATAGTTAATTCCTTTTTATTGTTGTATACTATTCCATGGTATGGATCTACCACAGTTTGTTTAAGCTGTGAAGGATACCTGGTTGTTTCCAAGTTTGGGCTATTATGACTAAAGCTGCTATAAACATTTGTGTACAAGTTTGTTGTGAACACAGCTTTTCATTTCTCTGGGATAAATGTCCAGAAGTACAGTTGCTGAGTCCTATGGTATTTGCATGTTTAGGTTTTTAAGAAACTGTTTTCCAGATGGCTGTATGATTTTACATTCCCATCAGCAATGTATAAGTGTCTCCATGTCCTCGCCAGCATTTGGTGTTGTTACAGTGACTTATTTTAGCTGTTTTGATAGTTGTGTAGTAATATATCATTGTGATTTTAATTTGCTTTTCCCTAATGGCTAATAATATTGAACATCTTTTCATGTGCTTATTTGCTGTCTGTTGTATATCCTCTTTGATGAAATGTCTCTTTATTTCTTTTGCCCGTTTTCTAACTCAATTGTTTATTCTAATATTGAGCTTTGAGAGTTCTCTGTATATTCTACATACTAGTCTTTTATTGGATATGTGGTTGGCAAATATTTTTTTTCACTCTCTAGCTTGTCTTTTTATCCTCCTCACATGAGGTTTTCTCAGCAAAATTTTTAAATTTTGATGAGGTCCAATTTACCAGTTATTCCTTTTATGGATCATGCTTTTAGGGTCAAGTCTGAGAACTCTGCCTAGCTCCAGATCCCAAAGATTCTTTTTCCTTATTTTTTCCCTAGAAGTTTTATAGTTTTACACTTAAGCATTATCCGTTTTGTGTTGACACTTAAGACCAGCCCTGGTGGTCTAGTGGTTAAGATTCACTGCTCTCACTGCTGCAGCCTGGGTTCATTTCCTGGTGAGGGAACCACACCACCCATCTGTTGGTTGTTACACTGTGGTGGCTGTGTGTTGCTGTGATGCTGAAACCTATGCCACCACTATTTCAAATATCAGCAGGGCCACCCAGGGTAGACAGGTTTCAGCAGAGACTCCAGACTAAGACAGACTGGGAAGAAGGCCTGGCCACCCACTTCCAAAAAAAAATGGCCATGAAAACACTATGAATAGCAGCGCAGCATTGTCAGATACAGAGCCGGAAGGTGAGAGGATGGTACAAAAAAGACAGGGCGGAGTTCTACTCTGCTCTACATAGGGTCGCTAGAACTTGGAATCGACTCCACGGCAGTAACAAAAAATGAGACTTAAGATGAGGTTCATACATTCGTCTATCATTATCTACCTGTTCCAGCACCATTTGTTGACAAGTCTGTCTTTACTCCATTGAGTTGCTTTCACACCTTTGTCAAAAATCAGTTGAGCATATTTGTGTAGGTCTGTTTTGGGTTTTCTATTCTGTTCCGTTGATCAGTGTATGTATCCTTCCGCCAATATCGCGCATGTTGATTACTATATATAATAAATCTTGAAGTTGGATTAGACTGGTTCTTCCCACTTTATTATTCTTTTTCAACATTGTTTTAGCTGTTCTAATTACTTTGCCTTTCTATATAAATTTAAGAATAATCTTTTCTGTATCTACAAAAAATATTGCTGGAATTTTGAGAGGAATTATGTTAAACCTGTATTGTGGGGAGAATTGACATCTTTACCAAGTTGAGTCCGTCAATCCATGAACACAGTATGTCTGTCCTTTATTTTAGATCTTTGAATTCCTTCATCAGTGTTATGTAATTTTCAATATAAATGTCCTATGCGTGTATTGTTAGGTTCATACCTAAGTATCTTTTTGAGAGTATAAATGATATTGTTTTAATTTTGGTGCCCATGTTTTCATTGCTAGTATATAGACATACAAATTGATTTTTGTATTTTTATCTTGTATCCTGTGGCCTCGTTGAACTCACTTATTAGATCTACCTTATAAATCACTAGATTTTTTTTTTTGCCTGATGACCAGAGGCATTTTTCTTTGAAATCCGTTAGTTTTACTAATATATCTTGGTATTGGTTTTTCTGGATTGATTCCCCAGGTACTAGGTGTAGTCTTTCAGTATTTCATTTCAAGCCTGCTAGTTTCAGGATTTTTTTTTCTTGAATTATAGATTTTAATATTTGCTCTATTTCATTGCTTTGGTTTTCTTCTTTGAGAACTCATTATATGTATTTAGATCTTCTTTGTTTATCTTCTTTATTGTCACTCTCCTTCTAATAATTTTTACCTTCATTTCTTTTTGATTAAAAATTTATTCCTTTGCACCTTCTGTATCTCTTAAGCACTATCTGTTGTGTATTGGATCTTATGATTGTTCTTGGTTAGGTTTCCTTTCCGAAATAATTTTTTCTTTTATTTCAGATTCTTTCCTGATTTCTAGGACCTCATTTCTGAGTTCTTCTAATTCTGATTTATAATGTTCTTTCACAATTTCCGTCATTTTCTGTTTTGTATGTATGAGTTTTTGGCAGGCTTTTAACGTCAGTATTCTGCACCTTGTTCTCTATTTCTTATGGTATAGGATTTGACCCCATTCCTTTTCTGTTCCTTTTATGATAGGTTTTCCCGAACTTTTTGGAGCAAGGGATGCATCAGGATAGCTTTTCTGGCTTTACCACTCTAGACCCCCTTCTTCTGTGGGTTTTTTTTTTGTGTGTGTGTGAGGAAGATTGGCCCTGAGCTAACATCCGTTGCCAATCTTCCTCTTTTTGCTTGAGGAACATTGTCCCTGAGCTGACATCTGTGTCAGTCTTCCTCTATTTTGTATGTGGGACACCACCACAGCATGGCTTGATGAGTGATGTGTAGGTCTGCACTTGGGATCTGAACCCATGAACCTGGGGTCACCGAAGCAGAGCATGTGAACTTAACCATTACACCACAGGGCCGGCTCCAAAAATCCAAGTTTTTTTTTTTTTTTTTTTTTTTGGTGAGGAAGATTAGCCCTGAGCTAACATCTGTGCCCCTCTTCCTCTATTTTTAGTATGTGGGTCGCCGACACAGCATTGCTTGATGAGTGGAGTAGGTCTACGCTCGGGATCCAAACCTGTGAACCCCCGGCCGCCGAAGCGGAGTGCACCAAACTTAACTGCTACGCCACTGGGCCAGCCCCTGTTGTTTTTTACAAAGTGATAAAAAATATATATATGGCTTCTTATTTTCTGAGATCTGGCTCTGTTTCACTAACCCACTTTTATGTGTATCCTCTCTTTCTTTTGCCCCAATTATGCCTTTCTTGCTCACTTGGGAGTCTTCTCCCAGAACTTTCTTTTCAGTATAGTGCTTTGTCTGGGAAGGGGGACTTCAGCCCCTGTTTTTTTTTTTTTTTTTTTTTTGTGAGGAAGGCTCAGCCCTGAGCTAACATCCATGCCCATCTTCCTCCACTTTATATGGCACAGCCGCCACAGCATGGCTTGACAAGCGGTGCGTCGCTGTGCGCCTGGGATCCGAACCTGCGAACCCCGGGCCCCCACAGTGGAGCACGTGCACTCAACCGCTTGCGCCACTGGGCCGGCCCCCAGCCCCTGTTTTTGAGTCTAGCTTTATCATACCTCACAGTGTTGGCGTGTGCAAAGGATCCCTTCTATTTGCAACTGTTCTCAAATTGCTTTTCTAAACTCTGGTGATTCATAGTTTTGGGTTCTCTTCTGCTCCTGGCTTTAGTTGCCCTGTTCGTCTTCCCGTCTGTTTCTGCATACATGCTGATACCATGTGAGTCACATAGTTGGTGATTTAATCAGATCTTTCTTGTCTTTGAGAATTTATGGGGCTACTCTTGTCACCCAGTCTTGTAGATTTTGTCCATGGGGTTTTGGTTTGGCTGTCCTGGTGACTCTTTTTTTTGTGGGGTGGGAGATTCTAGGAGATTAAAAAATTTATTGAGAGGTTTTATTCAAGAGAATGACAACACGGGCTTTCATTTTAAAAAGAGCGCTCTGGCTGCCTTTTGGAAAATTGATTCAGTGCACTGAAGACTAGTTAGGAGGCTGTTGTAGTGATCCAGGTGAGATGATGGTGGCTTAGTTAGGATAGTGACAGTGGAGCTAGAAGGTTTGAACCCTGTTTTGGTGACTTGTTGGGCATCAAAGAATGAGAGAGTGAGTAGATGTGGATGATCTCTCAGGATTGGGGTTCTTGCAACTGTTTGGATGGTTGTACTGTTTCCTAATATTGAGAATGTTTATGGAAGAGTAGGTGGTGTTTTTTTTGGAGGGGAGGAGAGAGGGAGCAGGTAGGATATTTGTAAGCATGCTGACTTTGAGGCCTTGCAACAATCTATCCTCTACCCTTAAAGATGCATACGTATTTTAATCCTTCTAATCCTACTACAAGTGAATTATATTATAATAAAATAATAAAACAGGCCTTTGACAGAATTGTGCTACTTATGCAAACATTCTGCTACTAATACAAATGTATTAACAAGCAGTCACAAAAAGTCATGCAGCTTGTTCTATGAGTTTAGCCCTTGTAGACTCTAGACTACCACCTTGCAGTAAAACTTCAACCGTAGGAGATACCGCAAAGACCTGGCTAGAATTAGGTGACAGAATCCTCCAAGAAGGGGTGGGACACAGGATCAAAGGGAGGCCTAGACTCTAAAACTTCTCTGAAGACAGACTGCAGGGCTTGCCAGATTCTCAGACTGCAGACAGGTAAGAATCAAGGCACCTGAACAGTATTCCTAGTCAATCCATATATCTTGAACAATTCTATTTCAGCAATAAAAAGTTATTTCCAACATCTCTTATATTAACAAACCAGTGTCTAAATTCAGATGTTGATACTTGAAGCACTTACTAATTGGAAGCTAACTCCTGATTTGGGTGCTTCAAGTGCTAACTAAACCCCTCGGAAGAGTGGATTCCTAACTTCGGGTACTTCAGAAGTTAACTCACCACCCCTATCTATACTGAATGTGAATTGAAGGATAGCAGTAACTTGATCATATTTTGGAGGGGGATGCTGCCTGGATCTTTTTTTGTGTACCATCTTAAAACAGTTCATAAACAATTAAGTGTAGTAGTTACTGCAATGAAAATATTTTTTCTTCTCAGTTCTAGTAGCGATTGGATTAGATGTTCATATGGGCAAATTTTAACAGTGGTTCAGTTCTAATCTTCAGGTGAATATAGAGCTTACAGAGTGATCAAATAACACTTGATTAAATTGGTATTTGAAGATTGCTCAACATTTATTAGATTTTGTATGATGAATTTATACATAAAGCATTCTCTGTATTAATGGTATTGAAGTCAAAACACAGAAACCTATTAAATATAGAATTAGATTCAGGGCTCTGTCTTTCTACTGTTGAACTCTATTTGTGATAATAGTTTTTTCTGTGCATCATTCTCTCGCATTAAATGAGTGCTACTAACTTGAATTTCATTGGCAGTTTTGTTTACATTTTTTGTGTGTGTGTGTGAGGAAGATCAGCCCTGAGCTAACCTCCGTGCTAATCCTCCTCTTTTTTTGCTGAGGAAGACGGTCTCTGATCTAACATCTGTTGCCAATCCTCCTCCTTTTTTTTTCTCCAAAGCCCCAGTAGATAGTTGTATGTCATAGTTGCACATCCATCTAGTTGCTGTACGTGGGACGCGGCCTCAGTATGGCCGGAGAAGCGGTGCGTCGGTGCGCACGCGGGATCCGAACCCCGGCCGCCAGTAGCGGAGCGCGCGCACTTAACCGCTAAGCCACGGGGGCCAGCCCTGTTTACATTTAATGTATATCTATAGTTAAACATAAGTTTATATCTAGATTAATATTTCAGTATATTGAACAAACTTTATAATTTGGGTTCTATGGGATTTTTTTTCACTAAAAAGGGGTTAATTTATCACTGCAGGTTAAGAAAACTTGACAAAGATACTGTAACAAAAGAATTATTCAATAAAATAGCAGCATACTGAATCTATCAGAATATTAAAATAATATACCATGACATGTAGCCTTTATTCAAAAAACGTAAGGATTTTACCATACTTATATGTAATACAATAATTCATCCTATCAGTACATCAAGAGGGGATATCTAATCATTTCAGTAATTCTTGATAAAACATGTCTGATAGAGCCTCTTAGTAAACTTAAAAGGATATATCTTTATATTTTGATACAAAACATCTATCCCAAACTTATTTTCATTTTTATGTGGTTTTAAGGCCATGACAACGAGTTATTTACTTTTTAAAACATGAATCATTTGAGAGAGAATTTATTGGTTACAAGTATCAAAAACCAACACTGGCTGACTTAAGCAAGACTATAATTTATTGGAAGAATATGTGATAGTTCATAGACTGAATAGGGACCCCAGAGAACTGGAAATACATAATTCACTACCTCGTCTAGATACTTCCTTTGGAAATGAATGTGCTGCTTTTTTTTCTTTCCACTTTGCTCAAGATTCAGAGCTATGGGGGAGAGAGTTCTGTTGGCAGTTTGTGTCTCATGCCCTACTTAAGCTGGGAGAGAGTGAGATACTGTAATAGGCGGTTCCATCAAGACTGTTCACAATGGAGGGTATATAATTCCCTAAAGAAACCTGGATGCAGTTAGGAAAGGGGAATGGATCCTCAGCAGCCAAGCCTACCTCCCACTCCCCACAAAACTGACCAACAGATAGCCAGTAAAATAGACAGGAGTTTTGGCTCTTTAACCTCCTGTAGTTCATCGTTTAAATTCTAAAATTGATCAATCCTTAAAAATAAATTCTAAAAAAATGTTAAATCTTAAATGCCTAAAACCTTAATTTATATACTATCAGTATCAATATTTAGATACTTATGAAATCTTTATTTTTCTTTTTAGACAATGCGAAGACACAGAAATGAAGTGACAGTTGAACTGCGAAAGGTAAGGATGATTTGCATTTAATGAAAAGTAATTAGGAGACTTTTCTGATGTTAAAATTCTATATAACTTGAATAATGAAAATACTGTGGGAATCAGTGATCATCCCTAAAACCACACAGCATAAAAGTATGTCATTAAATGGTTTATAATGGTGTATAGTTACACTGTTCAATGAGGTACTAGGTACTGAAGTCCTTTAACACCATCATTGAAATTCTCACATCTGATGAAGTTAGATACTCTTTTGTTTTTTCTTAATATACTTTTTCTGTAAGTATTGTGTTAGGATTCCTCCACCTTCCTTATGTAAACGTTATACATACTTGTTAAAGATACTTTAGAAAAATGAATAAAAATAGAAAAACCTTATATTTTACCTATTGAATGCAACTGCTGTTAAAATTTATTATATTTTCTTCCCTTATCTTTGGAGTACTTTAGAATTACCTTTATTATATTGTGTTTTCATGCAAACACATTTTATATTAAGCAAATATTTTGTCAATCAAGAAAATACACATAATTAATTCTCTCTGTATACATGTACATTTTTAAAAATAAATTTGAAGCTTATTTCCAAATCTTTACATTTGTCTTAGATTAGATCCTTTTCTTGATCTAATTCACTCCTAGACTCCTATATTACATTACTGTCTTGAAATTTTTCAGTTTTAGAGAGAAGGAAGGTCTTGATTCTGAGAGTACACACTCTCTCAGCAAGTCACTAGAATTAAATAGACCTGTGCATTTATTTACTTAATAAGTATTTATTTAATACCCACTTTGTATCGTGAATTTTTGCCCAGCATCTATGTTATGCTCATTGGTATAGTATATAGTTCCTGAAATCCATTCTCCTGCACCCTTTTCCCCCTCATTTTTTATTAAATTCAAAAAATACTTGCTAATTCTAGTGTCCTTTCAACTCCTTAACTTCATGGATACTTACACATTAACAACATTGATTTGGCAGTCATATTTTCAAGTTTTTTCAGATCCTTGGGTCATTTGGACCAGAGAAGTGAACTAAGCCTTATTTTAATGAAGTGAGTAAGATGAGCTCCTTGCCAATCTTAACACTTTGGACTTAGCTTCCTTTTTTTTCTTTTTCACTTTTTATTAACATGTAACATATACAAAAAAGTCAGTACATCTTAAGTGTACAGCTTGATTACTTTTCACAAACTGAACACATCTATATAACCAGCTCCTGGATCAAGAAAGAGAACATTATCTGTATCCCAAGGCCCTTTCCCAGTTACTACTTTCCCCCGAAGGTAACCATTACCTTCATTTCTAACACTGTAGATTATTTTCCATATTTTGAACTTTATTGTGTAAATAGAATGGTGTGGTGTGTCCTTTTGTGTCTGGTTTTTCATTCATCATGTGAAGATCATTCTCCTTAACAGAGGCAATAGAAATAAAATTGGAATTTGGTAATTATGCATTATTGTCATCTGTTAACATTACACCAGGTATCCCCAGATGTGGGCCTTTACTTTCCCTCAACTTTTCATACTTGGAATACAACTCTAAAATTTTTGTATTGCTCATGGTATTATTCAGAATCCTCCCCTTGTTTTAAGCTTTTTAGCCCTTCTGATATACTTATAAATCTGAGCTATTCACTTATATTTATATTTGGTTATTTGTTCCTCCTTCTATAGTTGTGTTGCCTTCTGTATTTAATTTATAAAATTAAAAATTCTTGTTTGTCAGTGTATATCTTTTTTAATATCTGCCTTGGTAACCTTAGAGACCTCTTATCTTTTCTTTTTTTTTCCTTCTGGATAACATTATTTCCTTTCAATTATATGATTAGTTCCTGAAAATCCTTGTAGGAGGACCAAAAATGAAATTAACTAAAGAAATCTCAAGCAATTCCTTATTTTACATTTCAGAATTCCCTGACTAAACAGGAGAAAGTGAACCCTTCCTGAAACAAAGCCTAAACTTCCGACAAAGCTTAATTGATTTTGATATGGTTCTACAGAGGTGTGGAGAGCCCTCAAGAGAAGTTCCTCCACTCTTGATGGTCAGAGTTACCTGTCTCTGATTCCAGCCTTGCTCTCCCTGTAGCTCCACTGAGAAGATCACAGCGTTGTTATTACTCATCTTGAGATTCTCAAATACAGGAAAAGAGAACTAGTCCCCAGAATTCCATAGATGAGCTCTACCTATTTCTGTTAGATTGTAAGCTTGTAAAGTGAGTGGCCCGGTGGCGCAAGCGTTTGAGTGCGCGCGCTCTGCTGCAGCGGCCCAGGGCTCGCTGGTTCAGATCCCGGGCACGCACCGACGCACTCCTTGTCGAGCCATGCTGTGGCGGCATCCCATATAAAGTAGAGGAAGATGGGCGCGGATGTTAGCTCAGGGCCAGTCTTCCTCAGGAAAAAGAGGAGGATTGGCATCAGATGTTAGCTCAGGGCTGATCTTCCTCACAAAAAAAATAAAGTGAAGGTAATAACTACACCCCTCCACCCCCGCCCCAAATACTCCCAGGTCTTTCTCCTAGCTCAGCCCAAAATGCCTACTCAAATTCTGTACATGTAGTTGGTACTCATTAAAGGCTCATGTTCACTAATTAAATTGAATTATGATATCTTAAAATTTTACTTATATTTAATCATGTATTGAAGTTTTAAGAAAAACACTTTAGATATAGAGATCAGTACTACGCAGAAGTTCTGATCTGTGACAAGTTAGATAACTTGTGTCAAAATGTTAAACAAGGCACTGCTTCCTTTACCAAGAAAGTTTTCTGCCTAAATAAATAAATAACAAAACTCTAAACAGTGTGTTTAGCACAGTTGATTTCTGGCACAAGCTCCTTATCTTGTAGCAAACCTATAACAAGTAGTTTGAGGGCTTCTAGCCAGTCCAAGGACTATACTTGGAATATGTACTGTTTTACTGGCCTCAAGCTCTTTTTGTTTGAACTCTTTTCTTTTACCTCCTGGATCTCTTGCTTTCCTGTTTAATTAGGACCTTATGTATCAACACTTACACAGAATCTGTACTTCTCTTCTATATCACGTTGTAAACAGAGTTACATAGGAATTCAATGACTTGCCTAAAATCACACAGCTAATAAATGGCAGAGCTGAGCTCTTTACCATTATGCTATAATGCCTCTCAATGTAAATGTTTGTTAAGTGAATACTGCTTGATAAGTTGAAAATCAGTCCAAAATCTGTTACTGGCATTTTTATCTTTGACACATTATGTTAAATTTGATATAATCTTCTCGTGATCCTTGCTCAGTCAGATATGCCATAGGACTTTATTGTCATTAGATCTGGGGATGGGGCAGATTAATTTCTTACATAAAGAAAAACATCACCAAAATGCCCCATTTGACTCATCAGATCCAGTACTTATTTTAGTTGTTTGATTTTTTAGTAAAACATCTCTTTTTAAAATAGACTAAATTCTCCACATTAACAAGCTAAAGAAGAAAAATCATGTGATCATATCTAAAGATGCAAAAAAACCATTTGACAAAATGCAGCACCCATTCCTGATAAAACTCTCAACAAATTAGAAAATAGGGGGGAGTTACCTCAACTTGATAAAGAGTATCTGCAAAAAATCCGTAGCTATTCATACAGAATGGTGAAAGACTGAATGCTTTTCTCCTAAGATCCTGGAACAAGGCAAGGATGTCCATTCCCATTGCTCTTATTTAACATAGTGCTGGAAGTTCTAGCCAGTGTCATAAGTGAAGAAAAGGAAATAAAAGGCATATAGTTTGGAAAGGAAGAAATAAAACTGTCCCTATTTGCAGATGAGGTGATTGTCTATAGAAAATTATCTGTATAAAATCCCAAAGAATCTACAACAAAAGCTCCTAGAACTAATATGTGAGTTCAGCAAGGTCACATAATACAAGATCAACACATGAAAGTCAGTCACTTATATATGCTAACAGTGAACATGCAGAAACCAAAATTAAAAGCACAATACCATTTATAGTCACTCTAAAGAAAGTAAAGTACTTTGGTATACATTAACAAAACATGTATAGTATCTGTATGCTGAATATTATAAAATGCTGATGGAAGAAATAAAATAAGACAAATAAATGCAGAGACATATACTGTGGTCATGGATTGAAAGACTTAACATGGTAAAGATCCCTATTCCTATCAAAATCTCACCAAGGTTTTTTGTAGACATAGACAAGCTTATTCTAAAATGTATATGGAAAGGCACAGGCTCTAGAAGAGCTAAAACAATCCTGACAAAGAATAAAATAGCAACAGTTGCTCTACCCAATATTAAGGCTTATGGAATAGCTACAGTAATGAATATTGTGTGGTATTGGCAGAAGAATAGACATATGGATCAATGGATCAGAAGACAGAACCCAGAAATAAGCCCATGCAAATGCACGCAGCTGATTTTGGTAAAGCTGCAAAACTAATTCACTGGAGGAAGGATAGCCTTTTCAACAGATGGTACTAGAAAAATTGGACATCCATAGACCAAAAAAAAAAAAAGAGAGAACCTAAATCCTCACACCTTTTACAGAAATACAAAATGAATCCTAGACTTAAATGTAAAGTGTAAAACTATAAAACTTTTAGGAAAAAAATGGAGGAAAAACTTCAGGATCTAGAGCCCGGCAGAGTTCTTATACTTGACCACAGAAGTGTTAATCCATAAAGGAAAATTGGACGTTAACAAATTAAAAAATTTTGCTCTGTGAAAGCCCACGTGAAGAGGATGAAAATCAACCTGGAAGAAAACCACGTATCCAATACAGGACTAGTATCCAGGATATATAATGAACTCTTAAAACTCAACAGTAAAAAAAGTGAACAGTCCAGTTAGAAAATGGGCAAACGGGGCTGCTCCGTGGCATAAGCAGTTAAGTGCTTGCGCTCCACTTCGGGGGCCTGGAGTTGGCAGGTTCAGACCCTAGGCGCACACCGACGCACCGCTTGTCAAGCCATGCTGTGGCGGTGTCCCATATAAAGTAGAGGAAGATGGGCACGGATGTTAGCCCAGGGCCAATCTTCCTCAGCAAAAAGAGGAGGATTGGCAACGGTTGTTAGCTCAGGGCTGATCTTCCTCACAAAAAAGAAAAGAAAAGAAAATGGGCAAATGATGTGAAGAGACATTTCATTGATGTACAGATGGCAGTCATGATGATGATGACTAATGCATCATTAGCTGTGAGGGAAATACAGATTAAAACCAACTAAGCAACTATCGGAATGGCTAAAATAAAAAGTAGTGACAACACCAAATGCTGGTGAGGATGCAGAGAAACTGGATCACTCATACATTGCTAGTGGGAAGGTAAAATGGTACAATTACTCTGGAAAACATGCAACTGCTACACAACCCATGAGTCACACTCCTAAGCATTTATTTCAGAGATATGAAAATGAGTGTTCATACAAAACCTGTACACGAACGTTTATAGCAACTTTATTTTGTAATAGCAAAACCTGGAAACAACTCAGATGTCCTTTAAAGGATAAATGGTTAAACTGTGGTATGTCCATACCACGAAATACCACTAACCAGTAAAAAGGAACAAACTATTGATAGAAACAATAACTTTTTGAATTTCTGGGGAATTATGCTGTGCCAAAATAGCCCATCACAAAAAAGTTATCTACTGTGTGATTCCATTTATATAACATTTTTGAAATGATAAAATTTTAGAAATGGAGGACAGGTTAGTAGTTGCCGGGGTTAGACATCGGGGCAGGGAGGTGAGAGGGAGGTAGGTTTGCTTATAAAAGGGCAACAGGAGAGCATCTTCTGTTTTTGGAACTGTTCAGTGTCTTGACTATAATGGTGGAAACAAGAACCTATACAGGTGATAAAATTGTATAGAACTTAGTACACATACACATTTAGAATGAAGGCAAGATGGGAAATCTGAATAAGATCAGTGGATTGTATCAATATCGATTTCGTGATATTATATTATAGTTTTGCAAAATGTTACCATTGGGCAAACCTGGGCAAAGCATACAAGGGATTTCTGCATTATTTCTTACAATTGCATGCAAATTTACAATTATCTCCATAAAAATTTCAATTGAAAAAAAACCCGAATTAGTAAATTAGAATCCAAAAAAAGCAACCATTGGATAAGATGAGTCAAGTGATCCTGCAAGAAAATAGTTTGTGTTGGGTCGTCAGATTTTTACATGATTGATGAACCAGTAGTGTTTTGTTTTTTTAAAAATTTTTCATCGAGGTACAACACGTTGAGCAGAGTGCTCAAAATGTAAATATAACATGTAAAACTCGTGGCTGAATATCCATGTAACCACCCAGCAGTAGTGTCACTTCATAAATATTAATGTTGAGGGGAAGGTCTATATTGTGAGCATTTTTTTCCTACCTCTTTAGAAGCATTTAGATGCAGCCAGAGTTGGGCTACTTCTGAAAAAAAAAAGCAAGCAATAGAATATATTTAAGAAACAGTCTCTGTAGCCACAACCGGGGTTCAATCTTAACTGATATTTCCTAGGTGTATAATTTAGTTTAGCCAGGTTCTCTGTGTCCCCATTTACTCATCTGTAAAGTAAAGATTTTAATTTTACAGGAACTACAGCTAGATAAGTATTTAAGACAATCAGAGTATTGCTGGGTAAAAACAAATTTAACTGGGGCCAGCCTGGTGCCGTAGCGGTTAAGTTCGTGTGCTCCACTTCGGCGGCCTGGGGTTTCCCTGGGTGCGGACCTATGCACTGCTCATGAAGCCATGCTGAGGCGATGTTCCACATAGAGCAACTAGAAGGATGTACAACTATGACATACAACTATCCACTGGGAATTTGGGGAGAAAAAGGAAACGAGGAAGATTGGCAACAGATGTTAGCTCAGGGCCAATCTTCCTCAAAACAAACAAACAAATTTAATTAGTTATTTCAAGTTGGAAATGGGGCTGATAATTATCTATCCTTTTTATAACATCTGTAAGAAGTGACTGCTGACTTGTTCCACAAATTTAGGTATAGAATTGCAAGCCACTTTTTCAAGATGGAAAGTGATATTTGGGAATGAAAAAGAAGAACTTTATATAGAGATTAATAACATAGGATTTGTTAACTCAAAAAACATTAGCTTGAGTCATGAGAAATTGCCCATAATTAACCTTTTTGACCTACAAATTCCATGTGGTTCAACCTAATAGTCAGAAAACAGAAAATCTAAAAAGTATTGAAAAACATACATAGGATAATAGATTAGTAATGGATTTTTAAAGAAACTTAAGAAATGGATCTAACCTGTGTGTATGTTTGGAGATAAGGTGGCTGTTGAAAGTAGGCTAGTTCCCATATTCTCTGAGCTCCCATCCCACTTGACAAAAGAAAGAGATACCTTTTATAGATGCTGAATTTATTGTAGTACAATCTCTAGGAGGGTAAAAATCTCTTAAGTTGTCAGGCAAAGGGACAGTTTAAGTTATCGGTTTTGATGAAGCCTTCTTTAAGGATTTATCAAATCATCACAAACCTGCCTAGGGATTATCTTTCCTTAGCTTGTACATATTTTTCATTAAGAGTGAAGTATGATTTTCATGCCCTAGGATATTTTGGCCTATGTTAGGATGTTTTCAATTCAAATGTGAGAGTTGTTACTTAATTTTTGATAAAAGAAACAGTTTAGAAGCTATAGGAACTCTAAGCTTGTAATGCCTAATAAGATATGTCCAAATATATATAAAGCAAAAATTGACAAAATTACAAGGAGAAATTTGTCAAGGTGTCATCGTTGTGGGAGATTTTCTTGTCAGTAATAAACACACCAATTAATAGGCGATAGAAAAGGTAAATAACTTAATTTGCAAGTGTTATCTAATAAAAACATATTAAACCCCATGCATATTTGAAAGTTGTTTTGGTGATAATATAAAGCTATAGTTGCCCAACTATGTACTGAAGTACCATGGGGCTCCATAGTGAACTCAAAGGGACACCTTGGGGTAGTATAAGTTTTTGAGAGAACCACAGTGACATTTAACATCTCTCAGATACCACAGAACTATTAGATCTTGAGGTAGTTCACAATTTAAACATTAGATCAGACTCCATTCCTTTTAATTACGTATTTTGTGTGAGTGAAATAATTTTTTCTTTCAGTTTATGGTTTTTTCCCCCAAATGACTATTAAGTTGTTTGGACCTAACTGCTTGAAAAAGGAAACTGTTAGGTATTTCCTTTGGCCTACACTGTGGACCGAGAAAGTTCAGGAAACTCTGGTATAAAGCAAATGTTAGCTAATTTCAGAGTGTTGTACAGACTGTGATCTCTGATCACAATACAATTAAATTAGAAATCAGTGAATAAGAAAGTTAACAAAAAACCTGATAATTCTGAAAAAATATTGAGCGTTTCTAAATACCTTGGGCACCAAAGGAATCCTAGTGGAAATTAGGAATACCTAGACATGAACAATAGGAAAAATATTACATGTCAGAACCTGTGGAATACAGTTAAAAGTGGTACTTCACAAGAGAAATTTATAGCAATTAGAGAGAACAAATAATAAGAATTAAAAAGGCATATTAATTTATATGTAGCATAAGTTTTAAAATATTAGTGCATCACGTAATTTTTGCTGCATAATAAACCACTTCAAAACTAAGTAGCTTAAAACAATAGCCATTTTATTCAGCTAACAATTCTGTGGGTTGGCAGAGTGGTTCTTCTGGTCTGGGCCAGTTCAGCTGATCTCTGCTAGGCTCCCTCATTCATCTCTGGTCAGTTGGAGGGTTAGTTGGAGGCTAGATGATCTAAGATGGTCTCACACAAGTTTCGGGCTGTTGGCTGAGACGTTGGTTGTCCTCCACGTAGCCTCATCCTCCAACAGGCTAGCTTAGTTTGTTCACATGGTGATTTTAGAATTGTAAGAGCAGCAAGAGAGGATGTGCTCGAGTGTGTGAGCACCTTTCAAGTACGTTTGCTTAATGTCCCTTTGCCAAAGCAAGTCACACAGCCTCGTCTAAAATCAATGCAGGACCTGACTATCTAGAGGCATAGGTATGGGAAGGGAAATTATAGCCATTTTTGCAATCTACCATGATTTGAATATGAGCAATTTTATGGCAACAAATTTGAAAACTTAGGTGAAATAAACAATTTCCTAGTGGAAAAAATAAAAATAGCTTAGCCAGCTAACTTAAAAAGAAATGAAACACCTGAATAGATCTAAAAATAATTAAAGAAATTATATCATAGCTAAAAATTTAACCTGTCCCACCCCACTGAAAAAGAAAAGATAACCTTACAGGTGGAACTCCAGCAAACATTCAAGGAACAGATAATTTCAGCCTTATTAAATGATTTCAGAGAAGGTAAAGAGGGAACACTTTCCAACTCATTTTATGAGGCTAGCGAAACCATCCACCAAGAAGCAGACCAAGACAGCATGAGAAAAGATGCTTATAAGCCAGTTTTACTTATGAACATAGGTGAAAAAAATCCTAAATAAAATATTAGTAAATTGAATCCAGTAATGAATATATTTTTTAAAATCCCAAGAAAGCTTTATCCCAGGACTTACAAAGTTATAAGTTTAACATTGCAAGGTTCTAAGTATAGCATTAGACGATCAATTAATTTACCACATTTGCACATGAAAGAGGAAAATTATATGTCCATTTCAATAGATGCAAAAAAAGCACAGTTTAATAAAATTAAGCATTTTTTTGCACCTTAAAAGGATAAAAGAAAAAAAATCTTAGCAAGTTAGGAGTAAAAAGGAGCTTCCTTACCAAAAAAAGACAGCAAACATCATATATAATGATAAAATGGCTATCCCCGGGTTGGGTGTCTGTGTGTATAGGAGGCTTTGTATTTATGCTTTGTATTGCTTTTATGCCTGAAATACCTCGAGAGTAGGAAGAATTGAGGGAGTAAAATTCCTAAAAGGCCTTTGGAAGCTTGATTATTCAGGCTCTGGAAAAGTGAGAAGAAACAGAATAGAAATAGAATGGGATCAGGGTTAGAATAACTTTTGTTTAGTTTATCTGTCAATAGATAAATTTTGTTGAAACTTTTAATATGGATTAAATTGCAAGAGTTAAATTATACGGTTAAAAATTACCGTATAATAGATTTTTAAGTTATGTTACAAATCACAATGTACAATGCATAGATTTTTTAAAAATTTTGCAGCAATTTCATACTTGCAGTTTGAAATTCAGAGTTGCAAGAATAATACAAAAAACACCGTACACCTTCACTCAGCACCCAGCTTCCTTGATTGTTAGCATTTTCCCATGTCCCTTATTCTCACTCTTTCTTTCTGACATATATACATATTTTTTCTTCAGTCAGTTAAGTTGCAGGCTTGGTGCCCCATTACCCTTAAATACATTAGTTCATATTTCATAAAAACATAGACTTTCCTACATAACCACGGTGCATTTGTCAAATTAATATCCATAAATTTCTACTATCTAATCCATAGACCCAACTCATGTTTTGCTAGGTGTTCCCAGTAATGCCCTTTATAAATCCAAGATCTAATCTAGGATCAGACGTTGCAGTTAGTTGTCAATCTGACAGTTCCTCAGTCTTTATCTTTCATGACTGCATTTTTCAAGAGTACAGACTAGTTTTTTGTAGAATGACAGATTTGGTTTTGTCTGACTTTTCTCAGGTGGTGGTGGTTATTATTATTATTATTACTTTGGTCAGGAGTATCACAGAAGTGATATTGTTTTCTCAGTGTATCAGACCAGAAGGTACACAATGTTGATTTGTCCTTTACTGATGATGATAACCTTTGTCACTTGGTCAAGATGCTGTCTGCCAAGTTTTCCCACTGTAAATCAGTATTTTGTGGGGAGCCACTTGAGACTATAAAATATCAGTGCATGGATTTTAATGTTTGTGAGGTGTGTTAATTTAAAAATAATGTAGAGTTGATTATTTGAGTAGTTACTAAAGAAGTATGCTGTGATATAAATGGAAGTTGGTAATCTAATGGTTAGCATCTATATAAGCATCAATTTATTTAAACATGCTTGCTTATACATCGAACAAAAGTAGATGTCATGCAGATAAGCCAGTAAGCTTCAGCTGTAGATATATTTCTAGTTTTAACTTGCTATTCGCTCTGAATTTTAACATCAATATTAATACCTCTTTAATAATTTTCTATTACAATCACTTTTGTAAATATTTTATTGAAGACTAGTTAGTATACCTTTTGAAATTTTAAGTTAAAAAGGATCTTAGAAATCATTTAGTCAGTCTTTTATCTAATTTATTTTGACTTAATTCTACAGACAAACTAAAAACTTAGAGAAAATTGGTAATTTACCCAGTTATGTGAAATGGCACAGGTTGCCATTACAAACAGCTGAAATCTCATAAAATATAGAACTACATATGCTAGTAGAGAATTCTTGTAAAAGCCAAATAGCAAGAGTTTAAATCTGAGAATAATGGCAAGTAGGTGACATTTATGCTAATGAATTCCCATTCCCCACACTCTCAACAGGCATACAAAGCTTAACATTTGAGCATTAAACTCTTTCCCATTAGGCTGGACTTCTTAATAAACTGCTTCAGGCAGCCATTAGCAATAAGTAAATGAAAGCTAGCCTACTAGTTGAAATATATCTGCTAGACTTTTATAATAATAATGCATTCCCAAATTTAAATCTTCACTAAAGATTGAGAGGCACAGTATTGGTCAAAAAGTTGGTGCTTAATTAATTGTGTGTAAGTGTTTGTGTGTGTGTGCACGCACGTGTGTGAGAAAGCTGGACTGTAAACCAGTTAATTTTGTTACCAAATCCAGAATGTGGCCAGTCATTGGTTAGCAGTATGCACATTTAATTCATATTATCCTTATGTAGAGATTCAGTGTTTGTTTCACAATTGCCTGATAAAGTTGAAAAAATTTTTATGGATTTTTCATTATCAGCAGCCTTCGTGACTTCCTAACTATTTATTTGTTGCCTTTCAGAGCAAAAGAGATGAACACTTACTGAAAAAAAGAAACGTTCCCCAAGAAGAAAGTTTAGAAGATTCAGATGTTGATGCTGACTTTAAAGCAGTAAGTTACCTTGTTCTTATAAAGTGTTTTTAAAATAATTTTTATAATAACCAGAGACTTTCATTTTTAATGTAAGACCAATTGTACATTGATACTTAGGTATATTAACTCTTGGCTTGGGTAAATAGATTATTTAATAAATGTAATTTTGCTAATACATTCTTTGCTGAACTATCTTTTTTTCTTTTTAAGCAAAATGTAACACTAGAAGCTATATTGCAGGTATGTTATTAATTTAATATTCTCATTTTGAAGTATTTTGAAATTGATTTTTTTTTTTTTTAATTTCTGAAATTTACATTTGGTGTTGCAGAATGCCACAAGTGATAACCCAGTGGTCCAGTTGAGTGCTGTCCAGGCTGCAAGGTAAGTACTAAGTTGTCCAGAGGGAGAATTATGTCACACCTAGGATGTCTTCGCTGATAGTCTAGAAGTAGTATGTTGTTATTTCTGTTCATAGTTTGAAAATTATAGGAATTAATTTCGTATATTTCTTTTTCTAGAAAGCTATTATCCAGTGACAGAAACCCACCAATTGATGACCTAATAAAATCTGGAATTTTACCAATTCTAGTCACATGTCTAGAAAGAGATGATAAGTAAGTATAGATTTGACTCCTTGTTCACTTTTTTTCAGTTAACTGAAAATTTAGTATTGTTTAACCAATGGGTTCATTTTGGTTTTGCGTTTATTGTGTTTTCCATTTGTCATGCAATTTATGTAATTTATTATTCTGTGATCTTATTTAGCAGACCTAAAGTGCCTCTCTTTTTAATTTTATGAAGTGTGTATATATTTTCTAGGAAAATTTAGCTTCTGTTTACTGCCCATTCTAACTTATCTCAAATATTTATAGTCTTTGTTAGTTTTTTGGTTTTGGTTTTTTGACTTTTTTTAGTAATATTTTAAAACAACTCAAATAGTGTTTGAGTCACTCTTTGCTTATGAGTCTATATATAGATTAACCTCATGACTGAGTTAACATGAATGGTTTCCAGGACTGAGGAGCTCTTTCTTACACTGACGATATGCCAGCTGATCGACTGATCCTCTGCGAAGTCGTTAAGAGAATTCCAACCATGATAGTTGCCCAACATCATACTTTTTATTTGTGGTAAACTGAAAATAAGAGGGCAGGTTATACTTTTTCAGAATAGAAAGGGAAAAACACCACTTGGTGTCTTAGACGTACCGGCCCCATTTCTGTTAGTGTTTAGAAATATCTCAGTGTGCTCCATCTTAAACCTCATCAATTTGAATTAACTGGGGAGACAGTAAGTTTGAACTCCAAAATACTTTAAAACAAATGCTAGTTTTGCATTTAAAGAACATTTAGACTAAAACTTGGGGTATTTTGCTAAATGTTGTCTAAGAAATTTTCAGTTGACAAGATAAAAATAGTGATATATAAATGTTGCCACTAAGGGTTTTTATTATTTAAAGATACTTCCTTCTGCTTCTATTGTGTGCCATAACCATCCCTCCAAAACCCTTAACACTTTTTTATCCTATCCTATATATTTTCTATAACAAGATTTATTTAAGTAGAAATAAGTTTTATTTCAGCTGTTTAAAAAAATTTTTATTATACCTCTACCTTTAGGGCCCCCTTTTTGTTCTTGATCCACTTTTCTTTCTTCCTTTTTTTCCTTTACTTTCCAGTCTTTGGCATAGATTCATTTGTGTGGGTGTGTCTGTGAAACATGGTGTATATACAGAAAAGTATGCTAAAATATATACAGACCTGTGTAACCACCACTCAAAGCAAAAATAAAAAATTAATTTTGATCTGACTTTAGGATTTGTCATGGGAAGTTGTGTTATAACATAAAAGACCATAGGCTTTGAAGCCAAATAGACCCTGGTTTAAATCCAGGGTTTGCTCTTGACCAAAACCCAAGTGGCTTTTGAGCCTCAGATGTACCTCATCTATGAGATTTAGGTGGTTGTGAGGAATGGAAATAATATATACAAAACACTACACCATATCAAGCTTACAATAAATGTGCATTTGTCATTTACTTATTGCACTCATTATTTTTTCTCTATCTTCTCTCTTACTCTTTTTTCAAATGACATCATAGAAGACTTTCCCTGGCTTTGTAATTTTATTTTACATCTTTCTGTTTTCTCATTTAACGCTCTCATTTCCAGTGTTTTGCCAAACTAGTCTAGCTTCATAACCCTTTATCCTTCCCCTTTGGGACAACATATACTGTCTCATCATCTTTGATCTTATTGTAATTTTACTTCTCCTCTGCCTCTCATACCCTCTTATTCCCTGCCTTTTGCCAAAATTCAACATGTAATTCTTGTCTGCTACTCCATTTTCTCATCTGTTCCATCTTTTTAACCTCACTGCTTGCTCTGTCTCTGACATTTATTCTCCTTAAAACCTTTTCCTTCTTGGATCTCTCTAACCTTTTGATACTAACAACCTTACTCTCTTTCTCTGATATTGATGGTTTTCTTCTAAGTCCCTGACCTTTGACTCTCCTTAGTTTTTGTCACTACCGCTCCCTCTCATCCCCTCCTACCTTGGTATTCTGCTTAAAGGACTTTATACCCTTCCAGCTATCTATCCTAAGAATGTAGATCATTTCCTTTTTTTTAAAGATTTTATTTATTTATTTGTTCCCCCAAAGCCCCAGCAGATAGTTGTATGTCATAACTGCACATCCTTCTAGTTGCTGTATGTGGGACGCGGCCTCAGCATGGCCGGAGAAGCGGTGCGTCGGTGCACGCCCGGGATCCGAACCCGGGCCGCCAGCAGCGGAGCGCGTGCACTTAACCGCTAAGCCACCGGGCCGGCCCAGATCATTTCCTTTTAACAGGTTTTTCCCGCATATCTTTTAACAGGTCTCTCCTACGTCAGTCTTTAACCTTTTTTATCCCTCCTGTGTACCATGGACTCCAACATTATTTTCTTTACTCCCCTTTTCAGTAGCACTGTATATTTAGTATGTCTATAGAATAAATCCCAAGTTCTTAGCCTGAGATTTGAGTCCTACTCCCCCCCAACTCACAGACACACACACACGCACGCTTAGATAACCTACCCTTCCAATTTCATCTTCTTTTATATTTTTGCATACCTTCTTGGCTTCAGCTCTCTTGATCTTTTCCTAGTCATCTGTATACATCATGATCATTCTACCCATGATACTTTTACTTGTATTTCCAGCTGTCAGTGCCTTTCTTTCTTAATCCGTCTTTGAAAAGCTAGTTCAGTTTTCACTTTGTTTGTGAGATCTTCCATCACTATTTCAAATTATAATGATCTTGACCTTTCAGCAAAATCATGCAGCCTTGTAGTATCTTCAGTACGTAAAGCAGATAGTGTAGTGGAGTCTGATGGGGTCCCAGCTTTAAGACCAGTCTAGAGCCTGTGGCAGTGATTCAGGTGAGATAATGAGGTCCTCAACTAGCACGGTGATATTAGGGTTGATGCTGTAAGTACAAGAAATGTTTGGGAGGTAAAACTGACATGACTTACTGATTAGACGTATGTGGGAGAGGAAGGAGTCAAGGAAAATAATGACTAGTTAAATGTTGCAACTACCAGTGGACATAAAGAAGTAGGTTTACAGTGACTGACTTTGGGAGCCAATGAGACATTGAGGTGGAGATATCCAATAGGCAGTTGGATGTAACAAGGTGAAATTCAGGACAAGGTAAAGGATAACCATATAGATTTGCGTGTCATAAATTTAAAGTTATATGTCTAAAGATATTTTATTGTTTTTTACAGTCCTTCATTACAGTTTGAAGCTGCTTGGGCGTTAACTAATATAGCATCAGGAACTTCTGCACAGACTCAAGCTGTTGTACAGTCTAGTAAGTAAATTAACTTCCTTACTTGCTGGACTTTTTTTAAAAATAAAGGCAAGGAAGTGGAGTTTAATTGTAAAGACTGAATTTTATCTTGTAACATTTTTAAACTGCTGAATTTTATAAATTACTTTTGATGGTTGATATCTTTCTGATAGCTATCATTAATCTATCATAAAATAATTTTAAGTGAGGTTACTCAAAAGAGAATATAGAGTTTTTCTTTTTGGGTAGAGACCATCTCCTAATGACAGGTTTTAAAATTTCTGATTTGATCTGTTTCTGATACTTCCAAGGTTCTGAGTAGCTTATGCCATTTAGCTTGTAACATACGTATTTTTAAAATTTTGCCTACCTTAAGATGGGCTATAGTGGGTGTTGACCCAAATTGACGAAAGTTCTTTGGAAAAAACTAGATGTCACCAAGTATTCTTAAAGCGTGGGACACTTAACTGACTTTAGGTGGTACTCAAGATGATTTTACATAGTATATGATATAGCAATAAGTTACATTGAAATGGGTAGTGAGACTACTATTCTCTTTGAGATATTTCGGTATGTCAAGGGGAAAGATTCCAGTTAGATGTTAGTTGTAACAAAAAGAGAACAGATTTTAGACTAGGGCTTCAATAGAGAATAATAGGTACAATTTAATAACAATGTTTTGTTTTAATTTTTAATTTTTTTGTTATCTTTCTGTTTGTGGTAAGTGATACTGGTCTTCTATTTACAGAAGTGATAAATAAAATTAAATTATAAATGTGAGTCAGCTGAAACCCTCATACATTGGTGGTGGGAACGTAAAATGGTACAGCCTCTTTGGAAAACAGTTTATCAAAAGGTTAATCATAGAGTTACCATATGACCCAGCAGTTCCACTGCTAGGTGGAACCAAGAGGTATGAAAACGTATCCACACAAAGACTTGTGCATGAATGTTTGCAGTAGCCTTACTCATAATAGCCCCAAAATGGAAATAACCCTAATATCCATTAACTAATGAGTGGATAAATAGATTGTGGTATACAGTGGCATACTCTTCAGCAATACAAAAGAATGAAATGCTGATGCATGCTATAATATAGATGAACCCCAAAAAACATTATGCTAAATGAAAGAAGCCAAACACAAAAAAACCCCACATATTATATGATTTCATTTATATGAAATGTCCAGAATAGGAAAACCTGTAAAGACAGAAAGCAGATTGAATGGTTGACTAGGGCTGGAGGAGTGGGCAGTAGGATTGCTATGGGTATGGGATTTCTTTTGGGGGTGATGGAAGTGTTGTAAAGTTAGATTGTAGTGCTGACTACACAACTCTGTATAAATACTAAAAGCCATTAAATTGTATACTTAAACAGATAAGTTATGTTGCATGTAAATTATATCTCAAAGCTGTTAAAAGGGTGAGTCAATTTTAATTTAAATGTTAAGTAAATAATACAGGTAGTGTAGAGATAACAGCAAAAAATCCTAGAGATAGTATACAATTGACTGAAATTTGAGAAAAAGTGATCTAGCTTATGCTTAGTTTCTGACCTGGAATGGGTATGATACCAGTGTTTTAGAATTTGGGCCAACCTGTAAGTTACATAAAGAGTAATGATTATAATGATAAATTATTCTAAAATATAAGGTAGGCCTGAAATAGGAATAATCAGTTCTTTAGTTAACCTCCATATCAGCAATTAGGACCACATTGACTAAAGTCTTATAGAATTTTAAGGTTACATGTTTGAAATAGGAACTCTTTGTTTTTAAATACAGTATAGTAAGTATTTCATGCTGCTTTCTTTTAATTAATGATGTAATAGCAACTTTTAGATACTGTCAATAGGCATGTTACTCAAGTATTGCTAGGGGAAAATACTAAAATTGATTATTTTTAGGGTAAACGTATCTACCACATTTATTCACTCAGTGAACTATGATGGGGCAACTATAGTGTACCAGGCTTTGTATATTTTATCAACTTGTTTAGGCTGAAATCTATAAACTTTTCAACATTTTGCAGTATAAATATTAGTTTTTCTTTATTATAGATGCCGTACCTCTTTTTCTGAGACTTCTCCATTCACCACATCAGAATGTTTGTGAACAAGCAGTATGGGCTTTGGGAAACATTATAGGTAAGTTGCATTTAAGTTTGCAAAGACTCCTATTAAGATACTTAATTAACTTTTTTCCTACATTGGCATAGCCATTACATACTATGTTTCCTCTAATTTTAACATAGGTTGACTATCTTCTTGCCTCATAAATACTAACTTAAGATGGTACCTCTTTGAAACAGTTATGCAGTTTGCTATCATGATTGGTAGGTTAAATTTGTGTTTCCCAAATCAAAATCTGGAGAAACAGCAACACTTGATGCCCTTGACTAACGGTGAGGAAACATAGAACATCAGTGTCCCAACATGAGCCATTGCATACATTTCAGACTTTCTCATCCTGAATGTAATTTTTTTTTTAAATACAATTTTCATTTCTGTAGGTGATGGTCCTCAATGTAGAGATTATGTCATATCACTGGGAGTTGTCAAACCTCTTCTGTCCTTCATCAATCCTTCCATTCCCATCACCTTCCTTCGGAACGTCACATGGGTCATTGTCAATCTCTGCAGGAATAAGGACCCCCCACCGCCTATGGAGACAGTTCAGGAGGTAAATGAAGAATTACAAAGGCCAGATGGTATATTTTCCCTATGTTTATGCTTCAGATTTTCATGCACAGGGAATCAGATAATGCATATACTGATTTCATTGCAGGTATGAGATTTTTTTTTAAGTAACGTGTCATATTTAATTTTTGACTCCTGTGAAATAAAAGTTGAGTATCTTATGGCATCTGGAAGAATATCAGTCCACCCTATTTCTTATTTTTTAACGACTATTTTTATAAAAATAAAACATAAAAAATTCAAACAGAAAAATACGAAAGAGAAAATAAAATCTCAAAGATTTATTTACTATGTTGGTTTAACACTAAAAAAATGAGGGATTGCTATAGATAAAACTAGTGTACTTAAATGCAGATGTTCTTGAGTGAGTTTGCATTAAGTCTGATTGAAATTTCCCTTGATTTCTGACAAATGAATTTTCTTAAATGTGTCACATACTTTGTGTTAAATCTACAAATTAAAACAAAGTAAAAGCTTTTCTATTTACATTTAATTTATAAATGGATCTGAATATTTTAGGTTTTTAAAAATCCTGTGTAACTTTTAATCCCTTGACTGCGTAGAAAAATGTTGACTATGAATCTTTATAATTGACATCTTTCATCAGCTTCTGCTGATGAAAGAAAAGGTGCTTAGTGTGATTCCCCCCACCCCTTGTCCCCCTTTCCCAGATTTAAAAAAAAAGATCTGTAAGGCCTGAATTCAACAAACAAACTTTGTACTGGTTATAATTTTCTTGACTAAATCTGAGGTCAAAAACTTTATTTTGACTCAAGTATCTTATTAAATAAAATCTTATTTTACTTTAAGCTGGTAAGTGAGACAACGATGGCAATTTTAAGAATAGCTTTTTTTAATTAGCTATACTGTATACTTGCATCTCCATTCTTTCCACTTGACATTATATGTCATAAAGAAGGTTATTGAAAACAAATGTTTTTTCATTAATGTACATTAATCTCTGCCAGATTTATTTGGATATTTTAATTAGACATCTGAAATATGTTTTTGGTTTATCAGATTGAATTTATCAGATTTTTATTTTCTTGCTAGAGATTCAAACAAATTTAATGTTGTCATTCTTGCCCTGCAAATAGCATTTACTGCTTTTTGTATCACAGTTATTCATTTTTACAAAGATATATTCATCAACTCTAGTGTTACTTACTGTTTATCTTCTTTCCTCAGATTTTGCCAGCTTTGTGTGTCCTCATATACCATACGGACATAAACGTAAGTAAAGCAGAGCTTAGATTTGGGATTTTGCTCTTGATGGGACTAGAAGGCTTATTTATTCTTTGGGCTTTTAATAAGTGTCAGCATATATCTTACTAACTTGTCAAGTTTCCACAATATATAAGTACTTTTCAGAAATAGGATTAAGGTTAAATTAAGTTTATATCTTAAATCAGCCAGACAGCAAAAATGCTAACTTAAGAGAAATTATCAAAAAAAAAAAAAAAAAAGAGAAATGATCACATATATAGTTAATTTATTTATCCATATCATTGTTAGTAGTGTTTTTAAGTATTAATATTTATAAAGTGGTAAAAACTTTATAAAGCACCTTTATATTTTTTTAATCTCATTTGATTCTTATAATAGGTAGGCTAGGTATTATTGTCCCAATTTTACAGAATAAGAAACTGAGCCTCAGGGAAAGATTAAATAACTTATCCAACATTGCAGAGCTTGTAAGGGTCAAAGTTAATATTCAAAATTGAGATCTTCTGATGTCAGATCTTGTGTACTTTCCGTGACACTACACTGCCTCCTAGGCTACAACTTTTTGAGGTACAGTATTGAAGAATATCAAGTATAGTTTTAAATGCGAAGGCATTTTTAGATGATTTGTTCATTACATGAGATTTAGCTAAGCATTTACTATATATATTCTGGCAAGTTTTTTTATTAGGCAATCCGAAAATTCTCCTATATGTAGCAAGGCGAAATGTTATTCTTCTGTGGCGTAAAACAATGGATAAATTTCAGTGACTCTAGAATTGATTCTAGCATTGATCTAGCATTGATCCGGCCTCTATTGTTCCGACTAAGATCTCTTTCTGTTTTTATGATCCTCTCTTCGTTTACACGCACATATAATACGTGTGTGTGTGTGTGTATGCCAGAATTATGTGTGATATATCATTGGGATAAAGAAAATACATCTTTGCTAACATTTCTTGAGAGGCAATATAATTCATACGTAAATATTAAGCCACATTTCTGTAGTTCATTTTAGGATTTTAAGCTATTAGGAATCTTGTAAAGATTATTTAAGTAACTTTATTTGTGACATATTCGTTTGAAATATAAAAATTAAATGAAACTTGTTTGGTTATATACTATCGTATTTTCGAAATGGTTATAAAAATGACTTAGCAAAAGATGTAAAGTAATTAATATCTTAAGGAGGAGGTAAAATTATACAAAAAAAAATGTATTTATTGCTTTTGAATGCTAAGTTTAGTTCCAAGCTTTCTAACAGCCAAGATTAAAAGAGAAATATGCAAAATATCTGATATTTCCCTCAAGACTTCCCCCCCAGGACATTATGGAATTGATTATAGGCAAGTAAAAGCTTCCACCATCCATTGGTCCTGTTTATTTCAAAGGCAGGGTATTAAAGTGACAAAGTACTATAGTTATAGGTATATTTATCAAGTTTAACAAACACTCACAGATTATTCCACTTAACCCAGAATTGTGCCATGAATTGTAAGCTCAAAGATAAAGAAGACATAGAGACCCTGCCCTCTAAGACCTCAACATTAGTATCAGGTAAAAAGAGTGAAAGGAATGAACTTTTGTCAATGACTTGTTATGCTGAATCTATTTCTGTAATCTCTTACCAGCACCCTTATGAGATAAGTTTTATTCTCCTATTTTACAAATAAGGAGATTGAAGCACAGTAAAGTAAAATAACCTAACTGAAGTCATACAATGAATCAGAGCCATAGCTGAGAATTGCAGCCAGGTCCAAGGCCTATGCTTTTTCATACCATGATCACATAAACACACAGTATGCTGTGAAAACAAACAAGAAAAAAAAGTAAAATAGAAGACTGACCAAAATGCTAGATTATGAACGCACATATTCTCTCTGGCAACCAGAAAGCTTCAGAGAAAGTAACGTTTGAAATAAGCATTGTAAGGAGAAGGACGGTGGTAGAAGTGGTGACAGAGGTAACAAAGATGATTGTGTTAATAGTTGGTATTTATTAAGAGTTTAAAATGTGCCAGGCACTGTTTTAAGTACTTTTTATATGTTAACTCATTTATTCCTTACAAAAATCCTGTGGGATTGGTACTGTCATTATCTCCATCTTAGAAATGTGGTAAAAGAGGCAGATAGTTAAGTAATTTGTCTGAAGTCATACAACTAGAATTAGTAGGATTTTGTCAAGTTGAAAAAGTCATTTCAAGTACATGAGGAAAGATATTAAGGACTCAAGAGGATACATGGAGGGTTTGGAGAATATAGGTAGTTAATAACCCAACACATTTGTCAGGGAGTTAAGTTGCAGGGTTTTTGTTTGTTTGTTTTTTGCTGAGGAACATTCACCCTGAGCTTACATCTGTTGCAAATCTTCCTCTATTTTGTATGTGGGCCACCGCCACAGCATGGCCACTGACCAGTGGTGTAGGTCTGTGCCTGGGAAGTGAACCCAGGCCACCAAAGTGGAGCACGCCAAACTTAAGCACTAGGGCACCAGGGCTGGCCCAGTTGCAGGGTTTTGAATCCTATGTTAAAAGAGTTTTGGCTTTATCTTGTAATCAGTTCAGAGTCATCAAAGATTTTTTAATGGAGGAGTGATATGCTCACATCTGTTATAGTCAGATAACTTAGAAGAGGTATGGAAGGTTTGGAATGGGGAAGGTTTGAATGTAGATGGGCCTATTTTCCTATCATAGTAGGTTTAAGGAAGTTGATGAAGGTATGAACTAGAAGCAGTCATGGTTAGGAGAGGAAAAATTTGAGTGTTAAGAGGGAAAGTGACTAGAACTTTGAGAGGAAAAGATGAAAGAGAAGAAGAAGTAAAAATTAGTTTGTTTCTAATTTGGCAATATTTGAATGGATAATAATGCCATGAACTATCAGAAGGAATAAAGCAAAAGGATGAGACTGGTAGAGGAAGATGATGAGTTTATTGTAGGACAGACACATTGATTTTTATTTACTTGTTGTTCCCCCATAGCAGTGTTTCCAAGAAGGAAAAGGCAGTACAGATTTGAGATATATCAGTTATTTAAGGAATTCATGAAAATATGGACATTGAGTAAGATTCAGAAAAAGGGCTAAAAATTTAATTCCAAGGAATTCTCTGAATTTGAGCAGTGGCGGCAAGGGAAGAGGAACCAGCAAAGGAATTTTTAAAAGTAGAGAGATGGAAGCATAAATTATAAAACAAAGAGTGGGGAAAAAATAAGGCGAAGATTTAGCTGGTTCTAGATCACGCAGGGTCTTGTAAACTACCTTACAAGCCATGTATCCTTTTTATGTAGCTGTTGGTGAGTGAATGAATAAGGGTCTAATTTGTATTTTGGATTGACAGTTCACATCACTAAGTGAAGTGTAGATTTTAGGGGAAAGTGGAGATGGGAAGACAGATCAGTGGTGATTTTGTGGTATGGATGAGAGAAAATTAGGACCAGTGCTAGAGCTTAGACATGTGGAATAAAAAGACAAGAGAAGACTTGAGAAATGCTTAGGTGATAAATTTGCTGGTTTTGATATGGGTGGTGAGAGAAGAGATGAGTCAAGGGTAATACTCAGCTTTCTAACTTGGGTTTTAGAGTAGGACACAACAGAAAACACGAATAACAGCAGGAATGACTGAATTTATGAGGCAATGATTAGTGAGAAGGCTGGAAAAGCTGGGTTGGCGTGTGGAGATAATTAGGTGGTTTATGGACTTTAATATGCCTATGTGACATTAGAAGAAAAACTAAATATTGACCCTGAGGACTAGAGAAGAAATCTGGACTGATTCTGGTCAGTCTGTGTTCATTTGCTTTCTAATTATTGTGCTTCTTAAAGTTAATTTGCAATTGCAAGGATTCTGTAGCGTTTGGTTTTCCTGCCCTTTTTGAAGTTGTTCATCCATGGCTTGACATGCCTAGACAATTCGGAGTGTTACCTAACATTTGGTATAAATCTAGCTTATTTCACTGCTGTTCCAAGTGAAATTAGTCAGTAGCAGTTTGGTTATGTGCTGAGACTTGATTGTTAGTGACACTGGGTGATAAGTGTGTTGGGGGTCCCCAAGACCACCCTTAGCTTCAGTGATTGCTAGAAAGAATCACTGAAAAGCTATTACACTCATGCTTATAGTTTATTACAGCAAAAGGATACAGATTTGTTTGGGAAAAACTCAGTTTCTTCCTTCCAATGTAGGGTAAAACACAGTTCTTCCCTACTGTGTGTTTCTCTCCTGTGTGCCTCCTTTGGTACTCATACAGAACACTTCACTTCTGACACTTCTGGTCACCAAATGTGTGGAGATTTTCTGCCACAACAACAAGCAAATCTCTGTGACACCAGGTGGGTGTCCTACAATGTAACTCAATTCTGACACTGTCTACCCAGAGATAGTGTCCGATCCCACAGGTTAAGGGCTCAGTCTCACAAGACGGCCCACCCTCACTTACACATGCACACTTCAGTTGCCACTTGAAAGCCCAGGTTGTCACCTGTGCTTCTGACCCACTGGCTGTAGTTTGGAGGTTCCAACAACCCCCTCCTTGGGTTCGAATTTTCTAGAGCGGCTCACAGAACTTAGGGAAACAGTTACGTTTACCAGTTTATTAAAGGAGATCTGATAAAGGATAGAGATGAAGAGCCAGATGAAGAGATACATAGGGCAAGAGTCAAGGTGTGAGAGGGTCTCTAGCACAGGAGCTTCTCTTCTTGTGGAGTTGGGGTGCATCCTCCTGGTGTGGATGTGTTCGCCAACCTGGAAGCTCTCTGAACCCCCTACTACTGGATTTTATGGAGGCTTCCTCATGTGGGCTTGATAGATTATAACTCCATTTCCAGCCCCTCTCCACTCTCTGGAAGATGAGGAGTGTGGCTGAAAATTCCAAGCTTCTAATCATGGGTTGGTCTTTCTGGTGACCAGCCCGCATCCAGGAGTCCACCCAAAGTCACCTCAAAGAACAAAAGATGCTCCCAGTGCTCTTATCACTTAGGAATTTACAAGGGTTTTAGGAGCTCTGTGCTGGGAACTAGGGGCATAGACCAATATATATATATTTCTCACTATTTCACAAGATTAAAATCAAGAAAGGCAAAAGGCACATAGGGCAGAGTTTAGGAAGAAATCTAAAGGTGCAAGCTTCCAGTTGTCCTCTCTCCACGGAGTTGTAAGAACAGCACCTTATTCTCCCAGCAACCATGTGTGACAGCACATATGAAGTATTGCCAACCAACAAGCTCCTGAACTTTGGTGTCTAGGGTTTTATTGAGAGTCAGTCTCATAGGCATGGACAGACCACATGGCTGACCTTAGCTACTCAGGCTCTGTCCTCTCCCAGAGGTCAAAGTGATACAGTATGACCCAAGGCCCCAGGCAAACGAAAAGAGTTGTTCACCATAAAATCACGTTGTTAGCATAAGCTGGCTGTCTGGCCCAAGGTCTCAGGCATACAGTGTTATCAGGCAGCATAATCCAAAGGCTCAGAAGTTATCTGGAAGGAGCTGATCAAGGGCCAGTCCTTTCTTTGGAATGTGCAGGATTTGAACACCCCAAGCCTACTGAGTTACCCTTTACTGCATGTAAGGATTCAATGTAAGTATACGGTTGTAACTTGGTTCAGCTCTAGTTGCTTGTGAAGCATGTGTGGCGTTAACATTCCATCGACATTCCACAGACATCTACTCTTCTAGGAAATGCTGTACTTGTTAATAGCAATTTTCGGTAATGGTACCTAACAGGATATTTGTTAGCATATTTACTGGAGGTGACAATCATTGAAACTCTTTGAGCTGAGCATATTCTTGTTGGAAGACTTTGGGTTGCTAGAGATTTTCCGTTGGCTTATATGATACCAGTTTTCAAGAGGATTGTCAGTTCAAAACATTGACCTTGTAGAGTTGTCAGTCTTTTGCTTGTGTATGTATGTCTCCTACTGTGTGTCTAGAGATCAGCTTACTAGCAGTCTTGAAGTATCTGAAATGTTGCTGAAGTGTACAAAGTTTTAAAGCCTCCTAGCAGAGAAAAACAGACACAAATAGTGAAAAATAAAGTCACCCAGGATTGCTGAAGACTTCGTTGGCATATGATTAAACAGATTATTAGCCAGAAGGAAAAGAGTACACTCGTTGACTGTTAGTGGCTGTAAAAGCCAGGTAGGTTAGCACAGAAATCAAGAAAAAGGGAAAACCAAGAGAAAAGAATAGCAGAGGGGAAAGTGTAAAATAGCAGAAGCAGCTCAGATGGGAAAAGGCAGCAAAGTGTGAAATTATAAGCATCAAAGACATTGAGCAGCTGATAGCCTGATAATGGAGATGAGGAAAGAGAACTTGGGTGAAAACAGAAGAAACTGGAATGGCCTGATTATCTTGTTTGTGAATTGCAAAGTTTTTAAAGCATTTTTTAAATGAAATTTTCAATTAAGGCCTAATATATTATAAAACAAAATTCAGGGGACCTAAGACCTAGCTATAGCTTACTTTCCCCTACCAGCCTTTGAGATATTGTCATGGAGATCCCACCGAAAACCAGTAACTGATCTCAGCTTAAAAACTTTGAGTAGTTCCTTTTTGTAGGCCTCTGTGTGTTAGGGAAAAAAATGATTTTCTGCTAATAGTAGGAGCCATGTAATGAAAAAAAGTTACATTTCACTTAGCAGCCTCATAAAACATCGCAGGCCAAGGCAACCAGTATCATTCTGCACAGTGTTCCATTTGTGGACATGATTTAATGAAAGATACTATTGTGGATAGACATTTAGGCTAGTTCCTGAATTTTCCAAATATAAATAATGTAGCAGTGAATAATCTTGTGTATTTTCATGTTGTTGGAGATATACTTCAAGCTAAATTCCTAGAAGCAGGATTGCTAGGTCAAAGAGTGAATGCATTGTAATTTTGTTACATACTACCAAATTCCCTGCCTTAGGGCCTGTGCCATTTTGCATTCCCAGCAGCATCATACAAAAGTGACTTTTCTCCATAGCCTTGCCAATAGAGTGTATTGTTAACATTTTTAATTTTTGCCAGTCTGATAGTGAGAAACTGTATCTCAGTTTTAATTTGTATTTCACTTTTTAAGACTGAAGTTGAACATGATTTCATATGTTTAAGGGCCATTTTTATATCTTTGCAAATAGCCTGTTATTTATTGCCTGTTTTTCTATCAGGTTTTTCGTCTTTTTTCTTAGTTTTTAAGAGTTCTTCATAGATTAAGGACATTAGTTCTTTATTTGTGATACATATTTCAAATATTTTCCTAATTTATCTTTTGTCTTTGATTTTTGATATATTTTGCCATGTAAACTTTTTCTTTGTTATGTAATCAAATTTATCAATCTTTTGTTGAATCTAGTTTTTTTTTCTGAGTTATAGATGTTTTATTATGTTAAAGAAATATCTATAAAATCCTACTTTGAGTGTTGGCATCAAGAATGGGTGTTGAATTTTTCAGTGTCTATGGAGATAATCATGATTTTTTCCCTTAAATCTGTTAATATGACATACATTAATGATATTCCTAAAATTGAACCATCCTTGCATTCCTTGAATAATCCCACTTGACCATCATATATTATTTTCTTAATGTGATGTAGGATCCTGTTCACTAATATTTTATTTAGAATTTTTGCATCAATATTCACATAAGTGATATTGGTCTGCAGTTTTATTTTTTTATGCTGTCTTTGTTAGGTATTAATATTGTATTTTTATGCATTTTTAAAGTTTAAGTATTAACATTATGCTTCCTTTATTTTCTACGCTCTGGAACAATTTATATAGCATTGGGTCTATCTGATTTTTGAAGATTTGGTAGTTTCCCCCTTGAAACCTTTTGGGTCTTAACATTTTGTTAGGTTAGTTCCTTTATAATTTTATCTATTTTTGCTATGGAAATTGGCTTTATTTAAGCTCTCTTTCTCTACTGAGGTCAGTTTTTGTAAACTATTGTCTTAGGAAATTATTCATTTCATCTAGGTTTTCAACTTAGATTGCATGTAAGTATGCAAAGTAGTCTATGATTTTTTTGTTGTTTTAATTTGCTTTTTCAAGGATATTTTCCTCATCATTTCTTATTTTGTATATTTGTGCTCTTCCTCCCCACCGTTTTTCTAGTTAAGTTAGCTAGGACTTTTTCTATTTTAATTTTTTCAGAGAACCAGGATTTCTGTTTATTTATTAGCTCTATGATTTTTCTGTTCTTTACCTCATTACTTTCTACTTTTGTATTCTTTTTTTCTTTTTTTTTTTTTTGTGAGGAAGTTCAGCCCTGAGCTAACATCCATGCCAATCCTCCTCTTTTTGCTGAGGAGGACCAGCCTTCAGCTAACATCTGTTGCCAATCCTCCTCCTTTTTTTCCCTTTTTCTCCCCAAAGCCCAGTAGATAGTTGTATGTCATAGTTGCACATCCTTCTAGTTGCTGTATGTGGGACACCGCCTCGGCATGGCCGGAGAAGCGGTGTGTCGGTGAGCGCCTGGGATCCGAACCCGGGCCACCAGTAGCGCACACACTTAACCACTAAGCCACAGGGCCAGCCCCTCTTTTTTCTTTCTTTTGGTTTACTCTGTGTTTTCTAGCTTTTGATTTGGGATTTATTTATTTTTATTCTTTTAGTTCTGTTGTATACAATTTTTAAGGCTATGAACTTTCCTTTGACCATTGCTTTAAATGAATCTCATAGATTCTGATATGTGGTGTTCTCATAATTTTCTAGAAATTTTATAAATTTTTTTGTATTTTCTTTTTAATCCGAGAGTTGTTTGATATAAGGCTTTTAAATTTCCATATGGAAAGCCTTTTGGTTTTTATTTTGTTAATGTCTAATTTTATTACCTTGTAATAGTTTGGTAATATTTCTGCTTTATGTAATTTATGTTTCCTTTGGACCTAACATGATTCTTGTGCTCCATATACAAGTTATATTATCTATTATCAAGGTATAAATTTCAGTATATATTCATAAGCTCTATATCCTCATTTTTTGTCTCCTTGACCTCCGTCATACTGACAGTACGGTGTGAAAATCTGTTATTAGTGTATTTTTATATATTTTTTTCTTGTATCTTTTTAGTTTCTGCTTTGTAATGTGTTTGCAGGGTTATTTGGTGAATAGATGTTTGTTATATATTCATTTTAAACTGTGGGATTTAGCTTTATAAAGTGGCCTTCTTTGTTCTTTGTAATGCTTGTTAGCCTAAATTCTCCTGGTCTGCTAACAAGATTATAGTCCCTGTTTTCTTATCATTTACTTGGTGTACCGTTGCTCATCCCTTTATTTTTAGCCTTTCTGAATTAGTTTTAGGTGTGTCTCTTGTATACAGCATAGAGTTGAGTTTAGTTTGGGGAGCCAATTTGAAAATCTTTTTCTTGTTATAGGTGGATTCAGCCTGTTGACATTGTTTGACGTTTGGTTTCAATTCAGTCATATTATTTTGTGTTATAATTTCTGTGTGTTTATTTTCTACTTAGTCTGCTTTTTCTCTTCTTAAAATTTCTTTTGGCCTTTAGGAAGGTTTGTTTTTGTTCTAATGTTACCTTTATACTTATACCTCCTATAACGCACTTTTCTTTTTTCCTATCTGGTTTGACAGTTTTCAGTGGTATTTTTTGACTCCTGTCCTTAGCTTGTACAGCAGTTGGTGAGCTTATTCTATTTTCTCCTGCCTGATCTTCCCATTTTTGAATCTGTAGGTTTATGTCTTTTGTCAAATTTGGAAAATTTTCTGCCATTATTTCTTCAAATATTTTTTCAGTTTTACTTCTCTTTCTGGGACTCTGATGACACAATTGTTAGATCTTTTGTTATTATCCTAGAAGTCCCTCAAGCGCTGTTCATTTCTTTGCGATCTTTTTTTTCTTTTCCTGTTATTCAGATTGGATGATTTGTATTGATTTATTTCTGAGTTCGTTGATTTTTTTTTCCTCTTTCCATTCTGCTGTTGAGTCCTTCCAGTGAGTTTTTTAAATTTTGGTTACTAAATTTTTCAGTTTTAATTTTCCATTCGGTTCTTCTTTTGTTTGTTTGGGTTTTTTTGAGGAAGATTGGCCCTGAGCTAACATCTGTTGCTAATCTTCCTCTTTTTTAAAGCCCCAGTACATAGTTGTATATCCTAGTCGTAGGTCCTTCCAGTTCCTCTATGTAGGACGCTGCCTCAGCATGGCTTGATGAGCGGTGAGTAGGTCCATGCCCAGGATCCGAACCAGCGAACCCCTGGCCACTGAAGCGGAATGCTCAAACCCAACTGCTACGCCACCAGGCTGGCCCCTTTTAGGTTCTTCTTTATGTCTTCTATTTCTTTGCTGAAACTTCCTGTATTTTATTTATTTCAGGTGTGTTCATAATTGCTCACTGAAGTATTTTATGATAGTTACTTTAAAATCCTTGTCAGGTAATTCCATTATCTGTGTCGTGTCAGTGTTGGCATCTGTTGACTGTCTTTTCCCTTTAGTTGAGTTGTTCCTGGTTCTTAGTATGATGAGTTATTTTCAGTTGTAGCCTGCACATTTTGGGTGTTATGAGACTCTGATATCTGTTTAAGTCTTTTTACCTGTTACTCCCAGACTGGGTAGTAGACAGGCTTTGCTCACACACATAGCATCTGCACACACCCACTAGCGGGGAGGCCTTACTGCTGGGGTGGGACGGTAGGTAGATGGGCTCAGCTCTCAGGGATAGCTTCTGTCTTCCCATTTTTGAAGTTGCAATATTTCTATTTTTCCAGAACATATAACATTTATAAATTATTCTTCCACTTTTATCCCCACAATTATATTAGTCTTTGATCTACAATGAGGTATTTCCTCAGTCATCTCCTAGTTGAATGAAACTCATCCTCTAGTAGAGGTGTCAGCAAATTCTTCTGTGAAGGACAGATAGTAAACATTGTAGGCTTTTCGGGCCACATGATCTCTGTCCCACTAATGTAATGTGGAGTAGTTTTACTAGGATATGGTACCTTTAAGCTCTTCACTCTCCTCTCTTCTTCTCTGAAGTCTCACACAGGCTTGGGGCAGGAAGTCCAGACAAAAGCTAGAATTTAATTTTTTCTCTTTTTACCAGCAGTTTGAAATTTATACTGTTCACTGACTTAGTAATGCTGAAGGTGTGGGCTATATGTGGTTTTATTTGCTCCTACTCATCCATATACTTTTTGAAGGATATGTGGAGAGATTTGAATTCAGGTGGCTGCTATTATTTTGGAGCAACAGAATGTCTTTAATTTGGGTACTCTAATAGGAAACATCTCTGGGTTTCACATGGATAAAACCTGTGCTTGCATTCCTCTGTAAAGACACCAAGGAGAGCTATATACAAGCTCTTTGACTTGGAATGAGTCAACAAACCTGAGCCTATCTTTTGGTTTTTATTATTTGCAAAATTAGATGGGTATAGGGCATGGTTTATACTCTGTGCTCTTCAATTAGGGACATTTTTCAAGGACTTTGCAAATAATTAATTTTTTTCTCAAAGTTAAAATGCCAAGTCATTTCTTTTATCTGTTTACTTTAATAGTCTGAAAAATTAATTATATTGCTAAACAGTTTTGAAAACCACTAGCATAGATAGATGATCTTTTTGGTCTCTTCTAGACTTGAAGCAGTGTGGTATATTGGTGTCATTCTGTGTATAAAGTGTTTCCTTGTGATAATTAGGTCCTCAATTTGTGGGGGCAGGGAGAATTACTTTTCTGCCTGTTTTTAAATTCCTCTATCTGATATATAAATGTAGAAGCTGGGGTAGAGGTTGTCCCAGACTTCTGTGTCTCATTTTTGTGAAGAGTGATCTGAGGTAGGCATTGAGAGAGAGAGAGTTACCTAGTACTTAATAGATTTATCAGCTAAGCAGACATTTTTGCCACCAAGCTAAAACATAAAATTTAATTACTTTTTATGTCACCAACCATTGAGGTGTGTTATGTATTTTAAGCATTCAAACAAATACATAAACCTGTAATTCTTTTTTACTTCCTATAGATTCTTGTAGATACTGTTTGGGCTCTGTCCTACCTGACAGATGGAGGCAACGAGCAAATACAGATGGTTATTGATTCAGGGGTCGTGCCATTTCTTGTGCCCCTTCTGAGCCACCAGGAAGTGAAAGTTCAAGTAAGTATTTAAAAATTTTTCTTATTTATGTAAAATTGTGTTGCTATAACCAGTTAACTTGCACAGCCAGGCTTCAATTCTGTCTGTATGCACATATCTTTCATATTTCTCCTGCTATTTTACTGAACTTGATTTTATTGATTTCCAAATCTTTATCACACCCAGATTCTTTGCTGAGTTTCAGGCTCCCATAGCCAATTGTCCTTGAGCCCTTAAACATATCCTCTGAGAACTCCTTTGAGCATTCCATTATCATTTCAACCAGACAGAAATGAAATTTATCTTCTCTTCCCACAAACCTGCTCCTCTTTCTATACCCCTTTCAGTGGACAGCATAGTCCAGGCTAGAAACCTTGATTCTTCCTTTTACTACCCTTCTATTACAAAATCCTGTTAATCCTTATTATAAAGCTTTCAAATCTGTCTTCTTATGTATCTAGAGCCACTGATTTAGTTCCAGACTCATTTTCTTTCCTCCAGATAATTGCAATAGCCTCCTAACTGCATTTTCTCTTCTGTCTCTAATTTCTCCTCTAATTAGGGGTAGGTGGCTGATAGATCTGTTCATCCCTCTTCTGCCAAAGTGACTTTTTAGATGGAAATGTGTGCCCATTCCAGGCCTTTATTAAAATTTTTCTGTGGTGCCAGTTTAGTAATAGATAAAAACAGCTGCTCTTAAAAATGGACCTTTACATGTTTTATTTTAATTTACTTTTATTTTTTTAATCTTTTTTCCAACATTTTTTCCATATAGTTCCATTTTTCATAAGACTATTATTTAAAATTCAGAATTGCTTCTCAGCTCTGCGTAATGCTTTGTATAAGAATGCACTGAATGTTAATCATTCACCCCTTGCATTTTTACATTTTCTTAGGATTATGAAAAATATAGAATCAGTTTCATCATAAACAAATAAATTCATCAAAAACATTTTTATCCCCACCCCAGACAGCAGCACTCAGAGCGGTTGGCAACATAGTGACTGGTACCGACGAGCAGACCCAGGTTGTTCTCAACTGTGATGTCCTGTCACACTTCCCAAATCTCTTATCACACCCAAAAGAGAAGATAAATAAGGTAAGGCATGTAATATCCTCATTGTCGGATTTTTTTCTGTCTCACTCATTTTTAACTGCCCCCTGTTTCTGTTGCTAATTGATTGTGGTTTTCTTCAAAACCACTGCAGTTTAAGGTGAGAATTATTTCAGATCAGCTCTGCAGTTATTTTGTTTCAATTTTTAATTGCTTGCTATAAGTGCTGCCCTGATCATCACAGAATAAAAATTATTTTTATACTAACCCAATGTTTTTATTTAAATAGGTCGAGCAGTAGTAAATTAGTAGACACTAATTTACTCTCACCTCTCATTAGAGGTGAGGGTACATACAGAATTTCCCATTAGATGGCTGGTATCCTTTATAAACAAATAGATGATAATTTAATCCCTCTCTGAAATTAGATTGGACCTAAAAGTGCAGTGCTTAAATTAAAGGATCATAAAAATTGCTTTTTTAAGATTTCAAGCTTGAAATACAAACTTATTATTAATTGTTAAATATGTACTTAAGCGTTCTTGTGTCTGGCTTAGTTCACATTGCATAATGTGTTCAAGGTTCATCCATCTTGGAGCGTATATCAAAACTTCATTCCTTTTTATGGCTGAATAAATATTCCATTGTACATATATATACACCACATTTTGTCCATTCATCTGTTGATGGACACTTGAATTGTTTTTACCTTTTGGCTATTGTGAATAATGCTGCTGTGAACATTGGCATACAAGTGTCTATTGAGTCCCTGGTTTCAGTTCCTTTGGGTAAATATCTAGGAGTAGAATTGCTAGGTCATGTGGTAATTCTACGTTTAGCTTTTTGAGGAACTGCCAAACTGTTTTCCCTAGTGGCTGCCCCATTTTACAACCCCGCATGCAATGTATGAGGGTTCCACTTCCTTTTTTTTATTATTATTATTTTTATAGCCACCCTAGTAGATGTGAAGTGGTATCTCGTGGTTTTGGTTTGCATTTAGTTTAATGCAGTTTTATCTGCCTGAAATGCCACCATCCCCAAAACCAGCAGAATTGATCGTTTATTCTGTCATAGCTATAGTTGTATAGTTGCTTGACTGCAGTTTGACAGTTGGATTCTTATAGAAAAATATGTTGTCAAAAATCACGTTTTATAGATACATTTGTTCCAGTGAAGGGAAAAAAGCCAGTCTTTCAGACTCTGGGCCAGTTAGTTTTACGGTAGAACTTTCAATAATATAGGTGATTTTTACAGCTAAATGTGCTCCATAATTGGAAACAGAGCTAAGAAGTGAGGAAGCTGGACGGAAGGGGGTGGGGAGAAGTTCCGGCTTGTGATGTGATATGCTCTAAGTGAAGTTCTCATGAGGAAAGAAAGAGAGTTCATATAGGTCCCTACCCAGCTTCAGCAGGCAGTTAGTTGCTTCAGTAGTTTTTACCTTGAGCGTTTGTTACTTGCATCCTGGGACCATCATGGGACCTTGGAGGTAGAAGTTACCAACTCAGTTTCTTTTCCCTCAACATTTTAGTTTGAAAATTTTCAAACCTACAAGAAATTTGCAAGAATAGTATAGTGAACACCCATATACTCTAAACACCAATTCACCAATTGTTAACATCTTGCCACAACTGGATGGCAAAATAAATTTACAGTTAACTCTTAATTGTGGAGGAGGAAGAAGAGACACATTTGACACTAAAATTACAATAAACCTATTTCTTTGTAACTTAGAGATCCTTTAAGGTTACAATAAAATTTGTTATATAGATCCACCCTAGACTAGTTAGATGCTTAATTTCTAATATATCTTGCAAGTAAATGTTTTTGCAATAAAGCAATTGACCTTTCTTAGAAGGAGTTTTAACAAAATATTAGGAAATTCAGTCTTTTATTTATTTCTGTCATCTGTTTTTTAGAGGGAGCTCATGCACCAAAAATGTGAGCTCCATGAGTAAAGATTTTTTTGTTGTTTTGTTTACTGCCATATCACCATTGTCTAAAATAGTGCCTAGCTTATGGTAGGCTTACATATTATTGAATGGATAAAATACTAGGTTAACAGGGCCCAAATATTATGGAATAGAAGTTTCCTTATAACTTTTTTAAAATGGGAGGGAGATTCTGTATAACCTAATCACTTTTTAGATGCATTCCCCTTAATGCAACTCAGGTGATTTTGTTATTGTCTATATAAACTACATTAAAATAAAAATACAAATGCATTAAAGATATAATTTTTCAAATAAAGGTGTTCTGTATTTTGTTCAATTATAGGAAGCAGTGTGGTTCCTTTCCAACATAACAGCAGGCAACCAGCAACAAGTTCAAGCTGTAATAGATGCTGGATTAATTCCTATGATTATTCATCAGCTTGCTAAGGTCAGTCATATTACCAGTTCACCATGTCTGTTAGTGTATTAAAACTAAAACTTTTTGAATACAGAATTTATGTTATCATTTCTTTTTTAACTTGCAGGGGGACTTTGGAACACAAAAAGAAGCTGCTTGGGCAATTAGCAACTTAACGATAAGTGGCAGAAAAGATCAGGTGAGTTTGGAAAAACTAACTGTAATGATTGTTAATATTGGAAAGTATGCTACTCTCTTATGTTTAGGAATTGCTGGTTGTTTATAAGCCCTGTACTTTGTTCTTTTTGGGGAAAACAGATATAAATAAAAAGATTTCTTCTCTTTTGTTGTCTAGGTTGAGTACCTTGTACAGCAGAATGTAATACCACCGTTCTGTAATTTACTGTCAGTAAAAGATTCTCAAGTTGTTCAGGTGGTTCTAGATGGTCTGAAAAACATTCTGATAATGGCTGGTGATGAAGCAAGCACAATAGCTGAAATAATAGAAGAATGTGGAGGTAAGAGTGGGCTGATTGAAGAAAAATAGTTGAGCACTGGAACTCTGAAACATTAGTTCCTTTAGAGACAACTAATTAGAAGGAAAACTATTAGGAGACATTGCTCTTACATCATCAAAGAATGTTGCTGTTCTTTATTCATTATATTAGCATTCCAAGAAGATTTTCCAGAAAACATTAGTCTGTCCTTTGGAAAAACTGGTTTGTGCAGGTCACCCCATAACCTTCTAGAGGTTCACATTGCTTTTTGGAAAACACAGATACTCCTCTTAAAGTCACAGTGCGTGAGAGCAAATTAAAAGCTCTGAGAACCACAACAGTAGAGAATCTTACAAGCTTTGTTTAATCCAGCATTTCTCAAACTCCTTGGCAGAGAAACACTTTTTTTCGTGTTATACCTATTATCATGTGATTCTGTGGACCTTACTTTGTGTAATACTATCCCATATTGTTGGAAAAGTTGAATGATTTTGGAGTCATCTAGATACTTTATTTCAGTTTTATGATTGCCAGAACTGCATGCTGAAGTTTTACTACAAAAGTTACTTTGAAATTTTAATGAGAAAGAACTGTGATTTGAAATACTATATCATTATTTTCTCTAGTAATAACATATGAAGCATATATTTTAAAATTCTATTTTTAAAGGTACCTGTTCAATATGTACTAAATTGCCCAAACATTAATTTATCCTAATGTGTTTTATTTTAAACATTTTTTTGACTAATTTGTATGCTTATACTACCTAGTTTATTTTTTTAAGATAAACAAATGTGATGGCATCATAGACTATTCAGACTGGACGTATTTTCTTAATAAGAAGAAGAAATTATCCTAGAGATGTTAAGGAGGCTTGTCCATGGTCATAGAAGTAGTTAGTAATAGAAGCTTAATTAAAATCCAGACCTTCGTACTATTAATTCACTGCTCATTCTGGTTTTAAAATGTTTTACTTTTAAAGACAATTTGAAATTAGCATTGTAATCTGGGTCAGAACAACTTAACCCAGAAAGCTTAAGCTACAGAATTGTTAGTCTTCAGCTTTTTATCAGTATAGTTGCTTCTGTCTATGGGAGTAATACTTATAATTAGGATACATATTTGCTTAGTATTTTATAATTTTATAAAGCACTTTACATCCATTATCTTTGACACCTATCTTCCCATTTTTCTGGTTTGTATATTACTATATAAAGAAAAAAATGCAACTATTTCAAAATAACCTAACTAAAAAGACATTTCAAAGAAGAATATTCATTATTAAGGATTTAAATTTATAGACCTTTACATCTCATGCATCAAGTAAATATATTGGGAATATAAATAAAGGCATTCTACAGTTACTGTTCTGAAAAATTATTTCCCAAATTCACTGTGGCTATAGGACATAAGCACCCTATTCTAGTTTTATCTTCTATTTATATCAATCATTAAGTTTCTGAAAACTTATTTTTGTAGTTATATAGAAGTAATAACTTTTGGAAAACAAAGAGAAAGATAAAAATTACCATATGAGACTGTATGATTATACTAAAGCAGTTGAGGGAGATCTTGATTCTGGTTCTGTCACTAACTTGCCACGTAACCTGAGGTAAATCCCTTTACGTCTCTGTGCCACAGCTTCCTCACCTGTCAGATGGAGTGTTTAGGTGTTTTTTAAACTCAAGGGCTTCTAAAGAGGAAGAAATTAGTGGCATGCTCGTCCTCTGACCAGAGCAGCTCAGATTTTTTTCTATTTTCCAGATTAACCTGTTATCTTTGGGGGGCGATGGGAGGGTGTTGTGAGTTCTTTAGGATTTTCTATGATTAAAACAAGCACAGTTTTTATTAGTATCTGCTTAATTATTTTGATTATTTTATTTGTATCAGGTTTGGAAAAAATCGAAGTTTTACAACAACACGAAAATGAAGACATATATAAATTAGCATTTGAAATCATAGATCAGTATTTCTCTGGTGATGATGTAAGTATATATTAAAGTGTAGTGTGTCTGCAAGTACCTTGAACCCTATACATAATGTAAGTTTACTAAGAATTTTCGTTTTATCATTTATATGACTTAAATTTATACTATATTTCTATCAGATACTCTTGAGGTGGCATTTTTCCAGTTATTTTTAAAATTATAAATTTTAAAAAATTAATGATTGTTTTCCATCAGTTTTCTTAAATACTATGTCTGAAACTTCATTATAAACTAAAATTGTAAAAACAGTTCTTATTGGCATTTGTAATGTGTTAAATGGGAAGAAGTAGTAATTACAGAAATGATGTATGTTCAGGTAAGTAAAATAAACCTACAGATACAGTAACTTAAGAACGGGGCAATTTTTAAAAGTGTGTTCAATTTTACATCATTAAGTTTCTTAGTAATATTATTATTGATTTACTTAAATATTTTTCGGTGATTAAGGCATTCATACAAAATCCTCTCCTAAGAAGTAATTCTGCTTACATCATAATATATAGTATCTTAGAATAATAAGGATTTTTTCCTTGCTTTTTATAGATTGATGAAGATCCTAGCCTCATTCCTGAAGCAACACAAGGAGGTACTTACAATTTTGACCCAACAGCCAACCTTCAAACAAAAGAATTTAATTTTTAAGTTCAATTGAGTGCAGCATCTTTCCCACATTCAATATGAAGCACCACAGATGGCTACCAAATGACAAGAAAAACAATAACAACAACAAAAGGCTCCAAAACACACATGCCTCTTCATTTTGATGCTTCTAAAGCAAGCCATGTCTCAGTCACTTTGCAGTTGCCAAAAGTCACTATCACATGGACTGTAAATGCATATGCATGATTTCCTAAACTGTTTCAGAATTCTCCTTAACAATCTCAACTACCCTATTCTTCCCTGTTCCCTGGTGCCACACGCTGACAGCTGCAATCTCCGGTTTAGAATGTTCCATAGTGGTGGCATGTCAGCTGCCCACTTGATATTCCTTTGGAAAATGGTGCGCTGTGGATCAAGACACTTTGGTATGATGCATATACACGTGGGACGACTTTAAAGAGGTGCAGTCTGATCTGAGCCTCCATCATTGTCCTCCACAAACATATTTTCATATTCTTTATGTGGAAGAATAGATTTTAAAGTACAAGCCAAATGATCTTCATTGGTGGAACTGACACACAAAAAAAGTAACTTAAAAAAAGAAACTTGGTTATTGATTAAACAGATAAGTTTTAAAAAACTGTACTTCATCTACCAGTAATTGATGTGTTTATTATCTGCCTCAGAAGCCAGGGTTGGAGGAAGAACTTTAGCTATGGATGGTAATGCTTTCGCCATTATACCTAATTTTTGAGAACAGCAAGCCCTATTTGACCACTCACTTCAGCCTGTGTGTTCCTGCTGTTTTGAAGTAATCAAATGCTGTGCATGGTATTTTACCTGAGCTGCAACCTGTTACGGACTTGAACTTCTGTTTAAGTTGAAAGCAAGAGTCCCTGCAAAACAAACAAAAAACAGAAAAACAAAGGTCTACAGTACCCATTGGTGATGTTAAAAAAGAAAATCTTGCTTTCAGCTTTCAGGAGTTAATATTTTTCGTTTTAAATTGATAATTGGATATGGTTGATTTATATTGGGTTTAAACTGTGGAGCTTTCATGTTTACTGTAATTTAGTCTTAAAATATTTTTTACTTAGTAACAGTGCTTTTGATAATGTGGTTGGCAACAAACCAGCAACTATTTAGAAGTGTCATAAAACTTCATTCTTTTGAGTATTGGGAAAGTTAATTCAGATCCTACTCTAAAAGCATATTCACATATAAAAGATTCAGACAAGGATCTGTGTAGAGGAATAATTTGCAGTTATTTAACATAAACCTGATTTGCAGTGATCTTTAAATAATTCTGCAAAATCTGGTATTGCTATGTAAAGTCATTGCTTTTCGTAAATTGTCTGACCCAGTTCTTAATGAAAGAATATGGATTTGAAAATTTTTAAACTGAATAATTTGTGCTGTCATGGAAATGGTTTTGTTGCTATTGTTTACTGGGTATAATCTCCCAATGCATTGATGTGAAGGGATAGAAAATCAAAACTAATTTAGTTATCTGATGGGGGGGTGTATTTACTGTGATGAAGATGAGACAGATGCCATCAGAGCTTTGTGAATCAGCTGGGGTGTTTTCACTGATAAACAACACATAGCAGGTGTGCATTCATTACAAATATATGTATCTGCCAAGGTGGAGCCACTTTAAAGAGTGAGTTTTGTCTTGTATCTAAAGTGGATACAAGCGTATGTTTAAAATGCAAGATTTTTACTTGCTAGAGAATCTGTTTTAATATAGTGGTTTGGCCTCTGATTATTTATAGGTTTTATAAATTTTAGAATCAATTTCTCTTTAAGGTGGCTCAGATTTTTCAACTCTTGTGCACATAAAATTGAGTTGAAGTTCATTGTGCCTTTTTTTCTTTATCCAAATTTTGAGTTAAAGCTTCATATGGTAACTGCATCCTATTCAGACTCTGTAGTCTAAATTTTTGAAACTGTGTGGTGTTCACTAAAAGTAGGAATAACAAAGTCAAAGCTAATGAAGGTCACAAACTTCGGTGAAACCCTTCAAGTCCAAATCTTCTTGACATTGTGAACTGTACCCCTTCCAGTTTAGTTTCTTCTGGACTCTCCATACTTACCGACAGTTACCTTTTAAATTTTGCACACATTGAGATTAAATTGGGCCTCTACTGTGCCGATTCCTATTTCCTCTTGTGTTTTAAGTGCAAACTAACATAAGTGAACATTAGCATCAAGTAGTGCAGACGTATGTATGCATTTGCTTGATTCAATTTGTTGTGACCTTATCAGTTTGGAATTGGAATTGCACCATTTCGTAGATAAAGGAAACTAAGTATATTGCTGCACTTTTAAGTTTTCAAAACAGTGTTGAAGAATTGCATTGTTTTTATTTTTTTTAAACTCAGTTAAAAACAACTAAAACGTTCTTTCAAAAGAGGCATCTAAATGTGTTCCTAATTTTGTATATGGGCTTAGGTTTTGTAACCAATAAAAAAAGCTGCTATCAAATATGATAAGACACTGAAGAACTTATTTCTAAAAGTATCTTAATTTCCTATTTTTGTTTTCTATATGGTTAAATTTAAATTTGAAATTATTTTTCAAACATCAGTCACAATAGAGAATCATGAATTACTCTTTCATTGTATTGTAATATATCCATTCCAGTATAACAAAGCAGGATGGCCAATAACAATGGAAGATTTAAGAGTATTTTGTGACAAATAAGAAGAACCAAAATCTATATTAATTTCCTAAGCTGCCATAACAAAGTACCACAGACCAAGTGGCTTAAAACAATAGAAACTAGTCGCACAGTTCTGAAGACTAGAAGTCTGACATCAAGGTGACGGCTCCCTCTGTGGGCTCGAGGGGAGGACCCTTCCTTGTCTCTTCCTGGCCTCCGTTGGTTGCCCGCAGTCCTTGGCCGCCTCCTCGGCCTGGAGCTGCATCACTCAGTGTCTGCCTTTGTCATGACGTGGTGTTCTCTCTGCGTGTCTCAGGTTTAACTACCGTAACTTAGGGAAAGACCATTTGAGAAGATAGTGTAATTATGACTTTCATGAAACAAAAATTCAAACTTTATTTAAGGTCTGTCTAACCCATGAAAACAAGAACTACGGAAGATAGTAATTGAAGTAAACCTGAAAGTTTTAACTTGTTAGGTAGAAGTTGTGGCGCTACATGAAATCTGGGATTAATTAAAAGAACAAAAGAGAAACCGAACTTTTGAGTTTACAAAAATTTTCACTTTTGTATACCACCACTTCAGATTATTTTTGAAAGAAGTTAGTGTGTAACTAAATAAATGTGATAGTACTGCCATAATTTCCTTCAGAAGGGTTGTCCTTTTCAGGGGATTAATTATTTAATTATTTCAAGTAAAAATTCATGAGTGTTACAGTTGTCTTACAGTGATGGTTATGAGTTTTTTTAACCCTAGTTGAACTGGGGAATTTTAATTAAATCTATTTGGAGAAAGGGAGTATAATTTCTGTACATTAAGCCATAAGTCTTAAGGCATATAACCCAAGGAGTGCTCTGTGTAACCCACCATTCATTTGTCTGAGGTTTAAAAGGAACTCTTTCCATATATGTTGTATTCTATTTGATAGCTGAAAAACAGTGGTAGAATGATTCTCAAAAAGTACTATATATAGATGGAGCTCTATCTTATATACATATATGTACACACATACATATAGATGGGGCTCAGTACTATATCAAGAGAAAGTGTTTAGGAAGAGGGATGTGAGATGCAACCTATTCACATCCTTAGCTTCTTTATTGGTCCATGAAATTCCTCAACTAACTTTGGGCTGAATCAGGGTTCCTCAAACCCTGCAATATTGACATTTTAGGTTGGGTAATTCTTTGTTGTGGGGGGCTGTCCTGTGCATTGTAGGATGTTTAGTGGCATCCTTAGGCTCTGCCCACTAGATGTGGGTAGCACCTCTCCACTTCCCAGTCATGACAACCAAAAATGTCTCCAGACATTGCCAGATGTCCCCTGGGGGCCAAAATTGCCCCAGGTGTGAACCATTGGTCTAAATCAATTCCTGTAGAAAACTTCTCCACTCAAATGAGACAGCCTAAAGCATGCTTTTTTGTTGTATGAACAGTCCCAGGCTTTTCTGAGGTTCATAAGATAAAAAAGAGAAAGGAGACAAAAATGGGCCTCTTCTTCATTCTCAGTTTTAGGAAAATCAGAGCTAGACCTAACTGCATTTCCCAAATCACCCACCTGTGGGAACTCCTGATAGTACTGAGCTCCACCTATTGCAAAAGACAGGATGGAAATGGGAATATGGAGTAACTAGTTACCCTCTTAAATTTATTCTGAGGCTAAAAAACAAGGTGTCTGAAACAATCAAATGTTTTGATTGCCCACAGTCTTCTCAACACTGCCCTGTAGCAGTGTTTTTCAAACATCTTTAGTCGAAGATCTTTAAGTTCTCTGGGAAAGCTAGGGTTGGACCAGAAAATCAAAGCATAGTTTGAAAAACACTTCTGTGAAGCATTGTGAGAGATTGGCCCCATCAGGAAACTTACATGTTTATTAAAAATTATTAAAAGCAGAGGAACTATGGCTGAGCTGTGCTATAAAGAATGTATTCCCTGTACAACATCCCTGTTCCCTACCCTAACAAATTGCAATCCACCTTTTTGAGTAATTCTCTTTTTTCAAACTGTGGTACCCAAAGATAAATGGGGCCTTGTGCCAAGTACTGTGTGAAGCCACAAGATAAACAAGGTACATCATCACAGGACAGCAGTTTTACTTGATGGGACGTAAAACAGTTTTATGGTAATACAAGGCTAAGTGTTACAGAGTAAAGGACACATTTTGCCTAAGGTTTCAAAATTAAAATCAGACTTTTGAGTCGGGCCATTTTATGGAAACATTCCGGCAGGAGTAGGAGTCAGAAGAGTTTGAGAAGCAAATGATGAGGCACTCACTCCAAGTGAGCCTGTTCTACTTTGTTGAATAGCTTTAGTTGTTACCAGGTCTTTTCTTAATATTGAACAAAAGTCACTGCTCTTAAAGGACCATCATTATAAATTACTATTCTTAATTCAGAGTAGACTTTTTGTTATTCCCAGATAACAGAAGAGACAGATCCATTTTTATCAGCATCCTTCCTCAAACTGAACACTCCATGCATTTCAGCCATCCTGACTATAAAGTCGTTCCTGGACCTGGCTCCTGTCGGCTTCATGCATTTCAAGGACCCCAAGAATAGAGTGTGGTGTGACTAGTTTCTGGGTATGATGGAATGGGCACATTCAGTTATCAGGACACTTAATTCTACTAATGTGGAGGAGAGTGTTTCAGTTATTTTACCAGCTTCATCATAATTAGATTTCTGATCAAGTCACAGCCTCAGCTCCCTTTGTCGTCAGCTCTCTTTGACCCAGTAGTTGGGCATTGACACTTTCAAACCTAAATATAAGAATTTATAAATGTCATATTATTGATTTCAGCACAGTTTTCCTCATAATAAGATCAGATTCTATTATCTATATGTATCCTTTTCATGTCTTCAGTCTTTTATAAATAAGAATTTTGCCCTTCAGAAACAGTCAAATGTACTTCTTGAGCGCCCTGTCCCATGCCAGGTACTGTGCTAGGGCACAGGATACTTATGCACACGCACGCGCGCACACACACAGATACACACCCCCAGAAGAATAAAAGTAAAAGAAAAGTTATGACAAATGTTAGGAAAAAAAGGTATACAATGATAATTCATGGAGGAAATTGGCCTAGTTAGGAAGGTGATAATCGGGCTGGCAGTGAGCCCTTACTAAGTGCCAGCCACTGATCTGGGCACTTGAGAAGTACCAACTCAGTCCTCTCAACAACTCTGAAGAAGGGTCTGTTATCAGGCAGAGAAGCTAAGTTTTCCAAAATTAGACAGCTGATGGTGGTGAAGACAAAGCAGGCGTTAGCTGGGCAGATTCACTGGAAACGCTTTCTGGCGGAGGAAACAGTGCGTACAAAGGCCATATAGGAAGCACCAAGGGCAGTTCAAGGGAGTGAAAGAAAGCAAGTATAACCAGAGCAAAGATGATAATGGGGAGAAGGATTACTAGGGGCAGGGGAGGGGCTGAAGTTAAGACAGGTAGGGGCCAGACCCACAGCCTGGTAAGTCCTGTAAAGGATTTTAGTATTCTATGAGCACTGGTAAATCACTGTCCTTCAGCAAGAGGGATGATAGAAGAATTGAGTCTAAAAACAATCACTGGCTGGTAAGGTAGGGACAGGAAATGTACTTTGGGTTTAGTGATGTGTAGAGGTCACATTAGTGAGAGTGAAGCACTGAGGCAAGAGGTGGTGAACAGGGTGGTCCATGAAGTGGATGGGATCAAAAGATACTTGGCAGCTAAAATACACAGGAGTTGGTGATGCCTTAGATCTGGAGTTTCGGGAGAGGGAAGTATCGAGGATGATTTCTAGGTTTCTAGATTGTAGTAACTGATGATGGAAGTAACGTGATAGGGGACACTGGAAGAGACTCAGACATAGGGAGTAGAAGGTGATGAGTTCAGTTTGGGTTGTGTTGAGTTGAGAAATCCAAATGGCTGTCAAGTAGGGTAGTTGGAAATACTGGTCTGGAGCCCAGAGGAGAGGGCTGGGCTAGAGACGAATCCTCTGCCTATTTTAGTGGTTATTAAAGCAGGGGGTTATTAAAGCAGGATGAGACTGCCTTGGTCCAGTATTTGGAATAAGACAGGGCTTAGGACTGAGTGTTGTGGAGTTCCAACATTCAATGGACATGCAGTAGAGAATGAACTTGCAAAGGAGTAGAAGGTATGGCTAGGGAGGTAGGACGAAAACTCGGTGTGTTGTCTCGGAAAACCAAAGGAAAAGAGATTTCAGTGCCCAGTGATGGTGTTGAGAGGTCAAGTGAGGTAAGGACAGGAAACGTCCTTCAGGTTAGTGATGTGAAGGTCACCAGTCACCTCAGTGAGAGCTGTATCACTGCAGTAATGAAGGCGGAAATAGAATAGGAAGGACTGAGGAGCAGGGGCAGAATATGAAGACAGTGAATCTAATCAGTTTTATAGGTTTTCATGTTGCTTTGAAGGGGAGGAGGGGAGGGAGGGTATGTGGGGAAATTGGTGGGAGAAATCCAATTGAGAAAGACGTTCAATATACAAGAGAAGAGTGATCATCAATTTTCTAAGTTACAGGAGAGAATCCAAAGCATAGCTGGCAGGATTGGCCATACTCCTTCAGTCAGCACTTATTTAATTGAGCAACTAGTATATGCCAAACTCTGTAACAGGTGCCAGGGACACAGCAGCAAACAAGCCAGACACAACACCCGGCCTTGTGGAGCTTATATTCTAGTCTGGCAAGAGACTAGTGATAACTGTGTAAATAAATAAGATCATTTCATCTGTTGTTACTGCTATATAAAAAATGATATAGGGAGTAACTAGGGGAGAAGGTTTTTCAGAAGTCATTTTTTTAATTGTGGTAAAATACACACAACATAAAATTTACCATTTTTAAGTGTATAGTTCAGTAGTGTTAAGTATATTCACATTGTTGTGCAACCATACTCCAGGACTTTTTAATCTTACAAAATTGAAATTCTGTAGCCATTAAACAACTCCCCTTTTCTTCCTCCTCCCAGCCCCTGGCAACCACCATTTTATTTTCTGTCTCTAGGAATATGACTACTTTAGATATCTTGTCTAAGTGGAATCATGCAGTATTTGTCTTTTTGTGACTAGCTTATTTCACTTAGCATAATGTCTTCAGGGTTCATCCATGTTGTAGTATATGACAGGATCTCCTTCCTTTTTATGGCTGAATAATATTCCATTGCATGTATAGACCACATTTAAAACAATGAATAATTTTTTAGCATAAGTACCCTAGTGATACTTTAGTATAAGTATATATTTAAATAATTCGTGTTTGATCTGAAATTCACATTTATCTGGACATCCTGTATTTTATCTGGCTACCAAATTGAAAACACAGGCTTGGTCAATAAGGGTTACAATCTTTTTTAACTCTGATTCCTTTCTCTAGTGCTAGGTCTCTAAGTAACAGAGGCCTAAGGAAGGGAGAGGAGGAGAAGGTTAAAAGCAAATAAACAAAAAGATGCTAGCAAGGTTAACGTGGTCGGGATAGAGTGGCACTTCATTAAAGGAGAGCAGGGTGCCTATTAAGACGTCAGGGTTCAGGGTCAAGAAGCAAAGGCCTTAGGGACACCCGGTCATGGGTTCTGGCCTGACCCCAGTCACTGAGAGTCCTTGGGCAAGTTACTAGATCTGTCTGAGCCTGTTTTCACATTTGTAAAATAGAAAAACACATAGCAACCTGCTAGGGTTGTTGTGAAGTTGGATAAGATAACGTAGGTGAAAGCATCTAGTGCCCAGCCAATATGACTTCTTATTGCTCCTCTCCCCCATACTTTTGCCGCTTTTCTGGATTTTTAAGAAATAGGGTCAGAGTAAGCCACAGGGCTTTAAAAAACCTGCTAGTGGCTGAAAACACCCTTGGCCCTCACCTCTCCTGCAAGACTAGAAAGGGACTGATTAGAACCTTTTGTCCCTAAAATTCTCCCCAGGCTATTGGCAAAATTTCTACCATTTGGGCTTCACTTGGTGGCTTAAGGTTTAGAACCTTGTTAAAAATCAAGCCTCATCAGAAGGTGTGGCCCTATTACCAGCCCTTTGGGCGTGGTCTGGGAACAGGTCTGCTCCAGGAAGTTAAGCGAGTTGGTGAGCACAATCCCGACTGCTCAGAAAACCGCCGGGCTCGGGGGCTGGCGAGGAGGCGAGGAGGCGAGGCGCGAGGGGAGGCCGCTCTCCGGCCCCGCCCCTCCCCGGCGCCCCGCGCCGCCCCGCCTCCCCCCCGCGGGCTCTCCCCTCCGGCTCGCGGGGCCGGCCGGCGCGCGGGAGCAGGCGGCATGGGCGCGGGGCGGGAGCTGGGGCCGGCGGCGGGCGGCGCGCTGCTGCTCTGCGCCGCGCTGCTGGGCGCGGGCTGCGCGCTGGGCCTGCGCCTGGGCCGCGGCCGGGGGCCGGCGGACCGCGGGGCGCTCGCCTGGCTCTGCTACGACGCCCTGGTGCACTTCGCGCTGGTAAGTGCCGTCGCCTCGGGCCCCAGGACGCGGGCGGACGCCGCCTCCCGCGGGGTCCTTCCCGCTCCCTCCCCAGGGAGTGTCCTGGAGAGGACGGGGACGAGTTGGCCGCCCCATCCCCTATGGCGGGAGCCCGGGAGGTACCTGGAGCCCGTGGCGCTGGCGGCCTGTGGCCAGACGCTGCGCCTCTCAGAGGGCCCGAGTCTGTAGAAAGAGAGCGCTGCTTTCCTAGTGGTGCCAATTCCCCTACCAAATAAAAATAAAACAAAACCCCTGAAAATTGTTATTTCTGTGCCTTGTTATGTTAGTTTGATTGTAAGCTACTCAAAGGCCTTGGCTTACTTGACTTTGTAACCTGCACGTAAATGTTGAACCGAAAATAATTGAGTGCCCCCGAGGGAGCAGGGAGAGGTGATGCGGGCCGGGCGGAGGGGCGGAGGCCGGAGTCGGAGGGCCTGCACCGAAACAAAGGGACCCGCGTGCCTTAACAGTAATCACCATTTATTGAGTGACTGCTGTGTGCCAGGCACAGTATGTGTTTAAAACGTCTGGTCGTTACGACGTCGTATAAGCTAGCTGTTGTGCCTATTTGACAGAGGAGAAGAGAGGCCCTGCAAAGTTAGGAGACTTGACTGTACCGCACAACTGGCATGATGGAGTTAGTTTATTCTGGCTTCTTTATACCACGCCAAGCTTTATCAAACGTGTCCCTAAAAATTCAAGCCACTTTATAAATAGCCAGGAGGGTTGTATTTAAAGGAATTCTATTGATTTGCCGCCCCCCCAACCTCTCCCCCATACACACTTTTTCTAAAAGTTTTTTTAAAACTATGACAAAATATCTCTTTTGTAACTTTGACCTTGCTTAAATCTAGGCCAACCTGTGACTAATGTGAAGCCAAAGTCTATAGTATTGAGACAGAAGTAGAAAGCAAAGTTTTCAATAATCATCTAGGTCTGTAAGTGTTTATCACTTGGATATGTGCACACACACAGATGTTGCTGGAATGAGGAAATTCCCTCTTTCCTAATCACACGTGGAGATAAGAGACAGTGAGTATTTCTTCCAACTCCTGTATTTATAGAATTGATCTTTAAGTTATCAGTGAACAAGGTCGCCCAAAAAACAGGGGCAGCAAAACAGGCTGCAAGGCCTGCTTAAAGAAAAATGTATTATAATTTTAGACATTAAAAAAGGTATAAAAATACTAAAACGTGTAACCGTATGTCCACCACCTAGTTTAAAATTAAGTATACTTTTCAAGCATGGGCTGTTACAGGTAGTACCACACACATCTCCATTTATGGCACCTGGAGGGGTAGCCCAATGTGTGGCATCATTGCTCTGCTCCCCACCCCCCCCCCACCCTCCCCCCCACCCCCCGTTCTGAAAGAAATGTCCTCCACACAACCCCATCCTGTGCCGTTTACCTGGCCCAGCTGCGAAATGTTGCACTGTATGAATGCACCATACGTTAGTTCTTCAACTGTAAAATATACATTTTTCCATGCATTTGAACACAATGCTGTAACCACTGTGGACCATTTTATTGATATTTTATCTGAAATTGGGATGTATCTTACAAGTGATGATGAAATATGTATATTTAACCAGCCCATATTAATGGGCCTGTTTTTATTTTGCTACTTATACACAATGCTTCAGCCAGCATCTTTGCACACATTTAGAGATCGATGAGGAGAGCACTTGAATTAAGCGGTTGAGGCCTGCAAGAAAAATGCATACCCGTATTATCTTTGGTTGGGAGTTTATTGCAAGAGTATCCAGAAACGTGGCATGAGCTAAGACTGGAATGGTAAAGCCTCATAGAGAACTGAAACCACAGCTCACTTGTTCACACTGGAACCTGAGGTGCCACTCATTACCCCTTTAAACTTTACTTCTCAAATGGGAGGAGATGTTTGGATTTGTGGGCTGCCATCAAATGCAGAGCTCTCCTGTTGGACAGCGTTTCAGGCCAAGCATCCCCAGCGGTGGTTCAGCATCCTGATGTTCAACCAGAATGTGGTTACTGGGCTGCAGCACTGGGCTTCAGTTCAGTTGGTCATGGCTGGGTTGAAGGGCAGGCTGATTTCCCAGCAGTGCATTGGGTAGGAGCCATGGCAACATCCATCAAGAAATCAGTGGTTTGACTCACCATTCCTCAGAGGTTGCTATGGGCGTTCAGTGCACTGGTGCTTCATGGGTGTTCCCCTGTCTGCGATCTAAGTATAGCATTCTGCACGGCCAGAGCATGGAGGCAGAATGTGTTTGCCGATGTTTGGAAACCGTCTTGAAGTCCATATTGACTAGAGCACAGAGTGACCTAGGGAAGAAGTGGGGGGACAGGCTGGAAAGGGAGTTTGAATGAAAAGACTTTGAGTTTGCTTCTGTAGTAGGAAGCCATTGAAGGATTTCAGGCAAGGAAGTAGCATGGCCAAAGCAGGTCTTTCGAAAGATAATTTGGCGGTGGTGCGTCAAGTCAGAAACTGTGAAGGGTCTGAGATTTTACCCTCCTTACAAGTTAACAAGTTAGCCTGGTTGATTCCCCAAGCCCCACAGGGCAATGCAGTGAGGGCCAGAGGGTACCTGCACATGCAGTGGGGGCATTATAGGAGAGGAACCCCAAATTAGGCTCCCATCTTATATGATGACCTTATCTTTACTCAGGAATGTAAACAAATCTCGGGGGGGGGGGGGCGAGGAGGCAAGGTCTTTATCTTTACTCCCCTGGAACATCTCAGGAGGGAGAGACCTCTAAGCTTTACTCCCCTGAATGTCTCTGTATATAAATATTCTTAAGTTGGTGTAAATGCCTGTACTGGGAGACCCCAGACAGTGCAGGAATATGAGATATTCATGGAGCATTCTCTCCCAGCATGGTGCAAGGTGGATTGGAAAGGATCGTTAAGGGGCAAGATGATCAGCTAAAAGCAGTTGCAGTATTTTAGGAGTGAGCTGAAAAAGAGCTGAGTTAAGTGATGCTGGAGGTTAAAATGGGAGGAAAGCTAAGTACGAGAGACTTTCCAGGGAAGAATTTTGTAGGTCAGAGTGACCGCTTGACTGGGGGTGGAGATGGTCTTGGGGTTTAGAAACTGGCTGACGTGGGTGATGGTGATAATGTTGACAAAAACAGGAAAGTGAGATTTTAGAGCTGTGAATCTGGGGTTCTGGTGTGTAGTTGAGAGGAAATGGCGAGAAGGCAATTGAAATGTAAGGCAAGTTGCAGAGACGGTCAGGGCAGAATAAAGACAGTTGGAAGTTCTTTACCACGTTGGAGGAGACGGGGAGCCCTAGGGATGAGTGATTTTTCTGAGCAAGAGAGAATGGAAAGGTGAAAACGCTGAGGAATGAGAGCAGAATCTTTTAAAATGTGTATATTGAACAGTCAGGAAGAGGAGAAAGTGGGCAAGACCAAGAACCAGGATAGTGCTGGGTCCTGGGACCCAAGGGAGGGAATTTCAAGATCCCGGTTAATTACGGCAGGACCATTAAAAAAAAAAAAGAGGTGAGGGCTGAGCTGGAGCCTCTGGGTCCAGCAATCAGGAAGTCCTCGGTAGAGAGGTATTGTCTGAACAGAGGCACCAGATGCTGAAGGCAAGGGCTTAGCAGGTGGGGTAGGGAAGACCTGGAGGCAGCGTATGCAAGACCTTCAGGAGAGTTGGTGGTAGGAGGAAGGAGAGTGGAGGGAGGGAGCTCCAGAGACATCACAGGGGCAGGCAAGGGACTTTGGGTTCTGTTGAAGATGGGAAGGTCTAAGTGCATCTGTGAGAAACAGCGTGATCCAGGGAAGAGAGAAGGTACAGAGAAGTGTGCTGGGCAGCACAGGCTGTCTGGTGCTGTGCCCGACCGCGTGAATTAACCTCCGGCAGAGCTGAATCTACCACTTGTCCTCTGATCAAAACACTCTGACTCGTCACTCCCAATTTTGTCACTGTGGAGCTCGGCTCAGGCTTGTCCTTCAGCGTGAAGGACAGTTGTGGAAAACCTGGGCTTCAGTTGTCTCTCTGTTCATTCTGCACTAACACCCAGGGGTTGTCTTTTTTTAAGAAATCCTGAGGCCCAGTGGCTACTTAAGTCCTTATTAATTTGTGTATTTGGGGCATTACCTTTTTCTGTTTAATGTCACCATGTGTTCCCCCCCTTCCACTACAATACTTCAGCCTCCAATCTTGGAACTTACTAAAAATTTCTTCCTCTTCCTACTTGCTTTATCATTAGGTCTGAAGTTGCCTCTTAATTCACAGTCTATTGCTGTCTCCTGTTTCCCCTTTCCTTTTTTGGCATTGCTGTCTTCGTCTGTTTTGCTCTGAGATAGATATCCTCTCTGGTAAATGAATTTATAGTCCTCATGCTCTTTGGCAGACCTGGTGAATCGCAGTTGGTCTAGCTGTATGTTAATGGTAAAGCTGTGTGATGGTTAATTTTGTGTGTCAACTTGACTGGGCCAGGGGATGCCCAGATGTCTGGTCAAACACTATTCTGAGTGTTTCTGTGAGGGTGTTTTTGGGAGATTAACATTTAAATTGGTAGACTGAGTAAAGCAGATTGCTCTCCCTGATGTGGGTGGGCCTCATCCTATCAGTGGAAGGCCTGAATAGAACAAAAAGGCTGACCATCCCTTAGTCAATGAGAATTCCTCCTGCCTGACTACCTTCAAATTAGGACATTGGCTTTTTCCTGCCTTCAGACCTGAACTGAAGCAATGGCTTTTCCTGGGTCTTAGCCTGCTGGCCTTTAGACTAAAACTATACCATTGGTTCTTGTGGTTCTCAGGCCTCTGGACTGGGGCTGGAACTACACCATTGGGTCTCCTGGGTCTCTAGCTTACCGACTCACCCTGCAGATCATGGGACTTGTCAGCCTCCATAATCACATAAGCCAATTCCTTATGATAAATCTCTTGATAGATGGGTAGATATTAATAGATATACATGTATCTATATAAATACATATATGTAGGTACAGATATATAAATATATCTGTTTCTCTGGAGAACTCTAATACAAGCTTAGAAATGGTGCCAAATTGGAAGTCCAAGGAATAGCACCCATAATGACCCACTGTGCATTTTTTAGGGTATTACTGGACAGCCCTTGTACTTCTGCAGACCAAAATTCAGTCTGTTTTCTAACGTCATGAATAAGACATGTCACCTAGCAGTAGGGACAGCTGTCTATGTAGCCACATCTCAGAATGACATGCTTTTCTGTTGTTCCTCATTTCCACAAATATTTGAGTGCCTACCTGGGTGCCAGATGTTATGCTAGACACAGACAAAATGGATGGCCCTTGTCCTCCCAGAGCTTATGGAATAGCAGAGAGTTTTTCTTTTATTGTTTCATATGGAGAATAATAGTTACTAATGTCACTCTCAATGTGAAACCCATATGAGAAATTTCTTTTGCATTTAAGTGCTAGGAGAAGCTTAGTTTCTCCTAAAAAATTAGGTTTGTCTGTTTCTCTCTGCTAGCAAGAACAATATAAATGTTTCTCCCTTTTTGCTTTGACTTCTTGGGAGCTCAGAACCATATTAAGCTCTATAATAACAGAAGATGTTCTACATATATATGTTCTTACTGATCTGGATTCTTATTCATGTTTATATTTTTCATAACTAATATTTAAAAATTCTTATGTATATTTTACCATTTAGTTGAATGTTTTTGTTGATATTGACCTAAAATCTTTTGTATAAGGAAAAAGTATGTAAATACTTTAAAAAAAAATTTTTTTTTTTGGTGAGGAAGATTAGCCCTGAGCTAACATCTGTTGCCAATCCTCCTCTTTTTGCTGAGGAAGATTGGCCCTGAGCTAACATCCATGCCCATCTTCCTCTATTTTATATGGGACGCCACCATAGCATTGTTTGATAAGTTGTGTGTAGGTCCACGCCGGGAATCTGAACCTTCGAACCACAGGCCACTGAAGTGGAGTGCGCAAACTTAACCACTACGCCACTGGGCCGGCCCCACTTTAAAAAATTTTAATGCTGCTAAAATTTATTTTGTTTCCTTTGGAATAGAAAAGATATTCTAGGGAAGTATATTATTTTTTTCCTTTGTAACACTAAACACAATTTGTAACTATTTTATTTCTAGGGAAGTATCTTATTTTTTCCTTTGTAACACTAAACACAATTTGTAACTATTTTATTTGTCTTTCTCTGTCTCCAGTACCTGACATGGTGCCTGATTTGTAGGAGTTCCTCTGGAGTATTTGTTAATATTGAATGAATGGAAGAATGATTCTATCCTTTTAATTTATAGTAATATCAGTCATTTACATTTTAAACCTCAAATTACTCAGATATATAAAATATCTGAGTTCTTTTTCTATGTCAGACAGTCTTTTAAAACAAAATTTGTTTAAATTTTATATTCCCATGATCATTGCAAAGTGTATAATATTTACATATCTAAAAGGAAGAAAAAGATAAAATTTCCCAGAGTTAGTTATTGTTAGTATTCTTAAGAGTGGTCTTCCAGGGGCTGGCCTGGTGGCGTAGTGGATAAGTTCATGTACTCTGCTTCAGCAGCCTGGGGTTCACAGGTTTGGATCCTGAGTGCGGACCTACACACAGCTCATCAAGCCATGCTGTGGCGGTGTCCTACATACAAAATAGAGGAAGATTGCACAGATGTTAGCTCAGGGACAATCTTCCTCCAGCAAAAAGAGGAAGATTGGCAACAGATGTTAGCTCAGGGCCAATCTTCCTCACCAAAAATAAAAGAATAGTCTTCCAGAATTTATATGAAAATATATATCCAGATAAATGTTTTTCAGAGTTCTTTTTACAAAAATGGAAGGATACTATTCATTCTTTGTTGCTTTTTTCATTTAACTATGTTCAATGACCATCCATATCTGTATCTATTGAACTACCACATAATTTTAAATAATTGCAAAGGATTCCTTTATACTTTGTATGTAATTTATTTAACCAATCCCTAATTGTTGGACTTACAAGTTCTTTCTAGTTGCTGGCAGTTATATAGAATGCTCTCTGTGCGTTTTCATGCACTTGTCTAATTATTTACCCAGGATGAATCCTGAAAGTAGAATTGCTAGCTCTAAGCCAGTTTTTAAAGACTCCAGAAAGATGGTACCCATTTACATTTCCCTCTCACGCCTGTCCAGTGCCAGTTATCATTGTTGTATCAGATACCTCTTGTGCACCCTCTCTTGGCCTCATCTGGCCCTTGATGATATGCTCTGCTCCAGCCACCACTACGGCGACCAGCTCCAACTCCATTCAGGCCCAACCAGAGAGCTCTCACGTCCTGCCCCAGGCCTCTTGGGTGCCACTCAGGTGTGAGATCCTTGGGACTGACTCAGCTCCCATACCTGCCCCCAGGATGAACCTTTGACATTGGTATTTGGGAGCCACAGGATAAATTCTTCCTCCCTCCCCTCCAAAGATGGACTCCCCAGATAAGCAGTATTTCATACTATCTCTGGAGCAACTGAAGATTGAGACATAGTTAGCTTGTTACTAAGTAGTGCTACTAAGTTACTAAACTCAGCAATGCAGCCTCATCTCTGATTCATCCTCCTCCTCTGTCTCATCTCCCGTTTCCGCCTCCTTCCTCCCTGGGAAGCAATCCCCATAAAAGTGGTAGAACATAGGATAACACTTTCTGGGGGACCCAGGCCAGGATATCCGTTTTCTTAATAGTTGTGTACTATCCCATCACATGGATATACCATAATTGAACCAACCTTGCAACTTCAAGTTATTTCTAATTTTTTTTGCCACTAAAAACAAACAAAAAACTACAATAAACATCCTTGAACGGATATCTTTACTTCTGTAGGACAAATTTGAAAACTGAGATTCTGGGTCAAAAAGTATGTCTAAGGAGATCTGAGTTTTCCTACCACAAGATGTGTCATATGAGAAATAGCTCTTCTTTCTTATTTATCAAAATAAAAAAAGGTAAGTGCGTGAGGTGATGGATGTGTTAATTAACTTGATTATGGGAATCCTTTCACAATTTATATCACATCATCATGTTGTACACTTTAAATATCTTGCAATTTTTTTTTTTGTCAATTATACCTTAACAAAGCTGGAAAAAAATCAAAATAAATTAAATTGATAAGTTCCTATCCTGCCTGGGAGTGGGAAATTCAACCTCAGTTATTAGGGTCTTCTCTCTTTTGTAGGGTCTTATGAGAACTCAGGAGACTGACAAGATTTCCAGAAAAAAGGAGTATCTCGTCTTTGCTCCATCCTAGTTGAGCTGATACCTTCAGTGACTAAGTCTCACGTTTTCTTGAAGGAGGGCAGCTCTGCTGTTTCTGTGCTAGGCTTTGGGACAGGAATCTAGGGCTTGGGTCCTGGGGTTCATCTCCTATAGCCTGTTTTTCTATGGGGCTGTTCATCTTGTCCTGATTGATCTGAAAGAGGTATTCATATGTTAGGACAAATCATTTCACCCGTATTTTATTATGCACCTTTTTTTTTGGCCAAGAAAGTGTCTCAAGTCCATTTGTTGACTAATCCTTTCTTTCTCCACTTGTTTGAAGTTTCACCTCTATCACATACAAAAATCTTTTATATTCATAGATATCTTTGGGGATTTTTTAAAATTTGGTTCTGTTTTATGAATCTTTTGGTTTCAGTTCTGTCCACACTGTTTTTTATTATTTTAACATTGTAATGTATTTTAATATCTGATAAAGCAAACTTCTTACCACTGTTTTTCAAACACTTTAAGATTTATTATATATCCTTCCACGTGAACGTATGAGTCACTTTGCCAAGTTCTAAAACTTGGTATTTTGATTGGGGATTTTCTTAAATTTATAGATTAATTAGAGATTAAATGATATCTTTACAATCCTGAGTCTTCCAAGAACTGAGTGGATCTCAATTTGTTTAAAGATTTTTATTTATTTATTTTTTCCCCCCAAAGCCCCAGTAGATAGTTGTATGTCATAGTTGCACATCCTTCCAGCCACTGCATGTGGGATGCGGCGTCAGCATGGCCGGAGAAGCGGCGTGTCGGTGCGCACCCAGGATCTGAACCTGGGCCGGCAGCAGCGGAGTGAGCGCACCTAACCGCTAAGCCGTGGAGCTGGCCCTCAATTTGTTTAAATCTTTTGTTATAGTCTCTTAAAATTTACTTCTAAATATTTTATATTTTTATTGCTACTTTGTATATTTTTCCTTTGTATTCTAACTGATTATCATTGCTGTAAGTGAAAGCTATTGGGATATATCTATATTTATGTAGTAACCAGCCACTTTTCTAAATTTTTCCCCACTCCAGCTTTATTGAGTTATAGTTTACAAACAATAAAATTCACCCATTATGTGTACAGTTTGATGAATTTTAGTGATTGTATCAAGTTGTCTCACCACCATCACAGTCACTATAGAACATTTCCACCACTTTTTAAAAAGTTTTCTCATGCCTCTTTGCAGATGATCCCATCCCTAACCTCTGGCCCCAGGAAACACAGATCTGCTTTCTTTTTTTTTTTTTTTTTTCCTTTTTTTGTGAGGAAGCCTAGCCCTGAGCTAACATCCAATGCCAATCCTCCCCTTTTTTCCTTGAGGAAGATCGGCCCTGGGCTAACATCCGTGCCCATCTTCCGTCTACTTTATATGGGACGGCGCCACAGCATGGCTTAACAAGTGGTGCGTCGGTGCACGCCTGGGATCTGAACCTGCGAACCCTGGGCCACCAAAGCGGAGCACGCGCACTTAACCGCTGCACCACCGGGCCGGCCCCCAGATCTGCTTTCTTGTCGTTAAAGTTTTACTGTTTCTAGAATTTCATATAAATGAAATTGTACAGTATGTAGCTTTTATTTAGCATAATGTACTGAATAGTATCCCACTATGGATATATCTCAATTTATTTATCCATTTGCCAGTTAATGAACGTTTGGGTTGATTCTAGTTTTTGACTGTTATAAATAATGCTGCTATGAGTATTTGCTTACAAGTCTTTGTGTGGGCGTATGTTTTTATTTATCCTGGGTAAATGCCTAGGAGTGGGATTCTTTAACTAGAGTACAAACTGCCAAACTATTTTCCAAGTAGCTCTCCCATTTTCGTTTCCCACCAGCAATACTTGTGAGTTCCAGTTGCTTCACATCCTCGCTAGTACTTAGTGTCTCAGTCTGCTCGGGCTGCTATAAGAAAAATATCATAGACTGGGTAACTTCAACAACAGACATTTATTTCTCATGTTCAGGAGGCTGGGAAGTCCAAGATCAGGGTGCCAGCATGGTCAGTTCTGGTGAGAGCCCTCTTCCTGCCTTGTAGACCACTGCCTACTTGCTGTGTCCTCATGTGCCCGAGTGAGAGCCCTAGTCTCTCTTCCTCTTATAAGGATACTGATCCCATCATGGGTGCCCCACCTCATGACCTCATCTAAACTTAATTAACTCCCGAAGGCCCCCACCTCTAAATACCATCACATTGGGGTTAGGGCTTTAACAGATCCATTTGCGGGGCATGCAGACATTCAGTCTATAACACTTAGTATTGTTATTTTTTTGTTATTTTGTTTTAGTCATTCTAATAAATGTGTATGACTAGAATTCATTGTAGTTTCAACTGCATTCCCATAATGTCTAGTGATCTTTTCATATGTTTATCTGCCCTCTATATATCATCTACTAGTAAATGTGTTCAGATCTTTTGCCCATTTTTAAAATTAAACTTTTTCTTTTGAGATAATTGTAGATGCACTTGCAGAGAGAGAATACAGAGAGATCCCACATATACTTTATCCAGTTTCCCCAATGGTAACATCTTGCAGAACTATAGTATAATATTGCAATGAGGAGATTGACATTGACTCAATCAAAAGGCAGAACTAGGAGCACATGCTTAGTTTCAAACACTTATGAAGTTACAGATGTGTCAACAACCCGCAAGCTCGACTCCCAGGTTCTCCTGTGACTAGGACAGCCAGCCAGTGGCTCCCCTTTCCTTGTACCCTGTGTTCCTATCAAGGTTTGTGCTGCTGTTGCCACCACTTTGTGGGCCGCTGTGGCCAAGGAGGTTCTAGGCTGCAGTGCTGCTGCACCACCACCACAGCCACAGCCCTGGTCAGCAAGGCTGGGGAGACTCCATAACCAAGACCCAACCTGCTGGCAATGGCCAAGACCCTAGAGAATTGCCTTGTGCCTCACAGTCCATCTCAGGGAAGCTTAATGATGCCAACCAGGGCTCTGACAAAGCAGTGGCAACAGAGCTTTGGCCGTTTAAATGCCTTGGGCAGCCTCAGTGAGTGGGTGAGCACCTCCTCAATAAGGGGGATCCAGAGGCATAATCAACACAACTCCCCCTCCAAATGCAGAGAGTGTCTCTGGGTCTGTGGGCGCCTCTCCACATCCCCACTCTGCTAACTCCTCACTCTTCCACCTCTTGGTCTCTATTCTAGAGTGACCAACCATCCCAGTTTCCCAGGGACTGAGGGCCTTCCTGAGATGAGTTGGTCACCCTACCTGCACCTCTCCTTTCACTTTCTGCCTGCAAACCTTTTCTGTGTATCCTTGTCCTTCTGTCTCCATTAGCTCTTCTCTATCCTTTCTGTTGTCTCCTCTCTTCTCCAGAAAATCTGGCTCTGGAAAGTTCTATCTCATCTGCCTGAAACTGCCAAAGGTAAAGAAATAGCAATCTGAAGACATCAAAACAGTATTCTGTTTATATTTAAACTAAGACAGAACAACCAGCTTTTAAAAAATAATACAAAAAGAAGGGAATTAGGCAAAAGAAGTAAGCTTGTTTATCCCAAGTCTTTAGAATGATTAGTTCCTTGTGGGAAAAGGGCTCTTTACGTATTCAGAGTACACACACACACATACATACATGCACCCAAAAACCCAACTCCAAACATGTACCCTGGGAGAAACCGTGTCTGATGGCCCAGTGCACATTTCATCACTACCTTCTGTTTAATCATCATTTTCAGTATTTCCCCAGCTCTTTGTAAACTCTCTATCACAATGTGTCACAGGTTTTTTTTTGAGGGGTGTGGGGGAGTTACTATCTCCCTTGAGAGGCTGTGAGTCCCTTGGGGACAAGGACTATTACTCTCCCGTCTTTGCATCCTCAAAGATGGTCTGCTTGGCTGTATAGTTCATTTGCAAAGCTGATTTCATCCCAAAGACCTGTTGACCTAAAATAAATTAACGGCCAGTTATTTTACCAGCAGAATAGGTTTATTTGGGAACAGCAAAGAATTGCAATTCGAGACATGTGGTCCATGGTGAACCATACTCAAGTCCAAGTCCAGAGAAACAAAGGAGAGAGATATGTTCTTTTATGAAGCTGGGAGGGGCTGTTGTAAATGAAGAGTCCATTGGAGGAGACTGGGAGTTGGAAGTGTGGTGGACTTTCATTGGCTGATTTATGGCAGTCTTTCACTGGCTGAGCTATTACTGGGCAAGGAGGAATTTCTTCCTTCATTCTGCTGGTGTAGTAAATAACATCACTTCCTGTTGGAGATGCAAGGTACACCTGTTCATGCTGGGGTCTGTAGTGTGCGTTGAGTGGCATGTTCATGAGAGTTCTCTTCTCTCTTTTGGCCTCCTGACTTTATTTTAAATGAGGTCTCTGCTTACTAATTTTCACATTTTCCCCTTTTGATCAAGATCTTTTTCCGAAAGCATCACTGATCAAGGGTCAGGTTTTTCCAGATTCAGTGGCCTTTTGTCCCGTGACCTAGAAGGATCTTTCCTGGATGTCATGTCCCACACTGGAGGGAAAGTGAACAGATTGGAAACTTATTGAGACCACATTCGAGTAACAAGGAGGAGTAGGAGGGAGATCTCTCAGGCATTTCTCATCTGAATCTGTATCCTTCTAAGAGGCCTGGTCCAGACATCTTGGGAAAACTGTCTCATCAGATGTTATCTACTTCAGTTCCAGGAAATCTTTACCGTCAGGTTACCAGCACACCAGGTGTGCAGGTCCAGGCAGGACTTGGTGCATTTTTTCGATGTGTCATGTGAATCCAAAAGTCTATTCCCTGGAGTTTTGTGGCACAAGGTTTAGTTAGCAGTACCTGATAGGGGCCTTTCCAGTGAGGTTAAAGAGAGTCTTTCTGGGGCCGGCCCCATGGCTTAGCAGTTAAGTGCCCGCGCTCCGCTGCTGGCGGCCTGGGTTCGGATCCTGGGCACACCCCGACGCGCCGCTTCTCCAGCCATGCTGAGGCCGCGTCCCACATGCAGCAGCTGGAAGGATGTGCAGCCATGACATACAACTATCTACCCGGGCTTTGGGGGAAAAATAAATAAAAAAATAAAATTAAAAAAAAAAAAAGAGTCTTTCTGGAGGTGGCTTTTTCAATAGACAAAATCTCCAGGTTGTAAGGTGTGATGCTTAAGGTCTTCGTCTCCCTGGAGTGCACTGTGAAAAGATTGCTCTACTAGAACATGGTTATTAATTTATTTTTTTGTGAGGAAGATCAGCCCTGAGCTAACATCCATGCTAATCCTCCTCTTTTTGCTGAGGAAGACCAGTCTGAGCTAATATCTATTGCCAATCCTCCTCCTTTCCCCCCCGCAAAGCCCCAGTAGATAGTTGTATGTCATAGTTGCACATCCTTCTAGTTGCTGTATGTGGGACGCCGCCTCAGCACGCCTGGAGAAGGGGTGCATCGGTGCGCGCCCGGGATCCAAACCCGGGCCGCCAGTAATGGAGCACATGTGCTTAACCGCTAAGCCACGGAGCCGGCCGGAACATGGTTATTTTTGATAGAAGCAATTAGGCCTTTACAATATTAAAGTGTATCTCCTTTTATTAGCTAAAGATCAAAAGAGGCAGGGGCCAAGTGCATTGGGCATCCTGTGACTATCTCAAAGAGTGACAGTTTCTGAGTTCCAAATGGGGTGGATCTGAGATTTAGAAGGACCAACAGCAGTGCTTTTGGCCAAGGTAGTTGGAGAGTCTCCACAAATTTTGCCAATTGAGTCTTAACGATGCCATTAGTGCCTTCAGTTAAACCAGAGGACTGAGGGTAGTAAGCGCAATGCAAGTGTTGTAAAACCAGCCAAACAGCACAAGACTTGTCAGAGCACCTGACCGGTAAAATGGGCTCTTCAATCACCATGAAGTTCAAGAGGGGTTCCCCAGGTAGGGATAATCCTTTCCAAAGGGACTTTAGCCAAAGAAGAGGTAGTAGCCTGTCTACAAGGGAAGGCTTCAGTCCACCAAGAGAACATACAGACCATGACTAAAACATATTAATATCCATGAGATGGTATCAACTGTATGAAATCCATTTGCCAACTTCTAATGGCCCATTAGGCAATTTAAAATGTTCAGAGGCAGTGGAACAGGCTTCCCTGGATTGTATTTTAGACAGGTGTAAGAAGTGAAGTAGGTGTTTTTCGCAGCTTTATTAATATTTCCCCATCAATATTGATTCATGAATGGTATTATTTTGTCAGTGGACCAATGGTTTAACGCATGGAAGTGGTTAGGAGTGGGAAATTTAGGGTCTCCAATAGGACTGGGTTGTTATTTGACCTGAACCAGATTTTTCTCTTTTTATCAAGCCAACAACTGTTGAATTTCCAACCTTGTTTTTCTTTTTCTGAGGTCAATTCTTGGGCTTCTCTACCCAGTTTTTCTAACTTATCATTTGGGGAAATAGCCCTCTGGACCATGACAGAGGTTTGGCTGCTGTTGGTTCCTTTAAGAGCAGCCTTCCTTGTGGAAGTGTCAGCAAGGGGATTCTCTTTAGCTGCCAGAGATTCAAGTTTAGAATGCCCCAGGATCTTAACAATAGCGAAAGCAGCAGGTAAAAGTATAGCATCCAATAATTCCTGAACGTAAGGGCTGTTTTTAATTTTATTTCCATTGGAAGTAGGAAACCACGTTGCTTCCACAACATTCCAAAGTCGTGAGCCACTCCAAAAGTGCATCTACTGTCAGTAGAAATGCTGGCAGTTTTGCCTTTGGCTAGGGTCCAGGCCCATGTGACTGAGTATAATATGTTTTATTGCACTGTGGTAGCCAAAGGCAAAGGTGCTGTTTAAATTACATGACAGAGTGTTAATATTGCATATCCAGCACAATATTTACCATTGTCACCTTTTAAATAAGAGCCATCACTGAACCATGAGAAGCCAGCATTACTCAAAGGAGTTTCCTGCAGATCATCATGAGGGGTCAGGAGGTGATCCTTTAGTGTTAAGCAGTCATGAGGGACTTGAATCAGTAAAGGAGGGGAGAAGAGTAGCAGGGTTAAGGTTATCACAATGTGCAGGAGTTATGTGAGGAGTAGTTAGCGGAAGGATTTCATAGGAGGTGAGGCGGCTGACTGAAACATGTTGAGTGTGATGAGAATTCAGGAGGGCTTCTACTGCATGAGGGACAAAAATGGCTAAAGGGGATCCCACAACTATTTCCTCAGTGCCCTTAACCAAAGGGGCAGTTGCAGTAATGGCTGTAAGGTAAGGGGGATGCCTCTTGCCATTGGGTCCAGGAGCTCGCTATAATACTGTATGGGTCGATAGTGGTCCCTGTGTTTTGGGGTGAGCATTTCCTTCCTTTTCATAAACAAAAAGGAAAAAGGGAAGCTGATAATTGGGATGCTCAAGGGCAGGTGGGTTCATTAAACTCTCCTTTAAGCCTCTAAAGGCTATGCCCTCCTGTTCTTCCCATAAAATTGGCTTGGAGTTGTTGTTCTTTAGGGAAACATACAGAAGTTTTACCATAAGAGAGAAATTTGGAATCCAATTTTGACAATAATTAATGTGAGAAAACCTCACAGTTGATGCTTAGTTTGGGTTTTGGGAAACTTAGGACACCATGAAGCCTATCTGGACCTAGGTGTAGCCCTTGTTCTGATATCAGACGCCCTAAATATTGGAACTGGGTTTGGACAAACTGCAGTTTCTCCTTGGCAGTCTTGTGTCCCTTTAAGGGTAAAAGCTTTAGCAAGTGGATGCTGTCTTTCTGTGAGGAGGCTTGAGAGGGAGAACAAAGCAGCAGGTTGTCCACATATTGCAACAAAGTAGAGCCCCTAGGGAACTTTGTATCATCCAGATCAGCCTTTAGGATTTGTGAGAAATAACAAGGACTCTCAGTAAAACCCTGAGACATCACTGTCCAGGTGAATTGTCTTCCTTCCCAAGTGAAGGCAAAAAGGTATTGGCTAGCTTCATCAACTGGAATACTAGAGAACGCGCTGCATAAGTCAATTACAGTAAAGAATTTGTTTTCAGTTGGGATGGATGTTAGTAGTGTATGAGGGTTAGGAACAACAGGGTGTCGAGGAATAACAATGTTGTTTATTGCTCGGAGGTCCTGGACAAACCTCTACCCTCAGCCCTCGGGTTTCTCACAGGTAAAATAGGAGTATTACAGGGACTAGTGCAACAGATAATGAGGTCCTGAGCCTTGTAATCTGTTACGGGCTTTATACCTTGAAGAGCTTCTTTACTTACATGGTATTGATTAATTCCGGGGAGAGGTTTTGGGGGATCTGTTTGAATCTTGGTAGGAGGTGCACTGTGGATTTTGCCAGTATCAGTTGGAGATTTCACCCACAAGGAGGGTGGTAGCTGATTCAGTAGGGAGAAATGACCAGTGTCTCCAGAATCAGCTCTAGTACATCAGAGACGGAGCAAATAAAAGATGTAGAAGGGTCATTGGTTGGCTGTTTTGTTACTGTCAAATTCTAGAATTATTTCTCCCTTTGGCAGAAAGAGATCCCAGCATGATACTACAAGTCTCGACCTAATAAACGAATACGGGCAGAGGAGCTAAGTCGAAAAGGATGTGTGTCTCTCAAAGGGCCTAAACAAAAGGGAATAGGTTCAGAGACAGGAAACCTATTGGGGTTTATTAAAGACCCCACTATTTGAACTGTTTTAGCCCTTAGCGGGGGCCTGCTTTATAGTAGTGGGGCTGAGCACCGAGAGGGTGGTCCCAGTGTCAATAATGACAAAGACAGATTCATTCCCAATCTGGAGAGGTGTTTCTCTGAGCTGATTAAGAGGGAGGTTTGGGAAGAGCCCCTGTAGTTCCCTGGAACCCCATTATTGGGAATTTGGAGGACGTTGAAAAGGCTGGTTCGAAGGCTGAAGGCATCTGAAGTGCTTAAATTTGTAACAATCTCTTGTCCAATGTCCTGGCTCTTTGCAATAATAAACTAGGTTTTTGGTTTCATGTAAGGACCTTCACTGGCTGGAATTGAGGATTAAGAATTTCAGTGGGGGCCGGCCCGGTGGCTTAGCGGTTAAGTGCACGCGCTCCGCTGCTGGCGGCCCGGGTTCGGATTCCGGGCGTGCACTGACGCACTGCTTCTCTGGCCATGCTGAGGCCGCGTCCCACATACAGCAACTAGAAGGATGTGCAGCTATGACATACAACTATCTGCTGGGGCTTTGGGGGAAAAAATAAATAAATAAAATCTTTAAAAAAAAAAAAGAATTTCAGTGGTCTTTCTTTTAGGTGACTCATTTAGGGTGTGAGCAAGCTGATTTGCCAAATTAACTAAATCTGGAGTGGTCGTAGTTTCCCATTCCAATACCGATCAAAATAGGCATTCCATCCAGTTCTGGCAGTTTCAAAGCTATGGCTGTCCAATTTGGTTTTAAGAAAAGTAGGTTTGGGGAGTTCGAAAGTTCCTCATAATGGCCGTTGATATTCTAAATTACTTTTGGTTAAATCAGTCCATTTAGATAGAAATGCTCATGAAGAGGGACTACGGTTTTTAAACGTAAAAGCAGCTGGGGTCTCTGAAGGTGGGGAGTGCCCTTAAAACATTTAGATGACTGGGATCCCATTTCTTATAAGTTTTTCTCTAGAGCAAAAGAAAAATTCCTAAACAGCCTGCAGGCCAAATACCAGCACAGTTCCAGTGGAACAGCCTGATTCCAAAGAATTTGGACCAAAGGCTAAATAAGTACTCAAAGAAACAGCACAGTTCCAATAGGAACAGCCCGGTTCCAAAAGGAAATGGATCAAAGGTTAACACAGTTCCAGTAGGAACAGCCTTATTTCAAAGGAGTCAGGCCAAAGTGCCAAATGAGTACTCACAGAAACGATAAAGCCTTTTACAGAGAGGACAGGTCTCAAATAAGCCTGAAGAGCTTCAAAATGCAGAGAGAGTGGAGCTTGAGATCCAGGAGGAAACTTAGCCTCAAACTCCGGGATCAGCGAGGAGGCAGTGAACTCCATGGACTCTGTGGGTACTGCACCTGTTTGCCCACCAGCCTTGGAGTTGTTGAGGGTCTTCTCTGGATCCCTATATAGGCGACCAAATAATGTTGACCTAAAACAAATAAACAGCCAGTTGTTTTACCAGCAAAATGGGTTTATTTGAGAACAGCAGAGAAGTACAACTCAGGACATGGCAGCCTTTGGTGAACCACAGTCAAGTCCAAAGAAACAAAGGAGAGGAATGTACTTTTATGAAGTCGAGAGGGGCTTTTGTAAACAAAGAGTCCATTGGAGGAGACAGGGAGTTCCAAGTGTAGTGGCTTCTCATTGACTGAGTTATGACAGTCTCATTGGCTGAGCTGTTGCTGAGCAAGAAGGAATTTCTTCCTTCCTTCTGTTGGGGTCAAGTAGCATCACTTCCTCTTGGAGATGCAAGGTACCAGTCTCTTCCTGTGAGGTCTGTAGTGTGCATTAAGTTCTGAGAGTTCTCTTCTGGCCTCTTAACTTTATTTCAAATGAGGTTTCTGTTTATTAATATTCACAGACCTCAAGATGTTTTATGACCCTCAGCTCCATTAGCTGGATGAAAAAGCAAGTTGACCGGTTCATGCTTTCCACTCATCCATGGAGAATTTGTTTCTGCCTGTTCAAAACAATGGCCCCAGAGCACAACTACTTTGTGGAAGAGATTCGAAGAAGCTTTTGTGTTACCCAAGATTTTACTTGTGTTACCAGACACAAACACAGATTCTTTTACCTGCCACACAAGAGGAGGCAAAATAAAACTGGAACACTAAGCTTATGGCAAGGAAAGGGGTTTATTTCTGGTGATGTAAGATGGAAGACGAGAGTAAGCCCTCAAATTCATCTCCTTGAAAGATGGTAGGCAAGAGTTTTTAAATGTTGTAAGGAATGCAGCTGCTTGTAGGGAGGGGGAGCCTGTGGCCTTGCTGGTGTGGGGGAAGAGGGAGAATCCCCCTCTGCCCTTTCCCTTAAGGTTCTTATGGCTGGCCAAATAATTAACAAGACAGGTTAGCAGGAGAAAATAATACCAAATTTAATAACATGTATACATGGGAGAAACCAGGGGCACTGAGTTTCTCAACAAAATGGCAGAGATTCTCATCTTAAATACTATCTTCAGCTAAACACAAAGGAGGATGTTGGGGGTGGGTGGTGGTTTTGGGATTTCAGAGGGGAAGAAGACAATTTACATGAAGAGGGAAATGTAAATCTTTGTCAGACAATGCTTTGCAGGGCCACCTATAGAGAATGTGGCCATAGAGAATGTGGCCAGAGAGAGGGAGAGACGGGACTTTTAGTAATCAAGAGTATGTACATTTAAGTTGTCTTCTTCCATCCTGATAAGAGTTTTCACAGATAAGGTCATCCTCCCCTCTTCCCACTACACAGAGGGAGATACCTTTACAAATGTAAGTATTTGGTAAACAGAACTTTGAAAAGAATGGGCTTAGTGAGGACCCTGCCAGTCTGTCCATACCCAGAGTTAAATTCCTTTAGGCAGTTAGTGGGGGAGGTCAAATGTCCGTCAGGGAAAATAATCAAGGTAGAGAGACATATTTCAGGGTGGCCAAATTTTGATCTCCCACACTCATCAGCGCTTTCCCACCAGCCTGCGTTTGGCCTTGTGAGGCTGCTTGCAGGGAGGGGGATGGCGAGATAAGGGAATCTGCAGGTGAGTGTCCTTGGTTGTCTGCCTCCGTGATGGGTGGTGGATTCTGGTGCCAGGAAGCCAAGGAGTTGGGGTCTGGGAAGCTTCAGCCTTTTGATATTCTCTGGACACAGTTTCCCTGTAATAAACGTCAAGAACCCATAATTAGCCAAAACTGCAGCATGAGGTCACCTGGGCTCTCATCTTAACCCTAGTTTCCTGCATACCTGAAGCTCAGGGATACAGAGGTTAAAGAAACCTGTATTTACATATGAATGTAACTAAAGAAGCAGGGAAAAGGGGATGGGTGCTTTTGGTTTTAACCACATATATGCTGGGTTTAGTGAGGGGAACAGATATCAGGGCTGACATCACTTGCATAGTCCACTTCTTTTATGTCACTGTCCTGTTTGGGCACATTGTTTATTATTTTTGGAACAAAAGGAGAAGACAGCGCAGGTTGCCAGTTTTGTCTTTAGGGTACAAGTTCCTAAGGACAGTGGTATGCTCTGTGTCAAACCTGTTAGTGAAGCTCTTTGGGGCAAAAACCTCTGATTCATTTACTCGAGCTAGTTCAAGTGACAGGCGAACACACATGGCAACAAGGGGCATGGCAGCTTGCTCATGACCTCTCTTGTGCATTAGTTTTCAGAATCAGTTTGGATTTACTTCCTATTTCTCAACTTGTGTTCCAGAGAGTAAGAATTTCGTTGACCCAGCTCATCACTGTTTTGAGTGTGGCTTTTTGGATAGGCTACTTCATAGGCCAGCAGCCAGCCTAGGAGTTGTCTGCTCTGGAGTCATATCATCCCTCCTTGTCTCTCCTTTTCCTCTGGTTCAATCACCTATAGCCAAAGGAGTGGCTATCACAGTGTAGAACACGGTTTCCCAAAGCCGTTCAGTCCATGGGGACTGGGATGGACTCCCATGCTGGGCACGGCATGCATCATGGCCAACACATCTAAAGGAACACCCAGTACTGTGTGTGGAAGATGAGAAAACCACCTTAGTCTAGAAAGGGGCTTTAGGAGCCAAGTAGTCCCATCTCCCCCTTGAAATAGGAATTTTACTAAAAGCTCAGACAGATATAGGGTCATCTACCCTTTGCTTGAAAACTTTCAGCCAAGGCCATCTTTCCAAAATGGAATAGCTCTAGTTATAAGAAAATTATTCCTAATGTTGAGCTGAAATTAGCCACCTTATGACTTCTACTCATTGGTCCTGGTTCATCCCTCTTGTGTAACCCAAGGGGAAGTTGAACCCTCTGTCCGCGCAACAGCTCCACGTAGTCCCAGTGCCTTCCACCATTTCTCATGACATGGTTTCCTGGCGCTTTCTGTCCTGTCACTCACCCTCACACATGCCACAGGTTGCCTTTTAAGTGCAGTACTGGTTACTCAACATTGTTCCAGAGGGGAGCTCTGACCATTATTCCAGAAGCCTGGAGCAGAGTGGGAAGGTGGAAAGAGTATGAGCTTTGGGGTCCAACAGATGTGTTCTTGAATGCTGGCTCTGCCACTGTGAAACGGCTGTGAAACCTTGGGTGGTGCCCCTTTCCCTACTGCGAATCCTTTCTGTAATGAGAGGAAGGAAGGAAGGAAACTTTTTCTGTCTCGATTTCCTTATTGTCTTCCTCCAGGCTGCTATAACAAAATACCACAGACTGGGTAGCTTATAAATAACAGAAATTCATTTCTCACAATTCTGGGGTCTGGAAGTCTGAGGTCAGAGCGCCAGCATAGTCAGGTGAGGACTGTTTCCTAGTTCATAGCTGGTGACTTCTCGCTGTGTCCTCACATGGTGGAAGGGGCCAGGGATCCCTCAGGAGCCTCTTTTATAAAACACTAACTCATTCATGAGGGCTCCACCCTTATGGCTTAAGCACCACCTCCTAATATCATCATCTTTGGCCGGTAGGATTTCAACATATGAATTTGGAGAGGACACATTCAGACCATAGCACTTACCTATAAAGTATAGAAATAATATTTTCTTCAAAGAGTTGTTATGAGGATTAAGTAAAGCTTTGTAATTTAGGGCAATGCTTCTCAAACTAGAATGTACACAGGAATCACCCAGGGCTCTTTGTACAACGCCGATTCTGCTTCCCTCGGTCTGGGGCAGGGTCCGAGATTCTGCATTTGTAACAGGCTCCCAGGAGATGCCCAAGCTGTGGTTGGCGGGCCACATTTGAATAGCAAAGATGTAGGACGCCTGGCACAGTGCCTGGCATTTAGCAGAGCTCAGAAAATGTTCATTCTCTCTTCCTCTGTCCCTTTCATGACCCCTCCTCGCCATACTCTAAACTTGGATTAACTTTTAATTTTCATCCCATCCCTATGTAATAAAGTGATAATGCACATGTCCAGTTAAGATGAGCCTTGGAAGGTTTCCTTTCAAATCCTTAATCTGAGGAGTAACAACTGTCTTGGCAGGGAAAGGTATATTCTTAAAAGGGGAGAAATGTTTTTCAAGTCCTAAATCAAACGTGAAGCTGCCATGTTGCAGGAACAATAGAATTTGTGTGGCTGTTTGATACCTGAAGTTCTGAAAGGGCCGGCACGGTCCGTTGTTGATATTAGGTGATAGCCCATCTGCTGGGGCAGGTTCCATCAAATGGAAGTCGTCATCTCATTAAGTGGACGACAGCTGGGCAGCATACGTTGATGAACGAGGTGCGAGGTGCCATGGGAGGCTGAAGCAGCTGATCCTTCCGGAAACAATATGTATGCTGTTGCCATGACATGGAAAAATCAAGTCTGATTAGGCTGAGATTTTGTGAGTCAGATTAGAAAATGCTAATAAATTTTGACAGGATTTACGTACTAATTCTATTCTTACTTTATTTTCTCACTCTTAATGAATGCTGCACTGTTTTCTCTGGTTCTTCATTCAAATGCACTGGGGGAAAAAGCCTCGAAAATACATTCAAATATAAATTCAGCCTTTACAAATACAAACATAAATTACAAAAAATATTTTTTTCTTTTTTATTTCTATAATGCCTTTTGCCGCTAAATTTTTGTTTAAGGGTTGAAATGAGTCAATTGAGCATTCTCCCTAAAGCCGTCATTGAATTATAGATAGCAGTGGTTTGCACAGCTCAGGAATTTTTTTTATCTGAGCTTTGACTTGTAGCTATCTTAAAGTCTATAAAATACGTTGTTAAAATTACATGTCTGGAATGCCTTTAAGTGAAAAATAAGACTGGCCTTTGTTACTTAATTTCATTTGCCATGATACATTTTAACTTTTAAGCTGATTTTGTTGGCAGCTCTGTTAGATAGATATAGTTCAGTCATGTTTTAGAGCATCATATATGGACTTTCCTATGTTTTTAAACCAAAATTTCCTGATACATAGAACTTTAAAATTTTTAAAATAAATCAACATTGTGAAATTTTCCTCATCACCCTCTGGGTTAACAGTAGAAAAACTAATAGCAGGAAGAAAATATTTTGAATATTTATCACTACATAAAACATACACATAAAAAATTTCTTGAAGGCTACAGTGAAACTCAACAGTGGTGTCTCTGAGGGATGAGATTGGGGGTCAGAAGAGAAAGAAACTTGACCTTTCACTCCATACCTTTTCATATAGGTTTTTTTTTTTTTTTAATTTTCAGCGTGTATCCCTTTTATAATAATTTTTAATGTGAAAAATAGTAAAGGTACCCCACCAGAAGAAATGTCAGATGAGTACAGAAAAATCCACTAGAAAGTCAGCATGTCGTAGGTGTGGTGGGAGCACAGACGTTGGGTGGGACAGCTCAGCCATGACAGGGGACAGCAGCCGTTATCGGGGTGAGCAAGAGCCCGACTCTACAGCAGACCCAAATGCACAGCAAGAGAGAATTCGCTCAGCATGTCACCCAGAGCCAGGAGGACACCAGGGCTGGCATTTTGATGGCTGGTTGTTCACCGGAGGGCATAGGTAATTTGAAGAGGGAATATGAATAGTGAGTTTTTTCCTTTCTTTTTTTGGTCATGACCATTGGCTCTCCTTACTTTTCATCCTTTTTGTGCAAGTGTGTGTGTGTGTGTGTGTGTGTAGGACACTGTGGTGCTGGCAGAAGAACCTGCAGAAGGTGAGCAGGTTCACCCTGTGGTTTATTGAGGCGTGGATAATCTGAAGACTCACGGTAATGATGACTGTTGAAACACCGCTTTGTTTGATGTTAAAGTGCAGCTGAAGGGGAAAAGGATAGCAAACGGCTGACTTCGGTGATGCCCTCACTCTGCATGCTGTGTGCTGCAGACCACTTCTGGTTTTGCCTCAGCTGTGCTAGTTTAGGCTGATCCAGACCCAGGCTGCTTTGGGTCTGGAGGAGATCCTGGGAGAGCTAAGCCTCAGGCTGTCTGGAGTCCTAGGTGCTCAGTTCCTTATGACTGACCCAGAGACCCTGCCCGCATGTTAGAAGTGTGAAGGCAGAAGCCTCTGGGACCAGGGGATCCTGAGTCAGGAGTCTAGAAACGCAAGGAGCACTTCTCTGAGCTCTTGCTGATGGTGCACCAAGCACTGTGCTGGTTTCCTCTAGAGGTGCAACTTTGATAAGTTGCTATATACCTTTTTAAAAATTAAGTTTCACTATGAAAAATTTCAAACATTCACAAATATAGAAAGAGTAGTGTAGTGAACAGATTCAACATTTTCAAATTTTGCTGCACTTGCTTCATCTGTCACTTTTTTCTTTTCCTCTCTCCCTCCCTTCCTTCTTCTTTGTTATTGCTGAAGTATTTTAAAGAGAATCCAGATCTCCTGTCATTTTACCCCTATGTTCTCAGTAAATCTATCCCTGAAAATTCAGGTTGAGCTTCTTAGGAACAAGTCTCTGCCTCTCAGACTGTTGTAGGGATTACAACAGCACAAGAATCCTTGAAGACATCATCATGCCCCGTCAGTCAGTCAGGGAGCCTACCATGGTGGTCATCACGAACTTGACCTTCCCATGGCTTATGGGCATTGGCAGGTATAGAACTCATGGCCCATGCCCATGGAAATGCTGGGGCTTAAACAGTCTCTGACCACACAACCCTCTCTTGGCTCCCTCCCACCACACCTGGACCCTCTACTGACAGGCACTCTGCCCAGGCCACTGCTCGTGGACCCCACCAGTGGGGTCAATGACCCTCAGCAATTATGAGTCTTCCAAGTGCTGCTTTCAAGACTTCCAGTCTTGTGTAAGATTGAGTGTAAGAGACACTCTGTCAAAAGGTGAAGATGTAGATCTCACCTAACTGCTCATTACTCTTTCATTCATTCAGTTATTCATTCATTAAACATCTATTGAGAGCTTTACTCTGTTCCTTTTTATTGATTAGAGAATTGAAGCCCACAGAGGTAAAAGTAGCAGGGCATATAAGAAATAAAATCTGTTGTACTTGCTTTTGCTCAAGCTTACCTGGATCTCCAGAGTGCAACACAATGCTCTTACCTGTACACCTATTCGAGCCCTCCTTCCCAATTATAGCAACACCCTATCTCCTTTGCTGCTTACTAAGCACCTTTCATCTGATCCTTAGAACCTCAGGTGCTTGTTGAGTTCAAACAGGAATTTTAGTTCCAGATGGCTAGATCTTGATCATACCTTATGAGTTTTGCTGATAACCTTCCATGTTTATTCTGCAAGTTAATATAAACTTCATGCTCCAGAGCCTAGAAATAATTTTAAGAGGGAAGGAAAAATACTATATGGTTCATTTAATATAAAATGTGAATTCATGGAAGGAACTATATCTTCTCCATTCTCTACAATTCTGTAGATAATTTTGGCCCTTGGAGAATAGTAACTAATGTTTTCAGTGACTTTGATCTTAGATCTATGTCTGGTTAGAACAGATTTGTTTCAGAAGCCCCCAAAGAATCTTTAGGCTGTAATAGACCGTCTCATTCTGAAGCTGGTGCCTCTACCTCCTGCACCTAATTTGCTCAGTTTTGCATTGAGTCTGTTACTGATGGAGATCCAACTGCAGATACTGCAGCCTAGAGTGGTGGACCTGTGTCGATTTACATTTCTCGTGGTAACTTACTTTAGGATAAGATCAGGCCTGTCTAGGAATCACAGAACCTTCCAGAGATGGGACCTTGGTTCCCTGAAACCCTGATATTGACATGCTCACCACTTTCACTCTGTTCTTTTCCTGACTTTAATCTGAATGTCCTTCCTGTGATGGAACACATCAAGACTTGATGGTGTAGGGAAAGGTTATGAGCCCTTAGAGTTGTCTTGAGGGAAGAATCAAATAGTTGCTAATGCTAATGGTACAGAGCCTACTTTATGAAGGAAAGCCAAGTGTTTGTGTATCTGTTTGGCTCCCTTTTTACATAAAACACAAGGGCAGTGTCCTTGTGAAGAACCATTGCACCATGCAGGTCTACATTGACCCACCAGACCTACCCCAAGTCTGTGATGATCCTGTTTCTCCTATCACACAAGGGCATTTTCTCCATGTAGTAAATGTTTCAGTCAAGGATCTTTGCAGCCTTGTGTCTGGACCTGTTTCATCTCTTCTATAGCTAAGAAAAAACTGAGGACAAAGAAATTAGGAGACCCGGCCAATACTACATAGCTTAAGGATAGCTGTGCAAAATCTGGAGATTTAGCCTAGGATTGTCTATTAAAGCTCACCATCCATGTATTCAGTGTTTCTTGCATGTAATCAACACATAGTCCTACCATTGAGGAGCTTTGCTAGTGAGGGAAACGGACAGGGAAACAAATCGTTACCAAGCAGTCTGGACAGTGAGTGGTAGAATTGTGTCCAGGTCTAGAGATAGCACCGGGGAGACAAATAGTCACTTGGGTTTTAAAGACTGAAGAGGAGGTTACTGGGTGACAAGAGAGTAAAGGCACTGAAGATTCCCTGCGGACCCCTTACTCCCCTGATGGAATGACAGATCTTGCCCTCAGATTCTTTGATAGTGGCCCCTACTCTGCTTTACCAAATGCCTTGACTTTAGCAGAATTATTGGTTAATCTTGCCTGTGGGGCAGTCTAGTCCTTCGAGTTCAGGTACCAAGGGGTGATATCTCCACTGAAAACTTTTATATTCTTAACAACAAAAAACAAACAATTGAAAAATGAGGGGCCAGCCCCGTGGCTTAGCGGTTAAGTGCGCGCACTCTGCTACTGGCGGCCCGGGTTTGGATCCCGGGTGCACACCCACGCACCGCTTCTCCGGCCATGCTGAGGCCGCGTCCCACATACAGCAACCACAAGGATGTGCAACTATGACATACAACTATCTACTGGGGCTTTGGGGAAAAAAGGAGGAGGATTGGCAATAGATGTTAGCTCAGGGCTGGTCTTCTTCAGCAAAAAGAGGAGGATTAGCACAGATGTTAGCTCAGGGCTGATCTTCCTCACAAAAAAAAAAAAAAAGAAAAATGAGCAAAGGACTTGAATAGACATTTATCCAAAGAAGGTGTACAAATGGCCAATAAGTACATGAAAAGATGCTCAACATCATTAGTCATTAGGGAAATGTAAATCAAAACCACAGTGAGGGGCGGGCCGGGGTGGTGCAGCAGTTAAGTGCACGAGCTCCACTTCGGCAGCCCAGGGTTCCCAGGTTCGGATCCCAGGTGCACACCGACACGCTGCTTGTCAAGCCATGCTATAGCGGCATCCCATATAAAGTAGAGGAAGATGGGCATGGATGTTAGCCCAGGGCCAGTCTTCCTCAGCGAAAAGAGGAGGATTGGCAACGGATGTTAGCTCAGGGCTACTCTTCCTCACAAAACAAACAAACAAACAAACCACAATGAGATACCACTTTACACTCATTAGGGTGGCTATTATAAACAACAACAACAAAGAAAAATAACAAGTGTTGGCAAGGACATGGAGAAACTTGGAACCCTGGTGTACTGCTGGTGGGAATGTACAATGGTGCAGCCGCTTTGGAGAATGGTGTGACAGTTCCTCAAAAAGTAAAACACAGAATTACCATATGATCCAGCAATTCCACTTCTACATAAATACTTAAAGAAATTGACACTAGGGACTCAAACACCTACCTGCACACCAATATTCATAGCAGCATTATTCATCGTAGCCAATGTAGAAACAGCCTAAATGTCCATCAACAGATAGACAGATAAACAAAATGTGGTATATAACATACTACAGAATATTATTCAGCCTTAAAAAGACATGAGATTCTGGGGCCGGCCCTGTGGCTTAGCGGTTAATTGCGTGCGCTCTGCTACTGGCAGCCCGGGTTCGGATCCCGGGCGCGCACCGATGCACCGCTTCTCTGGCCATGCTGAGGCCGCATCCCACATACAGCAACTAGAAGGATGTGCAACTATGACATACAACTATCTACTGGGGTTTTGGGGGGGGGGAAGGAGGAGGATTGGTGATAGATGTTAGCTCAGAGCCAGTCTTCCTCAGCAAAAAGAGGAGGATTAGCATGGATGTTAGCTCAGGGCTGATCTTCCTCACAAAATAAATAAATAAATAAATAAATAAATAAAACTGTTAAAAAAAAAAAAAGACATGAAATTCTGACATATACTACAACATGGATTACCTTGAGGATGTTATGCTAAGTGAAAATAAGCCAGTCACAAAAAGACAAATATTGTATGATTCCACTTATATGAGGTACCTGGAGTAGTCAAATTCCAGGAGACAGAAAGTAGAATGGTGGTTACCAACGGCTGGGAGAAGGGGGAATAAGGAGTTACTGTTTAATGGATGTAGAGTTAGGAAGATGAAAAAGTTCTGGAGATGGGTGGTGGTGGTGGTTGCACAACAGCGTGAATATACTCAACACCACTGAACTGTATACTTAAAATGGTTAAAATGGTAAATTTTACATTGTGTATTTTTTACTACAATAAAAAAAAATCCAGAATATTTACATTCTTTTCAGGGGAAAAAAAAAGCCAGGCATGGGTGCTCCAGGCAAGGGAGTAGTTTATACACAGGGCTGGAGTAGTGAAAACCAGCCTGAGGCTTTCTTTATGAGAACATAAGTAAGTGCCCTCAGCCTCCGGGGAGGGAGCACAGTGGGAGGGTTTGGGGGCCCATTGCTGTCTGTGTTACAGTGCTGGGCCGGACAGAATCTGGACCCACCAGGCCTCACACCACCCTGCACTCGGTATCTCTGGACTACCATCCCTATCCTTCCTTCTGCCTCTCAACCTGCCCACCAAGACCCAGCTCGAGGCCTGCCTCTTTCTGGAAGTCTTCCCTGACTGTCCCAACCACTGCCCCCTCATCTTCCTCCAATCTTTATTGAATTGGATTTGTGAGTGTTACCCAGCTAGATAATAAGCTCTCTGAGGCCAGGGCCCAGCCTACTCTAAATTTAAAAAAAGTCCTTACAATTGATTTTTAAAAATGTTATTCAATTAGTAACGTTACTCTTTTTTTCTATATCTCTCTTCGTACCTGTCTGGTTTTCTTGAAAAATTTTTTTAGAGATACTTGTAGATTGACACGCAGTTGTAAAAAATAGTACAGGGAGATGCCTGTGCTCTTTGCCCAGGTTCCTCCAATGGTAAGATTTTTCAAAACTATACTATAATATCACAACCAGGATGTTGACATTGATACAATCCACTGATCTTATTCAGATTTCCCTAGTTTCACTTGCACGTGTGTGTGTGTGTGTGTGTGTAAGTTCTATACCATTTTATCAACTGGGTAGGTTTGTGTATCCAACCACAATAGTTAAGGCACTGAAAAGGTGCAACACCACAAAGATCCCTAGTGTTTTCCTTTTGTAACTACCTGTCCTTCCCCTCCCTCTACCTCCGACGCCCTGGCAGCCAGTAATATGTCCTCCATTTCTAAACTTCATCACTTCAAAAAGTGTTATATAAATGGAATCGGAATCATAGCATTGTAATCTTTTGAGGTTGACTTTCTTCACTCAGCACAATTCCCTGGAGATCCATCCCAGTTGTTGAGTGTATCCGTAGTTGGTTCCTTCTTACTGCTGGGGAGTAGTCCGAGGTGTGAATGTACCAGGGTTTGTGTACCCATTCACCTGTTGAAGGACATCTGGTTTTTACTTATTACAAATAAAGCTGCTATGAACATGTGTGTGCATGTTTTTGTGTGAACATGAGTTTTTATTTTTCTGGAATAAATGCTCAAGAGTACAATTGCTGGGTCATATGGTAATTGCATGTTTAGTTTTAAGAAACTGCCAAACTCTCGTTTTCCAGAGTGGCTGTACCATTTTCATCCCACCAGAAATGTATGAGTGATCTGGTTTCTCCACATCCTCATCAGAATTTGGTGTGGTCGCTATTTTTTATTTTAGCCATTCTGTTAGGTGTGTAGTAATATCTCATGTGGTTTTTTTTTTTTAATTTTTATTTATTTATTTTTTTCCCCCAAAGCCCCAGTAGATAGTTGTATGTCATAGCTGCACATCCTTCTAGTTGCTTTATGTGGGACACAGCCTCAGCATGGCCGGAGAAGCAGTGCATCGGTGCACGCCCGGGATCCGAACCCGGGCCGCCAGCAGCGGAGCTCGTGCACTTAACCACTAAGCCATGGGGCCGGCCCTCATGTGGTTTTAATTGGCGTTTCACTAATGGCTAACAATATTGAACATCTTTTCATATGTTTATTTGCCATCTGTATATTCTCTTTGATGAAATGTCTCTTCATTTCTTTTGCCCATTTTCTTTTTCATAATATTCATTTTTTTTTGGTTTGTGGTATAGATCATGATTTTTTACTACTTGCTATCCAATAATCAAGACCACTTAATAAACTTTTTTTTTTTTTTTTTGGTGAGGAAGATTAGCCTTGAGCTAACATCTGTTGCCAATCCTCCAGTTTTTGCTTGAGGAAGATTGTCCCTGAGCTAACATCCGTGTCAATCTTCCTCTATTTTGTATGCGGGACACTGCCACAGCACTGCTTGATGAGCGGTCTGTAGGTCGGCAACCAGGATCTGAACCTGTGGACCCCGGGACGCCCAAGCAGAGTGCACAGACTTAACCACTATGCCACTGGACCAGCCCCTGCCCATTTTCTGATTGGATTGTTTGTTTGTTTTTTAACTCTCTTTTTTTAATCCCCCCTCATCCTCCTTTTATTCTTATTCTTTTGATAAACTTTCACTAGCTTGTACCATCTGTCAGGCATTTGGAATATAAAGATAAAAGACAAAGACTTTGCCCTAAAGGAACTAACGGTTTTGAGGAGAAGACAAATAAACAGGGTTCTGTGGAGGAGAGACACCTACCTCCCTGGAGGAGGTAACATCTGATCAGTATTTGGAGGCATGACTATATTCATTACACTTTATGTATATTATACTGCCTTTACATTTAAGGCATTAATATAGTAAGAAATATATAGTGCCTTCTAAAAGCCCCACAGGGCATCTTTCTTTCTAAGTAATTCATTATGTGAACTTGTCATTAATTCCTGATTAGCAAACACTCAACACAAAATATCATCCTGGGTTCTTAAGGATTATAAGACAGAGAAGACAACATCTCTAGACCCCAGAGATGTATGATCTAATGGGTACTGAACATCCATAACCAGCAGACAGTTGATTACAGAACACAAATTTAGTAACAAGGGAGAGTGAGAAATTAATCCTCAGTAGGAGGTTTGGGAAGGCTTCTTGGAAGAAGGAGGGTTTCAGCTGGGATTTGAAAAAGGAGTAGAACTTCAACAGGTAGATATAAAAGGGAACAAACCTGTTATACACTCTTGGGTCCCTGCATGTTGTGGATTGCCGGGTCTCCATCTTGCTCTTACCCACAGAGTTGCTTCTGACGAGAGATCTTGGACCTCAGGTCAGCGTCCATGTTTTCCTAATGGCTCCAGTTGAAGAAGTTGTTAGTCACATCTAGTTTTAGGATGAGATCCACAATCTAATTTTAGGAAGTCCTTCATCTTACAGATAGATGGACTGGGGCCTAGAGCAGGTCAGATTCAACCCAGTCTCATTGCCTCTACTCGCCAGTCCAGTGGATGTATTTTGTCTAGAAAGTTCCCAGGCCAAGTCAGGGAAGTGGTCTGTGTTTGCTATGGCTCTGCTAAAGATAAAAAATCGGTTGGTGAAAATAAGGAGTTGCAAAGTGGCCTGGAAGGACTTCTTATTTTAAAACATTGCTGTTTATCTCATATGTAATTTTTAAAAGTCTCCTTTAAAGAATACAATTTTTACATATACTCTAAGATAAACCACATTTACCAATTAAGTAACTTACAGAGTGTCAAGAAAAGACAAAATAAACCAGCTTCAAAGCCTCCATTCAACAGAGATTGGAATGGATAAGAAGCTGAAAGATATTAATGAGATGTGGAGAAAGGTTTCTTCTCTCAGTTGGAGCAAAAGAAAGGCAATTACAAACTGGAGCGTAAACAAAAATGACTTATAAGAAAGTCATAGCCCAAATATGAAGCAAACTAAAATATAGCATGATTTTGAGAAATTCAGGAGTGTAAGAAAGAATTTTCCATTTGCCACATTCTCCTTAAGTGACACAGGAGTCACAAGACTGGATTTGTAGAGAAATGGCCTATTGCAGTGAATGATTTTTACATAATCACCATATTTTAAATGCTGTAGATTGGCTTTTCAGCTTTAAAATCCACTTATAGATAAAATAGGGAAGACAGATATGTTTACAGAACAAGAATGGAAATGTAGTCAATCTCAACAGTGTACAAGCAAAGTGGACAGAAGTTGAGAGTTGGAAATGGGGAGGAGAGCGAGAAAGCGTGGTAGGGACTATTGTGCTCATCTTACACGGTAAGAAGTCGAAATACTGGGCAACACTGATGAAAGAGTAAGCTAAGGTTTTAAGTTTATTGCTTCAGTTACAAATTTGGGTAAGTAATAGAAAAATTAAAGAGAATAATATACTGTAGGTATTTGAAGGGGTTCGGAACATGCCATTCCAGAATACGCCGCTTTGGCATATTGATTATTTTGAGCTGAAGGCAACTGAGAAGCAACAGATGCAGGAAGGGCTCTCTGACCTCCCCCTTTCTACCTAAAATCAAGTCATTAAATTCCCATGAGAAAGGTGCCCTCCTGGTACCAGGAAGAGAAGAACATTCTTATCACCAGAGACTGGGTGTAAACGCCAAAACGGACCTATACAAATGAACCTACTAAAATAACTCTTATCTTCCATTAGCTTCCCCCATATATTTGTTAGCCACTTTCCCGCAATTTATTGTCCCTAGCCCAAGCCCCTTTGTCTTGTCACATCCCCATAATTTATCGTTCTTTATGTAAAATATATATAAGCTTTTGGACCTAGCAGCTTCTTTAGGTTTTTGTTTTCCTTTTGAAGACTCTTGTGGATATGTAAAAATATTAAATAAAATTGGTATGTTTATCTCCTGTTAATCTGTCTTATGTCAGTTAATTCTTAAGCCAGCTACAGAATCTAAGAGGGGAGAAGGAAGTTTTTCCTCCCCTAGACTATTAAGTACTGGAAGGACTGGGAAGGGGAGAGGAAGCAGTATAATTAAATCGTAATTTTTCAGGATGGGCTGTTAATTGATAATGTCTAAAGAAATAGCAGTATATTATGAGTTATGAAGATAATCCCAAAAACTGAAGACAGAGTGATTATAAGTAGTAACCTCTGGGAAATGGTACTAGAAGTGAGCCGAGATTAGGCAGAGACACAATTTTAATGTTGTATGAGCAACTGCTTTGGTAAAAAGAAATGAGGAAAAAAGTTGTCTTGACCAGTGGCAAAATTTGTTCAAAGGAGCGACATGACAATCAGATATCCCAGTGAATTCTAGTTAATTAGTTTTTGAAATTTTAGACAAATGCTTTAGTGATGGGAAAATACTAAGTATAATTGCAGATATTTCATTACCTAAAATTTAAAATGTAGCCTGTAAGCGTTTTTAATTTTCCTAAGTTTGCCTTTATGCAGGAAAAAGAACTAGTTCAACTCTGATATAGATATCTGATATAGATATCATATAGATATGTGAATACCGCTTTTGTTGAGAGAGATCTTGGATTTTTTTTTTTTGAGGTGAGACGAAATGAACTGCTATGAAGTACTTCTCAAAGGTGGAAAATGCCTGGAATAATCCAGAATTTAGCCTATTTAATATAACACTTAAACTCTTGTGCAAAATTTTCAACTTATTTTTTCCCCATAAGAACGCACCTCTGATTTTATAACGCCAATCACTGAAAAACAGCATTTCTTATATAAACATTCGCTTTGGACATACATGTTTCCAAGGTCAGGGAGCCAGGATTGCACCCCTGGGGTTGTGTCAGGTCAGGTGCACTGACCAGGATGTAGGCTCCTGGGGGATGCTACTAGGCAAGGCCATGTATCTGCGGTGCCATCCTGTGGTTGTGATGCTAAATTAGAGCTTGTTTTCGTTTTCTTCTCTCCAGGAAGGCCCTTTTGTCTACTTGTCTTTGGTGGGAAACGTTGCAGATTCTGATGGCTTGATCGCTTCACTGTGTAAGTAATTTAAGACGTTTGCATTTGAAATGTTTGGGGAGATTAATTCCAAGTCAATTAAGTGAGTATCTGTATCACATATTGTGTGATTTCATTTATATGAAATGTCCAGAATAGGTGAATCTACAGAGACAGATTATAGAGGAGTGATTGCCTAGGACTGTAGGGGGAGGGGTGGGGAAAGTGGGAGATGAGAGTGCCTGACAATGGGTATGGGTTTCTTTTGGGGGTAATGAAATGTTCTCAAATTAGATCGTGGTGATTCAAATCTGTGAATATACTAAAACCCATTGAATTGTACACTTTAAATGGGTGAGTTATATGGCACATGAATTATATCTCAATAAAACTGTATATTAAAAACTTTGTAATGAGTGCAGATTGAAGAGCTTGCAGTATTTAAGCTGGGTGTTTTTCATACTTTCAATATCAACTTTCTTTTTATTGTGTGTGTGTATACATATATATACATATATATACATATATATATATATATATATATATATCTAGTCTTGTAGATAATTTCCAAAAATCTTCCTGCTCTGCAGAGATATTAACTCTTTTTCCCTACCTGCTTCATGCTCACTGCAAATCAGTCAATGTTCAATCAAGCAGTATTGACTACCTCCCATGAACTATGTGAATTTTGACAAATAAATGGGCCATGCAACAACAGGGTCCTTTGCCACTATCATAGAACTGCCTTGCGCAGGATAACTTCTTTCAGATTTTGTGTCTGAAATTCTGAATCCTGAAATCATATCCTCCAGCCAGGATCTGTGTTGGGACTCCTATTCACCACTAGTGTTGGGAAACTCCTCTAGAAAGTGAGTCAGCTACAGTTAGTGCTTCTCAAAGCAAAACGTGTTGTCTTTGATGCCTCTCAGGTCCTAGCCAGTGCAGCTCAGGGAGCCTGTGGCCCCACACCTGGAGTCAGGCTACTTCAGTTCCCTGGTCTGAGTGAAATACAGCCGGGCACCTTTCTGGTGATTAGGCTGGATTCAACTGTGCTTGAGAACTGCTGGGGAAGCCCAGGGGCTGAGGGACCCAGCGCAAGTCATTGTCCTTTCACCCTGACAGCTCTGCCTGGCATCAGAAAAAGGGAACATGGGGCTGGCCCAGTGGCGCAAGCAGTTAAGTGCGCACGCTCTGCTGTGGCGGCCCGAGGTTCCCCAGTTCGGATCCCGGGCGCGCACTGACACACTGCTTGTCAAGCCATGCTGTGGCGGCGTCCCATGTAAAGTGGAGGAAGATGGGCATGGATGTTAGCCCAGGGCCAGTCTTCCTCAGCAAAAAAAGAGGAGGATTGGCAGATGTTAGTGCAGGGCTGACCTCCTCACAAAGAAAAACAACAACAACAAAAAATTGAATATTAAAAAAAAGAAAGAAAAAGGGAACAGCCCAGTTTTGGCTCAGTCCCGTGAAATGCAAATGTGTAACACCGTCTTTATCGGTCATCTTCAGCTTACATTTTCACCTTAAAAAAAGTGGAAACTCATTTAATAGAGGTGCCCTTTATTCTCACAAAAGTGAAAATCCATGATATAAATGATAAAATGATATAGGGTAGTGCTTCTCAGACTTTAATGTGCACAAAATTGCCTAGGGCTCTTGTTAAACTACAGACTCTGATTTAGAGGGTTTGGGTTAAGACTTCCCACAGGTTGATGGGTGGACCGTCCTTTGATTCACCAGGATATAGAGGTGGGCTATAAATATTATGTAGACCCCATTAAAGAAAATTATTCATGACACTTGTTAAAGATGGTAAGGAAGACTTTATTTAAGAGGAACCACTGCAGTGGGGGATTTGCAGTAGGAGAGAGAGATCAGGCTCAACTCTAAATACAACAAGGACAAGTAGAGATTTATAGCCAAGGAGCAGGGTGGGGGGTCAGTGGATGGAAAATTGCTAAGAAGAAACATCAGGGCTACAGGGATTCTTCATAGACTGACTGAACAGGATTCTTTTTTTTTTTTTTTTTCTGTTTTTTAATTTGAGGGGGATTGGCCCTGTGCTAACATCTGTTGCCAATCTTCCTCTTTTTCTTTTTTCTCCCAAGTCCCAGTACATAGTTGTGTATCACAGTTGTAGAGTTGTAGCTCTTCTATATGGGACGCTGCCTCGGCATGGCTCGATGAGCAGTGAGCAGGTCCGTGCCCAGGATCTGAACTGGCAAACCCCAGGCCGCCGAAGCAGAACACGCGAAATTAACCGCTATGCCACCAGGCCGGCCCTCGATCAGGATTCTTGCTGAAGGCAGGCCAGGGTGATAAGATGTCAGGGGTGGGGGATGAGGAATTTGATCAAATATCAAGAGTGATCAAATGGCTGCACCCCCATGTTCACAGCAGCATTATTTACGATAGCCAAGCTATAGAGATAACCTAAGTGTCCAGTGACGAATGAATGGATAAAGAAGCTGTGGTATATATATACAATGGAATATTATTCAGCCATTAAGAAGAAGGAAATCCTACCATTTGTGACAGCATGGATGGACCTCGAGGGCATTATGCTAAGTGAAATAAGCCAGAGAGAGAAATACAAATACTGTGTGGTCTCACTTATATGTGGAATCTTAAAAAAAGAAAAACCAAAATACCTAAACTTATAGAAAAAGAGATCAGATTTGTGGTTACCAGAGGTGGGGGGCAGATAGTGGGATAACTGGATGAAGGTGGTCCAAGGTACAAATTTCCAGTTATAAGATAAATAAGTACTGGGGATGTAATGTACCACATGATGACTATAGGTAACACTGCTGTAAGTTGTTAAGAGGGTAAATCCTGAGAGTTCTCATCACAAGGAAAAAAACATTTTTTTCTTAATTTTTTGTATTTGTATGAGATGATAGATGTTAACTAAACTTATTGTGGTAATCGTTTCACAATATATGTAAGTCAAGTCATCATGCTGTATACCTTAAACTTATACAGTGCCATATGTCAATTACGTCTCAATATAACTAGGGGGAAAAAAGATGGTAAGATACCAAGAATAGGGGATTTTTGGTAAACTGACTCAGCAGGATTCTTGCTAAAACTAAGCAGGACAAGGACAGAGCTCGAGGTTGAGGCCTGGTCAGGAAGAGGGCTCAGAAGAGCCTCACTGGAGCCTGGTCAAGAAGAGAGTCGTCTCCCTTATCCTCTCCTAATCTTACTCTGTGGTTCAGCTGTGGCTCGGCTACTCCAGCCCTTAGTGTGCGTCTTTCCTTCTAAACTTCTGCCTAAGCCTGGCAGTCAGTCACAAAATAAGTGGTAATGGGGCCGGCCCCGTGGCTTAGCGGTAAAGTGCGTGCGCTCCGCTGCTGGCGGCCCGGGTTTGGATCCTGGGAGCGCACCAACGCACTGCTTCTCCGGCCATGCTGAGGCCGCGTCCCACATACAGCAACTAGAAGGATGTGTAACTATGACGTACAACTATCTACTGGGGCTTTGGGGAAAAAAACAAAAAGGAGGAGGATTGGCAATAGATGTTAGCTCAGAGCCGGTCTTCCTCAGCAAAAAGAGGAAGATTAGCATGGATGTTAGCTCAGGACTGATCTTCCTCACAAAAAAAATAAAATAAAATAAGTGGTAATGATCATGTCATTAGGCTTATTAGTGCTCTGTTTGCCCTTTCTCTGTCTAGGTGTTTAACCAGCAAAGAGATAATCAAGGTTAAGCAGTGGAGGATGCTGGAGGCTTGATGCGCTGGGACTGGTGGATAGTGGGCCTGCTTTTACCATCCTCCCTGCCTTCCTCTCCAGCATTAACCTTGCCGCCGCCCCCCCCCCCATACACACTCACACTCACACTCACACACACACTGTCTTCTTCAGCTTGGCTGAAATAAATGTAGTTTCAGACATACCACGTTCTCTTAGCTCCAAGCCTTTGCACATGTTCCTCCCTGAAACACCCTTCTCCTTCACACAGTTCAGGGGGCACCTCTTGTGCTGTAAGGCCTCAAATTAAGATCCAATATTATGTGTGCCTTGATGTCTGGTGAAATCCACAGGGCCTCAAATGGCCTAACTGCAAGTCCCCTCCCCACTCTGCCTCCACCTATAAGGTCCCCTAGCCAAATAATCCTCCTTGTGGTGGGGACCAGGCACATTGCCTGCATATGGGAAACAGGGGTCATCCTATCCTGTTGTTACTACAAACCCTGCCTCCCACAGCTGCTCCTCTTCACTCCATTTCCAAATGTAACCCCCATGTGGCCCTGTGTGCCACGCTGTCCTCCTCCTCCAGGCTACGAGTATATGTGACCTGCCATCAACCTCCTCTGTCCAATGACACTCATTGAATGGGCCCTCCCCTTAACTCTAGGGCGGGAATCCCTCTCTCACTAACAAGGTGAAGAGGAAGTGATGAAAACACCTCATCTTCCTTATCTGGCTTAAGTGCCACTTCCTCCATGTCCCCATACTCTGTCACTGTCACTTATTGCATGGTTTGACCTCACTAGAATGTGAACCACTAGTGGGCACACTTTACGTCCCAGTCACTGCTGCATTCTCGAGGCCTAGCCCAGAGCCTTCCATATGCTCCAAAAGATTTGTTTTTTGTGAATGTCTAAACACCCCCTAAGGAATGGATGGTGAAAGAATGAACGAATGGTGTTACTTTTGTGAATGTCGAAACACCCACTAATCTCTTAGTTCCTAAAGCAGTGGCATGTTACTTAAGTGATATTTCCTTAAATTTTGGATGCACTAGATGGTACATTTCACCTATTGTATGTATGTTTAAATTTAGAGGAAAAACTGTTACTTTCAGGATTATGTTGTTTTCCAGTTAGTTGATGGCTGGCGGTTGGCTAAGGCCAGGCTGGACGGATGGCCTCGCCTGCTCCTTGTGTCTGGCCTTTCACAGAATCTCCTCTCAGCATGTGTCTGTGTGTTATCTCATTAAATAGGTAATCCTGTTTACTGGCCCTCCTTTCTCTCAGGACAGCCTTTCATTAGAACCCTTTGTCCCAGCTCCGAGGGATCCTGACTCTCGCTGTTAAGAGACTAGAGCTTTGTGCTGCTCAGACCAGTCATAATGTAGCTAATTTTTGATCGTGCAAACCTTTTTTAAATAATGTGAGAATGGTATTTAAAGGGAGAGAAGAAGTGGGGACTTTTTTTACTTTGATTATTTGAGATCTTATGACCTGCATGTATTACTTTGATAAATTAAAAAAGAAAGAGAGACAGAGAAAGAGGGAAGGAAAGAAGGAAAAAAGAGAGAAGGAAGGAAGGGAGGGAGGGAGAGAGGAAGGGAGAAAGGGAGGGAGGAAGGGAGGGAGGGAGGAAGGAAGGAAGGAAGGAAGGAAGGAAGGAAAGAAGGAAGGAAGGAGGGAGGGAGGGAAGGAGGGAAGGATGGACGAAGGAAGGAAAGGAGAGGAGAGGAGAATGGCTTCACCCAGTGCATAGCTCTTAGTCCAGCTCTAAAAAGACTTTCTGGCCTCATAGTGCTTTCTAGAAGAGACTGTCCTGATCATGGAATCTAGAAAGATTTCTTAGGGTCTCCTTGCTCCCCAGTCAGCACAATGGAGGCTTTGTATGGTGGCTGTTCTTAGTGAATCCTGTCCCTGTAGCCTACTGAAACACCCCCTTTGTCCATTTTGGATTCATTCTAGAATCTAGGCTATGTCATTATCATTCCCCTCCCCTTCCCTCTGCCCTGTCAGCACTCAATTTCTCTTCAATTATTAATAAACATGTGTTTTTAATAAACATTTCCTTAATAACAATTTTTCCACATCTAAATTATACTTACAGACTTTATATTGAAATTTTGAGGTAAGGAACTATAATGCATTTACCAAGATAATAATTAAAAGATTGTCTTTGCAAAATCTGACTCTGTCAAATTAATTTAGAATTCTGCTGCTTATAATGAAAAGGGAGAGCGTGGAGAGGGTGCATATGTGAAAGCACTTTAGAAACTGTAAGTTATTTTACAAATATAACATGATACTGTTATTACTATTTGTGTCAGGTGGCAAATGCGTTTTAGTCTCCGGGCTTCTCTTGCTTTCCACTGAGGCATGATGAAGAATGTAGAGAAAGTGGCAGTTGTTCTTTTTGTCTCCTCCTTAAGGGAAAAAAGTTCATTTCCATTGACCGTCATAAAAATGATTGCCAGATGAATGACAAAATGTATTTTGTTTTTAGGGAAAGAATATGGCAAAGCTGATGCAAGATGGCTTTATTTTGATCCAACCATTGTGTCTTTGGAAATTCTGACTGTTGTCCTGGATGGGTCTCTGGCATTGGTTCTAATTTATGCCATAGTCAAAGAGAAATATTATCGGTAAGTGCCCTTCTCCTGTCCTGCTGAAGAGAGGAGAGGCATTAGCTGTCCCAACACCTAAGTGACATTTGGAGTAGATTATGACATTGTTTTGTTAGATGAAAAGTAGAGAGCCGGCCCCGTGGCTTAGCGGTTAAGTGCGTGCGCTCCGCTACTGGCGGCCTGGGTTTGGATCCCGGGCACGCACCGGCGCACCGCTTCTCCGGCCATGCTGAGGCTGTGTCCCACATACAGCAACTAGAAGGATGTGCAACTATGACATACAACTATCTACTGGTGCTTTGGGGGAAAAAAAAAAGGAGGAGGATTGGCAATAGATGTTAGCTCAGAGCCGGTCTTCCTCAGCAAAAAGAGGAGGATTAGCATGGATGTTAGCTCAGGGCTGATCTTCCTCACAAATAAATAAATAAATAAATAAATAACTGTTTAAAAAAAAAGAAAAGTAGAGTAAAAACGAAAGTTGTTTGCTATTAGATAAGGATCATGGTGCCACCAGGATAATTTCAGACTGTTCAAAATAAAAAATATGAGAAATGTGACTGTTGTAACAACCTAGTCACTGTAGAGGCAAGCACAGTGGATGGTTTGGCCACCAACATTGTGGAGAATAAAAAGGTAATGTTTCCATCCTTTTTTTCCCCAAATCCCTCTAGAAAACTATTCCACTTGACACAAAGTAAGTTCCCTTATGTAATTCTGAGTCAGACATGCAAGATAAGTCAGAAATATTTTCAGCAGCCGGTTGTGGAGGGTATGAGGAAGACAGAAGAGGGAGGAGCTGGAGAAAGATGGAAGGTTAACCATCCATCAGTCAGACTCTGAGATTTTGAACGCTCCTCCTTCCCTCCCTTTTCCTTCCCCTCCTCCTTGCAGACAAGTGACCTGGGCAAATGGAGTGCTAACCTGGGGATGATTCCCTAAGACAATGTCGAGTAGGCACCATTGCATTCAATTTTCCACCAACTTGTGTTGAAGAAGTCTTGTTTAAAGCTTCATCACAAAATTTCAGATTTGAAAGAGACCTCAAAGGTCATTTAATCCACTCCCCCCCGTGATTTCACATAGATAGTTGGCAAGAAAAATTAAATTTCTCCTTGGTAACATGACGTGTCTTTGACTCCATCATCTTCGTTGTAGACTTACTACGTGCACCCGTTTGTTGATTATTTCAAACATTGATAATATCTACCTTGTTGAATACTTACTATGTGCCAGGCATAGCGCTCATCCCTTTATCTACATATCTCATTGGATATCCACAATATTATTTGAGGAAAAGACTATTATTATTATCTCCTTTGACAGCGGGTGAAATTGCAGCTTATAGCAAGATTCACACTCAGTTCTCTTTGCTAGGTCAGGTGTGACCTCACTGAATCTTCCTGTGACTAGGACAGGATACCCAAGAGACCTTACTTAACTCTGAGAATAATCTTCTAGAAAGGATAGTGTTGCTTCTCCAAGGAAATCATGAGTCTTCATTAATTAGAATGACCTGCCCCATCAAAGGAGCACTACACGAAACCTGAGGTCCAACTTCAGAGAGGTTTTCTACCGTGGAAGACTGTGTTATGCTGCCATTAAAGAAAAGATGTCATGATTCAGGGTGCCATGCTGTGCCCAGCTGGCAGTTTCATCCCTTATTTCTTTCTCTCTAACAGGCATTTCATACAGATTACCCTGTGCGTGTGTGAATTGTATGGCGGGTGGATGACCTTCTCGCCAGACTGGCTTATGGGAAGCCCCAACCTCAACACCAACAACTGGCTCTACTTTTGGGTCTATCTGGTATTTTTCAATAGTGTATGGGTTCTGATCCCAGGACTGTTACTGTGGCAGTCATGGGTAGAACTCAAGAAAATGCATTACAAAGGAACAACTTCAAGGAAAAAATTTCAGTGAATTTTCAAAATCATAGACACTCTTTATCTTGCTTTATGAGCCAGCATGGATCAAACCTTTTTGTTTGGCCAAATGTAATACATTCCAGCCTACATTTTCTTTTTATATTGTTTTTCTTGAATTTCAAATTGATTGTAAGGTGGCGAGTTTTTGTTGTTGCTTTTTTCCAATTAAATAGCAATGTACGGAACAGAGAATAAATTTTAACTTGTAATAATAACACATTTAATTATACATTTTTATGGCTAGCATTAATTGTTCCACATTAATAAAGCCAGTTATCATAAAATACTGTAGAGCACGTTATATTAATTTTTTATTATCCAAAGAATGTGTTGTTGCTTCAACTTTTAATCTTCTCATTAGTCTTTTGGTTACCAAAGTGAAATCAGAAATGAAAGAAATGCTTCTGTTTTACATTTGTACTTTATCAAATTTGTGAAGCCAACAAAAAATGATAGTAGTAGGAATTTGTGAGTGGGCTAACTCCTCATGGGTGAACATTGGGGTTTAACATAGACAGATGATTCACTTCCCAAGATGATTCCTTACCCTTTTTCAAGGAGGAAGATTTGAGATACCTTAGAAAAATACATAGTACATTATGATAAAAAGTAAATCAGGAAATAGGGACACAGGGAAAATAATAGTGAGCAATAGTAAGATGAAGGTAAAGTTGATGTGCAAGATGCATACCATAACGTCATATGTAATTGGTAGAAGTGCAGCACAAATTTGGCATTTACCTTCGGGACCACGAGGGAAACATGACTACATTGTGTTTCATAGAACACTAGTTTTGGGAGATGGTTAGAGCGATTCTATTGGAGATGGGGAGCAGGCACTCACATTAACTTGTTCAACACCTGCCTTTCTTACTAGACTGTAAGCTCACGGATGTATTCTCTGCCTAGAAAAAATGCCTGGCACATGCACCAGGCATTTGATAAGTTGTGGTGGATACCGTTGCTTGGATAGCTCAGTCTGCATTCCTCCCTCCTTCTGTGTTTCCTTCTTATTCTGTAGAGAACTGTAGGTTATGGTCCTGGGTACAAAACTGGTTTCACCTTTCACAGGTACTTGTGAGCGATTTGGAGGGTGAAAGCATGGAGACCATTTCCAACTCTTCCTTTTTTTTGTTTTTTTGCTATTTTGTGGTGACAAGCAAGTTCATGGAAATGTGATGGTTTGGGGCATTAGCACACCAAGTGTTCAGCTTCCTGGGTATTGAGAGGCGGTTGTGGTTGGCGCAGCAAGAATAAAGGGTTTGTGAGCTGAGTAGCTCCAGTGGTGGCCTCATTGGTAGTGCCTCCCTTGGGAGGGTCCATACTGTGGTCATCTGAGAGTCATTCCTAGAAGCTTAGCCAAGCACCTGCTCTTGCAGCCCCCCAGTGATTTTTGTAAGCATCTAATTCCCTGTATTAAATCCTCCCGCTTAAAACACCTGGAGTAATTGCTGTTTTCTACACTTTTATCCTGGATGATACCTGACTACAGTATTTGTTGAATATTGAATAAGTGTAGCCAAGTAAGTTTAAGGAATATTATATTAGCACCTTAAAGGCTTTAGAATTCCTGTAATAAGAAACTAGATTAAGTCATTTAACCCAACTTTTCCCATCATATTTAACAGACCCTTCAACAAGTGGGATGATGTTTCATGGAACATCAGGTAGGGAAGCATTGAGTAACACAATTCAGTATTCACGAGATTAAAAACAAACCAGTTGCCAATAAACAATTAAGATAGAATTTTTGAAAATACCATTCACTATAGCATCAAAACCTTCTAATATTTAGGGAAAAAATGAAAGATGTGTGAGACCTACACAGGAAAAAAAAAAAACTATAAAACATTGAGAGAAGTTAAATAGGACCTAAATGAGCAAAGAGATATGTCATGTTCATGGATTGGAAGGCTCAATATTGTAAAGAAGTCAGTTCTCCCCAAGTTGATCTATGGATTCAATATAATCCCAATCAAAATCCCAGCAGATATTTAAAAAGTGATAATTAACAAGTTGATTTTAAGATATTTTATGGAAAGGGAAAGGGCCAAGAAAGCTAAGACAACCTTGTAGCAGAAGAAATTGGAGGACTTATTCCACAAGACATCAAATCTTTTTTTTTAAATTATTTTATTGAGGTCATATTGGTTTATAACATTGTGTAATTTCAGGTGTACATTATTGTATATCAGTTTCTGTATAGACAGCATTGTGCTCACCACCAATAGTCTAGTTTTTAATCTGTCACCATACATATGTGCCCCTTTACCCCTTTCGCGGACCCCCACCCCCTTCCCCTCGGGTAACCACTAATCTGTTCTCTTTATCCATGTGTTTGTTTATCTTCCACATATGAGTGAAATCATACAGTGTTTGTCTTTCTCTGTCTGGCTTATTTTGCTTAACATAATACCTTCAAGGTCCATCCATGTTGTTGCAAATGGGACGATTTTGACCAGACAGCAAATCTTAATATAAAGCTACAGTAATTAAGGCAATGTAGTATTGGCATAGGAATAGTCAAATAGACCAATGGAACAGACTAGAAAGTCCAGGACAGACCTTCTCACATATGGACAGTAGATTTATGACAAAGGGGAAAGGATGCTCAATAAATGGTGCCAGGTCAGTTGCATGTCCATATGAGACAGAATGAATCTGGATCCTTACCTCACACCATGCACAATATCAATTCCAGGTGAATTGTTGATTTTAAAGTGAAAGGCAAACAATAAAGCTTCAAGAAGAAAAAAAATAGAAAAATATATTCTTAAAAGGTATACAAAAAGCTGCAATGTTTGGTTACATTAAAATTAAGTTCTTCTATTCATCAAAAGCCACCATTAAGAGGGTAAAAAAGGAAGCCACAAGGTAGAAGATATTTGCAGTACATATACTTGACAAAAGACCCATCCCAAATATAGTTAAAGAACTCCTGTAAATTAATTAGAAAAACACATGCAGTCTAATATAAAAGTTAACAAAATATTTGAATAAATACTTCACAAAAGAGAATCTGCAAATGAGAATTTCAGAAATGATAATTAAGGCCACAGGGCCGGCCCTGTGGCTTAGTGGTTAAGTGCGTGCGCTCTGCCGCTGGCGGCCCAGGTTCGGATCCCAGGTGCGCACCCACGCACCGCTTCTCCAGCCATGCTGAGGCCGCGTCCCACAAACAGCAACTAGAAGGATGTGCAGCTATGACATACAACTATCTACTGGGGCTTTGGTGGAAAAATAAATTAATTAATTAAATTAAATTAAGGCCACAATAAGATGTTACTACACGCCTATCAAAATGGCTGAAAAAGAAAAAGACTGGCAATGATGAGTGTTGGTGGAGCAACTGGAACTCTCATCCACTGCTGGGAGGAATGTAAAGTGGAAAAATGTTTTTCAAATAACTATTAAAGCTGAATATGTGCATGCCCCATAACCCAGCCATCTGACTCTTAGGTATATACTTCCCAGAAATGCTTACTGTGTGCACCAGAATGGCAGCATTATTCATAATAACCTCAAACCGGAAACAACCTAAGTGAAGAACTTGTGGTATGTACATACAATGGACTACTATACAATGAAAATTACAGGAATGAAAATTAACAACCTACTTCTACTCATAACCACATGGATGAATCTCACAGACATAATGATAAGTGAAAGAAGCCAGACTAAAAGAATACATACTGTATGATTCCATTTATGTAAGCTTCAAAAACAGATAAAACTGTGGTGTTAGGAATCAGGATAGAAGTTGCCTTTGGGGAGGAGGGTGGGTGTAGTGATGGGGAGTAGTCATGAGGGGGCTTCTGAGATGCTGGTAGTGTTCTATTTTTTTATTTGAACAGTAGTTATAATTTGTGATAATTCATTCAGCTGTACGCTTATGAATGGTGTGCTTTTCTGTGTTTATGTCATACTTTAATTTTAAAAGTATATATTTTTTAAATTCCTGGTATGAAAGCCTGAAAAAATGTCTCTAATGGGTCCTCATGAAGAGGATGCTCTGTCCTTGGCAACAGATGCAGTACAACTCGGGCTGTTTCTAACAGTGTCCCTGATGTGGGCTGAAGGCGGGATGCCAGAGGGAGAGTCTGTGCGGGCCCTTGCATGAGGGATTACTTCATTGTTTCCAGTACTTTGCTCTCTGCTGACCTGGCTCAATCCAAGGGTTAACAGAGTAGAGAAAAATGGATGGGCTGCATATCCTGCAGGCAATCCTGAAAACACGATTTCTCTCAGCTGAGTTTTTGCTGCGTAGTGAATGAGAGAGCGATGGAGATTATAGACTCTGACAAGAACTCGGGGTACAGATACACTCTACTGCCAAGTCAGGACGGATCTAAATGTTTTTCTTTTTTTTAATAATTTTATTTATTTATTTTTCCCCCAAAGCCCCAGTAGATAGTTGTATGTCATAGCTGCACATCCTTCTAGTTGCTGTACGTGGGACGTGGCCTCAGCATGGCCGGAGAAGCGGTGCGTCCGTGCGCGCCCGGGATCCGAACCTGGGCCGCCAGCAGCGGAGCGCGCACACTTAACCACTAAGCCATGGGGCCGCCCCCTGGATCTAAATGTTTTAACCATAAAGTGAGTTAGGAGGAGGATTGGTGTCCCTGAATGAAAATCTAACAGGTCACTGTGAATAGAAGCCCATCTCCCTGTCACAGGGAGGTGGGGACAAGGTGAAATCGGGAATACTGTATTTCATTAATTCTAAGATAGATATTTTCCCCCAACATTTTAACGTTTTAAAAATTAGAATGCATTTTACAGTGGATGTCTCATAGTTTAGTTGGCAGTGTTTTCTTCTTTCAAAAATATGATGCATCTTATAATTGATAGCATCTTAGAGTCAATTCAGTCAGTCACTACCTTCCCTGTGGTTCCCCTCTTTAAGCCTCAATATCTCCAACTACTTGGAGGTGATAGTTTAAATTTATTTTAAAAGTCTAAATTTTGGGCCGGCCACATGGCTTAGCGGTTAAGTGCGTGCGCTCCACTGCTGGCGGCCCGGGTTCGGATCCCGGGTTCGCACCGACGCACCGCTTCTCCGGCCATGCTGAGACCGCGTCCCACATACAGCAACTAGAAGAATGTGCAACTATGACATACAACTATCTACTGGGGCTTTGGGGGAAAAAAATAAATAAATAAAAGTCTAAATTTTGCTTGGGACCTTAGGGATCGTTTACTATAGTACCCCCCCCCCCCGCCCATTCCGTCCTATCTGTTGCCTAGGAGCCAGCTGTAGGAGGCATATTTTGATGAATATATAAAATGATTTGCAGTAGGTTATGACTTGCTTATATGGAAGGTAACTAGATTCCTGCAAACAGTCCATCCCTCTGCAGTGGTGTTTACACTGTAAATTTCCTTCGCAAACTCTTCTTTTCCAGATAATGTTGAGGCAAATATCAGCATAACCCATCTAAAATCACAGTCTAGATGATGAAGTTTCCTCATATTTAATTACATCAGCTCTACAACACCTTAAGTATTAGCCTTGGGGCTCCAGGAAAAGTCTACAAATTGCAGTATGAAATTGTGAAATAATACTTTGTCAAAGGAAGGCTTGATGGAAACCAAAATGCAAAAAGTTTAGAGAAGAATCCTTTGTTTTCCTTTATTTTTAAATTATTATTAAAATCCATGAATCCTTTTTCTGTTTGTTATGACAGCTGGAGTTTGGATTTAAAGATAATTTATAAAGAGAATAATTGGGCAAAGCCTTGCATGAGGAAGGTTAACCGCTGCTGTCCTTGCTTTTAATTAAATGCCCACAAGGTGGTAGGTAGGGCCTGGTCGGCCTCCTCTGCCCACGCCCTTTTGGAAGCATTGCACCTTCTCTCCACACTTACCACTGCCTTGACACCCTGGCAGACCCCAGAGCTAACAAAATCCCTTTCCCGCCACCACTTCAATGTAGGGAACAAATCGCATCCAGTAATTAACATTTAGGTGTTAATAATTGATAGTGGTTTGATATATTACCCTTCCTGAATATATTTACATTAAAAAATGTGTTACACAATTGATACATGTTCATTGCTGAAAACGGAAAATTCAGATAAGCAAAAAGAAAAAAAAAATTACCCCCAGTCTCATCAGAGAGAACCACTATTACTAATTTCGTTTCTATTTCTGAAGCTCTTGTCTGTGCATGTACTAAATTTTTGGGAGACTGTAACCTCCCTTCCTTCCTCTCTCTCTCTTGCCCTGAACTTATCATCCAAGAAGGAGCGGTTGTACATGTGTATACAAACCGACTGTGGGTAGTGTTACAGAACATGCCCCCATTCTTGAGAAATTCACGCGCTTACAGAGGTTGGTAGGTAGCAGTTCTCATTTATTTTTGGAAAGCGGTTTCCTTAGATGCTTATGTTGACGCAGATCAAGTTGACATCTCAAAATATTTGATTGGCCACCTCCCAACTCTTCAGGGGAGGGATCAAGTGTGCTGAGCGTGCTGCGGTGCTGTGTTCTAGGTGTTTAATTCCTTCCCTTCCAGAAGCCTTCCCTCGGTCCCCTGGGAGTCAGAAGGGAAGGATTCTGAACTTTTGCAGCCCTTGTCTGTGTCACTGAAGTGGCCCGGGGTGGCCTTGTATTGTTGTTTGTGACATCCACCTTCACAGCTGCACAGGAGCCTCTCAAGGCCACACTTAGAATCCTAGAATCTTACACTGCTTAAAGGGCCTCCCAGAGGGCCGGTTTAGATGGTCGGAAACTGAGGCTCGGAGGGGTTAGATAACCTGCCCAAGGCCACACAGCTTTTTAGTGAGCTAGGACCCAGTTCCCTTAAAAGTGCTCTTTCTATTCCAACAGTGCTAGACATGCTCCCAGGAGCCTACAAGTTGTGAAAATTGTTCAATTTTGTGGTTTATGTTTATGATCTATAAATTTAACCTAGGCACATTTCTGATCATCTGGGTCTACTCGTTATACTTGAGTAGCCTCTTAATTTCATTGTTTGATTTTGTGTTTTGTGTTGTCCTGTTGGTATTTTTCACTGGTTGGACCAAGTGGTCAGGCGACAGCTGTTAACATGTAATGCAGTGGTTCTTCTAGGGGGGGAGGGGTGACAAAGTGGAGGACACGCACTCGGGGTCCCCACTTTTTCAAATTTGAGCAACACTACAGGATAGCACACCACTTCTTGTTCCCCGCAAATGTGTTTGTTGATGACGCATTTTAGTAAAAAAAATAAACGTTCTGTCTTGGCCTCTTGTTTCTGATTCACAGTATTGTGTTGAGAGTAAAGGTGAACAGATTTTTGGCGTTTTTTGGTTACATTTTGGGAGTCGGACTGATTTCAGTTCTTGGGGGTGGGATCTGATTAGTAAGAACTGGAAGCAGGAAATAGATTTTGCCGGCGTGCCCCTGAGCATCCACGGTTTGAACTATCTCCCTAAATTCAGTGCCTGTCCCGAGAGCTGACCACATGTACTCATACTCCCTGTAACAGTGACATCTTGTGGCCCCGGGGTAATAGGACAGCAGTTGAGTGGCTGATGTGTGGATTTTGATGAGATGACCTTATTCTATATAATAAAGCAGTTGCCTGTCACCACGGAAGCCACTGCCCTTTCCCAGAGAGCCCCCTCCCCTCCTGTGACACATTCTCCTCCAATCGCCCCACACCCAGTAAGCACCTTCAACATTGTCCCTGCTTCCTTGGGGCGCTCTCCTCCCAGCCCTGCTGGCTCTTGAGCAGCAGACAGGCTACTGATGGCTGCCTGGGTGGGAAGAAGTGAACCTAACCCATAGGGCCCATGTCAGCTGCCATCGGCCATGTTAGGCCAGGCCTGGCCTGGATTCCGGTGCTCGAGGGCCAGTGATTTACTGCCTCCCTGGGCAGCAGGTGGCCGGGGTATTTTTAGTGTCTGGAGCCTTTAGGAGAAGGGTTGGGTGGGGGTAGGAGGCAGCAGTGGAGGAGTCACGCTTCCAAGGTTCAAGTTCAAAGCCTCCCGATTGTGGGGTCTCTTCCCTAAACTGTGGGCTCTCAGGCACTTGGTACAGGGGTCCCCACTTTAAAAACCATCTTCTTGCATCTGTCTGTCTTTTTCCTTTTCCTAGTCGGTTTGGAAGCTCGAGCTAGAGAAAGTGATAACTTTAGGGTGCCAAGTTGTTTGGTGTCTTGGAAAAGGACTGGGTGTTATTAACACCCTGCATGCATATTCATTCCACTTCAAGCCCTTTTCTGTTCATTGTGTGATCTGATCCTCATGATGGTCCCATGAACTCCATGGATAGGGATCATCATCTTCCTTCTATGGAAGAAGAACCTGGTGAAGGAGGGTGAGCATCTGCCCAATACCACAGGGAGTGCGTGTGCGGGACCCTGAAGCCGGCTGTCAGGATTTGCTGCTGAGCAGTGCTGAGTTGGAACCCTCTTCTGGGTTATTTATTTAGCTCTTCAGTCTCCTTACCGTGGTACTTGGCACATACAGTTGTGAGGATGAGCACATATTAAGTATTCCATAAGCTGTTCCTATCTTATCCAAATAAAAGCTCACACATTTACTTAGCTTTGAGTGGGTCCATGGTCCAGGTCCTGAGCATACGACATCGCCACTGCCTTCATATGGGAGACAATCTCAGAACCAGCTATTAAACATGCCAGCATGCTCAGGCCTAGAGCAGAACTGGCCAAAACCTGGGCTTCTGAGCAGGCCCACCAGAGAGAATAAAAGGTGAAAATTAAAAAGGCTGTGCGCCCGGAAACTTTGTCAGTCTTACCATCTGAGACTGGATTTGAGTTACTTTCATACTGCAATTACTTGGTGGCGTAAATGTTTTTGTGATTCCTTGTCCTCAGCATCCTTTTATGTCCTTTCTAAGGGAACCTTCTGCTTGTGATTCAGGGAAGAAGGAATTTTGTCAGCACCTGAATGGAATGGTAGTCAGCACCACGAGAGACCTGGAGAAACTGGGAAAATGAAGTGACCGAGCCTCCTGCAGGGAGGGAGTTGGGGGCGGCTATGATTGTAAATTATCCACTCCCGCATTTCACCCAGACCAGCTGAGCTGGACACCCTGGGCTTATCCTCCCCATGACTGCCCCTACCGTCTCCGGAGCCAAGCCTGACAAGGCGTGCCACTGTGAGCCACAAGGTCCCCAGCTGGTGGAGAGGCTGCTGTAGGTTTGATCTTAGTTTTGTGTGGGGTTGTCAACATGCCGTGAATCTGTGGGTCCACTGGGTCCCAGCCGCCCTGCTGGGTGCTTAGGAACCTTCTAACTGGACCTCTGCCTGCGCTTCTTTGTTTAGTTAGCACTTCAGTTTCCATGAGGGAAGAATCTGTCTTAAGTCTCAGTTCATTTGCCTGTTAAGCTGAAACTCTAAATAGATCTAGCCAGTGGAGAGGGGCTTGGTCGTGGTGGTGAAGATGTCAACATACAAGGAAGCAGATCCTTTTCCTGTTAGTGCTGGTCCCCAACTGACGCCCAGCCCCTACTCTGGAAAGTGTCGTCAGTAGTTCACTAGTCCAGTGTTATGTTCTGTGTAGACAGGGTGCCGTGGTCATGATCAAACACTGTACCATATCCCCACCCGCCATGCCTTAGAGATTGGCTATTCCCCACATCATATTAAGGGCTCTGAGATGTCCTGCATTAGAGAAGTCTGTTTAATTCCATTGAACCCAGCATTTCCCCAGCTTGTTGGACCGTGGAACCCTCTTTTGAAGTCAACAGCTCTTCACATCCTTCAGAACTAGTGTTTCACAGAACCCACCTTGGGAAGCACTGGCCCAAATCAAGCCACAGCCACCTCGTGATAGCTGTCAGCTGCCTTGACTCGTGGCTGCATTCCACCCCAGATGGCCTCTCCTTCGTCACTGATCCCTCCTGAAAGTGAACCTGAGCTCATCCCATCATGAGCCAGCCCCGCCTGGCCCATCTCCCCAGTTCTAATCTCACTCAGCCCTGGCTATCTACCACATTCCGGTTTGCCTGGTAGCTGAGCCGTCGTAGGGCAGCAAGGGAGAGAGGATTCCTCTGTGTCTTCATGTCTGCCACAACCATCTTCACCGTTCCCACCCAGATGAACACTGAAAGTGCAGCTCACCTCGATGCTGGGAGCCCACTGGACAGACATCTCTTGCTTTTCCCTGCTTCCCTCCCTTCCAGCTCCTCATGCTGTGCTCCCAGCATCTGCTTGGAATGCCCTGGGCCTGGGAGGAGCCTTTTATTAGGTGAGCTGGTCCAACAGCCTTATTCCTGATTCAGAAGTCTGTGGCTACCCTGGCCAGGATTCTGAGAATGTATTACCCTATTTTTTTGTTAAATCCTAACAAGTTGTGAACCACAACCCTTGACTCTACCTGTCCTTCCTCCTGGGTTTCCCTCCTCCCCAAACCCCCAGGCCTCCAAGCTTTGAGTCTCTTCCACCTGGCAGCCCCATTCCAAGCAGAGCTGACACTGCAGGGAGGATGGAGGATGCTTTGCTACAGGGCTGGGTGCGATTAAACTCCAGCGAGTCCTGCCCAGCTAAGGTGCGTTTCCGCCTCTGCTTCAGGATGGTTTCCTCCTCTCTGCTTTGATCAACATCATATGGGAGTCTCTGCTTTGAATCCCAGGATCTCTGGCTTCTGGAACCCATTGCCTGCTCTTTACACTTTACTAAACCTGCTCTCAGCAGAGCATCTAATCAGTGCATTCATATGTTAAGATCAACTTAACACCCCCAAGATGGGAGAGAGGTTTACAGCCAGGGACAACTCCTGGGAGCATGTGAAATTGGGAAACCAAGGGATTTAAGAGTTCTGTGCGAATATGCAATTTCGCACAACTTAAAATTGATAAGTAGTATTGTAGCCACACTCTCCCCCGCAGCATCCAGGGGTGCATGTTCCCTTGACATGACCACATTTATGTCGGACTCTCCAGTGTGAAAAGTCAAAGCGTATGCTAAGTGAGTAGGGCTTCTTTTGCCATCCACTACACCTGTCTGAGGTTAGAACTTCTTTTCCTTAGCTCATAAAGACGCAAGCTGTTTTCCTGATTTGTACTTGGAATACCATCCCTGAGCATTATTTTATAAACCTGTGAAATCTTAATATAAAACCTAGATAGGTAGTTTCCAACATTCAGTGCCTGTATTAGTCAGCTAGTGCTGAGGGAAAAAAAAAACCCACAAAAATCTCAGTGGTGGGCAACAATAAGCATTTGTCTTCAGAGCTCTGTGGGTTGTCTGGAATTTGGCTGATCCGGGCTAGGCTCAGCTGGTTGACGCTGCTCAGACCGCAGTGGCTGAGTGACTCTGCTTCTCACTTCAGGTCCCTGGACCTCCTTGGTAGCTTTACTGTACGTATCTCTCATCCTGTCCTCCTTAGACAGCAGGCTAACTGAAGCTTGTTCTCCTAATGGTGATGGCAGAGGCAGAAGCGTGAGCCCCAGTGAGCAAGCACTTTTCAAACCCCTGATCCCGTCATATCTGCTACCAAAGAAAGTCACGTGGCCAAGCCCACAGTCGACAAGGAAGGACACTCCGTCCATGATGAGGCCATGGCCAGAGCGTGGATGGAGAAAGGAGTGAAGAATTGGGGCCAATAATACCACTGTGCTAGCCTGTGGTACACAGGAAAGAGCTGAAGGATTTCTTTTGCCAGTTGCTGCTGGCAGCATTTTGTTGCAAAGATGCTACAGGGAACCCAGGAAACCTCTAAACTTAAAATAGAAAGGAGAAAAAAGGAAAGGAAAAAAGACTTGTTTCTTTGTGGTTGGTTTTCACAGCATTACTCCCCTGGGAAGCTCCTCAAGATGCTCACAGGTTCCCTGTGGCCAGAGAACCAGGATACCCCCCCGGGGCGATCCTGAGGAGAGAAGAGGGAGCAGGCAGCAGGAGGGCAGTGTGGCAACCAAAGAACTCTTCCATGGCTAAGGGTGGTGAACCTTTACACTCTGACAAATGGATGCTGAGGAAAGCACCAAGGAAGAGAGAGCCCCTGGGGCCAGTCAGGTGAAGATCAGCTTTACCCGAGAATCGGAACATGAGGGAATACCAGATAGACGAGGCTGAGACCCTAACTCCAGCCTACAATTGGTTGAATTTATATGACTAAATTAACCATTAAGTAAGCACGGTTATCCATGGTGTTTTGTTGCTCTTGACTAATTTATTATTTAACACGTAGTTTTAATTTTTCTAAAAAGAATACAGATATCTGATTTAAGAAGTGAAATAAAAATAGAGGCTTATAATGGAAAACAGCAGTCTCCTACCTCACCCCTACTAACTCCTAACTCCTTCTCCCCAGAAGCTACTGTTTTAGCTGTGTCTTCTGGTATTTTATCTACATTTTTTTCCATGTTGGTGTTGCTATTTCTCGATTTTTCAACTTTATACATAACCTATGCTCTTCGTACCTTGGAAGACAAGAATTTAACTCTCTTACACTCTCCCCCATGCTCCACCCCCACATATATATTTCCCTTCCCCCATCTTCCCAATATAGATATTTTGGTTAAATGAATATTTAGTATTTACACTATTATCACTATGTAAAAATTGTTCGCCGCTGAGCCAATTAGAATACTATGATTACGTTTCCTTTCAGTGCAACTTTTTGTTTCCCCAGGAGCTGATAATTGTCTTTTTTGTCTATTTGTTTGCTTGGTTTTCTACATACTTATTAGTAATACAACCCTAAACTGTCAAAACTGAAAACTTCACTGATATAATCAAATAGATAAAGTAAACTATTGGTTTTGTTTGTTTGTTTGAGACATCCTTCTTCTGGAAGCTGTTCATCCTCTTGCTCTTGTCTATACAGGTTGCTCTGGAGGCCTCTGCATAGCTGTTGCTCTGCAAATTCCTTTGCTTCCCTCTCATGTCGAATTCCATGTTGCCTGCATCCCACGTCTTCGTTTTGTTTTATTCTCTTGAGGAAGCATGACTGCCAGCAGCTTCCTAATAAAAGGTGCACAAGTCCGTGCATATCTGAAAATGTCGTTATTCTATCCTCATGGTTGATTGATAGTTTGGGTATAAAATTCTAGAACGGAAATAATTTTCTCTCAGAATGTTTTCTCTTTACCTTTTTTTTGTTGTTGTTGTTAGGGAGATCAGCCCTGAGCTAACATCCATGCTAATCCTCCTCTTTTTGCTGAGGAAGACCGGCTCTGAGCTAACATCTATTGCCAATCCTCCTCCTTTTTTTTCCCCAAAGCCCCAGTAGATAGTTGTATGTCATAGTTGCACATCCTTCTAGTCGCTGTATGTGGGATGCGGCCTCAGCATGGCCGCAGAAGCAGAGCGTTGGTGCACAACCGGGATCCGAACACCGGTCGCCTGTAGCAGAGCGCACGCACTTAACTGCTAAGCCACAGGGCCGTCCCTGTCTGATGTTTTCTTATGATTAGACTGAGGTTATGGATTTTTGGCAAGAATATCACAGAGATGATGTGCCCTTCTTAGTGCATCATATCCAGTGTACATGATGGTGGTATAGACTTATTACTGGTGATGTTACTCTTGATCACTTGGCTAAGTGGTTTATGCCAGGTTTCTCCACTCTGAAGTTACTATTTTTCCTTTTATAATTGATAAATATATTGGTGGACATGCTTTAAGACTATGCAAATATCCTGTTTACCCTCAAACTTTTACCCACTAATTTTAGCATCCATTGGTGAATCTTGCCTACAACAATTATTTCTGTAATATTCATAATGGTAATTTTCTATTTCTCTCATTTCTTTTACATTTATTAATGGAATTCTTTTGTAAGGTAGAGCTGTCCCTTCTCCATTTATTCAGTCAATCATTTATTTATATCAGCATGGACTTATAGATATTTATTTTATTCTAGGGGCTATAGTACAATTTCATTGTTCAAAATGCCCTCAGAATTAAAGGCTTTGCTCCATTATCTTTTAGATTTTAGTATTGCTATTAAGAAGTTTAATGTCAGGCCGGCCCGTGGCTTAGCGGTTGGGTGCATGCGCTCCGCTACTGGCGGCTCGGGTTAGGATCCCGGGTGCGCACCGACACACTGCTTCTCCGGCCATGCTGAGGCCGCGTCCCACATACAGCAACTGGAGGGATGTGCAACTATGACATGAAACTATCTACTGGGGCTTTGGGGAAAAAAAAGGAGGAGGATTGGCAAAAGATGTTAGCTCAGAGCCGGTCTTCTTCAGCAAAAAGAGGAGGATTGGCATGGATGTTAGCTCAGGGCTGATCTTTCTCACACACGAAAAAAAAAAGAAGAAGTTTAATGTCATTCTGATTCTTGATCTTTTGTATATAACCTGTTTTTCTCTTTTAGGGTGTTCTGAAATTTCACAATATTGTCTTTTTGTGTTTATCTTTATAAAATGTGTTTGTCTTGGGCATTTCATAGGCCCTTTCAGGCTGGAAACTCGTGTGTTCTGGGAAATGTTCATGTTTTATTTATCTGAGAATTCACCTTCCTCTACTCTTTTTTATTTCTGGAACACTCATTATTCTAATGCCAATTTTTGGACTAATCTTCAATATTTCTTATGTTTTAATTTCCTATTTTTCATCCTTTATCTTTTTTAGGAGATTTTTGTGTCTACTTTATCTTCCAACTTCATATCGGACTTTTTGGTGTAGATTTCCAAGAGCTCTTTCTTGTTTTCTAAATCTTTTTTATAGTAATCTTGCCTCATGGATGTGACATCGTCTCTTATTTCTAAGAATACTTATCAGTTTGGGGAAGTGTTCTGTTGCTTCCTGCACTTGTCTCTCTTTTGTCTGAGTTGCTGTTTTCCTGTTTGTTTTTGTCTCTCTCTTTCATGTTGGCGGCTTTTTCTCAGATGTCCTGTCATCCTTTATTGCCTGTTCATATCTGAGTAATGTGTTGAACAGGATATTCACACTGTGCCAGGTGTTACCCACAGTCCCTGATGAGGGGAGGAATGGACCTTTACTGTGGAGAGAGATCTAGTGGTCACTGCCTTTACCAAGGGATCAAACTTCACTTCACTACCGGAGAGATATGCAGATGCTATCTCCTGATGCGATGCAATATGAAGCAGAGAACTCCACCCATGTGTCTTGCCAAAAATGTCTGATCTGAATCTAGTTGTGCCTTTAGATCTAACTTCCAGTTAACAGGATTTACAAGAGATACAGGGACAAGTTGTATGATATCACAAGGAAACAATTAGACAAATCAGATGTGAGACCCTCCTTCAGTTAAATGGCCTGGTCCCTTTAAAAAGTCAAAAACATGGAGCAAACAAAAGGAAGGGGGATTCTTCTAGGAAGGAGAATAAAGAGACATAATAAGCAAATGCAATGACATTCTAGAGACAATGGGGGAAATTTGAATATGGATTGAATATTAGGAAATATTAGGGAATTATTTTAAATTTTCTTAAGTGTGGTAATGGATTTGGGTTATGTATGATAATGTCCTTATTCTTTGGATAGAAATACTGAAATATGTAGGGGTGAAATATCATAATGTCTGCAACTCATTTTCAAATACACAGGAAAACAATACACGTACACGTATATAGCTAAAGATAAAGCAAATATGTTAAGATGTTAACAATTGTAGAACTTAAAATGTGGGTATATGGGTGTTCATATACTGTTTTTTCAATTTTTCTGTATGTTTACATTTTTCTGTAATAAAAATGAAGGTGGAAAAAAGAGAAAGATACCAAAAAGCTGCTAGAAGCTTGTGTGAGCCCTGGGTATATGGGCAGGGCTCATCAATTGGTGAGCCAATTACTTCCTTGGAAGACCTTCAAATGTCAATGTCGCATGCCCTCTCTCCAGCAGGTCAGAATTGCTAGAGAAGAGCTCCCAGTCCCTGCCTGGGGGATGTAAACCTCACTGCCAGCACATGGGAGCTGGACAGGGAAGGGGTCTGAGCAGCCTCATCAGTCAGTCACAAACTTCCACTGAATTCTCCTGTTTCCATAGATGTCTCCCCCATCCTCAACTGGGAAATGCCTTCAGAGGCTAAACTGACAGGATTCTACCGGAGAGCAGAGGGGCAGTTGCCTGGCTTAAGTAAAATAGCGAAGTCTGAGGGTATGTCTCTTCAAACAGACTTTCCACCAATTCTGTTTTCAGCCGCTCTTTGATCTCCCTGATATTCCAAGTCCTAAGATCTCCTGGGGTTTGGTGCAGAAGGGCTTGCTTATCATGGTGAGGCTGTGTAGAGAATGGTCTCTGGGACACACCTCTGCGGAGGTTCAAATTCTGCTGTGTGACCTGGGGCAAGTTATTGAACCTCTCTGTGCCTCATCTCCAAAATCAGGGTACAAACTCTAGCATAGTTGGGGGATTATATGAGTTAATACACCTTCAACACTTAGTCCCGGCACAGAGTAAGTCATTTGAGCTATATACACACACACCCAACCCCCAGCCAATTTAGGTTTCTACTTTCTCTGGTCTGTGAGGTCACTTTCCATCTTCCATAATTTTATTGCTATCTCAAGCCTGCTACTTTCTCTTCTGCTTTCTTTGTCCTTGGGGGTTTGGGGAGATAGTTGACTTACGTGGATGTTCCATTTCACAACATTAAACCATGAGTCTCAACGACTTTCTTTCTTTCTTTGTCCCTCCTAAAGACCCCCTTCAGGTAGTATATTCCTCATATTCTAGCCTGAACTCACTGGAGTGTTGCAGGCAGAGCCTGGGGAGTGAATGTCTGGGCTTCTCAGTCAGGTCTGGAACCAACACCTAATGTTATATCTAGAAAACACCTGAGAAGTGCCCCAGGATGAACCTGCTGGTCGAGTGTTCCATGAGACCTTTCTGAAATCTCCTGAGTCATCATCACTGGCTGAGGGGAAGGAAGGGCTCATGGCGGGGCCACCCCCAAAGCTTGTGTGAGAACCTTGTGACCCATTGCTGTGTCAGAACAAAACAACCAGCCGGCTTCTCACCCCCACCCCCAGAGCTCTTGATTCCTCAGGATCATCTGATCGTCCTAGAGAACTTGATCTTATCTTCAAAGTGGTAGAAGGGGGTACCTTTGCAAATGATTTGCTTGAAGAGTTTGGAATGCTGGCTTAGAAGAATGAGTTCCCTCCCAGGTCGGATTAAGCCCATGGAATTTGTGATCTTCAGTTCTTTTTCTGCCTGGGTTATGGATGTTGTCCTTCTACACTCAGAGAAGCCCCACTCAAAGTGTAGGATACAATTCAGGAAAAAGTGGCTTTTCCAATTAAAGACTGAAGCTGCGTTCTGGCTGGTCATCCCTTGGACTAGAGCACTCTCTATTGCACAGAAATAAAGAGCTGGGGCTGCTTATTTCCCAGTTGCCATGCCCCACCCTTGTCTACCTGCTCCCTGCCCTGGGAAGCCAACCTCTGATGAAGACAATAGGAGAGTGGGAGGAAGGAGGGGCCAGATTATTAATTCCCTACACTCCCCATCCTGAAGGGGTGCTCCTGGGCTACCCAGTTAGTTCCGCACTCGAGGCCACCTTTTCCAAGCGCCTGAAAAGATGGCAATCCCACATACCCAGACCTTCTCTCCTGGACCTGCTTTCTGCACACAGTAGGTCCTTGCTGTGTGGACAATGACAGGTATGTGGCCCACATTCATTATAGCTTTAGGCAAGTTGTGACGTTCCAGCCCTTTCCTTTTTGGCGGCACCCCCATACTTCTTTCAGCTGTTTTCAACTTTTAGCTTTGTTTTTCATAAATAAATGAAAAGCAGTAGGATATATTGGAGTATACGAGGAAGCCATTTGGTTTAAAACTAACTCAACCTGACCTTGTTTTTCCAAAAGGGCCTGACGTGGCCTGTTGAGCATGCATTGTACATCTGCTTGAAACACTTACTATGTCCCAAAGACAAGAATGTTGCCCTTAAAGATAGGGATGTAGCTTCCCCCATATCGGCATTTCTTTAAGGATAAGCATCTCCTCCTGGAATCTAAGGATTAATTCCTGACCTGCAGTGCTCACCTTGTGACCACTGACCTGCTGACCATCGCCCTGCTGTGCCAGCTAAGCATCTCGTGACAGTGGTAAAAGAGATACTCCTGTCATGTGTGATGTATGCTCTTTGTTCCAAGACAGTACATAACCACTCTGTACACCCCACTTCTTTGGTGCCCTCCCTTCCTTGGGAAAGGCAGGCTCTGGGCTGTAGTCTTCAAACTTGGCTCATAATAAACTCACCCCAATTTTGATTTATAGATTGATTATGGATTATTTGCATTGAAATGTCCTTCACAAAAGCTTTCCTGAAAAGATCTTGAGAATTCATTCATATTAAAGTGCAAATAACTAATTCTCCCTGCTGCCTTTCTTCTAGGGATATTTTCTTTTGAAAACTGAAGTCCAAGGGATAAATCTGTAATTGTAGAATTACAGAGAGACATGGAATTGAGTGTAGGATTCAATGTCCAATCTTCTGAAATCATTCCTATCAGTTCAACCTACTAGCTTTTGCAAGAGGAGGGTGCATTTAAAGTGCATAGAAGAGATACTAATTCCGGGCTCTCAGTACTCAATTGAAAGTGCTTTAGTCAAGGAGGGGCAGAGGAGAAGCACCAGAATAGAGGGACATGGAGGCTAAGTGCCTGGAGTTTCAGAATTCGTGAGAGCAGTCTTGGGTCCTGCACTCCCACTGCCTCTACCCTTTCACCAGCCGTGGCACCCTATTTACTCCAGAACAAATCTGGATCTGGAGAATTCTGGGGAAGAGATCTGCAAGAAAAGCCTGGGCCCCAGAACTCTATGCTTCATTTGCATTTTTAACGTGCTTTAGCATGACTTAATGTTAATAACTGTCCGTTGTTGAAAGCTAGACTGTATGTTCAAGGGCAGGGACTGTGTTTGTATCTCCTTCATCCTTGTAGCTTTGCACATAACTCAATGCATTGCACATAGTAGGTGCTCAAGAGATACAAGTTGACCAGATGAGCACATTATCTCACTGAATTCTCACAAGAACTTTGTAAGGTACCTCCTATTATCATTCCCATTCTGTAGATGAGGCAGCTGGGGCTTAGTTGGGTTAAATAATTTGCCCCAGGTTACCCCCTTGGTGAGGAGTAGAGCTGGTGTTCTAGTCAGTTCTGACTGACTTCCAGGGCAGACTCCAAGCCAGCGCACTCAGTTGCATTTAGACAGCACCAACTGAGCAGAGGCCGGGGGTTGCATCTCCATCTTGGTAGCAATTCTCTCATGGAAGAATTTTCATAACCCTGATAATCTTTATATACATTTCTTTGTATCCTTTATATTTTTCTTCCAGGTTAAGCCAACACTTAATGCCATAAGAAACTGAAGTTTGTGGAATTCAAAGAGAAGGTAGAATAAAAATTGCAAACGATACAGTGTCATTTTCATAATCCAGAGATAATTTATAATCATGAGGTCTCCTTTTATTTGAAGAATTGGAAGTGCTTTTATGAGAATTAATTCGTTTAGGTTTGCAATTTCATGCTTGAAATAAGCTGCAAAAATAACCATGTGTCCCAGGTTGCTGGGGGGAGATGGGAAAGAAGAATTCATTATTAGATTTTAGCTTGAAATCTGAGGCAGAACAATGCCATTTCTTATGGAAAAATTTTAAATACTTATAATCTGTAGCTGCATAACCAAATTTCCTTAAGGGTGAATATGTCAGAGGAGTGGAAATCAAGACAATGAGGTTAAAATAAAAGACTCTTTTTTTTCCTTTCTAAAATTGTTTTGTCTTTCCTGAACTGCTGCTTGTACAAGCTGTGCGGGAAGGGAACGAAGGGGTCACACTTTACTGCACCGAGAAATACTTCTCTCAGTAAACCCAGAGGAAATCCCAGGTCCCCATAATCCTGCGGGAGGAGAGTGTGCAGTCAGACTGAACTTGTGTTCATCATTCCTAATGAAGGGTCCTCCAGAAAACTTCTAGATGCGTTCGGGTTGATTACCCTTTCCCCACGTCGTTTTACTAATCATGGGAGCAACTAGAACCTCACAGAGCCAGGCCAGTGGGGTCTGTGGGGGAAATAGAATTAAAACCAAATCTCCTGCCAACCCAGAAAACTTCTCCACAAAGGTGGTAGAGAAAGAAAACAGTTTCCTTAGTGAATAAGCATTAAACCAGAGTGTGATGCGCACAGAAAGGAATCTTCCGTCTAATTCTGGCTTATAAATAGCCAGGCAGATACAACCCATTACCTACATGGTCTCAAGATAAACAATAATCAATCCTCAAGTCAGAGGACCTGATGGGACTATTTGTCACACAGCGTTCATCCTAGATTCACCTGGTAATTGGGGTCACCTTCTGTGTCAGCAATTGGCTTTATCCTAAAGAACAACAAACCTCTCATATCTTTATGACAAGAGGTAGTTTTGCGACTTGGAGCGAGGCCCCCACCCAGTTAGGCTCCTCTCCTCCCATAGAGACTGGGGGATGGGGTCCCTATCTCCCATGAGGATTGCATTTCAAAGGGATGGCTCCCAGGTCCTTGAGAAAGACATTCCTGAGCCCTGAAGTTGGCGAGGCTTATTTAGCTTTTACAAAGATTTGCATACATTTCAAAGAGACAGAGGAGAGAATTTACAAGTTTTCTAAAGGACATGCTCTAAGAAAACGGAGGGAGGAGAAATCTCGTCCCTTAGTTTCAACAGGGAGAATTAAGCCTCTTATTTTTAACCTGTATTTGCCCTTCCAGGCCCAAGAGGTGGCAGCAAAGGTTGGTATTTCCACTTCCTGTTCAGGGACTCTCCCTTCTTGATCCAGACTCAGAGACAAGAGGCACAGACTGATGAACAATCTCATGATTCCCATTTGTCAGAAGGCGGGGGCAGGGGCTTCTGGAGGGGAGCGGCTGCCCCACCCTTGTTGAGTTGCATCACGTTGGTTCCGAGGAAAGTGTGAGTCATTTTTTTTTTTTTTTGTGAGGAAGATCAGCCCTGAGCTAACATCCATGCCAATCCTCCTCTTTCTGCTGAGGAAGACCAGCCCTGAGCTAACCTCTACTGCCAGTCCTCCTTTTTTTCTTTTTTTCCCTTTTTCTCCCCAAAGCCCCAGCAGATAGTAGCATGTCATAGTTGCACATCCTTCTAGTTGCTGTATGTGGGACGCGGCCTCAGCATGGCTGGAGAAGCGGTGTGTCGGTGCGCGTCCAGGATCCAAACCCGGGCTGCCAGAAGCGGAGCGTGCTCACTTAACCGCTAAGCCACGGGGCCAGCCCCAGTGTGAGTCTTTTTTGAGGTGACCTCACCACCTCACCTGAGATTGGGGCTGGGACTGAGGTGTCGATGTGCCTTCTAAAGCCTAAAGCCTCGAGGACGAGAAGGAAAGGCAAGGTCCTGGCTCATCCACGTGTTGGGGATGGAGTTGTGGTCCACTTTCAAGGACACAACTACCCCCAGCCTCAGCAGTAGGAAGCCAGTGTGTAGACGTGTGAGGACGGACAACTGAAAACCAAAAGTCAGCAGGACCAAACCAAAACTCGTATCCTGTGGTTCTTACTTTCACCAAAGGATTGATTCTGACCAAGAGGGGAAGAAGAACAATCTTCACAATCAATGAGTCGGAAAGGGAGAGACTCACCCTTCTATGCAGAGGGCTAATCAGTTCTCCAAAGTAGAACAATTCTCACTGGACACAGTGGTCGCAGGAAAAAAAAAATCTGATTCATTTATACGTAAGAAGGAAATAGATACGTGCTGTTGTGCCTTTACAGCCGCATCCTCTCTGCGCATTCCCGCTCCTTCCCTCACTCTCATGGATTAATGAGGGGCTGATGGACCTGAAAGGTGTGGGTGAATTGAAACAGGAACCTCTCGCGTACCAAATACCTCTAGGGGAAAGAAAGCACCATTTAAAAAACAAAATGAAACAGAAAGCATGGTTTGTTTTCCCTGAGTTGTGGCTCTGTAATATATATACATATAAATGGATGTATAAATATATATGTGTATCTCTGAGCAGAAGAGCAGGGGGGAGGCCCCTCCGTCTGCCCCCTAACCCCCGCTTCCACGTCCCCAAGGGCTCCGGCCTGCTTCAGGTGGGGAGGCAAGAGCTGAGGCCACCCTGCTGACTACTGACCGCCTCCCCTTCAGTTGGCGGCAGCAAAGGGAGCGGATTCCCGGTCATAAGGGCCAGCCTTGACCTGTTGCCACTCCTGCTCCCCGCCGGGCAAGGCAAGCTCCCCCGTGGTCTTCAGGGAAGGTTCTGAAAAAAGGTGGGGTCCACCCTCCCTCCAGAGCCATTCCTGTGAGGGTGGAAGCAGAAAGAAGGACGGGAGCCCTGAAGTGGGCAAGGCCAGGCCGCTGCCTGGGCACAGTAGAGCATCCTCGCCCTCCTCCTGGGCACCAGCTCTGGGCCCTGTGCCTGGTCTCACTGGCCACCCCTGGGGGCACAGCCTTTCCCAAGGGTGGGGCCCGGCACCATACCCCACCCACCTGCGCCAACCCTTCCACATTCTCCTCTCAGGCGCTTCTTGGCCCTTTGTCCCCACTTAGCAGCCCTTCTCCTACACAGACTGAGAGTCAGGCAGTTCTAAGAGCGTGACATGTTCTAGAAAGAGTGTGTGTGACTTTTTGTTGTTTTAACTACATAGGATGCCTGAAGGTTTGTGCTGCCATTTTGGCTCTCAAGCTAATGAACCTCCTGGTGTTCTCATATTTTGGATTTTATTCTGGACAGTTCAGAGGACCTGGGGACTCCCTGCCATGACACACAGTTCAATAGCTTTAATCAGTTATTCATTATTCACCCATGTATTTAATGAGCAACTCTCACTATCTAACATTCCAGGCTTTGAAGAGGGCCAAAGGATGTAAGGGATTGCCTCTCATCTTTAGGAATCTACACTGTATCCGGGGAGACCACATACCAACGTGTGGAACCGCCCCAGTTAAGGCAGAACGATGTTGGGCACTAGGAAGGGGGCCCTGGATGAGCGTGGGCTGGAGTGTGCAGGCAAAGCTTCCTGCAGAGGTGGGATCGGAGGGTCCTTAAATAGTGGGCAGGATTCTAACAGTAGGCAAGGAAAGGAAAACCTCCTAAGTCTGAGGAACAGCAGGTGTGTCAGGAGGCTTTCCTGAGTTTGTGTGAACCTGGACGCCTGCTGCCGCCACTGGGGCCACCACTGTAACCACAAGGACGGTCTGCTGACCTGGAAGCTTGACGGTCCAGAGCACACACAGAGGGGCATCAGAAATCCTAGCAGGTGCCGTAGGGCCTAGCATCATGTGGATTCCCACAAGTGCTTCAGGCAAACGTCTCAGGAGCCAGTGAGGTGGAAGGCTGGCAGAACTGCCCTTGGACTCTGAGGTTCTCAAAGCCCACTTTCCATCAGAGAATTGTGTAGTTAACGTCCCAAAGCTCACCTGCTGGGTCGTTCCACGTGACTGACTTGATGTTCATTCCCTCTAAGCAGAAGTGGGACCAGCGGGGAGTTATGGTTACCACTAACGGAGCGTGGTTCTTATGATCTTTGCTTTGTTGTCCTTCTTCCCAAATTTTATCCAAGGAGGCTGATGAAAGGAGACTTCCTGGGGCTTATTAAGAGCAAGCACATCTCTCTTCAAGAATTTGGGGCCGTCGGCACACGCTCAGACCCACCTGCTGGCCTCCTTGTCTACGCTGTCTCGTCCAGCAAGGAGCACACTCTTGAGCAAGAGCCTGGTATGTCCTGGTGTCAGAGACAAGCCCAGCGTGGCTGAAGCAGAGGGATCGTCAAGAGAATAGGGGAAAAAATACCCACAGCACGATGGGGCAGCTGCGATGACAAGGTGTCCGTTCAGACCAATGTGCTAGCAGTGTGCATATAAGTCAAAAGATACTCTGGTTGTCCTCTAACCTGTCTCCCTGCCTTCAGGATCCTCTCTCCACCCAAACACAGCTGCACAGGTCCTCTTCCTGAGTACAGATCTCATCATGTCACCCTCCAGCCAGCACCTGGGGAAGGCTTTCTGCCACGTATCAAAATACGTTCAGGATGTCTAGCAACACGGCAGGTGGATCTTTTCCCATTGTGGAGTCAGAGAAATATTGGGTAAATTATAACCAAAAAAGATACTTTATTTTAATATATGCTGTCCTCAAACAAAAAAAAAAAAAAGAGAAATCGTCAAGTGGCAGAAATAAAAAGAGAAACCAAAGCCAAACAGTTAAGTGGAAGTGGAAGCCTGTTGTCCACGGAGATCTTAGAGGAGCCCAATTTAGACTCTAGAGACTGGGCTGGGATGATAACGCTTGTATGGGAATGGGAGATGCGGCCTTACACTTGCTTGGAGGAGAGAAACTTTTGATCTGAGCTCAGCAGAAAAGCAAGAGCATCAAAGAGATGTCCCTTCCTTAAAAGGGGATTAGAAAATGCTGCCCACACGCTCAGGTAAGTACAAGGAAGCAAATGGTCTATCTTGGGATGTGGGCATGAAATAAAAATCATCTGACAGAAATTGAATCCCTAGAGCCTGTGCCATGAACGGGCGCAGTGTCCAGGTTTATACTACCTGTGAGGTCCATGGACCCCTAGCAGAGATACTAACATAACATAATGTTTGGTCTAAAACAATTGAAACCTCCAGGATCCTAGTAGACACTAATGCAAAAGCCCTCTGTAGAAACACTGTCACAACCCAGAGCACATGGGAGTCACACAGGAAAAACAAATCCTACTGAAGATGAGCTCACAATAAAAAGTGACAAATCACATGATGAAATGAGCCTCTGTGAGCGGGAACCAGTAGGTGCATCCAGCAGGGTACTTGGTGTCTCCAGGACTGCAGATAATGGAACAATCTGAAAGAAGTTGTAAACACATTCATACCCAGCATTTCAAAAGCAGAACTCAGCGGTTCTGGCCCCTGTCCCAACCTGTTCCTCCTGTGTCCGCCTTCTTAGTTCATGCCATTCCGATCCCTCCTGTCATATGGACTCAAAGTCTTGAGCCATCGTCAGATTCTTCCCCTCTCAGCTTTTCCCCTTACAAGTGGCTCTCAATTTTCCCATCTTTCTTCCTCTCCTCTGTTACTGCGATGGGCATCTAGCTGGTCTCCCTGGCTTCCCATCTCCAATGTGCCCCTTTCTTTTTATTCCACCCCCACACTGCCACTAAGTTATCCTCCTGAATGTCAAGCCCTATGATTTCACTTCCCCAAGCCAAACTCCTGATTATGAAAGCCCAAGCCTTTCCCAACTTAGGCTTAAACTTTTTTCTAGTTTTATTTCCTATTGTAATATGTCACCTGCACCCACTCCTCCACCCCAACAGCCACTCGGGAATACTTATCCTTCCTACACTCTCCATCATGCTTCCAAGCAGTCTCTTCCCTTGGACTAGACTGCTCCCCCATCACATCTGCTGATTGAAGTTAAACCTTAGCTTCAACCTTCTAGAAGTGTGATGTTGTGGAAGAATGAAGGCATCATTAGTGCTAGACATATCTGGTTTCAAATTCCAGTTATGTCACTTATGCTCTGTGCCTCAAGCAAACCTCTCCAAGCCTCAGTGTCTAATTAAATAAAATGGGAATGAGACCTACTTTGCAGAGTTGGGAGAATAGAGATAATCTCTATAAAGCACCGAGCACAGAACCTGGCCCCAGTAAGTGCTCAATAAACAGTTGCTGAATTAAGCCTCTGTCCTTGCATTTTTATGGGAGCTGTGTCCTACTGCTTCCCCAACCAGGGCTCCATGAGGCCTGAGGCTTTGTCTCATTTATCTTTGCATCTTCGCACTTTCCTGTATCTAACCCAGGAAGTCTTGAAACACGTCAATTGACAAATAGTGGAAAGAACTAGGCATGCCTAACCTGATGCTAGAAGGGAAGATTTTGGGTAGAGGGACCTGGCAGATCTCAGATGTTGGAAGGGTATTGAGGGCCAGTTTATACTGTGTCACTCCAGAGAGGGCAGAACCACCATCAGGAGCTAAAAGGAGGCTGGTGTTAGCCCAGGATAGGGAGGAATAGCCAACATTTAGAGCTGTTTATCATGAGAGCAGGTGCCAAATGTAAGCCATGTGCAATTTAAAAACTCAGATTATAGAAAGTATTCACTATTAATAATGAGAGCAATTCATTCCTATTATAGGTATCTTCAAAATTCACACATTCCATCTGGTAGGGCCTGGTTCATATCTAAAAGCTCAGTGTCTTTTGCCACAAATTCAATGCTCTCTGTATTTTTTGATTAAATGAATGAATAAATGAATGAATGAAATCACTGATTAATCTGATCTTTAAGGAAACACGTGCTACAAGAAGGAGAAAAGAGCAGGAAAAAAGAAAGAAAAAAATGAAGGGTTTTAGAAAAAGACCAACACAGGGTGCCAAGAGGGTAGAGAAGGGTGAATCAGGGTTAGAGAAGAGGATAAATTTTGGAAGGCCCAAACCCCTGGCTGAGTACCCCAGTGAACTTCTAAACCTAGGATTCTGTGGGAGCAGCCTCACTGGCTCAAATCTGCCAGCCCTGGCTGCTTGCACTTAGAGCCATCATGGCAAATACCCAGGGGCTACCAGGGATAATTGCTCATAAGATCATGACTGGGTCCAAATGATATTCTCATTTGATTTTGAAACCTCTTTCCCTCTGTGAATTTAGGTCTTAATTATTACACAACCACTTGTCACTCTATTATTACAATTGCTCAGTTTGCACTTAGTAATGAGTTATTAAGTGAAGTTTGTTGAGGTATGTTTTTTTCCTTCGAGTATCATTATTCTAAGAATAGTTGATTTTCAACATGAACACTGGTGATAATAAGTCCCAAGAAGAAAACATCTTGTCCAAGTGCAAAGGGATTTTTTGTTTGATAAACTGAGTTTAAGATTCTCAAGGATTAGCTGGATTTTCCAGTTCATATGAGCAAAGATAAGCTGCTCTGTCCGGGTCAAGACTTCTTGCTCTCCCCGGTCCCTGCCGCACCTGCACTCGCCTGGAGACACGCTAGCTGCAGGATTTCAGGAGGCTCCTCAGGCTCTGCAGGGCCTCTGGCAGCCCCTCGCCGGTGAGGGCACTGCAGGCCCGGAGCTCCCAGCAGCGGTCCTGGAATCTCTCCAGGCCCAGCCTGTCTCTGATGGCAAGCATCGGCAGAGCATCAGGTGCCTCCTGCTTGTTGGCCAGCACCAGGAAAGGGACACTGGCCATGTTGGGGTTGTCCAGGACTTCCATGAGCTCAGCCACTGCCTCGGGCAAGCGGGCTTCGTCTGTGCTATCCAGCACATACACGAGGATGTCCGTGCCTTCTAGGTAGTCCTTCCAGCTGGCCCTGAGCTGGGTCTGCCCCCCGACATCCCAGAGGGTCAGACACACATGCCCCGGGACGTTGAGAGTCTCCACGTTGAAACCGATGGTGGGCAGGGTCTCCACCAGCTGGTTGTCCTTCAGTTTGTACAGGAGCGTGGTCTTGCCGGCTGAGTCGAGGCCCATCATCATCACCTGGGCTTCCGCCTTGTGACCTCGGGAATTCACAGAACCCATGGTGGCCACGGCTAAATCCTAGGGGAGAAAGGCCAGGTGCACACATCAGCCATTCATTTCTAAAGGAACACAAATCCATGCAGGCACATGGAAGAAGAGCGTCTGCTCCAAAAGCAGAAAGTGTCTTTACAATGGCAGGTTTCAAACATGAGCCTGGGCTCCGAAAGGGCCAGGAAGTAAGAGTGTGTGAGTCACCATCAGCTGACCCATCTCCAGGGGGCGGGGGCGGCTGCTTCAGAGAAAGTAGGCTCACATTCCTTGGTAGTTAGAGCAAGGGAGCAAAACGAGGTTCCAATTAGACATACCTAGTCCAGTAGAAATGACAGAAAGACGTCTTCACTTCTTGCTAGTTTGTGGTTTCTAGCCTCTGTTTTCCTTCTGTAAGCCTAAGCATTGAAATGGAAGCTATCTTGGATTCAGTGCGCCGAGCGAAGAGAATAATCAACTCAGAGTAACTCCTGCTGCCGTTGGAACTCCCCACAGGACCAGCACTGTGTCCTGTAAACAGTGGCTATTTATAAATACTGTTGAGTGGGGACAAATTTACCAGTTGGAGCAAAGTGGTGTCCTCCAATGTCTTACCCAGGTAAATTACCTCTAGAACCCACTCATGTTTTTCAAGAATTCCAAATTTTAAGACTAAGGCCTGTTCCCAAACTAGTCAGAGGAAAACTGGCTGGGACAGGTGAAGGGACATCTAACCCCCAGGAGAATATTCCAGCTGCCCCTGGAGGAAAATAAGACAGCCTCTGTTCCTTCCTCATCCCAGGGGTAGAAGAGTAAAGGTAAAGTTACCTGCGTGTTATCAGACTGTGGCGGAATGCTCCTCCTCTGCGGCTCTCTGCTCCCGTGCAGCTGCTTTCTGCCCGTCAGTAATGTCCCAAGAGCGAGATGTGAAGCAAGTGTGGTGACTGCTGCTGTTTCTCCTTTTTCTGCTTCCTTTTCCCTGTGGTTGGGGGTTGGGGCGGGCTCCACAGCCCCTCCCTCAGCCCTAGGGGGTCCCTGAGCAGTCGTCTCACTGGGAGTGTGCCGCCAAGATGTCCCCAGCCCTGCAGCTCTTAATAGAGCGAGGCCCAGCACCAATTCCCAGCTCTTAGCAGCTCAGACTCAATGCAGGAAGGAGGGTGCCCCACGCAGAGCTGTGCCCACGTTCAGCTACTTTCTTTCTCCCTTCCTCTTATAATCTGTGACCTCCTCCGTGGAGAACTCTGCGAATCGGTCCGTTTCCTGCCAGCGCATGCCTCGATGTTTTTCTGGGGCCAGGAGATTCTTTTGTTTGACTGGAACCATACATGCTTTAAAAAACTACCTAAGTATGATTAAAACACTCTAAGAAATAGGTATATAGGTTGAAGGTAAACCACAACAATTTAAAAGTTGTGTTAATGGGCTAGAACTATGGGCGAATGAAGTTGTTACTTAATTTTTTCTTGAATAGTGTCATTACATTTTTCCCAGTAAAAATAATACCTTCAGAAAATATAATTTTTTTAAAATTTTATTTATTTATTTTTGCCCCAAAGCCCCAATAGATAGTTGTATGTCACAGCTGCACATCCTTCTAGTTGCTGTATGTGGGACGCGGCCTCAGCATGGCTGGAGAAGCGGTGCGTCGGTGCGCGCCCGGGATCCGAACCCGGGCCGCCAGCAGCGGAGCTCGCGCACTTAACCGCTAAGCCACAGGGCCGGCCCCAGAAAATACAATTTTTAAAAAATTGGCTAGTCAGAATTCGGGAGCTACCTGATTGGGATCCGAGTTGTCGTGATTTGGCTCTTGTAACCAGTAACGTTTATGTAGTGCCTTCTGCTTTCCTGCTCGTTATTTCATTAAAATGTCAAGAACCAAGTTGGGGGTTATGATGCTGCCATTTTACAAATGTGGAAACAGGCTTAGACAGGGTGAAGAGTTGCTCATGATCCTGCTGGGATTTAGAATTGTCTCTTTCTCTTTCACTACGTTGTGCTACTCACTGAGAAAGTGCTTTGTAAATGGCAAACACCCTATTGTAATTGTGGTTGTCAGGTTTTAACAGGAAGAAGTGATTAGGAAAAGTCAGAAACATGGACACCACTGTGTTATGTCCACCACTGGGTCATGTGTTGTTGAAGTTACTGCATGCCTGTGATTGTAGGCTACAGCCGTTTTGTAAGGGCCAGGGTGTGTGTGGTGAGAGACAGAAGCATGATAGAAGGGATAATGGGGGTGGAAATATCGTCAAAGAAAAGCCAGAGCTGGACAGTAGTTAAAGTAGCAAAAATAGATTTTGTTCGGGACTATTGCAATCGGGCAAAAGAGACCTCAGTATAGAACTAGGCTCAATTCTATATACAGCATGGGCAAGTGGGGATTTATAGCCAAGGAGCAGAATGGGAGTCAGTGGATGGAAAATTACCAAGAGGAAACATGAGGGGTAAAAGTGGGTTCTGGCTAAATGGAGCTAATAGGATTCTTGCTGAAGGCAGGCCAGGGGGATCAGATATCACGTGGGGGGTGGGGGGGATGAGGAATCTGATCAGATATCAAGGGTGATCAGATATTGAGGGTGGGGATTCTGATTAAACTGACTTAGCAGAGTTCTTGCTGACACTGGATTTTACAAGGAAGTACACAGATGGGCCTAGGAGAAGGTTCAGGAGCCTGAATAAAGTTTGATCAAGTAAAGAATCTTTGTCATTATCCCAGGGCAGTCTCAAAGCAATAAAGAATTGTCTGGAGGAGGGCTTGTCCGTCTCACCCATGGTGCAGGGCAATCAGATCAAGCTGGGACTCGGTCCCGTCCAGGCGCCGCGGAGGAACCAGTGGGAATTCTGCCAACACTGGATCTGCAGGAGGATTGGGGTGGGCAGAGGATGAGGATGCAGCAGGCTAAGGATAAGGGGTGCCTGGGGGCTGGGGAGCCAGGGGGTTCTGACTCTGGTCCCCATGTCTGAGCCCCAGGGAGGGAGGAGAGGTGGGCAGAAGCAGAAGAAGACGTTGATTGAGAGGCTTAGAGGCACCATACCAAGCTGCTCAGAGACACAGTGAGGGAAGGGACCCTCCCTTTGGCCTCCTGCCCCGAGAATTTCGGGGGAAACCTGGGGCCACATGGGCATCTGGAGGCGCCTCTGTGGTATTGACCTTGGGATCTTAGAGAGGCATTGCCCCTCAGGGACACTGCTCAGGCTCCCCTAGAAGTAAAGGAGGCTTTCCTAAGGGCTAAGGTCCTGCAGTAGCTGGAGAAGATGAGAGCCAGGGGAATAGCAATTGCTTTGAATATGACCCTAGTTCTACCCAAAGGCCATTGTGGCCCGAGTTACCTCTGTACACCCCACTCCTTCAGTTCAATTAGGAGGGAAGCTTTTCATTGGACACCCTCATGTGGGGAGCTTAGAGGGGCTGCAGTCCGGGGAGGCACAACAGAGCAGAGGGTAACACGGTGGGCTTTGACTTTAGTTCACCTGGGAGCACACTTGGCCTCCACTGCTTTCTGCTCTGTCACCTCAGGCAGGTTCCTGAATTTCTCTGTGCCTCAGTTTCTTGTTCTGTTATAATATGGTACCTAACTTGAAAAGTTTTGGGGGAAGATTAAATAAGTTAAGGCACGTCAAGTACTTTGCCCCCAAAGCAGGCACCTCATCCCAGGTTAGTCCTATGAAATAAGGGAAGGGGAGCCATCAAAAAATAGAGGCGTGTGGCCGGCGCGGTGGCATAGTGGTTGGGTTTGTGGGCTTCGAGGGCTCCGCTTCAGTGGCCCAGGGTTTGCAGGTTCGGATCCCAGGCGTGGACTTAGGCACCACTTGTCAAGCCACACTGTGGCAGGCGTCCCACATAAAACAGAGGAAGAGGGGCACGGACGTGAGCTCAGGGCCAGTCTTCCTCAGCAATAAGAGGAGGATTGGCAACAGATGTTAGCTCAGGGCTAATCTTCCTCACGAAAAAAAAAAATAGAAATGTGGTTGGAGAGGGACACAGCAACTTTGTAGGCCTGTGACTGCAGCTTCTAGAACTGTAATAGAAAAGAGAGGCTCTGCTAGACTCACTGAGACAGTAGGGATGAGGGTCTTGGGCCCCACCTCTACCACACCAAGAACTCACAACTTCCCCAGAGGGCCACTGACTAAGAGCCCGATGGTTCACAGTGTGAGTTTAGAAATAGACTTTTGCCAATTCTCATACAGCTAGTCAGGCCTGGAAGATCAAGGCATACTCACCACACTCACAGAGAAATGATTTATGACCCAGAATACTACTTCTTACATCTCCAATGGGATCTATTTGGCCCAAGACCAAGGGCCAGTTCTCTGTGCAGCACACCCGGAGGAGGTGGTGGGGGAGGGAGAGGCGTGTGGTGGATGCACAGGGTACTGAGTAAATCAGCCGTGGAAACCATGTGCACACTGGCTGTTTGGAAACAATGGAAAGTTGGTGGTTTTTAAGGGATTGTTTGTCATGGAACAGGGCCTGGTGATCACTTTCTGTTCTCCTCTCTACAGATAGGTCCAAAGGAGGAGAGTGCTAGAATCAGAGCTTTGCTCTCCTGGAAAGTGCTGGAGAAACGCTGACAGATTCTTCCTTTCCAGCCCTCCTGTTCCTGCGCTCCATAGCAGCCCCCACCTTTCTGTCTTGTCGTGACTTCATCTTTCTCTAGTCACTCACTTTCTCAACTTATTTCCAAGGACAACATCTTTTAAAAATCAGATTTTATTTATTTCTATTTTCAAGCTATCCATACAAAATCCAAAAGGTACAAAAGGGTAGAGTGTCCAGGTCTTCTCTCACCCCTGTCCTCCAGCCAAGCAGGTCTTTTCCTGGGGAAAAACCCACATCATCATTTTCTTAGATATTTTCCCGGAGATAGTCTGTGCATATATAAGCAAGTAGGATACATTCGTTTTTCATATTTTTCCTTTTTTTTCCCCCCAAATGGTAACATACTTTGAGGGATTTAATCTCTTGAGTAAATCTTCTCTCAGTAAGAATTTCTTAGCCACGGGCTCTGTCAAGGATCCGCGGGAGCGAACGAATCTGGGAGGAGTTACAGCCAGCAGCCCTGGGCCGCCCGCCCGACCTCCCTAACCCTCAGCAGCTGCCCAGTGAGTGATGCTGGGGAGCATGGGAAAGCTGTCCTTGGGGGGCATTGTGGTGAGAATCAACGCTCCAATTACGCTAAAGGTTGAAGTTGTCTGAGACATTTAATTCCCTCTATGACTATCATTTATTAGGCAACCCTGTGGATCCCTAAGCAGTATATCTGAATTTGGGATGGTGGCCACAGGTGCGGTATGCTTATAGTTGCCTTTTACAGGTACGAATGCCCATGGTTAGGCTTTCCCACGCTTGGAGAAAGTGGGCAGAGAGCACAAGTCGACTCCTAGACTGAGTGCAGTGATTCTCAATGGCAGCCCTTTGAAAGTCTCTTTAGAGCATCCCCCTTGGCACTCAGGGGGCGGAGGCCAGAGATCATTGCTGGGGATCATGCTGCGCAAGAAAGAATGCTTCTTGAATTTAAATTCAACTTCTGAATTTCCCAAACATTTACATAGTTTTTACAAGCCCACTATTTAAAAATTATCTGATTCTAGAATCTAATTTTGTTTTATACGTAAACACAACTATTTTTTTGCATAGTTTCACATACATTACAGTGTCTAGAAATGAGACAACTCTGCAAATTGAGAGAAGCTTGCACTTGGTTTTGTTTGGAGCTTTAGTGCGAGCTGTTCACCGTTTTTAGAAAATCACATGACTGATGGCAGCACTGCCTTGGCACCAAAGTAGCAGATAAGATGCACGGAAACACTGTGTCAGGTGCTACTGCAGCCACATTGATTCTACATTTAGATGCAGGAATTTGACGGCTTCATTCCTGTGATTGTCCCTGAGCACTTACGTAAGGAAATAGATATTCTTTTATCATATTTACCTTCCTTTTATTTGTTCCTTATCTTATAGTTACATCATTAAATTGATTCTCTTTCAAGATTATTTGGGCAGGTAGATTCTATTATTTATGATTTTCATTTCTAGATTAAAAAATAGACATTATAAAATATTTGTTGTATACAACAAGAGGTGAGTTGCTCTGTTCTGGGCCCCTCCTAGAAGAGGAGATAGTTGGGTGGAGGAAAGGCTGAGCAAGGAGTAGCAGTGGAGCCAGGTGGAATGACAACAGGAGACTGCAAATCAGAAGTCATACATGGTGACAGCCAGAGGGGTCACCTTGCTCTCTGAGTCGGTGAGGTCTGTTCCTTCAAGGTAGCATGCATGCATTCTCATCCCTGTGTGGAGCCTGGCTTCTACCAGCATCCTGTGAGCTACGTTGGAGCTAAACACTGTCTTGTCAACGTATGCAGTGATTGCAGAGGGGGCAGATGCAGGAGCATGCGTGCAAAAGTGCAAGTCAACCACCCAAAATATCCAAATTCATGATGGGTCAGAATTTTTATATATGAAGATCTAAATCTGATATAAGATACAGTAGATGCTAATTTCAAAGATATTTTATTTATATTTATAATACGTAAATGTATTTATTTTATTTTATTTTTTCATATGCTTTTTAAACATACATGTCTGTGATAGCTGTGTGCCCTTCCATGCTTTTCCTTGGTTTCATGGACTATTGCTGATACATTGCCCTCCACAGAACTCCCGAGAAAACAGAAATCTGTCTGCCTATGCATTTCTAGCACTTGGACTACAAACAAGGGTCTCATAGTAGAGGGTGAATCAATAGGAAACATTCTACAAGAAATATTTATTCAGAAAATGGCATGTGGAAGCTGTTTCCCTCTGTTCCCTAAATCCCAGGTTTCAGATGCTCTGCACCTCCCTTAGGTGTCTGAAGAGCTGAGATGTTCCTGGTACATCTTCCCCAGGACCTGTGTGGCGGGTTCTGGGCCAGGGCTCCTGCTGGGAGACCTCCTCAGGGTGCAGCTGCGTCTCTGCTGCCGGATCCTGCAGCTTCGCACTCAGCTGTCTGGACTATTTTGAAATCCACCTAATGGCCTTAGTGGAGAGTAAACAATGCCCTTTGTGTGCCCCACTATTATCACTGTCATCTTTTCTCATCTTTCCTCCCTTTTCTGGTCAGAGTTTCTTCAACAGTCTGCAGCCCCCTTATTTCCTGTGTTCCGCTGCACTTACTTAACAACTGATTTGCCAATTATAGTCCGGCCTAATTATAGCTGTGTTCTACGTGGTTGTAGCCAGAGTGTACATACACTTCTGTATACTGATATTTTTCATTTAAGTTTATATAGAAAATTACACTGCCTTACTCCTACATAGTCGCCAATAAAAATTTTTGTGTTGGCTTCATAGTTATATGACATCAAGGAGAGATATTATGATTTACTTCCAAAACAGTACTGAATTAAAGATTTTGTGAATAAAGTTTTTCTCTTCATCTGGATTCTTTCCATTGGCTAGACTGCCAGAGTTGGCATTCCTAGGGCAGAAGAAATGAACACTTTATGGCTTGCTCAGATCTTTCAATAGCTCATCATGTTGCAGTACAAGTTATGCTTTGATTTTACACACCCAAGTTTGTTTTTTTGTTTTATTTTTTTTGTGAGGAGGACTAGCCCTGAGCTAACATCCTATGCCAACCCTCCCCTTTTTTCTTGAGGAAGATTGGCACTGGGCTAACATCCGTGCCCCTCTTCCTCTACTGTATATGGGATGCCGCCACAGCATGGCTTAACAAGCGGTGCATTGGTGCGTGGCTAGGATCTGAACCTGCAAACGCCGGGACCCCGCAGCAGAGCTTGCGCGCTTAACTGCTGTGCCACCAGGCTGGCCCCGTCGAGTTTTCTTTTTATTTTCTTTCCTTATAGGCTGTCCTCTCCACCAGCTCCCAGGCCCACAGCACCCACGCCTAAGCTCCTCAGCATTTGGAGAGGAGGTAGCAGCTGGTTGTACTGACCCTAGAGCACTGTTGTAGGGAAAAGGTTCCAGGAGCCATGGAGATTGAGGAGTGGAGAAAACATTCCCACTGTTGAGGATGTTAATATAATGGTTACAATGATTATGATATGGGTAGCTACCATTGATTGAGTTCCTTTATGTTAGGCATTTTATTATCTCATTTCCTCTTCACAACCACCCTGCCAGGCAGATAGAGTTGTCACCATTTTATAAAGGAAAAAGCTGAGATTCAGAGAGGCAAAGTACGCCTTCAGCTGCAAGTTACAGAACACAGCTACAGTAGCTGAAACTGTAAGGTTTTCTTATTCTCTCACACGACCACAAGTGAGGAGGGAGGTGGTTCAAGGTTGGTTTGGCAGCTCAAGAGTGTCATCAAGGAGCCAATCTCTTTCCACTTTTCTGTCTTGGCATCATCAACTTTTGGGTGCTGTTTCCTTTCCGTGGTGCAGCAACACCAAGCATCTTATCCCTGAACAACTGAATTCAAATGCAGGAAGAAGAGGAAAGGTGGCAATCTCCTTGTGTGTGTGTGTGTGTGCACGTGTGTGCATTTATTTTATCAGGAAAGAAATATTTCCCAAAATCCTCCCAGCCAATTTCCTCTTATACCTCATTGGCCAGGAAAATGAAATTACTTGTCTTGGCCAGGCTGGGTCCACCTCTGAGCATATTGCCCCCCATCCCACAATCCCTGAATAAAATTGTGCAACTCTTAGCAAGAAAAAAGTGGGAATAGTGTTGAGTGGGCAACAATGTCTGCCACATTTCCCCAATATTCCATGGTAGAAGGTTCTCTTCTCACAATACAATGCTGTCCTCCAAGTCCTTTGTCTTTTAACGTGAGTTAACTGTGTGTGTGTGTGTGTGCGCTTGTGTGTGCGTGTGCACACGCACGCATGCGTGTCTCAGGCATTCAAAATTTGTTGTTCATTTAGCATGGTCATCAAGTCTAAAATTAAGAAACCAGAGGTAATGCTGCAGCAATTCTTGCCTGCTATCCTGCAACTGAGAGACAGCGTAGGACAGTGTGGCTGGATCAGTGAGGCACAATCATAAATGAGGATGAAGGATGGTTGAAGAACTAGGAGATCTGGATTCCAGCCCCATGTCTGCCACTTTCTATCTGTTTTAGCTTGGGAAAGTTATTTAGTCTTTCTGAACCTCAGTTTTCTAATCTGTAAAGCAAGAAGATTGGACTAGGTAATTTCTAAAATTTCTTTCAGTTTTAATATTCTATAGGTACAATGCAAGTTTTACTGAGCAGCTATGAGAAACACTCTGTACAGTCTCTCACATTATTTCTTAAAAAACTGTTCAAAATGCATCTGCATGCCATATGAATGGGGGAGGTCATTATTCTTGTATATGAAGACCAGGACATCATATAATAGAATTAGATATAAAATATAATATTGCAGACTCTTTTAAAAGGTCTTTATATTGCATTACAAATTGTATTTTGAATTATTATCACTTTAAGTGGCTTATGAGTGTTTTACATTTAGACCACAGCTCATCTTCCAGTTTCCATTTTATTGGAGATGCCATCTCTTTATAACCGAATGAGGAACGCGGCAAAGCTGGGGGAAATTTTCCTGTCTGTCTCTTTTTGCTCTCTCCCCCTCTTACCAGAAATACTATCTTGGCAGTCGATCTCTTTGTCTCTTAAAAAAAAACAGGAAAAGGAAATGGCAGGGGATGATCTGCTTTCTGAAACAGTGTGACAAAGATCTGAAGGATGTTAGCTTTGCACTGCAGCACCTTCAATTTCTGCTTTTACAGTATTTGCAGGAAGCTTCCTGACGCTAAGGGGGAAAAAAAGCAGTGGCCCGAGACTGTCTCCCGAAAACGTGCAGGAAGGATAACGTGGAGGCCGAGACAAATGTGTGTGATGAGCTCTGGCCGAGCCTCAGAACAGGAGCTGATGACAGCAAGCTTTTGCTATTTTTCTTCCAAGGTTGTTTCAATATGCAAAGTAGGTCCTCAGCAGCAGCTGCTATTCAATCAGCCACGTTTCCTGAACTGGATAGTGTATTTTTAGTTGGCAGGAAAAAAAAAATTGATTAGGAAGGAGGTTGGTAGGTCACTGAGCAGTTAGAAACTCAGATCAGCACTTGAGACTTTTCTGCATTTCTCAGATGAGTTACTGTTGCTCTGGGCAGCAACAAGCAAAGGGTATACTTCAATTCTCTTCTTTTTATTAAAAAAATGGCATAAGTGGGGCCGGCCGGTGGTGCAGGCAGTTAAGTGCGCGCGTTCCGCTGCGGCAGCCCTGGGGTTCGCCGGTTCGGATCCCGGGCGCACACCAATGCACTGCTTGTCAAGCCATGCTGTGGCGGTGTCCCATATAAAGTGGAGGAAGATGAGCATGGATGTTAGCCCAGGGCCAGTCTTCCTCAGCAAAAAAAGGAGGATTGACAGATGTTAGCTCAGGGCCAATACTCCTCACACACACACACACACACACACACACACACACACACACACACAAAAGTGGCATAAGTGATGAGGAATACATTTTTCTGTATGAGAGTCAAACAATATAAAAGTCTACAGGACAAAATTCCTAAGTTCGTCCTCCAAATCACGACTCCCTCTTCCTCACAGGTAATCAGGATCAATAGTCTGATGTACGTTTTTACAGTTATCTTTCTATATACTGACATATTTTGGAGCACACACATTTACTTTATTTTATTGTTTGTTTTTGGTGGTTTGGGTCTTTTTTAATGTAAATGTGATGTCCGTAACTTACCTATTTCATTTAACAATATGTTTGTGTGATCTTTTCGTGTTAAATAATAAGGTCCACTTCTTTATTATTTCTAAAGAGAATTTATTAAATACTAAGAAAGCCACAAGAAAATACAAGAAGTATAATACTAAAATATTTACAGATGAAATTGTATGGTTCTGAGATTCGCTTATCAATAATTTGGCAATGGAGAAGAAGTAGCTTGGGATAGAAACATAACAAGATTGGCCGTGCACTGATCATTGTTGAAGCTGGGTAGATGGGGGTGTGCTATATTAGTCTCTCCATTTTGCATACATTTCAAACTTTCCGTAGTAAAATATAAAAACATATATGAGGCATAAACTATTCCAGTTTACAAATCTCTGATTCAGCCATAGTTCACAGGGTTCTGGGGCTCCTAGGCGGTCTTGTCACATGCCACATTTTTTCTGCAAGAGCTCAAAAGTTACCTTCTCTGAAAGCTTCCATTACTTCAGCAGATGTAAGTTGCCCTGGCTCTACTCTTGCTACACTTGGTATACACACCCCCAAACACACACAACACACTCACACTCACACATAAGCTCACACATTAAGAGAATTATCTTATAAAATTGAGATTTAGAGGAATAGCTGTCACAGATTAAGGCCCTAATCTATATCATACATGATATCTATGTTAGTTTATTTACTCCTCCCGACAGCTCTGAGAGGTAAGATTTTTTTTCTCCTCATTTATAGATATGGAAACTGAGGCTTAAAGAGATTAAGTGACTTGCCCCAGCCTAGTTCTTTCTTTTTTACTGTCAATCAATGTTATATCATTTTGTCAACAACTGTTTTCATATAAATATATGTGAAAAGTTATCAACAAAAAACTGAGAATAAAGCACAAATCTAACTAAGAAGGAGCATTGCCGTTATTAGATGAAGGCTCCCAGAAGATGAGCTGAAGACAGTCTCTGGGTCATAGTCAGAATTTAAGCTTCCTTGCAAGTTTTACAAGAGTCCTTCTGGGGCGGCTGTGGGCAAGGCCATGACAGAGTCTTAGGAAGCATAGGGCTTACAGCTGGCAGGCCTGTAGTGTGAGCCCCATGCTGGTTATCCAGTAGGAACATGGTCAGTAGGAATGGACTGCTCTATATTTTCTACTTCAAAGCTTACCTTCAAATCTCAGGAATGGGCAAATCAGAATACTTCTTGGGGCACAGGGAGTATCCGCAGCTGATCCTGGCTGTAGGGCATGGAGAGGAGGGAGAAACTTATTTAGCACATGATCAATGCTGTTATCAATCCAATCATATTTGGATATCAATGGCTTCAGATAAGAATCTGAGGCAGGCTTGCCTGGGAGTTTTTCCCTCCAGGTAAAAAGTATAATGACTGTAGATAGCGTGGTGATAACAGTCCTCACTGTGTCTGTCTCTTAAATCATACTACTTCAATCTGAACTAGTTGCTTTCCAGATCGTTGGCACATCCTCTTTGAGATTCCCTTGACCTCTCTCTCTCCTGTGTTGGATTTGCTGCTTCTGTATCCCAGGTTTTCCCCTTTCTTGGTTCACTCTGTCGTTTTGGTGGAGCACATCTTCAGTAGCTTCTTGGATGCATGGGAGGTGAGTTTTCAGACCTCAAATCCCTGAAAATTTCTTTATTTTACTCTAACAACTAATTGATAGTTTGGCTGGATATGAAATTCTAGGATGGCAAGAATTTTCTCTCAGAACTTTAAAGGCATTGATTCATCGTGTTCTGGCTTCCACTATTGCTGTTGAGAATCTAAAGCCAGACTGATTCTTGATCCATTGATTGTGACTTTGTTTCTCTCTGAAAGTTTATGAAATCCTTTCTTTGTTCCAAGAATTCTGAAATTTTATAATCATGTTTCTTGGTATGAGTCTATTTTCATCCACTATGTTGGAAAGCTTAGTGGGTCCTTTACTCTGTAATTTATTGCTAGAAGTAATTTACTTTCAATTCTGGGAAATCTTCTTGAATTCTCCCCATTTTTTTATGTGCTTTCTTTCTGGAATGCCTATTATTTGTTTCCTGAACTATGACTTATTCTCTAATTTAAAAAAATATTTTCTTTCCTTTCTTTGCCTTTGACTTTTCACTCTTCTTTCCAGAAGATTCCTTTAATATTATCTTTCAACCCTTCCATTAAGTTTTTCATTTCATCTATTATATATTTTTTTGTTTCCAAGGGCTCTTTTTTGTTCTCTGAATTTTTAAAAATAGCATGCATATTTTATAGCGTCTCTCTGAAGTTTGATGGAACCAGGTAGAATGACAATAGAGACCCTGAGTCAGAGGACACATGTGGTAACAACCAGAGGGTTCATATTCTCATTTTTTGAGTTAGTGAAGTCTATTTCTTTCAAGGTAGCTTGCAGTCTTTTTCCTAGCTTGGAGCCTGCCAGCCTGCTTCTACCTGGATCCTATTTGCCACCTTGGAACAGAATGCTGTCTTGTCAATGTGGGCAATTATTACATTGGGGGAAGATGAAGAAGCACAGAACATTCATCAACACAGACCATATGTTGGGCTATAAAACAAGTCTTAATAATTGTAAAAGAATTGAAGTCACACAGAGTATGTCTTCTGTGTGACCAAAGTGGAATTAAGGTAGCAATAAAGGAGCCGGCCCTGTGGCGTAGCCATTAAGTGCGCACCCTCCACTGCTGGTAGCCCGGGTTCAGATCCCAGGAGCGCACTGATACACCACTTGTCAAGCCACGCTGTGGCAGCATCCCATACAAAGTGGAGGAAGATGGGCACAGATGTTAGCCCAGGGCCAGTCTTCCTCAGCAAAAAGAGGAAGATTGGCATGGATGTTAGCTCAGGGCTGATCTTCCTCACCAAAAAAAAAAAAAAAAAAGTAGCAATAAATAATGGAAAGATATCTGGAAAACCCCCAAATTTTTGGAAATTATTAAATAACATACCTCTAACTAACCCATAAATCAAAGAAGAAATCACAAAGGAAATTAACAAATATTTTGAGCTGAATGATAATGAAAATACAACATATCAGAATTTGTGGGTTACAGCAAAAGCACTGGGAAATTTATATGCTTAAATGCTTATATTAAAAAAAGAAATATATAAAATCAATTATCTAAGTGCCAATCTTAAAATGAGAGAAAAAAAGATAAGCAAACTAAATGCAAAATAAGTAGAAGAAATAAAATAAAATAAGATTGAAAATGAATTAAACAGAAAAAATAGAGAAAATCAACTAAGTCGAAAATTTATTCTTTGAAAAGATTAATAAAATTGACAAACTGCTGATAAGGCTGATTAAGAAAAAAAGAGAAAACCATGAAGAATAAAAAAAGGGACATCGCTATAGATTTTACAGACTTTGAAACAACTGACAAGGAGGATATTATGGACAACTTTATGCCAAGAAAATCAACAACTTACATGAATTGAATAAGCTATTTTTTTTTCTGAAAGACTTGAAATATCACCTTTATTATACACTAATTCATATATTTATAGGTAAGTGTGGGTTTGGATGTTTCTGCCTTCTATATTACTTTCCATTTTCTAATTGTTCCAAGAGCAAGCATTCCAGGGAACAAGTGGGAAGCTGCATCACCTTTTCTGACCCAGCCTTGGAAGTCACCCAGTGCCACTTCTGCTGCATTTCATTGGTATGAGCAAATTATCAGCCCACCCCGATTCAAAGGGAGGATACGCAGACTCTGTTTCTCAATGGGAAAAGCGCCAAAGAATTTGTGGCCGTTAGAAAAAAATCCATCCTGTCTTCAGTGCTAATGCTTCTAATGTTTTTATTAAGTATAATATTTTCTGTAGGTTTTGTACAAATATCCTTTACAGGTTTGAGAATCTCTCAGGTTAGATTATGAGCAAATAGAAACAGCAGTTGTCATTTGTTTTTCTCGTAGATAAATTAATATAATTCATGAAGAATATTTTTTAAAAGTTAATTTATACTGCCAGATTTCGTGCTAGATTTGTGAAATCTGGCTACACGGATGAAATTTACTACACAATACCAAATAATATTTGGATTCTAAACTTTGGATATTAAATCTTTGTCTGGAATATTTTACCACATAAGTGGGATATTGTTCTTTATGAATTGTAATTTGGCTGATAGTATCTAGCAATATCCACCACATATTGCAAAGAGATTCATAAAGAAAAGAATGATTTGATTTTTAAAATGTGAGAAATTTCTTATAGAAACAATACATTTATTTTTCACACAAAGGAGCTGTTTTTCCTTCAATCATAAATCTAGACAATGATCAGCTAAATACATTTAATTTCACTAATACCGCAAATCCCTCTGTAGAATCCTGCTGAATTAGATTAGATGAGACAACACTGTGAGCTCTTTAAACAAAACTAAGTGGTTTCCATTCCTAAACCCACATTTGTCATTTTAATGATGAGGAAAGGCTGACCTGGAGAAGAATGGACAAGAACCAGAATATAAGCCCCAATCTCTAGAACTGAGTTGAGTTAGGCCATCTGCAGAAGACCTTTCTAGAACAAGGAGTGGTGCAGCTTCCCTGGGCAAATCTTCCCTGGCTGCACAAGTAGTGATAAGAAGGGAGATCAGTGGCTACTCTAGATGGAAGGCAGAGCTCTCCCCCAAAAGAATGGATGTTTACACAATACAGCATTATTCATGTATTTTTGGCCCCTAGAAAACAGCCCAAGTGATGTTCTTGACCTTGGTACATACGCATGCTTGGGAAAGGTGTGGAGGTAGGGGGAGGTGAGGAGGTGGGGAGAAATCTGGAATGTAAAGAAGCCTGGGTTTCCATTGTCACCCCTTTTCTCTTAGAGAGATATTGACACAGTCACAGGATTAAATTGATGTTCCCATCTCAATTAACTCACGAGGTAGGAACAATAAGTTTACATATCAATGTGTGGGCTTATTCTCATGAACCCTCTATCCAAAAAAGGGGAGGAAAAAGATGATTTCCCCCCCCCCCACTATCTAGCATTGAAAACTTTTCTTCTCTTTAATTGCTTTCCCCAATGACATCAGGTGAGTTATATGTGAAATGGATATTTCAGAGTTTGCAGTGGTAGAGAAAGAAAGAGGTAGTAACAGGACCAAAGAAAAGGAGGGACATTTAAAAACTGTATCAAAATATAAGTACCGATGCCCCATCCCCAATTACTTGTAATAAGTGTTAGAAGCAGCAGCAACACCAGGTTTCCATTTGGCCACCTGCCAAATCTATTGCCTTTTAAACAACTGTAGATGTCATTCTTGTTTTGATTAATGCGGGGAGAGGGCTGGGAAACCTCTGCCTGGCATGTTATAACATGTTAAGCTTATATACTGTTTAAACTCTAGGAAATATGAACCCTGTATGAATTCTGACTCTTCCTCTTCAAACGGGGTTTTTATCCCTATTTGGACAGTCCTTGATATACCTATTGCATTTTTTATTGGCAATTCTTCCTTCTAATCTCGCTCATTGATTAACTTCTGAGTGGTCTGAGATAAATCCTACTAATTGCTGAGTTTGTTTCCTTGTTTGTGAAGCGCTGAAATAAACCTCTTGTGAATGTGCCTGGGCCACATTTTAAAAGTTGGTGTACCCTATAGTAGGTGTGGAAATATTGCAATAATTTCAGAACTGGATGAAGAAAGTATCTTGAAATAAAAAAGTACTTAAGCCTATAGAGTATACCCTAGCTTGGTATGAATTTCTTATTAGGCAGTATATCAAATCTAGGTTGGTTAGTAAATAAGCTAGAAGCAAACAAAATAAATGGGAATAAACTGTTTAACAGATGCTGGGTTTTGGCCCATGCCACATGGTGGCAGGCTTACTCTGTGTTGTGCTTCCTCTTCAGGACGAGAAAAAAAAAAAAACCCCCCCACACAAAACGGGAAAAACAAACTTCATTAAGAAACAAATCTTAACACTTGAATTTAACTATATTAAACCAGATCTTTTAGGAAGTTGACTTTTAAAAAGGATGACATAAATTATTAGTTTGTCAAGATTATATTTTCTTATTAAAATGTTGTTTACATCGTATCGTACTTGAGAAGCAATGATTTGGCCTTCAGTAGGACATTCAACTTCTAGATCTCAATTTCTTTTTTTTTTTTGGTGAGGGAGATCAGCCCTGAGCTAACATCTGTTGCCAATCCTCCTTTTTTTGCTGAGAAAGATTGGCCCTGGCCTAACATCTGTGCCCATCTTCCTCTACTTTATATGCGGAACGTCTGCCACAGCATGGCTTGATAAGCGATGCGTGGGTCCACATCTGGGATCTGAACCCGCAAATCCCAGGCTGCAAAAGCGGAGCTCTTGAACTTAACCACTACGCCACCAGGCTGGCCCCTAGATCTCGATTTCTTCATTGCTAAAATCATGAGTTTGGATTACTTACAGTTCTAAAATCGTTGCCCCTTTCTTGTAACTAAAATAAGGCCTAAATATTCTTCAGTAACACGAATTTCAGTCATATTGCAGTTACCTTGATAGGGAATATGGTTTCTGGGGTTCGATTGCCTAGATTTGAGTCCAATTATTGCCATTTATTAACTGTGAGATATTAGGTAAGGAACTTCGCCTATCAAAATTTCAGTTTCCTCATCTGCAAAGTGGTATAAATTATAGTACGTATCTTATGGGATTGTTAGAATTAAATGGAAAAAAATGCATGCATGGCAGAGACTGGCAAATTGTTCACCAAACCATTTCTTTTTCTTCCTGGGCAAACAGCTAAACCACATTTCCCATCTTCACCTGCAGTTAGTTGAGGCCGTATGACTGAATTCTGGCCAGTGGGATGTGAGCAGAAGAGACGCACGCTGCTTCTAGGCTCAGCTCACAAAAATCCACCAGTGTGATCACCCTGTTCTTCCCCCTTCCGTGGGTTTGCCCTAGAAGCCACTTGTTAAAGGTGGCAAAACCACAAAGTGGAAGGAATCTTGGTCCCTGAATCACAGCTTGCAGGAGAGCTTTATGCCTGTTACGACTCATTTTGGACTTTACATGAGTGAGAAATAAACTTCTATTTTGTTAAGCCATGAGATTCTGGGGTTTATCTATTAAGGCAGCTAGCATTAACTAAAATATCATGTAAAGCACTCCGCATAATACCTGACACAATACCTGCTTAATAAATGTTAGTGTTATTGATATCATGACTCTTAATAACACAAATCAAGAGCCTAAAACTCCACAGCAATAGTATGGAGCGCCCTTCTGCAGTATACAACATTTGCCCCCCTCCTCCTTTTTTTTTTTAAAGCTAGAGGAAGTCTAGGAAGTAAAGTTGTGTGTGGAAGTAGTAAAAACCTGAGTGCTTCATGCGTGTAACTTGCAGAAAGTCAATATTTTGTATTTATATTTGCTACTTTTTTCCCAAAAAATTAACAGAATATAAAAGAAGGAAAATCAAATAAAAAATTTAAGTTGTGCCATCTTTAAAATAATATTTAAAATTATTTCTTCCTTGTGATGTCTTCAGTCTGTGTTATGATTCGTTCAATGCTTTCTCTCAGTATTTCACACAATCCTTACCTTTCTTTCTTGAAATTGTCTTCTTTCTTGGCTTCAACACTTTTAATATTTTAGAGCTTTTGCTCATGCCTATTCCCAGTTTTCTCTAATGAAATTCTACCTCTCTTAAAGCCCAGATCAAATTTCATGTATTCAGTCAAAGCCTTCCCGGACATCCTGGTTGGAAGGGATCCCACTTGGCGCTAAACTGTAACGTTTATACCATTCAAGCCTCTTGCTATTTGCTGTCTTCTATCCTAGGGTTTATCCTAGGTGGGTTTGTATAGCTTGCTTCTCCCTAGTCAGATTGTAAGCTGCCTGATGACAGGCACTTTGTAAATTTTGTATTGTCCATAGAAAATAGTAGAGTCTGTGCAAAGAGTTATTGATAATGGACTCATTGATTTGAAAGCTCCAAGTATATGAGTTCCCCTAATATTTTAATATCTATCTTTCATGGAGTTTTACAAGAGTGAAGAACAGCTCTGACAAAGTTTTCTTTATGGATGAATAATTTATAGTAGGAGGATAATAGTGGCAGAGGTGGTATTTTATTGTCAGTGGCTTAGGTTAGAGGAAATTTACAAAGAATAAATTAGTGCCTGATTTTCCATATTGAAACGAGGGCAATTTTATATGTACACCAGTTAAACTTATTTTGCTTTTTTCCTGTCCTTCATTCTAACTATTCACTTTTTTCTTTCTTTTCTGCATATTTTCTTGAGATGTATTCCTTAAAAATATTAAAAGTTATAGGTGAAAATTTTTAACATTGTATATTCAACATCATAAGGACCTTAGGACATTTTAACTCTGCATCTTGCCTTTCATCTTCAATTTGGTTGCTATGTAATATTCTAGTTCCACCCTGTGTTTATCCTCTTAAAATTAATAATTTTTTATAGTTAATGTTTACTTAGACTTACTGTAACTGCAGACCCTCCCGCACCAGTTCAACTGACCCTATCTTATTAACAGAGTAATTAAGAAATTGTCTTTCAGAAAATTTGCAAAGTCGTATAGCCAGAGCATGCACAGAAGAAGAAATCTTGACCCAAAATGACCATGGAACCAAAGATTCTCCTCCCCATGGAACCAAAGGACCAGGACATGACTGGAACTTACAAGTTGGACTCTTATCAGAAGTGAGGGGTCTGTCAATCAGGAAGATCCAGTGTTAAAATTCCTTCCCCACCTTACCATAAATGTTTAGAACCCTGTCATAAATGTTTAGAACCTTATCATAAATGTTTAGAACCTCATTGTAAATATTTAGAACCTCATCATAAATGTTTAGAAACTTACCATAAATGCTTGAAGCCAACCAATCAAAACCCGTCCTGCCAGCATTTCCACATGCCAGCCTCTTCTCCCTAACCTCTTAAATTTCTCCCCAAATCCTGAATCGGGGAGACAGATCTGAGGGCACATTCTCCCTCTCTCCCTGCAGAGTGATATCTCAGAATAAAGCTGATTTCTCTCCCAAAAGCTGATGTCATAATTAATTGGCTTGTTTATAGGCATCAGGTAGGAGAAACCCATTTTTGTGCAGTAACATTACCAATGTGCTTACTAATTTCTTTGCTCACTATTGATTCTTGCATTCTAATCTTTCCTCCTGGGTTTATTTTTCTTCTTTCTGCAAGGGTGTGTGCGTGGGAAATTCTCTTGGTCTTGGTTGAAAATGTCTTTATCTTATCCTCACCTTTGAATGCTAGTTTAACTGGACAGAGAGTTCTAGATTAGCAGATATTTCCCCTCATGATTTTGAAGATATTATTCCATTATCATCTGGCGTCTACGGTATGTGATAAGAAGCCAGCTTTGTCTATTTATTGTTTCTTTGTAGGTAATGTGACTTTCAGGTCCATCTCTAACATTTGTAGACCCCAGGGTAAACTTACAAATGGAGGCCCACATACCATATGTGTAAAAATTTATGAGTTAAAAATCAAGCTAACAACTTGTCAAATAAAATAGGTTCTATCCTCCTATCTTGACAAATACAGCTTAAATATAGCTTTTTAATGACCTGGGTGGGCAAGCCTTGAATTTAGGATTCTTAGAATCCTTGGAATTCATACTGGAACTTGGCAGGGTAGGGAGAGATTGCCATCCCATTCCCTCCCCACAGCTCATCCCTCTTCTTTTCTAATCCTAGCTTCGTCTCCATTGCAAGGGGCTTCACACACATGCTTGTGGACACTCCACTTCCAAGGCCTACAACAGCCACTCCCTGGCCACCCTATGGCCCTAGTGGTGCACAGTCTTTCCTTGGGGGCTGGACATAGGGAAGAGGCCCCTGCAGGTGGGCCTGGAAGTGGGCTGGGAATTCCAGGGTCTTGGGCACCTGGCACATGGTTTGGAGGGAGGGGCAAACTTTGGGTGGGTATGTTTCTTGATGCTGCAATAATCTCTTTAATAGTTTCCTCCCATCCAGTCTGTTCTCCACACTATCAGAGAGAACTTTTTTTAAATGCAAATCACAGTATTTTACTCTCTTGCTTAAAAACCCTTTAAAGGCCTCTCATTGCATTTGAAATAAAATCCTTTAAAAGGACTACAAAGCTCTGGGTGGTATTTCAACATGCTAAGCTCTTTGGGAAGAGCTTTTATCCAAGATGTTTCTCTTTCTGAAACACACTCTTCTACTTGCTCTTCACATGGCTGACGTCTACTCTTGCATAGTTTACCTCCTATTATAATGTCACCTCCTCTCCAAGTACACCTTCCCTGTTATTTGCTATCACTGCATCTTGTTCATTTCCTTTGGAGTACAAATCACAAATTTATTTTACTTGTTTATTTTCTTCTCCTCCAAACTGTAATCTACCCTAGAGGAACAGTCACAGATAAGATTTCCTGGGAAGTGGACTCTGAGATGGAGATTAGCACATAGGAAGTTTATTAGGGAGTACTCTAATCAACACTTGTTGAACAAAAGAAAATAGTATTGGGCATCAATCAGTCAGTGGACACTGGCTGCCCAGAGGGAGGCCTGACTTTGAGCAAAGCAGCTGTCTTCAGCTGAAGGAATTTCTAAGAGGGCTGACAGTTGTGGTCTGGGCGGGACAGTATAGCGTCCAGGACCGTCCAGGCCTTGTGCCACTCAGATCCACTTTCTTCACATGAGTTCTGAGAGCAGCTCCTTCGGGACACTGGTCGGCCTCTTTTCCTGGGGGAAACTCGTAAAAGGAAGGTTAGTAAGATGAACTACAACCCCTCTGCTGCAACAGCTGGTCTGAGGCTGCAACCTATATTCATCCTCTCCCATTTCTGTTGCCCATTCTAGATTTTCCTCACTATCTATTAGCACCTCTTAAGGTTTAGGTGTCTCACCTGGTAGAGAGACTCAGACTCAAAATTGATGAGTTCCCATTATTGTTTACCATGCTTTTCTCAGGCTGCACCTGCTGTGCTTGTCCATTTGCCATAAAAATTGCATAAGACAGTACTGAAAGATATCCAAGTTGATCATCTGGGTGCCAAACATATGCCTCCCTACCTCCATTGTATCACAGTGGCTCTACTGCCTCTTGATAAGAGTAAATTACCCCCAACAGGATCTTTTTCTTGCCTGCTGGTCCTTGGCATGAGGGGCCCAAAGTGCCTGGGTGGTGGTATAGCTTCAAGTGCAATGAAGAGTCTTGCTGTGTTCCCTGGTAGAAATGTTCCCCCTTTGGGAACCAAGACCCTTAAACCTGTGGTTACAGTTGTGAGGATGAAAAGCACAAATTCCCAAGTGAGTCACTAGGATTGATGATAAATAGGGACACTTCTGCTTCCACACCTTAGATCCCACTCCCAGGTATTCTCCTACTAGGGATACAGCACCATATAATGGTGATCGATAGAGCATTACTGCATCCTGGAGGTTAGCACTTTACCCTCACAGGGGATCATCTCCAAGCTGGCACTTCAGCCAAGCTTTCAATAGGCAGTTCCATTGCTTATTCGGCCAATAGCTTCTGGATGGTATGCCATGTGATAGGTCCAATGGATTCCATGGTCATGTTCTCACTGCTACAACTCCTTTGAATAAAGTAGGTTTCTTAGTCCGATGCAGTGATATATGGGATGCCATGTTGGTGGATCAGATACAATATAAGCCTTTGGATAGTCAGGTTGGCTGAGACTCTACAGACAGGAAAGGCAAACCCACAGAATATGTGTCTATTCATGTTAACAGAAACGACTGCCCCATCTAGAGTGGAAGGAGTCCAGTAGGGTCACCTTTCCACCAAGTGGCTGTTTGGTATCTTCAAGATATAGTGTGGTATTGGGTCTCAGCACTGGTTTCTGTTGCTGACACGTTGATCATTTGCCCATGGCAGTACAGTCATGCGTCACTTAATGACGAGGATATGTTCTGAGAAATGCGTCATTAGGCAATTTTATCGTTGTGCGAACATCATAGAGTGTACTTACACAAACCTAGATGGCATAGCCTACTACACACCTAGGCCATATGGTGTAGCCTATTGCTCCTAGACTACAAACCTGTACAGCATATTACTCTACTAAATACTGTGGGCAATTGTAACACAAAGGTAAGTTTTTGTGTATCTAAACATATCTAACATAGAAAAGGTACAGTAAAAATATGGTATAAAGGATAAAAACCTGTTTAGGGCACTTACTTTGAATGGAGCTTGCAGGACTGGAAGTAGCTCTGGGTGAGTCAGTGAGTGAGTGGTGAGTGAATGTGAAGGCCTAGGGCATTACTGTACACCACTGTGGACTTTATAAATACTGTACACTTAGGCTACACTACATTCATAAAAACTAGTTTCCTCTCTTCAATAATAAATTAACCTTATCTTACTGCAACTTTTTTACTTTATAAACTTTTTTATATTTCTAAACTTTTGACTCTTTTGTAATAACATGTAGCTTAAAACAAAAACACACTGTACAGCTGTACTAAATATTCTCTTTCTTTATATCCTTATTCTATAAGCGTTTTTCTATTTTTTTAATTTTTATTTTTTTACTTTTTAAACTTTTATCTTAAAAACTAAGACATAAACACACGCATTAGCCTAGGCCTACACCGGGTCAGGATCATCGATATCACTGTCTTCCACCTCCACATCCTGTCATACTGGAAGGTCTTCAGGGGCAATAACACTCATGGAGCTGTCATCGCCTATGATTACAATGCCTTCTTCTGGAATACCTCCCAAAGGACCTGCCTGAGGCTCTTCTTGAGGAACTGTCACTCTTTTCAGAAATATGTCCATGGTGGTTTGCTTTGTTTGTTTCTTTTTTCATCATAGATTTGCTTGTAAGCAGATAATGTACCATGAACATTCCTCTCTATTAATGAAAACCTTTTGGTGTTGAGGTCTGTTTTCAAACTTTTTAAGGAGATTGTTGAGGTCTGCAAAAGCTTCTACCAAACCCTTCACTATGGGTTCTTCTCTTTCTTCTACAGTTTCCTTTTCTCTTGCCCCTTCTTCAGCTATGCTTTCCTGTTCCATTTCCAACAACTCCTCATTAGTCAATTCCTCAGGAACCACCTCTAGGAGCTCCTCAATGTCACCTGCATCCACAGTCAGATTAAAGTTGTTTGCCAACTCAACCATAGCCTTGTTGATTTTTGCAACCTCCTCATCCTTGGCAAATCTGTTGAAGTCATGAACAAACCTCTCGAGTAGCTTCTTTCAGATACCATTCATACAGCCCTTAGTGACATCACCCCAAGTCCAAGCAAGGTTCTTTTTTTTTTTTAAAGATTTTATTTATTTATTTTCCCCCCCAAAGCCCCAATAGATAGTTGTATGTCATAGCTGCACAGCCTTCTAGTTGCTGTATGTGGAACACGGCCCCAGCATGGCTGGAGAAGCGGTGCGTCGGTGCGCGCCCGGGATCCGAACCCGAGCCGCCAGTAGTGGAGCGCGCGCACTTAACCGCTAAGCCACAGGGCCGGCCTTCAAGCAAGGTTCTTAATGCAGTCATAGGTGTTGCAATTCTTCCAGAATTGCATCAGTGTCTTCTCAGTTCTTCTTCAGTTGCAGCAATAGCCTAGGCAAAGGTCCTCTTCAGGTAGTAGGCTTTAAAAGCTGCTATACCTCTTTGATCCATTTGGTTGGATCAAAGAGGTGGTGTTTGGAGGAGGAAACACCACTTTGATATTAGGATGAAGATCACCAATAAAAGGAGGATGTCAGGGAGCATTATCAACAATAAGTGAAATCTTGAAAGGTATGTTATTCTCCAAATTGTACTTCTCTATTTGGCTGGCATAGCAATTCAGGAGGCATCTTGGAAGAGGACCTGGGTCATCCATGACTTCTTTTTGCTCCTGTAGTACAAAGGCAGTGTGTGCTTATTGTTACGCTTAAAGGCCCTGAGGTTCTCACTGTGCCAGATTACAAAGGGTTTCAATCTGTAACCTGCAACATTGCAAGGCAAGACTGTTATCCTGTCCTTAAAAGTGTTGAAACCTGGCATTGACTTGGCCTCAGGCATCTGTTTCCAGAATAGGGAGATTTCATCCATATTGAATATTGGCTCTGCAAGTAATTTTCCTCCACAATCAGTTTATCTAGAGTTTCTAAAAATTCTTCAGCTGTCTTCACATCAGCACTTGCAGACTCACCACTCACTTTCACATTACGTGATGAATAAAGATTCTTGAATCATTTAAACCACACAGAACTAGCAATAATCTCAACACTGTTGTTGGGTACAGCTTTTTAGTTCAATATCGCAAACAAACTTTTTGCTTTGGCCCTGATGGTCATGGTGCTGAGACAGATACACTTCTGTGTCTAGTCTTCAATTCAGGTCATTACAAGTTTCTCCATGTTTCAGGCCGGCCCCGTGGCTTAGCGGTTAAGAGCACGCGCTCCACTGCTGGCGGCCCAGGTTTGGATCCCGGGCGCGCACCGACGCACCGCTTCTCCGGCCACGCTGGGGCCGCATCCCACATACAGCAACTAGAAGGATGTGCAACTATGACATACAACTATCTACTGGGGCTTTGGGGGATAGAAAGGAGGAGGATTGGCAATAGATGTTAGCTCAGAGCCGGTCTTCCTCAGCAAAAAGAGGAGGATTAGCACAGATGTTAGCTCAGGGCTGATCTCCCTCACAAAAAAAAAAAAAAAAAATCACCTAGCACTAGTCCAGGCCAATTTTTGGTGAAGAGCTTATGATATGTCTGATAGAAAGTTGCTCAATCCAATAAATAATACTAGTACTAGTAGATAGGTCATTCTTCCAAGTACATCGGTGTTAAACTAATTAGGTTTCCTTTGTCCCAGAGGTAAATAAGGTCACCAAGTCCAGCCATACAGGGTTACTTGCTTTTCCTAAATAAATAACACTGTTTCATGCCTCCCTACCTCTGAACATACTGCTCTCTCTCCTAGAAGGTATTTCCCTCCCTTCGTCAACTAACTACTACTTTTCCTCCAAAGTCACCTTCCCAGGAAGTTTTTTCCTGACCCCTAATTCGTGGTGCCTCATTTGTGTTCACTTATCCTGTATCAGGATATTTTTCACCCTGCACTGGAATAATGAACCAGACTACACATTCCTTGAGATCAGCAACCATGTCTTATTCAACTTTTTATCCTCCAAGATGCTCTAAGTATGGCATCTGGTACCTAAGCAGTGAGTACTCAGGGAATATTTGATGACTCAAACTCCAAACCCCCATTTTTTCTCAAACATGCTTACAGAATTTTTTTTTCAGGTTGTAGCCTAAAGGAACTGATTTCAGTTCCCTTGAGCAAAGTAGGGCTCTTTTAGTAAAATCGCTGAACTGCTAAAACCTTGGTCAAGCCACTTAGGGGATATTGAGGGTCTACCACATGGACCCTCATTCATTGGATACTGAGGGCACTGTGCTAAGCCCAGGAGTCCTGTTTCAAAGAGTTTATAATCTAGGGAGGAAGATAGGGATAGACAATTTACCTCTTACAGGAAATGTACAGTACATTCCTGGGCAGCATGAGACTTACAAATCAGAATACGTACAGTGTGCTGGAAATCAAGGAAGAAGTTACAGCTGACACTGCCCTAGTGAACTCCAACTGCTGAAGCTGTTGAATCAGGGAGGAGGATCCAGAGAAAAAAGACAAGAGTAGGTGGTATTTGACCTTGATTTTGAGAGATGAGCAGGACACTGATGTGTACATTGGGGGTTGTTAAAGAAAACCAGAGCTGAACAGTGGTGAAAGCAGTAAAAACAGATTTTATTCAGAACTATTGCAACAGGGGAATTGAGCCCAGTTCTATACTGAGGTCTCTTTTCCCCTGTTGCAATTGTTCCTGAATAAAATCTGTTTTTACTGCTTTCACCACTGTCCAGCTCGGATTTTCTTTATGGGAGAAGGAGGAGGTGATTCAGGGTATTTCAGACAGAGGCAAAAGAATGAACAAACGTGAAGAGGAGTAAAGCAACTTAGGGAAAAAGTAAGTAATCCGAAAAAAGTTGAGCAGTCAAGGAAAACAGGAATCGTCTGTAGCCAGAGTCTAGAGTAGTGTTGAGGAAGTGCTAGAAGATAAGGAAAAGTGGGCTTGTTTTAGTAGATTAGCTGAGCTGTTTGGTGATATTTAGAAAAGGAAATGTTTTTCTGTTTATTCCCTGGAGCTCAAATGGGAAAAGTTAAGTTTGAACAAGATTGTTTGGAAAGTTACTCCAAGAAGTTTGGACTTGATCCTCTGGAGCCAACCGGGAGTTTTCAGAGGGCTCTACAGCATTTTACAAAGATGTCTGTGGTCTCAATAGATGATAGGCTGGAGCCGCATGAAGCATCCCTTCTCCCGGCCTCAGTTTACTCATTTATAAAAAGAAAAGTGTTGAGTCTCTTGCCATTTTAGGTCCCTCCTAACCTTGACAACCCGCTTCCGAGCTACCTCTGCCTTCCTTCCACTACCTGGGCCCTGTGCCTCACCCCTCCTTCCTTCCGAGCTTGGTGCAGTTGCCACCGTCCCTATCTCCCGGCCTTACTGAGGTGCTTTCCGACCTGGAGGTCGGGAGGGGGGCCACGGCTCTGGAGTAAACGGAGTCTCTCCTCCGAGGCCCTTCGTCCGAGGCAGCAACACCTGGGTAGTGCCTAGAGTGGGCAGGGCGCGCTATGGAGCAGCGAGAAGTTTCCAAGCGCTTTTCCGTCCGAGATCCCTTGGGGCGGGGGCGGGGGAACGACGGGGTGCTGGTCGGCTGTCCGGGGAGGACGGCAGGAGCGCGTCCCCGGTTCCTGAAAGACAAAAGCCTGCGAGCGTCAGCAGCCACTAAGCTCCACCACCACTCTGCAGAACCTGGGGGCTGGCCTCGGACGGCCAATCAGCTCCTAGAGAAGCCCCGAGCCCGCTGCCCGATGGTCCACCTTGCAGGGGCTGGGGGGGGGGGGGGCAGCCGCACGGCTTCCTTGGAGAGCCCGCACGGCGCGCGCAGCGTCGGCGTCACGTGAGGCGGCCTGGGCCACGTGACCCGGCGGCCCCGGACCCTGTGCCACGCCTCCCGCTCCTCCCCTTCGAGACGCGGCTAGCTCGCGGTTCTCCGGCTCGCGAAGCTGCCCTCGGCGCTCCCAGCGGCTGGGCCTGGCCGGACGGCGCGCGGCAGTGGCTGGCCTCCCAGGTAGCCAGTGGGTTGCGAGCCCGAGCTCGCGGAGGCCGCTCTCGCGCCTGCCCTTCTGCTTGCTCCCCTACCCGGCGGGCCGGGCCGGCGTGCCCCGTTACTCCCGCTCCCTCCCTTCTTCCCTGCCTCCCTCCCTCCGGCTGCGGGCCCCGGGCCCCCGCTCCCCGGCCCGCGGGGCACTGCGTCCGGGCGGGTGAGGGGGCCGCTGGCCAGGCACCATTGGCACCTCAGCTGGCGTTTCTTCCGAGGAGGAGGGAAAGGGTGGGGAGAGGCTAGGGAAAGTTTTCCCTGCTCCCTCTCTTTTTTGAGCTGCACGGACGCGGTTTTGCTAACAGCTGAAGTCGGTCATTGCTCTAGGTGCTGTTTTGCTGAGAGACCTCCCCTCTGACTCTCCCCACCCTCGCTCGGCTCTTCCCAAGATCTTAGCATCTCCTCTCTCGCCTCCGGAGAGTAGTGGTGTCACAAACCATATTCTTTAGTTTCCCTTTCCTCCACAACAAAAGGGAGTTCACTTAGCAGGGGCCTTTATCCGGGAGTAGTGAGTGAAATGACATTTCTCTTGTCCTGCCTCGGATAAACTACCTGCTTTGTTTTATTTAAGATGACCATCGAGGCACACTCTGTTCTCGTCTCGTAAGTGGCTTTTTGTTTATATCTATTTGCATGTGAGACACTCTGAAGTCATCTGCTGCAGAACTCTTTGCAGCTGGGAATTGCAATTTTATAAAGCGATATTATAATCTTAAAAGAAAAAACATTCAAAGTCTTACTTGTCTTTCGCCTATTCTTTTTGTGGGGAGGATTAAAGCCCTTGGAGGCAAAAACCGGGTTCTGAGACTAGTGTGCGTTGTGAATTAGTAACATCAAAACATGAAGGTATATAATGCTGAAAGGAATGGCAGATTATGTTGTGCTTTAAACTTTAGATAAAGTATCCATTTGAAATGAGCACTGGTTGAATTTCATCTCCTTGAACTGCTTTTAGGGTTGAGTATGTAACTGTATATTTAGATTCTATTAATACGTATAGCAGTTAATCTGTGGGACTGATATCTTTTAATCCATTGTGTTAATCCCAGTCTGTTTATTAATACTTCTAGATAGGTCCTTTTTCTTCTACCGGCTAGTCTGTTTCTCTTGAAGAGGAAGGATATTAATCTTTAAAGAGATTTCTTCTACAGTGATTTTTATGTATGTGATCCAAATGATCAAGTTAGGGGAACTTCAGAATACAGCCATAAAAACCAAAGCAATCAAGTTTGCAACTTAAAAAAACTTCTTTTAAATTTTTTAAATTAAAGAGTGACTGTTATGTTCCAGCAAGAGCTTGGCTCCATCTTAATAATCAGTAGCTCAAGCTGGGAAGTCTGAGACAGTGTCCTCCTTTATTGGAAAGTCACAATGAGGCAGATGAAACTGAAGGGAGGTCAAAGACCTTCTTTTTATTAGTATACTATTCCTTCTGTGTGTACTACATTAAACAATAAGTCATACATGGGAAACAAAGTTTGGGCCCTCAAGGAGTCTAGAGTCCAGGCAGGGCATTAGGACACATTTTAAATATTCTGTGATTTAAAAAAAAAAATCTAAAAATGTTACATATTGTGTACATGTCGAGGAATGCAAAGGAGGTGTATGATGAATGTCGGCCGAGTTGAACCAGAATAGACTTCCTAGAGGAGGTCAGTTAATCCAATAATTATCTAAATCAATAATGTATTTGACCCACACTACGGACTTAATTAAAAAATTTTTTCCAAGTACATTAAGTCCACAATATAGACTTTTTTTAAAATTTTACAGGACTGAAAGAAAATTTAGAAAATACAGAAGCGTGAAGAAGAATATACCACACCTATAATTGTACCTACTATCTATAGATAACAGTTAATACATTACATTGGTGTCTAAGTACTTTTTATTATACAAATTTACTGGGTTCCTGTGTTCAGATAGTGAGATTTCAGATTGTAAGAGATACTGTGATGTCCATATCTGGTTCATTCCTGAGTCTAAGAGAGCCAATAGCAAAAGTTTGAGTGTTGAAGAACTTAGCCACGTCTGTTTGATTCTTGAATTTAGATAGAGTTTGGATAGCAAGAGTTCCGATAGCTAGGGATAGCTCTGTATTTTTTAGTATTAGATACACTTAAAAAAATGAGATTATATGGGCTGGCCCCATGGCTTAGCGGTTAAATGCGCGTGCTCCGCTACTGGTGGCCCGGGTTCAGATCCTGGGCGCTCAGGGACACGCTGCTTCTCCGGCCATGCTGAGGTCGCGTCCCACATACAGCAACTAGAAGGATGTGCAACTATGACATACAATTATCTACTGGGGCTTTGGGGGAAAAAAAAAAGGAGGAGGATTGGCAATAGATGCTAGCTCAGAGCCAGTCTTCCTCAGCAAAAAGAGGAGGATTAGCGTGGATGTTAGCTCAGGGCTGATCTTCCTCACACACACACACACACAAAAATTAGATTATACACATGCATACATAATCAATTGTGGTGTGAAATGACTTTGGGAGATGATGAATCCCAGCTGGGGAAGACTACACTCAGACCATTCCTGAAGGATCGTGTCTATATCCTTCCCACGATCTCAAAAAAGAAGGTTCCATGGCTTTTCTGAGATTAGCATTCCATGGGGGCAAAGGAATATCTTTGCAGAGGTAGTCTTTTTGATGCTTAAGAAAAAGTTCTAATTTTGGAAATAGACAAAGTCTGTCGCCTCTCTAGTGCTTTTCAATGCTGAGTCCAAATGGTATAGTGGAAACATCCAGTAAAGTTGTTTACAGCTGTGGTAGTGTGTTTTCAAAGATGACTGCCAGCCATTCCTCCCATCCCTGTCCTTGACTGCTCCTCCTCCATCAACAGATGGAGTCTGTTTCTGCTCCATTTGAGTTAGGCTGGCCTTGTGACTTGCTTTGAGCAATAGAATGTGGCAGAAGTGATGTCATGCCCAGTTCTGGGCATAGTCCTTGAGAGCATGGCAGCTTTAGCTTTCACTCGCTTGGAAGCCAATCAACATGTATAGAAGCTTGGGCCAGACCAGGTGGAGAAAGAGAGACCACCTGGAGTGGTCCAGGTACGTGAGTGAGGCTTGTTTCAAGCTCTAGTCCATGTCCCAGTGCCTGTGACCTCATGAGTAACCCCAGCTGAGTGCAGTCACAACACAGAATTGAGAGAAATAATAAATTGCTATTGTTTTAAGCTGCTGAGTTTTGAGATGGTATGTTACCCAGCAAAAGATAACTGAAAAAAACAGCATAGCACCTTGTGCCGTAGAACCCTTGGTATAAATCTGGTTCCCGTATATCAGTCCCAAGATGTGATCCCTGAGCACAGAATTATAGTCAACGTATGCAGTTGCATATGTTAATGATAAATCTTAAAATTAAATAAATCTTTACTTCATATTACATAGAGATGTACTTATTGAATTAATTAAACCAAAGACTGTGGCTTTATCTCATACCCTACAAGGTAACCAGTTAAGTCAAAAATCATTTTCTTTTGTGTAATTGGTTATTATTTGTATGTATGATTGTTATTATCAGTCTTAAGTTAGCAGTTAGTGATGTGAGTATCTGACATGTTTTAAAGAAGTTAACCCATTATTGAGATGATGGATGTGTGGTATTTCTTGCAGTTTGTCGTTTGATGAAGTTAGCGCCATGACTGTAAGTCCTTATGGTACAGAGGTGAGATCTGCTGCAGTGAATACATGTATGAGAGGTGCTTTGTTCTCAAGGGTCAAGGAGAGCAAATCTTATGTAAACTGTTATTTCTAATGTGTATGTTACAGGACTTTAAACAAACAAAACGATGGATTTTTCAGTAGCACATCTGTCATTGCCTTTAAATGAGAAAATCCTTTAGCAGCTTTCCATTCCAATTCTGTTAGATCGGTTTTTTTTTTTAAAAAGCTCTTTCTTGGAGAAGAAAATCTCACAGGTCAGTTGGGTACCTTTATAGACTTACGGTCTCCAGCTTCCAATGAGCTCTATCTTAGTGTCTTTTTAGGTTTCCCTGGTCAGTGCTTTTTCCTGTCCTCCCTGGTGGCTGCTTCAGATTTTTCCACCCTTGTTTTTTATTGCTCCAGTCCATTTTCTGTTGCTACCTCCCCTCTTACTCTCAACAGAAAGCCTTCCCTCTTTCTTCACAGGGACAAATAGGTGCCCTCAGAAGAGAATGTCCCCAGATGCAAATCAAAACCACAGTGAGATACCACTTCACACCCACGAGGATGGCTACAATACGAAAGACAGACAATAAGTATTGGTGGGGATATGGAGAAATTAGAGCCCTCATAAATTACTGGTGGAAATGAAAAATGCAGACTCTCATTAGCAGAGAAAGAGAAACACACACACATAGAGAAAAAAAAAGAAAGAAATTGCCTCCAGCTTAATGTACACATCTGCTTCAGATCCGATTCCCTGCTACTTTCTTAGAAACCTCATTTAGTTATGTCCTCTCCTCTATCTTTACTGGTTCCTTCCCATTAACGTTTAAACATTTTCAAGTCTCTAACATGTTTAAAGTAAAAAGATCACCCAAAATATATCCTCCAACTCCAATCCATTTTACAATTACTACCCTATTTCTCTTTTTTCCTTCACAGTCAAATTTCTTGAACAAGTTGTTTATGCTCGTCGTTTCCTCTTCGCTTTTCACACACTCCTCAAACTGCTGCAATCTGGCCTTGTCCACCCACAACTTCACTGAAACTCTTCTTGTTAAGGTCGCCAGTAATTCTCCTTGTTAAATCCAGTGGACATTTCTCAGTCCTTATCTTGTTAGCTCTCTCAGCAGCATTAGGCACTGATACAGCCTCCTTTGTGTGATGTTCGTGTCCCTCGGCTTCCATGACACTATGCTTCTGGTTTTCTTCTGTCTCTGCCTGTTCCTTCACAGTTTCTTCCATGGGGTTTCCATGTCTTTTTGCTCTTGGAGTTTCTTAGAGTTCTGTCCAGGATCCTCTTCTCTTAGCCCACACACTTTGCCCTGAGTGATCTCATGCTAGATTTCCAAATCTTCAATCCAGATCTCTTTCTTGAGCTTGAGCTTTATAAATTTATCTATTGGGCATGTCTACTTGGATATCCCACAGGTATCTAAAACTTAAAATGTCCACGGTAGGGGCCGGCCCGGTGGCGTAGTGGTTAAGTCTGCGTGCTCCGCTCCGGCTGCCCAGGTTTTGCAGGTTTGGATCCTGGGCGTGGACCTATGTACCACTTATCAAGCCATGCTGTGGCAAGCATCCCACATATAAAGTAGAGGAAGATGGGCATGGATCTTAGCTCAGGGCTAATCTTCCTCACCAAAAAAATAAATAAATAAAAACTAAAATGTCCAGAGTAGACCTCCTCATCTCCCCTGAACTTTCTGTGTTCTCTGTCATAGTGAGTAGCATTACAGTTCACTCAGTTACTTAAGCTGAGCATCTGGGTGTAATCCTTGGCTCTGCCTTTCCCTTATGCAGCTCCCCTCCTCCCAGAATCCTCTTGAGTCTATCTCTTGTCCAGTTTTCTCCAATTCCATTTCCCTGGTATAGGCTTCCATTCTTTCTTTCCTGGCTTACTGCATCCACCTTAGGCTCCCTCTAAGTACTCCTCCTTCATTCCCACCTAATCTCTACATGCAGCCAAAGTAATCTTTTACGAACATACTTCTGATCTTGGCACTTCCCTTCTTAAGATCTTTCAGTGATTACATGTTGCTCTTAGGATAAAGTCTAACCTTTTTGGCTACAGCCATGCTAACTTTCTTTCACCAGACTTTTACCTGGCATATATGTTCACTGTTCCAGGTACCTGCCTTCTCTTCAGGTAGTTGACAGTTCCCAATTCTGGTGCTTCCATAGCATCCGAACCTCCCCATCAGAGCACTGGCCACCCTGTGGTGAGCATCTATTAAGGTGTCTATACTCCTCCTCCCCACATAAGTTCTGCTGGGAGCCCCGGGTGGTTGTGGTGTTGGCTCTGTGTCCTGTTTACCCAGCGGAAATTCAGTGAACATTTATTGAATGAATATAGTATGGTTCTGTCTGTCTATTGCTGGACTTTTAGTTTGGCTTTAGGCCATCGTGGGTACAGTTGATACTTTTTATGCAGTGGAGACTAGTAATTGAAATCACTTTAGAAAGGTCCACTTAGGAAGGTTCATGATACCATAAATAGGCTTGAACTTGGGCCCCTCCATTCCAGCCTTGGAGTCATTAGAGAAATAAAATGAAGTATTATTGTGTTCTATCCATTTCTTTGACCTGTTGGCACATCTATTTTAATTGGTCTATTTTTTTTTCTTTTTCTCTTTTTGGTGAGGAAGATTGGCCATGAGCTAACATCTGTTGCCAATCTTCCTCTTTTTGCTGAGGAAGATTGTCCCTGAGCTAACATCTGTGCCCATCTTTCTCTATTTTGTATATGGGACGCCGCCACAGCATGGCTTGACAAGCGGTGCGTCAGTCCATGCCCGGCATCCGAACCCACGAACCCCTGGCCACTGAAGCAGAGTGCACGAACTTAACCACTGTGCCACCAGGCTGGCCGCTTATGTGGTCTATTTTGTGAAGCCTGTATGTTTGGTACAACAAAGAATGAAACTGTAAAAGGAAGTTATTTCTAATCATTAGGGTTTCTTTTCTGGTTTCCTTTTTTTGTGTGTGTGAGGAAGATTAGCCCTGAGCTAACATCTGTTATGTTGTGCCCATCTTCCTCCACTTTATATGGGAGGCTACCACAGCATGGCTTGACAAGCAGTGCATTGGTGCATGCCCAGGATCCGAACCCCAGGCCACCGCAGCACAGCGCACACACTTAACCTCTACGCCACTGGGCCTGCACGTTACGTGGTCTATTTTGTGAAGCCTGTATGTTTGGTGCAACAAAGAACGAAACTGTTAAAAGGAAGTTATTTCTAATCGTTAAGGTTTCTTTTCTGGTTTCCTTTCGAAAATAAAAGTATCTCATAAAAGGAATATTTTATAAGATCACAGTCAGCTTCACAACCCTGGATATTTTTTTTTTTTTGCTGCTAATCCTATTGCCACTTGGGTTGTTTGCTTTTCTAACCTGAGCACATGGCTTCAATAGGGTTATTTCTTCACTGACAATGAGCTATCAGTTTCCCTATGTCCCAGAATTGCCTAAAGGTGTGCAATGAAATGAAAGCCACCCTTTGGATGATGGGGCTAAAGAATTGCTTCCAGAGGCAATATTGCAAATTGTGCTTCAAGTCAAGTAACTTATTGGTGGTTGGGAAGTGACAATTGTCCTCTTAAATGAGTGATGAATTTGAACAAAACTAATGAGGCAAAGGGCAGTCACAGTGAGTGTTAGGAAATTCAGAAACAGCAGTCATGCTGTTTTTAAATGAAGGTAGGAGGATTACCTTGTCACCTGTACAGCTGCATCTCTATGAAATATGGCATAAACTCTTTTGGAGCTACATTTTTAGAGTCTCTTAGTCTTTATGGAATTTGTCAAGTATTCAGGACATGCTTTCCCTTTCATTCTTGTAGTATGGTAAACTTGCAGAAAAGAGAAGTAGATGACAGCTGTTCTAGCAGCTGGGGCAGTAACAGCATCAGTGAGTGTCTCAGCAAATCTCTGAAACTTTGCTTCTTTGTAGTACTTATACCATAGAATAGGTGAAATAGTTTTAAAGTCTATTTTTATTTAAAATTTTTTGAGGCTGATTCTATCTTAGAGGCTTGTCTGGACCTGGGAAATATATTTGGTATCTAAATCAGAGTTGTAGTGGACTCAGAGAACTCAGTCTTAAAAAAACTCATCAGAATAAATATGGAAATTGATAAGAGTAACATTTCACTCTTCCATAACTTAAGAGGTTTTTTGAATTGGTTTTACTGTAGTTTAGGTGTATGACATAGCAAATTGTAAAGTTGTACCCCAAAAGTTTACCCCAAACCCTAGAACTCGTGTATTTGAAAGTTTTCCTAGAATTGAAATGTAATGTACTCAAAAATAGAGAAAAGATGGCCACACCCTTAAATCTTTTGTGCCCAAAAGGGAACTTCCATTGATGAAAAAGGAAGAAGGCTATGAAAAACGCTTGTTCCTGCAGGAAACTGGATGATCTTCACTGAGGAAGTGTGTACTAGAATACTGAGAATCTGATTTATGGGATTTCATATAACAGTTTTCTGGGATATATAATTTTTGTATAGTTGTAACTGTTGTGCACATATTTTTTTTTCCATGTACACATTAACACTTATCACATGGACTATATATTTGCATGTTGTATCCCATTGTTTGCTTAGTTATTCCACTTATGTTTGCATTCTAGGTTTCCACTTACTAGGATCTGACATTGTATTACTCTTTATGAGTTCCCCCAGCATTCTTGGTATGTGGGGTCATTGTCAGAAAAAGAATTAATATATGTTATCTTTTTTTTTTTAATTTTTTAAAAATTTTTTTGTGAGGAAGATGAGCCCTGAGCTAACATCCATGCTAATCCTCTTCTTTTTGCTGAGGAAGACCGGCTCTGAGCTAACATCTGTTGCCAATCTTCCTCCTTTTTTTTTTTTTTTTTCCCCAAAGCCCCAGCAGATAGTTGTATGTCACAGCTGCACATCCTTCTAGTTGCTGTGTGTGGGACGCGGCCTCAGCATGGCCGGAGAAGCGGTGTGTCGGTGCGCGCCCGGGATCCAAACCCGGGCCGCCAGTAGCGGAGTGCGGGCACTTAACCGCTAAGCCACGGGGCCGGCCCCAATATATGTTATTATTTTGTTCACTTTATCATACAGTAGTCCTTTTTTTTTGTAAGACATCTTAGACTTTATCAGTAGCTCATTAACCATAAATAAATTCCTATTGTAAGGCAGCTTAGCAACTTAAACTGATAGCTAAAATAATCACCCATCCAGTTTATGAAAACAGAGAAACTTCTATTAGGGATCTTCAGTGCACATGTAAGTGCTTTAATTTAATTAAAGTTTTTTTGCAATTTAAAAAAATCATTTTTCATAGTTGACATTGCTATTTCAAATAGTCTAAACCCGGCTATGGCTTGTATGCTGAAGAACGTATAGGCCATTTTAAATGGATTGTTCCAACAATCAGAGTCCTTCCTGTTTCCTGTGACAACATTAGCTGCCACAATAAAGAATAATACAAGCTCACTTCATGCCCCAAGAATGACACCAGATGAAGAGTCATAATCTTGGTGCTAACCAGTTCTGCAGGGTTGCTCACTCTATTCTGACCTCTTTTCCTTAGCACGCCTTTAGGTCAGCAGAAGACAGGTCCAGAGGTATAAAGTTGCGTTGGTGGCATCAGTCTCCTTTGTGCCAAATACATCTGGTTAGAATGGGGAGGTTGAGGTCTGTGTGGAAGCCACATGCTTGCTTATATATAAGTCTACTCTAAATTTCTAATATTGTTTAATATTTGGACCATTATTTCATCAAAAACAAAGTTTTCTTGTACTATTTTCTCCATTTCCTGTTGTTTTTTAAATTCTGTAAACATACTCAAATATATTTTTGCTAAATCGGTAAAACAAGACCTTCCTCCCACCCTCCCTTATTATTTGGTTCCTTGTCGTCCTTAGTGCTGTGGAGTGGATTCCGACTGCTGGTGACCCTGTGCACAGCAGAGCAGAACCCTGCCTGGTCTTTTTGCACCCTCTCACCCTCCGGTGGGATATCAGACAGTGCTCTGCTGCTATTCATAGGGTTTTCATGGCCTATTTTTTCGGAAGTGGGTGGCCAGGTCTTTCTTCCTAGTCTCTCTTAGTCTAGAAGCTCTGCTGAAACCTCTCTACCGTGAGTGACCCTGCTTGGTATTTGAAATACTGGGGGCATAGCTTTCAGCATCACAGTAACATGCAGCCGCCACAATATGACAGCCAACAGATGGGTGGTGTGGTTTCCTGATCGGGAAGCACACCCAGGCGGTGGTGGTGAGAGCATGGAATCTTAATCACTAGACCACCAGGGCTGGCTACTATGTTCCTAGGGGAAGGGAAAATAAATGTGTCCTCTTCTAAAGGAATCAAAAAATTGGTTGCTATATTACTCCTTTAGTCTTCGAGTTATAAATGTAGACTTCTAAAATTGGAAGATCTGTGTTTGTCTTCTTGACTGAATTTGCTTTCAGAGTGTAAAATAAAATAAGCTTTTCTTCCCCATGCCACAAACTCTCTGAGGGACAGTGCCAGTCACTAGGAAAAGCCATCTCAGGGAATGGGATATTGATACATAGTATTAGTGGACACAGAATAAGTCCATGGGAATATAGGATGTATTTTCAAGTGCCAAAGAAAATCTAAAGAGCCAGGTGGGTTGGCGTATTATCCTCTGAGGGTGTTAAACTCTTTTCCAACCTCTGCTTACATTTCTCTTTTCTGCTCTTCTGTTCTTCCTTTATCTCCATACAGCAAAATAAACCATTGATTCACCTACTCATGCACAATTGTGATAATTCAGACTGAACATATCATTGCTATTTATGAGAAAGTATTTCCTAAATAAAAGAATGGATTAAAAAAAGTTTACAAAAAACCACTATCTTACTGAAGCACTTCAGAAGTAACTATTTAGTATAGCTGACATGCTTGTTACAACTCTTTTTTGTGTGTGAGGAGGATGGGCTCTGAGCTAACATCTGTGCCCATCTTCCCCTATTTTGTATGTGGGATGCCACCACAGCATGACTTGAGCAGTGCGTAGTTCCGTGCTGGGGATCTGAACCTGCGAACCCCAGGCCGCCAAAGCAGAGTGCACGAACTTAACCACTACGCCACTGGGCCAGCCCCTTGTTACAACTCATTTTTATGATTATCAGTCAAGCCCTGGAAGGACTGGTCATCATAGCTATTACTTTGTCTAGTTTGATTAGCTGTGTGTGTTAGAAAGTTCTAAGAAGGCTATATTTCTTTTAGAAATGTTCCATTCAGAATTTCCCTATTCTGAACTTGCCTTCCCAAGACAGAATTAATGAATTATGATTGTACTTTTCCAAAAATATTTTTTAGGACTGAAACCTTTCTACATTTAATTTTTAAAAATATATCTTTGAGGGGGCCGGCCCGGTGGCGCAAGCGGTTAAGTGCGCGCGCTCCGCTGCGGCGGCCCGGGGTTCGCTGGTTCGGATCCCGGGCGCGCATCGACGCACTGCTTGGTAAGCCATGCTGTGGCGGAGTCCCATATAAAGTGGAGGAAGATAGGCACAGATGTTAGCCCAGGGCCGTCTTCCTCAGCAAAAAAAAGAGGAGGATTGGCGGATGCTAGCTCAAGGCTGATCTCCTCACAAAAAAAAATAAATAAATAAAAAAAATATATATATCTTTGAGTTTATTAATGCAGGCTTGATGTAAGCCTATGGGATCATAATTTGATTTTTAAAAATTGTAGTAAAATATACATAACGTAAAATTTACCACTTTAAAAACCATTTCTAGGTATATAGTTTAGTGACATTAAGTACATTCACATTGTTGTGCAACTGTCACTACTGTTCATCTCCAGAACTTTCTCATCATCCCAAACTGAAACTCTGTATCCACTGAACAATAGCTCTCCATACTCATCTGCCGCCTAGTCTCTGGCAGCGACCATTCTACTTTGTGTCGCTATGATTTGACTAGTCTAGGTACCTCATGTAAGTGGAATCATACAAGTTTTGTTCTTTTGTGTCTGGCTTATTTCACTTGCCATAATGTCTTCCAGGTTCATCCCTGTTGTAGCATACGTCAGAAATTCATTTCTTTTTAGGCCGAATAATATTCCATTGTGTGTAGATACCACATTTTGTTTATCCATGTGTCTGTTGATAGATGTTTAGGTGTTCCACCTTTTGCCTGTTGTGAATAATGTTGCTATGAACATGGGTTTACAACTATCTAGTCAAGTCCCTGCTTTCAATTCTTTTGGATATGTACTAGAAGTGGAATTGCCAGATCATACAGTAATTCTATGTTTAATCTTTTGAGGAACTGCCATAATGTTTTCCACATTGGCTGCACCATTTTACATTCCTACTTTCTACATTTCATTTTATATTAATAATTCATTTTACAAATTTGTCTGAAACACTCTGCAACCCTAGGTTGTGAATTTAAGGTAAGAATACCTCTTAAAACTTTTCACAGCTTACAGGGTAAACATAATTCAAATAATCAAGCTTTTATTTTCATTTAAAATATTTGTTTATTTTTGATCACAAAGTATTTGTTTTAGAAATTTGGAATATATTTAAACAATACAAAGAAAGGAAACATCACCTCTAATCTCTCCGGAGAAATACATTTTGGTGTGTATATGTATAGCCTTTTTTCTGTATATATTATACTTTAAAAAATTGTAATCATATAGTACATATTATTTTATAGCATAGCTATGCCTTACAGGGTACATTTGTTTTTTGTGGAGTTTATTTGTTTTTGTTTTGCTTTTAATTTGGGAATAAGCACATAGTTTAGCTTTTTGTTAGCATCTTCCCTCGGGATGCTTTATTTGATGGATGCATTGTAACATGGGAAGGAAAAGCATTGGGTTACCTTCTTTAAGATCCTTAGTGAATAACTGCTGAATACTTACCAAAGTAAAGGCCTATCCAAGATGGCCTAGGTGGAGCAGGCCGTTTGAAGATTCTTCCCAATTAGTGGTGCCTCCTCAATACGTTAATAGAATATCTTCACATATTACCCTTTGAAACATCTAAAATTTTTTGCAACCTCTAGAATAAGGATTTCAGTGAAATGTAGTTGAACTATTTATATTCCTTTAAAGTGAAATCCATACAATTAGAACAAAACTGTAAATACTTTAGGCAAGTTTAGTAGATGTCCTAAGACATCAGAGCTGTCCTAACTCATACCGCTCTTCTTGTGATAGATCCTTATATTTCTGAGTCAGCCACAGGTTCTTAACTCTGATATAGACTTCATAACAGATTAAATGCTAGTTAATTTTTAGTGATTCCACCTGCTTTAGCTTTTTGGATTAGTAGTATACATATATACTTTATAATTTTGTGATAGAGGGTCCAACATTGTCTGTGAAATTGATAGAATTATGATGCTTAGTGTGATTTTCTTAATAGTAGCAATAGTGCAACTGCCCTGAGGAAAATGGGTAATTAAATATCTCACCACAGTAATCTAATTGTGATGATGATGGTGGCAATTTTGAGTTAATTAGAAAATTTTAGTGGTATTTACATTTACATTTATATTTATATCGTGCTGCCTTAGTAAAGATGTGCCACATGCCCAAGCTCAGGACTCCGGTCTGTTTTTCTGTATTGCACAGAGCACATACCGGGTTTTAATACAACCACAGAACCTCTCAGAGAACCTTGCCTGAATTCTGAGGCTATCCTTTTCATGTCATCAGCTGCCCAGATTGAGTAGAGTCTGCTGAAGACATACTTTAGCCTTAGCAGTCTAGAGCCCAAGGATGTACCTTGTGCTCACACACTCTTGTGAGCTCCCTGAGGACAAAGGGCATGTTTGGTCTCCAGGGCCTGCCTCCCAAAGGTTTTGGAAGAATGAATGAATGAATGACACTCGTGAGGTTTAACTGGGCAAATCTAGACAGAGCCATATTGAGGAACACATTTTTTTTTGGAAGCACTTTTTGTATTTGAAGCATTTTAAAAACAGATGCTGGTGTATATTTATGAGGCAAGATAAAGTCAGAAGGAAGTAATGTTGGACAAGTTTAGCCATTGAAGATCCAGGACTGATGTTCTCTGTAAGAATCAGAGGAATGGGAGTTGAATCCTGACTATGCCACTTACTGCTCTGTGACCTTGGGAAGTCATTTCACCTTTGAACCTCATTCCTCATCTGCTAAGAATGGATTATGATTTCTTCCTTCCAAGAGTGTTGTGAAAATTAAATGAAATAATGTATGTGAAGCTCCCTAACAGTGTCTACAACAAAGCAAGTTCTCAATCATTGTTCGTTTCCTCCTTCCTCCTCTTTGTTTGTTTTGCCGGATTGTGTTGCTAGGAGTAGTTACTTGCTTGGCTAACATTACAGCCCTTCTTGTTCTCATGCATTCAGAAATCCCCCATTCTTCATTACGTCTTGAACATGCAATTACAGAACATGTTTTTACAGAACAGCTTTTTGGGAAACCCAGGCTCAGAAAACTAAGTAGCATGTCACACAGATTGGTTAAAAGTAAACCTGGGACTAAATCACAGGCCTCAGGACCCTCAGTCCTTTCCATTCTGCCAGGGCTGTTGGTGATGCTTTCTGCTTTTGTGATGGGTGTGTACATGGATGATGTATGACCTGGTTTTTATATTAACTCTTTGTAATTAATTACAAGTCTTTGGAGAAATATGTTGTAAAATAAAGTTTCAAGTAGTTTGGCAATGGGGGTAACTCAGTTCGTGTAATAAGCCATCATTATGAAAGTCAGCTTGATTTTTCAGGAGGTTACCAACCCTCGGGGCAGAGTTGCCTGTACTTGATTAATGACTTTAGAATAATTGTACTGCTCTCTGGAAATTGTATGATTTTGAATGGTAATATCCCTTTGTGTTGTAATTTTAAAGGTGGTGAATCATATTTTTAGCTAATTCTTTTTATCCCCCTATTTATTTATTTAAAAGGTAATTGTATATTACATAAAATATTGCATTTTGAAAACTAACTTTTACGTGGTTCATATTCTAGGAAACTATGCTTCTGGATTGTCTTGGAAGTTATCTACCTGTTTATAGGCCTTCACACTGTTTCACTTCTTGGGACTCCTTTCCCTGTCTGTTTTGTAAGAGGCACAAGGCAGGCCATCTGTGGGGCAGGCATCCTTTTAAATGTTATGTAAAAGGATGATGTGTGGGCTCTTAAACATATGAGACTGAGAGGCGAAGAGTGCGCCTGCTGCCTCCGGTTGTGTGGCTTCAGGTCCTGACTCTGCCACTTACTAGTTTGAGCAAGTTCTTAAAATCCCTGTGCCTCTATTTCCTTGTCTGTAAAGTGAGGATTAAATGAATTAATAAATGTAAAATACTTGGAACAGTGCTTGGCACATAGTGCTCAAGAAGTGTTAGTTGTTGTTGTTGCTGTGATTGTGATTATTTTTTTAAATGATGCCCAAGCTCACTCATTATAAGAGAAATTCAAGTTTAAACAATACTGACACACCATAATATTACACTGTGTGGTAACGTACATTGATGGTTATTTTATATATTGTTACTATGTCAGTAGAGGACAATTTGAAATAGCTATTCCAGGTAACATAGCTGTTAGACTTTGACCCGGCAATTCCATTTTTAGGAATTTATCTTAGAAATTTATGTATAAAAAAAGACATGTATATACAATAATACATGCAAACAATAATTGCAGTATTGTTCATGTTAGCATAAAGACTGGAAATGACTTAAATGTCTCTCAGTGGAAACAGGTAAAGTGTTAAAGAGATGTAATGGAATGCTATATAGTACCATTGAAAAGAAATGAAGTTAGGTCTACATGTGCTCATATAGAATGATTTCCAAGATGTACTGTTAAGCGGGGGGAAAAAAGCTTCCACACATACATACATATAATGCTGTAAGTATACACTATGTCTGGAAGGAATTAGAAACAACTGCTAACAGTGGTTGCTTTTGAGGAGAGGGATGGTACTGAGACTTACTTTCCTATACCCTTTTGTACCACTTGAAACAAAAATTTTTAACATGTTTATGTATTAGTTTTTACCCTACTCCAAATCCTTTACCTGTTACCCCCAACACACCACCCCCCCACACACCCGTGCAAGCACATTTTTCACAACATTCAATTGTTATTCCAGGAGTCTGGCTGTGCCGTGATAGGGAATAGCCTGTCCTGATGGTGTTTAACGCTCATTGAATATGTGGTGTGATACTTGGGACATAGCAGGCACCTGATCCTTGTCGTCCAAGTTGGTGCTGATGGGAAAAAATCTCCCTGGATGGTGGAAACTGAGGCCTTGGCTAAGTATGCCCAAGCCCGAGGCTTGCTCTACAGATGCTATCAGAGGTGCTGGAGACAGAAAGACCTGGGTCTTGAGCCTGCCTTTCTTGGCTATTTTTAGAGGTATGAGAAGAAGGTGAGTGGGAAGGAACTTGAAGAGTTCTGTACCTCGTTAGGAAACCCTGGTTGTATTTATCAGCTGTTTGGTTCTATTTCAGTTTCCAGAGGTGAGAGCCAGAATGGAAACTCACTTGGCACGATTAGGGTTTTGTGCTTATGCAACCCCCTGGAATTTCTAGAAATACTTGTTAACCCGAGAAGAATTGGAGCCATGGCAAGGATTCTTTGTGTAAAACTCCTTAAACGGATCAAGTTTAGAGTTTTATGGAAATTTATACATATCTCTACTTTTTATAAGGTACTAGTTAAGCTGATTGCTACTTGCATGAAGGCTGTAGTCATCAGCTCTAACACCAAGATTGGGGTCAATTGTCTTGTTCATATGATAACTTTTCTCAACGTGAAATGTCTGCATATATGTAGAAAATGTGGACATATAAATTAGGACCAGACTATAATACTTTCTTTTATGGTTTCATCTAGTAAGTCTTAGGCTAGTGCTTCTTAATATTTTTGCCACTCTAGACTATCTGAGGGATGTCCCATTCCCATGATTAAACAGCGGCTCAGTGTGGCAGTGATTTTGTACAAGGGATGGGGGTCTTCCAGTGCATCCTGGGGTTGGTAGTGGGAGAGTGGGGAGGTAGAGGTAGTGATTCTGATTTTTATAACACACACACTCCTAGTTGAGAATTAACTGTCTTAGATAGGCTAGTATTGTAACCTTTAACTTTATCTCAGTACCGTGGGGAAAAAAATACCTGATGGGAGACCCTGGTTTCAACCAGTTAGCATGTCTTCTCTCCATTTTCTGCTGTCTGGTTGCATATGAGCATGTATGTACCAGGTAAGCACTGGTAAGTAGGCAAGACAAACAGCTGGTTCTAGCAAGTTGTTCCTCCCATTACAGGAGAAGGCCCGGGTGTGAAGGTGGAGGAAGGATTGGACACGTTGCCGGGGAAAGTGAGCAATCCATTTAACCAAAGGTAGGTAGTTTATTCTGGAATTAGCTTTTGTTTTCTTTTATTAACAGTGTCTTTTTTGTTTTTGTTTTTGTTTTTAGTTTAGTGGTTATTTAAGTTTTTTCTTGGAATACTTTTTGTTTGTTACAGCAGAGATGTCGGCTTATTTATAGGAATTACTTGAAGCCAGAGTCATGGTGGATGTAGGAAAGTGGCCAATCTTCACTCTGCTCTCACCTCAAGAAATTGCATCTATTCGGAAAGCATGTGTCTTTGGCACCTCAGCCAACGAAGCACTCTACGTTACTGACAATGATGAGGTAAGAGATCGCTCAAAACCCGGAGTTTAATTTTAAGGCTTATTTGGAGGTTGAGCTTTAAAGTGTGTAGTCTGAAGCCTGAGAAAAGGTGGAGGATAAAGAGAAGCTGAAGACTGTGTCTTGGATAGAATTTGTCTTTCCTTTCAGTTTCTCCATTTAATACCCTTCGACCCCTACTACTCTTTGAGTTTCGTAGTATAGCCAAATATTCTAAAACTCAAGAAATGTCAGCAGAGGCTGAATTTTTTTTAACAACCATATCAGTCTTTTTCTACCTACTGAGCTGTCACACTGAACTTCAGAGTGGGGAAGGTAGCCTTTGTGTAACTTTAGGCCCAATGACTCAGACAGAACTGTTTGTTTTCTAGGTCTTTGTATTTGGACTGAACTATAGTAACTGTCTAGGAACTGGAGATAACCAGAGTACACTTATACCCAAAAAGCTAGAAGCCTTGTGTGGAAAGAAGATTAAAAGCCTTAGTTATGGCAGTGGACCACATGTTCTTCTCAGCACTGAAGGTAAAGAGGGAACAAGTCCAGCTTTTCAGTTTGTGGGAAATGGAGCAGTTCATTCTAAGCTAAGGGGAGGTAGGGAGGTATCAAGTAATTAATTTCGAATGGTTTGTTTCTTAATTTCTGAGGGGAAGTATACAAAGCAGGTAAAAGTTAAATTCAGGCGAACTCGGGAACAGCCATAGGATGACTTGCAAAGTAAGCAAACTTCTAAGGTTTTAGACAATTTATGGAAAGCTGTGTAAGATTACATATAATATAGCAAACGAAGTGGTCCTTTGGCCTAATTTTTCAGTGGATTTGTGGTAGCAAGGCAACTTTCAGGTTTTACTTGGTATGTTTTTATAAACACAGATGATACTGATTTTCCTTCTTTTTTTTTTTTTTGTGAGGAAGATTAGCCCTGAGCTAACATGCTAACATCCGATGCCAATCCTCCTCTTTTTTTGCTGAGGAAGATTGTCCCTGGGCTAACATCTGTGCCCGTCTTCCTCTACTTTATATGGGACACCGCCACAGCATGGCTTGACAAGCGGTGCCTTGGTACATGCCTGGGATCCGAACCTGCGAACCCTGGGCCGCTGAAGCGGAGCGTGCGCGCCTAACTGCTATGCCACCGGGCCAGCCCCTGGTTTTTCTTTCTATGTGTAGTTTCTGAATCTTGAATTCAAGAGGTCTTAGTTTATTCCCTGGCATCATGTGGGTGCCATATGGAAAGAGTGTGGGATAGATTCTTCTCCTTTTTCTCTCTGCCTCCCTAAGGTCACTAAAGGAGGAGACCATACATTCTTTGATAATTTATCTGCACTGTGGGCAACCAGAACTCGCTGAGAATCTGTTCTATATAAGCTAAGTTCTTCCCTTTATATTTCAGGCCTAGTAGCTCTTGCTCTCTCTCTAGCAGAGGTCCTCAGCTTTTTATTGCTAATCCTTTAGGGTGGCATTTGGGAGACAGTTTGTTTCTCTGCTTTTCTGTCTTAGACTGAGGAATCACAGCTTCCTTGGATGTTGCCATAAGTCTTAGTGTTGAGCTTTTTAATTGCCTTTAACTCATAGCTGAATCCACTCTAAGTTCTCTGCGTCTTTCTCAAGCTATGAGATCCAGATCTGAGCGTGATCATCTGGTAAGAGTATAACTGGTATCGAGCATAATGAGGTGATTATCTCACTTTGAGTTGTGTAGCCATGCCTTCTGAAGTCACACTGGCTCTTTCAGGCACTTACTACTTTGCTGACTGGTTCAGCTTGTCATCCATTGTGTCCTAATGATTTAATTTTTCCTAACACATCAATTTTAACTAGTCATTGATTTCTGACCATAGAGAACTGAGGCAGAGCCGGCCCCGTGGCTTAGCGGTTAAGTGCGAACCCTCCGCTTCTGGCGGTCCAGGTTCGGATCCCGGGCACGCACCGACGCACCGCTTCTCCAGCCATGCTGAGGCCGCATCCCACATACAGCAACTAGAAGGATGTGCAACTATGACATACAGCTATCTACTGGGGCTTTGGGGAAAAAAAGGAGGAGGATTGGCAATAGATGTTAGCTCAGAGCTGCTCTTCCTCAGCAAAAAAAAAAAAAAAGAAAAAAAAGAGGAGGATGAGCATGGATGTTAGCTCAGGGCTGATCTTCCTCACAAAAAAAAAAACTGAGGCAGTTTTTTAGAGAAAACATATACATTCAGATTATTGTTTTTTTTCAAAGTGGTGACCTTAGTAAATTATAACTCTTCTTTTGGGATTATTTTCAGAGTCTAGATCATATAGTTTTAACTATCTTGAGTGTTACAATTAAGATATAGTTGTAAATAAAGATAAAACATAAAAATATAAATGCAAATAAGTGGTTGTCTTGGGATATTTTTCTTTTTGTTTTTAATTCAATTTCGATTGTCATAATACATTTTACACAATATACATTAAACATGCTATACACTATGTATCATATGTATGTATAATATGTATATTATTATGTATGTATATTCTTGTGTATTATATATGTATTACAATCAAATAGTTTTAAAATAATTTAACACTTTAAAGCATCAAATAGTATATGACTTTTAGTAAAAAACAGAAGGACCTCTGCCTCACCCCTCCTCACTCTTAGAAATTACTCTTCAGAAGGAAAACTTTTAACTTCTTCAAATGTGTCTTCTGATATTTAATCTTACATTTTTTAATTAACATGCTTCTACTGCTATTTCTGAATTTTCAATATTAGGTCTTTATCCTTGACTTTTTATAATGGCAGATGGAATTTAGCTCTCTTTCCTCTATCTTCCCTCCCCTTATCCTTTCAATATGATCATATCACCATTTGGGTTAAATCAATATTTAGTGTTTACATTTTTAGGACTTGGTGCGTATTATCTGTAGGTGAGCCATCTCACTTCTTGTACAACTGTTTGTTTCCCTGAGGTTCATTTACTTTTCTATACGTGTATCGTGAATGTATGTCCAGACTCTTCTATAGTGCAGTATTGTTGCTTCTCAGCCCATCTGAGCATATCAGATCATCTCTGGAGCCCTCTGACCTGCTCGACCCTGGCCTGGTCACTCTAGGCCTACTGCAGAGCTGTGTGCCTAGAACTTCATTTCACCATCATTCTTGGAAATCCTTTCACCTTTGTCCTTTCTGGATTCCCTATTTTTTGTGTCCTATGTCTTCCTCCCTGGATTATACCCTCATTTGGGTGAAACACGTTCTCTAATAGCTTCCCAAGGAAGGGGGTGTGAGAGAAATCTTTGAGACACAGTCTTAAAATGTCTTTATGTTACCCATGCAATTGATCAGTGATTTGGCTGGGCTTAGAATTCCTGATTGGAAATCGTATTTCCTCAGAATTTTGAAGTCATTGCACCTTTTAAGTTTCAGGGTTTGCTGTTGAGAGTGTGATGTCATTCTGACTTTTGCTATTTTGCATGTGACTGTTTTTTCCTCTTTGGAAGCTTTAAGGATCTTTCCTTTATTCCAAGTGTTCTGAAATAATCATGATTATGTACTCTGGTGTGGGTAATTTTTAATTTATTGTATTGGTTATTCTATTGTCTCATCAGTCTGAAAATTCCTTCATTTCTAGAAAATCTTCTTGTATTATTTCATGGATAATTTCCCTTCTTTGTTTTCTCTGTTCTCTGCTTTTTGGAATTTTTCTTAGGAAGTTAGAGATTCTCGACTGATCCTCCTAATTTTCTTATATTTTCTCTCCTGTCTACTTTTTGGGAAATTTCTTCAACTTTATCTTACAATGCTTATGTCTAATTTTAACATTTCTGCTGTTACATTTCCAAATTCTCTTTCTTGTTCGCGGTGCCTTTTTATTTTTTATTTATTTATTTTTATTTTTTGTGAGGAAGATCAGCCCTGAGCTAACATCCATGCTAATTCTCCTCTTTTTTTTTGCTGAGGAAGACCTGCTCTGAGCTAACATCTATTGCCAATCCTCCTCCTTTTTTTTCCCCAAAGCCCCAGTAGATAGTTGTACGTCACGGTTGCACATCCTTCTAGTTGCTGTATGTGGGATGCGGCCTCAGCATGGCCAGAGAAGCAGTGTGTCAGTGCGCGCCCGGGATCCAAACCCGAGCCACCAGTAGTGGAGCGTGCACACTTAACCACTAAGCCACGGGGCCGGCCCTCTCTGCCTTTTTAGAGCCTCTTGTTCTTGTTTCATGGGTTCAGTATCTTCTTTTGAGGCTGTTATAGGTTATTTTTAAGGTCTCTTCTGTTCTCTGCATTGTTTCTTTTTTTCCTTTCAAATTTCTAATTCTCTTTATATTTTTTAGTCTCTGACTTTCAGGTTAGAGGCTTTCTTTAAAAGTTTGGTGATCCTTGACTGTTTGTCCACAGGTAAGAGCCAGGCACTAATACCCACATTGAGAGTACTGGGTTCATGATGGGGCTCGTCACATGCTGAGCTTCACTTTAGGGAGATAGTGAAATAATTGTTTCATTAGGGATGCTCCCACTATCAGTATATGAACTTCTGCAGGGTGGAATCCTCCAGATTCCTGATCTGGATATGTTTTTTTGCCAGCTTTCGATGAGCAAGGGAAGGGCAGCGACCTCAGTATTCAGTAGGTGGACTCCCAGTTCTCCTTTCTCACTACAGCGCCTCATTGCTGCCTCCAGGGCCTCTATAGACTATCTTCTAGCTTCTGTTCTTTGCTGTGTTATGTGGGGGAAGGGAGGGAAGCAGGTTTGGGCAAAGGCAGAAGTTGGGCTGCAGTGCAGTGACAATAAGAAATTCACAGCAAGTAAATGGTGTAAGTTTCTTGTCTTTTTCCAGGGTTGAGGAGGGGTAGTTGCCTGACCCGGCAGGAAGAGGAGGAAGATACGGGGTCTAACTGCTTCTGTTTTTAGTTGCACCCTGCACTTGCATCTCCAGTGGTCCCTGGTCCCTCTAATCCCTAGACCTTCCTGAGATTCCAGGGCTGGAATTGGCTGCCCCTTTTGCAGATGTAGGTGTCACCTTCTCTGGTCAGCCATGTTATGTACCACACCCATCTGCTTTCCATCTTCCAAGATTTTGTTGACATCTCTCATGTAGTGTTTTCTTCTCTGTTGTGCTCCTTGTCCTTGAGTCTTTATGCCTTTTGTTGTTGTTCCCATTACTATCATTTCACTAGGCTTTGGGGAGGGAATAAAGATAAAAACGTGTCCAATTCTCCATGCTTTACTGGCTTGTGTGGTATTTCTAAAGGGTGTTTTAGGAATATTTTGATCAATGCTATGTTATTAAATTGAACTTCTAGTCCCACCTGGTGACTACTCTAAAGATCAATATTCCTTTGGTATTATTATTTCACATACAGACCTAGGGCTTGTGGGTTTCTTTTTGTCTTCTGAAGCAACATTAAATTAGGTTATAAAATTATATTGTATATAATTATAAAATTAATTGTTTCTGGCCGCTTCTCCAACTCAGTGTCCAGTCTCTGAAGGCTAAACTGAGTTTCCTTGAAGGTCAGAAATTCATGGGCTACTTCTTTGTCTTCCTCTACGCTCTCCCTTTCCGACTCCCTTCCCACTCCCACTCTCCTTCTAGCCTGGTAGGCTTCACTGTCACAGCCTTGGGTAATTTTGCTCATCTCTTAAGCTTCAAGTGATCCTGAAGTTTCATCCTTGGTCCATTAGAGACAGCGTGACAAGAGCAGGGCTGGGAAAGTGGACACTGGTGTCCGGTTGGATTGGGTTGCTTTGAAGGCTTCCTGAGGAATTGGGACTAAGAGCCATTTTGTGAGGAGTTCACTTTTCCTATGCTTCATCACGTAAAAAGAGAAGAAAGATGTATATATACTATTTTACAAATAGTAAAATAATGTATTAACAAGAAAGTAATTGCCAGGGGCAAATCTGGAGAGGACATAGCTGAGAACGGGCAGTTGGCCGCACTCCCAGCGCCTGGGGAATAAGTCCTTAATCCTGAGGGGCATCTGGGTGACACAACACAGTGTTCACTAAGCATCTCCCATGCACTGCTCAGATCCACGTCTTCCTGTATGTTTTGGGTGTAGCTCCTGCAGGATTCTAGTGGCCCTCTTTTCCTAGGGAAAACTTCAAGGAAGATCATTAGTGGGACGAATTACAGCCTCTGTGCTGCAGCTGGTCTCATGGCCACAACTGATACTCATCACCTCCTTCCTCTAGAACCCATCCTAGATACCCCTCACATTTGGCTAGCACCTGGCTCAGGTGGCTTACCTGATTGCATGACCCAGACTCGCATCCTTAAGGGGTACAAGCCCCTGACCAGGCTGTGTACTCTGGCCATGGCTGCTGCACATTTCTGTTTACCATCACTATTGGGCAAGTGTGTACCAAAAGACCACCAAATGTCACCTGTGTGCCAACCATATTCCTCTCTGACCCCCATTACATAACAGCAGTCCTCCTCTTCCTGTTGACTGGGGCTGTTGCCTCCGGCAGGAGGGTGACTCCTCTTCTTTCCTGTTGGTCCTTTGACTAGAGGAGCAGAGAGTACCTATGGCAACCATAGCTTAAAGTTCAGTGGGATTCTTGCTGTGTCCCTCAGTGGAAGTGTTCCTGCTTAGGGAACCAGGCCTTATAAACCTACAGAACCTCCAGTCGTAGAGACAGGAAGCACAGACTTCCAAAGGCAGTCATTGGGAGTGATGGTCAGCGGGGCCGCTCACGTATCCACTTTGGTTCCTGGACCCATGTTTTCCACCTATTAGGGACACAGCACTATATAGTGGCTATTGATTTAGAGTGTATACTTTACGTTGGAGGGTAGCATCCCATCCTCACGTGGTGTCATCTCCAGGCTGATGCCTCAGCTGTGCCTTCAGCCCACTTGCCATCACTCTCTTCAGCCTGCATCTTCTGGATGTTGTAGTATGTGATAGGACCAGTGAGCCCCATGGTCATGTCAGCACTGCTGCACTCTTTTGCAATAAAATGGGTCCCTTGGTCTAATGAGATGTTTTATGGGATCTTGTGTCAGTGGATTAAATACTCAGTAAGCCCTCAGATAGTGGTGCTGGCTGAGGCCCTGTGGGCAGGAGACCCATACCTGGATTATATGTTGATTCCTGTAAATATGAATGGTTGCTCCTTCCAGTATGGAATGGGTCCATTGGAGTCACCTTGCTACCTTGAGGGGTTGTGCTGTATCAAGGCTCTGGTCTCAGTTACTGGTATAGTGGGCATTTGGCAGTGGTAGTAGTTAGATAGATCAGCCTTGGTGAGTAGGAGTGCAATCTTCTGTTATTTGCATTTTTCTTCTTATGAGTGACGTTGAGCATCTTTTCATATGGTTAAGAACCATTTACATTTCTTATATTGTGAACCGTCAATTCGTATTTCTATAGGGTTCTTGGTCTTTTTCGAAGCTCTTTTTATATTAGAGATATTATCTCTTGGTAATATAAATTACAAATATTTTTTCTCAGTATTTAATTTTTTTCTTTGCTCGTGGTATTTTTTTTTCCATATGAAGTTTTTAAAATATATATAACTAGATTCATCTCTATTTTTGTTGCTTCTGGATTTTGAGTCATGGGAAAATTTTCCCTACTCCCGGGTTATGGAGGAATTCACTAATTTTTCTTTCTAGTTCTTGTTTGGTTTTATTTTTTACATTTAAGTTTCTGATTCATTGGGAAATATAGTATATGGTGTGAGGAGTGAATCTAATTTTTCAATATGACTGTCCAGTTATCTCAACCCAGCTTGTAAAAAGTCCATTTTCCCCCAACTGACATAGCTTTATTTCTACATGCACTTGGAATATTTCTAGACTTTCATCTCTGTTCCATTGGTTGGTCTGTCTGTTCATGTTCTAGTATTAATCTTAGTTTTAGAAACTTTTTATGGGTTTTAATAACCAGTAGAGCTAGCTATCCTCTCACTTCTTTTTTTAGGGTTTTTCTATTTATTCTTGTTTGATCTTCCTCATGAACTTTCTAATCAATTAGTCTAGGTCCAGAGAGTAACTTGAAGCATTTCATTGCCATTACTTTAAATTTATAACTTTACTTGGAAAAATTAGCATCTTTGTGATATTGAGTTTTACTGTCTGAGAACAAGGTGTATGTTTCTATCTGTTCAAGTCTATTTTTCTGTCTTTTAGGAGTTAAAACACTCCTAGGTTTAGACATTTCTATCTCCTGATTTAACACATAACATTGTGGATCATTTTTCTAAGTTTTATGCTCTTTCAGTCTTGAGCCCCATCCTTCTTAGGATGAAATTTCCTATTTATGGTTTTAGTTATAATTTCTGTAATAGAGAAACCTCTTGAGAAACACACATCAGAGGGTCTCTAGATCTAGCTTGTACCTGGAAGAGGACCCTACCTTTGTTGACTTGTTGTCATTCTAGATTAGAAAATCAGAAACCTACGTAGTTATGAGTACCTTTCCTCTGGTTGCTTGGGGACTGTTGCCTGTGAGTCACAGCCTGATAATAACACTTGGATTTCTGCTGTTGCTCTTGGATATCATTCTTGCCAGGTCCAGATTGTCCTTAATAGGTCAGCATGTTTTATTATCGTAGGAAAGTCATGAGAAGAGTATATCACTCGGGGATATCTGCTCTTGATACTCAGCATGCTGTGGGAGGAAATGCACGAAACAGTAATACTTCCAGAGAGGACACAAAACAGAAAAGTTACCTCTATCAGAATCCCAAAAAGATAAAGTCATTAAAAAAAAAAATTCAGCCGTATTTCATACCAATAACTAGTCTGCTTGAGAGAAGCTCTGTGATTTTTATATATAGTACATACCTCTTTCCTCTGTACTTTGTGAGTGAGTGACACCTGCCCCCCAAGGGTTCTCTGAGACTTGGTATTTAGTAAAACGATGGTAAAGATTAGTGATGAGCTTTCCTGTGTCTTCTGCCTTTTGCTTGGTACCTGACACACAAACTATTGAGATGAGTCAAAGTGTTTAGAAGGTCTAATTTTTGTATCCAGTCGTGCGTCACTTAACAATGGGGATATGTTCTGAGAAATGCGTCATTAGGTGATTTCGTCACTGTGCAAACATCACAGAGTGTACTTACACAAACACAGCCTACTACGCACCTAGGCTCTGTGGTACTGATCTTATGGGACCACCGTCGTACTTGCAGTCTGTTATTTTCCGAAACATCGTCAGACAGTGCGTGATTGTATATAAACTGATTTCTGACCACAAAGCTGATCTTCTTTCTATGTTTGTGCCAAGTCCTTTCTTTAATGACTTTGCATCTGTCTATCCTGTTTTCTCATCCATCCCTCTTTCCCTCACCCCTCATCAGTGGTTACTTTATAGGGAGGAGGGGGCAGTGTGAAAGAAATTGAGGTTGCAGAATGAAATTACAGAGTCTTGAGAAGAAAGTACAGGGCTTATCATTTCTTCTTGGAGCTGATTCTTTGCGTGTGGCCATCTTGTATAGATGGAGTTGTTTATGCCTGGGGCCACAATGGATATAGCCAGCTTGGGAATGGGACGACCAACCAAGGCATTGCTCCCGTCCAAGTCTGCACCAATCTCTTGATCAAGCAAGTGGTTGAAGTAGCTTGTGGCTCACATCATTCAATGGCTTTGGCAGCTGATGGAGAGGTAAGTGCCCTGATTTTATTCTTTATTTTTAAATTGTGGTAAAATATACATAATATAAAATTTACCATCTTAACCATGTTTAAGTGTACAGTTCAGTGACATTAGGTACATTCACATTGTTGTGCTACCATCACCACTATCTACCCACAGAACTCTTTTCATCTTGCAAAACTGAAACTCTGTACCCGTTAATCATTAACTCTCTACTTCCTCTTCCCCCTAGGCCCTGGCAACCACCATTCTACTTTCTGTGTCTATGACTTTGAGTACTCTAGGTACCTCATATGAGTAGAATCATACAGTATTTGTCCTTTTGTGACTGCCTTATATCACTTAACATAATGTCTTCAAAGTTCATGTATGTGGTAGCATGTGTCAGAATCTCCTTTCTTTTTAAGGCTGAATAATATTTACATTATTAATAATATATTATTAACATATTATTACTCAATATTACTCAGTATTATTATCGAGTATGTATATGCCACATTTTGTTTATCCATTTATTTCTTGATGGATATTTGGGTTGTTTCCACCTTTTTGGCTATTGTGAAAGTGCCTTGCTTTTAAAAAAATAAAACAATGACCATAGTTGTTCTTGGTATAGTGTGAACATAGTAGTCCTGTGTGCATAGCTAAAAGCATTGTGGGAACACACTCTTTTTCTAACACAACCTATATTGTGTGATCAAGACCACTCTTGATGATAGTAGACCTTAGTCTTAAAGCAGTTGAGTCTCATGCTCTTTCCTAAGACTACAAATCAGATGTGTATGACAGCGTTCTGTACTTTTGTTTTTTTTTAATGACCCCATCCCTTAAGGTCTTTTTTGTTTTTCAATAAATGTAATGATGTCATAGAAAATAACTTTACCAACATTATAGTAGTTACTATACCACTTGTTCACCCCCCACGTTCCATGTTTATCCTAAAGGTTACTCATCCTATTGATTCTCCCTTTTAATTTCTTGTATCATTTTGTTCCTCTCCATCTCCATAACCTTAGGTCATGCTTTGTCACCTGCCTGGACTGTTGCCGTGGCTTCCCTTGTTCCATAGCTTTTTGATTGGTCTACATGTCCAATATTACTTCCCTGCCCACTGTGGTTTCTAAAGCACAAATCAGATCATCTTGTTCTCGTTTAAAGTCCTTCAGTGATGTTACAGTGATTTTACTAAGTAGGGCGGGTTATGGATGAAGAAACCAAAGAAGCTCGGGGAGATCAAGGTTTCATGGCTGGGATGTGCTGGAGCCAGGCCTAGCATACAGGCCTTATGCCTCGGAATCCACCGTGTCCTAGTCTGTTTCTTGGTTAGTGGAATCTTAGCTCTCATTTTTTTAGATAAAAGGCAGCTGCATTGCAAGGGAACCTGGGATATTTGAGAAGTGCCAGAAGAATGATTGTTGAAATTAGAACTCACTGATTTGTACAGCCTGGATTCTTGGTTTATTTTAACCTTAAGCATATGCTACTTTGGATAATTGTGCTAAATATTTGCATTATTATGCTAGATATTCCTGTGAATCCACTTTCAGGAAGTGTTGCGGGTTCTTTCTTTTGTACCTGTGAAGTGAACCTGTAGCACATATTCTTTTAAGACATCAGCGGTGGGTTTCTCTGTTGTTGCCTTGGGCAGCATCAGACATGTGAAACTCAGAAAGTGCTGACAGAAGAAAGAAAGAATTGTGGAAACCAGAACTCAGGATGTGTGAGGACCACTTCCTGCAGGCAAGTGAAGGGGGGTGGGAGAGGTCCTTAGAAATTCTCCTAGTGGTGGAGGAAGTTATTTCCTCTCCTGCCAACATCCTCCCTCCCCTGATTTTTCTCTCTGTCACACTCTTGTTTGATAGGATCAGTTGGTAATTAACTTGAAGTGATAGGATCACTTGGTAATTAACTTGAAGTGATTTTTGTTTTGTTTTTCGTCTTTGTTACTAGATTTTAATTAACTTAGAGATCCATTTGTGTCTCTCTCCCTTGGAAATCTGGCTTTCATGTTATGGCAGATCACAGGCCAAAAGCAAGCAGGATGCAGTTGAGGAAGGGAGCTGCTTAGAGCTGACAAACAGCAAATGAGAACTCAGAGGAAATATTACCAAGCACAGCCCCACAACCCAGTATCATTTCTGTAGGGGCAAATGTCTCTTTAGTACTTGGGAGCATTCCTGTGTTATAATGTGGAACTACGATTGATAATTATAATCGTGATGGTCCTGAGTCATCAGGAAAGGTTATGTAATGTCTAGTATTGGTGATTAGTGAGACAGGGAAAAGCATAGTATGGTTTCAAAAGGTTTCCATGAAAAAAAAAAAAAATTTGTGCCCAAAGAGTTAAGCAGATTTTTCATATCACTGGTACTTGTGTGGCATATACATTGTTTCCTAGTGATGCCAGATTAAAAAACAGATGTAGCTGCCATAATTATAGAGGCACTATGGCGTAGTGCTTAAGAGCACAGCTAAATGGCTTGGGTTCAAATTCCACTTCCACTATTTACTGGTTGTAGAACCTCAAGCAAGTCACTTAACCTCTCTGTGTTTCCATTTCCATATATTAGGTGGGGATGATAATAGTATCTACCCCAGGGTCACCTTGTAGGATTACTATGAGGGTAAAATAGGTGAATGCATGTAAAGCACTTAGAGCCATTTACTCATTGTAAGTACTCATTAAGTGGGTTTATTTTTATTTTATGATTATTGTCATGTGTTAGAGGTAGAATTTTCACCCTTACTATTCTTTCTTTTTCTTTTTCTCTTCTCTTGTGTAGGTATTTGCCTGGGGCTATAACAACTGTGGCCAGGTGGGATCAGGATCTACAGCAAATCAACCAACTCCTCGAAAAGTCACAAACTGTTTACACATTAAGAGGGTGGTTGGCATTGCCTGTGGTCAGACCTCGTCCATGGCTGTTCTGGACAATGGTGAGGTGAGCTATCTCTGCGTTCCGCTTTCTGCTTCCACCTCCTCTTTCAGTGAAATGTCATTTTCTTCATGAGGTGCATGTATTAGGTCATGGGAGGAAGAGTGCGTCATTTTGATAGCTAACTGGTTACTGACTGAGGAGTAACCAGAGGATGTTTGCTCCTCAGTATGAATTTTTAAATTTCAAGATTTATCTGCAAGTAAAAATTCTAACGTGTCTAAATTTTACTTTTTTGCAAGATTCAAATAGCCTAATGCTTATAGGTGTGTGTTTGCGATTTAATGTCATGAATTAAAGAATTTGACACTGCCTCTTTCTTCCAAGGAAAGAATCAACTGTGCAGTCTTTTTTTCTTTTTTTTTTTTTGTGAGGAAGATCAGCCTTGAGCTAACATTCATGCAATCATCTTTTTGGTGAGGAAGACCGGCCCTGAGCTAACATCTATTGCCAATCCTCCTCCTTTTTTTTCCCTTTTTCTCCCCAAAGCCCCAGTAGATAGTTGTATGTCGTAGTTGCACATCCTGCTAGTTGCTGTATGTGGGACGCCGCCTCAGCGTGGCCGGACAAGCGGTGAGTCGGTGCGTGACTGGGATCCAAACCCAGGCCGCCAGTAGTGGAGCACACGCACTTAACCACTAAGCCACGGGGCTGCCCCCTCAACTGTGCAGTCTTTAAAGTTAGCTGATGGGGGTCCAGCCCAGTGGTGTAGTGGTTGGGTTTGTATGCTCTGCTTCAGCAGCTCGGGGTTCGCGAGTTCAGATCCTAGGCGTGGACCTGCGCACCACTCATCCAGCCATGCTGTGGCAGCATCCCACATGCAAAGTAGAGGAAGATTCGCACAGGTGTTAGCTCAGGGACAATCTTCCTCACCAAAAATAATAATCTATTGTTGACCTGATTGACATTGCCATCAATTTAAATAAATAAATAAATAAATAAAATAAAGTTAGCTGATGATGTTTATAAGCAGTCAGTGATTCCAGTGGGCACGAAGTCTCTGTAGAAGTCCCTGCCTACATCTGGAATGTTTGTTCACAGGAGGAAGCAACTTGCAAAAGCAGAAGTTTTTGTCCTGACTGTTGTTAGCTACTTTCAAAAACCTACCTTTCGGTGACTCTCTACCATGCTTTGAGCTGATGGTTATTTCTATAAAATTGTTCTCATTGCAACTTCTACTTAAATGGACCTGTTACCATCTATGTATGCCTTAGTGCACAAAAATATACAAAGATATGTCTTTGGAGACAGACATGTGGAATCATGCATTGGGGTTCTGGGGTGCTTTAGAATTTACTGAATGCTCACTCATGTTACTTATTTTTTTAATCAATCCTGATATCATCCTGGATGACTTCAGAATTCCTTGAGATAGTCATCTAACATTCTCCATTTCAGTATTCTTCACTTCTCCTTTTTTAAAAAAATTAATTTAATTTTAAAATTATTATTATGTGGTTATTTTAACAAAGGAAAACAAATGAAATGTAAAAAGTAAATACCTTTTCCCCAGTCTTGTTAATAGTTTGATATATAGTCTTTGGACTTTTCTCCATAAACAATTACAAAGAGGTGAATATAATTCCCTTTTTAAAAAAATGAGATGATTATACCTACTGCTTTTTTCTGCTGTCCTGCGACTTCCCTTCTTAACAACATATATGTTTTACCTGAATCTGTGCTCAGACCATTTATAGCTGTTTTCCATTATAATGGCTGCTTAGTTTTCCTTGTGTGGATGTTACTGTTTCTTATATGGATGACCCACATCCAGAGCTCTACTGATGGACATTCCAATTATTTCTAATTATTTGCTGTTATAAACAATGTTGCACTGATTTTCTGTGTTACTGTTTGTGTGTGTGTGTATATCTTTGTACACTTGTGCAGTATTTCTATAGAGTAAGTTCCCAGAAGTAGGATTTCTGGGTCAGGGAGTATGCCGTTAAAAATTTTCATAGCTATTGCCAAATTTCTGTCCAGAAAGTTCAGACCTGTTACACTTCTGACATTGAAAGCACTTGTAACCATCACTTGCTAGAACCCTAAAGTCTATGACTCCTTTCCTGTTTTATCACATTGCCCTGAGAAGCCCCAGCCGATGCCCGTTTGCCCTGTATTACCGTGGGGTGTGGTGCCACCACACATCTCGGGTTTCTAATTTGAGCTAGACCTTTTGTCTGTTCCTGGTCTACTTTTTCTTCTCTCCCACACTGGCTGTTCTAAACCTTTAACACTCCTGTCAAACCTGTGCCCAGCTCTGCCCTTTCAGCTGATGACTACCCTGTCACTCCAGGTATCCAAGGGGTCACCAAGTTCCACTACATCTGCCTCTCTAACCTCTTTCCTATCCACTCCCTCTCTCTTGGTCCCACTGTCACTGCCTTAGTTTGGACCCTCACCAGAGCTCACCTGTTTGCTGATGAGAGACAAATTTGTCCACCAAATGGTGCCTGCCTCTAGTCTTACGCATTCCAGTTACCCTTCATGTTGTGGCCGGTGTGATCTTTCCAAAAACGCAAATTTAATCATATTAATCTCTGTTTTGAAATATTTCAGTGGAAGATCCACAGATGCATTCCCTTTCTCTGCTATGTGTTTTGACACTTTATCCCTGGCCCTTACCTTTCCTTCTAGTCTTTTCCCTACCACTAACCCCGGATGTGTCCAGCCAGGCCACCTGCTTGTCTTCTGAACCAGCCTCCAACACATTCTGTGCCCTCTTCCTGGAATGCCTTCACCCCTCATCCTTCACCCCTGCTCAAATTTCCACTTCTGAAAAGTCTTTCCTAAACTTTCTTCCTATAGCTAAATCCTTTCTCCTCTCTGCTGCTATAGTGCCTTGATTATGTCTCTATTATAGCACTTGCCACCTGGCTGCAAAAAATTTGCGTATGTCCATCTCCCTTGTTAAACTGTGACCAAAAACTTATTCCTCGTATCTTGCACAATGTCCTGACGTAAAATAGGTGCTTAATAATTGTTGATGAGCCTCAGCTTACTCATGTATAAAATAAGAATTAGTGACTTGCCCAGGGCTGTCCAACTAGTAAGTTATGGAGTAGGAACTGCCAAACTCTGTCATCCCCACCCCTAAAGCATCTTCTATTTGGAGATCAGTGTAGGATCACATAGCGTGGAATATTGGTGTTGGAGTGAAGAAAGTGTACTCGATTTGTTTAGACGGACTGCATTTTTACCTCTTCTCTCTCACTAGCAGTTTGAAAAGCCTGTTCTCTCCCTTCTCTCCCTAAGGTGTATGGATGGGGTTACAATGGCAATGGTCAGCTGGGCTTGGGAAACAATGGCAATCAGCTGACCCCTGTGAGAGTGGCAGCTTTGCACAGCGTGTGTGTGAACCAGGTACGTGTGGTGGACTCTTAGCTGCTGGTCCCCATCTATCTTCCCTGCTCTGACTTGGAGGAATGTTGAAGATTTACTCTTCAATAAATCTTTTCAAACAATACCCTGTGCCTTCATCTTCCACATTTAATATTATGTTCTCTCTAAATTCCCACCATGAGAAGGAAGACTGTGGTGCTGGGACATCAATGTTGACAAGATAAAAAAAGCTAGCGGAAAAATCCAGTGGTTTCAGGTTTAGGCTTTTCTAATGCTTTTTTAATGTTCCAGAGAATGTCAGTCCACACTTGATGATGAATTGGCATTCTGCAGAAGCTGGCTGTAATTGTTAGGTAGATGTTTTCCCTGCCCTTCCTGTTTTCCTGTTTATGGTAACCATTCAAATTTACTTGCAGATTGTCTGCGGCTATGCACATACTCTAGCACTAACAGACGAGGGCTTGCTCTATGCCTGGGGAGCTAACACGTATGGGCAGCTGGGAACTGGCAATAAAAATAACCTGCTAAGCCCAGCACACATCATGGTGGAGAAAGAAAGGTAACTTGGCTGTGCTGTGTCTTGAGATTGTGTGTGCATTGTGGACTTGGGACTGTGTGTGCTGGAGCTGTGGTGTTTGGCTTTGTAGCTGTTCTGTTTATTAACATTCTCATTTTGAACAAAAGAGTTTGAGTACCAGCAAGAATGACCGTGAAGTTGATATGATTCTTGTGCAGCTTTCTAAAATAATGTCCTGTGATTGATAGGCATTGGTATAATTCCTGCTGACTTCTTGTTGCCCATTTAGTAGGGAAGTAAAAGAGGGTCTATCACCTAGTTGAAATTCAAAGTGTAGTACAAAGTTTTCCTTTGCGCCAACTAAAACAACTCTAAATAAATAAAATCTGCCTTTGAAAGGACATTATCTGTTTAAATATTGATTTGATTTAATGTGTGTTACTGGAATAGATGCTTAATGTTTGTTCTGCCAAATTGTGAGATCTTAGCCACTGAGTTTTAGAATGTTGACTTCTGATTCCGGAACCCTGCCTAAGAGGCGTACTGAGAAATGTAGTACGTTTGGCTTGATGCCCAGTGGATTGGGATATTCCGAGTCCATGACCCCTAGACCAGTGCTTATCAGCCTAATGAGTGTTCTGAGCTCTGGTAGGGGATGAGAGGAAAAGTTGTATTTGTAAGGAAATGATATGTTGGAGACGGTATTTTTTTTGCTACTATCTAAGCCCCTAAAACTGTCACGGCATTTTGTCAGAGTCCACTTTCCTCATTTCCTTTGGTTTCTAGTCCCTTTTTCCAGGTTTTCCTCAACAGTATGTTTTATTTATCCTAACTCAGAATGAGGTTAGGATGAGAAGTGGGGCGACGGGAAGGGGGAAATGCAGTGCTCTTGCTTCAACCTTGTGGTTTTGTCCATATAGCTTGGCAGCTAATGTCCCTTGATCTTGGGCTGTTTTTTGAGGTGTTCCAAGCATGAACATTTCATTTACCTTGTGTGGTGTGCTGTAGGCTTTTGTGATAAAGAAGTGACAAGCATTTTTCTTAAAACTTTTCAGGGTAGTAGAGATCGCAGCCTGCCACTCTGCCCACACATCTGCTGCCAAGACCCAGGGAGGACACGTGTACATGTGGGGCCAGTGCCGGGGCCAGTCGGTGATCCTGCCGCACCTCACCCACTTCTCCTGCACCGATGACGTGTTTGCCTGCTTTGCCACGCCCGCCGTCTCATGGCGCCTCCTCTCTCTAGGTAAGAAAGCTCAGGGCTACTTCCACCCAGAAAGAAGGGTACTATCAGCTGACCAGTTTTCCTGCATATTTGCTGATTATCGGCTCTTGTAGGTTCCAGAATGTTTTCTTCTCCATTAGCTTTAATACATTTTCCCAAATTAGATTTGCGTAAGAGAATATATTTATATGTTATGAAATATTATATGGTCTTATTATTTTCTCCCCTTAAATGCTTTCATTTTAATTGAGGTGAAATTCACATACATAAAATATAATCATTTAAAGTGTACAATTCAGAGGCAGTTAGTACATTCACAGTGTTGTGCAACCACCATTTATATCAAGTTGTAAAACATTTTCATCACCCTAAATGAAAACCCCATGCGAATTGAGCAGTCACTCCCTATTCTCCCTTTCCCCCAAGCACTGGCAACCACCAATTTGCTTTTCATTTCTATGGATTCACCTATTCTGGGTATTTCATATAAGTGGAATCATACAATATGTGACCTTTTTTGGTCTGGCTTCTTTTACTCAATGCTTTTGAAGCCCATCCATGTTGTAGTATATATTAGTATTTCATTCCTTTTTATAGCTGAATAATGCTCCATTGTATGTATATACCACATTTTGTTTATCGATTTGTCTGTTGATGGACACTTGGGTGGTTTCCACCTTTTGACTATTGTGAATAGTGCTGTTATGAACATCCATGTACAAATATTTTAGTAACCTGTTCTTAAGTGCTTTTGTTATACTAAATTTATTACATAATTCAATACAATATGAACCAAAAGTGAACTTTAAAAAAAGTAAAGAACTTGTGGTTTTTAAGGTGACATATTAACTCTACTTTCTTTCTTTTTCTTTCAGCCAGTCTCTTGAATAGTTTTATTTCAAAAGGGCATCAAAACAGAGGTTTTTATAAAGGGTAGTGAAATTCAGGGTGATCTTTGGTTACATAATCTGTCCTTTTTTGAATATTGTTTTAAGAGTCCATTATTGATCAAAGATATTAAAATGTTGTACAGCTGAATAGTCATTAACTGGATGATTTTAATTTCTTTTCCTTTTATTTCTTGTTCATTTCTTTTTGCTAATGCATTTCTTTATTTTTTTAATTTTTTTTAAATTTTTTGTGAGGAAGATCAGCCCTGAGCTAACATCCATGCTAATCCTCCTCTTTTTGCTGAGGAAGACTGGCTCTGAGCTAACATCTATTGCCAATCCTCCTCTTTTTTTTTTTTCCCCCCAAAGACCCAGTAGATAGTTGTATGTCATAGCTGCACATCCTTCTAGTTGCTGTATGTGGGACGTGGCCTCAGCATGGCTGGAGAAGTGGTGCGTCGGTGCGCGCCCGGGATCTGAACCCGGGCCACCAGTAGCAGAGTGCACGCACTTAACCACTAAGCCACGGGGCCGGCCCATTAATGCATTTCTTCTAAGTTGTCCTTCATTTGTATGCAGAGAGAATAAGTGGGTCATGATGCCCTGTGTTTGAAAATTACTGTAGCTCTTGACAACCAAGGACTTGGGTTGCTCAGCAATTGATATTAAAGGCTAGTCTATAATATACATCGTGCTCAGGTGTGTCAGACGGCTGGTGCTGTCCCATCGTCAGGTGACCAGTCTTTATGGTCGTGGGGGCAAGAGTATGTTTAGGAAGCGTTAAGCTGCTGCTCAACTTAAAGTGAAACAAATGGAACACTTCCAGGTTCTTTCGCTATAGTACAGTGTTTGTTTTGCAGTGAACATTGTGATTAGAAAAAATTTAGTTCCCAGAGTGGGACTATTGGGTGATAATCACACATATATGTATAGCACGCACAGTGAAAGCACTCTGTATGCATCTTCAGATTCCCGTGTACTACTTAACCTGGACCTGTTTGTAAAAGTCTTCCCAGGCTCTTGCATCTTAAAATGGCACAGACATCCTTTTCAGAACAAACGTCCTAACATTTTTGAGTGTTAAGTTTGGAAAAAATGTGGTCATTGGATATATCTCCCAGATAGCTTCTTTCCCTTCCACCCTCTAAAAGTCAGAAGTCTTTTTTTCCGCTCAGTTTATGATCTCAGCTGAGTATTAGGAAGAAGGTCAGAGGTGAATTCACACCTCTGAAGAATATTTCTTCTCCAAAAGGAAGTATTATACTTGTTGCCAGAAACGAAGAGGGGAAAGGTTATTTTAACCTGTTGACTAGATGCAGAAGTTGAGGCACTGATAAGAAGCTATTTTTTGGATGGGTGGGTAGCAATCTAGACCCCTGGACTTCTTGCTTAGTCATTTCCTTTCTTTTATTCACCGGGGATCCAGGTTACAGGGTCAGGGAAAGCCTGATTTTTGAGAGATTGTCCACTTTTCCTCCATAGCCAAGAGGGCTCTGCATTGTGGGAGTTGGGGAGGGCTGTGAGTTAAGGTCACAGGGCTTAGGTAAATGAGATTTCCTTGGGAAGTTCTGATAATAAAACTCATGGATAAGTTCATTTGTTAAATTTCAGCCTGAGTTTTCGCAGTTGTCCCTCCTCTAAGAGTTGCCCTGGTAACGCTAGGCTACTGAGAGACACAGCTCAGTTCTTTGAATGCCATTCTCATTTGGTGGGCAGTCGAAACGTGTCCCTCTGTCCATAGGACCTTCGTTCAGGGCCGATGAGGATCTCTGGAATTTTTTTATTTCCCCGTTAGTCGTCTTCTGCTTGTTTGTACATATAAAGCACAAGAAAGTGTTGCGTGAATTTGCACAAGTGCCTTTACTTTTCTTCCTAATGACACAATTCTGCTTACGTATAACCATAACAGCAATTCTGCTTATTAGGCAATGTGATCACATTTTTGTAAAACTGTTCCCTTTGTAACATTGTTACTAAGTAAATTTGCTCTATTTTTAGATAGTATGTAAGGATTATTGTTTCTACATTAGTTTTTAGGGTTAAGAGGGATGTTTAGATTCCAGATAACTAGGAAAAAGGGTTTCTCTGCATAAGGACATGACTCAGCATTACCACTTAAGTGGTGAGTTTGTTTTTTGACACTCCTTGAGTTGAATATACCAACCCCTTGAAACTACCCCAGAGCAGAGCAAAGGTGTTCTTAGTGTTTCAGTCAAGGAAAATTGATAAATTCTTAGTCTTAGAAGAGAACCACTCAAGTTTTGAGAGAGTGGTTATATAATCATAGACTACTTATAACTTTTTCTTTTTTTGAAAATACACATTTTTAATGTCTAACTTAGTATGTAAGACTGGTATTTAGCCTTTCCAAATACATATTTTTTTGTGTACTGTATAGACTTAGGATACTTATTTTAATACTGTGAAATCGATTTGTTAAATAAGGCATGAACTCTTTTGAAAAAAATCTAATGGAATGATCCATTATGCTAATGATTATCTTTTTGAAGTCTTTCAAATCTTGAGTATGTTTCCTGAGCTTCCTGTATTAATAATGTGTTTGTTGCCTTCAGAGCACGAAGACTTTTTAACAGTTGCAGAGTCACTGAAGAAAGAATTTGATAGTCCAGAAACTGCTGATTTGAAGTTTCGAATTGATGGGAAATATATCCATGTTCATAAAGCTGTTTTGAAAATCAGGTATTTTTGCATGAGCTTGGAGGCATCAATAACCTTACTTTCTTGCAATCTCCATTTCTTTGTTATTCCACAAAATGGGGGCTGATAAGAAATAGCCTTGGCAGTAGAGAGAAATGGCACAACTTAATATTTTTGCAGATAGCATCGGTCTACTCATTTTTGGAGAGTTCTGCGTGTGTGTGTGTGCACACACTCACGTGCCTTTTAGGAAAAGTGTAACACGGTAGTCTAAGTATTTCTCTGTATTGTTTTTTAAGTGAAGAATCTTGTGAATACTTATTTCCATCAAAACATTTGTTTACGGGGCTTAAAAAAAATACAAAAGATTGTCAGTGAAAAGTACATATGTCCTCTTTTAATTAAAGATTCATTATCCCCAAGTAGAATACTCTCATAGTCAGGAATGCTGGACTTCTGGCCCTGAGAGCCATCTAATTCCCAATTAAAGACATGTTCTTGGGATATAGTAAATGGCAGGAGTTTTTTGTATAAAGGTGATGGAACTTCATATTTGTTAATAAGTGTTTGGACTGTTGCTCAATGAGGCTGCCATTACAGAGAAAGAGGCCAGTCAAATCAGACCATTGAGAGTTAAACTGGCCGTTTACAAGTCTTTTTGGAAATTGAGTTAGAAACTTATTTACAAAATAACATGTTTTAAGGGAACTGAAAAGCCATATGTTATTCATTACTTAAGGGAGTAAGTATCTGAACGAAAGTATTAATTGAAGAGATGAACTGGAAATGATTCTATCTGTGAACCTATGGTCAGCCAGGCTATTCCCTTCATGTATCATTTTCTGACCCATTTTACCTATTATTTCTTGCTCAGATAGCTATTTCTTTTTACTTCTTAGATGAAGTAATTTCTTATGTAAGGAGAGCCATTCTTTTAGTATTCTGAGTGGATTTTGAAAATATTTTGTATTTATTTATACTATATCTCATTTTAAAAGGATTTGAAAAGATGATTTTTTAAAAACTGTGAATTTATGTTATACTTTAAGAAAATCTAATATTCAGAAATCAGTTCCTCATACAGGTGGATTGGTACATGTAAATACAATACAAAAAGACCCACTTAGGTTTTCTTGAAATATGTGACTATCCTAGCAAACATGTTTTATTAGATAAATTGGTAACAGGCTTGGGAGGAGAGGAAAAGGGAGCAGGGCAAAGCACAGGAAAAAAATAGGAGTGATGGCTGTTTTGAAGAGGAGTCAGAAAAGAAGGAAATTGTCATATAAGGTAAGGGAACAGTAATCAGCTTAAATGTAATCTAGTTAACGTTGAAAACAGTTTAAAGAATATGCTGATTACATGAAACAAAAAACAAATGAATCATTTAAATGATGTTATATAATCAAAAGTTTTAACTCTTGTTTCTTTTTTTAAAGGATTGCTGTTTTGCCCATATATGGGACTGTTAAGAGATGAGACTTTTTTTTTTTTAAGTAAGATTGCCCTGAGCTAACATCTGTTGTCAGTCTTCATCTTTTTATTTTTTTCTCCCCAAAGCCGCAGTACATAGTTGTATATCCTAGTTGTAGGTCCTTCTAGTTCTTCTATGTGGGATGCCGCCTTAGCATGTCTTGATGAGCAGTGAGTAGGTCTGCCCCGAGGATCCGAATCAGCGAACCCTGGGCTACCAAAGCAGAATGTGCGAACTTAACTGCTACGCCACTGGGCCAGCCCCTGAACTCTCATTTCTGAATTTCCTGTAATTTCATTGTTTAAAATGCATTTCTGTAGAGCATCTTTTTAAAAAAACAAGAGAGCCAAAAAACTTGATCTGAATGGGGGCTGTCAAATGGAAACGGTAGTACTGCTTAAATGCTGAAGTGAATTGGTCTACATGTGATACTTAATATTTAACAGGAAGTACTCATCAGAAATGAAAGTGAGTGTACTTGAAAGGCACATATAAAGCCCTTGCACATGGAGTGTTTTTAGGATGCTAGCTACAGATTCATGATCCTGGAGTGTGCGAGCCCAAATATGTAGCACTTAAGGATACCTGTACTTTTTATCTGATTCCATCAACTTAATTAGGTAACTTTTGCTGTTCTGTTTTAGGTGTGAGCACTTTCGATCCATGTTCCAGTCTTACTGGAATGAGGACATGAAGGAGGTGATAGAAATAGACCAGTTTTCTTACCCAGTGTATCGTGCCTTTCTCCAGTACCTCTACACAGATGCAGTCGATCTGCCGCCTGAAGATGCTATAGGTACTTCAGCCACTTGGGACTGGCCAAGCCACATGGTCAAAATATATCTCCTCATGTTCTTATAGTATTGGAATGTAAAGTGTCAGGTTTATTGGATTTTACATGGTTTTTAAAAGATTTGAAGTAAATGTCTTTAAAAATATTATTGTGTAGATGTTAGCTCAGAGCCGGTCTTCCTCAGCAAAAAGAGGAGGATTAGCATGGATGTTAGCTCAGGGCTGATCTTCCTCACACACACAAAAAAATTATTGTGTAGTCATCATGGTTAATAATTATGGACAGTTCATTTATGACTTTGGACTTATTTTAATTTTTTAAGACTGATGTTGTTAATGATTTAGCATATCATTTTGGAAACAAAATGAGGAGAGAAATTCCATTTTTTCCCCTTCCTTTGTACTATAGAAGAAATTGTATAAAGTGAGTATGGAAGAGGAATGTTTTGGAGGTGGGGGAGATAAGGAGTAAAAAGAGAATTTATTTAATAAAATTCAGAGTATTATTCACTAAGAAACCTCTGCTGGTTTATCTACATAACTGTTCACCAAAATGAAATATATATGTGTAGATATTATGGGAAATTATCATAACCTTGATTTAACCTTTCACACTTTTTACTTTTAGGTCTTTTGGATTTGGCGACATCTTACTGTGAAAACAGACTGAAAAAACTTTGTCAGCACATTATCAAGCGAGGAATCACTGTGGAGAATGCCTTTTCATTGTTCTCTGCTGCAGTCAGATATGATGCAGAGGTAACATAACACAGCAGAGACCACAACCACCCTAAGTCCCCGCGTGCTCTGTCCCCCCTTTTTCTCGCATGAGGCAAGGAACGTGATGAGTAATTTCACTTCTGTTGTCAATGAACGGACTGATCCCTAAAAAATGAAATCTGGCCTCGCTTGTTCATTCTCTGTTTGTAGTTTCAAAAATGATTGTTCCTCTACTTTCATTTTTAACTAAGAAAAGAAACTAGCTGAGGTCTCAGCAGCTGTACTGCAGGTTGGAATGTCAAGTGCCACAACTAATGGGACTAACAAACAGCATGTTTTAGTTTCAAGTATTTCTCAAGGTCAGCATATATATTTTTTTCAAGACCCACTTTGTTGTCTCCCCAATTCTCCCCTGTCACAAGGCAAGGATGCTGTATGATTTATATCTGTGTATGCTCTGAAATTCTATCATTGTCTGGTCGTAACTCACAATTATTCGTGTATGAAGAACTTGCTCTGGATTCCTTTTTGTTTGTTTGTTTTTGCACTGGATTGAATTCTTAGTCTGGGATTCATGGATCTCTAGAGAGTCTATGAATGAATGGGCTTTTGGAAGTCTGAAATTTTGTGTTCATGTGCATTTTCTTGAGGTTAAGAACCACAGCATCATCAGATTGTAAGCTCTTCGTGAGCAGGAACTATATCTTATTCATCTATGTGTCTATAGTGCCTGGCACATAGTAGGTGCTGGATGATAAATGTTTGTTGAATTGAATGAAGCTCATACCACCTGAAGGATGCATCATGGGTGATTAGTGAATTGAAGGCTGGTATGGTTGGGTTTACAGACTCATAGACAATAAAAGGTAGAGAGTAATAGCTTTAGAGTTCAAGATATCTAGCTAAGGTATGCACCCCAAATGGCACAATTAGTCTGTTCTCATACGTATTTTGTCATCATATGACGAGGCAGAATACCTGGTATCAGGGAATTGACCAGACACCTGCAGAGATCTGCAGCTGTGGCCTCAGAGATGTGGTGGAGGATATACTTCATCTTTGTCACATTTAGGGACTGAAATGGACCATTATGTCTATATTTTCAAGATGTATCCTATTTTTGTTTGAGATTATATTATGATTATAAATATTTGATAAGGTCAAATATAGCTGACTTTCTCTGTGGCTTGACAACAGAGGGAATCAAAGTAAATCATTTCTAATAGGAAATGGAAGTATAGTTTTTTTTCCTACCCTTTTTGTGACACCATGAACTTCTTTATTAGAAGTGTTATTTCCTTAGATTTCATTTCCACCCAATGATATAATTTTAAATTGGTTGATGACTTTTCTCTCCATTTGGTGGTTGATTTTATTTATTTATTTTTTTGTGTGAGGAAGATCAGCCCTGAGTTAACATCCATGCTAATCCTCCTCTTTTTGCTGAGGAAGACTAGCTCTAAGCTACCATCTATTGCCAATCCTCCTCCTTTTTTTTTTCCCCAAAGCCCCAGTAGATAGTTGTATGTCATAGTTGCACATCCTACTAGTTGCTGTACGTGGGACACGGCCTCAGCATGGCCGGAGAAGCGGTGTGTCAGTGTGCGCCCAGGATCCGAACCCGGGCCGCCAGTAGCGGAGCGCGTGCACTTAACCAAGCCACAGGCCGGCCCGGTGGTTGATTTTAGAATCTTCTCTGTCTCTCCACACTCCTCCTCACAGCTAATGAGTTCCATAGTCTTGGGATTAGGATCCTGCTAATCGACTAAAACCACTCAGAACCTTCTGGACAGAGGCAAACATCTCGGCTCTAGTTGCTGGAAATCCCTTCCTCACTTGCATCTAAAATCTACCCCAGAAAGTTTATAGAAAAAGCCTTATGCCACTTCTACCCATGCCAGCTGATCATTTCCTTTACTAGTTTTGATTTTTCTCATATTAAATATAAATTGCATTAAAAACTGGCCCTTATTTGAGACCACAGGTGCACGTGATTCCCCAGAGTCTGTCACAGTGTGGGCATATAGTTGGCACTCAAAAATATACGTTGAGTTGAATGAATGAATGAATATACTTGAAACACCTCGCCGTGAAGGTGTGCTTTTTAAAAAATGTAAAAGAAGTACTTTTACATTTTATTTCTTTAATGCTATAGAATGTAGTAAGTAATACTTTAGAATATAAAAATGAAACCTACTTACTATATCTATTAGTTAATGAGAAGACACTACTAAGTTGGATTTGAAATTAACTGGGAAAATGATTATTTTCAGAAGCTCAACTTGGGCATACTAGATGACTTTCCTTTCATTCTGTGGGTTGAAATGCTAGAAGATGGCAACTACCTGCTTCTCACGTTTCTTCTCTTTTCTATAAAAGTTATCGTGGTTCCTCCATACCCTCTTGTGAGAAGATAATTTTGAAGCAAATGTACACACATAAAACCAAAAAGAATGTATTGACTCCATAGTTCTGAGGATTTTAAAAAGTAGGCTGAATTGTTGTGGAACCCTTGCATTATGAATGCATTGTGAGACTTTTCTACGGGTTTTAATAGAGTAAAGAAAGCCTTGGAGAAGGAGCACTCAAATATTCCTGTAGTACAAACCCAAATAAATGTTGACATCAAGGGAGAAAATGTCAATAAAACATTGTCTAAAGATAGTTCTGTATCACATTATAAAGATTTTGAAATGCTTCTATTTATAGTGTTTCTTTTCAGGAAATTTTTGTTTTCTATGTATATTTGAACATTAGGAGAAACTAGGGAAGTATTATTTGTTTAACCAGAGCAGAGAACTTTCCAGAAAATCCTACTTGCTGAGCAACTTACATCTTAGAATTTTGCTTTTGGTGGGAGGTAATAAACATGAGCCCAGGAATCTAATTCCGAAATTAGTTTGGGATATGAGTGTTGGAAAACTTTGTGCTAAAGCCATATGTTCAGCATTTTTATCTTCTGTCAGAGGGACAAATTAAAAGTTTTCAATGATCAGTAGACTGTAAAATATTTTTGGGGTAGTGAGAGAAAGCACCTTTAGTTTTTATCATATGGTAAGACATTTCAATACATTCTAGAAAACAAAAAACAAAACCCACTTAGATCTGGAATCTTTTTTACTTGATATACTATAAAATGAATTCCAGACTTGATTTTTGGGTTTTGTTTTGTAATTGCTTCAACTAAGTTTGGACAGAGTCAGGTGTGGTTCACAGTCTTACCATCTGGAATGTGTCTCAAGAGGGGCTTGTGACTCAGGCAACCTGTCTCACTCTGGCCAAGTGGCCTTCCACAAGAAGTCTTAGCATTCTATCTTAGCTATCTTAAGCTTGGGATTTTAGGACTGGATAAGAACTCCATTAAAGGCCGCATTAGCATTTTAAAAATGTGGATATTGAGACCATCTATTCTCTGTGGTTTTTATTATTAAAGAAAACCTGTGGAAAGGAAAAACAACTTATTTTCAGAGTATGTATAGGGATTGGAATAATTTAATCAAAAATTTTGGAATGAATTTATAAATTATTTCAGAAGAGCAATTTTGTATTTTGATCTTCCTTGCTAATTACAGCAAATCTGGTATTTTATCTGATTTGCATCAGAACCACTTCATAATAATTTCACTGCAAAATGTCATAAATGTGGACTCTAGTTTCTAGAATACCAAGAATCCTGTATTAGACTCCTTGATTTTATATCCTCTCCCACTTCCCTGTTCCATGGGCCTTGAGAAGACCCTCATTCTGTTATGAGCGTTTGACATCTACTGGTCAAGTGATCCTTCTCGTCCTTCTTGGAAATGTCTTCTTTAAAGCCTGGCAGTTCTGTTAATAGTTGGCTTATTAGTTGGGTAAGAGTTGAATTTTCTAAGTAATTGAAGATCTGATCCTTTGCAGAATGAGGTGAGGAGATCATGTAGGTTCTTGTAGTATTTAAGAATTATCAGAAGGGTGTTTGATTCATACTCAAAGACAAACTGGCTTAGGGCATTGGCTGCTGAGTGAGTCTGTTTGGTGGTGTCACTCTCTGGTTCATGCAAATGAACTTGCAGATTCCAATTTCTCTCGCTCCAGGTGCGTTCAGTGCTTCCTTTTCCATGGATCTGCCTTAAAGGTTCAATTAGGGCTGGACCAGTGGTGTAGTGGTTAAATTCACATGCTCCACTTCTGCGGCCCCAGGTTCACGGGTTTAGATCATGGGCACAGACCTACGCACCACTCATCAAGCAGTGCTACATACAAAGTAGAGGAAGATCGGCACAGATGTTAGCTCAGGGCCAATCTTCCTCACCAAAAAAAAAAAAAAGGTTCAATTAGTTATTTAAACAACCTAGATTTAGATTATTTTCAGCATTCTGTAGTTAATATTTGAAGCTGTTAAACATTTGTTGAATACTGAGAAATCTCACCAATTCCAACTAATTGGAGGGGAAGGTAAGGCAGTTTGATAGAATGTTTTCATAGATTTAGGAACTGATTCATAATTAGAAGCACCGTTTATATACCTATACTATATAAAAAAGTCCTTAAAGTTTATACTCAAGGTAATCTGTACAATTAGTACACTGAATAAGCTCTTTCATGTATAGTACAAAGATCTTGAAATCTAAATTAGTAGACATAGAAGTGACAAAGGTTTTACAATGCCAGAATTTGGTACACTCTTCTTTTCCTTTGAATTTGAAATTATATAAGTAAAGCTTAATATTTAAAGATCTTTATCTGATACGTTACATGGTTTGAAGAACTTTCTGTGCTCATGACTGGCTACCTCTTCCTAAGTTATCTGTAGACAAACTAGTTTTCTATTTTTGATAAATAAGAATAAAATGTGACTTATCTCCCTTTGGAATATAATTTAGTCCCTTGAGCTATTAATTAACCATTGGGTTATAATACCAGGAGTAGTGCTTTTTCTTTAATATTTATCTGAGAGGGAATGTTTTATATAGTTTAACATTTTAGTTTATTATAAGACACAGAGCATTCAGCTGTATATTCAGCCCACTGGGAATCTCTTAAAAAACATGGATCCGGAGATTGTCCTAACATTTTTAATGCATCTTGAATTATCTAGAAAACAAAACTCTGGCAGCAGCTGATACACATTAGTTGTGGTTTATCTCTTACTGATTATATGACTGGAAGGGGGCATCTTTCAGCTAGAAACAAAGGGACTCTTGGAATAAGGAAATATTTGTTTGCTGGGTCTGCACTGAGAGAACAGGAAAGAGGTGTGTCCATATGTTTGTGTGGGCCCTTCCCCACTCTGCCTAAAATTCTCATTTCATGGTGGCTGGAAACGTGAAGCCAAGACCCTGCAGTTTAAATGTTGAGTTTCTGGTTTGAAAGAACCCTGAGTGTTGACCTTCAGTATAGCCAGCCAAGTTATAAAAATCAAGCTATTTGTGATAAGAGCTTTTAGTGTGATTTGCTTTTATGTACTTAGTCTTTGTATACATTCCAGGTGCCTAATTGATTTCGTAAATATACATTCCAACATTTGAAGGAACAGACGCCATTATAGGAGAGTTTTGCTGGGGATGAAAGGATGTATCAGCATCGGCAGAAATAGATTTATAAATTGTTCTGGTTTGCCACTTGTATATGTTCCTTCCCTTCTGAATGTTGGTAGTTGGTGACTTCCATTTGTCTGACTGAAAAATCCAATCTGTGACTCTTCTTCACTGGATTGACTATCTGAGAAATTAGTGTGCTAGAAGTTGTAGTATATTCTTTGTGGCTTTAAAAGTGAAGGCATTTTTACTTTAGAAGAGCATGGAAGTGAATTTAAGGTCCTTGGAATTTTTTTTTTAATGTGTCACTTTACGTTCTCTAAATCTCTTCATCACTTTTCTATTTCTTAAAGTCTTCTCTTCCTTAAACTAAATAATCCACATCTTAATTCCTTTCTCTGACTTCTTGAATGTGGTAAAACATATGATAATGGACTAAAGTTGCTTTCAGCTTTTTAAAACAATGTCTGTAAGTATGACTAGACCATGTGGTAACCATGAGGAAACTTTCCCCCACAGACGGTGTGTGTGTGTGTGTGTGTGTGTGTGTGTGTGTGTGTGTGTCTGTCTGTCTGTCTGTCTGTCTGTCTGTTCTGAAGGGTCAGATTTGAGGTAGCAGAGTCGTTGCTCTTACTGTGTTCTGAGTAAATAGTATGTTTTTCTGACACCTGCCTGTGGTCACTTGTTAGCCTAGTTTGAGGTTTCTGGCCTCGAATATTTTTTCTAGGGGAGGGTAAGAGATTTGGGGTGAGGGGTTTGGAGAGAATTAATTCAATCAAAGTTAATAAAAAAAGGCCTCTTCTTGTTTTTATTTTTGTTGTATGTGTCCAGGATTTAGAAGAATTCTGCTTTAAGTTTTGCATCAATCATTTGACAGAAGTTACACAGACTGCAGCATTTTGGCAAATGGATGGCCCTCTGCTAAAGGAATTCATTGCTAAAGCCAGTAAATGTGGAGCCTTTAAGAACTGAAGCCCAAGGCTGCTGGGTTTTGTGTGAGTGCTCTGGGCCGGGTATTGGGTGATGGTGTGTTGTTGGTGCTCTACGGGTGATGCAGTTCTGCAGGTAAACAACCCATCAGGTGGTTTTTTCCCACATCTGAGACACCGTTCTCTGTGTAGGAATATATGTATGAAGGATCTACGGCTTTTCCTGAACCCATTTTAAACAATTCTTGTTTCCAGATATGTCTATTTTAATTGTGACCTTAGGTTGGCTGGAACATTGTACAAGGGTGAGAGTTTAGCTGGTTGTTTTTTTTGTTTTTGTATTTGGGTTGAGGAACTGGTAAACTTGGGAAGGGGAAGTCAGTGGCAACTCTCCAGGCTCACATATCAGCAACCTTTTTGACACAAGGAGTTGGGATGGTTTGTGAGTTGTGAGACAAACATGGAGGCCCCACCGTGAATTAAAGATGCTGACTTTGGGGCCTGTTGAAGTGCTGCTTTAGTTGCTACTTTGATAGCCTTACTGTGAAGGAATAGGTAAGATCGTGAGGCTTTTGTTTGTGTTTGCACTATTGATGACTTTTTTTAATTTCACGGTGTATCAAAATAATATTCAGTTTAATGAGTTAAACCTATTGAAATGATAATTATGTAAAGATAAATTTCTAGGTTAGCCAAGATTTCTCTTAAGACTTAAGCGCATAAAGAGTAGTAATTTAGAACTCTCCGTGAAATGTTAATAATGAAAAAAACTTCATTTGGACAATGGTGAATATTTTATAAATTAGAATCTCCACTACTATCCAATTGTGTTTTATTTTATTAAGATAAAATTTGAGAACTCAAGTTTAAATTGCCCCTCCCCCTTTTCCCCTATAAATGCTAATTGTAAGAGGGAAATAATGACATATTCATTATACTCTGGCCTTCCTAAATTATGGCTGCTAAATCAGATCTGCTACATCTGACTCAAAGAAGTGGTTCTTAAACCAGCTATTTTTACAGGACTTAATGGACTTCGTTTTCTCTCTTTTATCTATGCAAAATGCCAGCACAAATTTGATTATTTGAAATTTCACCAGCTTTCACTATCGATTTTCCTCTCCTTTTAATTGTGTTAGGTATAATACTTAGCATAATTTAACTTTTTTCAAAGGATCAAATTATGGGGGTTTTTTTGGTCTGGTTATGAAGTGTGACTTTGGGAGGTAGGAATGCTCAACTCTGAGTTTTATCACTTGTGTCCTGTGAGCTTACTTTAAGAACAAAGCTTTGTTCTGCTCTCTGGCCCATGGACTCATTTCCGTTTGTGGGGGCTCCTTAGTGAACTCTGCTTCCTGCTTGGAAGGTCCCCCATCTGAACTTGGAGCTTCAATACATTTCAGAGCCAAATTAACAAGAAGGTGAAGAGACACTGCAGCTCCTGTTTTTAGCAGTGTTTTAAGTGTGTGGTGGGGGGGAGAGGGCGATGAGGGCCCAAAGATAGGAATTCATTGATAGGTGAAATAAATACAAACCTAGAAGTCCCAGCCCCTTTTTCTTGACCATGTCACAAGTGATTGAAGCCCAATGAATTATTAGTTTAGAATTAGTTCTGCAACACGATAGAATTTTTCTTACTAGGTTGATAAATGCACATTAATTTGATTATTAGCTGTGATGGGTAGTGTTTATAACAATGAATGTTCTGTAGGCTTATGATCTGGACAAAACAACTTCAGTAAGTTTACCATTGCTCTTACTTGAAAAAAAAAACTTCAAAAAAAGCACAAATTAAAGTAGTAAATTTCCATAGATCATTCATTCAACAAATATTTACTGAGTTCCTAATATAGGTAAAGAACCACTTTTCATATTAGATTACTGAGTAATTTGAGTATGTATGTAGTAAAGAGAACACAATAAGTCCTTCAAAAAGTACTTATCTTTTTTTTTTAATTCACTCTCTTATTTTTCTACTTGGTTTTGTTGTTAATCATAGCAAAAGATAAAAACTATTCTTTGAATTGCTTTCTTCATGATGTAATAACGAAAGCCAAAGTATTCATATTTCTTAAAATAGCCCTAAATGTACTCTTGAACTTCTTACTGGAACAATGTTTGATACTCTAGCATATAGGCTGTATTTATGTAATGTTTAGAATGACATATTAATAAATAAAGTAATCTCTTAAAACAGGCATGAAAAGTTGTTTTTCCCCCTCAAAAATCAGTAATACGCAGCCTTAAAAAGGAAGGAAATTCTGATTTGAGATGAACCTTGAGGACATCATGCTAAATGAAATAAGCTAGACACAAAAGGACAAGTCCTGTATGATTCCACTCATATGAGGTACCTAGAGCAGTCAAACTCATAGAAATGGAAAGTAGAGTGGTGGTTGCCAGGGCCTGTGGGGAGGAGGGAATGGAGAGTTAATGATTAATGGGTACAGAGTTTCAGCTGGGGAAGATGAAAAGAGTTCTGTGGATGGATGCTGGTGATGGTTGCACAACAATGTGAATGTACTTAATGCCACTGAACTGTACACTTAAACATGGTTAACATGGTAAATTTTATGTGGATTTTGCTACAATTTAAAAAAAAATCAGTACTATGATTCTTAGCAGGTATCAGGCTAAAAACAGATACCACCACGAACATGTCAACTGTTTCTCAGCTACACCCCCCCCCCCCCCCCCAGAAATCCTTTGGTTTTGCTCCTGCTGAAAGAAAGTACAATTAAACTATCATAACAGAAAAATGTATCTTGATCCTTTGAGGTACTTATAAATAAGGGAAAGACATAGTCCCTTGTTAGGAGAGAGGAGAGAGGTTTAGGAATTAACAACACAATAACATATTTATAAACAGCTTTTCCTAATAGTCAGTGAGAGAAACCTAACAGAGTTAATATGAGAAGCAGTTGTTCTGAACTTGGTTCAGAAGACTTTTGTGCAGTGCAGGGGAAAACATAAAGTGTCCTTTTAGCTCATTTCCAGAACAACTGGTAAGTGGCACAAGCAAAGATTTAGAGGTGGGGGCTCATGAGCCTTCCAGAGATCACCGTAAGCAAGTTAGTTTGGTTAGAATGGAGACAATAAGCCAGGGCCCATTAGGAGGAGACATCGTCCAGGGGAGAGAGTGTGTGTGTGTGTATATACACTTATTTCCCACGGTGCCAGGTCTTGTGCCCTGTGCTTCACATTTTCTTTTTTAGTGCCCACATTTTGTACCATAAGGTAGGCAGAGTTAGGCTCAGATAGAGTAAATAATTGGGTTACAGTTTCTCAGTAGTAAGTGACATAGCTAAAGTACAAACCTGGGTCTAACAGTTTGCCCAATATTTGCCTCCTTTGTGACTGCCAAACACATGTTGCTCCATGGTGCCAAATTACCTACTGTGAATGACAGATTAAATTTGAAAGCACCTACTGTGAATGACAGATTAAATTTGAAAGCAAGGTGGGAGACAAAGGTTTTCTTTTAAAGATCATGACATCAAAACTATTACTCAGATAAGCTTTGTATAGGAGGTGCTATTGGGAGGAAGCTGAAGTTACAGTAAATATCTATTCCAGGGGAAATCTTTAGTCATTGGATCTGGGATGGAGTCTTGGCTTCTGTAGTTTTTTAAGTGTCTCAGGTGACTCTGATGTGCAGCCAGATTTGAAAATCACTCATTTAGATTCTGTCCCTCAGGTAATGACGACTTGGGCTAGGGTTGCCATTACAACAGGACATGTTCTTTTTTATCTACATCATATTCTTCAACAGAAATTTTTTGAGTACTTATTACATGCCAGACACCATGCTGGGGACCCGGATCAAACTCATTTTGAAATGCAGCATTATTGTGAATCAGAGTACCATGATAAAAAATTGGAAATATGAATTTGAGGTCTTCAGGGGTCAGACATGGTGGTGGGGCATAAAAATCTTTATGGTATATTGTTAGGTTGAGAAAAGTCTTAACTATCAATTTTTTTTCATTCATGCATATTTCCACGGATCTTATTCAGGGAGTCCAGTTTAAATTTAAACGTTTATTTTGAAGATGATGTATGTGCATGTGGTGACTGTGGCTGGAAGAAATTTAAAAAGCAGACTTTGTGACAAGAACACAGGTAAATTTGGTACAAGTAAAGTAGAATATTCAAATTTATTATATCTAAGAGGCATTATGGGCTGGAACTAGTCTCAAAAGATAAGAAAAGTTAGTGCATTTATTCAGCAAACATTTGTTGAGCGTGCTGGGAATGTAATTGTGAGCAAAACACAGAATAGTGAGTTCCTGCCCTGAGACAGCTTACATTCTAATGGTGTAAGGTAAGGGACAGTGGGTTACACTGGGAAGTGATATGAAGGAAAAGTACTCTCAGATGGAGTAAGTGGGAGAACTGGTGTGATGAGATCTACAGGAGGAGCAGACAGAGAAGTTAAAGAGAAGTTAAAACTTCACGGCAGGATGTGCAAAGGCCCCAGGGGTAGGAGCACCTGGTGTGTGACTGGAATCAACTTAGATCCCTGGAGTGTGGGAGAGGTGGGTGGCAGTGCACCAACAGGAAGCCACTGCAGGATTTTCAGTGCAGAAGGTGGGAGAGATGGGAGGCATGATCCAATTGACTCAAGTAGACCTGAGAAACATTTTATTGGAGAGCGGAGGTAGAAGTGAGATGATAAGGGAGGGCAGTAAACACCCAGTCAGGCATGAAATGTCAGTCAGCAAGAGGGTAAGAGCTGATGAGGATCGAAGGTTGCAGACCAGAGAGAGATGAGAGGCCAGGTCCTAAAGATGTGTGGCTTTCACAGGCCAGAACTCCAGTTTTGAGCCTGCTTGCAACTATGCCTGACTTCTGGCTTAGGAAATGGCGAGCATTAAGAAGACAGAGAAGACTCTGAAGTAGAACTTGATCTAAGGTCTCTGTTTTCTTGAAGAGAGCACAAGGTTTGTTTTAAGTCCCGAAGTAGCTCAATCTCTTCCTTCAGCTGCTGCTGCCTTTCTTCAGATTGATGAATTTTATTCTCTATTTCTATAAGAAGAAATAAAATGATTGATTTCAGATTATTCAGTAGTTTTATAAAGAATGTACTATTTCTAGCCCCTTTCACTTGTAAGTACACAATGCTGTGCCCCAAATGAGAACAATCTGGGGTCTCGTGAGCAGGAACTGGCTCTTTTATGCCTTTGCTTCCTCTTTCTTCTAATTCAGGATAGAATTCTAGCACTTTTCACACATAAAGCTGATCAGTAAATCTTTAAGATTTTGTATACATTCATAGCAGAACCACCTTTTGTATATCTTTGAGAACTCGAAAGCAGCGACTGTAGAACCTTCATGCTCCACTATATCCATTTGTGGAGAGATGATAATTGGAGAGCGCATGTGGTTAGAACATGAAGGAGAAGGGCAAATCTTCCATAAAAATGAATCCAATTTTTAATGTTACATAGAAGCTTTTGATTTTATTTAGAAATAGGAAGGCTTTTATTGTGGAAACTTAGGAAGAAGATACTTTAGTTAGGCTTTATAAATAACAATATTACTCAGTGGCAATGTCATTTTTTTTTTTTTTTGGAGGGGATCAGCCCTATGCTAACACCTGCCAATCCTCCTCTTTTTTTGCTGAGGAAGACTGGCCCTGGGCTAACATCCATGTCCATCTTCCTCCACTTTATAGGGGATGCCGCCACAGCATGGCCTGCCAAGCAGTGCGTCGGTGCGTGCCCGTGATCCGAACCGGCGAACCCTGGGCCGCCGCAGCGGAGTGTGCACACCCAACTGCTTGTGCCACCAGGCTGGCCTAGGCAATGTCATTTTTTTAAAAAAACCTCATAATTGAAAAATGTTAAAACACACATAGATAATCTTTCTTTAGAATACCTATGTACCTGTAGTTAAATTTCTGGAACATTAGAAAGGCTAAATTAAGCAAGAGAGTCTTTATCAGTTGGGGTTTCAAAAGTTAAGCCTTTTATGTTGGTTCTCATGCAATTCCAAATAGTGTCCCCTCCTGGTGCCCCTACACCCCCCAAACACTACACTGTAGTGTCTATACTCCCAACTAACCCACCCAAGCAGTGACATGTGACATGTTCCAGACATGTAACTTTTATATGAAAGAAAAATAAACACAGATGCAAGTCCCCTACAAAATAAAGCTTTCTAGAAAAAGATTTTAAAGACTGCTTGTTAAAAAAATATGGATATCTCAATTAGCAGTATGCAGACCTTCTCAAGAGACTTTAAAAGATATATGATTTTTAGTAGATTTAAAAAAATATTTTCTGATTATAAATATAATACAAAATTCACATAGAAATGTGTAATATAAAAACAAAAATGAGAAAGGCTTGTATCTATTGAGACAGGGATATGAACTAATATTTTCTCCACAAATTGTCCTAATACTATTTGCTGGTTAGACAAATACATGTGTAGGAAAGAATAGAGTGTAGGGTACTGTGTTTGTGTGACTTCAGGGGGAGCCATCTGCACCAAATTCTGTGTGACTCTGTGCCCCCCAACTCCTGCTGGGACGTGCAGTGCCCAGCTGCCCAGCTGTGAGGGGCAGCCTTGATGGAGAAGTCAGATCAGACACATAAATAAGTGGAAATTTAGCCTGTTTTGAAGGCATCTTAAACAATGGTGAAAGGACCTACTCAATAAATGGTTGATATTTTATAGAAAGATTAAGTTTCTGCCCCTACCAGGTTTTCTTCTTTTTCAAAAATTTCTTCGCTATTCTTTCTCGTTTTTTTTTTCCAATGAACTTTAGAATCAGTCAGTCACAACCCTCCCCACACCACTAGATTTGAAGATGAATGTTGGAGAATTTAAACTTGTATACATCATACCTTGTGAGAGGGTTACCACAGCCTCGCCACCTCAGAGCAGAGGCTGCAGGAAGCCTCACCAGTTCCTGCTGATTCCCAAACATGATGCCCAAATAATCTCCCATTTTACAATCAAGTTTTTGTTGTTTCTTTTTTTTTTTTTTTTTGCTGAAGAAGATCTTTAGCCCTGAGCTAACATCTGTTGCTGATCGTCCTCATTTTTTTTTCTTGAGGAAGAGTAGCCCTGAGCTAACATCTGTGCCAGTCTTCCTCTATTTTGTGTGTGGGACGCTGCCACAGCATGGCTGACGAGTGGTGTAGGTCTGCGCCAGGGACCCAAACCTGCGAACCCACACTGCCAAAGCAGAATGTGCCGAACTTAACCACTACACTATGCGGCCAGCCCCTCTACTTTTTCAAATGAGTTTTTTCTGATTATGGAAGTATTGTGTGTATGCAGAAAACGTGGAAAATACAATGCAGCACTAAAGACAAAAGAAATCACTATAATCCAGCCACCTACAGATTACTGTTTCCATTTTTTCTGTGTGCATCTGTGCCTCTCTGAATTTATGTATTTTTTTTTTCTGTGTGTGAGGGGATCATTGTTTTGTAATGAGCTTTTTCATTTAATAAAACAATGACCATTCTTCTAAAATATGATTTTTATCACTTGAATAGTATTATATTATTTCAACATATATGATAAATATTTATAGACTTTGCTGCTCAGTTATAACTCGTATACCTGCTTGAAAATTCACGAATATATCGTCAAACAATCTGCAGTCGAGAAGTGAAGTTCCAATTTCTTCATAGTCTGGAGGGAGAAGAACATTTTCAGTTTTAATTTAAATAATTTATATAGGCAGAAACAGCTCACAAAATAACCCAAAATAGGGAAGAGTAAACAGAGCTCCACTCCTGCTTCTAGAATGTCAGTGTTAGACTGCAGTAGCAGCAGCATCACCTGGGAGCTTGTCAGAAATGCAGGTTCTTAGCACCTTTACTGAATCAGAACCTCCGGGGGCAAGGCCCAACTATCTGTTTTAACAAGCCCTCTAGGTGACTCTGAGGGGCATGTTTCAGTTTGAGAAGTGCTTGGTCTAGAGAAAAGAATAAATGAATAAAAGAATATAATGGGGCCGGCCCCGTGGCTTAGCGGTTAAGTGCGCGCGCGCTGCTACTGGCGGCCCGGGTTCGGATCCCGGGTGCGCACCGACGCACCGCTTCTCTGGCCATGCTGAGGACGCGTCCCACATACAGCAACTAGAAGGATGTGCAACTATGACACACAACTATCTACTGGGGCTTTGGGGGAAAAAAAGGAGGAAGATTGGCAATGGATGTTAGCTCAGAGTGGGTCTTCCTCAGCAAAAAGGAAGAGGATTAGCATGGATGTTAGCTCAGGGCTGATCTTCCTCACAAAAAAAAAAAAAAATAAATAATGAATGAGCTTTTGGAAATGTTTGCTCTTAATTGCACTTTTTGGTTTTGTCCTATAGAAAATAATCCCTTTCAAATAATCCTATATTTTACATTGTTGCCTAAAATATAGACGGTCAAGCTTTTCCTTTTAAAATAGCTATGTTTATAATAAAGTTTTTAAGCTCATAATATAGGTTATAAGAAGGCGAAGTGGCTATCTACCTGCATGTACAAATGGAACTTTGGCTTCCCAAAGAGCTCTTTATGAAAGGTCATATTTAACTAAACCAAACATCAATAAAAACATTAAAATTACTTTTTTCTTCTATACTTTACAATACAGAAAAAGACAGTTGGTTTATTAAGGAATAGAAATTGAGTCAAATCAAAACTAACATAAGGCCATTCTCAGATCTTAGCAACAAGTGTGTCAGCAGTGGGGGGTGGGTGTGTGACTGAAGCTAGCTCTGAGCGTGCCTGTTCTCTTGGTCACTCTCAGTTATGCACCTCTGGAAAATACATCAAAACTTTAAGGGCATCAGGGTGTTTTTTACTAAATTACTGAGTTTGTCAATTACCCACAACCTGTTGATCTATAAAAGACGAGATCTGGAACAATGAATTTTATTAAAGAATGAGATAAAGAGGAAAAGAAAAAAGAAATAGCATGGAAGGAAAATGTGTAGTACTTTTTTGTTTTGTTTTATTTTGTTTTACATGTAAGTCTGGAAGAAGTCTCTATATGTAGAAATTTTGCTATTTCAGTACCTGATTCTGAAGTAGTCTTATCCATGAGTCTTTGCTGAATCAAATGAAGTTTGTCTAATATTTCTTCAAATAAATCATTAAGAAGCCCCGCTTCCTTACATTTCTTAAGAAAAGCAACTTTCACAATTGCATCTAAGAAGAAGAAGAAGATTTTAGAAGGAAATGGTCTGTCTTAGGGCAGCTATCATAAACCACTTTATGGTCACTTCTTCAGACCTTGCTAGTGGTGGATGAGCACTGTTAGTAAGATCATACAGACAGCACCTTTGTCTTTTCTATTAATTGTAATTTCATCATACCTCATTTTTTCTAGCTGAAACAATGAATGAAATGTTATAAAAAGTGAAAATAAAAACTTCTCTGCTTAGAGTAATTATATGAACCAACAGGATTTTCTAAAATTTAGCTTCAAATCTTTGAGATGACAGCCTCCGTCAGTTTTTCTGTCACAGTTACTGTGTGTCATTATAGAATATCTATTTCCTTAAAGAAGAGAAAGCTACAATTACTGGCTTCAGCTTCCTGGGGGCTCACGGTGTGAGGGGTGGCTCATCCCTGGATTCTGAGCTCAGGCAACCCTGGCTTCTATACCAAGAAGTGGATCCTTTCTTAATACTGAAGAGTGATGGACCATCCCAACCTAAGTTATTTTGATCTGCTGGAGTTATGCTAGAATGGATAGTTATGATAAAAGATTTCTACTCTTATAATTAATTACGTAAATCTAGAAGAATAAAGTGGAATACCAACTTTGAAACACACAGGTCATCATTTTTGTAAGTACTGTAGATTATATTTGTTACAGACAAAACTTATAGCAAACCTGTGTGTCTGTCATCTTCATGCATTTGTTTTATGCCTCTATTGAATGCCGCTGCTTCAGGTGACTAGAAGGAGAGAAAAATCAAGATTACTTTACACTGATTTTATTGTTGGCATTTAATATTTCATAAAATGAAAACCAATCTTTTGTTGTGCATAATTCAATGATATGCCTTTGGTGAAAATCATGCGCCACGTTCATCTGTAAACATCAAACGTATTTTTGTTTTGTATAACAAAACATCAAGAGGTGTGACAAGCATCCTCCTGTATAATCAGCAAGAGGTAAAGGTTGCTGGCTCCTATTAATTTAGTTTATATGAGCTGATGTGTAAAAGAACTGTTTCAAAGCCCCAAAACATTTTCATACACTTTACACATAATAATAATCCTGAAAATTATAAGAGTTACAAATTAGGTCGAGTGCGGATCATGCAGCTGGGAAATACTTGGCTACGTAAGGATGCTTGACTGCACCTCTGCTCATTTTAAGACCATCAACACCCTCTGAGCTCAGATCCTCTCACTACATCATGCACCTCATAACGATGTTTCGGTCAATCACGAACCACATATATGATAGTGGTCCCATAAGATTAGTACCATATAGCCTAGGTGTGTGGTAGGCTATACTATCTAGGTTTGTGTAAGTACACTCTAAGATGTTTGCAAAACGACAAAATCTCCTAACGATGATTTTTGAGAACGTATCCCTGTCATTAAGCGACATATGACTGTGATTTGGTATGAAGGGATGCGCTACAGGAGCCGTGGGGCTGTCACCTCCTGAGGGTTATGTGCTTGGATACCGAAGACACATCCAACTTCTCTTTAATACTCATCTCATTATGGTTCTATCATCATTTTACCTGAAATTCAGAACGCTTAAAATAAGGACTTTGGACAAAGAAACTTAAAGCTATAATAAAATTAAGTCAAATTACCTGTACCTGAATGTCTGCTGAGAGACGTTTCTTCCTCCTCCTTTTTCTTTTCACTCCTGAAAAATCAGCTGAAAATAGAGAAACCAGAATCCATAAAGGAAAAGATTGATGCTTGACTACGTAAAATATAAAACTCTCGCATGCCAAAAGTTATTACAAAGTCAAAAGATACGGCAAATTTAGACTAAATGTTTGCAACATATATGATAAAAGGCCAATTTTTTAAATATAAAAAGATCTTATAAATCAACATGAAAAAGACAACTGAGTAGAAAAATGGGCTAACGGGGAACCTTCTGCAACGAGGGTTCATTAAATAGAAAAACAAACAGATTGGGTCACAGGAAAACAAATATAATTGACTGAAAGAAAGGGTAATACACTCAATTTCACTCATGAGATATGCAAAGTAAAACAATTTTTCACACATCAGATTGACAAAGATGAAGATGTTTAATATATAATTTTGCAAAGATTTGGGTCACTGTGTACTGCTGGTGTGGCCTCTTTGGAAGATAATTAGCCAATAGTTAACCAAGTTTTCCTTGTTTATACTCGTTGACCGAGCAATCTATATATAGGAATTTTTCCTTATAGTATAGTTGCATAAAGGTACAAAGATGAATGGAGAAGAACGTTACCTACAGTATTAAATGTGACAGAAAAAAATGGAAATAACCTAAATGTCTATCATGCAGAGACTAGTTAAACTGTGGTTCAGTTATACAATTGAATAATATACACAATGGAATATCACATAGCATTTTACAAATGAGGTAGATCCACTTGTGCTGATATGGAAGGATCTCTAAGATATATTAAGTGAAAAAAAGCAAAATATAGTGGTAGGTATGTTCGAGTACACAGAAAATTTTTGGAAGAATTCAAAAGAAACCGATGGTTTCTTCTGGGGAGAGGATTCATTACAGGCAATGTTATAATCTGCTTTTTAAAATTAATATGTTATTGTCATCTTTCCCTGTCAGTAAACACTGACTGACAGCAATATTTTTTATAGTATTTCCTGATGAGTTAAAAGGGTAATGACTGAAAAACGAGAGTAACAATATTGTTTAGAGAGTGTTGTTTACCACCACAAAGTGCAGTTGGCATGATACAGAACTAAGCCATGGGGCCGGCCCTGTGGCGTAGCAGTTAAGTGCTCGCGCTCCGCTGCTGGCGGCCGGGTTCGGATCCTGGGTGTGCACCAACGCACCACTTGTCAGGCCATGCTGTGGCAGCGTCCCACATAAAGTGGAGGAAGATGGGCACGGATGTTAGCTCAGGGCCAGTCTTCCTCAGCAAAAAGAGGAGGATTGGCATGGATGTTAGCTCAGGGCTGATCTTCCTCACAAAAAAAAAAAAAAAAAAAAGAACTAAGCCTTTTCCAAAGAGATCCTGACTCCAGTCCAGATTTAGTGCTGATGAGACTCTGCTGTTCAGGCAGCGCTCAGAGGCTGTTCATTCATGAATGAATGTACATCTCATAACGCCAGTTAGCCAAGATCCAATTTTCTTAATTAGAACTGAAATGCTAACCATGCCTTCTTAGGAAAATTTCATTCAGGGAATGTGCAGCATTTTATCAATTTTATCTACTGAAAATTCTAACATTCTTTTAGAAAAGAAGCAGTCACAAAAGTCAAAGCTTTTTACCATGTCTCTGCTGGGTCCCCTGATTGTCATGAGAATGGAAGACATCACGCAAAAGTGTTTCTGAGAGTAGATCTAGTTCACAAAGTAGAAAAGTTAGTTCATTATACTGCACACTGCACAAAGAAACTGACAAGTTAATTTTATAAGTCTGTAAAATTTTAAATCAAAAGTTTGTATTTTAATTCAGTAAGGCTAGTAAATCAGACTATTCCATGTCTTACCTAAATGTTTACCTGTCTTTAAAGCCACAATACTAAATTTTAGACACTTACCATTTTGAGTGATCCATGGAGCATGTTGTTGGCAAAAAACTCTGAAAACATGCAATTAAAAAAAAACTGTTAAATATTTTTATTTACACTTTTCAAATATCATGCCTATTTTCTTGTGATTTAAAAAGGAACTAACCGGGGCCGGCCCCATGGCTTAGCGGTTAAGTGTGCGCGCTCCGCTACTGGTGGCCCGGGTTCGGATCCTGGGCACGCACCAACACACTGCTTCTCTGGCCATGCTGTGGCGGCGTCCCACATACAGCAACTAGAAGGATGTGCAACTATGACATACAACTATCTACTAGGGCTTTGGGGAGAAAAAGGAGGATTGGCAATAGATGTTAGCTCAGGGCTGATGTTCCTCACAATAAATAAATAAATAAATAAAAAGGAACTAACCTATTTTTCCTGAAGGCTTCACCTTAAATATTTATTTGTTAAAGAAAAATGCTGTTGAGACCTGTGTCAGTTACTGAGCCACATCAAGTGCACATGGAGCCTCTGTGCTCTCAGACCTCGGCAAGGTCAGTATGCTCTCTGAAGGAGTGAGTGCTGACAAAAGATTCTGAACAATACTAACTCATATATAGTGGTCAGTGGGATTTTACTGTATAAAGATACCTAAAGATCCAACATCTAAGACATAAATTTTCATCTGACTACACAAGGTTCTGCTGATTTTCAACAATAAATAGCACAAAATTGCATGCATTAATTGGGGGAAAGTAGTTTTCTAACTCAACAAGCATCTCCCCCAGATCTTAGATTTGAACTTCATGAACCTGGAATTGATCAATAGCCTAGAAGAGAAGAAAGGAGCATAACAGGCTACAACAAAAAAATGGAGTGACTGAATTTTAAGGAGCTGCTCAGGCCCCATTTTCTTTCCAGCCTTTCTTCCTCCTCAGCCCCCAGCTACGTTTCCCTTCCTTTCCTTATGGTGCTGACCTCCAGGATGCAGGGTCACCCTCGCCTAGGGGAATGTATGAATTCTTCCTGTCTTACGCCAAGCTCCACCTCCTCCATACAGTCTTCCTAGCAACCCCACCCTCTCCCCCAATCAAAATTATATTTCCTCACCCTTTGGATTCTGGTATCTCTGAGCACTTTCATTTGCCAGGTACTTAAATTTTTTTTTTATTATGGAATATTTCAAACATATATAAAAGTGAGCAGGAGGAGATATGAGCAGGAGGAGGTATGATGAACCCCCATGCTTCAACAGTTTCAACAATTATCAACTCAAGGCCAAGCTGGTCTCATGTAAGTCTCCTCCTGCTCCTGTCAAGCCATGTGCTTCTATTAGCTTTGACTTTTCTGGTCCTCCCACGAGGTGATAACGTCTCTGAGGTTTAGTCTACATCTTGTTCCTCTTTATATCCTCACTGCAACTGGCAAGGTGTCTAGTGTATGATAGGCACTCTGAATGTTTAAATTCAATTTAAAAATGCATAAAGGTGCACCTGATATTTGATAAAACAATGACAAAAATGACTTTTTTATTGAGTCTCTATTCACTGGTTCTACTAATGTGTGATCAGTGTTTTTTCAAACTTTAAGATACAGCAGCAACTCAACTCCTTTTTGTTTGATATTGTAGCTCTGCTAATAATAGTCTTTCTAGTGGGTGTTTAAGGTCATTGTAGAAGTCATAATAAAAGGAGCTCTTTGGGAAGGTAAATAATAAAAGTGAAACTGAGAATATTACAATTCATCAGAAGGAAGATCAAGTTTCTTCCTGGATAAAACAAACATAATTCTATTGGACTTGAAATATGCTTTAGTGGGTCAAAATTAACATTAAAGAATTACTGAGGGCCGGCCCCGTGGCTTAGCGGTTAAGTGCATGCACTCCGCTGCTGGCGGCCTGGGTTCGGATCCCGGGCGCGCACCAACGCACTGCTTCTCCGGCCATGCTGAGGCCGCGTCCCACATACAGCAACTAGAAGGATGTGCAGCTATGACATACAACTATCTACTGGGGCTTGGGGGAAAAAATAAATAAATAAAATTATTAAAAAAAAAAAAAAGAATTACTGAAAGAAATGAAGCAGGATTTAAAAGCCAAAGGCAATACAAACAGGATAAGTTTCTTCAAGGATTTAATGACTGATTACTGGATTTGCTGCATAGTTTATCATTTTTAGCAGCTATTTATAGGTAAGATGGTGGGGAAATACATTCATTCAGCAGTCAAGATGGATAAACCATGGGCCTGTGGCTGACAAGTAAGGCTCCTTTCCTGTTTGCAGAAAAGAGCAAATGTGAAGTGGTTCTCAGTCTCGTGGCCACCCGTTAGGTCACTCATGCCACTATGACAACCAATGCTTTCTACCAGGAAAGAAAAGATGTAGGAAGATTAAAACCAAAACCAAAATCAACTCTGCTTATTTTCTTCCCCATGATATTTGGGGAAGGTGTTGTGAAGTCAGGTTCCCAACTAGGCATCCCCCAAACCACGTTCTTACTTGGAAACTATTTGCATAAAATTAGCTTAAAAAATCTCCTTGTCTTAATCTAACCTTTCCTTATTTCAATTCCCCAAATGTGGCTTTAAAATGTTTTATTAAATACTTATAAATTCCTTGAGATCCATCAGTTTGCAGAACTGCGTTGTCATTCTTGGCACAGAAAAAGTGGTAACTCTTGGAACAGGCTTTTACATCACATCCCACGGTGGCTCCTTTTTCACCGCAAAATTTGCATTTCTATAGAAGAATAGAGTTTACTGAGTAAGCATCTCTTTTTCATAATCTTTGCTAAAATTCAAAGTTAAAGATGTCATTAAATGTTATTTTTTGAAGTCAGCAGCCCTGATGTCCTCAGCTACAAACATTAGGTACTAACATTTGGCAGCTCATTTTGAGATTTCAGCAAAACCTCAGCTAACTAGAATACTTGGCACAGACTGTTTTGTCATGATCTGATTAAAAGCAGAAAACCCTTTTTGTTTCCAAAAAACCCTATCTCTTTCTCTCTTTTAAAAAGAGATTTCTAAAAAGCAGGTTGGCAAAATTGTCCAGCTCCAGGCAAGGGGTCCTATTAGGGACATTGAGTCTGTGGCAAGGGCAGCTCCTGGCTGTGCCATGAAGAGCTGTGTGATCTCCAGCCAGTCACTTCCACTCTCTGAGACCCAGATTCCTCCCTGCGGATAACAGTGCCTGTCTTTACAGAGTTACTACTGAGGACAAGGTGCGATAAAGTCAGTGAAACCTCTTGGGAGTCTATGTACTAGGGTCAAAAATTAAAAATTAACAAAACCCCAAACACTGAGTAGTAAGTGTTTTCTTAGTTTAATTTATTTGATTTCTTGCTTTTATATATTAGTCTATCTATCTGGTACGTTATATGAGAAGGTAGTGTAGAGATGGCTAGGGGGACAGTGTGCAGCCACAGAAACGTAGCTGGTTTAGGGGAATCCGAGCCATGAGCAAGGCTGATTTACATCACACTCTTGCTGAATGAAGTGGGGGCACAATGACACCACCTTGCAAAGCATGAGACAGCTCACACACTATCCCCAGGTTAGCACAAGCAACCATATAAATAGTTAAAGAAAATTCAATTATGGGTGAGAAATTAGATTACGCTAAAGGTGGAATTTCAAATCAGAGCACAAAGAATGATCATTTAATTTGGGGGGAGCCATGTTGCTATATGTGTAGAAAAAAATAAAGTTAGATCTCTACCTCACAACAGGAAGCTTTCTAAGCAAGGCAGGAAACCCAGAAGCTGCAAAGATAAAGATTGACATATCTGACTATAGTAGTCCCCCCTTAGCCATGGTTTCATTTTACATGGTTTCAATTGCCTGCGGTCAACCACGGTCCAAAAATATTAAACAGAAAATTGCAGAAATAAACAGTAAGTCAACAGTAGTGGATAAGGTACCTGCCTACATGAAGTTATAGTGGAGAGAGACAGACAGGGACCAAATAAAGCAAACCTAAAGACATAGTGATACATGCTTCGCAGAGAATTAAAGCGAAGTGACAGTGGTCACTGGGTCCCTACTTCCGAATGGGTACAAGTAAAGGCCTAAGGAGGTGATATAGAATGCTAGATTTGAATAATAATAAGAGCTCCTAGCACCCAGCAAAGCAGGGAGAGGACATTCTAAGCAGAAGGCCTTATGTTCTTGTGGCAAGAATGAGCTTTCCTGTTGGCAAGCTTACCAGAAGGACAAGAGGGACAGGCTAGTGTTGTTGGTTAGAGGTGAGGGCAAGGGGGAGAGTCTGAGATAAGATCCAAGGGGTGAGTAAGGCTGGGTCACGTAGGGCTTACAGAGTAAGGAGTTGGGGTTTAATCTTCATGAAAGGGGAGCATAAACTGTTAATATTTTTAAGACACTATTCTGACTGCTGTGTGGAGAATGGGCTGGGGTAGGGATGAGCAGGAGAGAGCAGGACTGGTATTAGCAGTGTTCAGCAACCATCCAAGAGAGTGAGATCAGTGACTTCATAATGTTGGATCAGTGATACAGAGAGAAGTGGAGGATGCAAGGGCTGTATGGTGACGCTGATGGGCTCTGATGGGCTCGATACTGGCCGGGAGGTCAATGAGGAGATGATGATGGACAAATGATGTGCTGTTTACTGAAGTGAAGAGTGAACAAGTTTGTTTGGAGAGTGTGTATGTGTGTGTAGAGGATGGAACTGTGGTCTTTTTTGGCCAGTTTAACATGAGATGCTATTAGACATCCATGTAGACATGTCAGTTTGGTTGTCGGGGCTGGAGATGGAGTCCCTGGCATAAGTGTGGTATGGAAGCCATGGGAACTGGATGAGGTCACATAGGAAAGATGTTCCGTTTGAGGAAGGAGCCCAGGACAGAGCTTTGGGCACTCCAAGCTTTAGAGGTTGAGCAGAGGAAGAAAAACAATCAAGGTGCCTGGGAAGAAGCAGCCAGAAAGGTAAAAGACGTACTAGCAGAGTGTGTCAGGAAGTCAAAAGAAGAAAGTCCTTCAAGATGCAGGGCACAGACAAGTGTGTGATGAATACTGCTGAAAAGTCAACTAAAAGACAGAGAAGTGACATTGTAATTGACCGATTTCTTGTGTATAAGGGAGCATTTCTTTTTTAAGATGACCTGATCAGTTGACCATGTTTATATGCTGAATGGAATAATCTAGTAGGAAGGGGGATACTGACATGAAGGGGGTAGTGGGAAGTGCAAGAGCCTGGTCCTTAAGGAGGGGAGGAAGGGGCTCCAAAGCCCAAGAGGAGGGTTGGCTTTGACAGGAGGGAGGTCTGAGAGTCTGGGGACAGAGGTGGGTGGGCAGTGGTTTGGATAGTGGAAACTCCTGTCTAATGGCTTCCATGTTCTCAGTGAAAATCACGTAAAGAAATGTACAACACCAAGACTGAACCCTAACGTAAACTCTGAACTTTGGGTGATTATGATGTGTCAGTGTAGGTTCATCAGTTGTAACAAATGCACCACTCTGGTGAGGGAGGTTGATAAAGGAGAGGCTGCGCTTGTGTGGGGGCAGGGGGCATATGGGAAGTCTCTGTACCTTCTCTTCAATTTTTCTGTGAACCTAAAACTGCTCTAAAAAAGAAAGTCTATCAAAAAAAAAATCAGCAGTAGTCATCAACTCGGAGATGAGAAGTTGGGGTGGGGAGAGGTTTTGAAGAGAGATGAGAGGATGTGAAACAGTAAATGTGGAGGATGAAGGGTGAAGGGTTGAAGGTCTGTTTGAGGTTTGTGGCCATGAATCTAAGATCAGTCAACGTATCTGTGGGTTTTTCTCCAGCTGCACCTGCTCAAGTGCTGGTGCTACTTGGCATATGCCAACAACAGGCAGATGCATTTCACCAAGGCTGGGGCTTTGCTAGGTGAGTAAGGAAGTGGTCTGTGGGGGGGTGGGGGTACAGGATGTTTGCAAGAGAGTGACTGCAACGCTGGACCATGGCTATGAGGTGGGGCCACTGACAGTAAAGGGATCCTTGAAGAACTGCTCAGCTGAGTGAGCTGGGAGGATGGAAGATGCCTGAAGAGAAATCATGCTCAACCTCTCCAGTAATCAGGGAAATAAATGCAAGGTTACCCCTTTCTGTCAGACTGGCAAAAATTAACAAGATTTACGATGTTCGCTTTTGTCAAGGGCTGGGAAAAGTGCTCTTTCATCCACCACGTACAGAAGTATAAAGTGGTACACTCTTTGCAGGCAACAGTTTGTCAGCATGTTTCAAACTTTTTAAAAGGGAATGCTCTTTGACTCAGCCATTCTACTTCTAGGAGTGTGCTCTATCTACAGCAACACTCAAACAAATACTCAAGGATAATGTGCAAAGATTAGTTGTTATAGTGAAAACCCAGAGGCAACCCATTATCTAACAACAAGGGAATGGTTTCATGCCTTCTAGTACATCCTATGGAATTCCATGAAGTGAGTAGAGAGAGACTCTCACGGAGAGTCATATGCTTACAGTTTTATGAATGTGCCATGTCTTTCTTGCCTTCCACACTTTTGCACATCCTGTTTCCTCTCTCCGGAATTTCCCCCTTCCCCATCTTCATTTTCACCCCCCTCCCCAACTAGGAAGGCTTCCTGATCCCCAACTGCATCGAGGCGCCTGTTGCAGAGCACCCAGTGCTGACCCCTCTCAAAGCACATCAGGCCGTGTGGAAACCGTCCACGTATGCTCACACCTTGCAAGGACTAAATAAATGTTCCAGATCATTAATCTTATTGTGGTAAGGGCATCAGGTGCTCACACTTGCTATACTGCTTGTTAAGCTGTGAAGGGCCTTTCGTAGAGGAAGTCGACTGTAATGGACCCAGTAGGGTAACTGCTCAGTGTTCTTCTTCCTGAGGGGAGCTGACCCCAGCTCCAAGGGTAGATCTGATTAGTTATGCTCACCTCTAGCAACTGTGCAGGAAGAGGCAAGCGGCCTAATTAAACTTTCAGAAGGGCTCTTATTCCACGCTTGGGGATGAACTTTCTCTTTCACTAGACAGGAACAAGAAAGCCTGACTCATCAGTTGCTGCCTGTGGCCTCCTATAACCACAAAGGGACCAGCCGATGTTGTGGACAGAAGGGCAGAAAGGATGAAGGGCCTTTGATAACATAATTGAGCCAATGAATCAACCAACCTTGAAGCCAGTTCTTCCTCTGGCTAAGTGAGAAAATAAGCATCCTTTTTGTTAAAGCCAGTTTGAGTTGGGGTTCCTTCTATTTACCAAAGAAGGAAATAGCCAAAGGCATTCTAATTCATATTTACTTTGCTGATGAAATATGTTGTAGTTTATTTTAAAATATTAAATGTTCAGTCAAATCTAAGTTTCCAGTACAGGTCCTACTTCTTTCAGCTCTCCAAGATGCATCTCCATCCCTGGTTTATCAATCAAATAGTCTTCCTTTTGAAGGTACCCCCCGAGGGTCTGTTCATCCTATATGAGGAATAAAATCATTTATACTTACTAATTTGCTTCCTCTCTTGATTTCTTTCTTTACTGATTTCACATCAAAATTTCTATCGTTATTACGTGGATCATGATCCTCACATTCCACAAGTGCTGAAGAATACAGCTGCAGATTGGGAAAAGAAAAAATCCAGAGTATGCACAAAGTAATGTTGAAAGCTACAAGTCAGAAAATGGTACCAAAAAGCACTCACTAGGAGTGGAAGATGGACTAGGGGTAGAACAGTGACCACCTTTTGGGGTGTGTGAGCAGATCACAAGCTCTCTTGCTTTTCTTTGGGAGTGGCCCTGATCCCAGGCATGTTTCAGACTGCCCAACCCTGACCCCTAGTGGCTAATTGGACCTGGTGGGGGCCCTGACCCCAACCTAGGCCAATCAGATTCCCTATCCTAGGAGAGAGGAATAGGCTCTGAGCCACATGGTCAGAGCAAGCCAGTCTGCAAAGAGAGAAAAACAAAAACAAGGACTAGAGAGGACATCCTGGGTTCGTGACATCTTTCAAGTTTCTGTTTCTTGGACCTGCCTGCATGCCTGCCTTCAGGAGATGTGAAATGCCTCTGCAGCCTTATTACAAAGCTCATTTATGTTTAGGTCAGCTCAAGGTTCTGTGTGTTACTGGAAACCAAAAGAATCCAATCTACCTCTGAATTGAAGATCAACATTATACATATACTCAAATAACAAAGGACATGAAAAACATAGGAGAAAGTTTTTGTGACACTGGCATAGGCAAAGATTTCTTATAAAAAGCAGAAACTATAAAGAAAAAGTTAATAAGCTGGACTTCATCAAAATTAAAACTTTTTGCTCTTTGAAGGACATTGCTAAGTAAATAAAAAGACAAGCAAGAGACTGGGAGAAAACATTTGCAATATGGATATCTGACAAAAAACTTGTATCCAGAATATAGGAAAAACTCTTACAACTCAATAATATGACAAAAAATTCAATTAAAAATAGGCAAAAAATTTGAACAGACACTACACTGAAGGAGAGTTATAAATGGCGAATAAGCATGTGAAAAGATATTCAACATCATTAACCCTCAGGCAAATTGAAACCACAATGAGTTACCAAATATATACTCACTAGAATGGCTAAAATTAAAAAGACTGAAAATACCAACTGTCAGTGAGGATGTGGGGCAAATGAAACTCTTACACCTTGCTGGTAGAAGTGTAAAATGATGCAATCAATTTTAAAGTTAAATATGTACTTACTTTATGACCCAGCATTCCTCTTCTAGGTATTCACCCAAGAGAAATAAAGGCATATGTCCACACAAAGTCTCATATACAGACATTCATAGCAGATTTATCCTAATATCCCCAAACTGGAAATAACACACATGTCTATCAACAGGTAAATGGATAACCAAATTGTGATATGTCCATACAATGGAATACTATGCAGAAATAAAAAGGAATGAAATATAGATACATGCAACAACACGGAAGAATCTCCAAATACTGTGCTGAGCTAAAGAAGCTACACACAAAAGACCACATACTGTAGGATTCCTTTCATATGAGATTCGAGAAAAGACAAGATCAATCTACAGGGATTGACGGTGGGGAGGGAGCAATTGCAAGGAGGCACAAAGGAACCTGCTGGGGTAATGGAAATATTCTATATCTTGATGATGGTTGTGGTTACATAGGTAAATAAATGCCTTAAAACCTCCAAACTGCACACTTAACATGGGTGCATTTTGTTTTATGTAAATTATACCAATCAATTTAACTAAAAATAGTAGCAAATTAACATTAACAGTATATTAGAATAAATCATGATCACCTGGTGTTAATCTCAGAATGGTTTAACAGCAGAAAATAACATATTACTAACAGATTAAAAGGAGAAAATTTGAGACATGAAAACCAAATGCAACTGTGAACTGGAATCCTTTGTTATAAAGAAAGTTACTAGGACAGTAGGTGAAACCTGAGTGGTTTGAAGATTAGGTGGTAGTAATATATTAATGTCAATTTCCTGATTTTGATGGTTATATTGTGATTATGTGAGAGAACATTTTTGTTTGTGGGAACGACATACTAAAGTATTTGGAAAGATAACACATCATGTCTCAATTTAATTTCAAATGGTTCCAACAGCAAAAAAAAGTTCTTTGTACTGTATGTGCAGCTTTTCAGTAAGTTTGAAGTTTTAAAAAAACATCAAATTGTGTACATAAGAAAATAAAATAAAGTATCCATTATTGTGCATGGCCAGGGAAAGAGAGGGAAAGAACCTAGAAGATCATTACAATAAATGCAGAAAAAAATCATTTCATAAATTCAATACTCTAACTTTTAGCAAACTAGAACTTCCTTATTTTAATAAAGTGAAAGTACTAAAAACCTAACGTATACACAAATTTAATGATAAGACCTTAGAAGAATTCCATTAATATAAGAAACAAGACAAGGCTCTCTACTTTAAATGCTTCTAATCACCACTATAACAGAATGTTCTAGAAAAATGCAATAAAACAAGAAAAAGAAATTAGGAGGCCCAAAAATTACAAGCAAAAAAATAAAATCATCTTTATTTACAGATGAAGATTGTCTAAATAAAATATCCAGATGAATCTAAAGACTTTAAGAACTAATAAGAGTTTGGTAAGATTGTTGGATAAGATCAATAAGTAAAAATCAGTAGTGTCTGTATATACCAATAATAGCTCATTTTAAAAAGGTATTAGGAAAAAGTAACATAACAAAAAAGCAAACCTAGGAAAAAGCCTAACCCAAAGTTATAGACCTCTGTAGAAAAAAATTATGGAACTTTTTTGAAATTCATAAAAGAAGACCTGAATAATTGGAGAGACACACCCTGTTAATATCTAAAAAGATTTATATATATGAGGGTGTCTATTTTTTCCCCAAATTCATCTATAAATTCAATGGAATTCCAGTTAAAATTCCAAAAGGAATATTTGTGAAACCTGACAAGCTGATCCCAAAATTCAAAGTGCCAAAAAAATAGCCAAGGCATATCATAAAATCATAGTAATTAAGACAGTGTTGTACCAGCTCAAGGATACACACAGTGATCCGTGGAACAGAAGAGAGCCAAAAACAAATCTGTGCACATACGATATATTACATTGTTAGCGCACTGGATAAGCGTGAGGGTTCTAGAACTAGACATCCTGGGTGAGAATCCTCGCTCAGTCTCATATAGCCATGTGACCTTGGGCAAGTGACTTAATGTCTCTGTGTCTCAGCTGTTTCCTCTTTAGTTTGAGCATAATAACAATACCTACCTGTGAAGGCACTAGCCTACATGCTCTATCTTAACCATGTTTCCTTCTGGCCCCCTTCTGGGCAGGATGCCAACCATCCTGTATTGTAACTCTCTCTCTCAATGAACATCAGGTTCTGAGGGAACAGAGCCCCTCCATGTGAGCTACTGATCCTCGGAATGCAGCCATGCAAGGACAGTCCCTCTTGGCAAGCACGTAGCCTTTGTTCCCCTGCCTACATAAGCAACCCCCTCCCTGTTCGTGGTAGTGGGTGCAGGTGTACAACTCCATCCAGCTGGCCACTCCTGGACATTCCCAGTAAGACCCAATAAACCCTTATGTCTCGTACGCCATCTCTGGCTCTTTTCTTCCATCTTGCCACAACGTATCCCACGCTGCTGAAGCAACTGGGCATGTGGCCAGACACTACCTCTTAGGGTTGTTGTGAGGATTAATAGTTTTAATATAGGTTAAACTCCCAGAACATTACCTTACACATAGTGAACACCAAATAATAATAATAGTAATCATTATTATCACTACACATCGGTGAGGAAAAGATAGATTGTTCAATAAATGGTGCTGGGAAAAGTGATTCATCAAATGAAAAAAAATAAAAGTAGATCCCTACTTTACACGGTAGTCCAAATAAATTCCAGCTGGATTAAGAAGCTAAATATGAAAAGCAAAATTTTAAAACTTTTGGGAAAAAAGACAGAACCTCAGTACAGAAAAGAATTTCTTAGGAGAAAAAAATCCCACAAATTATAAAGGAAAATATAATGAATCTAACTTCATTATACGTTTTTCTATCTGACAGAAAAAACCATAAATAAAATTAAAAGCCAACATACATAATAAAGCATTAGAATCTATTTATATATAAATATAAACAAAACCAACATCTCAAATATAAAGTGTAGTCTATGAACACAAGTCACAGAAGCGAAAAACAGAACCGCACAGAAGCACAGCCAACCAGGCGCAACCCCACTAGTAATCTAGGGACTGCAAATGAAAACAATGAGAGATCATTTCACACCCATAAGAGAGGAAACAATCAAAATCTCATAATATCAAGCGTTGGCAAGGAAGAAGAGAAACGAACCCTGAAACAACAGTGGAAGTCAAACTTGGTACAATCTCTTTGGAGAGCAATTTGGTACATTTAGTGAGGTGCACAACACTCCCTCCCTGTGTCCTGCAGTTCTGCTTTTAGCTATGTGCCCTAGACCAGAGAAATTCTTTCGTGAATTAGGAGACCTATATACAAGGATGTTCATGACAGCTGGTAAGTCATATAAAAAAACTGGAAGAACCTAAATGCTCATTCACAGGAGAATAGTTAAATAGTGATATAGTCATGAAATGGAATACTGTTAACATTTAAAATTAAAGACTTAGGGCTGGCCCCATGGCTTAGCGGTTAAGTGCTCGCGCTCCGCTACTGGCGGCCAGGTTCCGATCCCAGGCGTGCACCCACGCACTGCTTCTCCGGCCATGCTGAGGCCGTGTCCCACATACAGCAACTAGAAGGATGTGCAACTATGACATGCAACTATCTACTGGGGCTTTGGGGGTGGGGGGCGGGGAAAGGAGGAGGATTGGCAATAGATGTTAGCTCAGAGCCGGTCTTCCTCAGCAAAAAGAGGAGGATTGGCATGGATGTTAGCTCAGGGCTGATCTTCCTCACAAAAAAATAATAAAATAAAATAAAAAAATAAAAAGAATAAAATTAAAGACTTAGAGCTACGTTTCTCAACATGGATAAATCTCAATAATCCATAGAATTTGATAAAAATTCTATAAAGTCCAAGAACATGTAAAACAATGATCATATCTTGTTTATAAATATTTATATGTGGTGGGAGCATAAAATTAAAAACACAAGATAATAAGAATCATTAAATTTGTGACGGCAATTACCTCTGGGGAGGGATGGAGAGAGGGGAACAGAGAGAAGTAGTGAATCCTTAACTATCTATGTTTAATTTCTTAAAAAAAAATCAAGCTGAAGCAAATATCATATTAAAATTTACAAATCTGGGTGAGATGTCTATAGGTATCTGTTATATTTGAAATATTTCATTAAAATATCTTTAAAGAAGCTTCATCATAATTCTTTGTGTGTTTGATCAGTTACAAATAAAATTAAAAGTAATCATAAGGTGATAAGATCTGAAACAGTTTAAAAAGTTAGAAAAATATGCTCTCCAAATCCCCACTTAAAAGGCAAAACCATGGCCAACTAGTCATCTTTGTATCCAAAGTACCATTTATCTATTTTGGTGTGTCTTTCCCTAAAAGAACTCATGTGTTTTCAAGTAACTTACCAAACAATTTTCATGCGCAGCTATATTCTCTGATTGTGCAAAATACAGGACACTACACTCGAGGTCTTTGGGGCAGAGTGCACATGTCCTTTTTTCCATCTTTTCTGTAACCTGAAAGACACCTTTAAGTAACATCCCTGATGAGAAACGGAAAAGTGGAATTTCTTGGTCTTCATAACTCCTCCACCAGGCTTAAAGTAGAAAGCAGGGCACTTGTTTTTATAAGAGATTCTCAACTTCCAGGGGGACAAAAAATCGGGATTCAAGTGGAAAAGCAACTTATTTTGTATTTTTTTAATGGCTTAATGAAAGAAAAGAAAAAATTAATGAATTCATTTAAAATGTTTAAACCAGAGGAAAACGTTTATTCAGGAAACATGACCAGGAATTTAAATACAAAGCTCTCAAAACATTGCCTTGCCTATAGTAAGCTCTCAATAATAATAATTATTATTCTCATAAATCAACAAGAAAAAAATGGTGTATCCAAGAAATAGTGCTCTGGTTAACTACCTGTAAAAACTTTTTTTTAGATCCCTATGTCATACTGTATTCAAAAATATATTTTGGGTAAATTAAAGAAGTAAATGAGCAATGTACTTTAATTTAATATGTGCTTTAATCTAGCATTATAAGAAGATAGGAGAGAAAGATACGTGAATGTAGAAAATAGATTTTGTTTTAAACAGAGTGGAATGGAAGAAAGGAAAGAAACCTAAGAGAAGGAGAGCTAGGAAGAACAGGGAAGAGGCAGAGAGAGGCAGGAAAAAGCTAGCTGTTCCCAATGTCCCACTGGGGTGTCAGTGAGAGGAAACCCTCTCTAACCTATTAGTTTGCTGTTAATCTGACCAGATGCATCCATTTAACATTTCTTTGCCCTTTCTAATGCTCCTCCTCTTATTCATTTTGTTTTCTGTAATAGAAAACAGCTTTTATTTTTAATCTTCAAATTTTAGTTTTGAAACGAAGATTTATTTTACCATTTAATGGTGAAAGTTTTACATTTAGATGATGTTAACCGCTTAAGGGGTTCCTAAAAATCCTTTTTGTTATTCAAAAGTGTAAGATCTCTTGGCGTCTCTTAAATTAGGTCTTGCATTCCACAAAGTCAGAAGACTGCGCTTTGGAGCTAGCATTTATTTCACACTCCGATGAGTTTCTTTTATTAATTTCTGTTTCCTGGATTTGGTCCTACCTCACAGTGGGGAGACAAATTAGTAGTCCTGCTCCCCACCAACCAAGAAAAAGGGGGGATATTGAGAGAAAACCTCTCAGATGAAATGGGCTAGCTGCTGCTTTCCATTTGTCAAACAAGCACCAATTTGGGAGCATCTCTTGTAGGAGAGCCCCTGTGCTGGCCGCTTGAGACTAGTGCTGTACAACAGAAACACAGTGTGAGGGCTGGCCCTGTGGCTTAGCGGTTAAGTGTGCGCGCTCCGCTGCTGGCGGCCCGGTTCCGATCCCGGGTGCGCACCGACGCACCGCTTCTCCGGCCATGCTGAGGCCGCGTCCCACATACAGCAACTAGAAGGATGTGCAACTATGACATACAACTATCTACTTGGGCTTTGGGGGGAAAAAAAAAAAAGGAGGAGGATTGGCAATAGATGTTAGCTCAGAGCCAGTCTTCCTCAGCAAAAAGAGGAGAATTAGCGTGGATGTTAGCTTAGGGCTGATCTTCCTCACACAAACACACAAAAAATCAATGCCACAAAGTAATATAACTGCTAATTGAGTGAGAACTACAATACATGCTCTGGATACAGAGGAGGAAGTGCTCCCTGTGGGATGGAGTGTTGTCAAGGCCATGGGCCTTGGGCTGGTACAACCTGGAGATGGAGAGAAAGGGGAATGGGGATGGGAGGAACGTTGCAGACAGAAGCAGCGATGTGGGAAAAGGCCAAGAGATCTGACCTGGAAACAGAAAACCAGCTGGGCTGAAGACGAGAGTCTGTGCAAAGGAAGCTGGAAAAGAATTTGAGAAACATGGTGAAAGGCTGCCAGGAAGGATTTTTGAGCAGTGGGATAACATGATGAAAGAATTGTTTTAAGAAGCTCAATCTCAATACAACATAGAAATACTGTGCTCCTGGAGAGGACGGCTGGACGTTATAATGCTGTCAATCCTGCCCCAAATGAGTTTTAGGTTTAATGTCATTTCAACTTAAATCCCAAGAAGGTTATTTTAAAGAACTTGGGGAAAAAAATGATTATTTGGAAGAATAAATGGGCATGGACAGTGAAGAAAACTTTGAAAAACAATGAAAGGGTATCTGTCTACCTGATTTAAAACGTATTACAAAAGTATACCTAGGACAGAAGTTTGGATGACCATGTCAAAGGAAAGAACATGAAGTGCAGAGAGAAGTGGATCATAATCTATAATAATGAATTTAACATATCATCAAGTGGCATTTGCATTTCTTCTCTGACACTGATGTCCCTAGCCCATTTTTCTAGTGGGTTATTCACCATTTTCTTATTGATTTATAAGTGCTCATCATGTATTTAGGATATTAACCCTTCGTTAGCCATATATGTGGTCTTTTAACTTTGATTATAATGTTCTTTGATATATAGAATGTTTAAATGTTTTATTTGATGAAATTATATGAATCTTTTATATTTTCTACTCTTGGGTGAGGGGGACATAACTTAGAAAACACCTCTATTTTCTTCTAGAATTTTTATTTTTTACATTAAATATTAACATGAAATTTATTTATTTTTTTTGCTGAGGAAGATTCGCCCTGAGCTAACATCTGTTGCCAATCTTCCTCTTTTTGCTTGAGGAATATTTGCCCTGAGCTAACACCTGTGCCAATTTTCCTCTATTTTATATGTGGGTCGCTGCCACAGCATGGCTGCCAATGAGTGGTGTAGGTCTGCGCCTGGGAACTGAACCCGGGCCACTGAAGTGGAGCGTGCTGAACTTAACTCCTAGGCCACGGGGCCAGCCTCAATATAAAATATATTTTATTGTAAAGTATGAGATGGGGATCTAACATTTTCATAATGGTGAGCCACTGATTTAAAATATCCTTTTCATATATTTAATTATTATATATATTTGATTTTGTTCCCATACTTCTGTTTTTCCATTGACCTGTCACTTCCTCTACCAATACCACACTTTAAAATTTTCAGTGCTTTAGAATATATTTTAATATTTGACAACACAAAGCCCCCATGCTAGGGTGAAAATGGGAAAAAAAATCCCAATATTTTATTCACCTCAAGTCCAAAATCTACTTCGATAGAATACTGTGTTGTTATTTAAAAGAACACTCAACTGGACATTAAAATTTGTAACGCACGGGCTAAAAAAAAGTGTCAGACAGTTAAATTACTAGTGCTAAAATTCTCTTAAAAATGCCCTAATAATACAATAATGTTTGATAGGATATGCAGTGCCCCCTGTTGTACAAGAGTTGGACATTTCTGCACAGTGTCACCCTTTCCTGTGCAAAGCTGGACCTTCAGACAGATGGGCTGCATTGGGCTGAGCTGTCAGGCTGCTGATCCCTGAGCATGGCCCCCTTTGCTTGCTCTGGGGACTCCGTGCCTGTCTGAGCTGCACTCCCAAGTCTGCAGGCTCCTAGGGTCTTGGCATCTGGGAATACAGAGGTGGGGGCAACACTGCTATGTGCTGATCTGGAGTTTGTTTCCAGTGCTGATGGACAAAAACCCAAGGTGGAGGGCCAGCCATGTGGCACAGTGGTTAAGTTTGGCGCACTCCGCTTTGGGGGCCTGGGTTTGCAGGTTCAGGTCCTGGGCACGGACCTACACCACTTGTCAGCTATGCTGTGGTGGCAACCCACATATAAAGTGGAGGAAGATGGGCACAGATGTTAGCTCAGGGCTAATCTTCCTCAAGCGAAAAAAAAGGAGGAAGAATGACAAGATGTTAGCTCAGGGCTAATCTTCCACAGAAAAAAAAAAATCTCTGCAAAAAAAAAAAAAAAAAATCCCACGGTGGGACACAGAGGCTCCCCCTAATGGCTTTTTCCTGCTAAAACACCCTCTCATCACAGTTTCCTAAAAGGTCTTGGCTCTTCTACCTTGTTTATTCTTCTAGATTGGAGGAGGTACACAACTCTCTGTAGTTGGGGGAGTCACATTAGAGACTTTTACATTGACAGGCATCCCTCACTATCCAAACGCTTTCTACGCATTACCCGGAACTCATGAACCAAATACATTTGGATAATTTGATATCTCTCACCATGTGAACTCAGGAACTGTATAGATTCAGACAGTGAGAGAGACAGGTGTACCATGGAGGCTGGGGCATTTTAGGGAAGAGTCCATTGGTCTCCATCAGCAGCTGAGACCAAGAACAATGAAGATCAGCAGGGCTCTACAGGGTCTGAGGACCCACAGAGACTGACCCAACAAGAATTCTCAAAAATGAAAATTGGTAGCCAAGAAGGGTTCTACAGAATGAAGCTACAGAAAAATTACAAGCCACGAACACATGAACTGTGACTAGCTCAAACCAATACAGTGAATCTTGGTCTCTCAGCAACGTCCAGGCCCAGCTCTACCCAGGAAGGGATTGCTAACGCCACAGCCTCTGCAGAGATGTCAGGGGCGTCTTCTCAATGATTTTCTTCCCAGAGATGGTCTTGAAGCCTACCAGAAAAAGGCAACCCACCCAGAGGACAGAATCTGGGGTAGCCAGATAGGATGGCCAAGGAGCACATTCTGTCACTGAAGAAATGAGTGAAGCTGATGGAATGAGATTCACTAATCCTATAATTCCATTTATAATCCCCTTCCAGTAGGGTATGGTCTGTGTTCTGGACTGGCAAGCAATTTATGGTGGCGGCTTGGAAATTTCTTCCTTTTTTCTCCTTTGATCAACAGTTTTTATTGCAGTTTACGATTTTAGTTCTTCCATTCTATATCAGAGGAGTAGGAAAAGTCAGCTTTATCACTGAGTCCAGTGACTGCATATCTGAATTGGATGAAGACCAAAACAGAGGAGGAGTAGACATTACCTAGAGGCTTGGTAATGAAGTTGGTGACAGACTTGGAAAATGAATGGCTCCATCACGAAGTCTCAGGATGACATGACTGGATATAACTTTGGGAGAAGTTAAGTGTGACTGAATATGTATTTGGGATAGTTGGAATGCGTTACTGGGGACAGCTTTGGAATGTATAAACAAGAATAAGGATGTGTTTGTTGCAGGGGAAGGGTGGTGGGCAGCCAAGAGGTAGGATGTTCAGTGGACTTCTTTAGAGTATCTGTCTAGCTCACAATCATACAGAGGGATGATCACCAGCAGGCATGTTTGTACTATGTGATTGCATTTCCCTAGGCACAGCTGACAGTCCCAGAGGACCTACCTGCCCATCTCTCAGATATACAGAATTCAGAATAGAAAATTTTAATTCAGATTGGGCTGGTTTCTTGAAGAAGGAAATGTAAAAACCAGGAGGCTGTGAGGCTAGCATCTTCTATCCCATTATCAGGAAAACTGGACCAGAGAAAGAGGAGACCAAAGCAGATATGTTCAGAGATGCAGAAATGAGAGAGAGAGGAGAATGCTGTCAAAGTTTATGATGGCTTCTCAGGTCCTTGTTCCTGGCCCTTTCTGGAAAATGCTACAGCATCCATGCTCCTAAGGTCTGTGAATCTGGTCTCCCTGCTTCCCAGTAACAAGCATCCCTTTTGACTAAATTAGATCAAGTTGTTTCTGTATATTTGCAGCCAACAAGTCCTAATTAACACTGGAAGTACTGTGACCTGATCTGTGTGTACGTATGTGTGTTTGCACATGTGTGTTAAAGAGAGTTTTGGCAGCAGTGTGGAAGGTGGACTGCCCTGCCCTGTCTTTCACCTGGTCCATACCGGTAATCTCATCTCCCTGCTTCTGCTTTCCCTGTCACAACTCCACTCCATTCTTCATGTTGCTGCCTGAGTGATGTACCTAAAATGTACAGCTGCCCATGTTTCTCTCCTGCTAAAGATCCTTCTCCATCTACAGAAGACAAGACAAGCCCCTTAGGGGTACATACAAGCCCATTCATTCCTTCAACAAATACTTAATGAGAACCTACCTTGTACTGTTCTAGGCACTAGAAATAAGGCAGAGAACAAGAAGAGAGTTTTAACTCTCACAGAACTTACATTTTGGTAGTAGAGACAGACATCAAACAAGTATTTTTTTTCAGGTAGCGATAGGAGCTATCAAGAAAAATAGAGCAGGAAGGAAGTAGAAAGTAATGAGGGCTGGTGGGCGGAGGGAGTGCTCTATTAAGGGCAGGCAAGGCTGTGGAGAATACATTTTAGCAGACATTTAATATGGTGGGGAAGTGAGAAATCAGATGCAAATAGAAAGACCTCGAGGCAGGGACAGGTTTGGGGGCTTAGAGGACACACAAGGCTGTGAGGGGTGGCAGTCATCAAGATGGGCAGGGGCTGGATCAGATCAGGAAATGGGGAGCACTGCAGTCCACAGTAAGAAATTATTCTGAAAGTAATGAGATTATTGGAGGGGTCTGAGTAAGAAAATCACACTTGCTTTTTGTTTTTTAAAGACCTTTCTCCTTGCTGTGCAGGCCTCTCTGTCTGAGAGAGTAGAGTAGAAGCCAGGAGACCAATAGTCCAGGCAGCAGATGATAGTGGCTTGGGCTTGGGTGGTTTGGGGTTGGTAGTGATAGAGGTGGTGAGAAGTGGTCAGGCTCGAGATATATTCTGAAGACAGAACTGACTGGTCTGACTAATGCAGTAGACGGGAGGTGGAGGAGGAAGGAGGCACTGGGGGAGCCGCTAAGGTTTTTGGTCTGAGTAACTGGGTGAATGGAATGAGGAAGGCTGGTGGTTGAGCAGGTTTGGAGTATGTGGGTATGTATGGAGAAACAAGCATTCTCTTTGGGAGATATTCATTTTGAGATCATTCCAGGTATTGTGAAGTTGGTTATAGGAGTCTGGAGTTTGAGGAAAAGATCAGAATGAAACCTCATCTCCAGTAACTCCTCATCTTGCATTCCATACATATACTGAATGAAACATTCAACTGCTTGACTTGTGGTTGCTATTATATGATGTTTTGTGGCTGGGGCCTTTATTGGTGTCTTCACCTCTGTCCGGAACACCCTTTCAACCTTTCTACCTCTGGATGACTCTCCTTTTAAATAAAAAAATCGGGCATCCTTGCCTCCAAAAAGCTTCCCGTGAATACCAGGCTGTTAGGAGCCCCTCATTTGTGCCTCTGTGCTTCTAACCAGGTCATATGCAAGTTGCCTATTAGATTTTTTAGGGCAGGGTCTGCCTAACTCATCTCTGTATCCGCAGGACCTAACCCTGAGCCTGGCACAGGGTAGGAGACCTACACTTGTTGAAGCGAAGGGAAGGAGCCCACTCAGAAGACTGCTGCCTCACCCCGGAGTGAGGGCCGCTGGAGACTTGAACTACTAAATGGAGAGGAAGGGATGGTTCCAGAAAGTCATTCTCTGTGGAAACTTTGCAAACTGCTTCCTGAGACCCAGCTGACTACCTCTCTTCAAGAAGGGGTCCACCTCCTGCCTACCTCTCCCACGGCACTTCTGCGACTGCACTGTTTTACCGGTGGGTGGAGCCGCGCTTAGAGAGGAAACCCACCCGAGTTCCCGTGGGTTTTGCTTGATGCCCGTATTGCTAATGGAGCAGGACAGTAGCAATGGGCTGTCCCATCAGCAGTGGGAGAGGTAAAGGGAAGACATACCCGCCTCTTACGTGAAGCCCTGGGCAGTGGTATGGGCGCAGAGCCACTGCGGAATTGCCCCCAGGGCCGCTGGAGGCGAACACGGAGGGGCCACGGGGCCGCTGAGACAAGCTCCTCAGCCCTGCCTTAGCGGCTCCGCTCGCGAGGCGGGGCCGGGGCCCCCAAGCGGCCGCGACCAGAGAGCAGGCCAGGGCCCAGGCCTGTATTTGCGAGACACCGCCCTGCCCGGCCCCGCCCCGCCCCGGCCGCCCCCCGCGCGGTACTCACCAGTGGGGCGAGGGAGCGCGTCCTGCGCCTCGGAGCAGGCGGCGCCGGGGGCCGACGCGGGCCGGGAGGCCACGGCTTGGTCCATGGCTGCGCTCACGGCGGCCGCCCGACTGCTGTACGCTGCGCTGCGCTGCGCTGCCGGAAGTTCGCCGGCAGCCGCCAAGTTTCGTTTTCGTAAAATCCGCGATGACTGATTTCCCCTGGGTAGGGGAAAGTTCCCAGCGAGAAAAGACATGTTGGGTTTGCAGATGGGGTTCTCAATCAGACAGGAGCTCCCTTCTTCCCCAGAGCTCCGAATCTGAATTTTTTTTAAACACGCCAGGCTCTCCCCACGCTGCCCCCACCTTTACTTTTCTGATGGTCTGAGCAAAGGCGGCCAAAGCCCCTGGGCTCAGCTGGAGAAATTATTGCTATTCGGAGGGTTTACTCGTTTTTTCTAAGAATTATGTCACACTGAGTTTGGTCTAAATGGGCATATCATAAACGGACGCAGAATTAACCGACCGTAATTCCAGTTGCCAGTCGCAAGCCTTTATTTAGCACCCATGGGGTACACAGCACCATACAAAACGAGGTTTTCAGTGCATGTACCAAATATACATGTAGAGAACATAAATGCATATAATTAAAGTTAAAAGGAACCCTATAATAGTTGGTGGTTTGCTGGGGAATTAAAGCAAAACTTCTGGAGGTCTTGCACTTTGAGCAGGTTTTAAAGAGAGAAAGGAAGCAAATTAGGCACAGTAGAAAACAGCATATTAAAAAGGATAACTTGGATAGTCTTGACTAATACAGAAATGGATTACAGAAGCAAGAGCATGGGGCTGCAAAAAGAGAGAAAAAAGCAGACTCTGGCAGCCAAGGTTTTTGGCCCTTCAAGCAGGAGGAGGGAAGAGTATTCCATGTCAGGCCCAAAAGAAAATTCTAAAGAATGTGTGTGTGTGAATGAATTTGTGTGAATGAACACACATACACACAAATAGTATTTTCAAGAGAGAAGATACTGTAACCATGAACCAAAAATAGGATGTTATTAAAGAAAAGAAGGTTCAGAGAAGAGAGCTCTAGAAATTAAAAATATGAGACCATAAAAATAAAACACAATAGAAATTGGAATATTAAGTTGAGGAAATCCTAGAAAGTACAGCAAGAAGACAGAGCTGGAAATTAAAATAAAAATCAGAGAACCAATCCTGGAGGTCTAATATCTGGATAACAGGAATTCTAGAAAAGAGAGAACAGATGAGGAATCATTAAAGAAACAGCTCAAGAAAATTGCCCTGAACTGAAGGATGCAGTTTTCAGACTGAAAGACCCCACCAAGGACCCGGTACGAGGGATGAGAATGGACTCTTACCAGGAACAGAACATTGGGACAAAGATAACGCTATAAGCTTCGAGAGAGACAAAAACTGGTCATATATACAAAAGATAAGGAACAGAATGGCATCTGACTTCCAACAGTCACCCAGGAAGCTAGCAGATGCCTTCAAAATTGGGCATGGAGGCTGCTCAAGAATTATATACCCTGCCAAAAGAGCAATCAAGTGTAAGGGTAAAATAACATTTTCAAAGATGCAAGGTCTCAAAATACTTACCTCTCATTTTTCCTTTTCAAAAGCTAGTGGAGGATGTGCTTCATCAATATGTGAGAGTAAACCAAGGAAAAGGGAAATAATGGGACTTAACCAGAAACAGATTTGACATAAGAGAGACAAAGGGAATCTCTAAGACACAGATGAAAGATGCTAGCTGTGAACCAGTGCAGACTGAAGCAGATTAAGATGTCAGGATTTCTGCACAAAAATATTTCCCATATTGATCAAGTGTCTTCACTTTATTTTAGTCCACTGCCTAAAATTCTTGCATCTTTTCTGTGAATAGATGGACTTTTCAATTTTCCTCATCTGTCTACAGGTTGTTAGGTTATAATTTTTTGCTCCTTTTCCTAGTTATTTGATTTCCCACTCTCTAAAACAATTTCAAGTAAAATTTTCATCAAGTTCAATATTTTTTAATTAAATTGGGTCCAAACTTAGAATAGACTTGTGTTTGAAAGGTAACCAAATTAAACCCAGAATCAAGTTCAGAAAAAAGAAAAAAATATATAACCTCTCAAAAACCAGAACTACTTTTAATTACAAACCCTTTTGAGCTAGTATTCCCATCCTGGTTCAAAGGGGGAAGTTCCTGGCAGCCAAATGTACATCTTTGTTATAGATAAAATTAGTTTTGATTCTTGGAGATTCTCAGTCCCCTTTCCACTAGATGATCAGGGCTGGGTATCCTATAGCAAAGTAACTCTTTCCCTTTTTCTCTAGAAAAACAATTTGCACATCATGCCCAAGAGAGACCAAGGGGCTGTTTCAGACTTTGCAGCTCAGCAGAATTTTGTTTTGTTTTGTTTTTTAAGTGAAATTCTTGCCCAGCCTAATTCTTTCTGGCCTAAATAAGCCAAGTGTGACTAGTTTCTAAGTTTCCTTTTCTTATGGCTCTACTCTATCTAGAACAGAAATATTCCAATTACTCCAGGTTTCTATTCCCTCTTTTCCTGTCTGCATTTGTACTGAAAGAGTAAAGAGAATCCGTGAAAAAGAAGTTTCATCTCAAAGAGTTTATCAAACCCTTCCCCCTTCTCACTCAAATGGTTTGATGGGACAGTGTTTCATGGACCAGATACAGCTTCTCCAACTAGTGCTAAAATACTTGGAAGTAATATGTATAAAGTTAGTTTTTACATATTCCTCAGGCTCTGTTGCCCACCTTATGGCTCATAATGGTAAATTATTTACCAGGAATTAAACATAAATAAGTTTTATAAATAAAGATGTGAAATTTGGCCCTTCGGGGGTAAGAACTCAAAAGATAATCACAAAAGCAATAAGAACAGTAAGAACAGCTGAATTCTATTGTGACATTTGTTTTTCTTTATATAATTTACAAATAAGTTACAAATTATATAGTGGTACTTTATATAAAATATACACTCCCATCCTACTCATGTAAAGTTGAACAGTAGTAAGAATAAAGGGATACCCTATGCATATGAAAATGGCCTTATTTTGTTCCCGGCATTTCTAAGTCATGCAAATAAACCCCCGACAAGGGTAAACTGAGAGGAATTCTCTTGATGGATCACAACCTAAATTAATTCTACTGATGACTGAGGGTTCTTTTGCATGGCTCTAATTTCAGCTTGATAAGCTAGTTTCATGAACAGGCATTAGCTACAGATTTACAATATTTTCTTTCTACACTTATTAACCCCACATTGGCAGAGGATTTCTTTCTCAGGCATAGTCCCAGCTTCATAACCATAATCCCAAGTTAGTTCTGTTCTGGCTTTCACATATCTAGAAAGTAGAAATCAAAAAATAATCATAAATTACCTTGAATAACTATCAAATGAACCAAACTTGATTATATCAATCTCATATTAACATCATTAACTATCCTCAAAAATGGTTTATTCTCTCCCTCCAACACCCACCAATTAGGAATGCTCTTTTATTAAGAATAATCATTTGAGGTTTATTTCAAATCTACTAAAATCCTAAGAAGACACTTGTCAATATCCATGAGAAAGGAAGTGTTTTGCGAAGAGTGAAACCCAGTGATATGATGAGGCCTGTGGTGTGGTAGTTGGAGGCAGTTCTGACTTACAGATGTAACACTCTGCGTCACTTATTCCCTGGATTGAACTGGGTGAGACCTGCCACCCTTTGCCCTTTCAGGCATTAATTATAAGAGGATATAAGAATTGAAATTTCAGCTGTTTAAATTTTATTGACTAGGAATAGTTTGGGATAATAGAATATTCTAGGCTACCAGATATTAGGGTATGCTATAGCACATATTTTCCTGTTATTTTTAAAGTCACAATTTCAAAATTAAATCATATAAAAAAATTTCAAACCTGTTAGTAAAGAACGCCATCAATGGAAAATTCCTGTCATGTGTTTCTACAAAAACATTCTGTACCAAAAGATTTGGGCAACAGCTATGCTGTTAAAAAAAAATTAAATACAGAAGTTAGATATAGCATAAAGTTTGATGCATTTTTCTTTGAAGCATTATTATTTTTTTTTATTGGTTTATAACATTGTAAAAATTTCAGGTGTACATCATTGTACTTCTATTTCTGCATGGACTACATCATGTTCACCACCAAAATACTAATTACAACCCATCACCACACACATGTACCGAATTATCCCTTTCACCCTCCTCCCTCCCCCCTTCCCCTCTGGTAACCACCAATCCAATCTCTGTCCCTATGTGTTCGTTTATTGTTGTTATTATCTACTACTTAATGAAGGAAATCATACGGTATTTGACCTTCTCCCTCTGACTTATTTCACTTTGCATTATACCCTCAATGTCCATCCATGTTGTCACAAATGCCTGGATTTCATCGTTTCTTATGGCTGAGTAGTATGCCATTGTGTATATATACCACATCTTCTTTATCCATTCGTCCCTTGATGGGCACTTAGGTTGCTTCTTTGAAGCATTAGAATACCATTCTGTTTCCAACACAACTCACTTATTTTTGTTTCTTTCCTTTTTTTTGCTGACTAATATATAAAATATCATAGCTCATTACAATTCTGTTACTAGTAGGAACTCATTCAGAAAAGCCCTGTTTTGACACTCTTATATCTTGCTGGTAGAAATGCAAAATGGTACAAACTCCTATAATAGACAATTTGTCAATATGTACCATTATTATAAATGCATTTATTCTTTGACTCAGCAATCGCATATCCAGGAATATATTCTACAGATACATCTGCACATGTATCTATGTGTAAGATTATTCACTGAGCATTGTTTTTAACAGTAAAAATTTAGAAACAACCTAAATGTCTATCTAAAGAGGACTTGTTAAATAAACTTTGTTATATCCACATGATGGAATTCTATGCAGTTATAAACAAAACAAACAAAAAGAATGAGCTCTCTGTGTACTGATATGGAAAGATCCCAGCGTATATTGTTAATTTAAAAAACAAGGTGTAGGATAGTGAATATAATATACTATCTTTTATGTAAGAAAGGGGGAGAAATAAGAACATATTTATATTTACTTGTATTTGCATGAAAAAACACTATAAGAATACACAATAAACCAATAAAAATAATTTTACTATAAAGGGAGGAGTGGGGGCAGGCATGAGTGGGAGCATAGTATTTCTCAAGGTAAGTTTTTTTTTTAACAAAACAAAAAACTTTAATATGAAGAATGTCCTTTTCCAAGGCTTTTAACATGATGATACAATTTCCTCCTATTACCACCATTCCAATATTGTTCTGTTGCCCACCAGCTGCCATCTCCACACATTCATCTATCACCAGATTCATAAAGGGATCAAATCCCTACAATATTCCTTGGACATGTCTGCCACCATTTTATTTCAATGATAACTTCCTGCCCATATATTTTTTCAATTTGGGCCAGAGAGAGCTTTACTCATGGTGTCTACTTGGCAGGCTCAGAGCTACCTTGAAATAGAATTCTCTTTGGCTGAATGTATGTATTCTGTATAGCTTTTATTTTATTTCAATTTTTAAATCATGTGAATGTATTATTTATGCAAAAAAATTAAAGAAAGAAAGAAAAGCTCTGTTTTTTTTCCTTCTACAAACAAGGGAGGGACCTGGCTTGTGTGCTGACTGGGAGAGATGAAAGCAACCATATTGTAGTAGTGCAGCCATTATTCAACATAACTGATGGGAAATAAAACCATGACAGTCCCTTCCTGGGGATCCTTCTTTAATGCCTCTCCTGACATGTTGAATAGCTCCTGATATGTTTGGCGACAGTGTAAAAGTAGTCAAAGTGGAACAGAGAACAGCATTTGGGGGACAGAGAAAGGGAGGAGAAGATTCAATTTCCTGTTAACTAAGTATACTGCTAACTAGGAAAGAGAAAAAGAAATAAGCCAAATAAGCAGATTCACCTAGCAAGGAAAAAGCTCTTTGGTTTTAAAGATTTTATGACTTAAGAATATTTTCTCTTCTGATGGCAGCTGAATACATGTAAAATTATCACTGCACATAAATTTCACACCATTCACAGGTCACATTTTAAAGAAGTGTTGAGCTTACCTTAAAGGTGTCAAAAGGAATGCCTATAACAATCACAGGCCATGCATGCTTCCCTTCCTTCACCGTTACTTTAAGGGAAAAGTCAAGGTTGCTCATCCCACTAATTTCACCCACAGGGAAGAAGAGCTCTAATAGAGATCAAAGAGAAAAACTAAGGCCATATCCAGGGGTCAGTGTGCTAGAGTGAACTCCAAAGGGTATGTGGAGGGGATCAAAGTTCTCAGCCTCCTTGCATGACTCTTCTTCACTCTCCCGGATATGATAAGCAAGGACAAAGTGGAGCCCAGAGAGTAGGGGGCACGCAGCAGGGTCTGGCTCAGCTCTTGATTGGGTGGGTCAGGGCTTCCACATGGTCTAGTTTGCCAAAGACAGAAGAGACTATAAAGACACTGAGACTAGAGGTTGAAGGGGATTTTTTTTTTTCCTAGAGGATTCGTGGAACCATAAATTCTCTGACAACCACATATGATGATAAGAGACAGGATAGGATACAAGTCTAATGGGAAAGCCACAAGGTAACTCCAATTCCACTCTCCACAGGAGATATGACCAATAATACAAATTATCGCTCTTATCATGAAGATAACAGGAGTCTTAAGTGTAAATTAACCTTAAAATCAGAAGAATCATAAATATTTCTCTGTATAAATGAAATAAATCTCATTACATATATCCCAAACATACACACAAACAGAAAATGACTATGGTTTGGGAATAAAAAAAGGAGTAAGATAGTAAAATGCAATATTCTGATAAATGTACTGATTTTCCACACTAAGCCACTAAAACATTCAAAACTTAGTGAGAGGAAGTAAAACATAAATACCTCCAACTGATTTTTTTTGACATTTAGAGGCATTTCTGAATAAGACCTATTGTATTATATAAGGCTCAAAAGAGAAACTTATTGTGTGTGTCCCATTGTGATTTTTTGGAAATAACAAATCTTGAAAATCTTTCAATAAATATAAATGATTTTCTTATATACCATTTCTTATAGTTTTCTTAGGCAAATGTTTACCATGTCCTAGGTACTGTTTAAATACTTGATATATATAATTCACTTAATCCTCACAACATCCTATGAAGACAGTTATTATTATCTCCATATTATAAAGGTGGGAAATAAGGCATAGAGAGATCAACTAACATCCCCAAGGTCATATAAGCGGAGGTCACTGGCATTCTAATCCAGGTAGTCTGGCTTTAAAGTCTGTTAATCATATTTTCCTCATGATTTTGTTAAAAAGCATAGAAAAAAAGTTGTTTAGAAATGTGAATCTCAGCCCATATACTCACATTAAGGAAGCGGCCCACATTTCCTTCTTTTGTGGCATCCAATAAAAACACATTCCCTTTATTGAACTTCTTTAGAGAATCAGATGAAGTATTCCTGGTTTCACTTGGCAACTCTTTATCACAAAAGACCTGCTGGTTTTGACATGCTGGAGATTTTTCCTCTTGGGGCTTTTGTATTTGAACCTCAAACTCCTTTATAATATTCTGATTATCCAATGTGGTTGCTTGGTTACATCTGCCCCCTGGTGGAGTTTCTTCTCTACATTTAGTTATATCTATCACATCTGATTCAATCAGCAGACTGTCTTCAGAATCTTCAATTTTGTTTGAGCTTGAGTCCTCTAATAAACATTTTGGAAGGAATTATCAGGAAATATATTGGCTGAGCAATAGTGCTGAGATTAACAGTACTAATTAAATGCTAGTCACTTTAATTATCGCTAATCCTTACAATGTGTTAAGGTAGACAGTACTCCAGTTTTACAAATGAAAACTTTGAGCCTCTGAGGGGTTAAGGGATTCACCTGACCAGCAATAATAATGAGAAGTGGGGTAACAAACCCAGAAATGTCTGGCTCCAAAGTCTGCCTTCTTGCTAATACATGAGTGCCTTGTTATGAATCTACATATGTTGCTTCCTATTACTATATTTAATCTCTACTCCTCACAAACTGACTTACCTCTCTTCAATTTTGGAATCTGCATTTAAGTATATTTTAAAGAGCTATAACGCAGTGGGTGCTCAGGGAGCTCTCCAGGCCTTTAAGACAGCAATGAAAGCCCTGAGAAGACTGGTCGGAGTCACCCTCTACAAGTCCCAATAGCAGTAACTATATTGCTATGGGTTTTGTACACATTAGTGTTTGGTGTTTTTGCTAGATGATCATTCAATAATTACACCTTTAAAAACAATAATACTTTAGAAGATGATGAACTGCTTAATGATTTTTCTTATCTAATGGAAATAATTTTTTGAGAATATTCAAGAGTATGAATGCATGTCAAATGGAATAAGTAAAATCATTTATTTTAAAAAAAGTCTCTTTTGCCACTTAACTCAGTGGCACAAAGAAATTCTGTTTCTCTAAAATTAATCTTGATTTAATCATTACTGTTGCTGGCTATTATTCCTACATGTACTCATATTTTAATCATAGGTTACTTGTGAGGCATAACAGTACATAACTGATTTTTGTAGTGCCTGCCATATGTTGTAGCAATCAATGAAAATGACAAAAAAACAAAAGCAATAGTACTCCTTATGGCTCACATGCATTAAATGGGGAAGGAAATCAAAATAGGTCATCCCAAAATATGTCTCTTTGACATAAGAATTATTCTGAACTAAGGGCAATTAAGAAGCATATGCAGAAAAAGCTTTGCCCTCCCCCTATCTGCCTAAAAGCAGGACATAAATGTACAAAGGTGTCCCTCCTCCTACCAGGAAAGAGAAAAGTTAATCACAGGAAACAACTTCAGACCTTCATTAGCCTGGAGACTGAACCAGAGGAATCTACATAACAAACTTTACTAACTAGCCTTTACTATCATTGGTTTTCCATATATTTGCCTCCCCACAATTTGCTGCCCCTAGGGACCTAAGGTCCTTTTCCTTTGTCTGGTCGCTGCTCTAAAAATGTATTGTTCTTTGGCTAAGATGCTTGGTAAGCTGGAGTTCTAAGCCACCTCTTTGAGTTACTATCTCTGCATATTCCCATGTGTTACACGTATCATACATATGGTTATGGTAATGCATGGTGATAAACTTCTCTTTGTTTTTCTCTTGTCAATCTGTCTTCTGTCAGTCTAATATACAGGGATCCAGCTGGACAACCTAAGATGGGTAGAGGAAGAGATTTTCCTCCCCTACAATGGTGAAATAATTGTAATACATAAACACCCTTTCTTGATAAACTTTTTCTGTCAAGGAGCTGCCTTGCCTCTCCCAATCTCCATCCTTTAAGACTAAGTACAGGGGCCAGCCCAGTGGCGCAAGCGGTTAAGTGCGCACACTCCGCTGCGGCGGCCCGGGGTTCGCTGGTTCGGATCCCGGGCGTGCACTGATGCACTGCTTGTCGAGCCATGCTGTGGCGGCGTCCCATATAAAGTAGAGGAAGATGGGCACAGATGTTAGCTCAGGGCCAGTCTTCCTCAGAAAACAGAGGAGGATTGGCAGATGTTAGCTCAGGGCTGATCTTCCTCACCAAAAAAAAAAAAAAAAAAAAAGACTAAGTGAGGAGTTGGAGGTGCAGATACAAGGAAGCTCAAAGGGAGAAGAGGCAATGGCTGGTCAGCTCTTCAGAAAGGGTCATCTCTCAGCAATGTCTCCTCATGGAGGGATATAGTGAAATGCAAAAGTACCAAAATCCAGGTTTGTCATGTTGTAATAGTGATTGTGGCAGGACCAGTAACACTGAAAGACAAGCACTCAGGGTAGCAATATTTTTGCTGAGCATTCCCTGCAGCAGCGTTGGCTGGAGTACGGCAGGAGAATGATGTGTCTTTGTTTTTAAAGGAGCCCCAAACAAAGAGTTAGGAAATGGCTGCTTTGGACAATGCTTCCAAAGCCATAGATAACATGGTGGAATATGTAGACTCAGAGTTGTCCACCCCACTCCTTCCTGCCATGCATCAGGTCACTGTTGGCATCTAGACCAGGGGTTGGCAAACTTATGTAAGGGGCCAAATAGAAAATATTTTAGGCTTTGACAGCCATGCGGTCTGTTGTGCCTCTTCTACAGCATAAAAGTATTCAGAGACAATATCTAAACAAATGACTGTGGCTATGTTCCAATAAAACTTTGTTTATGAACACTGAAATTATAATTTCATATAATTTTCAAGTGTCATGAAATATTATTCATATTCTCATTTTTTCCAGTTATTTAAAAAGGTAAAAATCATCTCCGCTCATGGGCCATATATAAACAGGTGGTGGGCCAGATTTGGCCCACAAACAATAGTTTGGCAACCTCTGATCAAGACAAGCAGTAACTTTTGTGATGAATGCAGCATGTTTGTTATGGAGTCTGAGAAAACGAGCCACAGGTATTGAGCAAGAGAGACAAAAAGGCTAAAGAGGCAGGAAATCACAGAGTGAAACAAAGCCTACTTTTCGTTTCCTTGGCTTTAGAGTTCAGATGTACTTGGGATGATTTAAATCCATCATTATCTTCTGAGGTGACAAACTCTGAGGAAGCAAATCCCTTAAAAGAAGACAAGGAAGATGTCTTTACTTTCTAGGTTAGGTAAAAGAATTTAATTTAGTAGTTAGGCCTCTTTTATTAACAATCAATCTTCATAAACTTCATACAAACGAATCTGGATCTACTAGATTAGTTTTGAAAGCCTCAAAGCTGGTATCATAAAAAATCTTTGGAGTGATGGAGCCCTTTTGGCTATATTCTACTTCTAGGCACTTTAGTAAGCCACAGCTATAAAAACTAGAAAGACCGTCAAGACATTCTTTAGGCATTAAAATTCAAATACATCTGTTTGTATCCCTCAATTCTGATATCAGATTATAAATTTGGCTTCAACTATAAGATGTGCAAAGATAAAAACACTCTTTGGCTAGTTTCTACTTCAAAGAAAAGGTTAAAGGAGTTGCCTATATTTATGCGTTGTAGACACTGCAGTCACTTTAAATGGTAATAATTTTTAAAAAGTGGTATATGCTTAGCACAATGCTTGGCACTCAACTAACTGCTCAATAAATGCTGACCATATTATTACCATTCAAGTACTTAAATGGTCAACAACTATTGAGCACTTAGTTGGGTGACAAGCATTGTGCTACACAAAGTTTCGATGTTTATCTCATTAAATTCTCTTAACTCCGAGATAGATACAATTATCCTCACTTTACAGATAAAGAAAAATAGATATGGAGATGTCACCCAGCTAGCAAGCAACCAGATGTACACCCAGATGTAAGCAGCAAAGCTGGAGGTCAAACCCAGGTCTATGTGATCCCATGGCTCAATCTTTTCTTAATTATGTGATACTGAGGAGGCACCCTCTGTGTGTTACCAGGCAGAGGACAAATATTTGCACGGCACCTAGGACAGAGTTTTTATTTTTCATCAACAAGCCCCACCGTGAACTACCATTATGTCCATCTCTGTTCTTTTTCCTGCATCTTTCTCTGCTTCTCAGTTATAGTCTCTGACTAGTTATTTTTCTCAGTTCAGACTGAAAAGTTTACCTTCAGAGGCTATCATGTAAAATGTTCCTTGCTGGGTGATTCTTTCATTAGGCTGCATCTCTTCTTTCTCCTACATCTCACAACCTTATCTCCTTAACCTAAATTACTCCATTCTTTTTCATATTATGTATCACTATCAACTCTTGAACACTTTAGCTTCTCCTACAAATTCTCAGAACTGGATAGTTCTTAGGCTCAGTGTAACACACTGTCAGATCATGACCAACATTCTCCTTATATACCTAACTTGGGAACATGGCAACCACCATGGAGGATACTAAGTAAATAAAACATGGTCCTAATACTTCAACAGTACACCCATTCCAAAACAATAAAAGAAATCCTGCACATTATTAAGTAACACAAACAATTTGAACTAAGTAAAAGACAGAAAGGGGAGATAATAGTTAATGTTCTCAGAAGGGCCCCATCTACATTTTGCAGTTTTTACCATCTTTTCCCCATTGCGTTGAATAAAGGCTGTCTTGGCTTTAGGACTTCTAATGACTGAATGATACTGAATTCTTGAAATATTGTTACATTTCATTTCTCTGAAAAGGAAAAAAAAGTTATTCTGCATATCACTAAAAATTCTCTACTGGACCTTGAATTATAGATAATATTACTTTTACATAAACATCCATTAGAAATTAATCTAAGTAATAACATCTATGCCTACCCTTCACTAGAAGAAGGAAACATAATCATATTTTAAAGTCAATCATTTTTGAAGTATGTTAAAAAAATGAAGAAAATCTATGAAAAGCTTTGCAAGTAAAATGGTGATAGAAAATAAAAAGAACTGCAAAAGTATGACATCCATAAAGAACCTGATTAAAGTCATAAAGTTTTTAAAGGTAAAACTCCAGAAATGGAACACTGAGGAAATAAAATATGTTGGTTAGATTTTCATATCTAAGTGTCTTAGATTTCTCACCGTGTTAAACTTATAACTGTGAAGCAAACCGATATGTAAGAGATACATAGGAGTTGGGGAGAAAATAAGAAAGAAAAAGAGGAAAGATAATGAACTACTCTTGATCAATAATACATATAGATCAATCTTGTCTGAGTTCCTAAGATCTTACTTACGTAACAGGCTGTTTTGGATTATTATTGAACCTAGGTGGATGTATCTCAGTCTCAGCACTTCTAGAATGTGTTTCCAATTCTAATGGGATAGCTTCAACCTCACAATCTGCAACTTCTATTTTCCTCTTTTTCGAAAACATATTTTTCATAATATTCTCTTCTTTTCTACTTTCATCAATAGCTTCAGATTTCTCAGTGTTAGATCTGCTTAGTAATCTTCCTAAAACAAAAAAGTAAAAGAATTTAACAAGACAAAAGATAAATTGTTAAGCAACAAATGGGCATCTCTATTCTGCTCCATTACTAAAGAATCCTGTGAGGTGTACCTTATTTTTAGAATGAGGATAAACACATTAACCGATCCTAGAAAATTATTGTAAGAAATAATAAACAAAAGACCAATAAGAGATTTCATATCTTCCAGTATATGAAAAAAACACAGGGCATCTAAAAAAAGCATTTGTCTGTTTTGGTATAACATGAAAAAGAAAAGATTTAGCTACAATAATATAAAACAAAAGTAGAAATCAGAAAGCACTCTAGAAAATTAAAGTGGTGAACTCCAGTGTTAAAATTGCAGCTTTTGTGTCTAGTTAAAGACACTATCATTTAAAACCTATACTCTTTTTATAAAAGTGACCTATTTAAATCTGTGGTGATAAGTGCCTATTATTCTCATATTAAGTCCTACTATAACATTAAAATCTTAAAGTTTATGCATTTTCTTTCAGGGGACTCAAAACTACGGTCACTAAGTCAAAAATTAGCAGCTGGATCAGTGAGATACATTAGCTGCAATTTCTAGCAATGCAGATAATGCCAACAATACTTCCTAGACACCCTCCTGCATTTTATAGGCAGCTGAATTTCATCAAAGACTTATTTTGAGAAATATGAGAGACGACTGGTCAAGTTGTGTTGTATGTGTGGCTGTAAGCGGTATGTAGTAGGGATCTAAGTGTAACTACTCTGAATTCTGATAATTCTTGCCCTCACTGAAGTGAACCTGGAATTTCAGATGAGGGGGTTGCTCTGGTCCCTGTTGCCTGGCTGTCAAGATTCCGTCTACCTCGTTTCCTTTAGACTGGCTCTGGAGATGTGTTTCCTTAACCTTTCTCATTTTATGGTACACATAGGAAGTGAGGATTTTTGCCTGACACTCTGGGGTAAATGGCCAAGACTACTGGAGACCGACATGTCTGGCCTGGGGGCTGTGGCCCGAGTCAGTAACTGCACAACTGTAACATACTGGTTGGGAAGTTTTGCTCAGAATGTGGGCAGCTCTCTCAAGTGAGCTGCCTAATTCACTGCCTGAATCACCACATGCAAATATTTATCACAAAATTAACTTATTAAATTCTAATAGCTCAAAACATTAAAGAAGATAGTCTTTGATTGATAATCTTTACCTTGGCAAGTCAGTCATTTAGTTTCCTATTTAAAATTTTTCTTACCTTACCCCAAAGCATCTGTAGCCATGGAAACAAAAAATGTGCCTCACACAATAACCCAAGTTTTATCTCTGAGCCTTTCTTTTCTGGAACATCCAGTACCTCCTAAGCTATCTCATCCCTTCAGTGCTCGATTTCCCAGTCACTTGCCTTCTTCCTCTGATGCTCCTCCTATATATTGTTGCTCTTGTTCCTGCTATAAGATCTCAATGGCCCTGACTAGTAAAATGGAGATTCAGAAATACAGATCTTACTATGGAGTAATTTGAAAACAAACCTTTGCTTTACCTGAATAAATGCAAATAAATGTCCCTCTGTCAATGTCATCTAGGCACCGTACTCCCCATCCTTTCTTTTCAGTTTTGAATACCTGCAGCCTCACTTGAGGTCCATGCTGGACAACTCGGTTTTGACACATTTGTCGATTACACTTGCACAATAGGCTGCATTCATAAATGCTGTCAATAAAATATGTAAGAGAAAATCAACCAGACATCCTAAATTAAAAGGGAAAGCAGTTTATATTGCTACCTCACTAATAATTACCAAAGGAGCCAGACTAAGTGTGAAGGCTCCTACAGCTATACTGCCTAGGTTCCCATCATACCTCCTCTCCGTGTTTCAATTTTCCATTTTTAAAATGGGGGTTAGGGCCGGCCCCGCGGCTTAGCGGTTAAGTGCGTGCGCTCCGCTACTGGCGGCCCGGGGTTTGGATCCCGGGCGCGCACTGACGCACTGCTTCTCCGGCCATGCTGATGCCACGTCTCACATACAGCAACTAGAAGGATGTGCAGCTATGACATACAACTATCTGCTGGGGCTTTGGGGGAAAAATAAATAAATTTTAAAAAAAAATTATAAATTAAAAAATAAATAAATAAAAATAAAAAATAAAACTTATAAAAAAATAAATAAATAAATAAATAAAATGGGGGTTATATGACAGTACCTACCTCATAGGGTTGTTTTGTGAAGATTAAATGAGTCAATATTTATAAGGTGCTTGAGACAATGCCTGGCACAGAGTAAATGTTAGTTCTTTAAAAATATCTAAGAGAGCCAGCCCCGATGGCCTAGTGGTTCAAGTTCAGCACACCCTGCTTCAGTGGACTGGGTTCGGTTCCCGGGTGTGGGACCACACCATTCTTCTGCTAGTAGCCATGCTGTGGTGGCAGCTCACATAGATGAACTACAAGGACTTACAACTAGAATATACAACTATGTACTGTGGCTTTGGGGAAGGAAGAAAAAGAGAGAGGAAGATTGGTAACAGATGCTAGCTCAGGGCGAATCTTGCCCAGCAAAAAAACAAACCTTAAAAAAAAAAGTCTAAGAAGGAAATGTCTGGGAAGGGAATGTCTAGGAAGAAATATTTTCTGTTTCTGTTTATTCATTTATTTTTTTGTGAGGAAGATTAGCCCTGAGCTAACACCCACTGCCAATCCTCCTCTTTTTGCTGAGCAAGACTGGCCCTGGGCTAACATTCGTGCCCATCTTCCTCTACTTTATATGGGACGCCGCCACAGCATGGCTTGACAAGCGGTGTGTCGGTCCGCACCTGGGATCCGAACCTGCGAACCCTGGGTTCCGCCAAAGCGGAGCATGCGACCTTAACTGCTATGCCACCGGGCCAGCCCTCTGTTTATTTTTTAATAATAACAATCTTGAAAGGTTGAACATTCCCAATTCTCAGATGAGCTTTGCACAGTATATTTCTTAATGGGGGAATACCTGCCCAAAGTAGGCTAAGCCTAGAGGGGTAAGAGCCAGACTCAGAGCAGATGAGTGGTTGAGAACACTCTGCATGATACATGTGGCTCTCTGACTTCCATTTCTAAGAAGAATATACAGGTTTGGGTTTTTATTCCTTAATTTAGATTTCTGGTATAAGAAACTAAGATTTAACAACATCTATAAGACTATAGGCCACAATGATAAAGTACCCACCTTCAAAGATACAAACACCCTGCAACAAATCCTCAAGGTATCTTACCCAGTAGGTATTTGTCTCTGTAGTCTTTTATATTTATATCCAGTTCTTATTTTATTACTTGACAAGTGGCAAGTCTTGGCATTCCGTGCTGTCAGTTGAAGACACGCACATTTTGTTCTAAAAGGAAGGCAATGGATGGAGAAGTTAGAATAAAAAAGCACCAAGTAAAGAGACTGTCTTGATATAAGTGCAAATGATATGACAAAGGATATAACTGTACTGAAAACAGTCGTTTGCCTCATGGACAGTTGGACTTCTTTCCTAAATAGACTTCTTCGAAAGACAATATGTATCCAAAGTTTATAAATAATTATAAACTGCCCTATTTGCTCACGAAATAAATACTTAACTATATGAGTTTTCTTTAACTTTTCAAAATGAATTCCCTTCATTTCCCATTCAGTAGAAGCTTGTTTGTGAAAATTCTCCTAGGTCCAGTCTCCTACAATGGATAAACTTGTGTGTGTCAAACTCAAAAGGGCATACATAGTTTTGCAGATGTCTTAAATTCTCTCTCCCTCCAATGACATGAAAACAGACTGGGGAGACTGATGCTGGGTATCTGGCTACTACAACCTGTTTTTCATAATGTTGCTAAACAGGAAACATGCAACCATAAAAGTCTTTTCCCTCTAACTATTTAGTAATTATCTAACATGCCAGGGACTTATAACTCAACAGGGAGTAAGAAACCTGGGTATCTCAGCTATAAACTAGATATGTGATTACTGGTGAGCTGGTTAAAATTTCTGGACCTGTCTCCACTGTTGAATAAGAAACTTTAGTCTTTTCCTCTATGATTCTCTTCTGCATTCTTCTGTATATACATAATACACATCATAGAGTGGTAGCGACTGTTTGCAACAGAAAAAAACAAATTCATTAATTTGGATTCTGTTTACAGGTACAGAAATTTACAGTTGCTTTTTTTGATATGATTTTGTTTGCCAAGTTTAAAAAGTACAGAAAAATACAAATATTAATATAATAAACTCATATTTCCACCGCATAGAATTAGCTGTCACGTTTTGTCCAGTCCTTCTTTTTCCTATGTATATAAAACACATACACTGTATATATGATCTTTAAAAATAAAATAAAACAGTACAGATACAACTAAACTCTCAAGAGGTTTGGTGCTGCATCCTTTATACTTTTACATACATATATATCTACAAACAATATATTGTACTATTTTGAAAATTTTATTGTAGTTATATGCTACAATTTGCTTTCTTTGTTCCATACATTTTTGAAACCCATCCGTGTCATACACAAATCTAGTTACTTCCTTTTAACTTTTCTACAGCATTTAGATATGCAATTAAGTTGCTTGTTACAATTAAGTTGCTTCCAGTTTTCAATATAACAAACAATGATGCAATGAACATCCTTATTCTTATGTACATGGATAAGCATCTCTAGAGTTAGTTTTCAAATATTTATTATTATGACCCACAGTAAGATACATTTTCTTCATGATCTCACACAGGCACACATATTTATATATGTGTGTATGCATAAATGGAAAAAACAGTGGCATTGAACTTCACCATGTGTGATGCACTTGGGTATTTTATGTACTATTTAATTTTAAAGAATGCTAAATGATTTTACATCCCACTAAATCTGTAGCTTGGAAAACGATACTCTAGATGTACTTAAAAGTGCTATTGGTGTCAGCCCCATGGCCTACTGGTTAAGTTCGGCATGCTCTGCTGCAGCAGCCTGGGTTCGGTTCCTAGGCATGATCCATGTACAAAATAGAGGAAGACTGGCACAGCTGTTAGCTCAGGGCAAATCTTCCTCAGCAGAAAAAAAAAAAGTACTATTGCTGGAAAGTAGGTATTCATGTCTTCAATCACTGTGTACTTGTTTGAATACCCTACTCCCTCCCCCTGCAAAATGACTGTCTGGCTTGGTACAGAATTCTAGTTTTACATTTATTTTCCTTCAGCATTTTAAGCTAATGTGCCTCTTTTTGTCTTCTATCATTTCTGATGAAAAGTATGTTGTCAGTCTATTTTTTCTCTTTTCCATCTGATAGCATTTGAGATTTACTCTTTACCCTAGATACTTATTAAGTTGTATCATAATATATTTAGATGTACATTTATCTTATTTTCCCTTTTTAGTACACAGTAGGCTTTTTCATTCAGAAGACTCCTATCTTTCTTCAACTATGGAAAATTATCAGCTATTATCTCTTTGAATGTTGCTCTTTTCCTCTCAGATATGTGGTGGAGTTTCTCATTTTAGCCTCCATCATTTTTTAACCTGTAAGTTATTTTCCCCATATCTTTGTGTCGTTGCATTCTGGAAGATCTCTTTAGTTTTGCCTTGCAATTCACTAATTCTTTCTCCAGCTATACCAATGCTACCATTTAGTCTATTCAGTTTTTCATTTCAATGACCATATGTTTTATTTCCCGTATTTCCAAATGGTTCTTTTTCATATATACCTTTTTTAAAAAAAATAATCTCCTTTTCTGGTTACATGGATGCTAATATTTTATATCTTTGGACATTTTAAACATACCTATTTTAAAATTTCTTTTAATCAGATTCTACATTTATCTCTGATTCTTCAGGTGTGAATTCTCCCATTTGGGACTCATGCTGCCTTCGCGGTACTAAATGTCTTTGTGTGCTTTGACTGTCTGAAATCATACCTTCTGTGCTCCTCTATGTTGGCTGCTTTCCCCATTGCTCTGGCTCTGACCTATGGGTTTCACAGTTCTAAACCTCGTTGTTATTAATACGATTCCAGGCCCTGTGAGATATTAGCCTACTTCTCAGTCTTTCGCAGGTCCCTTTTTCTAGCCCCTTGGAGAGCTCAGTGCCTACTCTCTGCCATGCATGGGACATGTTTAATTCTCATTCCTGTAAGAATTAGAATCCCTGGCCACAGTGCTTATGTCCATTTCCAGATTCAGCCTTTGCTTACTTGTGTGATTTCTCTTGTCATTTCTGACCAACAGATGAAAATACATACACTGGTGATGTATGTTGTGTGAAGGTTAGTTTCTACAGTCTAAAGGCAAAAATCACATATGGTCAAAATTACTCTTTAAAAGATCTCATAAATTGACCACAAAGTAGATTAAACATTGTCCAACAGTCAGTTTTTTTCTCCAGCACTGAAAGAGGTTGAGCTTGACCAGATGTAGCTGAATTATGTTTAGAGGCAATATTTTAAAAAAAAAAACTTATTTTTAAATAGAGTAAAACTTGGCATAGTGAGAGGCTGCCTCTATGACAGGCCTAAAGGAACTGAGCCAAACTGAGGTAACAGCAGATTTATATATCTCATCTCACACTCCAACTAACTGAGAAGATGGTGAAAACTACTATCTATAATATTTAAATTATTTCTTTTTATCTCTCTCATTCTTTTGCCTAGTATAGGTAGCTAAATTTGCATTAAATTAAATATACAAATAATGCAACTGCACTCTATATATGCATACCTACAAATACATGTATATTATACACTTTTAAAACAAAAAAGTTTTTAAAGTCTCAATACATTAGGAAAGTTTTCGTTTTTTTATGGAATGTCAATGTTATGACCAAGAGAGTACTAATTATAAGCACCATTAACTTTCTAAAAAAGTAGCAAGGAGGGCTGGCCCCGTGGCTTAGTGGTTAAGTGCTCGCACTCCGCTGCTGGCGGCCCGGGTTCGGATCCCGGGCGCGCACCGACACACCGCTTCTCCGGCCATGCTGAAGCCGTGTCCCACATACAGCAACTAGAAGGATGTGCAGCTATGACATACAACTATCTACTGGGGCTTTGGGGGAAAAAAATAAACAAACAAAATTATTAAAAAAAAAAAAAAAGTAGCAAGGAAATGATTTGTAAAGGTAAAATAAAACAGGGCCCGCCCGGTGGCGCAGTGGTTAAGTACGCGCGCTCTGCTGCAGTGGCCCGGAGTTCACAGGTTTGGATCCCGGGCGCACACTGACACACCGCTTGTCAAGCCATGCTGTGGCGGCATCCTATATAAAGTAGAGGAAGATGGGCACAGATGTTAGCTCAGGGCTAATCTTCCTCACAAAAAAATTAATTAATTAGTTTAAAAAAAAAGTAAAATAAAACATATTACATAGTGGTTAAGAGCACGGGTTTGAATCCTGGTTCTCCAGTTTCTTTGCCCTATGACCTTACAATTGGCTTCTCAACTTCCTCATTTGTAACATGGAAATAATATTACCTACCTCATGGGGTTTTGTAAGGATTAAATAAGAAAATATATGTAAAACACTTGTCACAGTTTTTGACACTATTACATGGCATTAGCTGTAATTGCCGCTGTGATGATTATGGTACTAGATTAAAGGAAATATTCATCCTTAGAAGAAATAATTTTCAAATTAGTATAATATTTGGTAAAGAGTTTTCTTTTCTACTGCTAGTAAGAGAGTACATCTTTCCATTTCAGACGTTTGGTGAACAGGTTTTAGACAGTTAGACAGAGACAGACAGACAAATTGATACATAGCAAAACTTCTTGACAAGTAGCCCTACATTCAGAAGATTTTTTGAAATGCCATGTTTTTCTACTCACATGTCTATGCAGCCCTCAGAACAGTCACATGAATCAGTAAACATGTTGGAAAAGTTGTTTAGATAATATGCTCGTGGCCACATAGTCTTTCTGTATTTAAAGTATGGAAGCTTTCTATTGTCAATTTCATTACAGAAAGAAATGGGCACCGATTCCATTCCATTGCTAATATCCACATCAGAAACAATTTCTTCTTGCTTTGGGTAATTTCGAGTCAACTGAACATAGGTATTGAAAGAAAAGTTATCTGTAAATAAAAAGTTACACTCTGTCTCAAGCAGGTAACGAAAAACTTCCTCCACGTTTCGTAGACTCCTTCCACAAGGGGTTTTATAACTCACATGGAGTGCTGAAGAATGCGAGTTTGTCTTCGCATGTCGTCTTTGGAAGTGGCATTTGATTGGCAGCTGTAGAGGGTTTTCTCCCTTGAAGGTTAGTGGTGTTTTTATCAGACAGGCACCAGAGCAGTCATGACTTTGATAAGATAAATTCAAAGATGACTCTTTTTCTCTAAAGTCTGCAACTTTATTTTCCAGAGGGGGAATTTTCTTATTTTGGGGGAATCTGTTTAAAATTAATTATTTATTAGTATCTCAAATTTATAGTACAATTCCCATTTTTAAAAAACACTGCACACTAAAGTGGTAATTAGTTCCTATTTTCTTCTTCTTAGATACCACTAACATAAGCCAGATTCTGAAATAAACATTTTAATATGTTCTGCAGCCATATAAAGGTTATACCTCAAAGGGTTTTCTTCCTCCAGACATCAAACATGTGCTGTTTTTTCCAGCACCACTTCTTCAAACAATGATTTGATTCAATTCTGACACTATCTACCGGGAGTTAGCATTAGATCCCACAAGTTAAAGGACTCAGGCCCACAAGGTGCCCCCACTTCAGATGCCAAATACAAGTCCCAGGCCACCCATACTTCCAACCAACCTGCAGGTTTCCACAACCCCCTCCTCAGGTTTGATAATTTGCTGGAAAGACTCACAGAACTCAGGAAAGCACTTTAATTCCTATTACCAGTTAATAATAAAATATACAACTCAGGAACTGCCAAATAAAAGAGATGCACAGGGCAAGGAAAGTGGGAAGGAGCATGGAGCTTCCATGCCATCTCCATATATGCCACCATCCCACCACCTAAAAGTGTCCACCAACCAGGAAACTCCCAGAACCTTGTTGTTCAGAGGTTTTTATTCTACAGAGGTTTCATTAACGTAAGCATGATTGATTAAATCCTTGGCCAGTGGTGATTATCTCAATCTCCAGCCCTTCTCCTCTCCCTGGAGTTGGGAGACAGGGCTGAGAGTTTCAAACTTCTAATCAAAGTTTAAAAAGCTAATTAGGAGGCCCTCACCAAAAGTCATCTCATTAGCATGCCAAAGACACTCGTATTACTCAGGACATTCCAAAGGTTTTAGAAGCTATGTGCCAGGGACCTGGGCAAAGACCAAATATCTTTCTTATTATACCACAACCTAATTTCAGAATATTCCAGCTATAATCACTGAACTTTTTGCTACAGCACCTAACAAATTCAGAGTTCATTTAGAGCATGCACTCAATAAAGAGCTGAGGAAGGTTACATCTTCAGGCAAAAAACTAAAAGCCAGCCAAAAAATAATTAATTCATCAAGAATCCTTTATGCTGTTTGTTTGCCTTCAGCAATTGTACCAACTGAATTTTTTGCATATTATGTAATCCACCTGGCATCATACTGACACATATGAAAATGGTAAACTGACAGGAGAAAATGAAGTTATTAAGAAAGAAAAATCTGTGAAAAGATTCCATGTGTTTAAAACTTGGGTTTTAAACTTTCACAAAGAACCTAAGTTTGTTTTCCATATATTTTCTATCTATCTTTAGGTGTCTGTCATTTATTATAAAAGTAATCTGTGTTTTAGAGATATTTTTATACTCACCATATAAAGCAGCACTGTCCAACAGAACTTTCTGCATTGATGAAAATGTTCTATAGAACATCTTTGCTGTTAAATTGGGTAGCCACTAGCCACATGTAGCTGCTGAGCACTTTTAAATGTAGCTAGTGCAACCAAAAAACAGAATTTTAAATTTCACTGATTTTAATTAATTCAAATTTATAAATAGCCACAGGTAGCTGGTGGCTACCATACTGAATGCACAGATATGAGGTTTCCCATCCTTTTTCCAGCTGTAATTCTCTCCACAAATCCCACAATTTATTTAACTATTTAACTAACAATTTAACTGGAAACACCTTTAGTATTTCCAATCTTTTGCTATTACAAATCATGATGTAATGAATAAGCTTGCACCTAACAATTTCATACATGTAAAGATTTATCACTGCAGAATACATTCCCAGAAGTGGGAATACTAGATCATAGGGTAAATGGATTAGTAATTTTGTTAAGATTGCCAAATTGCTCTCCATGGGGTCAGCTCCTTCAGCAATTTATGAGAGTGCCTGCTTTTGCAGAGCCTCATCAATCAATGGCTCTTGATGCTTTTGGATTTTGGACAATCTAATAGGTAAAAGGATGTATTATAATTTGTTTATAAATCTTTTAATGTTGGAAACATTTGTTTCCAACTTTTCCCTATGTTAATACTTTGATGAACATCCTCATACATAAATCTTTGTCCAAATTCCTGATTATTACCTTAGGATACACTCCTTAAAGGGGAATCACTAGGTCAACAGAATATACATTTAAAAATAACTTTTTATTAATAAAACTTTCAAACACATACATAAGAGCATATTTTTCTCACTAAAAAAGATTGATATATTGGACCCCCATATATTTGTGAGAGCTGCAGAACTCTCGGCACATGACGACTCTGCCCCAACCTGTGCACTAAGAGACAAGAGAACTCTAGCAAGGCTTCTAGCAGCATAAGGCCATGTGTCTAGGATGACCCCAGCCCCCAATAAAGTGCCTGCCTGAGAAAGCTCAATGCTGCCAGGAGAATTTACTGTTTCTTCTAGCCAACGCCTGAAGATAAGCCCCTGACCTTTCTTTCTCACAGAATTTACTAAAAAATGCTTTACAATTGTGAAACTTGCCTTGGTCCCTCTGAGATGTATATGTTATCTCCTACAACTCAGGAGTGTCTTTCTCAAGGACCTGAAAGCCATTCCTTTGAAAGGTAATCATCAGGAAGGACAGGGCCTCTGTCTTCCAGTCTCTGTGGGAGGACAGAATCCTAACTTTGAAAACTGGCAGCTAGCGCACACAGCTGGCCTCCTGGGCATTCACGCTGACCAACTCTTTGTAATTTCTCACTTGAGCTCCTGCCTTCCTCCCTCCCTACTCCCTTATTTCTCTTTAAAATGCCAGTCACCTCAGCACAAATCGGAATGGAGCTCAGCTCTTTCCCCTACTGTCAGTAGTTACTGGATAAAATCTGTTTTCACCACTTTAATGTCTGGCTTTGTTTATCTTTGATACTTGTTACCAAGCTTCAATAATTATCAACATGTTGCCTATTTTATTTCATCTATTCTCCCCCCTCTTGCCCCACCCTGAAACATACTGGAGTATTTTAAAGCAAATCCTAGACATTATATCTTTTTACCTGAAATCAGTATGTACTTCTAACAAATAAGACTTTTAAAACATTGTTTCCCCTTTAAAGAACTTCAATCTATTTTTGTATTTTTGAATAATGTTGGGTGTGCATTCCACAGTAAGAAATATATTCTATAATGTACCTTTTGTTTTACTCTTCCATTTAACTTCTTCTTTAGCCTAGTCTACTTTAGTAATTGTTTTTCTTCGTTTATTTATTTATTTTGGTATCCAACACTTCCTTGCTTTTTAAAGCCTGTGCCTAGAATTGCTTTTCCCCTATTATCAAGTGCCAAGTTCCTTCCTACCACTTTTTCTTATAAATCATTATAGGATACTCTGAACTCTGAGCACTTCTATTTATTTGTCTATCTGAGATATAACCCCCTTTGTTTTGCTGCATTCAGTATTCATTGTAATAAATTCTCTTAGGCTCTCACAGCTTTGTTCTGTTTTGATGTAGGCTACTCACTCTCAAGTAAGTTATACATCTACAGGGTTGTATAACCAGTAAACTGAATGTTTCATTTCCCTTTTCACCTTGCCTTAACCAAATAAATTATGTTTTAAACTGATTTCTGTGGCATCTTTTTCTCCAAATGTCATTATTTGATTTCCCCTATTTCAACTATGATCTTTTTTTGTTTCTGTTTTCCTATTTTGGGGGAAGGAGAATATGAAATACTAATTGGATGACTCAAAAGGTTCTTCTCTGAATATGAAGGGATTAACTCAGGGTATATGTGACAAAGTATCTGGGTTACCCTTAGTTCTTAAATAATAACTAATATTTGTATAGTAGTTTACAGTTTACGGTGTGCTTGTACATAATTTCCTCATGTAACACTTAATAAGTACAGCTGCGAGTTAGTGATTACTGGAAGAATATAAGATTAGAACTACTTAGGACTAAATTTGAAATAGTAAACACACTGGTAAAATCTGTAATTTGGAATTTAGGATTTCAATAAAGTTAGCCAACCCGGCTTAAATGTACTCTTCTGGTGACTAATCTAATAAAAATTAAGAAGTGTAAGCCTCAAGTTATCGAGCAATAACAAAGGGAGAAATATCTTACTATATTTAATAAAAGTTAGAAAACAAGAAGCAGAAAAACATGGAAATGAAACACTGATACGAACTTTAGAAATGATTCTTTTCTTACCTGTGCCTCATTTCATAAAATAAATGAAAGAAAATCAACTTACTACAAGTCTCAAGAGTAAAGTAACCTAATTTCAATCCCATTTTATGGGGAGGAAGATTAACTTTCTTATATGTATGAAGACACATTACTGGAAAAAACAAAAATAAAAAGAAAGAAAACCAATCCTATGCAGTGTTGTAAACCTAGTTACTGATCAAAACCATTAAAATGCTGGAGGTAAACAAAAGATAAGTAGGTATGGCTATCCAGTATTGTTTGCACCTGTCTGCCAGGCTCTGGGTAGGAGTTTCTCAGTCTGTATGTGGCTTGAGAACTGTTTTGTCATTAGACACCTTGAACTTGAACTACAAGGCAGAGCACGGCTTCTGAGACTGCCAACTGATTTCTAGCTTTTGGCAAGTCTGAGGTAAAAAGTCATTCTATCCTTTATGACCTTTGAAGGGGCATATTTAAAAAAATGAATGAAAACTGTATTCATCTTAAAGACTGTAGTAGACAAGTTTATTTTCTGCTAAGTTCCTTCTTTGGTCATCCTATTCTCAAAAGTGGTCATTTTAATTTCAGTGGACTAAAAGCTGCTGGATCACGTATTCATACTGGGCTATTTACAGTCTCTCTCAAGAATTTATATTATCAAAAAATATATCACAAGGTAACACTCGTACTAGGTCACATAGTGTTTAGGTGGGGCAGCTATGTTAGGCTATATGGGAACAGAAGAACCAATTGATAACATATGGAGAAAAGCAGAGCTAAATAATGTGGACCTTGACCTCAGGGACTGATTTTCCAGTTCCAACTCTAGTCTCTATACGGCCTGCTGTATTACATTTTCTGTTCTTGAACACTTAACTTATTTACATATGTATGTGTAGGTTAGGTGTATGTGTGTGTGTGTGTATTTTTTTAAAAATAATTTCTGTTGGGTATTTGCGTGCACGTCATATGAAAAGCCAAATGACTTAAACTCACACCTGTGTCTTTTAGTAGCGGAGCAAGCCCACTTTCACCATGTACACTAGCCAAAGCTGCATGCCTGGTATCTCTAATAAATTCCGCTACTTAAGCCAGCTTGAGTAAGTGTGTGTTGCTGACAAACGAAAGTACTTGACTGAGAAAAAGAATTAGGGCCGGCCCCGTGGCTTAGCGGTTAAGTGCATGCACTCCGCTACTGGCGGCCTGGGGTGGGATCCCGGGCGCGCACCGACACACCGCTTCTCCGGCTACGCTGAGGCCGCGTCCCACGTACAGCAACTAGAAGGATGTGCAGCTATGACATACAACTATCTACTGGGGCTTTGGGGGAAAAATAAATAAATAAAATTATAAAAAAAGAAAAAGAATTAGGGGCCGGCCCGGTGGCGCAAGCGGTTAAGTGCGCGTGCTCCGCTGCGGCGGCCCGGGGTTCGCTGGTTTGGATCCCAGGCGCGCACCGATGCACTGCTTGGTAAGCCATGCTGTGGCGGCGTCCCATATAAAGTGGAGGAAGATGGGCACAGATGTTAGCCCAGGGCCGTCTTCCTCAGCAAAAAAAAAAAGGAGGAGGATTGGCGGATGTTAGCTCAGGGCTGATCTCCTCACAAAAAAAAAAAAAAAAAAAAAGAAAAAGAATTAAGCCAGGTTTCTTGACATCACAAAAGTATCTTTGTAAAAGATTTATCATTGGAATAAAGTTTTTCTTTTTACATTTACCTATGTTATAGCTCACTTATATGGAAATTCAATTCAACTCAAGAATAAAATACAAAAAGCCAGTTTTCTATGAGACCTAAAATTTTCACCCTGGTTTTGCCATTAACAAATTGTATGCTCTTGAGCAATTCAGCTGGGGTTGAGAATCTGTGCCTTAAGTTATTTGCCATTTACTTTGCCAGTGTGCCTATGAGACTGCTGGCCTACTAGGAGTTTAACTACTGAAAGCAAAACAAGTAATAAACTCATGATGTGCAGAGGAAATATAAAAGGAATTAAACACAATTCTGGTCAAGAATGAAATGTGGCCTTGGAATTCTTAGTGGCAAAGAAAGAAAACCTGAGCCTAATTAGACATGTCCCTTCATCTGAAAATATTTCAGAAAGTTCAACTCAAAGTTAGATAAGATCTCATGGACAAAGCCTCTGAGTGGGAATACAGCACAAGAAGAACTGCAGGTTCTAAGGAAATGAAGTTCTGATTATACAATCATAAATAATTCTAATGAGATGGGAAAGCAGTTATAGAGAAAGCAATTTAATTTAAGAAGCTCAGATTTTTAAAAGAATATGTACAAAAGAAAAAAAGACCAATTATGAATACAAAATATTGGTGTGAACCTACAAGAAAAGTGTCACAAAAGCTCATGCCTACTAAGAACTGAGGATTCCAAAAATGCTAATAAAACAACAACGAAATTTTTAAAGCTGTGTTTGGAATAAGAAGACAGTGTGTTAGCACAAGGTTAACTGGCAACAGAGAGAAGAAAGAGCTCAAAAACAATTTTGCTTTGTCTTTTACATCTATTAAGTATCGTCCTCAAGTTGGAAAGACCAGAAGAAAATGAAATGAATTGAAGTCTGTGATAGTTAAAAAGGGGTCCTAGAAGAGGAAGACTGGCAATGGATGTTAGCTCAGGGCCAATCTTCCTCACCAAATAAAAAAAAGGGGGTGGTGGTCCTAGAATGCTAGTTTATTTAAATATATTTAAGACTCTAAGCACAAACAAATTAAACCTCAAGGTCTTGAAAAAACTTCAAATATGAATGAAAAATGGGAAAATGCTGCCTTGATTTTTTAAAAAAGGGACAAAGGTTAATACTCCAGAAAGTACAGAATGGTTAGCTTAATATTGATCTCTAAACAATTTCTAGAAGAGAGAATAAAGCATGTGACTTTTAAATACTTAGAATTTGAAAAGCCAAGATGAACTAGGTGAGAAAAGTATAAATTAACTTAATTTTCCTTTTTGATAAAGTTTGGTAATGATATCGAAAGCTATAGCAGTGAATCTTGATTTCTCAGGAAAGCCTTGTGAGTAAAATAGAGAAATGTAGGTGGGACAATAGTAGAGGTAAGTCAATTCATGGTTGGTTGAACAGTTCTTTCTGAAGAGTAATGAAAAGAGGTCTCTAGCAGTGAGCTAACCAGGTTTTAGGTTTTCCTTTGGTCTTGTCTTATCCAATATTGCTTTCAGTGACTTGAATAAAGACTAGAAAGCTTTTTAAAATATATTTGTACAAGATAAAAAGCTAGAAAGAAAACAGAACAGATAGATTCAAATTCAAAAGATTCTGATAAGCTAGGATAACGAACTTAAAACCAGAAAGGGACACTTCACGAGAATAAACCAACTCTTGCATTTAGGCTTAAAATACAATTATCTAAATATAAAATGAGGGACAGTTGGTTTGGTGGTAATTTATATGAAAAAGAATCTGATATTTTAGTGATTTAGAGTGACTGAATTTGCTTTTAAAAGGTAATGAAATTTTGTACTACATATCAGAGGGTCAGAATTTCTAGGAAAAAAATTTGTTTTGTGAGCTACTGTACTGGCCAGTTACAGAGTTTTAAAAGTGTGAACTTAGCTTTCTTTGAGAGTATTTTAAAATAAGTTTTATGAGTCTTTTAGACTTAAACTGTAGGGACATCTCTAATATTTGTAAATGCAAATCATATGTAACAGTGTCAATCTACAACTCTCATAAACACTAAAAAGAGGGCCGGCCCAGTGGCACAGCGGTTAAGTGTGCGTGCTCCGCTGCAGCAGCCCAGGGTTTGCAGGTTCAGATCCCGGGCACGCACCGATGCACTGCTTGTCAAGCCATGCTGTGTCAGCGTCCCATATAAAGTAGAGGAAGATGGGCACAGATGTTAGCCCAGGGTCAATCTTCCTCAGCAAAAAGAGGAGGATTGGCATCGGATGTTAGCTCAGGGCTGATCTTCCTCACAAAAAAAAAAGCACTAAAAAGAAAAAAAGAATTCTACATTGACAATTTTTTTGGTTAATATGTGGCTAAAAGGACAAACAAAATAAGGCAATAAACTTAAAAACTTTCTTTCTATAGAAACTTTTTTGTTTTTTGAAATTCTGTTTCCTGCCCTACCACAAAATACTTTCAGAAACTTCCCTTTTAACTAGTACTTGAAAGTTTTAGTACAGACATTACCCACTAAAAATAAAGACTAAGTGTGAGCGTGTCAGATTTCCTCTTATACAATTCTACTTTATGCTGAGGAATCTTCACTAAAATTAGTGGTAAAGGAGAAAGACAAGGCCAGAAAAATTTAGCCTATTCTCATAAACCTTCTGATACTAATTTAGAGCTGTTATGCATTTTAAAAACTGAACTGATACTAAAAGAAATACTTTTGACTCTTTTCAATACTCTACTTTAAAAGAAATAATCCAGGAAAAATAATTTTCTAGTTAAAAAAAAAAGCCAGATGGTAGATTTCAGTATGTTAATAATACACACAAAGACATCCTAAGCTAAATTTTATTAAAAGACTTGATTACCCAGGGACATTAACAAATAAGTAACCTATTAAGGGACTCATGAGCCTTTATCTTACATAAAATACTAAAATTTACAACTTTTAAAGCTTTTTATGGGAAAGGATCTTTTTTTATATATTATATCTACTTATGTCAAATATTAGAAAGATTAAATCTCTTTCTGGGAGCAAAAGCATTAACAACATAAGTTTAACTTATATACATACAGAAATGTACAGTCTTCTGGAAAGGTGTCTTCATGTGATGTAGAGGGCAATGAACTTGATTTGTTTTCCTGTTCATTTTGGGTCACAGACATATGATCTACATGAATAAAATACAAACATGAGTAACAAGTATACCCAATTAAAAATTATTCACTCTATTATCTAATAATACCTTTACTGACTACAGATATATGGAGCTCTTAAATCTGTAAACATATTAAGATTTCAAGATTGAACCACAAAATTAGGTGTCAATATTTTCAAAAACATTAAGAAAATAAGATAGGATAAAACAAAAGACTTAGGATAAAAGAGATTTCTACTGCAGAAACTCTAGTTTGGCCTGAACTTAAACAACTTTTAAGGTGAACACCAAGTATCCCTACTTCTGCTTATTTTATAGAAAATAAAATAACTCTTAAAGGCTCTATAAAAGGTCACAAATGGAAAGTTTATGTATCTATTGTTTTCTCATTCTACTACTCTATATATTTTTTGGGGGGCAGGAGGGTATTTGGGTACCTCTTTTTGTCTTTCCAGTTGTCTTTTAATATTTCTCCTAGTCTCTCCTATATGTTTCTGCACTTAATTTCATCTCATTTCTTGTCTTTTCTTTTTCTACTTGATCTATTCTTACTCTCTAACATGATGACAATATAGAATAAGTTTTGTATTTAATGAAAAAAGTTATAGATTTCCTTTTCTTATTTTGAAAAATGGATAGGTGGACTATCCTATGTTTGGTTTAAAGATTTTTTTTTTTAATGTGCTTTTTCCTACGCACTGATGGACCTTAAGAAAAAGTGATTCTCATCCTGCCTTGGATTATTAACTTGCATTGGTCCCTTATTGTGCAGACCAGTCTTATTAAAAAGAAAAAAAAGTTTAAGTAAATAAAAGAATACTTTAAGTTATAATCCAAGGTAACTTCTTGGCTAATTGGAAAACAAATATCCCTCTTTAATTTTCTAGGTTAAGAAAGAAGGCTTAAAATCTGATAGCTGAAGAGAGCTATAATAACCAATTAATTAAGAATTTCTGATTTTTCCTAGCTAATTTTTTGCATGAGTCATATAAATCCATACTACAAATATGAATAAAGCAAATGTATATAAAGCATAGTTAGAAATAAGATTTACTGAAAAACATGGAGATTTAAAATTAATCACTAGATAAGGGGGTAAAAGGGAAATAATAATTCCTTTCAAGAAAACAGTATCCAATCCTTTGTATGCGCACACAGCAAATATTTTACAGAGTTATACACAAACAAGAAAAATAAAGGTAATTAGTGGTTTGGGGAGTTTAGGCCAGATCTGGGATGTCTTGTTTTGATCTCAATACCAAGTCCTTTTATTTCTCTCAGTCTCAATATTCTTTGTAAATAAATACTAACATGAAACATTATTACTAGAAAGTTTTTCATTTGTCAACAATGTCAATTAAACAACTGCCCAATTACTTACTTAAAAACATTGCTCTACCACTGGCAAATATATTCTTTTATTTTGACAAATTCATTACATTTAAGATGAACTATGTAGAATACGAAATTATAATAGTCAGCATTTCTACTGATGAAATTATTACTTTAAAAGAACAAAAACAAAAGCTCAACTTACTTATAGTGGGAAATAGATGGTTTCAGATAAAACAAAGACTTTGTTTAGAATTAGTTCCTTTTACCACCTCCTGGATTTAAAGTCTCTCTCTTGCAAAACGAATGTAATTCCTTAAGAGTGTGTTGATTCCAAGTGCTACTGAAGGATACTGCAAAAGACTGTTTTCTTAAAGAATCTATTCTTCTAAAATTATACATTGGCTACTGAAATCGAGAATACTTTTGAATAACAAAATGTTTCTTTCTTTCTTTCTTTTTATTTTGTGAGGAAGATCAGCCCTGAGCTAACATCCATGCCAATTCTCCTCTTTTTGCTGAGGAAGACCGGCCCTGAGCTAACATCTATTGCCAATCCTCCTCCTTTTCTTTCCCCTTTTTCTCCCCAAAGCCCCAACAGATAGTTGTATGTCATAGTTGCACATCCTCCTAGTTGCTGTATGTGGGACGCGGCGCTCGGCCTCAGCATGGCCGGACAAGAGGTGCGTCGGTGCGTGCTCGGGATCCAAACCTGGGCCGCCAGTAGCGGGGCACGCACACTTAACCGCTAAGCCATGGGGCTGGCCCCAAAATGTTTCTTTAAAAGAGACTGATGATGCTAGGCTATATTTTCAGAGATTTAAAATCTTAAGGCTCCAAATTATAACAGTTAAGATTATTACAATTTGTTGACAATATTTGGCAGTATTAATTAAAATCTAGTAAATGCATACTTCCTCAACACTTTAGCAAATTAGTAATAGACTAAGATTTATAGGATAGTGATTCTGATAAAATAATTTTTCAATTTTTCTTTTTCTAGTCCTGGTACATTGTCTTTGATCAATTTCATCTAAAATGAATTTGTTTAGGGGCCGGTCCCATGGCTTAGCGGTTAAGTGCGTGCGCTCCACTGCTGGCGGCCTGGGTTCGGATCCCGGGCGCGCACCGACGCACCGCTTCTCTGGCCATGCTGAGGCCACGTCCCACATACAGCAACTAGAAGGATGTGCAGCTATGACATACAACTATCTACTGGGGCTTTGGGGGAAAAAATAAATAAATAAAACTTTCAAAAAAATAAAATAAAATGAATTTGTTTAGAGTCTGGAAGACTGATGGCCTAATAATAATCTAGAAACGAAAAGATTTTCCACCAACTTATCTACACCGGAATATAACTTTCTAGTATTGTTCTTCACACAACGTGGGTTTATCGTGGTTTGGACTCTTGCCTTTCTTATACGAGAAGCTTTTTTGAAGAAGAGATACATTTCCTATCTCTGGATGGGTAGGACTTTTCATTTAATAGGGAAACTGATTTATATAACTTACCTATATAGATCTTACATTTTATTTTAAATTATCTTTAGGTAACGTGACATAAATAAGGCTGGCCTGCTTCAACTCAAGAAAACACCAGAGAATACTCTACATTGGGATTAGAAATGTTACCTACCCTTTATCAATGTCGAATTGTTACTGATAGTTGCTTCATTCACTAGAATCATTGCTTGATCGTACTCTGTTAAGGAAAGGAAACAAGAAAGAAAACAATCAGCAGCAGCAGCACCTTTATTCATGGTGCCAACTACTGTACTAAACAATTTACATCCTTTATCTCATTTAATCTTCACAACTCCTCTGAGAGGTTCTTACGGTTATCTGCATTAGAGAAAAGGAAATTGAAGCTTAGAGATTAAGCTATTTACTCCAGGTCATTCAGCTAGGAAGTGGCAGAACTGGATTCAAACCTAGATATATCTGACTCACGAAGGAAGGAGAAGGAATATCAAAATGAAAAGTAGTACTAATTTTTTGGACAAGTACATAATAGATTAATGTCATAAGAACATTCAGAAAGTATTAAGAATAGTTTGGGAAAAAAATAAAGAATAGTCTGGGGGAAAATTTGCTTGAAAAATCATATGTCCTGATGGAATGAAGGAGCTTTCCACAGAAAGTCTTATGTTCTACAACCAACCAGGGTTGAAGACAAAGAAAGAGAAAAAAAAAAAAACTTGGATGACTGAATTGACTGCCTACACAGACTGCAAGTTTGCTTTCAGAAGACCAGTAGGGCAAGTTCTGTTTAAAGCAGGTAAAATATAGTTACATGTACTTTTACATTTAAAAAAATACTAGCTGTCTCTGAATGATGGGGTAATAGATAATTTTTGTTATATTTTTCTGTATGTACCAAATGTACAATGAGCAGATAATACTTTTGCAACACCCCACAAAGGAAAAAAAAATAGGGAAAAAAAGGTAGCCTAAGATAAAAAGAGATAAATTCAGTAGCTATTATTCAAAATAATCATCTTTACCCACTTTCACAAAATGTCCATGGTACGGTAAAGTTTTTATAGAAGCAGAGAACACAAAAAAAGCAGAACTGATGTTAGGTTCTTAGAAAACAAAAGAAATTATTTAACTTTTAAAACAAACAACACTGGAAATAGAATTATACTTTATTGCTAGTGGGTAATATTTAGCATTAAATGTACCGAAAGTTTTTATCACTTCAAACCTTTATTTGTGGCAGACCCATCTTTGATCTTTTGTTTCAGTGACTGTAGCACATTTTGCACTTGTTCAAATATGAAATCCACTTTTCCATCATCTTCCAGCTCCATCCAGAAAGTTTTTGCATCACCTAAAATAAAAAAAAGTGAATAGCCTAAGAGCTCGTTAGAAATAGACTATAATTTCCCCAAGGTACATGTTACAGAAAATCTGCTTGGTTTCTAAACAAAATCAAGATTTAATTGGTCTATGGCTTTCCTTGAGGAAAAACATTTTGGTCATTGTTTCTCTACAAAGAACTAGAAACAAACACTATGATCTAAGTATCTCACTTATTGCTGCTAATTTAAAAAACATGTTGAGGGCCAGGCCCGATGGCCTAGTGGTTCAAGTTCAGTGCGCTCTGCTTCAGCGGCCTGGGTTCAGTTCCCAGGTGCCAAACCACACCACTCATTCAGTGTCCATGCTGTGGTGGCAGCTCACATTAAAAAAAAGGGGGGGAAGACTGGCAACAGATGTTAGCTCACGGTGAATCTTCCCCAGCAAAGAAAAAAGAAAAAAAAATATGTTGAAAACTTTAGTGACACTACTTCTTAACTGGAAAACAGAAAGAATGACTTCATTCTAGGGTGGTGGGCATATGTACAGACACATATACATTTTAAAAGTTTCAAGGATATAACCTCTACTGAGTATGAAAGTGGATGGTTTCAGAATGAAACATCTCAACAATTACTGAAATAACTAAACGTCCAACAATAAAGCTTTTTAAAATGTCTTTTATATTAACTTTTTAATAATTACATGAAGTAAAATGTTTGAAGTTTTTATAAAGAAAGTTATATAGATTAGCCAACATTTTATTTTATTTTAAATTAATTTTTACCTGTTTATTTATTTTTAAATTTTTATTTATTTATTTATTTATTTTTCCCCCCCAAAGCCCCAGTAGATAGTTGTATGTCATAGTTGCACAGCCTTCTAGTTGCTGTATGTGGGACACGGCCTCAGCATGGCCGGAGAAGTGGTGCGTCAGTGCGGGCCCGGGATCCGAACCCGGGCCACCAGCAGCGGAGCGCGCGCACTTAACTGCTAAACCATGGGGCCGGCCCCAGATTAGCCAACATTTTAGATGCCCAACAAGCTAACAACTTAATCGAACATTTCCTAGAGAAATAATCCTTTCAAAGCTGAAAACAGAAGTATGAGAAAGGCAATTAAAATAAATTGGCAGGGCCATTCCTGGTGGACCTGTGGTTAAGTTCAGCACGCTCTGCTTTGGCAGCTCAGGTTCGGTTCCAAGTGGACCTAGACCACTTGTCAATGGCCATGCTGTGGCAGAGGCCCACATACAAAATAGAGGAGGACTGGCAACAGATGTTAGCTCAGGGCGAATCTTGCCCAAGCAAAAAGAGGAAGATTGGCGACAGGTGTTAGCTCAAGGCAAATCTTCCTCAGAAAAATTAAAAAAAAAAAATAAATTGGCAAAAACCAAATCTCACACTTACACCACGTTTAAAACTAACAAAAATACCTAAAATGCTAAACACAACTTATTTATAAAATGTTAAAATTAATGTATAATATGTTTAAAATTAATTAATAGGGCCTTAAGCAAAGGAAGGACATAATAACCGCACTTTAGAAAGGTCCCTTGAGAAGTCATTGGGAGGATTAATGAGAAGGGACCTCAGTAAGTTTACAAAAAATACATTTTCCTTAATAAAAATTAAACCCAGAACATACAAGTTTGGCAATGCAGTGAGGATCTTCATAAGAGGCTTAGGCCTCAGAGTCCCAACTCTCCCTGACAAAGTCACCTTACCCAAAGGGGATTTCTGGCTAATGAGGGTTGCTGCAACCACAGCAGCCTCAGGAGGAATGTTGTTTCCCTGTTAACCCTCTGGTCCAATGTGTACTACACAAGACTAAGCCTACTTTTAATTCCCCATAGCACAGTTCAAACAAGGTTTCAATATTTGAAACAAATGCAACATGAGAGGACAAAAGGGATGAGAAATGCTTCAGAGGCGGGGGGGGGGGGGGGGGGCATGACATGGAGGGCCTTGTGTGCCATGCAAAGCAACTTCATTTTTGCATGGAAGGCTATGGGGAACCACTCAAGAATTTGAAGATCTTATGGTGTGATTAGATTTGTTTCTTAGAAAGATCACTCAGGTTGCAGTGGGAAGAGGGAGGAGACAAGAATGATTTCTAAGTCTCTGACTCAGGCAACAATAATTATAGTAATGATATTCATTGAGAGAGGGAATAAAGGTAGAGAAACAAGTGAGAAATTCAAGTAGGGCAAGTAAACTGGATACACAGGCTCCAGAGTAAGATCTGGCCCAGACATACAAATTTTGGAGTCAACAGCACACAAATGCTTGCTGAAGCCACAGAATAAATGTGATTAGGGAGAATATGTAGAATGAAAAGAGGGCCTTCTGTACAACATCAACATGTAAAGAACGAGTACAAGAGAAAGGAACCATGGAGACCGAGAAGGAGCAAATAGGTGGAAGGAAACCACAGCAGAGTAGCATCTCAGGAGTCAGTGGGAGAACAGAAGCGGAGATTAACAATCTGGGCTTTGCAGTTCAGATGTATTTGGATTTGAATCCCAGGACTGCCACTTATTAGCTGTGTGACCATATCTGTAAAATAATGAGAATGATAATAGCATCTACCTCATAGAGTCGATATGCAGATAAGCACGTGGCAGTTAGCAAGAAATTACTGTATATAATTTAATAGGGAATATAGTCAGGCAAAAGGAATTAATCTTTAATTGTGGAATTTTAGAGATCATTCAGCTAAGTGGGGAAAATATTTTGTGAAGCAAGGCTTTCCACAAATCCTTAAAATCACTAAGTTTTTTACTGACAGATAACAAAAAAAATCATTGTTTTAAGGCAAAACTATTTATGAAAGTACTTAATTGACTACTGTTACCATGTTTCTTTTCATGGATATGAGTCAATACTCCACACTAGGGATTTATCTTTATTTGAGGTGGACATCTAGAAGGGAAGGATGTTGAAAGGTATTTAGAAATAGCTTTTGGTAGCATTATAATTTTCTGGAATCATATACGACTCTCTCCTGGCCTGAAAAAATAAATAGTGATGATGAAAGAAAGCAATCAGGATTTATTTGAATTAAAAATTGAATTAAAATTCAATTGAACTTAATTGAATTAAAAATTCAGGACTGAATTTTTGTTCCTCAGTGACTATCATTTAAAACTGTGTTAGAAATGTCAATATATGAAACCACATTATTCTGATAGGAAATACTTAAAATGAATTATTTAAAAAGTGAACATGGTAAATGCTTAGTCTTGGAATGGATTAATAAAGAGGATACTGGTAATATAATTTAAGAAAATAAAGCCAATCAGAAAACACTAAAAATATCTACTTGTACAATAAATGAATTTAACTAAGCAATTCAAATTTATTTATTCTAGGTTTTTAATATATTGTTCCTTATGACATCCTTATTATCGCATACTGCTAGGTTTAATTCTCATATTTAAATGGCTCTTATTGCTCATGTCTTCCCTCTTGATCATTTTTGTCTTCTTGCTATGGACACTTTTAACCACAGTAATATTAAGTATGAAAAGAGATAACCAACATATCTGATAAATGAGATTAACAGATCCAGTTAATAACTTTTTTGAACAAAGAGGCTAAATAAGTATCATAAGAAGAAACACTTGAGTGATTTCATTTCAATTGTAGACTGTATAGATGGTTACTACAATGTAAACAATTTTAGCTTCCTGCTCCTTTTCTTTACTTCTTTGTGCATTGTATGAATGCTCAGGGTTGTAATTTAAAACCTGAAAAATTTCAATATATTTCACTATATATACTGAAGCCACTTACTAAGAATATAGGAGCAGGTACTTGAATTGCAAAGCAAATCAGTATATTAATATTGCTGCTACTTGCCTCCAGAAATGCAGAACACCATCTGATAACTCTACTGTTCTTGCTCCCTTATTTAGCTAGATATGACTATTTATTGTAAGAATATAATCGGGGGTCGGCCCAGTGGGGCAGCGGTTAAGCGCGCACCCTCCGCTGCGGTGGCCTGGGGTTTGCCAGTTCGGATCCTGGGCACACACTGACGCACTGCTTGTCAAGCCATGCTGTGGCGGCATCCCATATAAAGTAGAGGAAGGTAGGCACGGATGTTAGCCCAGGGCCAGTCTTCCTCAGCAGAAAGAGGAGGATGGGCATTGGATGTTAGCTCAGGGCTAGACTTCCTCACAAAAATAAATAAATAAATAAATAAGAATATAATCATGAAGCAGAGCAGCTTTGTAAAGGAAGACAACTGACTTATATAGTTACACTATATGTTTCCACATTTCACTTGAGATAGACAGTCTTTGTAAATAGGCAATGCTCATGAATCACACTAATCTGAATTCATGAATATTTACAGAGTACTTACTAAATACATTGATAATGACCTAGGTACACAGAAATATATATATCTCTCTCTTCATCCCTTGAGGAGCTTCAGGGCATTGGTCTTGAGGATCTCTAAGACATCTTTCAGCCTGTGATCAACAAACTGTGCTCTATGAATCCTTGAGGGTCCCCAAATCCTTTCTCAGAATACGCTATGTGAAACTACTTTAATAGTAATACTAAGACATTATTTGCCTTTTTTCCCTGTATTGACCTTAAGTGATGGTACAAAAGCACTGGTAAGTAAAAGCGTTGGTGTCTTAGCATGAATTAAGGCAGTGGCACCAAACTACCAGTAAGTCACTGTATTCTTCACCACCACTCTCATTTGAGAATGTCCTTGATAAAGCAACATAAATTATCACCACAGTTCAATGGCTGTCTCAAGGAAAAGCACTATTGAGACTGTGTGAGTTGTAAGCTAAACTAGCCGCTCTTTTTTTTTTCTCATGGAAAACCATTCTTACTTAAAAGAACCACTAATAAAAATTATGTTTTTTCAGACTTGGGTGTTTGGTACACATTTTTTCAAAAATGAACAAAGTGAGCTTATCACTCGAAGGACAAAACTGACAGCACTTGTTGTTAAACATAAAATTCAAGCTACCAAGTTAAAATTAGAAATTTGGAAACCTTGTATCTGCCATGGTAAGCTTGACAACTTCTCAATACTTAATCACTTTTAGATGAGATTGGTAGCAATATTAACAAATGTGACTTTTTAATATTGTATGATGAAATGTGTCAACATTTGGAAAATCTGCATATTCATTAAACCAGTATTTTCCAAGTGGCCAATGCCTGTTATAAAATCATACATGTGTAAAAGACCCATTCAAAGTGCAAGACAGACTAACAGATTTTAATGTAACAGAGTGTAAAAAAACTCACTGATGGGGCCGGCCCGGTGGCAAAGTGGTTAAGTGCGGGCACTCCGCTTCAGTGGCCCAAGGGTTTGCAGGTTTGGATCCCGGGCGTGCACCAACGCACTGCTTGTCAAGCCATGCTGTGGCGGTGTCCCATATAAAGCAGAGGAAGATGGGCACGGATGTTAGCCCAGGGCCAATCTTCCTCAGCAAAAAGAGGAGGATTGGCATCAGATATTAGCTCAGGGCTGATCTTCCTCACACACACACAAAAAAAACAAAAACTCACTGATAAGAGTTCAGATTCTACACTATGACTAACCTTAAAGGAATGACTACTTGTTGAGTTTTGTAGTTGTATAAAAGAAAAATATTCACAATTATGTGAAAGGCTATTAAAATATTATTTCTTTTTCCCACTTCTTCTCTGTGTGAAGCTTCATTTTCTTTATACATTAAAACCAAAGCAACATATCACAACAGATTGAAGCAGATCTGAGAATCCTTCTTCTATTAAGCCAACTTGAAAGAGATCTGTAAAAACTTAAAACAATGTTCTTCTCACTAACTTTTTTATTTTAGAAAATAGTTATTTCTTACAAAAATGTAACATATGTTAACATGTTGCATTTACTGTTAAAAAAAAAATGAACCGATTAACATTTTTGAAGCTTCTCAGTTTCTAATACAGTAAATACGAACAGATATTATCCACATAAACAAAAGCTGCTAGGGGTTTTAAATATTTTAAGAATATAAAGTGGTCCTGAGATCAAAAGAGAGTTTGAGAACCACTGGCCTAGATAATGGCCCAGTGAAATCAGCACAGTAGTCCCTCTTATCCACAGGTGATATGTTCCAAGACCCCCAGTGGATGCCTGAAACTGCAGATAATACCAATCCTATATTTACAATGTTTTTTCCTATACATACATACCTAATGATAAAGTTTAATTTATAAATTAGGCACAGTAAGATATTAACAACAATAACTTCTCTTTGGTATATCCAAATTGCCAGCATGACTACTGGTGCTTTGGGGCAATCATTAAGTAAAATAAGGGTTACCTGAACACAAGCACTGCGATACTGCAACAGTTGAGACAGCTACCAAGTGACTAATGGATGATTAGCATATATAGCATGGATACACTGGACAAAAGGATGACTCACATCCCAGGCAAGATGGAGTGGGACAGTGCAAGATTTCACGCTACTCAGAACGGCATGCAATTTAAAACTTATGAATTGTTTATTTTCTGGAATTTTCCATTTAATATTTTTGGGCCATGATTGACTGCAGGTAACTGAACCCATGAAAAGAAAAATTGTGGATAAGGGGAGACCACTGTATTATGATCTGTATAATAATCCATATATTACAAGTATATTAAAGGGTGGTGAAACTATTCTGTATGATACTGTAACGGTGGATACGTGACATTATGCATTTGTCAAAATCCATAGAACCTTAAAGCACAAAAGAGTGAACCTTAATGTATGCGAATTTTAAAATATCATTTAAAAGGTCAGGATCCCAGGAAGGAATGCAGATTGTGACAAGAGATTCTATATTACAAATGTATACACAACTGCACTGAAGGACCGGGTAGAAAAGGTGCTGATCTAAATAACTTTGGAAATATATGGAGTCCGTAAGACTAAAGGCAAAAGGAACTGAGCACAAGCACTGTAGTCTTCCACCCGGGAATAAGTTTACCTTTCTGATACTGCTATATATATATATATATATATACTGAAAGCGAGTAATTAAGTAAATGGATAACACATAGTGGGAGCCACATTTCTCACTGTTCAAGTGGGAGTTTACAGATGAGCAAGGAAAGTAGGCTAGAATGATCCATGTGGTAATGGATTATCATCAATATAAACTCATGTTTAGCTTAATAGAGTACAGATAGTTATATATAGAAATATTTATAGATACATATATGTACAGGTTAGTACATACATACATTTCCTTGTTCTGACAGCTGAGAGGGCCTATAAGCAACGACACCTCATTAACAATGAGCACACCTGTCACCAGATCTTGGTTTCTAATACCATTCTCCAGTAAAAGGAATTAGGGCTCATTCAAGAAACAGCTGATTCTAGAACTGACGCAGGAAATATATAAGATGAGCATGGAGCATCTTCTAGTACTAGAAAATAAAGAGTTGCTAAAAAACAAAAATAAGAAAACAAACAAAACAAAAACTACCTATATTAATGGGGGTATGTCAAAGGGACACAGCCTAATGGGGGTAGGTCAAAGGGACACAGCCAATTGAAAGAGCTTCCAATGGCCAATCCTGGGACAATTTGAGTAATAAAATAAAACAGTACTGGTTTATAACCCAAAGTATAAAATAAGTATCCATGATTACATACTGATATAAATAAATGACTGAACAACTACAGAAATAGGGGAAAGGAGACAAAACTTCCTTGCAGAAGAATTCTATAATTAGTGTAGATATTCCATTCTCAAGGAGGGGGAGCATAAATCCCCCACTCCTTAAGTGTGGGCTGCACATAGTGATTTCCTGTCGAAGAGTACAGTAGGGAAAGGGAGTGGGGAAAAAAGAGTAATTTACAGTAGAGAAACCAGATAACACTATGTCAGCCAGGTGATCAAGCTCAACATCAATAAATGAGAAATCATGTTGATAACATGTACCCTTGATATGATGTGGTAAAAATGGTACTCTATCTCTATGGTCTTCCTCCCCAAAACCCATAACTCCAGTCTAATCATGAGAAAAAAAATTAGTCAATAATTCCAATAGAGGGGCATCCTGAAAAATACTTGAATACAAAATCCTACAAAATAAAAATTAAGCAATGTTTGAGAAATGTCACATCCAAGAGGACCCTAAGGAGACATGACAAGTAAATGTAATGTGGTATCGTGGATGGAATCCTGGAACAGAAAAAGACATCAGGTAAAAACTAAGGAAATATGAATAAACTATGGACTTTAGATAATAACATATCAATAATGGTTCATTAATTTTAACAAATGTAGCAGTCAAATGTTAAGATGTTAATCACAGGCAAAACTTGGTGCAGGGAATATGGGAAATCTCTGTACTATCCTCTCAATTTTTCTGTAAATCTAAAAGATAAAGTATATTTTCAAAAAGTGCATTAAAGTACTGACTTAGCATTACAGATACACAATTAATTATAAAGACAGTTAAAATTGTTGACTACATGAGAATAAACCCTTAATTCCTTTTAATTCAGAAAAGTCACTTGCAACAAAAAACCTTGAAAATTCCACAAATCAATTTCATTAAGTAGTCTATATACTTTTAAACATAAAGTTTAACAATGGTTTTTCAACCTACCATTTTTTTCTCCCATCTTTTGGCGTCGTTTATAAACATAAAACTCTTCAAAATTAACTTCATTAAAGGACTGAATCACTTTGATTGGAGAATATAACTGGAATCCAACTGTGGTCTCTATGATATTTGCAGTCCTCAAAGAAAATACATCATTACACCATTCTAAACCAAATATTCTTTGATATTTGAATTTTCAAATAGAAATTCGTTGAAGAAACCTTCAGAAACGACCACTAGTCCAAGCTAATGACAAGTCCATGCATCTTTATCAAATGAATATTTATAGTTATATCAGATCATTGATAATATCTTTTTAAAAATAAAAACCAACTCCATCTTTTGGTCCGTGAATTCATTCTGTAAGGAAAACAATAAAGAATGGGACATATTTGTAAAGAATAAAATATATGAGAAAAAAGAGATTGTTATAACAATAGTTCTGTCTTTTAAAATAGCATGAACTATTATGAAAAAAGAATACATATTAACTGGAAAAAGTGTGTAAATATCAAAATTAGGAAAATTACAGAGAAATTGAGAATCACTCATACTTAATATATTTGTTAATTAACATAAACTACCCCCATTTTATAAATACTTTATAAAAACTTTTAAAATGAGGATAATAATGCTAACTACCTCAAAGGGTTGTTGTGAGGATAAGACTTAAACACTCAGAATAGTGTCTGGCACATACAAAGGACCCAATAAACGCTAGCAATTATTATTATCCTTTCAATATATACTTTTAAAACAAAATTTGGATTTCAGTATAATTTTTTATAATCTTTCATTGATACCATATCCTGAATTTGCCCCCTATCATTAATATTTTTCTGTGACTTTTAAGTGGCTATATAATGTACTTTGGTTGCTAAGCCATGCTATGCTAAGCAATGCTAAGCTATTAAAGTACACTAAATAATTTTAATAATTAAATTTTAACAAATTATTAATTAGTACCGTAAATAAACCTCTATATTGGACACTTAGATTGTTTCTATTTTTTCAGTATAATAAATAATGCTGGAACATACTTTATACATATCTCTGATTATTTCCTTAAGATATATACCTAGAAGTGGAACTAATAGGTCAAAAAGAGATTAACAATTTCCAGTCTCAAGATATTAGTCAACATATGATAAATTCTTCTCCCACTCCCACACCAACTCCACAGAAATGTTAGAAGATTTTTTAAAAATTAAAAATATATAGTCATGCTGAAAACAAAAAGGGAATTCTCTATGTACCAAGTCTGTGAGATCTCTCTGGGGAAAGGAAACAGATGGGAAGCTGCAGAGATAATGCCAACCACCATCACAACACGGCAAAAAGAAGAGCCAGTCCTCTCAGAGACGAGTGCACAACTGAGAGTCATCAAACATCTGAGGAAAGCTACACTATGAAAGAGACTTAACAAGCCCACCAAATGATGGACTTACATTCAAGAGGAGAATTAATAGAGCATCCTGAAAATAATTTTAAAACAAATGTTACTGCATTTAATATCTTCAAAGAGCTAAAGAAGGAAACCTCATCCATGAAATAACATACAATTTTGAAAACTAACCAATTAGATATCCTGGATATAAAAACAGTTGTTGAATAAACTCAACAGATGATTGAATAATAGCATAGACTCAGATGAAGAGCCAGTTATTTTTTTTTTTTTAAGATTTTATTTATTTATTTATTTTCCCCCCAAAGCCCCAGTAGATAGTTGTATGTCATAGCTGCACATGCTTCTAGTTGCTGTATGTGGGACGCGGCCTCAGCATGGCCGGAGAAGCGGTGCGTCGGTGCGCACCCGGGATCCGAACCCGGGTCGCCAGCAGCGGAGCGCGCGCACTTAACGGCCAAGCCACGGGGCTGGCCCAAGAGCCAGTTATTAAGATGGAAGATTGAGTTGAGTAATTCATTCAGAACACAGAACAAAGAAATAATAAGAGGAGGGATAAAACAGAGAGAATGAAGAAGCAATAATGACCCAGAATTTCTCAGAACTGGAAAACACATAAGCCCACTAAGGGTCCGTTGAGTACCAAGCAGGATAAGATTATTAATACACATCACTAGATGAACTGTGGATAAACTTCAGAATATCAAGAATGAAGAAAAAGTCTTAGAAACTTCCAGAAAACCTAGACTATCTAAAAGGAATGTGTATCAGACTGGTAATGGGACTTCTCATTAGAAATGCCAGATGCAAACTGTTAACAGAAAATAAGTCTGAATCCAGAATACTATTTCAGCCAAGCTATCTTTCAATAGTGAGGGTACAAAAAAGAGACTTTTACAGACATTCAAAGAGCCACTCAGAGACTCTGAAAGAAATAAAGAAGTAGTTCATGAACAAAAAACAACCTAGAAGGGGAGCCGTAGTGGTTCAAGTTTGTGAGCTCCGCTTCGGCAGCCCGGGGTTCCCAGTTCAGATCCCGGGTACGGACCTACACACCGTTCATCAAGCCATACTGTGGCAGCATCCCAAATACAAAATAGAAGAAGACTGGCACAGATGTCAGTTCAGGGACCATCTTCCTCAAGCAAAAAGAGGAAGACTGGCAACAGTTGTTAGCTCAAGGCCAATCTTCCTCACCAAAAAGAACAAAACAAAACAAAACAAAAAAACCCCACAAACCAACCTAGAAGGTATACAGAGGTACAAGAAGCAATAGTGTGCAAATAAATGAGTAACACACATTAATGCTAGATAAACACAGATTAAAAATGGGTTTTAATAAATGAAATGAAACAAAATGAATGAAACAAAAATGCTAGAAGATATAACCATGGGAAGTTATGTTTTTGAAGGGGGGATGGAAGGGGATTGTTGCAAGATCAGAGAAAGTAAAGTAGAAGCATGCTAAGTTCTTCTTCATAGGAAGGATCTCAATACTAATTAAATTTAAACTTTGTTAGGAAAATATAAATTTTAAAACTGTGCTGAAAAAGTAAAGGTAATCTATTAGGAAAAAAACAGGTAGAACAAAGAAAACCTGGGCTAACCTCAATTAAAAAGAGAAATGGAAAAATAAGATACAAAAGATACAAAGAGAAGCATGGTAAATAAGATGAGAAGAAAAAGGGCAAATATTAATAATCACAAAAAAGGTGAATTTGATCATCTTACTCATTAAAGGATAAACTCTCAGATTGGATTGCAAGCAAAACCTAGCTGATATTTTTAAATAAGAGACCCAATTAAATCACACAAAATGTCATCTAAAGGTTGAAATGAAGGGATGTGAAAAGACATACTAGTAAATACAAGAAACATTCGTATCAAATAACAGAATTTAAATATGAAAACCAATAAACAAAGAGAAATATTTTACACTGACAGAACAATTCACCCTGAATATCTAATTGAAATTATTGACTCCATACCAAATAGGCTCAAGAAGTAAAAATCCCAATTAGAGTGATAAGTATAGAAAAGAAACTGAAACAGTCAAGGATCGTAAGAGCTGCATGCCACACATCCCCACCTCTCACTCCCAGTATACCAGGTCCATAAAGTTTTATAGATGAAGTCTATAAAACTTTCAAGGAATGGATAATTTCTATAGTACACACTAATTTCTATAGTACACACACAGTTTCAGAGTAGGAAAAATATGGGAAGCTATTGAACTCTTCTTTTATGATTAGTATAACCTTGACACATAAGAAAAGAAACTCAAGGCCATAGAAGCAAAATAGTAATGGGTATAGAAGCAAAAATAGTAAGTAAAAATATACAGCAGTAGAGTGTTGATGCAAATAATCAATAACCAATCTACAGATAAGAAAGATAGAGTGTTATTTATTGATATTTAAGGAACCAATGCTGAGGACTAGCCCAGAAGTGTTATCTTCCCCAGGAAAGAAAGCACTCGGAGAAGCGTGGTTTATGGCATGGTTATATATCATTTCAGAACAAAAAACATACATCAAGCATGACAGGAAAACAATTATTTTTCCCCAAAGTCACAAGGAGATGTTTTGCTGCAGTTTAGCACATACACAGCAAGTCAACTTGACCTTGGTTCTCTGGGAAGAAAAGCTTATCTTCAAAGAAGTACTGGTAAGGCTTCAGAGAAAGGGAGACATTCATTCCTATCTTTAAAGAGCATATTCTTTGCTTTGGGAAAACGTTTGAAGCAGATGTACAATGCATGTTTGGCGGGCCGTAAGTCAGTCTGCTTTTGGAAAAGGAAGTTTTAGGCCAAATCAGATTTAAACCAGAATGGCTTCTCCATATACCTCAGTATGTGAAAACATTATTATTTTTATTATTTTTATCAAGAGTAAAAGTATATTACCAATGTAGGGTTTATCCCAGAAATACCCAAGAAGTTTAACATTGGGAAGTTTATCAATGTAAATTTCTACATTAACAGATAAATGGAGGAAAACTATCATCTCAGACGCAGAAAAACAAAACAAAAAAATTCAATAGAAGTCAACAACTATTCTCAGGAGGAGGGCAGAGGGGGAACCCTTAGCAAACTAGGAATAAGAGAGAACTGCTTTAACCTGATAAGGACTACTAAAACTTAGCAGCAAACATCATCCTCAATGATGAAATATGAGAAGCATTTACATTAAAGTCAGGTACAGGATGAGGACACTTGCCACCACTGTTCTTATTTAATATCGTACTGGAAGTTTTAGAGAAATGCAGTAAAATAGAGAGAGACCTAAAGATTGTAAAAAAGAGAAAAATCTATATGTAGAATAAATAAACAAAAACTAACAAAAATAAACTTAAAAGCCAAGCAAAAAGTTGAGAGAAAATGTTTGTAATATATTTTAACAATAGTAAGAAAAAGGGGATGTAGCCATAGACAGTGAAGAAATTTTTAAAAATTATACAAGTACAGAGTATCTAGGACACAAAGAACTCCTTAAATCATTAAGAAAAAGATGACTCAACAGAAAAAATGGATAATTTTTAAAAGAAATTATAGAAATTTACATAAGTTATAGGTTACTAAACATATGGATAGATACTGCAACCTTACTAGTAATCAAAGAATGAAAAATTTTTTTAAATGAGTATTCATCCGTCAGACAGGCAAAACGTAAGAAGATAGTATCTAGGTTGGTCTAGATTGTAGGGAAATTGAACTCTCATAAACTACTTGTGGCATGTGTAAATTAGTAGAAGTAATTTGGAGGCAAATTTGGCAAGACCTATTAAAATAAAAAATGTTCAGAACTTAAAACCAAGCAATTTCACTTTTAAGTATATATCCTTGAGAAATAGCACATGTGCACAAGAAAACATACAAAGATTTCCCTGCAGAATGGTCTGTAAGGTGAAAAACTGGAAAAAACATAATGTCCATCAAGAGGAGGATAGTAAATAAAATGTGCTATATAGTACATATCAAACAAAATAGAATTTAATATGAAAAAGAGACAAAGATAAATATTTTACATTAACAGAACAATTCAGTTATACACTGGAACACTATCCGGCAGGTTAAAAAAAAGAGAGCTAACATGTACACACTGCAAAAACATTGTCAAGTGAATAAAGTTAAAAAATTATATAGTATGACACTATTTCCATTCCAAAAAATTACAAATGCATATATGCCCCTATAGAGAATATGTAAATATAAAAAAAGGACTTGAAGGCTCTGCACCAAAGTCTTTAGTGTGGGTGGTGGTGGGGGGCAGAATTCAGGGATTGTGAAGTATGCTCTTTATCTGTAAGGTTCTAATTTTGTAGAAGGAGAATGTAAAAGTGTACTTAATTTAAAATTTAAGTATATAACTTTCAAAAAGGCTTTCTTAAAGCAATCTGAAGCATACTGCCAAACTGCTTTCCAGAAAGGTTCTACCAATTTATACTTCCACCTACAGCATTTAAGCACACTCAGTAATAGCTTCTTTTTAAAGAGAGCTCTCACCAGTGTCATTCATACCGTCTGATAATTTAAAAATAACTGAACTTAAAACATGGTTACTGAAAAAATTTGCAAAATATAGTAAAGCATAAAGAAGAAAATTTAAATCCCTCATAATCTCATCATCCAGAGACAACCAGTGTTAATATTCGGGAGTGCAAAAGGGATTTTTAAATTTGTTCATACTTTTCTCCTTCTCACTTTTTCATTTTGGCAGAGAAGTAGTCACTCCGTTTCACTTCAACTTATGATTCCTTTTCGTTTTTAAAAATAGGCTCTTATGAAACTGTGATCATTTCCTCTCTGTTCTTTATGTTTTAACAATGATGACAGTAATGAACATTTATTGAGTATAAACCATGTGTCAGGCGCGCTTCTAAATACTTCACAAGTTCTCATTAATCTGCATAACAATCATGTGGAATGAAGTAGCACGCCAGTTTTTCTAATGAAACTAAAACATGTTACAATGTAAGTGACAGGCAAAAAATAAGGAACCAGACAGCCTGGTTTCAGAGCCCATGGTTTTGATGATTCCATTCTACTGCCTCAGTTACCTCCTTTCTTGGCCTCATTCATTAATACATACAGAATTGACTGCAGGCTTCCACATGCCAAAGAGGACAGTTACATACTGTTCCTTATTTTATTTAATTTCTTATTGGGTAATTACTTATCGGATTGTGGCTAACGAGAGTCAGTAGCTCTTAGGATCTGATCTCAACTCCATGACCCTGGATAAATGATTTTACTTATTTATGGCTTGTGCAGTCTTACCTGTGAAATAGGTCAATGGTTAAACCTTCAAGGTCTGCTTCTGGATTTTATACTGCGGTCCATTTCCTACAGCCCTTTTTACAGCCTCAGGTTCCCAGCTGCTTAGGAATCACCTCATACTAAGGTGTCCATCCACCAGGAGATTTGAGACTGAAATGGGGGTCGAGAACTCAGTGCGCCCCCGGTCCCTTCTCCAGCCCGGGACTGCACGTGAGTGAAAGGAGAAGGGAGGCTGCGAGGTCCTGGGCCGGAGGAGCCGTCGTGGGGCAACCCAAGGCCGTGCCTCGGCTACTCTGGCTCCACTGCGTTTTCCACGCCGCCCGCCAGACCTGAGGGCTGCGCTCCGCCCGCTCCGTTAGAGAGGCTGGATTCCCCCGCGGGCCAGACGCCTCTCCGACTCCACGCCACCGACACCCCACGGCCCCAGGTGTCCCCTGGCCGGGAAGTACTTCACCATTCACTAGACCTCACCTCAGCAACAACTGTCCCGCCTCGCCTCGGCCGGGGAGGGTGGACCGCCCAATTTCTAAAGTCCAGGCCTACCTAACACGAACCCTAAATGGGAGGAGTCGGCCACCGACGACTTCCATCACCTGGCCGGGAGCCCATTGGTTGTACACCCCACTGGGTCCACGCCTCAGAGGCTCTGCGCGCGTACCGCCGGCAACGCGGCGGCGCCGGAGCGCGCCTCCTTCCGATTGGCTGTCAGTGCTATCGGGTTGTCTCGCGCTCTCTGGCTGGGCCAATGAGGATATCCGCAGTCGAGTATCCAGCATCGCAGGAGTGGTGGCGCATCTGTTTCCTCTGGTAGGTGCTTGGCTGCCATCTTGTGTGTGGCTGGGACTGGGCTTGGCGATTGAAGGCTTCCTAGCGGCTCCAGGTGTAGAGGGGTCTTGAGGGAGCCGAGCCGGCGTCTTCTCACTTGTTGGAAAGGGGAAGGTTTTCCTGCTCTGAGTCTCAGCTCTGGCTCTGGAGAGCGATGAATGGTCGTGGTGGTGGGGTTCCTACGCTTTGGTTTGCTCGCCATTGTGTGGGGTTGGCGGGGGCTCTGATGCCTTAACACTGATTCTTTGGGTTTCAGGGAGCTATTCCAATAATCTTTGTCTCGGAAAGATTCTGACCATCAACCCCCATTACTGAGAAAGTAGGTTGGCTGATGGACTGCCTGATTCAGAAAGGAACAAGGCTGGTAATGGAAGGGGAGGAAGGAGATGCCTCACTACTATTCTCAGGTTTGAAAGAGACGTCTTCATTTTCCGTCGTTTGCGAGGGAGCGGCTGCTAAAGTGTTTGCTCTTCTCGGTAGTTACCCTCTGGCTAAGGCCGTCCTTCGGTGGTAGTGGGCAGCAGGTTCTGTGTTTGGGCAGTTTTATTCATTAGTGTGCAGCCAGCATTCCTGCAGTGGTCTCTTTTAAACGCTAGAAAGTGGTGGTCTTTGCAGAAACAGTGAAAGTGAAGGAAGAATTTTGTCAGATCTTGGTTTACTTGATTTTGATTTGCTGAAGATTTGGAAATCTCTGAGTCTGCCTTGACATGCTTGGTTGCTGCGTCATGAGGCTGGGGGAGGGAAAGCCTTTGTAAGGGAAAGCATCTTAACTTCTGAGCTCTTTTTGGGGTGGGAGGAAGGAGATAGAAATTACCTCATTTTCCTCTTCCTCATTATCTTTTAAAATCGAAGTAGAAAGCACACATTGTCTTTCATTTGAAGGGAAAATTTATCGGACCCGAAAATCTAGCCCATAAAAGGCCAGTTATTTGTGATTTACTTGAGCAGTTTTGACAGGCATGAGAAGAAAGTAAAGATACTTATCTTCTTGCCTTGAGTTTAGTTTTCAGTTATTCAAGGTTAACTGATGATCCAACCCAGTCAACAATACCATGTTATTTTGTGGCAAGAATACCAAAGAAAACAACAGTAAAATAGTTGAATAATCAAAAATTAGTTTTCTTTTTAGAATTTACTTTTTAATCCACGAGTCTTATACAACCTAAGTTGCCAGAGTTGAATTATTAATTTAGTGTTGAGTTGATGGCTAAGGTACATGTTAGTACCAGCTATCAGAAAGTAATAGATCGGTGGCTAAGAAACACCAATAACACATAGTAGTTGCTCAGTAAATGTTTGCTAAAACTTTTGTATAGCGTTCATATATAATAGTGCCTGGCATATATTGAAAAGTATAATTGTTGAATGAATAAATAAAATAATGCAGTAATTGGGAGGTAGGGATATACATTTATTTTTAGACTAACCAAAAAATAATTTTTTAACCTGCTTTCTGGAAAACTTAACTTTCCGTTTGTTTGAACAAAATTTGTTTGTTGCTTCCAATTTACAAATAATACAAATACAAATAATGTTAAAGATAAGTTCATAATCCTTTTGTGAGGTCTGTTTATAAGATCTTAGTATAGAGAAATTTAGATGATGAAGATGAACCCTGAAGTAATAATGCTCTATTTGCCATTTTTTTCTTGAAAGCATATAGTCTCAGTAAATGAATACCAAACTTATCAGTGCCTTAGATCTCTTCTGCTGAAGAAAATTTATTGCTTTTCTAGTTTCTCTTTAACACAACTTAAAGTCAAAATACTGCAACTTTAAATTTACTATATTGCATGAATATGTTCTGTAATTTTTAACTAATAGATAAGTATCTTCAGGTTTTTCTTTGAAGAATAGTTTTTTAGATTTCGCAATATATAATCTGAAGATCTTTTGAAATTTTTTGAAATATCGCTTTTGCGTGAACAGGTTAAGTAAAAACAATTTTAATTTCATACAGATTTAGATTTTTTCCTGTTAAGTGATGCATGCTGTGTTGGGGCCCAGGGCAGGCCACCCCAAAATATCCCACAATAGCATATTGATTATTTTGAATTAAAGTTACTTGAGAAGCGAAAAGGGCTTTCTGACTCTTCTGTCTCTGTTCCCCCTGAAAGCAGGACATAAATCTCTCCTGTGAAAGGTGCACTCTGTGCATCCTTATCACTAGAGCTAGGAGATTCAAGGCCGAGAAGCCTGCATAAACAAACCTTGCTAATTTACTACCTCAAGCCTAAACTCTGCTTTAAATTCGTCGCTAATTATGTACCCCAAATCTAAGTTTCTTTGTCCTGTCAATTTTTCACAAATTTATGTTTCTTTGTGTAAAAGATATATATACTGCCTGTTTTGTTCATTCTCTGAGCATCATTTCTTTATGGTCTCTGATATGTACATATTACTGGGTTTTTCTCCTGTTAATCTGGTCTTGTGTCAATTTTACTGTCAGTACAGCCACAAGAGCACAAGAAGGGAAGAAAGGGGATTTTCCCCACCCCAGTAGCTATTTAATTATAACAAAAAATTTGATAAACACCTTTTAAATGAATATGGTATTTTGTGACAGAATGTAGATTAAAATCTGTTTATCTAATTCAGCATAAAAAAAATCAATGAAAATTGCTCTCAGAACCTGTTTGGAATTCTTGCATTTGGTACTTAAAAATCTAAATGATTTTGTAAGTGAAGATTTTAGAGTAGTTTTAAGCACTTCTTTATTTAAAAAAACATTTAAAATGTGATAGGTTTCCCCCCTCAGTAACTGAAAAACCAAATCGCAAATAAGAATCATTCCTCTTTTTGAAATTATTTTTGAAGTACTAGAAATACCTTGCTATGCTTTGTAATAATTTTGATCATATAGAAATGTCACTTTGGGGGAACATTTTGAGATTAATTTTCAGAAATGTTTCCATATTCCTCATTAATTTAGTTCATTTTGCCGTCACTTTTCTGGTCTTTAACTAATATGGTCCATTATGGGGATAAATTAAACAATGTGACTAAAAATAAAAAATGATTTAAAACTGTATAAATGACCACTGCAAGTTGTGGTGTTCAGCTAATCAATAAAATTGATTGAATGCCTGAATCATGAGGATGCCCGTTAACTAATGAAAATGTTTGTGAGATAAACAGTGGGACATTCAGATTATTTCACTTAAAGAAGAAAATGGAGAAAATGGTTAAAGTATTATATATTTGGCTTTTTTAAAAAAAATGGAGGCATTGGGGCTGGCCTGGTGGCATAGTGGTTAAGTTCGTGCACTCTACTTCACTGGTCTGGGGTTCAGGGATTCGGATCCTGGGTGCCAACCTACACACCACTTATCAAACCATGGTATGGTGGCGCCCCACATACAAAATAGAGGAGAATTGGCATGGATGTTAGCTCAGGGACAATCTTCCTCAAGCAAAAAGAGGAAGATTGACAATAGATGTTAGTTCAGGGCCAATCTTCCTCACCAAAAATAAATAAATAAATAAATAAATGGAGGCATTGAAACACTAAAATTTTGCCTTTACTGTGACTTCTCTTTTGTAATCACATTTGTTCCTGCTGCTTAAATTATCATTTTTGTGCAAATGAGCCCTAATTCTATGTCAAGTATTGCTTTCATGAGCACTTAACACTTATTTCTCACAGCTTTTTGGACAGATTTACTCAATTTGTATACAACTCTCCCTCTTCTATGTATCTTACCTTGATTAACGGCATAGGCATCTTCTGAGTGGCTGGGATTTAAAACTTCAAATTCTTACCTCTCCCTTTGCCCAGCTGTATAATCTGTAGCCTCAACCTCCAAAATAGCTTTCTCCTTCATTTTTCTACTCTCATTGCCACTTCCCTAATTTAGACCTCTTTTTATTTTTCTTATAAACATTTTATATGCCATTGTATTACTGACAAAGCCCCCATTCCTCAACTTGTAATTTGTGTTAGTTAAGATATAGGTTTGGCTGGTGTGACAGAGAAACTGAAAAATAATTGTGGCCTAGAAAATTTTTTTTAATAAAATAAAAAGTTTATTGCTTTTCTGTGTAAAAGTATGAGCTGTGAGCTGATTGGGTAACTTTGCTACAAAAAGTAGACAGGAGCCCAAGCTCCTAACCTGTTGCTCTGCCATGCTTATCATACAGCTCCGTTTTGTGGACCAAGATGGCTGCTTCACTTCCTGCCATTATATGCCACATGCTTAAGTTAAAGGCTAAAATGTATTGTGGTAGGGGGCAAAGACTATTTGCAAGTGGTAGTAGAAGTAGGATTTTATTCTCTACCTTAATTTTTAAAAAGTTATATTGTCCCAAAAAATTTTAAAGTAACAATTTCATCAGTTCTGTTATGATTTCATGAAGTTTGGATGGTTCTGTTAGATTCCTACAGTTATATTTGGGAGGAGTAAAGTGGGTAGCTTGTGACCCTCAAATACTATGCTTGTGGCCTATATTGTCACTTGCAGACCTCGAGACTACTTTGTGCTTTCCTTTTCTCTCAGTAAAAATGGTTCCCAGAGCCCAAAATTACTTTGTTTTGAAAGTAATTGATACCTAGCTCATCTTCCTCCTTGAAGTATAGACAGGTTTCACCCAATCACAGTCTCTTCTTACGCTATAGTCAAATTCTTCATTTATGCATATTTTATGTTACTTCATTTCTTGTTGTGTGTGTGTGTGTGTGTGTGTGTGTGTGAGGAAGATCAGCCCTGAGCTAACATCCATGCCAATCCTCCTCTTTCTGCTGAGGAAGACTGGCCGTGAGCTCAACATCTATTGCCAATCTTCCTCCTTTTTCTCCCCAAAGCCCCAGTAGATAGGTGTATGTCATAGTTACACATCCTTCTAGTTGCTGTATGTGGGACACCGCCTCAGCATGGCCAGACAAGTGGTGCATCGGTGCGCACCTGGGATCTGAACCCCGGGCCGCCAGTAGTGGAGCACGCAAACTTCACCGCTAAGCCACAGAGCCGGCCCCCGTTACTTCATTTCTAAGAGGCTTGTGAGAAACAAAATAAATCCTTGGAAGGCAAGACTTCTTCCTGAATCTGGTGAAAACATGTTTGCATACAGTTGATATTGGATAAATATTTGCTCATTTGAAGTATGTTTCATATTTGAAATAGAATAAAGAATTGAGTGGGGAGTTCAGAAGTAAGCCTATCTGGCTGTACATATAAAGTGTGATCTATACCTTTGGGGAGTGTATTCATCTCTTACAAATCACCAACTAAAAACATTAGTACCCTGAGAGAAAATGAGCAAATGACATGAACTTGTGATTATAAAAGAACAAGCACAAATGGCTTACATGAAAAATATTTAACCTGTAAAGATATAAATATTTAAACAAAGCACTTTGTCAGAATGTGTAACAGGAGACAAAAATATGTATACTCTTTGACCCTTTCTAGGAAACTTCTGTGGAAGTGGAAATGGCATCAAAGCTTTATGATCACAGTGTAATTTTATACTTGTGAAAAATTGGAAATAAGAAATATCCAGTGGTAGAAGAGTGGTTTTGTAAATTATGGCACATCCATCATGATTGGCTATATTTCAGCCTTTTAAAAGGAATATTTTGGGGGCTGGCCCCATGACAATGGTAAAGTTTGGTGCGCTCTGCTTCAGCAGCACAGGTTCATGGGTTTGGATCCCGGGTGCAGACCTACACCACTTGTCAGCCATGCTGAGGCAACGACCCACCTACAAAATAGAGGAAGATTGGCACAGATCTTAGCTCAGGGCTAATCTTTCTCAAGCAAAAAAAGAGGAACATTGGTAACAGATGTTAGCTCAGGGTGAATCTTCCTCAGCAAAAAAAAAAACAAAGAATGTTTTTGAAGAGTGCTTAGTGTTATAGGCTATTTAATGAGATAGGAAAATGGTCACCATTTTGTGTTAAATGAGAAAAGTACAGAATAGTCATTGAGAAAATGCAAATTAAAACCACAGTGAGATACCACTATACAACCTCTTAGACTGGCCAAAAAAAAAAAAAAAAATACTGAGTGCTGGCAAGGATGCAAAGCAATGGGACTCAAATCTTGCTGGAGGAAATTCAAATGCCACAGCCATTGGGAAGACTGTTTGACGATGTCTTATAAAATCGAACATACCTAGCAATCCCACTCCTAGGATGAAATTTACCAGCAGGATATGAGAATTCCATTAGCTTCTCTTTCTTGCCAGCACTTGGTGTTATCAGTTTTTTAAAAACAATTTTAGCCATTATATGAGATATGTAGTGGCATCTCATTGTGATTTCAGTTTGCATTTCCCCAACAACTATTGTATGCTTTTCTCCTGAAAAGTGAAATGAAAACCTGTAATTGCCTCTCTGCAAATTTTTATAGCAGTTGTGTTTGTAATCACCAGAAAATGGAAACAACCTAAATGTCTCTCACCTGGGGAATGGGTTTTTAAAAACTGCGGTACATCCATACAATGTAACACAGGTAGGAACCTCTTCTCAGTCCAGGATAACAGATAAATATATGGGGAAAGGGACTCCGATATAACTACATACTAAGTTATTATAAGAAAACTTAAAAATAAGCCATAAAACATTACATCATGTAATGAAAACACACCAGAAAAAATGTGATGGGCCACAAAGCAGATGAAAGTGATGATCTAAATATTTCAAAATAAGTGAAGAGAAATTAAGCAAAAGATGAAAGATTTTGTTCTTTGAAAGAACCACATAAATCATAAATAAAAGGAACTCAGAAATGAAACAACTAGGCCGTAGAAGGATGTGAAATGAGAGCTGACAGAACTCAAGGAAGAATTAGGAAAAAGAAGAGTGTATATATATATATATATATATATATATATATATATATATATATATTTGTGTGTGTGTGTGTGTGTGAGGAAGATTAGCCCTGAGCTAACATCTGATGCCAATCCTCTCCTTTTTTCTTGAGGAAGAGTGGCCCTGAGCTAACATCCGTGCCCATCTTCCTCTACTTTATATGGGATACCGCCACAGGATGGCTTACCAAGCAGTGCGTCGGTGTGCACCTGGGATCCGAACCTGCGAATCCCGGGCCGCCGAAGCAGAGCACACGCACTTAACCGCTTGCGCCGCCAGGCCGGCCCAAGAAGAATATTTTTTAATGACGATTAAATTAGAAAGAAAACAAGAATGAATATACCTCACAGAAAGCACAATAAGAGAACTAGAGAACAGGAAGAAGAAAATCAAACATACAAAGATTTTTTAAAGGAGTCAAGAGAAAGTGACAAGACAGAGAAAGAGAGCCAAAATATCTGTATTAGGAGTTCTCCAAATGTAAACCAAAGCACAGTGGTGATGGTTACATAAAATTGTGAATATACTTAATGCCACTGAATTGTATACTTGAAAATGGTTAAAATGGCAAATTTTATGTTGTTTATTTTACCACAATACAAAAATGTAAACCAAAGCAATAGGCAGAACAACTATTAGAACTATAATTCAAGAACACTTAACATTAAAGAAGGTTTAAATCTACATATGTTGAAAGGCACACTGAATCTGGGGAACTCAACCCAGAGCAGTTAACACTGAGATATATTCTTGTAGAACTGTTGGATTTTAAAAATAAAGGGGGAAAAAAAAAAACTTGTGCATCCGTGGAAAAAAAGACCAAGTCAAATTGGAAAGAAAATCAGATTGGATTAGATTTTTGGGCAGCAGCATTTTATGCTAGATACTAACAAAGCAACATTTTTTAAATATTCAAGGAAATAAATATTTCATATCTCACCAAACTATCCTTCAGGAATTCAGGACATCAACAAGTATTTGTAAACATGAAACAACTCAAGAAATATTGTTCCTATGAATCCTTCCTGAAGAATATGCTAGAGAACAAATTTCAGACAATCGAGAAACGATTGGAGAATCATTTCTCCAATCACCCAACGTAAGGTCGGGTGGTGAGTGTTGCATATATTTTATGTAGCACTAAGATTAAAAGATGGGAATAATGGTGATAGAATGGGATATAAATATTATATAGTCTGACAACGTAGAAATAATACAACACACACAAAAATGGGAGGAGAATGGGAGAGTAAATGAAAAGTGGAATAAGGTGTTGTTTGCCTCTTAGGAATTAGCTGTGAGGAAAATGAGAGCACTTGAAGCTAATTGATGGAACCCTAAACATACTATAAGTATACGTACTTACATATATGAGATAAAACACTAATAAAAATGATACCAGTGATCAAAACTGAATGGTGGGGTTGAAAAGAAAGGGAAGTTACTAATTTTGTTACTGCTTACAGCAGTAACACTTAAAAAGAGTGCAGGGGAATGATAAGTATTATATAAAGATATTACTATAGAGTTAACCCCAAGAACAAGATACACAAAAACTTTCCTAAATACTAGAAGAAATACCTCCCCTAAAAAGAGCAAAGGAAACAGACCATATAATGATATGCACACATTTTTCTATATGTATTTGTGTACACACACAATGAATAGAACATGAAACATTATCACAACACCAAAAACATCAGGTGTGTTAATAAAATGTATGTGGGCTCAACTTACTTAATGATGCTGTATACAAAAGGTACAGTTGTAAGAACTATGAATAATAAAGAGAATAATAAATGAAGAATAATTAAAAAACAGAGAAGGTCAAAGATAAATCAGATAAATGCAAATTTGAAAAAAAGCAAGGTTCCTCATCTTAGTATCAGGCAAGGCAGAATTTAGTTCAAAAAGCATTAAGATACAGGGTATTTTATAAGCCAAGGGCTACATTCACAATGAAGATTTTTTAAAATGTCTATTTACCAAATGACACATCAACAGCTTTCATAAACTACAAACTATAAGAGATGTAAGGAAAAATAAAAACCTGCTAATAGTACGGGACTTGAACACACCTCTCTCAAAATAAGTCAGGTTAAGTGGACAAAAAAAATTAGTCATAATGCATAATCAGTAAAGTGGATCTTACAGATTTATATCAAAGTCTGAATCCACTAAGGATACATCTTTTCAAGTACACAGGGAATAGTTATAGAAGTCTATCATATATTAGACTACAAGGAAAACCTCAGTTCCAAAAAATAAAAAGTCAAACAAAATTCTGACCATGTGCAATAAAACTAGAAAATAATTTAAAAATTAAAAAAGGTTTCCGTAGGATGATGGCAACTGTCTAAATCCAAATCTCTCCATACATCCTTTAAAAAAACTATACAGATCTATAAGGAGAGCAAATTACATAGGATGATGGCAACTCTCTAAATCCAAATCTCTCCATACATCCTTTAAAAAAAACTGTACGGATCTATAAGGAGAGCAAATTAAGCCACCACCACCCTTGCCTAACTAACGTAATTTCAAACTGTGGATATATAGGGAAATAAACACGGAAATGCTGAGCCAGTTCTGGAACCCATGCTAAAGCGGCAAGTGATGTTGAGACTGTTCAGTTACAATAGAGGAGAGGACAGCAGGACCTAGGGTCAGTAGGTTGCGGATAAAATAACTTCAGAAAGAGAAAGCCCCACCCTAAGGAGGGAAAAACTAAGAGGTTTGAGACCTGTTAGGCAGAAGGAAGGGACTTGAAAGTGCATGGGACCAAAGAGGCAGTCTCAGAAAGGTACTGCTTCTGGGAAAAGAGGATGACTTAGAAGAGGCACTATTTTCCTGGAGGCTTGGTGGTAAAGAGAAGAGGTAGTAGAAATTAAGAATCCCGGTGACATAGAATAGAAGATAGATCAGCCCCTCTCCCACCCAAAAAGGAGTCATTGATTAAAAAAAACTGTACTTTATTAAGCCAATGGAAGGTGCTGTTGAACTAAAAAAATCCAGTAATTCTTCCAAATCCCTCACTGTTGTCTATATACTAGAGTTATCTGGTTTACGAAAATTAAAACACTTCAAGAGGAACAGAAAATGACAGACAGCATCCGTATAAAGTTACTGGAAGTAGAAAACGTAAAATGAGAGTCGAAATATTTCAAGTGATGAAGTCTTCCCCAAAACGTTCAACTACAGAGCTAAAGGAAACTATAGCACAATACTCCTACCTGAATTAAATATCCTTAAACAAGCATTTGCAGAGATAAAAATCTCAAATATGAATTCAGAACCCCCAAAAAAATGGACAAAAAGAGGAGGATATGAAAAGTGAATTTACTGAACTCAAGAAATAAAATGAAAGAAAAGAAAGCTCATCTTTTGAAATGAAGCTCAAGTCCAAGGTACCTAAAGGAGAGTAGAGTTAACTGAATATAAGGGGCGTTGAGGAAAGACATGAAGGCAGCCAAAAGAATGAAAATTAACTGAAGAGAGGTAAAAAGAGAGAGAAAGTGATTGATATAGACAATATATAAAATTAGAATTCCTAAGAAGAAAATACAATATTTTAAATTTCAGTCCGTGAAAACATTCTGGAAGTAGCAGAAGACTTAAATCTACATATTGAAAAGGCTTGTTGTGTACTGGGAAAATTGATCCAGAATGGTCAACTCTGAGTCTTGTCCTAGTAAAACTATTGGACTTTCAAAATAATGAAAAATTTCTCTGGGCTGCCAGGCAGAAAGAAGAGGTTAGCAACAAGCTTCTCAACAGCAACATACAAAGCGAAAGAGCCACGGAACAGATTTAAATTCTGTGAAGTTATAAACCAAGGATTTTATAACTATGATTCCATCCCAGAAAAAATTAAAAACCATGATAAATTCCACTATATTAAAAAAAACTTTACATGGTGAAAAATGCCATGAGCAAAGTCAAAAGACAGGTGACAAAGTGGGAAGAAATATTTGAACTTATATCACAAAGAGCTACTCTCCTTAATGGAAATAACCTAAAAATAAAGGCAAATGACCATTAACTCAGTAGAAAAGTGGTCCAAAGATAGGAAACAGAGTTCACAGAAAAAGAAATGCAGGTGACAAACATAAAAGATGTTCAACTTCAATCATACAAAGAGAAATACAAATGAAAACTATACTAAAAATTACAGCTATACTAAAAATTACAGCTACACTAAAGCCTTTTTCACCAAAATCCAAAATTGTACAATATACTCTGTAGACTGTGGGGAAACATGCACTTTGATGCATTGCTGGTAGGGATACAAAAGCACAAAGCCCAGGAGGGAGTTTGGCAATATCCAGCAAAATTACAAATGCATTCATCATTTGACCCAGGCATCTGACTTCTAGGAATCTGTTCTAAAGACACACTGGCATAAAATATAAACTGGCATTTGTATAAAGTTAGTCACAACAGCATTAGTTGTATTAGCGAAAGATTGGAAACAACCAGAATGCCCCTTAGTAGGGAACTGATTCAAGTACATGCAACAATGGAACAATCTCCAGGTAGATGGTGTCCCTTCCAAGTCACTCTTTTTCACAGAAGAGAGTACATGGGGACTACATTTCCCATAAAGAGAATGTAGAAAGTCTCCATGTGCCAATATGGAATGATCTGGAGAATATATTGTGAAGTAGAACAAAACAAAGGCACGTAACAGTGTATAGAGTAATCTCTATGTAGAAGTAGGGAATGGGAAAGGTGCCAACAATGGAAGAGGGATTTCTCTAAATATAACTTGTTTATGTAATTTTGATCTTGGAATCATGTATGTTTACATATTCAAAAATCAAATAAAAAGAAAGAAGAGGAAAAACTAAAAAGAAACTGAAACGAATTTACATAACTAGATAGCATTTTGGTGACATAACCGCACAAGAAAAGGAACAATTTCTAGTGACTTTAGAACATAAATTTTCGACCTTACCTTCTTAGTGGAGTATATTCAGTAGTATTGTTGTTGTATTGCTATTTTAAAAGTGTTTTATATATATTGTTGGGTAAAATAAGTGTTACAAAATGTTGATAATTGTTGAACAAAACCACAGAAGTTTATCAAGGCTATGACTTAAGAAAATTGAGTCTGGAAAGCCCTTTGACAGATGGAGCAAAGTGGAAATGAAGTACAAAATTACACAGAAGGACAGCTGACATAATAGAGAACAAGTTATATGGCAGGCACTGTGCTAGGCACTCTCTCTCTATATGTATGTATGCATGCTATATCATTTGACTCTTGAAGCTATCCATTGAGACTTGTGATATAATTTTCCTGAGAGTTTCAGAAGGGTGGTGATTTAAACCGAGATCTATGTAGTTCCAAAGCCTGTGCTTTTTCTACTACATTGCTGCAGGATATACATCAAATATTCAGAAGAAAGAACATCAGGAGCTAAATGTTCTATTTAAACCTGTAGTTGCTGGTCAGAAAATAAATAAAGATGCAGACCCGAAGTCAGTGGTTTATACGTTCCTCAGGCAAGAGCAATGTACTGAAGGAGAGAAGTGTAAGTTTTCTCTTATTTCTGCTGGGAAAATGTGAACACACATACACATCCTTATATTGATGTTGGAGGTTGAAATTTTACCAAAGTTGCTATTGATGACTGAAATTAGTAAAAGGTGCAAACTAAAAGTATGGCAAAGCAGAAAAGAGAAAAATCTAGTAGGCATGGGTTTTCAGGATGCTGTTAAAAGCAAAAAACCCTTTAAAGCTTCCCTTTGTGATACTTCAAAGCTCTTCTAAGCTTTCCACAGCCTTTTTGTAAACAGTGGCCTTTGAGATACTAGTTTAAATAAGTTGTGTTTCCTCCTGTGGAAGATGAGGGCTGATTGAGATTTCGGAGGTGCTCGAGTTCCCCTCACCCAGGCTACCTCATCACACTTCTGCTGGTTTCTCCTGATGATAAAATATTTTCATTCGATTCAATTTCACTTTTTAAAAGGTCTCCCACTTAAACTAATTGGGGTAGGGGGATTTTTTCCTATTTTAATTTGATTTATCTGTACATGATTTTGATGGAAATTTAATTGATAATTTTATATATCTGATAACAAGAAAATATGCTGATTTTGCTATAAAGGTTTTCAAAATTAATTTTTAAGGTTTTCTTTTTGTCAGAAGCTGTGTTGATCAGTGACTTGGTGAAGGCTGAGAAAGTTGAATTTGCAGATGATACACAACTTCTGAGGTAAGCTAATATAATAACTCCATCAACGTTGTAAGTGCTCTTGACAGACTTGTAGACTATAGTAACACTAAAATAAAATTTATCAGGAATAAATAGAATATCCTGATTTAAATTTTACAAAGCAATTGCAGAAGTATTAAATAGACTTCCATTTCTGACAGCATGATAGACAAGCAATCCACCAAATATATAAAATACTAGATTCAATATTTTAAAAAAACCTTTAAAATGAATGGATGAACCTATAAGAAAATAAGGGAAACTTTCTGGGGCTAGAAACAAAACAAGTACATTGTGTAAGGTAAGCAAGGCTGAAGTCACTGAATACTTTGGCGGCATCCATGGAGTTCTCTTGGCATAAAAACTTGTGCACGGAGAGGAATGGGGACTGGGGAAAATTCCTTGGTTCTGCAAAGTGTAGGGGGCCTGATCAGAGACCATCTTGGAGAGGCGTACGGCTCTGGACGGTTAAAATCTCCTCTAATAATTCCTGGTTACTAGCTCACATTCACTTGGATTTGAGGCCTTAATTTACACTATTTTCGTGGTCCCTAAAACTCCAGAAATGGAGTGTTTTAGTTTAAAATGGACTTGGGTCTGTAACACTCTTTGGTACCTGGCAGGAACAATCAGAAATCCTCCATGGAGGAAATTATCAACCCAGTTATCAAATAATCATAGTTAAAATTCTAACAAATAAGAAAAACATTTTTTATAACATTAAAAAAAATCATAAAACATAAGGGGAAAATAATCAAAACACTATGAGGAAAAATCAGCAGAAACCATAAACAATTAAAACAGATCTACAGAGATTTCAGCTGTTAGAAATATCTAATACATAAAATAAATGTTTAATATAGTTAATAAATAAAAGAGGAATTCTAAAAAATAAAGAGTAATAGACTATAAAAGTAACCAGGCACATTAAAATAAGAACCAATTAGAATACCAGAAATGAAAAATATAATAATAGAACTTAAAAATTAAATGATGTTTAATTTTTAAAACCAGCATATAAGTCACAGTTAAAAGTAGAAGGAAACCACATAAAAGGCCATACACAGAGAAAAAAGATATATGATTTAATCAGAGTTCCAGAAAGAAAACATGAAATAGGAATGAGGCAATGTTCCTAGTTGCCATTAAAAATTTGCCAGAATTGATAAGAGACAGAAATCCTTAGATTAAGGAGCCCAGGGAATCCCAAGCAGGGTAAATAAAAAGAAATACACATCTCACTGTTGTCATGCTATAGAATGCCAAGCTCAGAGAGACCAGTAGGTCACAACCCCCACTTCAGCAAATACTGTTCTAAATGGTTATGCTTCAAGAAGAAGGAAAATGGTCCTAAAAGGAAGGTATGAAATGAAAGAAGACATAATAAAGAAAACATGAATAAATCTAAGCCAACATTGTTGGAAGGAAACAGTAATAATAGTACTAATGTCTAATTTGTGGCTGACAGATAAGGTCGAGCTGTAATACTGTACTGGCCTGCAATGGCATGTAAGCCAGTAGGGGTTGATTGGCATTTCAGTATCCTATGGTCCATGTACTGTGTGAACTGAAGGTAAAGGCATATTTCAAATCCAATCACCAAAAGAAGACAAATAATTTAAAAAATTTAAAAAAATTTAAAAAAAGAAATTTAAAAAATTTCTTTTTTAAACCAGAAAAGGAAAATAATGAAGTGAGGGGAAAAAAACAGTAGTAGGCAAGAAATAAGTACTTATTTTTTCTTGTCTTTTACTCAGCTTAGTCATTTTAGAGATTCATCCATGTTGTTGCATGTATCAATAGTTTATTCCTTTTTGTTGCTGAATAATATGTCATTTTAGGGATATACGTACCACAATTCATTTATCCATTCGCATATGGGTGGAAATGGGTTGTTTCCAGTTTTTAGCTAATACAGATAAAGATACTATGAATTTTCATGTACAAATCTATATGGACATATGCTTTCTTTTCTCTCAAATAAATACCTAGGAGTGGAATAGCTGCATCATATGGTAAGTGGGTGTTTGACTTTTTGAAGAAACTGCTAGACTTTTTTTAAGTGGTCATCAACAGGAAAATGAATACCAAATTGGTATGTCTATCCAATCGAATACTACTCAGCACTACTTGTAACAAAGTGGATGAATTTCAGAACAGTTGTGCTACATGACAGAAACCAGACAAAAAAGAATACATACTGTTTGATTCCACTTATTGAAAATTCTAGAAAATATAACTAACATATAGTGACAGTGCATATCAAATGCAGGGGATGCAGCAAGGGATTCTATGAAAACATGAAGGGAGCAGATATGATAATCTAAATATTGACAACAGGGATTATTAATTGGGATTCAAATATTTAATAACATTAAGCAAAGATAGCCTCAGGAGCCATCTCTATACTAGCCTCCATCTATATACCGGACCCTGGAACCAGACAGTTCTAGAGCATGCTTGAATGGGCCTTACCAAATTTAACATTTTCTCCCCACTGAATGCTCCAGTGGCTGACCAGTGTCTCTTCTGAATGAGCCATTCATCTTTTAAAATAGATATGTTAACACTTTCAATTGGGTTACAGCCAAGTTATGCAGGCCTAGCTATTTTGTCTTTTAGGTAATGTTATACATGTCTTCTATAGTTTTCTATAGTTAATTGTACAGTTAAATTAACAGTATTCATATTATTTATAGTAGTTCCGCATTATTGGATTTATCTTATTCCCACCTGCCGCCGACTATCTACACCATAAAGAAACCTGTCTCATTTCACATCAGTTAGCAGTATGAGAAAGGTCATCTCTAGTTAAGTATAAATTTCTAATTCTGTAACTAAATTTAAATTAAATATCATAGATCAAAATAAACTCTAGGCTAATTAAAAGGAAAATAAGCATTACAGCCAGTAGCATATTTATCAACTTTGTGGCAACTGGTAGCTTTCTCAGCCTTGGAGTAAAAAAACACTGAAGAGTATTTTATAGATTTTAATAAATTTTGTAACTTTTTTGTACCAACAAATGTTAGTAAAACCAAAATGAAAAAAGACAACAGATTAGGAGAAATATTTGAGCCAAGTAACAGAGTGATATTTATAAGAGATAAAGAATTTACTAAATTTTATGAGAAATCCTGGTGGATAAATGAAATACTGATGTAAACTTAAAGTTCTTATAAGAAGAAATTCAAAAACAAACAAAGGGGAATGTTCAATCTCACAAGTAATCAAACGAATGCAAGTTAAAACTATGAGAGAACATCTTGTATCTTTCTAAATAAGCAAGAGTTCAGAAAGGTAATTGGAGATGGTGAGGTTCTTGTGAACCTCATGGTGTACTCATGCTGGTAGCATTTTTAATTAATATAATACTTTTAGAAATCACTAATGTATACCAAGGTCCTCAAAATGTATATTTTGACCCAGTAGACCTATTTGTGGGACTTTATCGTAATAACATAACCCAAATAAGGAGGGAAAAAAATGCATGGGAAATTTTTGACAGGATTGACCATAAGAGTGACAAATGGGAAATGACCTAACCACCAGCAGTTATGGGTTAGGTAAATTACTATAGATTAATATTGTGTTGTCAAAAATAATTTTTTCTAAAATGTCTATATAAAAACATGGTTAATGTTTTATATAGTTAGTGAAACAAATAGGTAAAATTTTATACTATTACTACAGTTATGTGAAATGTATATGATAAAAAGGTGTTAGGAAATACTTTGAAATAAAAATAGCTTTTGTGTTAACAGGTTGAGATTTTGTGTGTGTTATTGTCCCTAAACTTTTAAAAATGAATTTTTAGTGGAAAAAATATAACTTGAAAGAATTAGATGAGTGAATGAATTCTTACTTAGAATTGTGGGGTATATAATTTTCTTAGAATTGAAGTTCTGAATTAAATTAATTCTCAAATATTTAGGTGCTTAATGAAATCATTTTCACTTTGCCTATTCTAGCTTTCTATCACTAGTATATAGGAATGTCGTTGATTTGGTTGAGGTAGGTGCTACATTTTGTAAATTTGCTGAACAAATTATATTTTACTCAAAGAGCTTGCTTATTTGAGTTATCATCAAGCCACATGAGATCATTTACCTGGTTAAGTACATGTCTAGTTAGAGAGCTAAAAATCCTCCCTTCAGGGTGAGTTGTTGAATTATTGTATCTTCGTTATTAGAACTAAATACTGTTTTGTAAATGTTTTTGATGTTTTCATATCACGAAAAAATGTTAGTATAATGCATATTATAACTTAGTTCTCCTTATGGGAAAATGGGGTTGAATCAGACGTGAGTCTGTCGTTTTCCAAGTAGATAACTTGGGTCTAGAGAGTTGACTGTATATGTGAGCTATAGTTAAAGGGCTGTTGGGACAGAATGAAAGTTATATGTACGGATGGTTTAATCACACAAATTGTTTTGATAGTTATAATACAGCATTTTTCAAAGGGAGGTTTGATAAGCTATCTGTAGGAGCTCAAATTCTAAAACAGCTTTTTTTTTTTTAAGATTAAGATGTAATTGACATATAACATTATGTTAGTTTCAGGTGTACAACATGATTTGTTATTTGTAAATATTGTGAAATAATCACCACAGTAAGTCTAGTTAACATCTATCACCATACATAGTTACAAAAAAATCTTTTTTTCTTGTGATGACTTTTAAGATTTATTCTCTTAGCAACTTTAAAATATACAATACAGTATTATTAACTATAGATACCATGCTGTACATTACATTCTCATGACTTATTTATTTTATAACTGGACATTTGTAACTTTTGACCCCTTCACCCATTTTGCCCACCTGCCACTGTTTGCCTCTGGCAACCACCAGTCTGTTCTCTATATCTGTGAGCTTGGTGTTTTTTTCGTTTTTCAAATGCCACATATAAGTGAAGTCATATGGTATTGGTCTTTCTCTCTCTGACTTATTTTATTTCACTTCATACAATGCCCTCAAGTTCCATCCATGTTGTTGCAAATGGCAAGATTTCATTCTTTTTTATGGCTGAATAGTATTCCGTGTGTGTGTGTGTGTGTGTGTGTGTGTGTGTGTACACATACATATACCTGCCACATCTTCTTTATCCATTTATCCATCTATGGACACTTAGGTTGTTTCCATATCTTGGCTATCGTGAACAATGCCGCAGTGGATATGAGGGTGCATATATCTTTTCGAATTAGTGTTTTTGTTTTCTTTGGATAAATTCCCAGAAGTGGAATTGCTGGATCATATAGTAGTTCTATTTTTAATTTTTTTAAAATTGTTTTATTGAGGTCATATTGGTTTATAACATTGTGTGGTTTCAGGTGTACATTACTATATATCACTTTCTGTATAGACTGCATCCTGTTCACCACCAATAGTCTAGTTTTTATCCGTCACTATACATATGTGCCCTTTTACCCCTTTTGCCCACTCCTCCACCCCTTTCTCAGGTAACCACTAATCTATTCTCCTTATCCATATGTTTGTTTATCTTCCACATAAGACTGAAATTATGCAGTATTTGTCTTTCTCTGTCTGGCTTATTTTGCTTAACATAATACTCTCAAGGTCCATCCATGTTGTTTCAAATGGGACAATTTTGTCTTTTTTTATGGCTGAGTAGTATTCCATTGTGTGTGTATGTGTGTGTGTGTGTGTGTATATCTCATATCTTGATCCATTCAGCAGCTGATGGGCACTTGGGTTGTTTCCACTTCTTGGCTATTGTGAATAATGCTGCAATGAACATAGGGGTATATAAATCTCTTTGTAGTGTTGATTTCATGTTCTTTGGGTAAATACCCAGTAGTAGGATGGCTAGATTGTATGGTATTTCTATTTAGAATTTTTTGAGAAATCTCCATACTGTTTTCCATAGTGGCTGTACCAATTTACATTCCCACCAACAGTGCACAAGGGTTCCCTTTTCTCCACATCTTTGTCAACAGTTATTATCTCTTGTCTTCTTAGTGAAAGCTATTCTGACAGCTGTGAGCTGATATTTCATTGTGGTTTAGATTTGCATTTCCATGATAATTATTGATGTTGAGCATCTTTTCCTGTACCTGTTGGCCATCTGTATGTCTTCTTTGGAAAAATGTCTATTCAGATCCTCTGCCCATTTTTTAATTGGATTGGTTGTTTTTTGCTGTTAAGTTGTATAAGTTCTTTATATATTTTGGATATTAACCCTTTATCAGATATAAAAAAGCTTTTTAAAATTATAGCTAAGAAGGGACTTAGAACATTAGAAGGAAAAAAACAAAACTCTTTAATGGAGTATAAAAAGAAACATGTCTCTTTAAGAATAATGAACATTTAATAAAAGAATTAAATGATGACTCTAAATGTCCAAGAATTAATACTTTATTCTTCCCTTAACATACTGGCACTCTATTTTGCAATAAAAATATATTACAAACTTCTGAATTATGCTTTTGAAATAAAAAATCAGAATGTGTTATGAGTTTAGTTATAAATGACATCTATAACTCAGCTTTTTCATAATCTTTTCTCTGTATCATTTTTACCTTCTGCTAAGTAATTCAGAACTGGAGCTACACAACACATTCTTTACTTGAAGTTGACTTTCTTGTGATACTGTAATTTCAATAAACCTATTAATTAACTTAGAGTAATTAATCCTATGCTAAATTTATACCATGCTGCCTTCGTAGGTATTCTGAAGGTCAAAAGGCTTAAGGTAGGAGAGACCCTGAAGCAAGACTTTATGGATTGTTGGCCAAAGAAATGTTAGCAAGACACTGCAGTTTAGATGAAGAGAAGACCTGAAAGCTGAGCTGGGAACCTATGCCCAGAACGAAGAGGGTAATGCTGTGTGGCACAATGAGAATGGGCCAAGAATGCCTTACATCTAAGACATGGGAGGAAGAGAGTGAATAGCTGGGCAGAAGAATGGTCTTTAAGACCAAATTCATGCATGTAATCTATATGAAGAAAATCATCAGAAATATGCACAAAAACTTATTTAAAGGATATGTATGGCATTATTTATGATAGAGAAACAGGAAATTTAGACCACCTGTAATAGCACTTTATGAAATTAAATATGGTACATTTCTCCAGTGAAATAGTGTGCATCCGTTAAGATGGGAACTTGATAGTGAGAGGCAGAATAGAGTAATGGGGAGGTGCATTTTATTTTAACAGGGGCTGTCTTTGGGTAGTAGAATTGTGTCTTGTAGCATTCAGGGGGATTAATAACTTAGTTGAAAGTACTTACCATGGTATCTGGGACGTAGAAAACACTTGGGAAATGTTAGTTACTTTTGGATGTTGGGTAAGAACTCAAGAACTGAATTTGTTGTCAAGTGTGTCTCAAGGGGCATGAAAAAACAAAAGACTTGGAGAAGGGTGGGAAGCCCAGGCAACTTCAGTCCTGGGCTAAAACAGTGGGAAGGTGCAAGTAAGTAGCCCTGGCTACTCCAGATAAATGGAGGCCCTTTGTATTTTAGGAAGTTAGAGGAGGGGGCAACAGAGGAAGCAGAAGGGAAGAAGAAGAGAATTGAATGTTAAATTATACACATTATATGTGCTAGTATATCTAAATATTCACATAGTCTATATATTTTGCAATTTAAGAAAGAAGTTGCAAAATCTTCTCTAGGTTGTGTAAATTGGTTATATTTATGACACTGTGTATATTTCGTAACATGAATATCAATAAGTATTGTTTAAAGTATTTTTGTTATTTGAGTTTATTTTTGAACTCTTTATATGTATTATCTATTAATAATTTATGGCTTATTTAGTATTATCACCTGATTATATCTAAAAAGTTACAATGAGCATTTTAAGGTACTATTTTTATCCCTATATGTATCAATAGAAACAGGAATAATTTGGGAGGAAAAATTTGTGAAAAGTGATTTTTTCCAATGGAATATCCAAGACTCTCTTCTCCCCTTAATTGAATCAAAGATTTTGCTATCTTACACAAATATCATTTGCATCTAATTCACTAATTAACTAAGAAAGAAAAGACATTTTAAGAAATAGAGAAAAATGTATCCAAAATATGAAAAATTGTGAGGGTATTATTTTATGAGTGCACACTGGGCAATGTTCAGAAGCAGATATGAACATGGAATTTAATGAATAACAACAAAAATAAAAAGTCTAAATAAAGAATTTACTTTGATTTGTGGGAGGCAAAGATTCCTTTTTGTAGTCAGAGAAATAGTTATTAAAAATAACTTTTAAAGCAATATTTATGGCAAAATTCTTGATATTTCTTGATTGTGGGAGTTGACCAAAAATGAATTAAAACTATTCATAAATCTACCTATTCAGAAAATATCTTTTGTGGCACACGTATCTTCACAAAATAATCTCTTCCAGTGAGGAGACATTTTTAAGTATAAAAGATAAAAATTACGGTAATTTTGTGAGATTATAATTAACCAAATGTTATTTCAAATACGGTGCAATACGAAACGAAATAGCTGATATTAGTAGAAATGCCATAGGATTTGAATCCTGGTGATTCTACTTACAAGTTGTCGTCTGAGTCAAGCTTTTTAGCCTCTCAGTTTCAATTTTCTTATGTGAAGCTGCTATAATAATAATATTTGCATTATGTTCCTTTCAAGGCCTTTGTAAAGAACATATATATGCACAGTCTTTGATATTATAAAATGCTATATAGATGATAATGATGAATATTAATTTAGGACTTTTAGTTTAAATTTGTATCAATTTAAAAATAACTTTGCAAACATCTTTGAGATAGACCATTTAATTTTTGGAATTTAGGAATATATATTCAAAAACTGTTACTTGTAATCACTAATTTCTATATCTTTACTAGGCTTTTTTTTTTTTTGGCTGAGGAATATTTACCCTGAGCTAACATCTGTTGCCAGTCTTCCTCTTTTATTTTTTTCGCTTGAGGAAGATTCATCCTGAGCTAATGTCTGTTGCCAGTCTTTCTCTATTTTGTACGTGGGTCGCCACCACAGCATGGCTGCTGACGAGTGGTGTAGTTCCGTGCCCAGGAACCAAACCCGGGCCAAGGAAGCAGAGTGTGCCAAACTTAACCACCAGGCCACAGGGCTGGCCCCTTTACTATGCTTTTTATTTAACTTTTGTGGCAGACTACTTATTGTCTACGCAAAAGTCATGCCAAACCTCCTACTTGCCTGCTTTCTTCACATGATTGAGGCTAAAAATGCCAGATACTTATTTTTCTAGACTCTTTTGCACTTAGGAGTAGCCATTTTATCCTGTTCAGGCCAATGATATGTAGAAATTTGTTGGAGGATTTCCTGAACAAATGTTTTTTTCTCTAATAAAAGATGAGTATGTGAAGAAAGTCACCCTCTCTTCCTCTGTTTTCTTCGGTCCTTATTTGGGTGCCTTTAAATGGGAACGTGATGCCTGTAATTGCCAATCTATCTGTGGTAGCCAGCCTCCAAGATGGCTCCCACTATGTCCTAGTATTCATGCCTAGTCTTCTTCCACAAAGTACCAGGATTGATCTGTGTGACCAATAGGAAACGGCAGGATATTACTTTTAAGATTAGGTTATAAAATACATCGCAGTTTCCATCTTTATTACACTCTCTCTCTCTAATTACTTGCTATGGCAGAAGTTAGCCACATTGTGAGCATACCTATGGAGAGGCCCATATAGCAAGGGACTGAAGCCTCTAGCCAGTAGCCATATGACTTCTTGGAAGCTGTTCTTCCAGCCTCAGTCAAACCTTCGGGTGATTGCAGCCCTACCTGAGGCTGATATGTGAGCAAGAACCACCTAGCTAACTACTCCTAGATTCTTGATTTTCAGAAATTATGTGATATAATAAGTGATTATTTTAAGCTTATAAGTTTTAGATAATTGTTATGCAATAGGTAACTAATACATGTTGGTACCAGAACTTGTATGATGTCATAACAAATATTTGTTAATGTGGGTTTGGCTTTGGAACTTGTCAGTGGGTGAAAGGTGGATGATCTTTGAGGATAATATTAGTGAAAGTCTAAAGTGGACTCGTTATGAGCTTTGAACAGGTTGCCAGTGAAGGCTTAAAGGAAAGTGAGGAGAATGTTATTGGAAACTGGAGGAAAGGGGATCCTTCTAATGGAGTAGTAAAAATTTTAGCAACACTGTCACCTGTAATAATGTAGAAACTACAAAATGTCCGTAATGAACTGGATGATCTAGCTAAGGAGATTTCCAACTAGAAAATTGAAGATACTACTTGGTTTATTCTTGCTGCTGTCGGGGAAGAGGGAGAATCCCCCTCTACCCTTTCCCTTAAGGTTCTTATGGCTGGCCAAATAATTAAAAGACAGGTTAGCAGGAGAAAATAATACCAAGTTTAATAACGTGTACATGGGAGAAACCAGGGAAACTGAGTTTCTCAACACAATAGCAGAGGTTCTTGTCTTAAATACTATCTTCAGCTAAAGACAAAGAAGGATGTTGGGGGTGGGGAGGGAGACAGAAATTACAGTAATCAAGGGTATGTAGATTTAAGTCCTCTCATACCGTACTGCACAGATAAGGCCATCCCCTCCTCTTCCCAATACAGAGGGGGAGATATCTTTACAAATGGAGATTTCTCTTATAAATGTAAATGTTTGTCTGGCAACTCTTTGCAGGGCCACCTAGAGAATGTGGCCTGGGAGAGACAGAATTTTTGTTAAGATGGGCTTGTTGGTGCCTTTCCTATTGTAACATCTATTTTACATTATATTATAGCCATCATATGATAGTAACTCCTTCTTGGAACAGATCTTCTATGTTAAATTCTTTAGGCAGTTTAGGGGAGGTCAGATGTTCATCAGAGAAAATAATCAAGGTAAAGAGACATAATTCAGAGTGGCCAATTTTGATCTCCCACACTGCTTATAGTAAAATGTGGGAAGAGCAAGTATGCTAAAGAAAGGTCTAATAAACAAAAAGGAGCTGGGACTTGATGGTTTTGACCATTATCAGCCTCTCCAGACAGCCAGTGATGATAAAATTAAGAAATGGCTTCTTCCTAACAAAGATAAAAACCAAGGCATTGTCAGGAAAACTTGGTCTAAGGATGAAGCTGAGGGTGTGGCTGTAAAATCCTTTGTTAATACTTAAGAAAGATCTAAGGTGCTGCCTCAGAGTACTTTCAGTCAGATAAAGGGCCCTCTAAAGACTTGAATGGTGTTACTGACAGATTCATTCAGTTGAACAACAGGGCTTCTAAAGAAGTTTACAATATAATCTTTATCCTTCAGCCATTTCAGCAGAAGCTCAAGGTAGAGAAGGACTTAATCTGAAGAGATTTGTTCTTGTGGCTTTTGTTTAATGGAAAGAACCCCAATAAGATTCCTAGGAGTCTCACAAAGCTTTAAGAGAATTATATTTTAAGGATCACTGCCCCTGGGACTAAAGAAGACAGAGAGTATGAAATGAAGCCTTTGGAACCTCAAACTTCTACAGCAGGAAGCAAGGTGAAAAAACTACTCAGCTGTGCTACCTTTCATGAAAAATGAAGAATGACTCAGAGGCTTGAACCTAGAGGGTAGAGTCCAGAGCTATAGAGAGTCATTTCCAGATGGAAGTGGGACTGAGTCCTAATCAGGGAAGTTCTAACATTTGCCTGGCTGTATTTCAGTGATTCCTATGTACTTCTCATTTTCCCCCTTTTTGAACAGGAGTGTCTATAGTGGTTACCTATACCTGATCAAAAATTGGATGAGTCAAATAACTTGTCTTTTTAGCTTGGGGTCAGCAAACGTTTTCTGTAAAAGGTAAATAGTAAATATTTTTGGCTTTGTCGGCCATTTAGTCTCCCTGGCAACTACTGGACTCTGCCTTTGTTATGTGAAATAGCAGCTATAGACAGTGTGTAAATGATGGGTGTGGTCAGATATGGTCTAAATGCTGTAGTTTGCCCACTCCTGCTTTAGCTCGCTGGTCTGTAAAACAGGAGAGACTGTATCCAGGAGGTGTACCTAAGGAATTATACCCAAGGGGCCTCATCCACACCTGGATCTGATTTAAATGATGAGATACGGGACTTGGAGCTGATGCTGTAATATGATGAGACTCTTGGAGTCTTGGGAGGAGGTGAGTGTATTTTGCATTGGGAAAGATTTTGCAATCTTTGAGAGTCAGAGGGTGAATTATGGTAGCCCAGCTTTAAGATGTTCCCCAGTGACGGGGCTGGCCTGGTGGCGCAAGCAGTTAAGTGCGTGCACTCTGCTGTGGCGGCCCGGGGTTCGCTGGTTCAGATCCCAGGCATGAATGGACGCACCGCTTGTCAAGCCATGCTGTGGTGGCGTCCCATATAAAGTGGAGGAGGATGGGCATGGATGTTAGTCCAGGGCCAGTCTTCCTCAGGAAAAAGAGGAGGATTGGCAGGGAGGATTGGCAGATGTTAGGGCCAATCTTCCTCACCAAAAAAAAAAAAGATGTTCCCCAGTAATCCCTGCCTGTTGGTATTCATAGCCTTGTCTAGTCGCCTGCTACATTGTACCAGAGTTGGTCTGTGTGACCAATAGAATGTGGCAGACGTGATGGTGTATCGTTTCCGAGCTATGTCATGATACGTTGCAGCTTACATCTGGGTGGCCCTCTTTTTCTCTCTTGGATCACTTGCTCTGAGGGAAGTTAGGTGCCATGTTGCAAGCAGTCCTATGGAGGGGGTGAAACTGACGCCTTTAGACAGCAGACATTTGAATGAGCCTTCTTAGAAGAGGATCTCCAGTTCCAGTTAAACCAGATGACCACAGCTCTGGTTGGAATCTTAACTGCAACCTCTTAAGGGACGATGAGCCAGAACCACCTAGCTAAGCCACTCTCAAATTCCTGATCCTAAGAAACTGAGATAATACATGCTTGTTGTTTTAAACCACTAAATTTGGAGTAATTTGTTATGTAGCAATAAGGAACTAATATACTATCTTACTACTATGAGGCTACAAGCCTGAGGATGGCTAGGGGCAAGGGTGGAAATAGACAGCCCTTAATGACATTCCCTGAGCTGCTGAAACACCTGGGAACTGCCTGCCTGCCACACTTCTTGTGTGAGTTATGTCTTTATTATTTAAATCACTCTTAGGTGAGTAGTCTGTTACTTGAAAATAAAAATCATAACTGATACAAAAGTATTTTAATACATATCTGTATATTGATATCCACATGTTTGTGATTTTTATAGTTACATCATATCCAATTTATTGCCTCATAAGCTATTAACTATTTCCTTATTCTTAGGCTTTTGAATTGTTTCTGATTTTTCTTAATTATCAATAGTATTGCTTTGAAAATCTTTTGTGTAGGTTACTTTCTTCTCCCTCTTAGGGTTATAAGAATATTTCCTAAGTTGTATTTTTTGGGTGAAAGGAGATGGAACACGTTCGTCACTATTATAATTATCACCAGATTACTCTCCAGAAAGTTGAAGTTAATTTATGATATCACCTGTGGTAAATGTACTTGTTTTTTTCATAGTTTACCAAATAGTTTTGCTAACATGGCTATGCATTTTTCTGTGTCTTCATTCACTTATTGTATTCCTACTTGGAAACTGTTTCCTTTGACAATGCACAATTGAATTTAAGTATTTTGTACACATCTCTTTATATGTGTATATATGCACATGTATTTTTCTACGTACACATATAGTTTTGTATATTGATATTTTAAGTAGCAGGCTTTGTAATGATTTTCCTAACCTATTATATTTCTTCCTACAATTTTTGTTTTATTTGATTATAAAAAAGTTTTACTTTTCATGTATTTGAATTGATTTGTCTTTTTCTTCAGGACTCATAAATTTTTCTTCTAGCTAAGATAATATAAAAATCTTCTATTTTATTCTAGCTGTTTTTGGACTTTTCTTATGTTTATATTTATGAACCTCCTGAAATGTATTTCCATGTATGTTGTGACGTATCAGTTCAGGTGAATTCTTTTTTTTTTTTAACTTTTTGTTTATTGTAGTAACATTGGTTTATAACATTGTATAAATTTCAGGTGTACATCATTATACTTCTATTTCTGCATAGATTACATCATGTTCACCACCCAAATACTAATTACAACCCATCACCACACACATGTGCCAAATTATCCCTTTCGCCCTCCTCCCTCCCCCCTTCCCCTCTGGTAACCACCAATCCAATCTCTGTCTCTATGTGTTTGTTTATTGTTGTTATTATCTACTACTTAATGAAGGAAATCATACGCTATTTGACCTTCTCCCTCTGACTTATTTCACTTTGCATAATACCCTCAATGTCCATCCATGTTGTCATAAATGGCTGGATTTCATCATTTCTTATGGCTGAGTAGTATTCCATTGTGTATATATACCACAGCTTCTTTATCCATTTGTCCCTTGATGGGCACTTAGGTTGCTTCCAAGTCTTGGCTATTGTGAATAACGCTGCAATGAACACAGGGGTGCATGTACCTTTACAAATTGGTGTTTTCAAGTTCTTTGGATAAATACCCAGCAGTGGAATAGCTGGATCATATGGTAGTTCTATCCTTGATTTTTTTGAGGAATCTCCATACTGTTTTCCATAGTGGCTTCACCAGTTTGCACTCCCACCAGCAGTGTATGAGAGTTCCCTTCTCTCCATATCCTCTCCAACACATGTTGTTTCCTGTCTTGTTATATAGCCATTCTGACGGGCGTGAGGTGATATCTCATTGTAGTTTTGATTTGCATTTCCCTGATAGTTAATGATTTTGAACATCTTTTCATGTGTCTGTTGGCTATCTGTATATCTTCTTTGGAGAAACGTCTGTTCAGGTCTTTTGCCCATTTTTTAATTGGGTTGTTAGTTTTTGTTTTGTTGAGATGCATGAGTTCTTTATATATTTTGGAGATTAAGCCCTTATCAGATGTATGGTTTGCAAATATCTTCTCCCAATTGTTAGGTTGTCTTTTCGTTTTGTTGATGGTTTCCTTTGCTGTGCAGAAGCTTTTTAGTTTGATGTAGTCCCATTTGTTTATTTTTTCTATTGTTTCTCTTGCCCGGTCAGACATGGTGCTTGAAAATATGTTGCTAAGACCGATGTCGAAGAGCGTACTGCCTATGTTTTCTTCTAAAAGTTTCATAGTTTCAGGTCTTACATTCAAGTCTTTAATCCATTTGGAGTTAATTTTTGTGTATGGTGTAAGGTAAGGGTCTACTTTCATTTTTTTGCATGTGGCTGTCCAGTTTTCCCAACACCATTTGTTGAAGAGACTTTCTTTTCTCCATTGTATGTTCTTGGCTCCTTTGTCAAAGATTAGCTGTCCATAGATGTGTGGGTTCAGGTGAATTCTTTATACTGACATTCTATTGTTTCAATATTTATTTAATTGAAATTGCTTTGTGTTTGTTACATTTTAAATTCGTTTTAGTACTGAAAATTTTTTGGTTGAGTTTTCTGCTTAATACATTATTGTGGATTTTGACAACTGTAGCTTTATAGTGGTCTAATTCTAGTGAAATGAATCCACTCCTGTTAGCTTAAAATATGTAATTTGGTATTCTTATCCTCCTTTTGTAAAATATACATTAAACTTAGTTATTCCAGTCAGGAGCAAATCGCTGTATATTCATTTATTCCTTTATCTAACTAAATAATATATTCATTTATTCCTTTATTTCTACCATTGGAGTTTTGTGACTTTTAAAATAAATTAGTATCCTGTTAATTCTCAAGTTTTAAAAGTTTTAAAATAGACTTTATTTTTTAAAACAGTTTCAGATTTAAGAAAAATTGCAGAGATAGTACAGATGGTTTCCATATATTCTGCAACCAATTTATTAACTGTTACATGTTAACTAATGTTACAATTAATGAACCAATATTGATAGGTTATTATTAACTAAAGTTCATACTTTATTCAGATTTTCTTGGTTTTTACCTAAAGTGCTTTTTCTGTTCTAGGATACCACATCACATTTAGTCTTCCTGTTTTCTTAGGCTCCTCTTGTGCTGTGACAGATTCTCAGACTTTCCTTGTTTTTAATGACCTTGACAGTTTTGAGGAGTACTGGTCAAGTATCTTGTAGAATGTCCGTCAGTTTGGATTTACTTGTTTTTCTTATGAATAGACTGAGGGTTATGGGTTTTGAGGAGGAAGATCACAGAGGTGAATTGCCATTTTCATCACATACTGTCAATGTGACTTATCACTGTTGATGCTGACCTTGATCACACCTGGGTGAGGTAGTGTTTGTCCGTTTTCTCCACTGTCCGGGTACTACCACTCCCCTTTTCACTGTACTGTCTGGAAGGAATTCTAGATGTACAGTTCACACTTAAGGAGTGGGGAATTATGTTCCACCTGCTAATTATTGGGAATTCTTCTGCACAGAGATTTGTCTCCCTTCCCACTTATTCAAGTCTCTTCCTTTTTTTTCTAGTCTCTAAAGAATAAGAATGCCAATGAGGTTATAACTTGGAATTTTGCTGCACAAAACTTTCTATGTTTGTTATTTTGGTTGAATTTCTTCACTTTTCTACGTATATAGTTATTTTTTGTTCTATTTCATCCTTTAGAGGTGAAAGGCTTCTTCATGTTTGTGTTCTCAGTTATGTGGCATGGTGTCTGGCACATAGTTCACTTTCAATAAATGTTGAATAAATGGATCAAGAAGGGTTTTTTTGTGGGGAGGGAGTTGCTTATTTTTATTTTCTGGTTCTTATGAACTTTTAACTTTACAATGACTTAGAGTTCTGACTTCTATTTCTCTCACTAATTCTTAAGTCAGAATTAGGTACAGTTGTTCTTCTGCTTGCTTTACTCAAGTTAGACTTCCAGCAAGTGACCTTTATTATTATATTTTGTGATTTGCTTAAGAATCATCTTTCTATGGCATTGGTTCTTAAAGTATAGTCCCTGGACCAGCAGCGTCAACATCACTGGGGACTTCTTAGACATGCAAATTCTCACCTGCCCAAATCTATTTAATCAGAAATTCTGAGGACGGGACCGGTAATCTGTTTCACCGCCCTCCAGATGATCTTGATAATGCAAGTGATTGAGAATCACTACTTTATAGCATATTCCTTCACCAGTAGCACATCTGTTTATTCTTTTTGTCCTCACTCAAGCTCGAGCATATTTCTGCACTTACGTTTGTGGATTTCATTAAGTTTTTGTGGTTTTTACATATAATTTGGAAAAAAAACTATAATCTGAGAATAACACCTTCTAATATTCTTAGAAGTTAATTTAGTATCATTTCATTCATAAAATATTTTTGACTGAGTTTTTCCAGCATGTATTTTAATACTTAAAAATTGGCTTTTAAAATCTTTATCTTCATTGCTGAACGCTCTTGGTTTTTTTCTTCTAAGAATTGCACACTGAATAATAGTAGAGAAGAATAAATTTGAGAAGTGCGAAGAATTCATTCTAGTTGCTTACAGTCCAGTGGTAAATTCAATAAATAAAAAAGTAAGGAGGAAATACAGTTTTAAATGCCAAATTTTCCTTGACCTAATATTCTTAGGAAACATTTATTCTTTATTACTAAGTTTATAATTGCCTTGCATTATCTTGAAAATTAGTAAAGGTATTTGCTATGTAAGTGCAGTGTGTCAGAGGAGTTTTGATTTGAAGGGCCAGAAAATTTTGAGAGACGAAAAGGAAATTGTTGTAGAGTTCATTGATTAGTTAACAATGCAAAGTGGTGGGGATACAGTGGCAAATAAGATACTCAGTTTCAGCACTCAGGGAGCTTACAGGGTGTCTTAGGGCAGACAGACAGTAACAGATAATTACACTAATGTGTTTGCATTCACATATTATTACTAGCATTCATGTCTCCCTAATGATTGTAAAAATGATGAAACAGGGAATTTTCATTCTCAGGCTGGCTCTGTTAGCTGGCTATTATAATTGTGTTAGTGAGGAGGGGTTCCCTAATTGAAAAACAAAGTACAGTTCTGCCTGCAGTGGGTATAGGCATTGTCACATGAGAAAATCCTGATTATCAGAATTAAGAATTTATCTGCATTAATATATTTTAGTATGTGTGTGTATATATGAATGTGTTTGTATATGTGTGTGCATTTATTTCTAATTATATTCGTAATAATATGGTATTTTAGGGGGGAATTACTTGAGTAGAAATGTTTAAACTAGGGAATGATTTGTATTAAAATAGCATGCATTACTGAAAGCATGCTTGTTCTAACAATATACTTGCTAAAGGCTATTTATTCTTTTCCCTCAGGGAAGGAGGGAGCAAGTAAAGTAATAAGGAAGGAAAGGCATCAGATGTAAATTACTCCTCGAGTACCATGAAGGAAAGGACTATGTTTGTTTTATTCTCTGTTAATCCCCAGCTCCTAGTATAGATCTGACATACTGAAGACTTTGAAGCATTTATCAAATGAAGAGTGCAGTTTTGTTTTAGAAAGGCTTCATGGAGGAAGTGAGGTTTGAATGTGCTTTGGTTGAGTAATGAATATTGAATTACAAAACTTAAAAGCTGTAGCGAAACATAAAGGGATTATGTTGGAGTGTAAAAGTCAGGAGAGCACCATGAGATTGTTGGTATGAGATTATATGAGGAGTTACTTGAAGATAAGGTTGAATAGAAAGAGTAGACTTAAATTATGGAGAGCCTTAAATGCCAGGGTCAGAAATTCAGGCTAATTCAAATGGGTGGTGGCAAACTATTGTAGTTCTTTTAGAAGTAGAAGGACATACTGAAAATAATATTTCTAAAATATCTGTTTGAGCTGTGTCCAGAAGAGATTGGAAGGAAGACAGGCCGAAATAGGGAGACCATTTAGCAGGTTATTTCAGAAAGTCTTTAATAATAAACGATAAAAGTTTACTGGGATGATCACAGCAATGAGGATGATAAGGGAGTCTGAGATATTTTAAAGAAAATATTAGAGAGGGCCGGCTCCATGGCTTAGCAGTTAAGTGTGCGCGCTCCGCTACTGGCGGCCTGGGTTCAGATCCCGGGCGCACACCGAGGCACCGCTTCTCTGGCCATGCTGAGTCTGCGTCCCACGTGCAGCAACTAGAAGGATGTGCAGCTATGACATACAACTATCTACTGGGGCTTTGGGGAAAAAAAAAAAAAGGAGGAGGATCGGCAATAGATGTTAGCTCAGAGCCGGCCTTCCTCAGCAAAAAAAGAGGAGGATTAGCATGGATGTTAGCTCAGGGCTGATCTTCCTCACAAAAAAAAAAAAAAAAAGAACATTGCTGGTTAATCTATGCATCTGCTTGACTGCACCTGTCCCTTTTTCTGACTCTTGCCAAAGCACCATATAAGCTAGTAGCAACCCTGAAAGTATTGACAGTATTAATTGAAGTTCAATATGCAAACCACCTTGTGTCACATAGAAGCTATCCAAAAATTATTTGTTGGAATGGAAGATATGGTTTAATCGAATGTAAAATAAAGCATTTTTATAGAGCATCTCCTTGATGATTTACCATTAATTTCAGATTCACAAATATTGTAGAACCCCTCTGCCACTTCTAGAAGCTTTGAGATTGCCTGTAATCTTTTTTACCTAGATCAAGTGCCTAATAGTCCCATTTCCCTTGCCCCCACCTCAACTCTACCTTTGGGTTAGGGCAATCTGATATGATGTAAACGTATTTTTTTACCTTGTTCTTTTAGCTCCATTGTGGTGGAGCTAAAATGATAGTGGCTTCTGGAAGTTTTTCCAGTTTGATTTGAGAGTTAAGTCATAGAAAAATAAGAACACATTTATTCTTTATACCCATTCCATTTTACTAGTTTTCTAGTTTAATAATTTGTCTAGTTATTTACATGTGTGTGTGTAACATTAAATTTCCATAATCCTATGAGGGATAGATGAAGTATCCCTCCTTAAATACATAGAGACCAAAACTTAGAGATGTTCATTGACTTGGGCACAAGGCAAGCAAATGATGAAGCTAGACTAAAATCCAGGGTTTCTGTCTTCCTATCCTATGCTTTTTAAAAATGCTGCATCCAGTATTCTTTTAATGGAATTATTTTAGTATGGTTGGTATATAAGACAAATTAAAAAGTCCTTAAACACATAGTTAATGGTTTAATGCTGTAAGCGTATGTGTATCTCTGGAGCACCTGGTATGCATCCGCTAAGTGTTTAATAAATGAAGTTGATTACACACTACTTGTGACTCCAGTGAATCTTCCCCATTCCAGAGTAGTGACAGGGCAACCACAAGTGGACTAATGTGCTTTTAATATATGCTAGAGTTGGTTTTTTTTATTTTATGAGTGGAGCAGTGTGTAACATTCAGCACTTAACTAAGTGCCAAGCATGTATGCATATTATTTCACTTAATCCTCACAACCAGTGCTGGAACTGTATATTAGTATCTCCAATTTAAAGATATGTTACTTATGCATAATCAGGTTTTATTCAAAGCTGGGTCTGCCTAATTCAAAGACTCTGTGGCCTATGAAACTAGCTACTTGATATCTGAAGAATATTCAGAATAGCTTATCACATAAAGGCCTTCAGAGGCTATATATCTATATTTGTTGCTAGTTGGATATAGCTATAGATATATGCTATCTTGGCATTAGGGAAACAAGACAGTCATTACTTGGACTGGCGTAGTAGATCCTATTGCTGGGGCTAAATATTGCAGCTGCCTCTACAGCTCAGTACCAGCAGGAGGCCAGAGAATGCTGAAAAGTGAGCAAAAGAATGATGTTCTTGGCTTTAAGAGACTGGTCTGGTGTTTTTGAAATACAGCCAGTGGGAGTAGGGGTGTTGCCTAATTTTTGTTATTCAGCTTCCTTCTTCCTAAAAAAAAGTAACAGAAGGAGATGGGAAGCAGAATAGCATAAGAGAGAAACCAGAATAATTAAGCTTTGCTATCCTGTTAAAGTTAATTACAAGACCTTTTAAAGATTTCCAAATTTGTCCAAGATTAGCAATTAATAGACAACTGGAAATGTGTTTTTCATTCTATCAATTAACCAACATTTCTATGCAACTTGGACACCTCTAAAGCATTTCTCCTATAGCATTTCTTCTATGTTCTGCTTTTGAGAAAGAAATTTGAATATCTTTAAGCAATTTCCAGGCCACAATGTTAATTTTATCTGAAATGGAAATTATGAGAAGGAAGAACTAGAGATATCTATGGTACATGGGTAGCATGACAAGCTCCTGAGACAGTAAACAGTTTTTTGCTTTGGGGCTCCCTTATTGTCATAAGGCTATTGAAGAATGAATCAAATGTTATTCCTGGACTATCTGGAGGTATAGCTGTGATATTTTATATTTATGCTATGGTCTTTAGGAATAGAGTAAAACAGAGAAACAAAAAGTGTGAATGAGAAGTAAAGAAAAAAAGATAGTGGGAATAAGAGAGAGGTAAATACCACTGAAAAAAAAAAGAGATCTGAGTTACCCAAATTAGCAAAATTGCAACAAGTCCACAATACTTTTTAGCGTTCTCTAACATATACATATAGGAATACATATATTTTATGATGGTCAAAATAATAGTCATTTCTGCTATAATACTTGTTTTGAGAACACAAATTTTTACTAACATGATTGATACATTAAGGAACTATTTGAACATAATGCAGATTTCTCGTTTGCTTTTGTGTAGTTTCATTCGTGAGAAACACTATATGAATGCAGAAAACCACAAGCTAAACCAAGCCACAGAGGAATACACAAAATTTACACATGCATACACCTCAAACACCTACCAGCTATCTCAGTGTACCACATGTTATATGAGTCACATCCCTGCATGTGTGGTGTTACAACTTTCCAGCTGATTTCCAATAACCCTGTTTCCACTGTTTCAAAATAACTCATAAGCTACAACTCTTCTTACACCCACCTCCACAAGCAAATGTCAGGTTTTTTTTAAGGTAAAGTGTTATATTTATTTTAGTATTTATGTACTTTTTAGCCATTTAACATGTGTGAAACTGTGCTACTATTTTTATTAGATTCCTACATTTAAAAAAATATATATCTCTGACAAAGTTTTTTTTTTTATTGATGTTTTAATAGTTTTTAACATTGTGAAATTTGGGGTTGTACGTTTTTGTTTCTCCATCACCATATATATGTCCCTCTTCACACCTTGTGCCCACCCCCCACCCCCATTGCCCCTGGTAACCACAATACAGTTCCCTGTCCATGTCTTGGCTTATATTCCACATATGAGTGAGATCATACAGAGTTTGTCTTTTGCCTTCTGGCTTACTTCACTTAACATAATACCCTCCAGGCCCATCCATGTTGTTGCAAATGGGACGATTTTGTCTTTTTTTACGGCTAAGTAGTATATCATTGTATATATATACCACATTTTCTTGATCCAGTCGTCAGTCAAGGAACACTTAGGTTGCTCCCACTTCTTGGCTATGGTGAATAATGCTGCAATGAACATAGGGGTGCATAAGCCTCTTTGGATTGTTGATTTCAGGTTCGTTGGATAGATTCTCAATAGTGGGATGGCTGGATCATAGGGCATCTCTATTTTTTTTTTTTGTCTTCCCCTTTTATTTTTTTATTTTTTTTAAATTTTTTGTTTATTGCAGTAACATTGGTTTATAACATTGTATAAATTTCAGGTGTACATCATTATACTTCTATTTCTGCATAGATTACATCATGTTCACCACCCAAATACTAATTACAACCCATCACCACACACATGTGCCGAATTATCCCTTTCGCCCTCCTCCCTCCCCCCTTCCCCTCTGGTAACCACCAATCCAATCTCTGTCTCTATGTGTTTGTTTATTGTTGTTGTTATCTACTGCTTAATGAAGAAAATCATACGCTATTTGACCTTCTCCCTCTGACTTATTTCACTTTGCATAATACCCTCAGTGTCCATCCATGTTGTCACAAATGGCTGGATTTCATCATTTCTTATGGCTGAGTAGTATTCCATTGTGTATATATACCACAGCTTCTTTATCCATTTGTCCCTTGATGGGCACTTAGGTTGCTTCCAAGTCTTGGCTATTGTGAATAACGCTGCAATGAACACAGGGGTGCATGTACCTTTACAAATTGGTGTTTTCAAGTTCTTTGGATAAATACCCAGCAGTGGAATAGCTGGATCATATGGTAGTTCTATCCTTGATTTTTTTGAGGAATCTCCATACTGTTTTCCATAGTGGCTTCACCAGTTTGCACTCCCACCAGCAGTGTATGAGAGTTCCCTTCTCTCCACATCCTCTCCAACACATGTTGTTTCCTGTCTTGTTATATAGCCATTCTGACGGGCGTGAGGTGATATCTCATTGTAGTTTTGATTTGCATTTCCCTGATAGTTAATGATTTTGAACATCTTTTCATGTGCCTGTTGGCCATCTGTATATCTTCCTTGGAGAAATGTCTGTTCAGGTCTTTTGTCCATTTTTTAATTGGGTTGTTAGTTTTTGTTTTGTTGAGATGCATGAGTTCTTTATATATTTTGGAGATTAAGCCCTTATCAGATGTATGGTTTGCAAATATCTTCTCCCAATTGTTAGGTTGTCTTTTCGTTTTGTTGGTGGTTTCCTTTGCTGTGCAGAAGCTTTTTAGTTTGATTTAGTCCCATTTGTTTATTTTTTTCTATTGTTTCTCTTGCCCGGTCAGACATGGTGTTTGAAAATATGTTGCTAAGACTGATGTCGAAGAGTGTACTGCCTATGTTTTCTTCTAGAAGTTTCATAGTTTCAGGTCTTACATTCAAGTCTTTAATCCATTTGGAGTTAATTTTTGTGTATGGTGTAAGGTAAGGGTCTACTTTCATTTTTTTGCATGTGGCTGTCCAGTTTTCCCAACACCATTTGTTGAAGAGACTTTCTTTTCTCCATTGTATGTTCTTGGCTCCTTTGTCAAAGATTAGCTGTCCATAGATGTGTGGGTTTATTTCTGGGCTTTCGATTCTATTCCATTGATCTGTGTGTCTGTTTTTGTGCCAGTACCATGCTGTTTTGGTTACTATAGCTTTGTAGTATATTTTGAAATCAGAGAGTGTGATACCTCCAGCTTTGTTCTTTTTTCTCAGGATTCCTTTACTTATTCAGGGTCTTTTGTTGTTCCAAATAAATTTTAGGATTCTTTGTTCTATTTCTGTGAAAAATGTTGTTGGAACTTTGATAGGGATTGCATTGAATCTATAGATGGCTTTAGGAAGTATGGACGTCTTAACTATGTTAATTCTTCCAATCCAAGAGCATGAAATATCTTTCCATTTCTCTGTCTTCTTCAGTTTCTTTCAGCAGTGTTTTATAGTTTTCTGTGTACAGCTCTTTCACCTGTTTGGTTAAGTCTATTCCTAGGTATTTTATTCTTTTTGTTGCAATTGTAAATGGGATGGTATTCTTAATTTCTTTTTCTGCTACTTTGTTGTTACTGTATAGAAATGCAACTGATTTTTGTATGTTGATTTTGTATCCTGCAACTTTACTGTATTCGTTTATTACTTCTAAAAGTTTTCTCGTGGATTCTTTAGGGTTTTCTATATATAAAATCATGTCATCTGCAAATAGTGACAGTTTCACTTCTTCCTTTCCAATTTGGGTCCCTTTTATTTCTTTCTCTTGCCTGATTGCTCTGGCTAGGACTTCCAGTACTATGTTAAATAGGAGTGGTGACAGTGGACATCCTTGTCTGGTTCCTGTTCTTAGAGGGATAGCTTTCAGTTTTTCACCGTTGAGGATGATATTAGCTGTGGGTTTGTCATATATGGTCTTTATTATGTTGAGGTACTTTCCTTCTATACCCATTTTATTCAGAGTTTTTATCATAAATGGATGCTGTATCTTGTCAAATGCTTTCTCTGCATCTATTGAGATGATCATGTGATTTTTATTCTTCATTTTATTAATGTAGTGTATCACGTTGATTGATTTGCGAATGTTAAAGCATCCCTGCATCCCCGGAATAAATCCCACTTGATCATGATGTATAATCTTTTTAACGTATCATTGTATGTGATTTGCTAGTCTTTTGTTGAGGATTTTTGCATCAATGTTCATCAGTGATATTGGCCTATAGTTTTCTTTTTTTTTGTTGTCCTTGTCTGGTTTTGGTATCAGGGTAATGTCGGGGTCATAGAATGAGTTAGGGAGCTTCCCCTGCTCCTCAATTTTTTGGAAGAGTTTAAGAAGGATAGGTATTAAGTCTTCTTTGAATGTTTGGTAGAATTCACCAGGGCAGCTGTCTGGTCCTGGACTTGTATTCTTGGGGAGGTTTTTTGATTACTGTTTCAATCTCCTTGCTGGTGATTGGTCTATTCAAATTCTCTACTTCTTCTTGATTCAGTTTTGGAAGGTTGTATGATTCTAAGAATTTATCCATTTCTTCCAGATTGTCGAATTGGTTGGCGTATAGCTTTTCATAGTATTCTCTTATAATCTTTTGTATTTCTGAGGTGTCTGTTGTAATTTCTCCTCTTTCATTTCTGATTTTACTTCTTTGTGCCTTCTCTCTTTTTTTCTTGGTGAGTCTAGCTAAAGGTTTGTTAATTTTGTTTATCTTTTCAAAGAACCAGCTCTTGGTTTTATTAATTTTTTCTATTTTTTTTTGGTCTCTATTTCATTTATTTCTGCTCTGATTTTTATTATTTCCCTTCTTCTACTGATTTTGGGCTTGGTTTGTTCTTCTTTTTCCAGTTCCTTCAGGTGCATTGTTAGATTGTTTATTTGAGATTTTTCTTGTTTGTTGAGATAGGCCTGTATTGCTATAAACTTCCCTCTTAGAACCGCTTTTGCTGTATCCCATAAATTCTGGCATGTCGTATTTTCATTTTCATTTGTCTCCAGGTATTTTTTGATTTCTTCTTTGATTTCTTCGTTGACCCAGTCGTTGTTCAGTAGCATTTTGTTTAATCTCCAAGTATTTGTGGCTTTTCTGATTTTCTTCCTATAGTTGATTTCTAGTTTCATACCGTTGTGGTCTGAAAAGATGCTTGGTATTATTTCAGTCTTCTTAAATTTATGGAGACTTGTTTTGTGGCCTAATATGTGATCAATCCTGGAGAATGTTCCATGTGCATTTGAAAAGAACGTGTATTCTTCGGTTTTGGGATGGAATGCTCTGTATATATCTACTAGGTCCATCTGTTCTAGTGTATCATTTAAGGCCAATGTTTCCTTATTGATCTTCAGTTTGGATGATCTATCCGTCGGTGTAAGTGGAGTGTTAAAGTCCCCTGCTGTTATTGTGTTACTGTCTATTTCTCTTTTTATGTCTGTTAATAATTGCTTTATATATTTAGGTGCCCCTACATTGGGTGCGTAGATATTTACAAGTGTTATATCCTCTTGTTGGATTGTTCCCTTGATCATTATGTAATGACCTTCTTTGTCTCTTTTTACAGTTTTTGTTTTAAAGTCTATTTTGTCTGATATGACTACTGCTACCCCAGCTTTCTTTTCATTGCCATTTGCATGGAGTATCTTTTTCCATCCCTTCACTTTCAGTTTGTGAGTGTCTTTAGGTCTGAAGTGTGTCTCTTGTATGCAGCATATATATGGGTCTTGTTTTTTTATCCAGTCAGCCACCCTATGCCTTTTAATTGGAGCATTTAGTCCATTGACGTTTAAAGTAGCTATTGATAAGTATGTACTTACTGCCATTTTTTAACCTTTTTTCCTCAGTGTTTTAGTAGGCCTTCTCTGTTCCTTCCTTCTTCTATACAGAATTGATGGTCTCTTTAGTTTGACCTCTGTCTGAAAGCTCTACTCTTTAACTCCCCTCCTCCCTCCTTTTATGTTTTTGATATCATATCTAACCTCTTTTTTGTACATTTGTATCCCTTACCCTCTTATCATGGAAATAGATAATTTTTCCTATTTGTGGTCTTCTCTTTTCCCCTTAAATCAGTCCCTTTAACATTTCTTCTAGCACTGGTTTCTTGGTGACAAACTCCTTTAATTTTTGCTTGTCTGGGAAATTTTTGATCTCTCCTTCCATTTTGAATGATAAGCTTGCTGGGTACAGTATTCTTGGCTGTAAGTTTTTTCCTTTTAGCACTTTAACATATCGTGCCACTCTCTTCTAGCCTGTAAGGTTTCTGCTGAGAAGTCAGCTGATAGCCTTATGGGGTTTCCTTTGTATGTAACTTGTCTTTCTCTTGTGGTTTTTAGGATTCTCTCTTTATCTTTAATTCTGGACATTTTGATTATGATGTGTCTTGGTGTGGGCCTCTTTGGGTTCATCTTGTTTGGGGCTCTCTGTGCTTCCTGTACCTGGATGTCTGTTTCCTTCCTTAGGTTAGGGAAGTTTTCATCTATTATTTCTTGAAATAGATTCTCTGCCCCTTTGTCTCGCTCTTCTCCTTCCCGGACACCTATAACATGGATGTTGTCCCAAAAGTTGATGTTGTCCCAAAAGGTTGCTTAGACTGTCCTCACTCTTTTTAATTCTTTTCTCTTTTACCTGTTCAGCTTGGGTAATTTCTTCTCGTCTTTCGTCCAGCTCACAGATCCGTTCTTCTGTATCCTCTACTCAGCTTTTGAGTCCCTCTAGTGAATTTTTCATTTCCAGTATTGTATTCTTTATTTCTCGTTGGTTCTTTTTTATAGCTTCCATTTCTTTGTTGACATTCTCAGTGAGTTCATCTAATCTTCTCCCCACATCAGCGAGCATCCTTAACACTCTTTGTTTGAACTCGCTGTCGGGTAGGTTGCTCATTTTGGTTTCACTTAGTTCCTTTTCTGGGGTTTTGTCCTGTTCCCTTACTTGGAATGTATTCCTTTGCCTCCTCATTTTGCCTCTTTTGCTGTGCTTGTGACTCTGTATTAGGTAGGTCAGCTATGTCTCCTGCTCTTGGATAGGTGACCTTATGTAAGTGATGGCTTAGGAGGCCTGCCGTGTGCTTCCCTCAGTTCTCAATGTTCCAGGGATGACCCCTATGTGGGCTACATGTGTCCTTCTGTTATGGCCTGTTTGCTGTCCCTGTAGGCGCCCAGGGAGGCCGAGTTACGTTCCTGGTCAGCTGTTGTAATGCTCAGATGCTTGTAGTTGTTGTGGGCCCTTCAGTCTCTTTATCAGGTGTGGGGAACCCCAGCACAGTTGGCTGCAAGTTCTAATACCACATTTGTATTCCAATATTTCTTTTAAGTGAGTAGGCCCCTAGCATGGCAGGTTGTTAGGCTCAGGGCCTTACAATTGCTATAAGCCTCCAGCCTTTAGGTCTCTTGTCAGCTCTCTGAGGATTGCAGCTGGGTGGGGCTGGCCTCGGGCACGGGAGCACCCAATTGTTTCAGGCTTTGGAAGGTGGGGCAAACCCCCTGTGTGGGTCTTTGAGAAGCACAAGTCTTCTGCATCTGACAAGCCTTGCTGCCCACAAGTCCACATACACAGTCAACACAGTCCTGCCCCGTGTGCGTGCCCCAACCTCCCGAGGCAGACCCAGTCTCTCCACGGTGGTAGCCCCACACACTCCACCACTGCCCCACACTTTCCACCTGCTCCTTGTGCACACCCTGTCCCACTGAAGTCGGCTCAGTTGCCAGGCTGCAGAGAATCCAGTCACCAACCTATGCAGGCCCACAGGTTGCCTGAGGGCATGTTGTTGGGTGGGGCCAGTCTCTAGGGTGGGCTGCCTGCCCTGGCTGAGCTGGATTAAATCGGTGCTCTAGTGGGTGGGGCAGACCCTGGGCTAGCAGGCCCCAGGGAGAACTCCAATGGCATCTGTGTCAGCACACCCACACCAGGCCATAACAATGGCGGCCGTCAATGTCCCAGTCCCTGGAGAGGTCTCACCTGTCACCGAGATGCACACAGGGCCTATTAGGTGAGTCTCTTTTCACCAAAGCACTGTGCACCTTTCTTTCTGGTGATTTTAGGTTGTTTTCCGAAACGGGTGAGTTTGCGCGTGGGCACTTTAAGAGCCGGTTTTAATGTCTTTGTGAACCAGCTTTTCTGGGGGTACTCCCCAGTGTTTTAGTAGCAGGCAAAGTCAGATATTATGCCACTCGTCTCAATTGTGCTGGGTCCACAAAATGCCCACAGCAGGGGCGCTCCCCGGCTCAGGGCCCCGCGCTTCCAGGGAGGGCTGCGTACCTGTGGGCTGCTCCCGGCGGCGGTGAGGCGCTGCGGCTTGTGAAGGCAGCGTTTTTCCTCTCCAGAAGGGAGTTTCTGCCTCTTCCACCTCAGTTAGGATTGTCCGTTGTTGCAGAAGTTCCTCTTATCCAGTTTTCAGTTCTGTCTCAGGGGTAATTTTTCCACGAGTAGTTGTAAATTGGCTGTGTCCGTGGGAGGAGGTGAGTTCAGAGTCTGCCTATGCCGCCATTTTGACCTCTATCAGGGCATCTCTATTTTTAATTCCTTGAGGAATCTCCATACTGTTTTCCATAGAGGCTGCACAAGTTTGTATTCCCACCAGCTGTGTATAAGGGTTCCTGTTTCTCCACATCCTCTCCAACATTTGTTGTTTTTTGTCTTGGTAATTATAGCCATTCTAATGGGCGTGAGGTGATATCTTAGTGTTGTTTTGATTTGCATTTCCCTGATGATTAATGATGTTGAACATCTTTTCATGTGCCTATTGGCCATCTGTATATCTTCTTTGGAAAAGTGTCTGTTCATTTCCTTGCCCATTTTTTGATGGGGTTGTTTGTTTTTTTGTTGCTCAGTTGTGTGAGTTCTTTGTATATTATGGAAATCAACCCCTTGTCAGATGTATGTTTTGCAAATATTCTCTCCCAGCTGGTGGGTTGTCTGTTCATCTTGATTCTGGTTTCATTTGTCTTGTAGAAGCTCTTTAATCTGATAAAGTCCCACTTGTTTATTTTTTCTTTAGTTTCCCTAGTCTGGGTAGGCGTGTCATCCAAAAAGATTCCTTTATGACCAATGTCAAATAGTGTGTTGCCTATATTTTCTTCTATGAGTTTTATAGTTTCAGGTCTCACCTTTAGGTCTTTGATCCATTTTGAGTTAATTTTCGTGAATGGCGATAGCAGATGGTCCACTTTCATTCTTTTGCATGTGGCTGTCCAGTTTTCCCAACATCATTTATTGAAGAGACTTTCCTTTCTCCATTGTATGTTCTTAGCTCCTTTGTTGAAAATTAGCTGTCCATATATGTGTGGTTTTATTTCTGGGCTTTCAATTCTGTTCCATTGATCTGTGTGTCTGACAAAGTTTTTGAGTTTCAGCTCCAACCCTATTTTCCCCATAATTCCTATGGTTTTTACTGCACAGTTTTGTGTAGCATGGTGATTTTTAGGAACACTTATCTCATGTTGTTGCAAAACTGACAGTACATGCTAATTATAGAACATTTGGAAAGCATACAAGAATACAATAAAAAATTAATTACTAGTGATCCAACTAATGTTAACATTTTGGTATTCTTTCCTTGTCCATATGGAAGGAGATGTTTCTGTAAAAAATAAGATTGGGCCGGCCCCGTGGCTTAGCGGTTAAGTGCACGTGCTCCGCTGCTGGCGGCCCGGGTTCGGATCCAGGGTGCGCACCGATGCACCACTTCTCCGGCCATGCTGAGACCGTGTCCCACATAACAGCAACTGGAAGGATGTGCAGCTATGACATGCAACTATCTACTGGGGCTTTGGGGAACAAAAAAGAAGAAAGGAGGAGGATTGGCAACAGATGTTGGCTCAGAGCCGGTCTTCCTCAGTAAAAAGAGGAGGATTAGCATGGATGTTAGCTCAGGGCTGATCTTCCTCACACAAAATAAATAAATAAATAAAAATAGATAAATAAAAAATAAGATAAAAATTTTGGGCTCATATTCTTTACTAAGTTTAGCATCTTGGATTTTTAAAACTTGATATTATATAATAAATACATCCTCATCTCTTTAAATATTTTTAAAGAACATGACCACGAAATTCTGTGTGGATGAAGGAACACCACCCAGTGTTCAGCAGTTGTGGTGAATGGCCCATGACTGCAGTGGTTGCTTGGATGTCTGCTTTGGTTGGTCAATGCCCATATCACATGTAACTCAATGATTAAATATAATGAATCCCATAGTTTTGGACTTAAATTTTTGGAGTTTTTCTGCTTTTGTTTTTGCTTTGCTATAAGTAGTAATGTAGTAAACATCCCTGTATGTGCTTTCTTGCATACTTATTAGTCTTAGAATAAACTTGTAGATTTGTATACTGATTACTGAGTAAGAAGTGTATGAATATTTTAAGGCTTTTGCAACTTACTGTTAATATCCCTGCAGAAAATTTATGTTAATTTACAGTCTATGTTAAAGTACTGGAGTTCTTGTTTCATTGCACCCTCCCCAACCTTAGAAGTATAATTAAAACAAAACACAAAAACAAACTTTATTATCTGTTTAGGTAACTATAGTGTTATTGAACACGAGAGAAGAATGTGGGGGAAATACAGAGACTGACTCCTTTCTCTAGGGAGTTAAATACAGAAGGATATGTACAATGGGAAGTAGAGTGATGGCTAGAACTGATAAATGGAAATTTATTATTTTAAGTAATGAATGAATTTACTTGACTAGAGGTTTTATAAAAGATATATGCAAGATAAAGGCTAAAGGAAGCTGTAAAATTTCTGCATTCTTGCCATCAAAAATGCTGAATGATCTAATGATATAAGAAAAGTCCAATCAAAGGGAATGGAAGTCTTATTTAATACTCTCCAGGCATCACTTCCAATTATCAGATTTTAAGCCACTCTTCTCAGAATAATGACATTGTAAATGAGCAAAGTCACGGGTACATGAAATGAGTCATAGTCAGTGGGGTAATATGTGGTGTTGCAAAGCTCCACCTGGGTAGAATTTGAGTAAAAGACAAAGAATGAGTTTATATGGGAAAGGATAACTAAAAGGGCATATACAGACTCTGAGAGCTTAAGAACTTCCTAAGTGTTGTACCTGCCTGTTTCTCTCTCCACTGTGATCACAGCCCTAAGCTAAATTAGTATGAGCAAAAGCAGGGAGGCAGAAAGTGTGAGAAAGATATGAAAGAACCTAGAAGAAGATATGATTAGAAGATATGAAAGATATAATTACAAAGAAAAGATATGATTGGAATTTAGGAGAAGCCTGAAGACCCAAACATCTTTCTTCTTCTCTTTTGTTGGGCAAAGGTAACAGTCAACCCCAGAATACAAAGCAACCTATTGGGGTGCAGCCTGTTGTAAAGGGGCAGGTTTTCCCCATTTCTTGGAAGAAGAGGCCAAGATGGAAGCAGTTTAACTTGGGGGCTTGACTAATGGGCAGAGCAATGAAGCTGGTTAGAGACAAAAATCACAACAGCAGGTCCAAATTCAACAGTTTCTGACTTTGATTGGTAGAAAACAAGAGGCAAAATGATTAAAAGCCAATTGAAAGTCTAAAACAGTTGTATTGTCAAAAGAATTTCAAGTCTGAGAAATAAAGGCCTGCGATTTCCCATCTCCTGGAAACTCCCAGACCCCTAAATCTGACTTCAAAACAAGTGGACTGCTCCAGCAAGAAAGTTCCCAAGTCAGGAACCATCCACAAAGACCCTATCAAATGTGATTTTGGAGGATAATTTGATAGAGGAGGTTCTCCCAGAGATCAGAGAGATTAGAACCAGGGGCAACCAGTTTGATAACTAAGAAACTCATTTCCCTTCCCAGGCAAGGAAGCTTGCTCTTCCTGTCCAGCAAAATATAGTATATATTACGGGCTGATGTTTCTTCACCACCCTTTTTTCATGTGGGAGTATTTATTGCTGGTATTCTGTTTTCCTTTTGCCTTGTTTGTTAGATGTCTTGGGCTGGGAGGTTAAATTTATAATTGAGCTGTAGGATGCTGGACCATAAGGAGCTACTTCAAACTTAATTGAGAAGCATATAACCAACAGAGATCTTGGAGCTGGATGCAGTAAACAAGTTGGAGCACAGGTGAGTGCACTGTTAATCACAGTTGGAAAACTTGCCCAGTGTTAGGCAGGACCATTGTTAAAAGTATGGATGTGGGAAAAGAGTAGATGTGGATGCTGAGCAACCAGGTTGGACTTTTTTGTGGAATGGTATTATATAATACCCAAATGTAGCTGAGTGAATCCAAGTATATATGCTTTGCAATTAAATCATAGCACAGATAATCTCACCCAACATTTTCCTTAATGACTAAGATAGATAGAAGACTTGAAGTTGCTCTTTCATAGTGAGCCTCTCACTGTATGTTTCTCCTGTCAGTCACTTAGCGCTCATGCTAATACTCAGCAGCGAAGCTGGTCAATAAGAGCACCACATTCCTATGGATATGGTTATTAATGGTTGGTTACCTGAACTGGCAGGACCAGAATCATTTTCCAGGGATTGATATGGCTACTAAAAGAGGCTCAGGGACTTTTCTCCTTTTGAGATTGTGGGGACTAAGGCCATATAATCTGTCAGTGACCAGCTTTGTCACTGTGTAGAGAGAGCCCAACTGTGAATGAAGACAACACAGAAGAAAGCAACGCAAAAAGAAAGAGAGAAAGATCTCCAATGATATTGTTTAAGCTTGGGCTAAAGTTAGCTTTAATCCAGGGTCTCTCAGCCTTGGCACCGTTGACATTTTGGGCTGGATAATTCTTTGTTGGGGAAGAGGGCGTTCTCTGATTGTAGGATGTTTAGCAGCATCTCTGGCCTCTACCCACTAGATGCTTCCGCCTCTGAGAACCACTGCTCTAATCCTAGGCTTTTTGGTTACATGATCCTTAATTTCCCTGTTTGCTAAATTTATTCGCATTGAGTCTGTCACTTGCAGTCCAATTGTTTTAGTTAATACACTTTTTCTTCAGCTTTTATATGAAAATAAAAACAATTATATTAATTAAACATAAACAACTCTAAAACCAATGAAGTAAAATTAACAATAATTTAATCCAACAGAAAGCACTAAATTGCAGATTTAGCAATCATAAAAATACATATTTGTGTGTTTAGTATCTTACATGTTAGAGTCTTGATTTTTTTTTTTGAACATGACAAACTAGTTTTTGTGTCGGTTATTATTATTGTTGGCAGTAAACTCTTTTTAAACCACAAATGTGTTATTTTGATGTACTAATCAATTTAATAATGTGCCTTAAAAAATTCTATAACTAGTTCTAACACTTATAACTAGTGAAGTGTTGCATTAGCTATATACCAAGATTGAATCTAAGTCTTATAACCTTATAACACTCAGTAATGTGAATGTGACTGCCAAGGTGGAGGAGGTAATTTGAAATTCTACATAATTATACTGCCACATATGGTGATGAATCACTTTTCTCACCACATTTTTGTGTTCAAGTAACCGTAGAATTGTTGCTGACTTAGTGTACCACAATGTCATTTGACAGTAATTTGATCTATATGCATCATTTACATTTTTAACTCTTGCTCTGTGCTTTTCTCAATAGCTAAAACGACTCCATGGAACTACATCATTTATAGGTTGTTAAAGTCTCTATTTAATAATAAAAAATTTAAAATCTCATTCTGTGAAATTTCTCTGAATTCTGAATTAACAATGTAAAATAGAAGTTTTGATTTTGCAACAGGTAAAATAATTCAACATTTTGACTTTATAACTCTCTAAAATAATGGTAGTCGTATACTGTATGCTTACGAGTACATTAAAAGTTAAATTAGAAGTTAACTGCAAAAAATTCTTTAAACCATATTCATTAGTTTTATTGTTAGGAATTTTTGTATTGTTATTTTGAATCTATGTGAAGTATATTGAAAGATAAAGCAAATACATCATTATGCTAATGATAATAGAACCAAGTTTTTATATAAGAGAAGACAGATATAAAATCAAAGAAGTAGAGGGCCCGGCCCTATGGCCAAGTGGTTAAAGTTCCACACACTCCGCTTTGGCAAGCCGGGTTCGCAGGTTCGGATCCTGGGCGTGGAACTACTCCACTCACCAACTATGCTGTGGCAGTGTCCCATGTACAAAATAGAGGAAGATTGGCACAGATGTTAGCTCAGGACTAATCTTCCTCAAGCAAAAAAAGAGGAGGATTGGCAACAGACATTAGCTTAGGACAAGTCTTCCTCAGCAAAAAAAAAAAAAAAAAAAAATCAAAGAAGTAGAGTTAAAACTCTAATGATAGATTAGAATTGAAGATATCAAATATAAATAATGATTTTTTAAAATGTGTTTCCTAACTTTCACCACTGACAGGTCTAGAGGCAGTGACATCCCAGTAGCAATGAGTATGCCTGGTACCCAAATTTTTTCTAAATACTCTTCCTCACTAAAAAGAACTAGGGCTCCTTGGAGAAATGGCTTATTCCAGATATGGGACAGTAAATACAAGGTAAGGCTGAGACATTTTGTTGAAGTAGAAAGAAATGAATGTTCAAAGATTAATGGAATTGTATCAAAAGGATGCAGAAGCTATCTTAAAAGGGACTCCCGCTGGCCAAATTTGGGAAAATTGGAGCAATTATTCAGATACCTTTTATATACTTTCACAGATTCTCTAGGACTCACTTATTTCATTTCAGCCCTATGCAAACTCTCGTGCAGGCATAACCTTAAACAGCTTCATTTCCTGCCATTCTGCAAGCCTTTTGCTTCCTGCAGTGTCCACAGGGAAGATCCACACATGTGCAACCTGGAAGCGCAGAGGAATTAAACTCAAGTGTAGGGGAAATGTGCTTTTGGGAAAGCCTTTCATCAATGAAAGATGAAAGCCAGTGGATAAATCTTTTCTCTGCTTTTTCTCTCCACACCCTAGGAATGGTCCTGAATTGCAGTTTATATGGCTTCTAAGAGGTTCAGTCTGACTGATTAAACAGGCGGCCAGTTTGATAATACATTGTCATATTGGCTCTCCCTCCTTCTTTGCTTTATTGCCCTTGTCCCTCACTCCTGCTTATTGTGATTGGATTTCTTTTTAAAATAATATTACATAAGTCTTCAGATCCTGGATTTTGGGGAACCCAGGCTAGAAGGACAGCATCAAAAAGAATAATGCCGGGGCCGGCCCCGTGGCTTAGCGGTTAAGTGCACGCGCTCTGCTGCTGGCGGCCCGGGTTCGGATCCCGGGCGTGCACCAACGCACTGCTTCTCTGGCCATGCTGAGGCTGCGTCCCACATACAGCAACTAGAAGGATGTGCAACTATGACATACAGCTATCTACTGGGTCTTTGGGGGAAAAAAAAAAAAAGGAGAAGGATTGGCAATAGATGTCAGCTCAGGGCCGGTCTTCCTCAGCAAAAAGAGGAGGATTAGCATGGATGTTAGCTCAGGGCTGATCTTCCTCACAAAAATAAATAAATAAGTAAATAAATAAATAAATAAAAGAATAATGCCTATAACTGATTGAAACATATTGAATATATAAAGATTTTTGAACCTATAATGATATTCAACAAAAGAGAAAGACTTCTCTCACCAAAAATAAATCTCTCATTTGCCACCATCGGAAGTGAATGTTACCAACTTCTTACTCTCAATGCCTTTTCAATTGTAAGTATAGTTGAGGAGAAGCTCTTTGTTACAAAAAAATACCATCCAACATATGCAGGAAGAAGAATAGAATTTAAAAAATCACCAGTTTGCAACCCTAGTGAAATGATTGATTTAGGCAAGGATCATCAATGAATACTAAAATCATTGGAGGAAGTTTTGATAGAGAACTGCATATTTGTATGTTGACAGAGTATCACCCTATACCTTACTAGCTAGTCAAAAAGGAAAACAAGTCTTTTCAATAAGAAATTTGCTATTATTACCTTAACTTAGTCATCAAACATAGATCACTAATAGTGGACAATGGGACATTATTGCCTCCTAATGCTATACATTATAAACTTATGAAATTATCTTGTGAAAAAGGTTTGACTTTTTTTTATGCTTTTAGATCTAACTTCCTGTTTTTAGGAAATACAGGGGATAGAGGAACAAGTTAAATGGTACTACAAAACATTCTAAAGTGTCTGTGAGACAGTTGTCCTGGTTTCTTGAAAATGTCAAAATCAGTTAGAAGAGAGGGTGCATAACCAAATCAATGCTTTATTCTTAAATAGATCCGGTTTGAAAAAACTATCTTACCCATCCAGAGATCAAATAAATATTTACCTGTATTTTTTATAGCTCTTTTATGGTTTAATGTTTCATTTGACATTGGTATTTTTGTTTTTTTTCCATCATTCTTGTAAGATATTTATCAATTTTATTGATCTTTTCAAAGAATCAGGTTATTTTTCATTGTTTTTCTGTTTTTAACGATTTCTGCTCTTTATTATTTCCTCAGTTCTCCTTGTTTTGCATTTAATTTACTCTTTTTGCTTTGAGTGAAAGCCTACGTGATTAACTTGAGGCCTGCCTTCTTTTTTAATATAAGTACTTAATGTTAAACATATCTCTTTAAATACTTCTTTACCTGCATCCCACAGATTTTGATATGTCATGTTTTCATTTTCATTTAGTTCAAAATACTTTCTAATATCCATTTTTATTTTCTTTTTTGACTAATGGATTATTTAGTAGTGTGCTGTTTAGTTTCCAAATATTTTGGAATTTTATCTTTTATTATTGATTTCTAAGTTAGTATGATCAGAGAACATATTTTGTATTTTTCTATGTTTATTACATGTCAGGTCAAATTGGTTTTAGTACTGTTCAAGTCTTGTATATCCTTATTGATTTTTCTATCTACTTTTTTCTGTGAGTTATTGAAAGAGGAATGTTTATATCTTGGACTATAGTTGTACATTTGTATTTTTCTCCTTTATTTCAGTTATTTTCTTCATGTAATTTGAAACTTTGTTATTAGGTGCATAAATGTTTAGGGTTTTTATGACCTCTTGTTGAACTGACCCTTTTATTGCTATGAAATGACCCTTTTTCTCCCTAGTAATGTTCTTTGCTCTGAAATCTACTTTCACAGTATTTATAGTCACCTCAGCTTTCTTTTGAGTAGTATTAGCATGGTATATCTTTTTTTGTCCTTTTACTTTTAATCTATTTGTGTCTTCATACTTAAAGTGGGTTCTTATAAGCAACATGTAGTTGGGTCTTGCCTTTTTTGTTCAATCTAACAATATCTGATTTTTAGTTGGAGCTTTTGGAGCATTTACATGTAGTATGGTTATTGATCAGGTTGGATTTAAATCACCATCTTGCTATTTGTTTTCTATTCATCCCTTCTGTACTTTGTTCCTTTTTTCCTCTTTTTTCTGCCTTCTTTTGGATTGATTGTTTTTTATTATCTAATTTTATCTCATTTATTGGCATATTAGCTATATCTCTTTGGGTCTCTTTGTTTATTTGTTTCTTTAGTGGTCGCTTTTGATTTTATAGTATGTGTGTTTAACTTATCACAGTCTACCTTCAAGCATATACTTCCATTTTCCCCTTTCTGGCCTTTGTGCTATTGATTTTGCTTCTAATCTCAAAATACATTGTTTTTGCTTTAAAAGTAAATTCTCTTTTATAAAGAGATGTTTTAAAATAAGAAAAAATTCTTTTATGTTTAGCTACATGTTTATTATTTCTGGTGCTATTCATTCCTTTGTGAAGATTTCTATTTAATATAATATTTTTTCTGCTTGAAGAAAGGACCTCCTTTAACATTTTTTGTAGTTTGATCTTTTGGCTTTGCTATGTCTCCGTTCGTTTCTGAAAGCTATTGAGAGTTATTCTTTTAGTACTTTGAAGATGTTTCTCCACTACTTTCTGACTTGCACTGTTTTTGATGAGAAATCTGCTCTCATTTCTTTCTTTTTTTCTCTGTATGTAATGTGTCTTTTTCCTCAGACTGCTTTTAAGATATTCTCTTACTACTAATTTTAAGCAGTTTGATCATACTGTGCCTTGGTATAGTTTTCTTTATGTTTCTTGTGTTTGGGGTTTGTTGCTCTTCTTAGATCTGTGGGTTTATAATCTTCATTAAATTTGGAAAAATTTCAGTTGTTATTTCTGCAAACATTGTTTTTCACTTTTTCTCTCCTCTCCTTTTTGGACATAAATGATATGTATGCTTGAATTTTATAAGTTCAGATATGATTTTTTTTTCTTTTTTTTTCTGGTCTTTTTTTCCCCTCAGTGTTTGATTTTGGTAACTTCTGTTATGTCTTCAAGTTTACTAATCATTTCTTCTGCAGTGTCCAGTCTGTTCGTCCTATTTGGTGTAATTTTCATCTCAGACATTGTAGTTTTAATCTCTATAAATTTGATTTGGGTCTTTTTTATACATTCCATGTCGCTCCATAACATATTTATGCTTTCTTTTACTTTCTTGAACCTATGGAGTATATTTGTAATAGTTGTTTTAATAGAATTGTGTACTAATTCTGTTATTTGTGTCATTTCTGAGTCAGTTTCTATTGATTGATTTTTCTGCTTATTATGCATTGTATTTTTCTGCTTTTTTGCATGCCTGGTAATTTTTGACTGGATGCCAGACATTGTGACTTTTATGTTGTATGCTAGATTTCTAAAAATTCTTTTAATATTTTGAATTCTACTCTAGGATGCAGTTAATTTATTTGGAAAGAATTTGGTCCTTTCAAGGCTTACTTGTAAGCTCTGTTAGGAGGGACCAGAGCAACCTTTAATCTAGGGCTAATTTGGTCCCGCTACTGAGGCAATATCCTTCGCAGTACTCAACCTAATTTCCCACATATTATGAGATTTCTTCACTCTGGCTGTTGGGAACATGAACTATTCCCAGCCCTGTGTGAGTACTAGGAATTCTTCAGCCTGCCTCTTTCCAATGGTTCTTTCCTTGGCCTTGGAGAATTTTCTCACAGACATGTGCTAATCAGTTCTCAGATGAAGATTTTGAGGGGAACCTTCTGCAGATTCTGGGGCTCTCTTTGCAGCTCTCTCCTCTCTGGCATTCTGCTTTATGAATTTTAGTCACACTGGCCTTCTTGAATTCTTAACTCTGTCTCTTTAACTCAGGGAATCTGCCATGCTCTGTTAGGATTCCCCTTCCTGCTGTGCATCCTGGGTAAATTAAGGCTTACCTTGTTTGTTTCTCTTCTCTCAGGAATTACTGAGCTGAGCTGCCTGATGTCCCAGATCTGAAAACTGTTGTTTTATATATTTTGTCCAGTTTTTTAGTTTTGTAAGACAGAAGAGTAAATTCAGTCCCTGTTGCTCCATCATATCCTGAAACAGAGGTCACTGTAATTGTACTTTTAATTCTCTGTCAAAATAATTTTTGGAAGATGTTCGTTTTAAATTTTTAAGTAGTAATAGGGCTTTTTAAAAAACATTTGCTTATCTGTTTAAAATTTTAAAAATAACTTCTAGTTTTATTGTCTTGTATTCAGAAGATGAAACTTGTACCATTTTTCCTATGGAAATTTATTGATTTCTTTGTGGCTTATTACAAGGTCACTTTTTGTGATTTCTTTGTGTACAACTTAAAAAAATGGTTTTTAGTAGGAATCAAATCTAAACATGCACACAATCATATGTAGTCAGTCTTATTATATATTTTAAATATCTTGTCTTTATTTTCTGCCTTAGAATCATAGATTGATGTCTACCAATTTTAAAGTGGCTAAAAAATAAAATTAACCTTGTAGTTATTCTAAGTGCCACCCTTTACAAATTTTGAATTTTTTCAGTTATACCAGAACTCTTTGAATATAATCTTGGACTCAAGAAGATACTAGGCACTCAATACCCCTTAGTGATTTGGGATAATTTCCATTTGACGTTTCTTTAAAAACAAGAAATAAAACTCTAAATTTTCCAAAACTACTAATTGAAGGAATAATTGGCAGACTAATTTCTAGTCTTCTTTAATGCCTGTTTCTTAGGTGTTAACATCCAAATTACCTCATGATATATTTAAATTTTGAAAGTCTACTTTAAATGAACCAGATTAAGAAATACATGTTTTAAATAAATATATATGTATATTAGAAATGTGTATTAAATATATGATCTGTAGATTAAGAAATAAAGCCAAGCTTTATTTTCTTATTTTTCTTAAGGATTATAAACAACTGTTTACAGATAATTACCTTTCACTTTATTTAAGCTCATACTCATAGAGTTATTTTAGTTCTGCAGAGAGAGATTAAAATAATAATAGGTCTAATAACTTCTTCTGTCAGCTCTGTAATTGAGAGATCTATCATCAGAAGACGAGGCCGAGAATTTTGATTGGAAACACATAGTGGGAGACAGAGAACCTAAAAGTCTTTGGGGCTAAGGAACTGGAACAGAAAACTCCAGAGCAGGCTCTGACCAGCATTTTCACAGAGCCAACATGTATTCCAAGCTGAGGCCATTGCCTCCTAATGCCAAAGAATCCTACAGATGCCATCTAAGCTTGTCACCAACCATCTCACTCAGCTTTCTACCTAATTCCTCATTCCCAAACATGCAGAGAGATCCATAATTTTAAGATATTTTACTTTATAATTATACATGTATAATAATGAAAAAATGTTTTTTATAGCCTGTAGCCTTTTAAATTCTCATTGAAGAAGTATTATGCATCTGGACCAATAATGCTTGTATTTGTGTGTGGGGGGGAACTTTTTAAGCAAAATAATTATATATGGTATAAGCTGCTCTATTTAATTTTTTGTGTCAATATTTTTCTATGTTCTTTATAATTTTCCCTCTTATGACTGCAAATGTTTGTTCTAAGTTGCAAAACATACCACATTTAAAAATACATTAAATTTTCACAAAATTACACTCTAAATTATGAATGCTCTAATTCTAAAATCTTCTTTGCTTTTTAAATTTCAAGATTAAATTGATAATATTTAAGTATGTACTTGCTATACTTTCTTATTATGATTGGGAATAGCATCTTCCCTGAGGAACTAACATATTAGCAGATGAATCTGTTACTATCACTATCAACATGCCTTTGTTAGAAACCTTTATTTACATTTTTAAGCAAGATAGTCAGGCCAGTTTAATCTGTTGACAAAACCCCATGTGTGAATAAGTATAAGACTGAAAGGGAGAAATGGGATGAGAAAAAAATTTTGTTTATCCCTGGACTTTTTTTTTTTTTTGGCCAAGAATTAAATTTGCCTCAGCTTAATTGCTTTATGCACATTCTTATGACGTTGCACCATTGGGAGCGAGGAAGAAAAAGAGCTGTGACTGTGTGGTATGTATCTAAGAGTGTGTTAGAGAGGGAGAGGAGAACGCATAAGCAAGCTGGTTTGACCAGAAACAGAACTGCCTGTGACAGATTAAGAGACAAGCAAGGCTTGGAATCTGAGAGCAAGCAAAGAGAGTGGAAATTTACAGCTCCCCTGTGTGAGTGTTCAAGTGATCATTTTCTGCTAACGTTTTCCGGTGGTAACTGTTGCTCTTCAAAGAGAGAGACAGAAAGTCAAGACAAGATTGTGGAAACTCTTTTCTCTTCCACGCTTTGGTAATAGGAGGCACCCTCTATTAAATGGAAGATAAAGACTACTTCGTCTAAGGTGCTTTGAACCCGAGAGAGAGCTGTCTTCAGCACCTCACCATGTGTCTACTTTTTGTTGCTTAGACAAGCCTGGGCATTTCTATAACATTTGGTGAGTATCAACCAGGTTATCTATACCGTTTCATAGAAATGGAATTAATATGGTAAACTTTAGTTCTAGTTGAAGTTTTACAGTTGTTGCTTAGACATTCATTTGATAAATCATGTTGTTACCTTGTTTCTTTATGCATGATGAACTGCTGTTACTAGGAGAGGTTTAAAAAACAACTACAAAACAATACTTCTCTGTTGCCTAAGGCATTTGAACCATTACCAACTATTCTGTGTCCATGGACTATCTTATTTTGGAAATGGGTTTTTATTTACAAAGTTTCCAAAAATAAAAGTAGTGGCAGTATACCATTTTTTATATTTCTCTTTAAACTGCACGAAAATTCAAAAGCTATCCCTTTCTGTCTATTATCAGTAAATTTAAAATTATCATTGTGAGGTTTGATATTATCAATTATTATAAATTACAGCATTCCCTTATAATTCAAATAGAAATGTTAATGATACCATTAATTAAAAGGATATATAATTTAAATGTTGAATGTTTCTGTTAGATCCAATAAGTGACACATGATTTTTCCAAAATTCTGTAATGAAAATAAAAATTAGACAATTTACATATCAGATTTACCATTTAATACAAAATGAATGCACATGGATTTCATATTAAGGAATAAAGCAGTTATTTTGTTCTTATAGCTGATACCAAGCTCTCATGTAATGTTGTTCTGCTGAAGAACTATTATAACTAGATGCAAATGTATATAAGCAATAGAGCAGAGAAAAGAAAAGTAAACTCTTAAATACGTATTTACATTCCAGTTCCAAACTTCATGTGCGACTGTAACATAGGAGATTGTAGGCTAATTTTATAGGCATTGACAGAAGACATGTAGTCATTCCTCTGTGGGAGGAAGTATGTATTGTTAGCTGCTACACTGAGTCATTGCATAAAGATGCACCATTCTAACAAGTTTCTAATCTACTCTCTGCCAGCCTCAAAAAATTTCCTTAGTTACTGATTCAATTGAGTCCTTTAAGGCAGAACAACTTAGCTGAAATGAAAACTTCAGCAGAGTGTCAGTAAACCTATTAAAAGAGTTTGTACCCTAGACATAATATAAAATGGCTGTACTTTTTCTGATATTTCCTCTATGTGTGCAGAAGCCTGTAGAACAGGTTTTGTTTTGCGGGGTTTTTTTTTTAGCCTATTGACCTGTGTATAAGAAGAAACTCAGCTGGTCTGTGGAAATCTTTTCTGGACCAATATCTTGCATTTAAAGTCAAAAGTAGATACAATAGAGATAATATCACAAACTCAATTTTTACTTCTTTATGGAATTTCCCACCTTAGATCCTTCTTAGACCAATGGAAGATTTGCACACAGCTTCACAATTGTCAGAGTAATTTTTTATTTTAAACTAGTAATTCATTAGTATTACTTTAGTGGTGGCACCATTTCTTAAGCACATAGGAACGTAAATATAGAAATAAAGTATAAGTCATCCCCAATTTACGAATGTTTTGTACTTTAGAAATTTAGAGTGGGTTGTTGGAAATTTGGGACGCATCTTCTCTGGGAAACAGTTTAACAAAGGATTGTTTGGCTTTTATTATAGCCTAAGAATATATTTTAGTCACACTATAGAAGAACCATCACCACCCTGAAAAATATTAGAAAATCAATTCTAGTGATGAAACTAAATATAAAAACAATTATGTTAAATAAGACATTATTTTTATTTATCCTAAATATTAATACTTGAAGAAAAGCAAATTTAATGAGATGGATGGGTATTTGGAAGAATGCTTATAAATAGGATTTCTAGGTACTTTTTTTTAATAATTTTATTTATTTATTTATTTTTCCCCCCAAAGCCCGAGTAGATAGTTGTATGTCACAGCTGCACATCCTTCTAGTTGCTGTATGTGGGACGTGGCCTCAGCATGGCTGGAGAAGCAGTGCCTCGGTGCGCACCCGGGATCCAAACCCGGGCCTCCAGCACTGGAGTGCGTGCACTTAACCGCTAAGCCACAGGGCCGGCCCTCTAGGTACTTTTAAGAGCTTCCAAGGTTGATTGCACTGTTTATGAGATCTAATCTTATGTTAAAATCAGTGATGTTTCTTTTCTTTGCTACAGGAATATTTCTAGCCATTGCTTTCATGCTTATCAGCCATTTCTGAGGTCCAGCCCAGTGTCTTGGCACATAAGTAGGTACCTAATAAATAGTTACTAGATGAGGACTAAACTCTTTCTTTGATTCCTGAAAATGGAACTGAGTAATTTTTCCATGGTATCCAAAAATGGAAAGGAGTTTAGGGGCACACACTTTTCATTATGAGAAGAAATGCCTTGACGAGAGTTGGTTGAATTGTGAGAAGTGAACAAAGCAATAGTACAGAATAGGCCTAACTATTAAGAGAAAAAGAAAAGACCTTGGTATAACTTGATGGCAGTCCTGAATGTTAGAGATGGTGATGAGGTGAGACAGTTTACTGGCGAGGTATCTTGAGTACATGGGATATTCTGAAGTAAGGTGTCAGCTTTAACTTTATTTATTTGCGTATGTGTACTAGGACCCATATGAAGGAATGTGGCCTATTGGTAAAACTCAAATCAAGTCTATCCAAATTAACTTTAATTATACTGGCCTAAAAGTTTCTCTAAAGTGCTGAGATATAACATTTAAAAGTTAGTATTGCAATAAACATGTGTAATGGAGTAATTAATAATGAAATAATACAATGAATGCAGATTACAGTTATCTTGGATGATTTTTAGTGGCAGAAAAACTTTTCCATTTGATCAATAAACACTTTCTTTGTTCTGTTTGAAAAAAATTTAAAATAAACCTGCCACCACATAAAAAAAAAATTCAGAAAAGTTCAGGAATGACCATTCTTTTATTGACAAATCATATTTAAAAAGTAATGATTTTGAATAATCCTAAGTGGCATAAAATAGGTGCTTAATAAATATTTGTTGAATGATTGAATGAAATAAGATGGAATAGTTTGGACGATTTTCCATTTCCGAGATATGGATGTCTGTATTTACATGTACGTATATGTATGTTTTTATAGTACAGCTTAAAGATAATATTTAGCTGATATTCTCTTAGCAAGGAAAAAAATCTATTAATACTATATTAGCATGCTTTTTAATTATGGTCATACTTAGTACTCCATTGGTAATTAAAGTAATTGGTTTAAACTGAAATCTTTACTGCTTGTAAATGAGATAATATACTTTTCAGTTTTGTGTCTTATATGTCTTAAATTTCTAGCAGAAACTCATCTAGTCTCTTCCAGCTTTGGAAGAGAGGTTATATTAACCTACCCAGCCAGAAAAACTTTCCGAACCTGAAGTCTAAGAGATACTTGCTAACTATAGCTAAATCGCTTTCATCTCTACTCTTCCGTGTTAATGTTTTTATAGATTGACAGTTCATAGACAACAGGGGCTTACTGAAGCTATGAAATAGTTATTTTCACTCTATAACTGTAACTTTTTCACTCTATAACTATAAACCTTGTCTTACAACCAATAACAGTATCTAACCAAAATTTGGTGATTGTTATGTATAAAATGTATGTGCTTACAGGAAAGACTAAAAAAAAAGTGAATTTTGAGTTTCCCTTGATAATTCCATTGTGAGAAATAACCATTTGTGAATTTTGGTGAGATTTGATGCTTTACTTACAGTTACTAGTTTTTGAGAATACTGATCTAGCTTCAAATCTCTGCTATAAATTGAGATTGTGCAATTCTAATAGTATCTAATTCTAGTAGTATCTAATACTAATTTAGAATTAGTATTCTAATTCTAAAAGTATCATTCATTGACAATCATTAATAGCTAAGAGATGTAGAAACTTTTAGCTCTTACCAATGACTGGAGCTGTCAACAGAAACATTACTATGAATCTAATGAATAAAGTTACTGGTTGTTTTTTCTGGAACAGTAGTCTAGTAGGTTATTATTTATAACAATAAATAAATTAGTAGTTGTATGTCTTCCTAACTTCATATACTAGTTCTATTTTTAAGTTATTTCAGTAGTTACAATATATTAGAATTAAGAAGCAATTCCCAAGGACATGGGTTTCTCTTCTTATAAAAGAGTTTTTATTCCGATGTAAGTCTGATCAAGACTTCCAGATGAATAAGGATGCATAAAAAACTTCTCACATGTTTTCCATTTCTATGTAAATTGTCTTATTTTTAGAAAATGTCTCTCCCTCAAACTCTGTTAATAAAACTTATAAAAACAAGATCATTCTTAGTAATTTTGAACTGAGAAAAAGGATGATCAGTGACAGTATTTATACTTGTCTACTGATTTTCACTCATTTCTTTAGATTTTCAAGTACAAAATTCAATTGTGGTGCCTTCTAATTATATTTAGGATGTATATTAGGGTAGAAGACATTGGAAGATACTTTGACATATATAATATGCTTTATAATGGATTTGGTGTCATAACATATATAACTATAATGATATTCTTTGTAATTTATTATCTCTGTGATGGCAATTCTAAATTATGACTTTGCCGGGGGAGCAGGGGAAGGCCTACTTGGATACAGCAAATATAGTAGAACTTTTAGTATACTAAAATACTTTATGTATTTTAAAATTTACATTCAATCAAATGCACCCATTTTAAGAGAACAGGTCAATGAATATGGGCAAATGTATACATTCATGTAACCTCCATCCCATTAGTCTTTAAAAGATGAATCTTATAGGCCCAATTATTTGCCATAGATGCACTTGATTACATTGTTTCTATCTAGTGAGTCTTATTTGGAATACAGATAAAAGAATGGTAGTAATTCATGAACTTTTCTGAATTTTTCTTATGTGGTGGTAGGTTTATTTTAATTTTTTCAGTTTAAGAGACGGTACCCGTGCCTTAAGTTTAAATTAGCAAACTCTGAGAAAGAATTTTGGAAATGTTCCTCTCTCACTTATTGTTGATTGTAAATAGACTTAAATGAAGGGAAAGAAGGCTCATTTTTAAGTTGGCCTTCTTAGAGTGAGTTAGCAGTTTGGTTATCCTTTTTTATGGTTTTACCTGTGGAAATCTTGAGATTTTTCTTGGCTTCAAAGATAAATTTCCCACTCCCTTAAATTTTTGTGAGAAACCTTTGAAATTAGAACTATTATTGAATAGCACCAATTAGAGGTTAGACATAAAGGCCTGGAAATATTCATTAGCCACCTACAGATAGACACTTATTCCTGCTTAAAATATTTTAAGGGATAACAATGACGGCATTTAATGCCCCAAATGACCTCTTCTCCTAGCTTCGCCTTTCCTCTCCCCCTTCAAACACTCCTCTTCACTTATGTCATTGAACATGTTCCGATGACTTACTCAAGTGATTGACTTTGGGCCATCTTTAATAGGTCTCACATACAAGTTAGGAATATGAAATATTTTAGTGTGTATTAGAAAAGGGAATGCTGCCAAAATCTACTACAAAATCTACAGGGCCTGAATTCCCTGGGCACAGAGCTGAATAAATCTTTTTTGGCTTTCTCTCCAGAATCTGAGCCAAGTACTACTCTTTATGAAATTTCATAGCCAAAGTAACAGAAATTGTATTTGTTTGTCTAATGCTTTGAAACGACATGGTGATCAGATATTCCACAGTTTGAACTTTAAAAAACGGTTGTTTAGTCATTAAAAATATCATTTACGAGAAAGTGTTTCCATTATAAAAGCATTTGCATGATCTATTAAAGTTCGGAAAAAACGGAAAATTTGAGGGAAGAAGAAAATTAAGCATCCATAAGCCAACTTATCCAGAGGCAATCAGTGTTAACTATTTAAAATTATTTTTTCTATGCATAGGTTTGCTGTATTTGTTTACTTTTACGTAGTTGTAGTTGTGCTGTGTAATATGGGATGCTGTTTTTAGCAACATTTCCATTTTAGTTCACATTCTTCGTAAACATTTTAATAGCCATATACTGTATTTCATTAAATCTAACAAACCGTTGGTTGTAAGGCATATACTTTATGTACCACTAAGAAAGAAAAAAAACAAACTGCCAATCAGTTGTAAGACACACCTAAATTTCAGAGATGTTAAAATGGAAAAAAAAAAAAAGTTATAGAAATAACCATATATTAGTTTATTTTCTGAGGACAAATTGCCGGGAGAGGAATTACTACTAAGTCAGAGGTTGTGAACGTTTAAGGGTTCTAGATCAATATTGCCAAATTACTGTCCAATTTATATTCAATATAAATATATTATTTATATTTAAATAAATTTAAATATATTTATATTCAGTAAGAAAAGAGAGGGCCTGTTGCATCTCACCATCAGTAGAATTGAATTTTCTCAAAACAGTAACAAACAACTTCATCATTTGATGGGCAAAATAGTCTTTCACTTTGAGTTTGCATTTTTTATCGTAGAGAATAAACATTTACTATGTGTTTAACTATATTTCCTCCTTTGTGGTTTTCCATTATCTATATATTTTTTCCTAATGGTTTTCTTATTCATCTTCAGAGATCTCCTTTTATGATGATATTAGCACTCTGTCTTTCATATTCATATCACAGAATTCTCTTATTTCTTGTTGCCCTATAATTTTATTTATTTGATCCATAAAAATTCAAAATTTTTATTAGATTTGTAGCATATTTGTATTAACTCTGATTTGTCAGTCTTTTTCTTTGAGATTTAGGTCATCACTTTTAAAATTAGAGAAATTATTTTACATCCAGAAATTTGAAAGTCATTTATATTAACACCTGTATCTAGGCTCTTTTGTTCCATTGGTCTGTTTTTCTTGTGCCACTGTTTTACTTGGAGTACTTTATAACACTTTTAATTTCATTCCTTCCTAAATAATCTTCCTTTTTAAAATTTGTTATCCTTGCTTTTTTGGTCTTCTTGACTTAGTTTAGTTACCAAGAACTTTTTTGGACATGTAACTGGAATTGTATCAAACCATGGACTTTAAGAATAATTGACATCTTAATAATATTCAGTTATTCTGTTCAAAAACAAGATAGGTTTTTCTACTCAAGTCTTTTTTATCTTAGTTATGTGGGTTTTTTCCCTCAAATCTCTATTGTTTCAGGAAAGAAGAAATGTACGCATTATAAATAATGCAGAAAAACACCATGATGAAAAAATTTAGGGGGCCAGCCAGGTGTCACAAGTGGTTAAGTGCACGCGCTCCGCTGCGGCAGCCTGGGGTTCACCGGTTCGGATCCCGCTTGGCAAGCCATGCTGTGGCGGCATCCCATATAAAGTGGAGGAAGTGGGCACAGATGTTAGCCCAAGGCCAGTCTTCCTCAGCAAAAAGAGGAGGATTGGCAGATGTTAGCACAGGGCTGATCTTCCTCACACACACACACAAAAAATTTAAATGTATCACAAATCTCATAATTCAGATAATACCATTAATGTTAGCTGAACCACATTCCAGAAATCATTCTACAGATATATACAGTTAAAAGGATGGCTTGCTGAAGGATTGCATAGATAAATAGACACATCTTGTATGTCTTTACGTACGTCTTTCACTTATTAGTTTTCTACTTTAGGAACAGTACTTGCCCTTATGTTGGATTATCATTTTCAATTTTCCATAGTGATAGATTCCTTATTTTTAACTTTTTATTTTGAGATAACTATCGATTCACATGCAATTATAGGAAGTAATACAGAGAGATCCTGTATACCTTTCATCCAGTTTCCCCCTATAGTGACATCTTGCATAACAAGATGTACTTGCATCTTGCAGTATCACAACAAGAAAATTGACATTGATACAATTTACAGACCTTATTCCAATGTCATTGGTTTTACATGCATTCATTTTGCATGTGTTTGTATATTTAATTCTTTGCAATTTTATCATATACGTAGATTCAGATTCGTGTGACCATCACCACAGTCAAAATACAGAACAGTAACATTGCAAGGATTTCTTCACTTTCTTAGCTGTAGCCACCTCCTTCCCTCACCCCTCCATAACTCTGGGCAACCATTGTTCTCCATTTTTGTAATTTTAACATTTTAAGAATATGGAACGGAATAATTCAATATGTAACTTTTGAGGTTAGCTTTTTCCACTCGGCATAACTCCCTTGAGATCCAAGTTGTTGAGTGTATTAATAGTTTGTTTCTTTTTATTGCTGAGTAGTAGTCCATGGTATGGATGTATCACAGTTTAACCATTCGTCCATCCAAGGACATCTGGGTTGTTTCTAAATTTTTGCTATTACAAATAATGTTAGTGTGAAAGTTTGTGTACAGGTTTTTATGTGAAAATAAGTTTTCATTTCTCTGTGATCAGTCATTGCCTTAGAGTGCAATCAGTGGGTTGTATGGTGATCACGTGTAGTTTTGTAAGAAGCTACCATATTCTTTTTTAGAGTGGCTATACCATTTTACATTCCCACGAGCAGTGTAGAGTAACCCAGTTCCTTTGCATCCTCACCAGCATTTGGGCTTATGTTATGACTGTTTTTTATTTTATTTTTTCTGATATGTGTGTAGTAATACCTCGTTGTGGTTTTTTGTGGGTTTTTTTGCTGAGGAAGATTTGCCCTGAGCTAACATCTGTTGCCAATCATCCTGTATTTTTTTTTTTTTTGTATGTGGGTTGCCGCCACAACATGGCTGCTGACAAGTGGTGTTAGGTCTGCACCCAGGAACTGAACCCGGGCTGCTGAAGAAGAATTTAACCACTAGGCCGTGGGCCGGCCCCTCATTGTGGTTTTAATTTGCATTTCTGCAATGGCTAATGATGTTGAACAACTTTTCATGTGGTTATTTGCCATCTGTATATCATTTTCAGTGAAATGTCTGTTTATGTCTTTTGCCCATTTTCTAATTGGGTTATTGGTTATATTACTGTTGAGTTTTGAGAATTCTTTAGATATTCTGGTTACTAGTTATTTGCTGGGTATGTGTTGGTTATGTGAGTTTTAAATATGCTATAATTATGTATTTTTATATTTAATATTTTTAAATTAAAGTTTTGTAGATTTTTCAAGTTTAGCTCTGGTGTAGATATTGTGTGTATGTCGTTATCAGTATGAATCGGATATGTTTTTCATTATATTTTCTTACTGGTTATTGCTTATGTATGAAAGCTAGTAGTTTATGTATATTTATCATGTATTTGACTACTTTTCTCAACTCCTATTAACTCCAGAATTTTTTTAGTTGTTCATCTTAGGTTTATGATGTATATAATCATATTGTCTGTGAATTGCAATTTTGTCACATCCTTCCCAAATTTTGTACTGTTAATTTGTTTTATATTTTAATGCACTGACCAGCACATATAATAATGATAGTGTGATAGTCATGGTCCTTGTTTTTTACCTCTTTTTAGTGAGAATGCCTTCATTAACAATGATATTTTTTTCGATTGAGCTGAGATTTATGTATCTCTATAGATTTTAATTTTATTGGATGCCTTTTTATCATCAACTGAAACAATTTTTATTTGACTTATTGATATAATTAATTATATTCACCAATTTCCTAATGTTAAATAATCTGATTTGGTCCATTATTCTGTAAACATAGCCTTTGATTTTATTGACAAGAATTGTATTTAGAATCTACATTGAACATATTTAAACTGAAAATAATTTAGATCACTTCCCTAGTAACTCCTGTTCCCATTTCTAATAGTAGCTATTCTCAACTTCTGTCTCTTTCTTTAAAGTCCCTACCATACTCCTCTTCTTCATCTTCTCTTCTACTTAGCAGAGAAAATCAAGGTCACAAAATAAAAATAGATAGATAATATAATCTTTATTTTACCCAACATACCTAAAATGTTATTTAGTTTGTAAAAGTAATTGACATATATATTTATTATATATTATATATATGTAATCTATATATATATATGTCCTGTTCACAATAAAAATTAGATACATACAATATTTACATAATATATATATATATAATCTCTACCCCCCTACACACACACTTATATATAATTTAATTATCTTGAGTTCTGTGTTGTCTCATATTCATGTTGTAATATTGCTTGGTATATGTTTATACATCTCTTTATTCTCAACATTTTTGTGTTATTTTGTTTTAGTTGTGTCCCTTGCAGAATTTATAGCTGAATTGTGTGTGTGTGCACATGCATGCACACTAACCCAATTTGAGTTGTGATTTTTTGTAGTAGAATTTAACACATTTGTATGTATTGTAATTGCTAATGTTTGCTCTTATTCCTTCCATATTGTTTTGTATTCTCTATTTACTATTTGCTTATTTTTTTCTTTTTCTTTCCATTCTTGATTCTAGCTGATTAGGTCAAATTATTTTTGTTCCTTTTGTCCCCCTTCTGGTAGTTGAAAGTTCTACCTCCTACTTCTGTTATTGTTCCTTGAACAAAGTACAAAGTGTATTAAAAGAATTTTACTTATTTTTATTTTTCTAGGTTAGTGTTGTTGTTATTTTTTGTTACGCTTTGCCTCTATCAAAATACTTTAGGAATACTTTTTTAATAATTATATTCAGCTTCACAGATACATTGTCGGCCTTCATTTAGACTTAACTATAAATTTTATTGGTTTCTTCATCCAACTGCATATCTTTTTTTTTTTTTTTGGTGAGGAAGATCGGCCCTGAGCTAACATCTGCCAATCCTCCTTTTTTTTTTTTTTTTTTTGCTGAGGAAGACTGGCCCTGGGCTAACATCCATACCCATCTTCCTCTACTTTATATGGGACGCCGCCACAGCATGGCTTGACAAGCAGTGCGTTGGTGCGCGCCCGGGATCCGAACCGGCGAACAGTGGGCCGCTGCAGCAGAGCACGTGCACTGAACCACTAGCGCCACTGGGCTGGCCCCCCAACTGCATATCTTTTTCAACTATTTTCTCATTTTCTTGTTTCTTCTCCCTCTTGTGCTTCCTCCACTGCTTCTCCATCTACATCCTTAGATAATTTTACTTTGCCCTCACACATGCATAATAGTTTGACTGAGTATAGAATTCTAGATTAAAAGTCTTTTCCCCTAGAAACTACGTAAATAGTGTTTCACTGTTTTCTAACATTTGATGTCAAGTTAAAAGTCCTTTCTTCTCTTAGAATCTGGTTCCTAGCTGCTACTCTGGATTTCCCCACTCTATGGAAGGGGATTTGTAGGATTCCTCTTTAGTCTTAGGATTCAGAAATTTTAGAATGTTCTTGGAGTGGACCTTTCTGCATTCCCCCTGTATAGCCGTTAGTTTATGTAAATCTGAAGACATATGCCTTTGTTTAGCTCAGGAAATTTTCTTTTTTTTTTCTTTGTTGATTTATTTGTTATTCTCTTTTTGTCAGTTATCTTTGTTTTTTTCTTTAATAACTCCTATTCAGTCAATACTGGCTCTTCAGATCTGTCCTGTGTATTTCTCTGAATAGATTCTTTTTTGTATTTATTCGTGTTTTTCTCAACATTCCAGATTTCCATGGCTTGGTCTTCAAATTGCTAATTTGTTTTTCAATTCTATACCATTCTACCAGTCAGCTGCTGTTCTACTGCATTTTTTATTTAGTTGTGCATGCTTTTACTTCTAAGAATATTTTCTCATTCACTGTTTACTTTTTTGTCTCAGCAGCCTGTTCTTATTTTATGGACACAATAGCAGCATGTCATATTTGGGGAGGAATATTAAGTAAATATATATTTTTTCTAGTTTCTTGTTTTAATGCCTTTCCTCTCCCCTTCTCCCAGGGGTTTGCTCTCTTTGTTTATCTTTATATTTCTCTTTCATTTTCTTTATTTTCCTCAAATGCCTGGTGATTCTTAATTGTGATTTATATTTTTAAGCAAGGGACTATATTAATTAGCATTGGTAGCTAGTATGGCTTTCTTCAACTACCTAAAGAAATGGGCAAAGTAGAGAAATAGGAAATTTACAGAAAAAGAAAGTTTAAAAGCCAATAAGTATATGAAAAAGTGCCCATTCTTGTTAGTAATGTGAGAAATACAAATTAAAATAATAATGGGGTAACCTTTTACAACTGTCATGTTGGCAAAAATTTTGAATTCTGACAGTTCCAACTGTTGGGAAAGATGGAGCACAGCTGGGACTTATACACTGCAGTGAGAGTAGAAATTAGTATAACACCTTAGGCAAGCAATGTGGCCGTGTCTGGTGAAGATGAGCATACCGTTTGTGCCCTTTGAATCCACTTTAGAACAGTGTTTTTTTAGACTTTAGTTTGTCTAAACTCACTAGCAGGTAGTGAAATCAATTTAATGGATAATGATCAGCACTTTTTTTTTAATGATGTAGGGTTGAACAGGTAGAATGGAAAATATCCAGAGGGCAGGTATTGTTTCATGAAACAATTATACAATCATTTATACATTCCTTTGTTCTGGGTCATAATGTAACATGCATTTCTTACTACAAGTCACTATAAAAAAAGTTGAAACCAGTGCCCTGGAGAAGTTCTTGTACAAATGTACCAGTAGACCTGCAAAAGAATCTGTATTACAATCATGTTTGTAATAAACAATTGAAAACAATTAGAACTCGGAGAATTGGTAAATAAATTGTGGTATAGTCATACAGTAGGATGCTATACAGCAGGTAAGATGAATAAACTAGAGATTAATGTATCAACACGAGTAAATCTCATAAACATAGTGTTGAGCGAGGAAAAAAGGAGCTTATGGTATGATACCATTTCTGTAAAGCTTTAAAGTGTACACAACAATATTATGTTATCTATAAATGTTAGTAAAAGTGTGAAAAATGTAGAGGATGGATAAATGATAGGCCCAGTATGAGCCGGAGGGGAATGGGATCAGAGAGATGTACCAAGGGGGTTGATTACTTCAGTTGTTTTTTTTTATTTTAATCTGGGCAGTACATATACACGAATTTATTACATTGTTCTCTCTTTCTTCTTCTGAATACCCCAAATATTTTATTTAAACTAAATTAAAATATCTAGAGGGAAAAGTCCTGTTGAAACATTTTGATTAGCATGATGGTGTGACAATCCATTTGTGAGTCAATTGCTGTAGCCAGGGCAGTGGAAGAAGTACTCTGGCCACACCTGTGTCATGTTCCCATCCTTCTGGTAGAGTGAGGTAGGAAAGGAAGCAGACAGGTCTATCGCTAGAAGAGGCCAAATAGCTACCAGAGCTTTTCTTTTTCTTTTCTGATTCAGTTAATTCTACTTCTATTGTTATTATTTTCTATCCTTCTTTTATTGGAGATTTTTGGGGCAGGTTCCTTTTTAACTTGTTTAATTGAATTCTTATTTATTTTTATTCCCATATGAATGGATTATAATTCTAGATTCTGACCCTCTCACATGTCCTGCCAACAATATCAAGGCTCCCTTTCAAGAACTGTTGCTGATTTTTAGCATTTATTTTGTGGAACTCTTGTGGGCTTGATTCCATCTCATCTTTTTGTAAAATTTTTAGTAAGCATACACAGTCTGTTCACACATAAATATGTTGGCTAAAGATTTAATTATGAGGTTAGAGACTTTCCTTTTAGAACTCTGTAGATTTTCTCCATGGTCTTATGACATTCGGTTTTATAGAACTCCAAAGAGAACTTGATTTTTATCCTTTTTTTTTGTTAAGTTCACTTTGTAGGAAAGTGCTTTGAGGGAAGAATGTTTGTTTCTTTTAATAGCCACAGGACACTGAATTTGGGGTCTCATCATTAATCTCAACTGGAAAAATCCTTTAAATGACCAGATTTAGATCTTTTTTCTGCTTAAGCTGTTATATCTTTGTGCTTCTGCTCCGTTTTTTAGTTCCTTTTATTGTTCTTGTTGGCTTCCTCCACTTCCCCCCATTGTTGTAGTACCTTTTTATAGGATAGTACTTTATCTTCTCCATAGCTCTATAATAAACATATATATATATACACACACACATACACACACACTTAGTATCTTTTCTCCATCATTTTAGTTTCTTTGACCTTTTTTTACATTCTGGCAAAATCTTTTGTGTGTCTGTGTTTGCCACTACATTGTGAGCCCTCTGAGGCATATTCATTTTGCATTTCCTAGTTTAGTGCCTGGCACATTACAGGTGCTCAGTAAATAGTTTTTGAATGAGTAACTGTAGACTAATTTTGTCCTTTTCAGTTGTCCTCAATCAGTTTTCTGTGGGGTCATTTCCGCTTTCTGCAGATTTGGATTACCATGCTGCATATGGGGCATATCTGTATACGTGTGTATGTGTTTTTGATCTTTTATCTTGGCCAGCTCTCATTTTGTCTAAGTCTTTTTCTTTTTCTTTTTTCCAGTTATGTCTGTTATATCTCCTACAGAGAATTAATTTTGGAAGCAACCTTTCCTGTCCATGTCCAAGGGCATTTCTCCCCTTTTCTTGTGCTGCTTTTTTTTTTTCTTTAAATAGAACCTATGTTACTTGTTGTTTATTCTGTTTGCTCTCTTTTCAAAGTGGAGGAGTACAACAGGGCCAGTGTCAGTCCACTGGCATTTGTGTGCTGCATGGCCCGCTGTCAGCACTAACGCTAGAGGGCAGATTGATGTGCATGGCCCCAACACAGTTTTCAGTGCCCAGGAGGCATTCATCTAATGTCAGTCTGTTGGACTTAACATGACATCTTCTCCTGTGCTTGCTAATGTGTGTTCTAAAGACTCTGAGGTAGACTTTATGGAAAAATTACTACTACCACTTTATCCCTGCAAAGCACCATTTTCAGGACTTCTCCATTCCTTTTGCCTCCGTCGTATGCACTTTGTCTTTGGCCATGTTGAATACTAGGAGTTAAAGACTCAGAATGGATATGGACCATCGATGAATAACTGAGAGCTCCCTATATATGGCCTATCTAATTTCAAAATATGGTTCTCTTTCTTTAAGAACCCCCATCTTACAGAACGGAGGTTCCTCAAAAATTTAAAAACAGAACTGCCATATGATCCAGCAATTTCACTTCTGGATATTTATCTGAAGAAAACCAAAACAATACTTCGAAAAGATATACGCACCCCCATGTTCATTGCAGCATTATTTACAATAGCCAAGACATGGGAACAATCTAAGTATTCATCAATGGATGAATGGATACAGAAGATGTGGTGTATATATATATAATGGAATATTATTCAGTCATAAAAGGAATGAAATCTTGCCATTTGCGACAACATGGATGGACCTCGAAGGCATTATGCTAAGTGAAATAAGCCAGACAGAGAAAGACAAATACTGTATGATCTCACTTATATGGGGAATCTAAAAAGCAAATAGTAATAAGCTCATAGATACAGAGAACAGATTGGTAGTTGCCGGAGGCAGGGATTGGGGGGTGGATGAAAGGGGTGGAAGGGGGATCAAAAGCTACAAACTTCCTGTTATAAAATAAATGTCATGGGGGTGTAAAAAAAATAAAGTAACTAAACTGGAATTGACAAATAAATACAATGTATCTGGACTTTCCCAAAACATTTGACAAAATTTTTCTTGATATGTTCATGAAAATGGAAAATATGAGTTAAATGATATGACTAGGTGAATTCACAGTTATTTAGTTAAGTTAAAAAAAACCCAAACTTTCTTTTTATAAATAGAACAAAGACACTCAGACGAGGGTGATAACTTTAAATTATAGTAGATCAGGGCCGGCCCGGTGGCGCAAGCGGTTGGGTGCGCGCGCTCCGCTGCGGCGGCCCGGGGTTCGCTGGTTCGGATCCCGGGCGCGCACCGACGCACTGCTTGGCAAGCCATGCTGTGGCGGCGACCCATATACAGTGGAGGAGGATGGGCACGGATGTTAGCCCAGGGCCGTCTTCCTCGGCAAAAAAAGAGGAGGATTGGCGGATGTTAGCACAGGGCTGATCTCCTCACAAAAAAAAAAAAAAAAAAAAGTCCACTTTGGGCCGGCTCCGTGGCTTAGCGGTTAAGTGCGCGCGCTCTGATGCTGGCGGCCCGGGTTGGGATCCCGGGCACGCCCCAAGGCACCACTTCTCCGTCCAACCCAAGGCCGAGTCCCACGTACAGCAACTAGAAGGATGTGAACCTATGACATACAGCTATCTACTGGGGCTTTGGGGGGAAAAAAATGAATAAATAAAATCTTTAAAAAAATAAAAAAATAAAAATAAATAAATTATAGTAGATCAGTTACCAACTCAGAACTAGACTTTGTGGTTGTTGAACAGGTAGCGTGGAGTGCCAGTTGGCTCATTTCTTATGACTGGTGGGTTGAATGATGTGATTGGGGTGGATGCACATGAGTGACCAGCACAGTTGCCCAGAGAGTAGTAGGAAGGGCAGCCCCAAGTTTGAGGGTGGTGGGGGGAGGTGTTCAGTTTGGGTATGGGGTAGGGTTGTCTTGGTCTGAGGAGAACAGAGCAGGCAGGAGAGTTTCACCCTAATTTGTAGGGGATTTGGGGCCTGGAACTGCGTAGTTTGAGAATACAGATTTTGATTCCCCTCAAAATATGGATTGCAGAATTGAAGAATGATCTTATGAAATTTTAGAACATTACTAAACTAATTTTATAGTTATTATGTAAATAGATACATTTAAAATATGAAAATAATAAATTCGAAAAAGGGAATGCTGTATTAAGAGGCATATATACTGTGTGTTATTTCCTTCTGTTACATAATTTTATTGCCCCTAAAATGTTTGCTTTCTCCACTTAATAATAATCTCCAAAGAGCAGGGATTGTGTTTTTCTTACTCATGGCTCTATCCCTAGTACTTAGCAAGGTGCCTGTGCTTAGTACTTACTCAGATTGTTTGTTCAATGAGTAAGTGAATGAAGAAATAAACCAACAGGCAAATGAAAAATTGGGAGACAGTAAATTAGGAAATGCTGGCTAACTACAATGTTAACATGGAAGTCCTGAAAACATTTATAATTTCAGCAAAGTTGGCATGAGAATTAGCTTGATACAGTGAGAACTGAGCAGAGCAATAGGTAATGGACAAAAATCATGTCGTATCATATATGTGATTCCTTATCATAATTTGTACTCTGTTTTGATGTCAGGGAGTATTTAGTTGAAATTCGTACAGTGAACTCTTAGTGCAGTAGAACTACATAGAGAAAGAGAACAATTACACAAATGCATTCAGCCTTTTTAAAAAAAAAAACAGTTTTAATGCTAAATATTTGAATATTGAGTATTTAAAATTCAAAATTCAAAGAATAAATTTTTATTTTTTTTGAAACAAAAGATGTATGAGTGACTCCAGGAGCCAGAAGTGTCTAGGACACTTAATTAAGACAAAATCGTATCTCAATTCCTATGCCTTACTGTTTAGTGCAATAATTCATTAATTATGTCATGGAACTTTTTGTAATAATAGCACCTAAACATAGAGTACCTCACCTATACAAGGCCTGTGCAAGGTGCTCTTCATAGCTTTAATCCTCAAAACAACCCTGAGAGGGAGGTGTTATCATCCCCATTTACAGATAACACAGAGCCTTAGAGAGATCCCATACTGTGCCCAAGATCACCCAGGTAGGAAGCAACAGACTGCTTGCTCTGCGCAATGATCAGTGATTGTTTCAGCACCCACCCCACCTCCACACTACAGAAACTTTTAAATACACTCTACCTTTATTTATTTATGTGTAGGGCTGGTTATTAAAGAAAAACCTAGTACATCCTTATGATTTTATTCTTGAGTTTTATAAAGGAACCAGACACAATGTTCTTCCAGTGCTCTCTTTTTTTGTTCCTGACACCACCCTCTGAGAATCACAGTGTGGTCTTCATGTACTTTGCCTTTGAATACTCTGTCAACTTTCAGTATCTGCTTTAAAGGCTGACTGGTATCCCTTAATATGCTGTTCAAACTTATCCACACCCTGAGAGTGGACAAGTTCCCATCACACTTACCCTCCCCACATTGGGGACTTGAGGCATCCGTACCAAAAACAGCATCTCTACTGAAAATAGGGAATGTTTTTTAAGTCTTCTAGGTTTTTTTTTTGTTTTTTTTTTTGGTGAGGAAGATTACCCCTGAGCTAACATCCGTTGCCAGTCCTCCTCTTTTTGCTGAGGAAGATTGGCCCTGGGCTAACATCCCTACCCATCTTCCTCCACTTGTTTTGTATGTGAGACACCTGCCACAGCATGGCTTGATAAGCAATGGGTAGGTCTACGCCCAGGATCTGCACTTGTGACCCTGGGCCTCCAAAGCAGAGCACACAAACTTAACCACTACGCCACTGGGCTGGCCTTAAGTCTTCTGTTTTATCATCAAAATTCACACTAACAGTTTTGATTTCTACTTCATAACGTATATGTATCCCAATGGAATTCTTGATCACAAACAACAAATACTGAAGGCATTTATTAGAACGATATAAGGTAACTCACAGATCTGACAGAAATCCTAGGGAACCAGATTTGGGAAGTAGGAATATAGGGAGATGAGGGATTTAGAACCATAACCAAGGTTATACTATAGGAATAGCTGGTTAGAGTCCTGCTGTCAACTGGTGTATATGTTTGTGTATGCACGTTTGTGTGTAATATTCTTCATTGATTAATTGCATCATTGTTAATAAGAAAAATATTAGGAAAAATGGAATTAGCCCAAAAGTACATCAATAGGGTCTTGGTAACATAACTTTTATAATAATTTAATAAGAAATTGCAAACAATAATAATCATGTAATGTATCTGTATAATGGAATGCTATATTACTGTAAAAAATATTGTAGTAGAACTAAACATACACTCACAGAATGATATTCAAGATATAAAAAGTGAGAAGAAGTTACAAAATACTATGTTTAGTATTCTATTTTTGCTTTAAAATATATTTATTTTTGTATGTCTAGAAAAAATTTGGGAGGACTATCTACCAAGTTGATAATAGTTGTCATCTCTGGGTAATTGGTTAATGGGAACCTTTGATTTATTACATCATATTTCTATAATGTTTGAAATATTTTTTCAAATAAATGTAAAGTAAATGAATATACCTCTACTAACTGGAGCCTTCAGTTATAAGATTTTTTCTCTATTATTTTTTATATAAATAGGGCAATGACAGCCGTATTTGGCTTTTTCTGTTCTATGTAAATAATTGTTCTCAAAAGCAAGAATTGAAACTTCTTTTCCCCACCCTCCTCACCATCCACCATGATAGTCTTCATTTTATCAGTGAGTATGGCTAGCTGAAAATTTAAAGAGCAAATAAAGAACAGATTTGAAATAATTTTACATTGCAATTTTGTGATTGCTATGGTGTAGTATGCTTTTAAATATTGTTGTACCGCAGTATGTGGGTCCTAACCCCCCTTTTGTTTTTCATGTTTTATTTTATCTATTATTATCATCATTATCATCATTACTCTCCTTAGTCAAATATCTCGTTTTAAATATAGGCTTAAAAAAGCCTGTCACAACCAAATAAAGTGTACATGTTTCTTTTCTTTTTTAAATATATTTTTGATTGTAATTAAAAATAAATAAATAAATAAATAAATAAACATAGGCTTATTTTTGAAAAGTACTCCTTTTCCATTCTTGCATAATCTTTGTGTTTCTATTGCAGGAAAGATTTTAAACTTTGAGTAAAAACTTTTTTTTTTTTTTTGTGAGGAAGATCAGCCCTGAGCTAACATCCATGCTAATCCTCCTCTTTTTGCTGAGGAAGACCGGCTCTGAGCTAACATCTATTGCCAATCCTCCTCCTTTTTTTCCCCAAAGCCCCAGTAGATAGTTGTACGTCATAGTTGCACATCCCTCTAGTTGCTGTATGTGGGACGCGGCCTCAGCATGGCCGGAGAAGTGGTGTGTCGGTGCGCGCCCAGGATCCGAACCTGGGCCGCCAGTAGCGGAGCGCGCACACTTAACTGCTAAGCCACGGGGCTGGCCCGAGTGAAAACTTTTAAGTAAAATTTTTAAAATATCTTCCTTAAAATATTTTATATGTATTTAAATTTGGTATAAAACTTGATGAAACCTATTTTCGTCTGATTGATTTTAATGTTTCAAATTACTGAACTGAGGTTATTGAAAACTTATAAAGCATTTTGATATAACAGTTTAATCACATTGAGTTAAATTCATGATGTTTGTTTGTTTTTAGCATTCCATATTGGAAGAAGAGATTTCTATAGATGAAAAAAATGCCTTTGTTTAGTAAATCACACAAAAATCCAGCAGAAATTGTGAAAACTCTGAAAGACAACATGGCCATTTTGGAAAAGCAAGACAAAAAGACAGACAAGGTATGTGCTAAAACAATAACATTATCATTAAAATACATGTATTCCAAGACCAAAAAACAGCATAAAAGCTTAGAGTCCCAGATGGGTCTGTTATGTGCACATAGAGTTCCTATAAACACATTTATATTGATTTCAGATTTTATGCAACTGATAATTGCTACAGTGCAACCTCATTTTAGCATTATTTTAAGATCTTACCAAGTAAGGCTTCCTCATAGGAAGGCCTTTTTAGTATTTTAGTTATTCCTTCAAAGGGATGTTGAATCCTACATATTGGATTTCTCTCTAAAGTGTTAGTTTATGGCAAGATTCACAATATCTATAAAGTTAATACCCTTGAGTTCATAGTATCTTTCTGTCCCAGTGTATGGTACAATCTTGTATTCTTATAAGGATGTAAAAATATATTTTAAATTCTAGTGAACTTTGTAATATTGAACCAAATATTGGCCCAAGTAGAAAGAAGAAATGACCTTCATAAAAGTAAATCTAGGGGTCAGACTGGTGGCATAGTGGTTGGGTTTGCACACTCCGCTTCGGCAGCCCAGGGTTCGCAGGTTCTGATTCCGGGCATGGACCTACGCACCGCTTATCAAGCCATGCTGTGGCGGCGTCCCATATAAAGTAGAGGAAGATGGGCACAGATGCTAGCTCAGGGCCAATCTTCTTCAGCAAAAAGAGGAGGGTTGGCAATAGATGTTAGCTCAGGGCTAATTTTCCTCACCAGAAATAAAAAATTTAAAAAAGTGAATCTAAATGACAAAAGAGAAAAAAGAGAAAAACGTAAAGAGATACTCATTTTCATTAGTAATCAGGAAAAGGCCAATTAAAACCACAATAAATTCGTATTACACACGTACTATCTTGGCAAAAAGGAAAAATATCTGGTAGTATTAACGGTTGACAAGTATGGAGAGCAAAAAGAACTTTCATTCACTGTGAGTAATAAAGCATAAATTGGTGTTTGGAAACCAGTTTGGTATATTATCTGAAATGTGAAGATATGCATGTTCTGAAACCCTGCAGTTCTGCTCCTAGGTATAAACTCTAGAGATGTTCTTGCAAATGTGCACCAGGATGCATGTACAAGAATGTTCATAACATTGTTGTTCACAATAACCCTTCAATAGAAACAACCCAAATGTCCATCAATGGTAGAACTGATCAGGAAGTTGTGGTCTAGCCATCAATGGAATACTATAGAGCAAAGAAAATTAGAGAACTGCTGCCTACATGCAGCAGCATGGGTGAATATGGTGTTGAGAGAAAGAAGCAAGTCATAAAAGGGTACATACAAATGCTGTTCCAAATCAGCAGAACTGAACTGTATTGTTTGAGGATGCAAGCGTAAGTGAGAAAAGTGTAAAGAAAAGTAAATAAATGATTGTCATCAAAGACATGAAAGTATTTACTTCTAGCCTGAAAAGGGGGCATTCAGGTGTCTTCTGGTGTACCAAAAATGTTCTATTTCTTGCCCTACATTATGGTCACACAGGTGTTTGCATTATAATTACTCTTTATATATATGTTTAAGGTACTCTTCTGTGGATATATCTCATAATTTAAGAAACTTACAACCTTTATTTGTTTTTTTGTGTGTGTGTGAGGAAGATCAGCCCTGAGCTAACATCCATGCCAATCCTCCTCCTCTTTTTTTTTTTCTTCCTGAGGAAGACTGGCCCTGGGCTAACATTCGTGCCCATCTTCCTCCACTTTATATGGGACTCCACTACAGCATGGCCTGACAAGTGGTGCGTCGGTGTGCGCCCAGGATCTGAACCCGGGCAGCCAGCAGCTGAGCACGCCCACTTAACTGCTATGCCACGGGGTGGGCCCCAGCTTCTAACCTTCAATAAATTAAGGATTGCTTCGATCAGATCATAAAATGTATCTGGAAATTATTTTTTAAAGTAATGTCATGCTACTATGAATTATTTTTATTTATTTTGCCTTATTCCCTTTTTCAGTTATAATGATTAGAGTACTTTACTTGAAAGTAATAGAACTGCGTTTCTTTAAAAATATTTAGCAAATCAAATTAACTAATTGGCCTGTTCTCCTATCCTCACCTGTATTAATTTTTCAAAAATTTTTATTGAGTGTGATTCACATATCATATAACCCTGTACCTATTAGCAGTCATTCCTCATTCTCCCCTCTCCAGGCCCTAGCACCCACTAATCTACTTTCTACTTCTATGGATTTTCCTATTATTCTTTAAAATGCAATGAGGTGGGGTTTTTTTGGAAGTTTCATAGACAGCAAAAAAGATAATGATTATGTGTGAGGGGTAAGTGGATTGACAAAGTTTATGGGTTTTGGCAACTTATGATTTTATACCTAGTCCATTAAAAAACAGAATAGGGATTTGTTGAAAAACCTTAACAAATGCTTTAAGTAAATACTAGTAGCTACTGATAAGTCTTCAAAATGGAGTCAAATGTAATTTTCAAGAGTTATTTTTATAGTTAATTACTAGCAAAGTTGGCTGTGTCTGAGTATGGTTTAAAGGAAGATTGTTTCAATTATGTTGACTAAGTAGAAATACTAGAAATCTTTTTTATATAAATAAATTGTAGTAACATTTTCTAAAATAAAAAAGCTGTGCCTACTAAATGTTTTTGTTTGTTTGTAACTGTACAGTGTTCTTTGATCATAAATAATCAGGGCCCAAGAAGTGGTTTTTGTTTGTTTATAGCCTGAAAATTTTTATTGTTCTTAACTATTAGCATACTTTTTGGTCACTAGACTTCAGAAGAAGTGTCGAAATCACTGCAAGCAATGAAAGAAATTCTGTGTGGTGCAAATGACAAGGAACCCCCAACGGAAGTTGTGGCTCAGCTGGCACAAGAACTCTACAATAGTGGGCTGCTGGTGACACTGATAGCTGACCTACAGTTGATAGACTTTGAGGTAAACTATCTGTAAAAGGACATCTCTGCTTTTTGATTTTAGTATATATAACTATCAGTATTTGACTTTAATTTTTTATTACTGATTATTTAAAAATTTAGTTTTTTCTAAAACATCTAAAATCACTTTAATCTTTTTTTAGAAGAGCAAAAAGGTATACTATAGTTAAGTTTTGTGCAGCGAGGTAGCAAAGTTAGTAGCTAATAATAATAATAATAATAACATTTGTTAAATTCTTACTACATGTTGTACGGTTGTAAGCACTCAACTCATTTAATTCTTAAAATAACCTATGTGATTGGTACTATATTATTAGCCCCGTTTCATAGATGAAGAACCTAAAGTTCAAAGATATTAAGTAATTTGCCCAAAGGCACTCAGTTACTAAGAGCCTAAGCTGGGATTCAAACTCAGTGTCTCTCAAGCCTGTTCTTTCAATTAAAATATTATACCAATGATTTAAAAAGTTTGTTAAAGGCTAGTAATATAGGATATTTGTCTCATTTTGAAAGCAATTATACTTAATTTATCTAAATAATAAATTAAATAAAACAAAAACCTAGAAACATAAGTGGTGAATATGTGTAGGTGTTTTATTATGTATAGTATATCTAACTTAGAACAGTGATTTTTCAGTGAAAAATGTGTACATTAGGCAAGTTTGGGCATTGGCTATTTCAATGGTGGAAGTCTTGGTTTTGATTTGTTTATTGTTTTGTTGCTACTATCAGGCTTTTGTTGCTATCGGGTCATTGCTTAAGTCTCCATTAATTCTCAGAGATAGAGGATAATGCAGATTTCTAAAGTGAATTGCTTTTAGTTTTGTAACTAAGGAGGTAAAAGGAAAACTAGTTACAGTGGTTAGACCAAGGTATGGTCAGGGCTCTGGGGACCTGTGGAAATACTGGGCCAGAGCTCTCTGGACAGCTTAGATGGGGGAAAATTTTTGGCTGCTTCAAGCCAAGAAGGAGGAATGCAGAGCAAGACTGCTCTGGAGATGTGGAGCCAGGTGTGTTGGCTGGAAGCACCAGTGAGGACCCCAAAGAGCCCAGACTTCAGCTCCTCCTTCCTTTCAGATGCACTTGTCTTTTTCTTTCTTTCCTTCCCTTATCTATTCCTGTATCTGACATTTTCTGCCCAATAATCTCTTTTCCTTCTTTTTTCTCTTGCCTGGCTTGCCTACGCTCCCTCCCCATTTTACTCCCCATTTCCCTTTTAAACTGGCCATATGTGGAATTAAAGTGTAGCTTTATCATTATGTTTATATGCTTTCATGTTTCTTTTATTTAGTTTAAAATGAGATATTATGAACATTTATAGAAGCTGTGCATAATGGAGAAACACTTGACTTGGGATTAGAATTGTTTAGAGTCCCTGCTCTGGCATTCTATAGTCAGTAACATAACTTCTTTGAGACTAAATTTTCTCATCTAAAAAATGGGAATAATATAAACTTACAGCATTGTTTTAAATATTAAACTAAATAAAATATGTATACGTATGAAAGAACACTAAATACATGTGCAAATTATATAAAAATACAACGTAGTATAGTTTCATTTCCTCTTTCTCAAACTAAAGTTAAATTTAAGCTGGTTTATTTTTGTTATAACTCTTGACATTTGTTTGGTTTTTTTGTTTATTATTTTAGTTTGAGGTTTAGTTGGTCAGTGACTGTAAAAGGGAAAACGGCCCCTGCTCTTGGATTACAGTATTATATTTCTATACATTTATTTTTTTTGCACATTTCCCTGAAAGCAGCAATATATTAAGCTATTATCATCATTAATTAATATGTTAGCTTGAGTTAGTTTATGACATTAGCCCAATTTGCAGTTGGATGCTGGAGGGAATATGACCAAGGATGGTTATGTTTTGAAGAATAAGTCAGGGATAAGATGTTGTCAGGTACAATGATCTGGAGAAGCCTTGAGCAGCCACAGAATAGTATGGGTTCAAATTGCTCTCCAGGAGTCAGGGAGATAGGAGTACACCAATGAGAAACTTTGAGTACCTCACAACTTTGTTCAGCATTGGCTTAGACAACAAAAGTGGAACAGTAAGAAACACGTAGGTGAGTTTCCCTTATTTTACATGATATACTGAAAATAAATAAATTTACAGAAGATGTTTACTTAAAAATTGTTTTGGGATTAAGATTCAAATGCCTAAAACTTGAATTATACATTATCAAGTAGAGTAAACTTTTACTCTCCGGAATCCCTGGAGAAAAGAAATATCTTTCTGAATATTTGAATTTTCCATGTAGCTAAAGATTAACTCTTCAAATGCAAAGAGTTAAATAGATTACTTTTGTGGATTACCTTACATTTTCTTTATAAAATGCATTATATGCTTGCCTCTCCTCCAAAATAATATATTAGATATAACAATTTTTTTACTGATAGCTCAAAACTATCATTGTGAAGATCTGTTATTGTGATATTAGCAGATAGTTCTTTTTTCTCCCCTAGCCTTATTGAGGTATAATTGACCAGACAGTTCTTGCCTTTGTTCATTCAATTGATGTAACACAATACTCAGAACATAATTTTAAATGAATGTGACATTCAGTAGATGAAGCTGTCCTTCTCAAGCCCAAAGAAAGTAAATACTATAAATACTTCTTGGTTGAATGAATGAATGAAAAACAGTTAAAATTTAGGACAGTTTGGTTTTAAGCATTCTACCAACTACATACTCATACTATTTTCAGGAAGGAGGCAGCATTACTAGCATTGTTAGCCTACTTGGAGAAATGTGCTATATATCTTTTTAGACTGAAGGCATAAATGATCAGCGTACAGGCAGCAACTTTCCTTCTCAAGCCTAAAGTATCCATATAAGCCAGTGACAGCTTAATAAAATTCCTCCTAACTTCAAAACTCAGTCTAATCACACAGAACCCCACCCTCCTCATCTCCTAGTTCATAGGTAGCACGGGTACAGCGCCTTCTGGATTGAGAGTATCTTGAGTACTAGGATGGTGTTTCCCACACCTAGTGCCATGTCCATTGGTTGGTTGAATGAATGTAGGAATGAGAATGAGAGAGAGAAGCAGAGGTAACAGAATTGGACCAAAGGAAGATGTCTTGAGGCACAGCATTAAGCCACTTTTCTGAAAGAATTAGTAAATTGTGTAGAAAATAATTCAAGAGTAATGATGATAATATTTCATTAAGTGAATAACCTCTCCTGGGGCTTCTTTGAAGAGTACAATAGGCATTTGACTATAAAATTTCTGATGTGTTTTTGTAACAAGAAAGAAAAATTATTACTTTGGGGATGGGCTGCAGCTTTTGCCAGATAACCTAAAAGGACAGAACATTCCTTACAGAGAAAAAAGTGAACTTTTGTTTAGAAGACACCTAGATGGGCTTTTTTGTTAGTTGTGAAAGGTGAGGTCTCGAGGCAGTGTTTGGAAGGAAAAGACTGAAAGAAAAGAGCTTAGATTCCCTTTGTAGAGTAAAGTAACAGAAATTTGAGGAATGCCCTCTCTTTGGCTAAATTTGTTAGGAGCAGGAAATAGAAGAGAGATAGGGGTAGGGTTTGGAGTGAGGGAGAGGGAAGGCTCCAGAACCATGAGAGAGGAAGGGGCTTGAGGAAAAAGATGATCAGGAATGGTAAGGAACCTTTAATAATAGTGATAAGTAGGATTCAATTTGAAGTTGTTTCTGCACTGTGCTATAATTACCATTTCTTACCCTTAAACCTTTAATAAAAGGACTATGTAATAATAGTCTATGTTGAGTGAAGGAGAAGTGGCAGTTTTCCACACTTGGGATAAATAGGGTATTGAGAAAATAACTAGTTGCAGGAGGCAAGACAATGGACAGGGGTTGAGAGGAGCTGGGAGCAGGGATTTGAAATCCAGAGCTGACAGCAGTGATGGTGGCCCAAGGCGTTGCCTTAAATTGGGTAGCAGGGACTGACTCAGGAATCTGGGTGACAAACCCATTTCTCCTTCAGAAATCAAGAGGGGAGTGGTCCATTGGGGTAAGGAAAGTATTGGAGGATCCTGCTGTTATATGAATAAGGGCTAGTTAGGAGGCAGACCTTTGGGTTAAGATTGTTTAAAAAGAAAATCTCATTACTTTGTAGCGATAAATTTTTATCTAATCCTTCAAGCCTTAAAATTGCTGACAAAAAAGAACCACTTCAGCTTATGGCTAAGATTGCAAGTCTTTTGATTTTGCAGGCTCAGGATCCAACTCAGAGCTGTGTGTTTTGAGGTTTGGCTGATATTAAAGACGCAGCTTTAGATTCTTTGATGTTTTGAAACACAATGCGATAAGAGATCAAAGGATGAAAATTTATTGCATGTAAGAGTTGATGCATTCATTTTAAAGGCAGGTGTGCCTTGCAAAACTAAGGTGGATGCAAAGTCAGCTGTTCAGGCTGAATTAGAAAGCAGCTCAAAGAAGCAGAAAACTTACTACTGTTTTAATTTAACCTCTAATGATTATTTCTTGCTACGTTAAAAAAAAAATCAGGAAAATAAGCCATTTTGTGGTCCTAAGTTTTTGAAAATTTCTATCCTGTAAAGATTCTTTTCTCTTCCCTGGCCCTGATTAAAGTGGTCCTTATAACCTTTGGTTTTATTACTGTAAAAATGAGAAATCATGAAGCTTTAAGATACAAGCTTTGATTGTACTTCATGCATATGACAATTTGAAATGCTTACTTTGTGTGTAAGGCATTGATTCTATTTGGTCTTGATCCTGATTGGTTGTTTATATATTTTGCACCTGTCATTAGACAAATTAAGTTAAAGAATTTACAATTTTGAGTGGGGAAATACTATATTATATTAAGTAGGATTTTATGTTATTGTTAGCCTATTGTCCCCTTAAAACTAATGAATATAAACTTTAGAAGCATTTATACCTATAATGGTACGTAATTTATGGGTGATTAAAAATGGTATTGGTCCTTAATCAGAAGCATAGCCTGTTAATTGTTTGTATTCCCCCTATAAAAATTAAGACAATGACCATTTTAGTTTGACCTTATCATGGTTTTTAAGGAATGTAATCTGCCGTAAGGGTGAAGACTGCTCATGCCACGTATAATGTACAGAATATTTTGTCTGCCCCTCTGCTTTCTGGGGAATGCTCCCTCCTTCCCCACCCACATGATTACAGTGAGAGGAACCATTTTGTGCAACATGACATCCTGCCCGACACACAGCTGATTGGCCAGCAGTGGACATCTGACCAAAGCAGGACCAGAGTTTTTCTGCAGGATTCTGGAACTTAAAAATTTTTTAGAGCAATTAGTTCTCTGCTAACGTGTGCTTGGTTTCTCTGAAGCTTTCTCAGTATCTGTAAATTAGTTTAGTTTGAATTTTAGTCCTCTGGGAAAGAGTCCTTGCTAATCCATGCAACGAACGCTCACCCCACCCCACCCCACCCTCGCCCCCCATAGACTGCTCTATCTAGCTCTGCTACTGAAATTCCTCACAAACATTTGCCCTACCCACCTCAACTCTCCCTGCCCCCCTCGCCCAAGGTAACACGTACAGGAGCAGAATAGAGAAGTCTGTGACTTCCGTGGCTACAATTAACTTTCATTTTTTAAAATTAAGGTATAATTTACAAATAGTAACATTCTCCCCTGCACAGTTCTGTGATATAGAACAATTCTATCACCTCCCAAAATTCTCCCACGCCCCTTTGTAATCAGCTCTTTTTCCTACCCCTAGCTTTTGGCAACCACTGATCTATCCTCTATTCCTGTATTTCTGCCTTTGCAGACATGTAAATGTAACTCACACAGAATGTAGCCTTTTGAGTCTGGCTTCTTTCACTTAGTATAATGTATTTGAGATTCATCCATGTTGTTGCCATGTGTCAGGAGTTTGTTCCTTTTTATTGCTGAGTAATAGTCCATTGCGCAGATGTACCACAGATCATTTATCCATTCCCCAGTTGAGAGGTATTTAGGGAATTTCCAGTTTTTAGCAATTACAAATGAAACCTCTGTAACCATTTATAGTTTTTTGTGTGTGGATGTAGGTTTTCATTTCACTTGGATAAATACCTAAGAGTAGGATTTTTGGATAGTCTTGGGGTTTTTTGTTTGTTTTGGCTTTGGTTTTTTTTTTTTTTTAATTTTTTACTTATTTTTCCCCCAAAGCCCCAGTAGATAGTTGTATGTCACAGTTGTACATCCTTCTAGTTGCTGTATGTGGGACACGGCCTCAGCATAGCCAGGCAAGCGGTGCGTCGGTGCACGCCCGGGATCCGAACCCGGGCCGCCAGCAGCGGAGCACACGCACTTAACCACTAAGCCACGGGGCCAGCCCCCGGCTTTGGTTTTTTAATTTTAGCCTTTCTAATAAGTGTTAGTGGTATCTTATTGTGGTTTTAATTTGCGTTCCCCTAATGACTAATGAGGTTGAGCATGTTGTCATGTGTTTATTTGCCATCATATCTCTTCTTTTATGAAGGGTCTGTTCAGATCTTTTGCTGTTTTTATTTGGTTGTTGAATTTTGAGAATTATTTATGTATTCTGTATACAAGTCAATGGCAGAAATTTTAAAGTGGGTGTTTTCTTTTCCAATCTGTGCCCTCTTTTACTCTCTCATTTGCGTTTTCTCACTTCTGTTATCAGTGAAGGATGCTCTTTATTAGCAGTTACTTCTAATTGCTGTGACTACTGTTGATCACTTCTGTCTTCCCTCTTTTTCTCTTTTCTTATTTGATTCCAGTTGGTACTTCCATATATATCATTCATTCAGCAAATAATCGTTGAGCATCTTATATCGGGCTGATCTTTTTTGAATTTGCCAGCTAACAAAAGTGCTTCTTCACATTTGAGATGTGATCGGTTACATTATATGTAATCTTAGAGTTACTGGCTAATTTCAGACATTTTTGGTCATTTTTAGATGTTACTTCATTATCATCAAAGATGCTTTTAGAGTTTTTTTCTTTTTTATTTCTTCTGGCCACTTGTAGATCCAGAGCTTGAGATCTGGCAGCCTGAGGGTTGCAGAAGATTGGTTTTGAATAGTTAAGGTTTTACTCCAGTTAGATATAGTGTGATGAATGGATATTTACAAAGGTTACATATAATGTAGAGACCATCATTCATCATTTGTACTTGTTTAAACTTTCTCTAATCCTTTTCATTCTTCTCCTTCTCTTGGTTTTGGGAAGCTGCCCCTGGTAGCAGAACTTGTTTTTATTATCCACAGGGGGCTTCCTTTGCCTTTGCACACATTTGCTAATGAACCAGAAGAATGTTTTCCTCTGTGTAAAAGTTGGATAGAGTTCTGTGGAGCTTCATTTCTGCTGTTCACTGGAATGCTGTATGGAAATGTTCTTGTGACATTTTACTGGGAAGTATGAAAAACACGATCTTATGACATTTCAAAGAGGATTGATATTTATTCTGCAGTATTACACTTTAGAGTCTGGAAAGGTTTGAACAAAACAGACCACTTCTTTCATTTCAAAATTCATTTATATTTACAGCTATACCTCCTTTATACAGCAAATATATTTTTTAACATCTCTGTAAATGAAATTCATGTAGTATGAACGTTCTTTAGTGTTTTAAAATTGTGAGAGCGACTGATTCTTTTTTTTTTTTAATTTTTTATTACAGTAACATTGGTTTATAACATTGTAAAAATTTCAGGTGTACATCATTATACTTCTATTTCTGCATAGATTACATCATGTTCACCACCAAAATACTAATTACAACCCATCACCACACACATGTACCGAATTATCCCTTTCACGCTCCTCCCTCCCCCCTTCCCCTCTGGTACCAATCCAATCTTTGTCCCTATGTGTTTGTTTATTGTTGTTATTGTCTACTACTTAATGAAGGAAATCATATGGTATTTGACCTTCTCCCTCTGACTTATTTCACTTTGCATAATACCCTCAATGTCCATCCATGTTGTCACAAATGGCTATAATTAACAAGACAGGAAACAACATGTGTTGGAGAGGATGTGGAGAGAAGGGAACTCTCATACACTGCTGGTGGGAGTGCAAACTGGTGCAGCCACTATGGAAAACAGTATGGAGAGTCCTCAAAAAATCAAGGATAGAACTACCATATGATCCAGCTATTCCATTGTTGGGTAATTACCCAAAGAACTTGAAAACACCAATTTGTAAAGGTACATGCACCCCTGTGTTCATTGCAGTGTTATTCACAATAGCCAAGACTTGGAAGCAACCTAGGTGCCCATCAAGGGACGAATGGATAAAGAAGATGTGGTATATATACACAATGGAATACTACTCAGCCATAAGAAACGACTGATTCTAAAATACACTTTTAAAATGAAGATTTACCTCCTAATTTCTATTAAAATTTGGATTTTGCAGTGTTTTTCTTATGGGAAGATATAGTTTACTTTCCTGTGTGCCTGTTCTTTATCTCTCTGTGTCTCTTCCGCCTAAATACTTGTTCCTCCCTGGCTCCTTTTCCTTCCTTTCTTCTCTGCTGTTTACTTCTCTCTCTTCATCCCTTATTTCTATCCTTCTTTTTATTTCTTTCTGTGAAATAAAATGAAAGCAATGGATAGCTATAGATATTTCTTATATTTAATTATTGCCAACATTTTGCTGTTCCAGTTTCTTATTTCTGCCAGTTAGACATACCATAATTTATTTACCCGTGCCTAATTCTGGATATATTGATTGTTTCTAACTCTTTATTATCACAGCTATGATAAAGATCTCTGTGCCTGAAACTGTTTTCTCTGTATTTAGGATTGTTATTTAGGATTATTTCCTCAGGCTACATTTCTCAAAGTGGGATTCTAGCACATCAGTCAGTTATTATTAGATTGCTTTATATCCTTACCAACAATGTATGAGAACCAGCATTGAATTTTGTTATTTAAAAATTTACTGGAACTCCACACTGGGATAGCAACATAGGAGAATCCTAAATTTCCCTCCTCCCATGGACATACTGGATATACAGCTACACAGGGAGCAGTTCCCTCTGAGAGAAATCCACAAACAAGCTGAGTGACTCCTCATCAGGCAACTGAGAAAATACCCATGTCGAAATGGGTAGGAAAGGCTGAGACACACTCTTGCCATAAACCCTACTGCCACCACAGCGCCATACAGTTGGGAGACAGCCCCCAACTCCCAGCTTCTCCCTGAGGGGCAAAGAGTTTGGGACCACATATCTAGTGGCCCAACTTTTAGGCTGCCACCTGATGGGCGGGCCCCCAAATCACCTATCTCTGAAAGCTAACAGGGCTTGCATTCACGAAACCCACAGGACTATAGCAAACAAAGAAGCAGTTGTTAAAGGGCATGCAAGCATCATTGTAGCTATCTCTCCAGGGCTAGCAGAGAGGGAGCAGGCAAAAATGTCCATCTCCCAGTCTTTCCGTGGAAGGGGTTTGAGTGCATACTCTATGAGCTGCTGCCTGAGGGTCCGATTTTTAATTAGCATGCAGCTAGGTGCTGAATGTGATCCTCCCAAGATCCCAAAAGAGCTGATGGGCACTTCCCCTACCTTCTTTCTCTGGTTTGCTCAAGAGTAAAACCAAGTCAGCAGTATCTACCTGGAAGGAGGTTGTCCACACATCTAGTACCTCAGTTTTTATGGCTGCCACCTGAGGGATGGGCCCCCAAATTACCTAGCTCTGGTAGTCAATGGGGCTGGCACTCATGAGTCCTGTAGTACTATATGAAACAAAGAAGCAGTTTTTAGATGGAGCATCCCCCACAGCTATACACCCAGGCTCAGTGAAGAAGGAGCAGGCAGTAAAAGCCATCTCCAGTTTCTCCTTAGAAGGGGTTTGACTGCATACTTTCCCAGCTAGTGCCTCAGGGTCCAGCTTCTCATCAGACTGCATGTAGGTGCTGAATGCAATCCTCCCCTTTGGGTCACTGATGGGTCTTGGCACACCCTCAACTACTAGGAGCCACTAAGAACAGCTTGGCAGCTTGGACAATCACAAAATTTGAGAGGCAACCAGGAGTTTGGGCCAGATTGATTGGCAAAATTCAACTCCTACAAGATACCATTCTGTCAAAACTGAGAGAGGTGACTGTTTTATCTGATTTACACAGGGTCACAGAAAATGAAGAAACAAGGAAATATGTTCCAAACAAAAGAACAAGATAAATCTCCAGAAACCAATCTTAATGAAATGGAGATAAGTGATTTACCTGATAAGAGAGTTCAAAATAATAGTCATAAGGATGCTTGCTAAAGTCAAGAAGCAATACGTAATAACTAAGGGAGAATTTCAACAAAGAGATAGAAAATATTTAAAAGGACCATCAGAGAACTTAAGAATACAATAACTAAACTGAAAAATTCAATAGAGGAGTTTAACATCAGACTAGATCAAATGGAAGAAAGGATCAGCAAACTCAAAAATGGGGCAGTGGAATTCATGAATCAGATGAATAACAAGAAAAAAGAAGGAAAAAGAGTGGAGATAGCTTAAGAGACTTCAGGAACACCATCAAGCAGACCAATATATGCATGATAGGGGTCCCAGAAGGAGAAGAGATAGAGAAAGGGACAGAAAGCTTATTCAAAGAAATAATGGCTGAAAGCTTCCCTAACCTGGGGGAAGCAATGGACATCCAGATCCAGAAAGCCCCGAGAGTACCAAATAAGATAAATCCACACGGACCCACACTGAGACGTTATAATTAAATTGTTAAAAGTTAAAGACATAGAGAGAATCTTAAAAACAGCAAGAAAAAAGCAACTTGTTACATGCAAAGGAACCTCCATAAGACTATCAGTGGATTTTTCAGCAGAAATCTTAGAGGCCAGAAGGGAGTGGAATGATATATTCAAAGTGTTGAAAGAAGAAACTTCCAATCAAGAATACTATACCCAGAAAAGTTGTCCTTCAGAACTGAAGGAGAGAGAGTTTCCTAGACAAACAAAAGCTGAAGGAGTCAATCACCACTAGATTGGCCTTACAAGAAATGTTAGTGGGAGTTCTTCCAGCCAAAATGAAAGGATACTAATTAGTAACATGGAAACATACGAAAACTCACTTGTAAAGGTAAATATGTAGTTAAATTTAGAATACTCTAATATTGTAATGGTGGTGGGTAAATCACTTATAACTCTAGTATAAAGGTTAAAGGACAAAAGTATTAAAAATAGCTATACAATAATTTGTATAAAATTATAAAAAAATATAAATTGTGACATCAAAACATAAACTATGGGAGGAGAGAATGCACAAAAGTAAAGCTTTTATATGAGTTTGAAGTTAAGTTGTTATCGGCTTAAATTAGACTATTATAAATATGAGGTGTTTTATTGTAAGCTTCATGGTAACCACAGAGCAAAAACCTATAGTAGATACACAAAAGATAAAGAGAAAGGAATCAAAGCATATCACTACAAATAATCATCATATCACAAAGGAAGAGAGGAAGAAAGGAACTGCAAAACAGCCAGCAAACAATTAACAAAATGGCAGTAGTCTTAATAAATTTAAGAAGATTAAAATCATAAAACATCTTTTCCAACCACAGTGGTGTGAAACTAAAAGTCAAGTACAAGAGGAAAACTAGAAAATTCACAAATATGTGGAGATTAAACAACATTCTCCTAAACAACCAATGGGTCAGGAAGAAATCAAAACTGAAATCAAAAACTATCTTGAGACAAAGGAAAATGGAAGCAGAACATACCGAAACTTATGGGATGTGGTAAAAGTAGTTTTAAGAAGAAAGTTTATAGTGATAAATGCCTACATTAAGAAAAAAGAAAGATCTCAAATAAACAACCTAACTTTACACCTTAAGGAACTAGAAAAAGAACAAACTAAGCCCAAAGTTAGTAGAAGGAAGGAAATAACAAAGATCAGAGCAGAAATAAGTGAAATAGAGCCTAGAAAGACAACAGAAAAGATCAATGAAACTAAGAGCTGGTTTTTTGAAAAGATAAGCAAAATGGACAGATCTTTAGCTAGACTAAGAAAAAATGAGAGAAGACTCACATAAATGAAATCAGAAATAAAAGAAATGAAACTGATAACAGAAGTACTAAGAATCATAAAAAACTACTATGGACAAATTCCTAGAAATGTACAACCTCCTAAGACTGAATCATGAAGAAATAGAAAATCTGAACAGATCGATTACTAATAAGGAGATTGAATCAGTAATCAAAAACCTCCCAAGAAAGGAAGGTCCAAGACTGGATGGCTTCACTGGTGAATTCACCAAACATTCAAAGAAGAGTTAATACCAATCCTTCTCACACTCTTCCAAAAATAGAAAAGGAGGACCACTTCCAAACTTATTTTATGAAGTCAGCATTACCCTGATACCAAAGCCAGACAAGGACACTAAAAGAAAAGAAAATTATAGGCCAGTATTCCTGATGAACATAGATGCAGAAATCCTCAATAAAATATTAACAAACCAAAGTCAATAATACATTAAAAAGATCATACATCATGATCAAGTGGAATTTATCTCTGGGATGCAAGGATGGTTCAGTATCCACCAATCAATCAATGTGAAACACCATGTTAACAAAATGAAGGGTAAAAATCATATGATCATTTCAGTAGATGCAGAAAAAGCATTTGAAAATTCAACATCTTTTTATGATAAGTTGGGTATGAAAAGAATGTACCTCAACATGATAAAGGCCATATATGACAAGCCCACAGCTATGGGGAAAAGCTGAAAACTTTTCCTCAAAGGTCAGAAACAAGACAAGGATGCCAATTCTCACCACTTATTCAACATACTACTGGAAGGTGTAGCCACAGCAATTAGGCAAGAAAAAGAAATAAAAGGCATCCAAATTGGAAAGGAAGTAAAACTTTCCTATTTGCAGGTGATGTAATATTATGTAGAGAAAACCCTAAAGACTCCACCAAAAACCTGTTAGAACTAATAAATGAATTCAGTAAAGTTGCAGACAGAAAATCAATATACAAAAATTAGTTTTGTTTCTTTACGTTAACAATGAACAATCAGAAAGAGAAATTAAGAAAATAATTCCATTTACAGTAGCATCAAAAAGAATAAAATATTTAGGAATGAATTTAACCAAGAAGGTGAAAGATCTCTACACTGAAGACTGTAAAACGTTGATGAAAGAAATTGAAGAAGACACAAATAAATGGAACGATATTCTGTGTTCACCCATTGGAAGGATTATTAATGTTAAAATGGCAGTACTACCCGAAGTGGTCTACAGATTTATTGCAATACCTATCAAAATTTCAATGCATTTTTCACAGAAATAACATAACATTCCTAAAATTCATATGGAACCACAAAAGACCCTGAATAGCCAAAGTAATCTTGAGAATGAGCAAAGGTGGAGGCATCATACTTCCTGATTTCAAACTATTTTACAAAGCTATTTAAAAAGTATGGTACTGGCATAAAAACAGATACATAGATCAATGGAAAAAAATATAAACCTAGAAATAAACCCATGTGTATATTGTCAATTAATTTTCAACAAAAGAACCAAGAATATACAGTAGGGAAAGGATAGTCTCTTCAGTAAAGGGTGTTGGGAAGACGGGATATCCACATGCAAAAGAATGAAATTGACCCCCTATGTTACACCATACACAAAAATAAACTCAGAATGGATTAAGACTTGAACATATGACCTGACACCATAAAATTCCTAGAAGAAAACAGGGGTAAGATCCTAGACATTGGTTTTGGCAATGATTTTTTTGGATTTGATGCCAAAAGCAAAGGCAACAAAAACAAAAGTAAATAAGGGGGACTACATCAGACTAGAAAGCTGCACAGTAAAGGAAACCATCAACAAAATGAAAAGGCAACCTATGGAATAGAAGAGAATATTTTTGCAAACCACATATGCAGTAAGGGGTTAATATCTAAAGTGTACAAGGAACACATACAACTCAATAGCAAAAAGCCAAATAACGCAATTGAAAAATGGGTACAGAACCTGAACAGACATTTTTCCAAAGAAGACATGTGAATGGCAAACAGGTACATGAAAAGGTACTCAACATCAGTAATCATCAGAGAAATGCAAATTAAAACCACAATGAGGGGCCGGCCCTGTGGCTTAGCGGTTAAGTGTGCACGCTCCGGTTAAGTGTGCACGCTCCGCTACTGGCAGCCTGAGTTTGGATCCTCGGCGCGCCCTGACGCACCTCTTCTTCGGCCATGCTGTTGCCACGTCCCACATACAGCAGCTAGAAGGATATGCAACTATGACATACAACTATCTACTGGGGCTTTGGGGAAAAAAAGGAGGAGGATTGGCAATAGATGTTAGCTCAGAACCAGTCTTCCTCAGCAAAAAGAGGAGGATTAGCATGGATTTTAGCTCAGGGCTGATCTTCCTCACACACACACAAAAAACACCACAATGAGCTATCACCTCACACCTGTTAGAATGGCTGTTAATCAAAAAGAAAAGATATAACAAATGCTGACAAGGATGTGGAGAAATAGGAACCCTTGTACACTATTGGTGAGAATGTAAACTGGTACAACCACTATGGAAAACAGTATGGAGGTTCCTCAAGAAATTAAAAACAGAACTACCATATGATCCAGCAGTATCGCTGCTGGGTATGTATCCAAAGGAAATGAAATCATTATCTGGAAGAGATGTCTGTACTCCTGTGTTCATTGCAGCATTATTCACAATAGCCAAGGTATGGAAACAGCCTACATGTCTATCAACAGACAAATGGATAAAGAAAATGTATATATGTATGCATATGTGTGTATATATATATATACACACACACACACATATGAATATTATTCAGCCTTAAAAAAGAAATAAATCCTACTAGTTGTGACAAGGGTGAACCTGAAAGGTGTTATGCTAAGTGAAATAAGCCAGACAGAGAAAGACAAATACTGCATGGTATCACTTATATGTGGAATCTACAAAAAAAAAAAAATGGTGAGCTCAGAAAGAGGGAGTAGAATGGTGGTTGCCAGGGGCTTGGAGGGTGGGGCAAATGGGGAGAGGTGGTAAATGGGTACAAACTTTCAATTGTAACTTGAATAAGGTCTGAGGATCTAATGTATAACATGGTGTCTGTAGTTGCTAATACTTTATTTTATAATTGAAATTTGCTAAGAGAGTAGAACTTGTGTTGTCACCCTCCACCCCCAAAAAGGGTAAATATGTCAGGTGATATGTGTGTCAATTAACTGGATGATGGGAATCTTTTCACAATGTGTACATAGGTCAAATCATTACATTGTACACTTTAAATATATTGCAGTTTTGTCAATTATACCTCAGTAAAGCTGAAAATATAAATAAATAATGTTGGATGAAGAAATACTTTAAAAAAATTAACCTTTATTTTTATTTCGAAATAATTATGGATTGGCATGCAGTTGTAAGAAATAATACAGAGAGATCTTGTGTACCTTCCTAGTTTCCCCAATGGTTAACACCTTGCAAAACTATAGTATAGTAGCATGACTAAGATATTGATATTGATAAAGTGAAGATATAAAAAATTTCCTACCACAAAGATCCCTCCTCTTGCCCTTTTATAGCCACACTCACCTCTCACCCCCATCACCACCCCATCCCTGACCTCTAGCAATCACTAATCTGGTCTCCATTTCTGTAATTTTGTCATGTCAAAAATTATGTAAATGGAACCATACTGTGTGTAACCTTTTGGGATTGGCTTTTTTTTGCTCAGCATAATTCCTGAAGATTCATCCAAGTTGTTGCATGTACTAATAGTTCATTCCTGTTTTATTGTTGAGCAGTAGTCCCTGGTATAGATGTACCACAGTTAGTTTGTTTAACCATTTACCTGTAGAAGAGTTTCTAGGTTGCTTCCAGCTTTTTTCTATTACAAGTAAAGCTGCTCCGCATATTCGTGGCCAGGTTTCATTTCTCTCTGATAAATACCAGGAGTGCAATTGCTAGTCTGGTAGTTGAATGTTCAGTTTTTTAAGTAATTGCCAGATTATTATCCAGATTGGCTATGCCATTTTACATCTCTACCAGCAATGTGTAAGAGTAGTTTCTCTGCATCCTTGACAGCATTTAGTGTTATCACTATTTTTTATTTTAGCCTTTCTGATAGGTGTGTAGTAATATCTCATTGTGGTTTTAATTTGCCTTTCCCTAATGGCTAATGATGTTCATCATCTTTTGTGTGCTTGTTGCCATCTGTATATCCTCTTTTGTGAAATGTCTCTTCATGTCTTTTGCCCATTTTCTAATTGGATTGTTTGGTTTTTACAATATTAAGTGTCGAGGGTTCTTTACAGATTCTAGATAATAGTTTTTTGTTACATATGTGGTTTGGAGTATTTTCTCCCAGTCTGTAGCTTATCTTTTCATCCTATCAAAAGGATCTTTTGCAGAGCAAAAGTTTTAAATTTTGATGAAGTTCAATTTATCAATTTTTCTTTTATAGATTGTGCTTTTAGTGTCCAGTTTAAGAACTCTTTACCTAGCTCTGGATCCTGAAGATTTTCCTCTGTTTTTTCCTAAAAGTCTTATAGTTTTATGTTTTACATGTTAAGTCTGTGATCTATTTTGAGCCAATTTTTGATAAGGTGAATGATATACTTTTGTATATATTACTATTCTTAATCAATACTTAGTCCATATTTTATATGGCCAGTAGTTTTAAGATTGAGTAATTAGTAGAGTAATCTTACTGTCTTCTCTTCATTTTGAGTCTTAGTTCATTTAGTATTAAAAAAGTGCCACATTGATAGATAGGAGAGATCAATGGCCCATATTTGTGATAAAGGATTTACAGATGGCTATGCCTCTAAACTAATAAATAAGTCCAATAAATATTGAATACTACTATATACTGGGCCTTAATATGCGTATTGAAATGTGGCCTGTGTCCTTGAGAGCTTATAGTTTGATGAGGAGATTAGAGACGAAACTCATTCATTTCGATGTGCTATGTTCAGAGTTGGCGTCCATTTAGTATGATGGCTGAGAACCCAGGCTCTGGATTGCGTCAACTTGGGATGGAGTCCTGGCTCTCCCACATTCGGTCTGAGTAAGATAACCTTGCTAGTTCTTCATTTCTTTACTTATAATATGTACATTATAAGGCTGTTGTGAGGATTGGACAATACATGTAAAGCTCTTATCATAAGTGTCTGGCACAGAGTAAGGACTTAATGAATGTTAGCTGCTATGGCGATGGTAAAGGTAGAGGTAGGGGTACTGATCAATGTAGTCAAAGGATGGTGTTGCAATACAGAGAAGGGCACTTATACCAGACACAAATACTTCTAAATTGAATCTTAAAGGATGACTAAGAATTAGCTAGAAAAAGGAAGGAAGGGAAAGCATTCAGGACAAATGGAAGAGCATGAACAAAGTTATAGAAGCATGAAAGACTGTGTATAAGTGTACTTAAAGTAGCAATTGGAAAGTGAGAGAGTGCTGATGAGGCTGGAGAGGTAGGCAAGGGCCAGGTCATGGAAGGCATTGGCCATTTTTCTAAGCAAAAGGGAGTCATTGAAGAGCTTAAGAGAAGAGAATGGCATGGTCGCATTTGCATTCTAGCTAGCTCACTCTGCAGAGTGAAGGATGCTTTCAAGTGGAAGATATAACTGGATGACGCTTTTTAATAGTTCAGTTGAGAAATAAAGGCCAGAATCAGGGCCATAGTAATTGACAGTGGAATGTCATTCTTGTCCTTATTTTCTGTTTAATACACTCCGGTTCAATCTGGAGCTTCAATTGGAGAAGCAGGCTAGCCTCAGGTTGTAGAGTGTGTGAGAGCAGAAGTCTTGTGTATGAGGACTCTAAGAAGCCCTATCCAAGACTGGCTGTAGTTCCTCTGGCTCAGGCTACTAGGACTGAGTGCTTCCTTCTGTTCATCTAGGCTAGACATAATTTCTTACGATCATCTAAGTCAGCTATATCCACCTAGTAGCAAACTCAGTTTTTTTTTAATGCATCAAGGTGAAAGGAGAATGGATAAAGCAGAGGGAAAAAATTACCAAGAAGTATATCTAAGAAAAAGGAATTTGATTCCAACCTACATTTGCTAAAATCTCTATTTTATTCATCTATTTTTCCCTCCTTATTTATGAAGGTTTAAAAAAGTTAAGCATGATTTTCTTCTTAAATAAAGCTAAAAAGTAAAAAAAATAAAGAATTCGTATTCGCTATTTTATATTCTTCTGCGCCATTTCATTTACTGCTGTGAGAAATAGACCTCTAGTTGTTCAAATTTCCCACAGTGCAAATCCTGTGGAAAGGAGCTGCATCCATTTTGTAGACTCTATGTTTGAATGTTTGAAAGCACAGCTAATTAAAAATAAATGAAAAGAGTAAATTAATGTTTTTGCGTGTTGTAAAGGACAGTGCTATTTCTGTTTGTGTGTGTGTGTGTATTAACAGCTTTTGTGATATAATTTACATGCCATACAGTTCACCCATTTAAAGTGTGCAATTTAATGGTGGTTTGTTTCTTTAACAGGGAAAAAAAGATGTGACCCAGATATTTAACAACATCCTGAGAAGACAGATAGGCACTCGGAGTCCTACTGTGGAGTACATTAGTGCTCATCCTCATATCCTCTTTATGCTCCTCAAAGGGTACGTGCATGGTTTCCTTTAAAGTAGGTTTGAGTTTAGAATAGTTGTTAGAAGTATATAGCATTCACCTCCTTTGAGATATATGATGGGTTCTCTTTTGAAATCATAGTAAAGGTATTTGCCATTCTTGAGGTCAACGCTCCAAATCTATGTCGCCATGATTACTTAGGCCGCAGCAAAATCTTTTCTTTGCATCTTTTATGTTTCTAAATAAAGTTCCTTCCATTTACTGCCTCTCTTTCCTCCACTTTCCTCGTATCTGTCTCTTCCTATTCTATTATTGCTTGTCGTTTCCCAGTCTGCCCTTTTCCTAGCTGCGCGAGTACCCTTTTCCTGTTTGCATGAGACCGAATCCCTTCGTTACACACACACACACACACACACACACACACACACACACAATTCTTTCAATGACTAACATCTGCCAAGATGACATGCTTCCACGTGGGGATAGAGTAAATAATACTGTATGTATATGGGACCATAGGGCAACTGAAAAACTAAAGTCTAGCCAGGTAGTAGAATCCCTGATTATTACTTTTTATGGATACTCATTTATAAATGTTTCTTGGACATTTTGAGGCCTCTAACTCCTGAAGGCTGGAGATCTGGATGTAGTAAGACTTGGGGACAGCAGACTATCTTCTTCCTCCCCTTCCCTATCTTTCTACTCTACCATCTCAAACCTAGTGTGATGTTCCATACCTAGTCCATCTCGTCTGTGTTCAGTTTCCAAATACTCTGATACATTTTAAATGTTTAATTATATCAAAGTAATACATACCATGTAGTTTAAAAATAAGATATATCAACAAACAGCACCTCTTTGCTTCTTCCTTCTCTATTCCTCAGTTGCATTGCCCAAAGACAACCACTTTCATCTTTTTTATTTGTTCTTCTGGTGTTTACCTGTGTATTACAAATAATAGGCTTATACTAATCTTTTGATTTACCAATTTTAAAAACTATCTTTTGAGTTTCTCATAGACTAGATGATAATTTGGTTTTTTCACCACCACAACTACTCCATTTTCCTTTCCCTTATCCTCCCAATATACTTATTGCAATTTTTTATTTTATAAAAAAATCACAATAAAATTATTGTCTATGTAATTATTCATTGTTGAACAAAGTAGTGTACTGTGATTCCTTTGTTTTTTAGCACAAAATATTGTTTTTACTGGAGAATTATGTCTTTCAGTTCTGCAAAGGGAAATATACTTGTATCATGTATTAGTTAGGGTGGGCTAATTTTTTTAACAAACCTTAAACTTTATAACAAATAGACCCCAAAATGGAGTGGCTCCACCACAAGATAAGTTTATTTCTCATGTAATAGTGCAGAGCAGATGTTCTAGGTCAGCAGAGATTCTTTCAACATGTGGTTCCTAAGATCGCTTTGTTCATTGCCACTTTGGCCCACAGGAAGGCAAAAATACATGGGAGAATTTATGAGCCAGGCCTGGAAATGGCTCACATCACTCCTACTCATGTTCCGTTTGAGAGCACTTAGTCACTTGGCCCCTTAATTCTTAAGGGAACCTGAGAAATGTAGTAGGGTGCTCAGGAAGAAGAGAATGGATTTCGGTGGGCAGCTAACATTCTCTGTCACATATCGTTTCTTTGAAAATTTTTTCCCCTTCTATTTTTCTATTCTCACTTTCTAGATCTCCTATTAGTCAGAGTTAACTCTCTGTGATTGATTTCTTATCTCTTCTGTTTTCTGTTTCGTCTTTTTGTTTTACCTGTCAGAAGGTGTTCTTAATTTTATCTTTTGTTGAAGGTAAACTCTACTGAATTTTCATTTCAGCTACTGTATTTTTAATTTATAAGAACTCTTTTTTTGTTCTCTGATTATTCCTTTTTCTGGTCTCTTGCACTTCTTGGCTCTGTGACTTTTGGCAAGTCACTGCATCTTTCCAAGCCTCAGTTTCCTTATGTGTAAAATAAGAATAAAATTTATAATATTATCTTCACACTAAAATAATATTGCATTATATACCATTGACTATGCATTGTTAGACAGACCCGTGTTCTTAGTCAGGATTCTGCTACTTAATTACTGTAAGACCTTGAGCAAGTTACCTAACTTCCTTAAGTCTTGGTTTCTTCATTGCGATATGGAGACAATAATAATAACTATTTCAGTAGGTTGCTATGATTCTTCAAAGAGATAATGCTTGCAAAGCACAGACCTAGCATATGATAATCAGTAATTGTTAATCTAAGAAATTATTATCCTTATCCCTCTTAAGAGCTACAATTCACATTGAAATATATGTACTATTTTAAATAACTATAATTAAGTACTATTTTAAATAACTATAATTAAGGTCATATATAAGTGTCAGAATAATATAATAAAGGAAAGTTCTCATTTCCAGCTCAGGTGGATCTGCAAGATTTAATGGACCCACTGAGATATCATCTGCACAGCTGTTCATTGGTGGATAAGGCCAAAATGATCAATTTGGACCTACTTCTAGAGATTCTAAAATGTTAAGCTAAAAGCATTTGGCATTACCTTGTGGGAAATGGGGATCCACTGAAGAGCTTTAGGAGAGGAAGATTTGTGTTTCAGGAAGTGGAGATAAATTAATAGTCATTTAAATTTAGTTTGTAAATAAATGATCCCTTGAGAATGCTGAAATTTATTGTACTAAAAATAAACTGGAAGTCATATCAGCTGATGGAGAAGAGTAGTGATTTGGATGATCTAGAACAGTATCTTCCACTGTGGGCTCACTGTTGAAGGGATGCATGCAACTCCATGAGCTTCATTCCCAGAGAGGGAGTTATTAGTGTGGAGGATCTCCTGTAGCTGTTGTCATTGAATAGCAGTCGGGTAACGGCAACTGCCTTGTATTTACTTTGTGCAAAGAGGCATACTAGGTACAAGTGGCTCTGCTAAAGACATGGATTTGGTATCTTCTTAACAAGGAAATTATAAACATATAGCAGTTAATACTCTTAAACTTTAAGAATTCAGATTAATGAAGAGGAAAGGCAATCTAGTAAATTACAAAGTAAGCTGTAGGGTAATTTAAAATTAATTTCATTCCTTTTATATTTTGTAGAATGATATACATTTTATACATTTATACATTGTATATACTTTGTGGAAGATAAAAACATTTAGCTTAATTGGATATTTATTTTTAAAATTAAGTTGGTGAAGAATGACAACTACATTGAAGAAAACTTCATTTTCTCAATCTAGAATAATGAGACAGAAGATAAACAACTAATTCTAATTGTTATTTATTAATAATTTAACTGCTGGGACATATTTACAGATCTATAGCAAGCCTTTTTTATTTGTGATGTGCACAGGATTCATTAATGTGTAATTGTCCATGGTTTCTCCCCCTCCCCCATCTTTCAGTAGAGCAAATTGAGAAAAGAGCTGGTGATTGGAAGCCAGGCAGGGGAACTAGACTAAGCTGGAGATTATGTCCACTTGCACAAACAAGACTTGGAGATGAGGAGGAAGGAATCAGAGGGAGACAACCCACCAGTGTCAGGAGAAGGTTTTGGAGATTTAATAGTGGGAGGCTCCAAAGTGGCTGCAAGTGAACTGGAGGAGAGAAGGGAGTTTTTGTGATGCTGTAGCTTATAAATTGATATTTTTGAGAGACATATAAAAACTGGAATCTCTTTTGATGACTTTTTACTGCTGGATTATGTTTATTTATATGTGACTCTGTAAAATTTGTGGAGCCTTGGCTTTTTTGAAATTAGGATTATGTATAAAGTTTACTGAGTATGAATAATCAGTGTATCTTTATGTATCTTTATTATATCTTTAGTTATTTGAAAATGTGCCTCTGACCTATTTGATGGTAAATGTTCTGTTCTTATACAAATTATTTGATGGTTACTGTTCTTATACAAATTATTAGATGCAATGGGTCATTCAGTTTCTAAACAAACTATTAAATTGTTGTAAGTAGAAATCTTCCTTATATTTGAAATGCAAACTTTTCTATTTATCACCTGTATTTACCAGTGATCCTATTTTAATGGATAATTTGTAATAAATAATTATATGTCATTTTTTCTGTATTTAAGAAAAAAACTTAAATAGCTTTGTTCATTTTTCTAATATGTAGAGAAAATAATTTTGAATTGTTTAATTAAAAAGCCACTTTCTTAATATACAGATTTCTATTCTGACTCTATTTTCATGTAATTATAGCACACAATAGAGAAATATGAATTGTTTATTTTAAGCATAACTCCCTCAAATCTGATTCGTTAGGAAAGTTTTATAAAATGTCTTTTCATTTCTTCTGAAAAGTTAATATTTAGTTTAGTTTGTAAGGCTACAAACTAAGTTTGAAAGCTTTTTACCATTTTAAACTAAGTTTGTAAGGTTTCCTACCATTTTACAGTTGAAGAAATTAAAACTTAGAGTAAGGCTATTGCTCAAGGTTATGCAGCTAATAAGTAACAGAGCCAAGTTTTCAATCCAGATCCATTTCTAAATTCCATGTTTTTTTACCATTAATATATCCTTAATAAGATTTGAGGACCATTCAGATGTGAAGGGAGAGGAAGTTATAGAAGTCCCTGAGGACAGGGTAGACAACAAGAAGTCCTAAATAGAATAGTTGCACCAGAATCCACTTTACCTGTCACCATTTTCTAGTTTAGCTTGAAATGCTAGAGATTTAGCCCTTTGTTAAAGGTTAGCATTTTCACTGAATTATCTCTTGTCAAGTTACTTAAAAACTTAGGACATAACTTGATTGGTGCATTCATACATCAAACAATGATGTTGTTTAGGAATATGATAGTAGCATGCTATATTGAACCTAAGTCTAACCATAAAGGCTGTTTAAGATAGAAATAAATTGATACTTATCCGTCAAAGAGAATCATCTGGATATGGGATTCAAAACATAGTATAAAGGATTTGGAACCCACATTTTATGAAAAAATTATAAGTAAAGACATTCTCTAGATGAACTTTTCTCCTGGCCCAGGCAAGTGACATTCCAGGACACTGAGAGAACTTGAGGATGACGTCACTAAACAAACTCCTCTCAGTAATCTGTAAAGAATCATGGCCAATAGAAGATGTTCCAGAAGTCTAATATTAAAATCATAAATTTATCCCAATAGGAGAATTTTTATAATTTTTATTATAATTTTTTATTACAAACATTTTCAACCATATACAAAAGTAGAAAGTACAAAGAAACCCTATGTACCCATCACCCAACCTTAACAACCATCAATATTTTGCTGTGTTTGTTTCATCTATCTCCCCAATACCTCTTCCTTTTTTTTTTTTTTTTTTTTGGCTGGAGTATGTTATTTCAGGTAGGAGGCTCCTTTCCACATTTCTTGTAAGGCAGATCTGGTGGCAATGAACTCCCTCAGCTTTTGTCTGTCGAAAAAGTCTTTTTTTCTCCTTCATATGTGAAGGATAACTTTGCTGGATAGACTGTTCTTGGGTGATAGTTTTTGTCTTTAAATATTTTGAATATATCATTCCCCTCTCTCCTAGCCTTGAGAGTTTCTGCTGAGAAATCTGCTGATAGCCTAATGGGGGTTCCTTTGTAAGTTGTTTTCTTCTCTCTGGCCACCCTTAATATTCTTTCTTTGTCATTGGCTTTTGACAGTTTTAATATAATATGCCTTGGAGAAGGTCCTTTTGTGTTGAGATAATTAGGAGTTTTGTTAGCTTCATGTACTTGTATATCCAGTACCTTCCCTAGGTTTGGGAAGTTCTCAGCTATTATTTCTTTGAATAAGCTCTCTGTTCCTTTCTCCTTCTTTTCCTTCTGGGATACCCATTATCCTTATGTTGCTTTTCCTAATTGAGTCTGATATTTCTTGTAGAATTTCTTCATTTTTTAAAAATCTTAGTTCTCTCTCTTCTTCTACCTGAATCATGTCTAGATTTCTATCTTTGAGCTTGCTAATTTTCTCTTTCATATGGTCTGCTCTACTTCCAGTGCTTTATACTTTATTTTTCATCTCACTGTGTTCTTCATCTCCAGAATTTCTGTTTGGTTTTTTTTAGAGTTTTAGTCTCTGTGGTGAAGTACTCCCTCTGTTCATTAATTTTCTTCCTGAGATCATTGAACTGTCTGAGTTTTCCTGTAACTTGTTGAGTTTTTTCATGACAGCTATTTTAATTCTCTGTCAGTTAGATGGTAATCTTCTGTGACTTCAAGTTTGGTTTCTAGAGAGTTGTCATTTCTTTCTGTTCTGCCATGTTACTGTACTTCTTCATGGAGCTTGATGAATTGATCCTCTGCCAGTGCATTTGTGGTAGTAAATACCTTTTTGATTTGGGGTATGCATTGGTTACTTTGATGTTGAGCTGCTTCTGGTTGTATCTGAGAGCCTGCACTTTCCACCCTCCACTACCTCTACCAGAGGCATTGTCAGTGCCCTCTTTGTGCTGCTTGTGCCTCTGAGGTTGCTGGTGCCTTACTGCTTACAATGTCACTGCAGTCTCAAGTGTCACCAGCAGAGTCACCAGGCTGCAATCACTTCTGCTGCTTCCAGGGTCACCTGGATCTCATGTTCCCCAATTGGCTCTCCACAGGGTGTTCACGGGCTCAGGTGCTGCTGTCCCGTGTTCCACCTGCGCTGTTGCTCCTGGGTTATGTAGGGGTGCTGGCAGCACCATTGCCCTGAGCACTGGGTTCGTGGGTGTCACTGTCACTGCCGGGGACCCAGGGTCTTGTATGCAGCCCCTCCTGTTGATAGATTGGCTGAGTAGTTTAAAGCAAATCTCAGACCTCGTGTAATATATTCATATCAACCCTAAGCACTTTAATATGCATCTGAAAAATAAAAAGATAATTTTTACATGACCACAATATAATTACTGCACTTAAAAATTGACAATAATTCTTTAATAACTAATACCCAGTCTGTACTCAAATTTCCTTAATTGCCCCCAGAAAATTTCATAGTTGGTTTGTTCAAATAAGGATCCTAACAAGGTCCACTTATTATATTTGGTTGTAATGTCACTTAAGTCTTTTTTAAGCCACTTTTCATTTAGAGTAGTACCCTCTCCCCTTTTTATGCCATTGACTTGTTCAAAAACTGAGTCAGTTATCCTACAGAATATCCTCCATTCTAGATTTGTCAGATTGCTTCCTAATAGTGTCATTTAACTTGTTCCATTATCACCTATATTTCTAGATTGGAAGTTATATTTAAAGTCTTGATTAGATTCAGATTAAATTTTATTTTGGCAATCATGTTTTGTAGGTGGTGCTGTGTAGTTTGTATTTCACCACATCAGGAGACATACATTTCATAATGCTAAGATTGAGCAATGGGTTCAGATGGTGACAGCCTAATTCATTATAAAGTTCCCCATCAACTACACTTAATTGTTTTACCATCCATTGATGAACATTGATTCAGTCATTTTATTAGGGGTTACAAAAAGGTTGATTTTCTGATTTTATCATTCCTTGCATATTTATTGACTGGAGTAGTTTTATAGAGAATAACTTTCCCTCATCCACCACAATTTAATTACAATTTATACCAGAGAGGAACAATAAATGCCTAGTTCTTTCCCTTTAATTATCAGTTTAGAGAGTAATAAGTTGTTACCCTAGGAACTTCCATTGGTGTCCAATGAGTATTATTTATCTCTCTCTCTCTCCCCCTGGTCTTCTCCCTCTCCCCCTCTCCCCCTTCCCCTTCCTCCTTCTTCCTCTCTCCTTCTCCCCCCAACCCTGTATCGCTTATGAACTAGTGGGTTTAATATTTTCCATACGTCTTATATAGTTGCACACATTTTTCTTTTTGGTGCTCAGTTGTGTATCTGTGGCCTCTTCAAGTTGACCCATGTCCATTTGATATCACCTGCATTAGTTTGTGAGAGTTTCCTTGCTTTCTGGCACAAGATATACCAGGCCCATCTTGTACATTTTTAACACAGACCTGGAATCAGCCATTTCTACCAAGGACCCTTGTTCCTTTTAATGAGGAATGGTTCTTAGAGGCTATAATCTGAATGCTGGGGGTGCTCATTGGTATTGGATTGTTTATGCCTCTAGCCATTTTCAATGGACAGAGTTAGCTCATTATTTTTAAAGTATGCAAATGTTTATAGATTAGAGGCAAAACTTTTTGACTGTATTGAGGAGGCCAAATGTTTTTTGAATGGCATTTTATAAAATGTTTTCAAGTACTGGCTGACTTTGTTTTCTTCCATCAATAACAACAGTTATTTTCCCCCTTACATAATATAATCTGTGTTCTTAAATTGAGATATTCTCACACAAGATCTTTCTTGTAACCATTTTCAATGTAATGTTTACTGTAGCTGACTGCTAGATGAGATAATTGCTCTTACATTTTAGCTTTCATTAAATTTGAAAGGGCTCTTATATGCTGTTATTATTTGAATAAGCATGCATATGTAATAGTGTACCTTATCCACACCCAAACAGTTAATTATAGTCCAGACTATATGATCCAAGCTATAAATCAGAAGGAAGATATGATTCAGTTCTTATTCAATTCAGTAGCGATTCAACATTCATCAGATTAACCTTCATTGGCAACCTGCCATTAAGTTAGTCGTTGTGGAGAACATAGTGATTCGTCATGGTCCCTGGCCTCGGGAACCTAGAATAGAATAAATGAGATAAATATTGATTCTTTACCAAACCCAAGGATATTAATGTTATTGGGATTTGAAACTTAAGATAGGCTTAACTTATGGAGCACGTCTTTATACAGTAGGCAACAAACTATCAAAAGTCAATATTCTAGAGGGTAGGCAGATTGAAATGATATATGTGAATTATAGATCCCTTAAAGGGTACTGAGGAATATTAGGAATTTCCGTATATATCCCAATGCACTCCTAACTTTAAGAAGTTGTCATTTCAGAGAATGATATTTCCACTCTTGGGCACAAGCTACTGGGATGGAATAAGTATTCTGACCCAGAGGAGTATTTTTTTAAATAATATCTTGGTTCTCAAGAATAGATAGTCAGTGCATCACAGATGGTTCCAATAAAATTTACCAAATGCAAGGAAAAAGAGAAGTAATTATACACAAAAGTTGGAATAGAAACTTTTTATGGATAGTCTCAGTTTGGAAGTTGAGTTAAGAAATGAGAAAACATTGGCTAGAGATCATACAGGTTTTTGTATAAGCCAAAGTTTGTGTCTCATTAGAGTCCTCTAGTTTTAAGAATTTTAGTCAGAGTTTGCAATTCATTAAATTCATTGTATGCTTACTTTGTGAAAAACATTACACTAGGCTCTCTTTGGAGATTAGGGTGTGGGTGGAGGGAGGTAAAAATAAATAAGACATAGATGCTATGTGGAGATGGGGGTAGAGGAGGAAAGGAGAAGGTAACAGGATGAGTAAAACATATCCCCAGCAATTAAATTGTTTGTAATAACGTGAAGAAAACAGATTTATAACAACTTATTATGATGTAACATAATACAGAAAGAAAAAGGTGCTAAAGTGGAATTACAGACAAGCTGTTGTAGGAATATGGAGGAGGGAGAGAATAATTCTGAATGGTGGGTGATTAGGAATGACTTCAAGAAGGAAGTGGCATTTGAACTAAACCTTGAAAGATGAGAGAGAATCTTAGAGGTAGAAACGTAAGGAGAAGGGCATTCTAGGTTAAGAGAATGACATACTCCAAGGAATTGGGGAATATGATGGAGATGAAATTGAAAAGTTAAGTTTAGGGCAAAATTATGAATGTTCATAAATATCTTACTAATAAGTCTGAGTTTTAATTGTCTGTCCCCTAGGTTCTTTCTCTAGGCCAACAGTCTTTATTTTATATTTTCTTAAGTACTCTATTAATAAATGACATTGTTTTTCTCTGTCACATTTCAGAAAATATCCTCACTTTATAGCTCTCCATGTTTGTCAGTAGGCTGATTTTCAAATTCTTCTGATAAGAGAAATTGGCATTTTTTAATATTCTGCAAAGAATCATGCCTATCTGAATATATTAGCATTTAATGTTAATTTGAGTTTTTCAGGGACTATTCAAATGATATTTGTGAATATTATTCAGTGTAAAAACAGAATAAAAATGAATAAATGCTACCCTCATCTAATGAATTCACTCAAGTATCTTTCTTTGCTCTTTCCCTGACTGTATTTATAAATTTGATATTACAAAGTAGCCTATTTCCTAACTTGTGGGAAAGAGATTTTATTCTTGAATCTGAATTTCATGTAAATATTACCTTATTATTCTTGAATCCTCAATTTCCCTCACCGCATATTTACTCCCCACCCTACCCCAGCTACAGCACCAACAAGTCCTGTTGACGCTCCTCCTAACAATATCCGTGACCTGCCCACAGTCCTCTGTCCTACCACTACCACCCCAGTTCAAGCCAGTGTCATCTCTAGCTGAGCTTCTCCTCCTCCTACCTAGTCTCCCAGCTTCCACTCAAGCACCTACCTCCCCCGCCCATTCGTCCCTGCTTTACAATAGATTCTCCACAGGTAGCCACCGTGATCTTTTCAAGGCATAGGGTTAGGCCCTGTTAATTTCTTGCTTTAAACTCTCCAAAGGCTTCTACCACACTTAAAATAAAAACCAAGCTCCTTACCTTGGCTCACAAAGCTGTATATGACCTGCTCTTCTCTCCACTCTTGCCTCGTTCACACCGTTTACTACTCTTCCCCCTACATTCCAACCACACTGGCCTTATTTCTCCTCCTCTAACTCCCCAAGCTGGTTCTTGCCTTGGGGTCTTTGCATGGTTAGTTCCCTTTGCCTGGAACGCATAGCCCCTTCCCTGACCACTAAAGTGGAGTAAAGTAAATTAAGTAGTCACACTCTATAATGTACCTATTCTATTGTCTTCAGTTTCATAGCACTTCTCAGTATATGAAATTATCTTTTCATTGTTCCTCCCCACCAGACACAGTCTCACTAAAATATGAACACTGGGAAGGCAATGACCTTGTCGTGCTTACTATTGTGAACCCAGCATCTGGAATAGTGCCAAGCACATCCTTAGATATTCAGTGGGTATTGAATAAATGGTGTTTGAATGAGCTGTGACAAGTGGTATCTATGCTTCTATTAACAGCAGTATTGAAATGGTTCTCTTGATACCATTAATGTTATTTTGTTAATAAGATGACAGAGTTCTCTATTTCTCTCTCGTTTACGCTTTAGATATGAAGCCCCACAGATTGCCTTACGTTGTGGGATTATGCTGAGAGAATGTATTCGACATGAACCACTTGCCAAAATCATCCTCTTTTCTAATCAATTCAGAGATTTCTTTAAGTATGTGGAGTTGTCAACATTTGATATTGCTTCAGATGCCTTTGCTACTTTTAAGGTAATTTTTTTTTTCTTAATCAGCCAGGTCATTTAGTTTCAGCATTTAAAGTCACTTGGCCTCTGAAGAGGCAATTTAATTTTAAAAAGCATAAAATTATATTCTTTAGGCCTGAGCATAGCCAACTGTATATGATATGGATCGTAAAGGGGATTCAGTAAATAGAATGCAATCTATTAGGCCAGTCTGTCACATTATGGAAAAAAACAACTCAAAATACTTGTCATGAACTCATATGAAATGAATTCCAATATTTAAGTGAAAATGAACAAGTAGTGCTCTGTGTATGGCGTGCTTTCATTTATGTTAAAAACAGAGTATAAACTGCCACTTAAGGTGCATGTGCACTGAATACCTCTGGAAGGATATCTGGGAAACAGTAAGAGTAGTTACCTCCAAGGAAAGGAACTGGGTAGTAAAGGAAGATAGAGAATTACATCTTTGAATATGAAAGATATCACATTGTTTTATCAGTCTAATTTTAAATACCCACATGGTAAAATATACGCTAATAATTATAGTTAATTTTTTGTAATCATGTATATATTTATAAACTTATTACCTATTTTGTTATTATATAGGAAATTTAATAACTTAATTTAATAGTCTTTTAAATTTTATTTGTGGTAAAATACACATAAAATTTACCATCTTGACCATTTTTTAGTGTACAGTTCAGTAATGTTAAAGTATATTCGTATTGTTATGCACCCAATCTCCAGAACTTTTTCATCTTGCAAAACTGAAACTCGTATCTTTATACTCATTAAACAACTCTCCATTTCCCCCTCCCTCCACCTCCTGGCAACCGTCATTCTACTTTCTGTTTCTGTGAGTTCGGCCATCAAAAAGAAGTTTAGAGAGCATATTAGAAAATAGCTAGCTAATTTGCAACTAAAATACTAGAACTTATACAAAATGAGGGACGACACCTTCAAGGTTTCTATTTTAGAAAACCATTTACTTATTCTTATGATCCTGCCATTATTTAATATATTTTGAAATTGGTATCAATGTCTGTAGCATGTTCATTTTTCAATAATAGCAAGTCTCTATCCTTTGAGGGCAAATAAAAATTTTGGAAACAGCGAAAAGCTATTTGAGATCCAGGTTAGTGGATAAAGTGGGTGATCAAGTTAGCTAGAACTGTTGTTGTTTTTGATAATGATAATAAAAATAAATTTTAAAATGACTAAAATAGTCTGATTTTCTTCAGTGTCTACCAAATCGGTTCTGAAGGCCATTTTAGAAGAGGAATTCCAAAAACATTTTGAGCTGAAGATGAAATAGCATCATTGAAAAAAATAGGTTTTCAAGTTGATTATAAAATAGGCAAGGCTTATTTAAATGTATATATTCAAATTTGTTTCTTTAAAGGCATTTCAGCAATCCACTTGTTCGTTACATAATTCCAAATTTACTTCTTTCTTTCAGGGTATAAATATGTATTTTTACTTAATTATAATCTATGTATGACTTTATTTTTTATATATTATCTTAAATACATATTTCAACAATGTTGACATAGTTCATATACTAATATTAATATATACTTTAATCTTATTACTTTATGTACATGGTTTAAAAGTTGCCTGTGACCTGGGTGATAAATAGTTCTTTTTAATAGCTCTCTAGCAGTGGACAAAGGTGAAAGCAGTGGTGTTGCTCTGCTGAAAACTACATATTATCTCAGAGACTAGGAATTTACTCAGCCTTTCTGAGAAGGTTCCCTAAGTCTATTAAAAGGTGTGTTAGCTCACGTGGTGGCAGGAAGTGTGTGAGTGTCAGGGAGCAGAAAGAGTCAAGAAGGGGCAGAGATTGGAGTGGAGCAGGAGGAAGGGGGGCCTCAGGAGAAGAAACATGGCCAAGGAAAAGGGATACAGCAGGGTGCAAGTGGAGGCGGGTCCTGCAGGCGGGGCAGTGACGGGGGCTTGCTGTGCCCAAGAGAACGGAACGCTGGTGAGTGACTCTGCCCTGAAGGCAGCCTGGTTAGGGGTAGGCAAGACTGGGTGGCTGCCTGGGACACAGTCCATAAAGGGAACCAAGATACCTCCGGAAATAAAATGAAATGAGGAAAATTGTCTTGACAAGAACTCCTGTCGGGGAGAATCCTATTTGAGGATGACAGTTAACTGTGGCACTTTTGTTTTAACAAACGGGATGTGCAGGTTTGGGAGCAGGGCTGAACTGTCTGAGACAGTAGAGGAAAGGAGCTGCAGTGCCGTCGTTTCCTAAAAGCCTCAGCCAAGCCTGAAATAAATACAGAACCAATCTAGAATCTCAGTTTGAAGAGAGGGCGGTCACCAGCCTGCTTAGGTTTTCTGTCTCCATTCAGTCCTGCCTGCCCCCTAGATTCTCCCTGAGAAAACAGGGAGGAGAGGAAGAGCCCACGCCTGGAAGTCAGGGACAGACCGAAAAGAGCAAGGGAAAGAGAGAAGGGAAGAAAGGGGAAGAGGGGAGTATGAAGAAGACAACGACTAGCGTAGGGAAGAAGAAAACTGGCAAGAACAGCAAAGAGTAAGGGGAAGGAAGGAAAAGAAAGAGAGGAAAGGGTTGGGGACAAACTCTAAGGAGAGTTGACTGGTGGGCGGAGGGAGGGGGAGTGCGGGCAGCAAACATGGACATGTGGTCAGAGTGCTGTGAAACCCACCCCAGGAGCCTCTCCCATTTCACAGGCGACAAGTCTCACTCGGGAAAACAAAATTGTACAGTGGCTACAGATGAACCCCACAAAAGAGTTTATCTAGAGCACATGGTGAGAGAGGCCTTGGTGCATCAGATGTGAGGAATGACATTTAACACAAAGGATGATTCCATTTCTTTCTAGCAAAGTGTCTGTGCCTAAACAACTAATATGTTTTCTGTTAATAGGTACCGTAGTCCTATTTTTTTCCCTTTTCTATGAGATGACTCTTAACTGTCATGGAAACAAGTTAGTTCCTTTTTTAAAAAAACATAAGTAAGATTTCACAAATAATTATAAATATAGAACAAACTTTAATGGAGGGAAAAAGCAAATACAAATCAATATGTATTTTTGAAAATTTCCCCAAAGATTTTTCAACGTTTAATAAACTATACTTGATAATAATATCTTGCTATCATATATTCTGGTCAATTTAATTTTCTGTACAATATTGAATCACAAAAATAAATTATGATGTTCTGATTTGTACTTCAGTGTATTTTCCATTGAACTTAAGTCCTTAAAAATCTAAATAAACAAAAAGTTTTCTAGTATGCTAACAATATTGGAAATGTCAATTTTCTGTATTTTTCCAAAATACTATGGTTAATATATAATGTAACAATGACTGTAAGTCAGCATTTTTTTTAAGTAGCTGGTTTCAAGGGGTTTTGTTGGTTAGTTGGTTGGTTGGTTTGCTTTGGTTTTAGTTTGGTTTTATTTTGGTTTAGGATTTTGTTTTTAACCTCTTAGATTTATCTTTTTTGTTTTGAGCTTCAAGATCATTGTTGCCCAGTTTAATCATTAATGTTTTAACATTATTAGTTTATGTTTTTGTCATGGTATTGTCTACAGATTGTCGTTTTCCAAGAAAGATTCCTTACAGCTACAGTCTCTTTCATCCTTCCCTCCAAGAATCCGCATGATAGAAGTGGTTGCTTCTATACTTAAGACTATGCAAAACTTAGTTCTGTCCAAACAAAATTGTTAGGAGGTAGGATGAAAGAGTGTCTTTATAATAATTTTAAATTCTTTAAAAGTTGAACTTTATTTTTCTTTGAAATTTTTTGCTTTTTCCTTTTTGGGTAGGATCCTAGCTAGGTTTTATTTTTCCACTCAGTTATATGATCTATAATGATGCAGCAATTATGTTTGTCTATGTATTATATGTATATATGCTTGTTTGTATTTATATATATATGGTATAGTCCCTCTAGTTTTGTGCATACATTTATGATGTACATAAATTTGAGGGTATATCTATGAATATACAGTATATACACACTCAAGTATAAGGGTGTATGTGTGTGTGTGAGAGAGAGAGAGAGAGCAAATCATTTATTGGCTATATCCAGCATATACATGAGCTGGAGGAACTCTACCCTACCATATTTTATTTTTGTATTATTGGATTTTTGAGTTATTTCAAGTTTTTTTCCCCTTGGAATTTGAAGGAGCTGCTACTAACAGAACTCCCTTCTAGTTCCTCTTTCTTTGGTATAACACTAATGTACAGTGAATGGAAAACCTTTCCGGGAAGCGCTCCTCTGTGCAGTGCTTGCCTTTGCCATCGTCACTGCGTGTGCAGGCCCTGCAGCTGTGGGAGAGCGCGGGCTTCACCCTCGAGGCTGACACTGGTTGTCATAGGTGGAGAATTCCCACAGGCACAGCAATCCACAGTGTCTGCTGCAGCCCATGGAGAGCACCCCTTTCTAACCTGGGTCAGCTCAGAAAATCACTGATACTGCTCAGGAGATTAGGGAAGGGAGTGTCTGAAAACTAGGCATCCCAAATATCCACTTAGAAAAAGATTAGGAACCCCAAATGATGCTGTGGAACTACCTTGCTCTCTCAGGGGTCCCCTGATAGAGGAACTAGTTTGAATTTTGACTTTGGACAGGCTGGGAATGAATCCCTATAGAAGGTTTTCCCGTTTTAAAATTCCAGTTCCAGAACAGTACTGAATGTCCTACTGGAAAAAAAAGTACCACATTTCCACTGATAGGCCCAAACTTGTGACAATAAGTAATATGAAATGAAATTAATAGCTAGTGTCATTATTTTTGAACTTGAAAATTATAGTGCAAAATGCTTTAAATATTTTACTTTTTATTAAAATAGCAATAGGTGGGTTTTACCATTACTGCTGTCTTCTTTTTCTCTTGAGGTTGTGTTTTGTGTCTTCTATATGCTTTTATGAAGTTTTAATTAAATATGTATTAAAGTATAAGAATTTATTTTGGAAAACTTTAAAATTCTTGTTATGTTTTTAATTAAATTCTGCATAGTACCTAGACAGGGTATTTAGCCTCTAAGTGTATAAAAGGGATTAGGTGAGGCTTGTTTTCTTTCAACATTAGGGTGAATTAAGGGTATAATTTAGGTGTGAGTTGAAGACAGTCAAATGTTCCTTTATGCTTTTGTTGAGTTTTCTGAGTGTTGTGTCTGTAATAAGATCGTGCTACTTGTCTTCAACTTTGAAAGGGTGCATTGTGCTACTTCCTAACTGCACAACATCTCACAGCCAGTAACCTGAGAGCAGGACCAGCCTGAGGTGGCACCACTAAATGTCATTCTTGTGCTTCCCAGCATTCTAGGCACCTCCATTTTAAAAGTGGTTAAGAAAAAACCTAAAGGTTAAAATCCTTGAAAAGCTGTTAACTTGTGAGATATAGTTTTAGGCCATTCAGAATTCTTTATTTTTTATTTTATTTTTTTTGTGAGGAAGATTAGCCCTGAACTAACATCCAATGCCAATCCTCCTCTTTTTGCTGGGGAAGATTGGCCCCGAGCTAACATCTATGCCATCTTCCTCTACTTTATATGGGACGCCGCCACAGCATGACTTGACAAGTGGTGCATTGGTATGCACCCGGCATCCAAACCTGCGAACCCTGGGCCACCAAAGCAGAGCACGCAAACTTAACTGCTATGCCACCAGGCCGGCCCCCAGAATTCTTTTTTTTCAAAAATGATTAGTTATTAATGACCTTTTTAAAAGATCATCATAAACTGTATTTGAATATTTATTATATCATAATCACAGTGCAGAGTTATGGCTTAAAAACATATACTGTAAACTTGTCTCAGGTGCCATTTGTTTTACTAAATTATTTCTATCATAAATCTAACAATAATATGAATTTAAAATACTTTGTTGTTTTTAACTTGAAACAAATGTGTATTTCACATCTCAAACTAAGAATGGAAATAATTTTGTGATGTAAATCAAAATATTCTTCTGAAACTTTTATATAAAAGTTTCAAATTAATGGACTGTAAGACAGATTTTAAAATTTATTAGCTATAATAATTTTGTTTCACTTGGCTGTTCTTTTTCTAGGATTTACTAACAAGACATAAAGTATTGGTAGCAGACTTCTTAGAACAAAATTATGACACAGTAAGTAGAAGTCGTTTTTAAGACTTTACCTCATTCTCTCTTCCTCTCACTCCCTCCCTCCCTCTTAGATCTCTGAGCGCTTACTCCTATTTATGATCCACAGTACAAACCAACCATACACCCAATTTATCTATTACCTGGAAGCCAGGTCATCAGGCTCCCTGACAGGCAGAAACCTTAACTGTCGAACCCGGGGGTTCAGAGTACAATACAGACTTTAGAATCCACTTGCTTGGCTTCAAGACTCAGCTCTGCCTCTTACTAATTGTGTGACCCTGGGCAAGTTACAGCACCTAGTACAAAATGAAGATATTAATAATACCTACCTCATAGGGTTACTGTGAGAATTTAACAAGATTTAAAGTTTTTAGAGTGTACCATGGTAAGCACTCAGTGTTCGTTTTTATCGTTATTACCCTATCCGTAATACCTAACTCAGAGCCATACATCTGGTGGTGTTCCATGAATGTTGAATGGACAGATACAGCCAAAAGCAGCTATGCTTTAAAAACAATAGAAGCGGCATGTTTAAGTAGAACATAGCGCAAACCTAGAAGCAAAACTTTATAAGTTCTGTTCCAGTATTGGTTCTGATGCTCTAGACCAGTGCTGTCCAGTTAGAATATAATGCAAGCCATCATGTAATTTTAAATTTCCTAGTTATCCACACATAAAGATAAAAATAAACAGATGAAATTAATTTTAATAATATTTATAATATGTACTTAATACAGTATATCAAAAATATTTTAATGTACTATCAATATAAAAAATGAGCTATTTTACATTCTTTTTTTATGTGAGTCTTCGAAATCTGGAGTATATTTCACACTTACAGCACATGTCAATTCAGACTAGCCACATTTCGATGCTCGTTAGTCACATGTGGCCCTGTATTGGACAGCACAGCACAGCTCTAGACTGTGACTGAGGAGGACACTCTCTCTTATCATCTTCATCATCATTGTCATCATTATCCTATTGGTGGTAGCACCAACAGCAGAAGTTATTTTTTACTGAGATTTTAGGCATTCTATATGTGTTAGTTAATCTTACTCATCTTTGTTTCCTCATTAGCTAGCACAGAGCCTGACACATAACAGCAACAATGTAATCTGCTATCTTAAAAGAGTACTTTGATGCCCAAACCAAGAAGTTCTAATTGTTTACATATATATATGTAAATCATTATATATATATATATTTGTATATATATTGATTAGTGGATTTTTGGTCTTCATCCATTAAAAGCAAAAGATAATTTTATGTATATATAGTATTTATGATAGTAATGAATAAATTAAGATAAAGTATCCTTATTGGTTGAAAGCTTTTGGTATTGAATTAAATTATATGTATTTACAAAGAGAAATGTATTTTTGATGATGACTTTGTTGCTTCATGCCTTCCCAACAGTATCAAGCAGAGAGTTGGCACATAATAGACATATAATCAATGATGGCCAACAAATACTAATAATAACCCTCAAGAAGTCTCTGAACCATTTCTACCCTAGACACAACTTGCAGTATACTCCTGGACTCTAGGAATATATGGAATACCCTACCTGTCAGTGTCCTTTATCTTCACACATCCAAATCACAGAAATTTAACTATGTCCCTCTTATTCATAAATTATATGCTGGTCTTCCTTTGATTTAAGATTAAGAATTAGCAATATAATCATGAAATCAAAAGTGATTTTCATATTCTAAAATTATCAAGAAAATATCTGTGGGATCAATTGGAGTGTTTTGATCTAAGTGTAAAACCTGAAGGGAGAATAATATTTATCACCAGAGACATCCAAAATCTTCAAAACTAAAAGAAAATGACATATTTTTGTATTTAGGAAATGAGATGTTATTATAGTTTGGTTGTTCGGTAACCGTATATACTAGATGGAATGTTAAAGAAAGACTCATTAGGTGTTACATTTATAATAAATGAAAATGAAAGAGGGTTAAGATAGCTTATGACAAAATCTGTAGTATCTACTACTAATCTTTTCTATAGAACAAGAGGTAAATATGTTATGCAGTAATGCTTTGCGTTCAGGGATAATACACGACAATTTGAGAGACCATGGACTCATTCTCTTTGACGCCTTATTTACCTAATTTTATGTTTATATCTATACCACTGCTTATGTAATTTAGTAGTTTCACAGACATGGAGCCTGCGGCACTGACTGAACACTACTGTGAGAACTCATGCTCCCTCAAACATTTCATACTTCTTCAGTTTCATATTGCTTTAGCAGAAAACCATGAAGCTGGAGCACATGATATGCCTCTAAAATAATGAAACTGGCAGCTTGGGGAATCAATCATACCTTATACATGTATTTACATTTTATAGTTACAATTAAAACTTACCACAAAGTTTGATAAATTTAATGACCCATAAAATCTTCCTTGTGTTTCATGACATTTAGAATAAATAGTAAGTCCTTCACATAAAAGAGTATAATTACTGTGATTTTAATGTGAGCTACATATTTTTGTTTTTGCTTTTCACTTTCTTAATTCTTTATTGGTAATTATCACCAGTTTGCATGGCATGCCCTCATCACACATCTGTACACACATGCACACACACCTTGCACTCAGCCCTCTGAGGACCAGGACTGTTCCACTCTCCTCAGCCCCTGAACTCTTTCTCCTTCAGTTCTCTGCTGAGCTTGCTCCTCCCATCTTAGTGATCTCTGAGTATGTCACATGTGGTGGGAGGTTGACACTGAGCTTCCCCAGCTGCTGGCACTCTGTGTTAAATTGAAGGGCCTAGGTAATGATTGATGACCAGCTTGGGAAACGGGAGCCCCAAGCAGCAGTGTCCCCCAGCTTCTGGGGAGAGTGGAAGTGCACCAGAAAGGCCAGCTGGGATTAGCATGGCCATCATGCGGCATCATGCCCCATTCCTCTACCTGTTCATGCGATGAATTTGATTCTTTTTGGGTTACCAAGTGAAGCCCTAAGTGTGTTATTTTATCTTTTTCCAAATTATTCGTGGGCTAATAACTACCAGCAAGGCTACATAAACGGATTTCTTTAACATGGCATAAAATAAGTTCACTTGCAGCTCATTTAATAGATGAGTTAACACATGTTTTATTCAAAATGATTTATTGGGAAGACTCAATTACTCCATTTTCTACTCTGTTTTTAATTTGCATAACTAAAATAAAAGAGAAGTATGTCTCTTGTATCACTTGACCTCCCTATCCCCTAGTGTTTTTGTGTGTAAACGAGGATGGTAAAATGAGGAAACCTCCCTCTGGACAGTGGTGACCAGCCTAAGGTTAAGCATATCAAGATACAAAGCATAGCAGCTGGGCTGCGCTGGCTGGGAGGTTGGGGATTTACTTCAGAAGCAAGAGAGTAAGCAAACCTAATGCACAGAAATCACTGCTGGTTTTACACTCTAATATTTATTTTCTTTTCATTAGATTTTTGAAGACTATGAGAAATTGCTTCAGTCTGAGAATTATGTGACTAAGAGACAATCTTTAAAGGTAACATCAAATTTCTTTAAGTTAGAGTCGTCATAAGTTGATATCTTATTAGTAAATGATTGGTCTATTAGTGAACAAGTGAATATAGAAAAATTGAAGTATCCCTTTTTTTGTAACTTGAGAAATATGTTTTATGTTATGACTATACCTTATAGCAAAACAATGTAAGTATGATGCCTCAAGTATTTTGTGTTTTTTTTTGGCAAGGAAGATTTGCCCTGGGCTAACATCTGTTGCCCATCTTCCTCTTTTTGCTTGAGGAAGATTAGCCCTGAGCTAACATCTGTACCAGTCTTCCTCTATTTTGTATCTGGGTTGCTGCCACAGCATGGCTTGACGAGTGGTGTAGGTCTGCACCCAGGATCCAAACCCATGAATGCTGGGTCGCTGAAGCAGAGCGTGTGAACTTAACCACTACACTACCAGGCTGGCCCCTCAAATACTTTTTGGAAGTAACAATATAAATAAGTACACAATAAGGGGTGTGTGTGTGTAATCAAACGACATTTGCAATTTGAGATTATATCTCCTACACGACCCCTATGGAAATGCCACTCTCCCTCATCAGACAGGGAGCCTGGCAGAGTAGGGCCACATCTGTCTGTGAGTGGCCTTCTCTCCCTCAATGAAAACAGTCATTTGGCCAGGAGGAGGTGGCACAGCTCATAGGGGAGTGGGACATCAGCTAGAGCTGCATCTCCAGCTTTCAGATGCCATCAGATATTCAAAAGAATGTTGTTCGAGATAATAATTGGCTGTTTCTTGTCAAGCAATTTGTATGATGTTTAACCTTCCTAAATATCACTCTTATATTATTTTTATATGTTGGGATGATGACATCCATAGAACAATGCATTTGTTTCTAAATATTGGACACAGGTTTAAGCTAAAGCAATAAATTAAATCTATTTTCTACCACATTTTTGTCAGTTCACTTGGCCATGATTTTGTGATGGCCATGACCTGCTTTCCCCTGTGTCTTTATTTGCAAAGAGCTCCACAAGGACAACCAAAACCAGGGGAGCTTTTCCATGTTACAAGAGATAGTCGCCCTGGGAGGGAAGTGGAAATTGGAACAGTAAACAGAGTGACAGTGCTCTGAAGGGCCAACATATAGGAAATCGCTCATAAATTTTCCAAATCCTTTTTCTTTTCAGTGGGAATCTGTCAGATACTGGACCAAAGTAGAGAGGTTCGTATGAATTAAGGTGACTGAACCAAATTGGGATCAAGAAAGCTGAGGGTCATGGACTTTAGAATTTATCCTTGTACCATTTTCAGCAACGACAAGAACTTGTGACAGAAATTCTTCTGTGATCAACTGTCTCTAGGACCTTAGGCACAGTTATAAAGCTGACAGTTTTTTACCCAAACATCTTCCTTCTGGGCCCTCTTCCTGCTTTTTCTGTCATGTTATCCTATCATCCCTTCCTACCCATGTGCCCAATGCCCTCATTCTCTTCTCAGGATGTCTTCAGCTGCACCTTGTCCTGTTCCCTTGTTAATATTTGTAAAATGGTTAGAGCAGAGCCTAGCACATGGTAAGACCTAGATATGTTTGCTAAAAAAAATAAAAATAAATTTTATAAATATTCCTCATCGTTATCCCCAGAGTTCATTCTGTGGAAGGTGTTTGATCTATTCTAAATAAATAATTGGGACTAGGGTATGAATTAGACTTTTTCCTACCAGGATGCATTTGCATTTAAAAATAGAAACCTGTTAATCCAGTGGATGTAGGATTAGTTCAATATGTGATACAAATTTTGGTGGGTAGCAAAGGGGAGTGAGGATGACTCATTTCTCACCACTGTCTGCTGCCACCAGCTCTCCGCCATCCAACCTCCCTTCTCCTTTTCATGCGGTTCTCCAGCTACAGACCTAGACCCTATTCCCAGTGACGTGGGCAAAGAGCAACCGAATTTGTATCTGGTATTGAAAGTCTTGTTTAAACTCTCCCTTTTCAAACTGACTGTTTCCTACTTGTTTACCAGTGCCCCAGCCCACTCATGAGGCCTCTCTCCTGTTCTTTGTTAATCCACCCAGACATACTACATTAGCTGCTATTCCTGCCTAAAATTCTTTACAGTTGAGTGTCTCACAATATTTGATTTACAGTATGGGAAAACCAAGCACTGGTTGGACAGTGAGAAAAACTCATAAAAGGCAGATAAAGCGTATCTAAGAATGCAGAAATTATTAAAATGGCTAGCAAGAGTTAGATTTTTTCGGATGCTAGATTATAGGCAGAGACATTGCTAAAATGGTCTTGTATCACTCTGTTCAAGGAAGGAGCTCATTAAATATTGTTTGCTCTTTTCTTCAATAGAAAAACATTGTTTTGGAGAACTCTGCCAGTGCACTGTTGGTTTTTCCTTTTGGGAATTAGATCTATGGGAGCATTATGTTCTATTTGACATAACCATGTTTATATTTCTGGATTTGGTAATTTTTTGTACATAGATGTTTCATAATTTTAAGAAACAAGAAAGGTTAGATTATTATAAAAGTATACTTATTTACAGTATTCTATAAGTAATAAACTGTCTTAAAACTAGGCTATTTTTGGATTCAAAGTAGTTGCTGGTGTCTTTTGTTAATTACATTCTAAATTTTCCTGAACTATGTTGGGGTGCTTAGATTCCTGGTGTCAATAAAAAATAATTAACAGAGAAATTCCGTTCCCTCATGTGACACAGCTTAGGAATTTATTTCTTATCTACTTCAGAGGGCTGGCATTTAATTACTAGGAAGAAAGATTATAATTCAAAAGAAAATTGGTGGAATTTTGGGGTTTTTTTGGGCTCTGGTCAGTTTCATTAAAACACTAAGTTTTTAAAAAACTTATTATTTCTACTTACTGTGCATGGTTTTACTGTGTACTATGAAGCCTATAAAATGAAATTTAAAGAAGTAAAATATGAATTTTTTCCCATTTACTTAGTACAGTATTGCTTTATAGTGCTTTGTATTATAATGAAATCCAGCGTTTTGTCATTGTCAGTGTTAATTAAAATAGATTAACATTTAATGTCTAAAAGATTCAGTGTTGTTAGTCAAGGATTTAACACAATTGATTACTTCAGAAAAATAATGAAAATTATATTGGCAGAGGACAGATTGGATAGAATTTATATGTAGGCATCCCTGTGTAATAAAAATTGAAGTGACTTAATCTGAATCTAACTCACAAATGTCACCTCAACAAATGTTTATTGAATGTGTGTGTGTGTGTGTGTGCATGCGTGTATGTGTGCACATTTTAAGGGTCAATTTTTTTACATGAAATTTCTTTTTCTGAAAGACCTTTTGATATGTCTATGTGATATGATATATATGTGTGTGTGTATATGATATATGTTATATGATATATTTTATAAAAATATATCTATACAGAGTCTGTATGTATATAGAAGCCATGTGTACACACATATGTGTGTGTGTGTATATGATATATGTTATATGATATATTTTATAAAAATGTATCTATACAGAGTCTGTATGTATATAGAAGCCATGTGTACACACATATGTGTGTGTGTGTATATGATATATGTTATATGATATATTTTATAAAAATATATCTATACAGAGTCTGTATGTATATAGAAGCCATGTGTACACACATATGTGTGTGTGTATATGATATATGTTATATGATATATTTTATAAAAATATATCTATACAGAGTCTGTATGTATATAGAAGCCATGTACACACACATATGTGTGTGTGTGTATCTTTAGAAGCTGCTTGTCAGCTTTACAACCCAGAATTTTTTTCTTTTTTAAGAGTCTGGGAGCCATCCACCTGAAATGTAAACATCTAGGAAGATAGCACTCCTATCTCCCTGTCACAGGAGAATTTAACCTTGGTGCTTCTCTCCAAGCTATAACCATTTGCTTGTCAGTGAGATAAGAGATGGTTTGTTATTCTCTTTTTTAGTTAGATAAAGGCAATTAATTAGCTAAAACAAATTGCTCCCTCAGTGGCTGGGTGAATTTAGGATAAACTATGAAATGGTGCACAGCAAATGGCGCTGTCAAGTCTTCTTAGAGGGATAGGTTACCTTTCATCTTGAGAATATATGTATGTAATGGATTATAGCTGCTGGTCTGTATAAATAAGGTGGAATTTTATCTGTCTTAGTAATGTCATTTTTGCAGATTACCTACAATGTTGTGCTCTGGATATGCTTATTCAATAATAGAACTTTCTTTTCTACATTTTGTGGAGAGGATTCTATGTTGGTAGGACTTGATTTCCCCAACAATGTCCACACATATCACACAGTTAGCTTGTAAGGGATACAAACACAAGCGAGATTTGATGCATGCCCTTATGGAGCTTACATTCTAAAGAGGCTCATAAGTAACTCTGTACCACAAAGCAAAGTGAGAACAACTAGGAAAAGACAAAGAGCACAGAGGTGAGAGAGGAGATTCAGCTCAGGAGAAAAGTCGAACTCATAGAAACAGAAGGTAGAACGGTAGTTATCAGGGGTTGGGGGGTGAGGAAATGGGAGATGTTGGTCAAAGGATACAAACTTTCAGTTATCAGATGAATAAGTTCTGAGGTCTAATATACAACATGGTGACTATAGTTAATAATACTGTGTTGTATACCTGAAATTTGCTGAGGGTAGATCTTAAGCATTCTCACCTCAAAAAAGGAGGGTAACTATGTGAGGTGATGGATGTGTTAATTAACTTGATTGTTGTCATTGTCTGCTTGACTTGCAAGTGTATCCTCTTTTATGTAGCATGCCATGCTGTTTCTCAAGTGACAAAATGTGTCATTACTGTATTATTTCTATCATTACTTTATTATTGTTATATATTCTTGCTGTGCTGCTAGTTCTATTTAATTTTCATGAAACTTCAGCTGTTTATACTGTTGATGCAAATAATCTGTAATCAATCTATAAATCAAAATTAAGGTGAGTTTATTATGAGCCAAATTTGAGGACCATATAGCCCGGGGCCTTCCTTCCCCAAGGAAGGAAGGGCACCAAAGAAGTGGGGTGTACAGAGTGGTTATATACCGTCAAAGAGCATGTATCACATATGATTGCAGTGTCCCTTTTATAATAGTCACAAGATTGCCCTGCCAGCACAGCGATTGATGGAACACAGTAGGTATCAGGTCTGCAGTCTCAGATGGGCACAGCAGGTAGCAAGTCTGTTGTCTCGAGTTGGGTGGTCACAGGATGAGCACAGCAATCAGATCCTAGCCTAGGGAGAAATGCTTATCCTTAAGGAAATGCCAATGTGGGGGAAGTTTCATCTTTGTCTTGAGGGCATTTGTTCTTGTCTTTGAGACATGATAAATGCTTGAAGCAGATATATAATGCAAGTTCACAGGCCACAGGCCCTTTTGGAAAAACAAGGTCAGGCTGAATTAGTTTTACACCAAATGGCTTCCTCATATGCTCCTTTATGTCCTATTGCTTACTATTTATTTATCAATACTTAGAAGCATTTTGAAAAGGAATAAACTCCTTTATACATATGCTTAAAAAAAAAGGTGCTAAATATTTCACAATGTGTATGTATATCAAATCACCACTTAATATACCTTTAAATATATACAATTTTGTCAATTATACCTCGATAAAGCTGGGAAAAAATGTTTAGAGCAAAGGGAGTGAAGCCACAGAGGCAGAAGAATGAGGAAGACTGATGGAGCTGAGAAAAGAAAGCAGTAGAAATGACTGGAGATCACAGAGGGCTTTGAATGCCAGGAGTTTAATTTTTTTTTCCTAAATCCATAAGAATCTAGAGATTTGTTTGTTTATCCACTCTCTGTATAAGTGGAATTAGTAACATGAATAGGGCTGATCTTCAGGAAGATTCATTTGATGTAACATGCAGAATGAATTGGAATGGGTGAAAACTGAAGGAGAGACCATTTTGCATGCTGTTGCAATAGTCCAGATGAAAGGTAGTGAAGGTTTGAATGAGCATAGCAACAGTAAAAATGGAATGAAGGATGTTCGAGATGTTTAAAAACAGAAAATTGGCAAATCATGGATGTAGATTTGATGTAAGGAGCAAGGGAAAGAAAGGAGCTGAGAAGACTTCAACTTGCTCCCCTAGGGGACTGGCAGATCATGATGTCATTAACAAAGAGAAGAAAGAGAATTGTTTTTAGAGACTCTGAGTGGGATAGGCCAGGAAAGTGTTCAACTGCAGCTGCCCAATGCACAGTTAGAAATGTGGGTATAGAGTTTAGGAAAGAAGTTCAGACTAGAAATGTAGATTTGGGAGACATCTTCCTAGAGTTACAGTTCAAGCTGTGGGCATAGATGAGGCTGTTGGGAGATAAAAGATAAGAGATTCAAGTATACAGCTTGGAAAATTCCTACATATATGGTACAGAAGGAAGGAGAGCCAGTAACAGAGGCAGCAAAGGAACAAGCTGCAAGAAGTAAGAAATCAGAAGAAAGCAGTAGCCTTGAAACCAAGAACAAGTAGTTTCCAGAAGAGTGTTCAGTTAGCATTAGATGCTGCAGAGATATTAAAGAGGATGAAGATTAACAGTTTACATGGTTGCTTTCCGTATGTGTGAGACTAACTGGTGACCAGCTAACATCCAACAGTGGTCATCATTTTTTGTGTTTAGCAACTATGATTTTTGTGCACCAAAATAACTTTAAGGTGTGTACTTTTTATTTGTTAGCAAAAGATGCATCACAGGCAAGGTGGTTGTTTACTGGCAGCCAGACACACCCACACACATCCCCCTGCATACCTTCTTCTGGAGTTCTGTTGCTAGACTCTGTTGTGATACACAGTTAGCCCTCAGTTCATGTGCTTTCTCCTCCCATCCAGGACTCCTGTAACCATCTATACAATGTGTTACTATCCTGAGGCATCCAGAAAAAGTCCACTAAATAGGATAATAAATAGTCCTATTTATTATCCTATTTACTAATAGTCCAATAAATAGGATAGGAAAATAAATATACCATGTATAAAATTACTGTAGTCCTCCCTTATGCATGTGAGATACAGTCCAAGACCCCAGTGGATGCCTGAAACCAAGACCCTATGGATGCCTGAAACAGTGGAAACCTGAAACCAAATCATATATGTACTGTGTTTTTTCCTATACATACCTATGATAAAGTTTAATTTATAAATTAGGCACAGTAAGAGATTAACAACAATAACTAATAATAAAATAAAACCATTATAACAATATACTGTAATAAAAGTTAGCATAGATCTTAGCAACCTCAGTATATGATTTTTTTCCTTTCCTTATTAAGTCAAGAACTTTCACCTTTTCACTTAAAGGAAGCACTTTACAGCTTCTCTTTGGCATATCTTTTTTTAGGTATAATGTTACTAAAATTTTTAGGTACTGCATACCTAAAAAAAGAGGAAAATGAGAAACACATCACAGAAAACCACCAAACTGAAATGGCAGACAGAAACGCAATGAAAAAAGGAAATACAGAGTGACGAGAAAACAGAAGATGAAATGGCAGTATTAAGTCCTCATATATCAGTAATCATCATAAATGTAAATTTATGCCAAATGTAAATTTGCCAACATCACTACTCTTGTGATTTGGGGCCATCATTAAGTAAAATAAGAGTTACTTGAACACAAACATTGCAGTACCATGACATCTGATCTGATAATCAAGAGGGCTACTAAGTAACTAATGGGTGAGTAGCCTATACAGTGTGGATATGCTAGACAAAGGGATGTTTCATATCCCAGGCAGGATTGGCCTGGACAACAGCACAAGATTTTATCACACTACTCAGAATGGCATATAATTTAAAACTTATGCATTGTTGGAGATGACATCATCATCACTTCCCTTCAATCTACAGTGAGTAAAATGTCCATAACCCAACAAAGGCTAGATTGCTCAATGTACGTCCACACATCAGTACAAATGAAGGTGAATGGATTGGGGCACATAGAGGAGACACAAGAGGAGAACAGAAGAAGCAGTGCCCAGGATTCTGGACCCCTGACCACGACAGCTGAGCCAGCTGCCCTTGACCCCCAGAGAACCTGGTGGGCAGAAGTGGAGGTGCACATGCAGCTCTGGCCAGCCAGCTGCAATGGCACCTGTTGTCGTGGGGAGCCGAGCAGCAATGAAGGGAGAGCCCCATGATCCCAGTCCCCCAACCATGGCTAAGAGCCCGGTAGCAGCAGCAGAGGCACGCTGACCTCCCAGCTGTAGCAGCACCTGCAGCCACAAGGTAATGGGCAACAACAGAGGTGGTGCCCTGCAAACTTGCCTCCCTCCTCACCCTCTCCCTCCCCCTGGAGCTTCTGACCCAGGTGATCCCAGGCATGGTTGAGGTGTCAGCCATCCCTGTACCCTTGGCAGCAAAGCCAGCAACTGTAGCAACACCGGCAACAGCAAGGCATCAGTGACCCCCCAGAGGCACAGGTGGCAACAATGAGAGTACCAGCAACACATGGAATAGAGTTGGTGGAGGGTGGAACATGCCTATCCTCAAATATAGCCCGAGGCAGCTCAGGTAAGAGAAATCAAAAACTGACACTATAGTGCCACCTACTGAAAAATAAAAGAAAGGCATGTAATCTCCAATCAGTTGAATAGTTTGAATCAAAACAAACAAAGCTATACTTAAATAAAAGGGTTTGCTATGACAAGTATGCTAACAGAAGAATAACTCAGCAAGCACCATGAAAAGCCACAGTAACATAGCATCACACACACAAAAAATAACAGTTCTCCAGAAACCAAACATAAAGTCATGGAAGATTGTGATCTAACTGATAAAGAATTCAAAATAGCTGTCATGAAGAAACTCAATGAGCTATAAGAAAACTCAGAAAAGCAGTTCAGTGCACTCAGGAATAAAATCAATGAACAGAAGGAATACTTTACCAAAGAGATTGAAACTCTAAAAAAGAACGAAACAAATTCTGGAGCTGAAGAACTCAATAAATGAGGTGAAGAATGCATTAGAAAGCATTGGAAATAGAGCAGACCATATGAAAGAGAATTAGTGACTTCAAAGACAGAAACCTAGAAGTGATGCAGGTAGAAGAGGAGAGAGAACTAAAATTTTTAAAAAATAGAAATTCTATGAGAATTATCTGCCTCCATTAGAAAGGGGAATGTAAGGATAATGGGTATCCTGGAAAGAAAAAAAAGAGAGGAGAGCAGAGAGCTTATTTAAAGATATAATAGCTGAGAACTTCTCAAACCCGAGGAAGGAATTGGATATACAAATCCATGAAGCTAATAGAATACCCAATTATCTCAACACAAAAAGACCTTCTCCAAGACATATGATATTAAAACTGTCAAAAGTCAGTGACAAAGAATATTAAGGGCCACCAGAGAGAAGAAAATAACTTGAAAAGGAAGCTCCATCAGTCTTTCAGCAGATTTCTCAGCAGAAACTCTACAAGCTAGGAGGGAGTGGAATGATATATTCAAAATATTTAAAGATAAAAACTGTCAGCCAAGAATACTCTATCCAGAAAAGCTATCTTCCAGATATGGAGGAGAAATAAAGGCTTTCCCAAAGCTGTAAGAGTTCATCACCAGTAGACCTGCCTTACAAGAAATGTTAAAAGGAGCTCTCCTACCTGAAGCAAAAAGGCAAAGGTATACAAAGCTTTGAGCAAAATGATAAATAGACAAACAGAATCAGAAAATTGAAACTCTAGATTAGTTTACAAATAGGTTAGTAAACAAAATTATTTATGACATAAAGACTAAAGGGGAAGGAAGCATTAAAAATATCTATAACTACTTCTTTTTGGTAATGAACACACAATACAAAATGGATAATTTGTGACAACAAAAACATAGAAGGGAAAGAGGAAAAGGACAGAACCTGCATAGGAAAATCAAGATAAGATGCTATCAGCAGAGAAAGGACTATCTCATCTCTGAGGCCTTTTATGCAAACCTCATGGTAACCACAAAACAAAAATTCAAAAAAGAGACACAAAAATAAAAAAAAGAGGAAAATGAGAAACACATCACAGAAAACCACCAAACTGAAATGGCAGAGAGAAACACAATGAGAAAAGGAAATACAGAGCGACCAGAAAACAAAAGATAAAATGGCAGTATTAAGTCCTCATATATCAGTAATCATAAATGTAAATAGATTGAATTCACCAATCAAAAGACACAGAGTGGCTGGATGGATTAAAAAACAAGACCCAACAGTATGCTGCCTCCAGGAGACCCATCTCAATGCTAAACACAAACATAGGCTCAAAGTGAAGGGGTGCAAGATGATACTCCAAGCAAATGACAACCAAAAGAAAGCAGGTATAGCCATACTTATATCAGAAAAAATAGACTTCAAGCCAAAAAAAGATAACAAGAGACAAAGACATTAGATGGACATTATATAATGATATAAAGGGGACAATCGATCAAGAAGACATTAACATTTATTAATATAAATGCACCCAACATAGGAGCACCAAAATATATAAAGGAATTATTAACAGACCTAAAGGGAGAAATTGACAGCAGCACAGCAATAGTAGGGGACTTTAATACTCCACTTACATCAATAGATAGACCATCCAGACAAAAAAGTCAGCAAGGAAACATGGGCCTTAAATGAAACATTTGACCATATGGACTTAACAGATAAATATAGAACATTCCATCCAAAAGCAGTAGAACACAAATTCTTCTCAACGGTACATGGAACATTCTCAAAAATAGACCATATGTTGGGAAACAAAACAAGTCTCAATAAATTCAAGAAGATTGAAATCATATCAAGCATCTTTTCTGACCACAGTGGTATGAAACTAGAAATCAACTACAAGAAGAAAGCTGGGAAAGTCACAGATATGTGGACACTAAACAACATGCTACCAAACAACTATTGGATTAATGGAGAAATCAGAAAATACCTGGAGACAAGTGAAAATGACGACACAACGTTCAAAAGTCTATGGGATGCAGCAAAAGCTGTAGTAGAAGGGAGGTTTATAGCAATACAGGCCTACCTCAAGAAACAAGAAAAATCTCAAACAATCTAACACTATACCTAAAAGAACTAGAAAAAGAAGAATAAACAAAGCCCAAAGTCGGTAGAAGGAAAGAAATAATAAAAATCAGAGCAGAAATAAATGAAATAGAGACTAAAAGGACAATAGAAAGGATCAATGAAACTAAGAGCTGGTTCTTTGAAAAGATAAACAAAATTGGCAAACCTTTAGCTAGACTCACTAAGAAAAAAGAGAGAAGGCTCAAATAAAATCAGAAACAAAAGAGGAGAAATCACAGTAGATACCACAGAAATACAAAGGATTATAAGAGAATACTATGAAAAGCTTACACAGCAAAAATTGGATAACCTAGAAGAAATGGATAAATTCTTAGAATCATACAACCGTTCAAAATGAATCAAGAAGAAATGGAGAATCTGAATAGACTGATCATTAGTAAGAGGATTGAAACAGTAATCAAAAACTTCACAAAAAACAAAAGTCCAGGACCAGACAGCTTCTGTGGTGAATTCTACCAAACATTCAAAGAAGATTTAATACCTATCCTTCTTAAACTCTTCCAAAAAATTGAAGCGGAGAGGACACTTTCTAACTCATTTTATGAGGCCAACATACCCTGATACCAAAACCAGACAAGGACAACACAAAAAAAAGAAAATTACAGGACAATATCACTGATGAACATAGATGCAAAAATCCTCAACCAAATATTAGCAAACTGAGTGCAATAATACATTAAAAGGATCATGCACCACAATGAAGGGGATTTATTTCAGGGATGCAAGGATTGTTCAACATCTGCAAATGAATCAACATGATATACCACATTAACAAAATGAATACAAATCACGAGATCATCTCTCAAAAGATGCGGAGAAAGCATTTGACAAGATTCTGCATTCATTTGTAATAAAAACTCTCAATAAAATTGGTATATAAAGAAATTATCTCAACATAATAAAGGCCATATATGACAAACCCACAGCTAATATCACATTCAATGGTGAAAAACTGAAAGCTATCCTTCTAAGAACAAGAACAAGACAAGGATGCCTACTGTCACCACTCTTATTCAACATAGTATTGGAAATCCCTGCCAGAGCAGTTAAGCAAGAAGAATAAATTAAAGGCATTCAAATTGGAAAGGAGGAAGTAAAACAATGACTATTTGTGGATGACGTGGAAAACCCTAAAGAATCCACCAAAAAACTATTGGAAATAATAAATGAATACAGTAAAGTTGCAGGGTACAAAATCAACATACAAAACTCAGTTGCGTTTCTATACACTAACAACGAACTAGCAGAAAGAGAAGTCAAGAAAACAGTCCCATTTACAATTGCAACAAAAAGAAAAAAATACCTAGGAATAAATTTAACCAAGGAGGTGAAAGCCCTTTTCACTGAAAACTATAAGACATTGTTGAAAGAAATTGAAGAAGTCACAAAGAAATGGAAAGATATTCCTTGCTCATGGATTGGAAGAAGTAACATAGTTAAAATGTCCATATTACCTAAAGCAATCTATAGATTCATTGCAATCCCTGTCAAAATTCCAATGACATTTTTCATAGAAACAGGACAAAGAAACCTAAAATTTATATGGGACAACAAAAAAACCCAAATACCAAAAACAATCCTAAGAAAAAAGAACAAAGCTGGAGTTATCACACTCCTTGATTTCAAAGTATACTACAAAACTATAGTAATCAAAACAGCATGATACTGGCAGAAAAACAGATAACACAGATCAATGGAACAGAATTGAGAGCCCGGAAATAAACCTACACATTTATGGACAGCTGATTTTCAACAGAGGAGCCAAGAACATACAATCGAGAAAGGAAAGTCTCTTCAATACATGGTGTTAGGAAAACTGGGCAGCCACATGCAAAAGAATGAAAGTAGACCACTATATTACACCATACACAAAATTTAACTCAAAGCTGATTAAAGACTTGAATGTAAGACCTGAAACCGTAAAACTCCTAGGAGAAAACATGGGCAGTACGTTTTTTGACATCAGCCTTCACAATATCTTTTTGGATATGTCTCCTCAGGCAAGAGAAACAAAAGAAAAAATAAACAAATGAGACTACATCAAACTAAAAAGCTTCTGCATAGCAAAGGAAACCATCAACAAAACAAAAAGATAACCTACCAATTGGGAGAAGTTATTTGCAAATCATACATACAATAAGGATTTAAGATCCAAGAGGTACAGAGAACTCAGGGATTTCTCAACAACAAAACAACAACAAAAAATCAACCTGATTAAAACAGAGACAGAGAATCTGAACAGTTTTCCAAAGAAGATAATGCACTTGGCCAATAGGCACATGAAAAGATTGTCAACATCACTAATCATTAGGGAAATGCAAAGCAAAACCACAATGAGATATCATTTCACACCTGTCAGAATGGCTATTATTAAAAAGACAAGAAGTAACAAGTGTTGGAGAGGATGTGAAGAAAAGGGAACCCTTATACACTATTGGTAGGAATGTAAATTGGTGCAGCCACTGTGGAAAACAGTATGGATACTCCTCAAAAAATTAAGAAGAGAACTACCATGGGATCCAGCTATTCCACTTCTGGGTATTTATCCAAAGAATACTCTTTTTTTATGTTTCATGACCAGAGGTAACTGAAACCACGGAAAGCAAAACCATGGCAAGGGAGGACTACTGTGTATGTTAAAGGTACATTTCAGCTGCCTGGTTGCTGAAGCTTTAAAAATTGCTACCACTACAGTGAAAATAAAAGTTTATGAGGGGGCCGGCCCGGTGGCTTAGCGGTTAAGTGCACGCACTCCGCTACTGGCAGCCCAGGTCCGGATCCCAGGTGCGCGCCGATGCACCGCTTCTCCGGCCATGCTGAGGCGGCGTCCCACATACAGCAACTAGAAGGATGTGCAACTATGACATACAACTATCTACTGGGGCTTTGGGGAAGAAAAAAGGAGGAGGATTGGCAATAGATGTTAACTCAGAGCCAGTCTTCCTCAGCAAAAAGAGGAGGATTAGCACGGATGTTAGCTCAGGGCTGATCTCCCTCGCAGAAAAAAAAAAAAGTTTATGAGGTAGAGCAACAGTACATTCAGCTTTGCCGCTAGAGAGTCTTCAACTTTTAATATTTTTATTTTGTTTTGAAGTGTCTTAGTTTGTTCCGGCTGCTATAACAAAAATACCATAGAGTGGGTGGCTTAAGCAACAAGTACTTATTTCTCATAGTTCTGGAGGCTGGCAAGTCCAAGATCAAGGTGCTTGCAGTGAGAGAGCTCTCCAGGGTCTGTTTTATAAGAGCACCAATCCCATTAATGAAGGCTCCACCTTCATGTCCTAACTTCCCAAAGGCCCCACCTCCTAATACTATTACATTAGGGTTTAGGATTTCAACATACAGATTTTGGGGGGACACAAACATTCAGTTCATAATGTGGAGTAATGCTGCATTTTGAGAACTATGTCACCAGAAAATATTTTGCTTTACTTTTTTATAAAAACTTGCTGTACATGTTAAACTTCATATGGATTCAGGGTCAATGATTTTGTTTTTCTGGCTGTATATGAGGTTTTATAATAAAAGTTAGGGGGAAGTTAAGAGTCAGTTAACCTGTTTTTCCAGTAGGCTACGAGAATACATTTATTCAGGTAAGGGAGGTATAATTGTAGAGTCAATTTTGTTATTCTTATCCTACCTCAGTGCCTAAGGGGAAGCATGTTCCTGGGAAGCAAGACAGTTGAAGTAGTTGATGAAAATAATAAATTCATTTCTGGCTAGCTCTTGATGAGAGCTGCAGAGAGAGCTTTTTTAAGCTGCAGCAATGACTGACTTTAAAAAAAAGATACAGAAATACATTGGGCACTGACTTGAGCAAAACTATGTGTGAAAAGCTTAAAATAATAATAACTACTGTTTTCATGAAAACCCTGTGCTTTAAGATGCACTTAAGGACTTTCCATTTTTTTCATGTCAACATTCTTAACTCACATTTATGTTTTGTTTTTCAGTGAGAAGAAGTGAGATATATTTTAAATAAGATGACTCTCCGGCAGATGATAGCTTTGACCTTGTGTTTTTCTGTAGCTGCTAGGTGAACTGATCCTGGACCGACACAACTTCACCATTATGACAAAGTACATCAGCAAGCCGGAGAACCTCAAGCTGATGATGAACCTCCTTCGAGATAAAAGTCCCAACATTCAGTTTGAAGCTTTCCATGTCTTTAAGGTAAAGTGCAAGCTACAGAAACTGGGTGGACATTTGTTTTCCAGTTTCAAGTGGCAAACGCCCTAGTTTTTACTCTCCTTTGTACTTGAGAGAAAATTAAATAGACAGTCTTTCTGTTTTGCATGACTTGGATGAAATTTTAGAGTTATTTTAATGAATGCCCATTTGTTTCTCAACAGGTTGCTAACTAATTCATATCTCTAAATATTTTCATTTTCTTCACTGAGAAAATAGTGGATATTGTTTCCCAAAAGTTACTAAAATAATCAGTGATTGATCTAGAACCCAAACCCTGAGGGTCAGAATTTGAATGCTTTGCTTTCTGCCTTAAGTGTTTCTTTGAATCTTAAATGAAGCACTGAAGAAACACTTGGGTACTACTCACTTTTACTACTTGCTTAGAAATATTTTTTAAATGCATTTTGTTGTGAAAGCCCCTATAATGCCTACTTTTTCTTTCTAATATTTTTTCTTTGATATGAGTAATAAAATAGCCCCCTAAAAACTTCAGATAATAGATTTTTTAAAAAGTAGGGTAGGTGGGAGAAATCTAATCTGTAATCCCATACTCCTAACCTAACTATTGTAAAGATTTTAGTAAATTTTATTTTCCTGTGTACATATTTGAAGTTTTTTTCTGCAGCTGTATTCACATTGTACACAAAATTGATGTCCTCATTTTATCACTTAATGCTGTACCATAAGTGAGCACTAATTCACTGTGGTCATATATAGTTTTTAGAGCTCTAGTTTTATTGGCATCATAGTTTATCATTGAGTATATTTACTCTAGTTTACTTAAATATTCTGTCATTTATATTTAGGTTATTTCCAGTTTTTCCTACTGTAAGTAATGCTGCAATGAGCATTTTATATATCCAGCTAGTTTTTTCCATATTTAGGATTATTTTCTTAGGCTACGTGGTGTAGAGTAGAATTAAAGGTTCACAGAGTTTCAGGTTTTTTTTGGCCTTTATAACATATATTTGATGATTGAATTTATAAGTCTATAAATGGGAGACAGGGCAGTTTATAAGGTATGTAATTAGTGCTTTGAGAAGTAAAAAGAATTTTAGTCCATCTGTCAGTCACCAGATCTTTGTTGTCCAAAAAGCTACTAGAGCAATTCAAATCACAAATTATAGGATTTATGGTAAATGAAGATAGTGTTGTATTGGCACAGAAATAGATAAATAGAACAATAAAACATAGTACAGGGCCCAGAAATAAACCTGTGCAAATATGAAACTTGATATTGATAGTGGAGGGATTACAAATCAGTGAAGAAAGGGTTAACTATTCAGTAAATAGTTCTAGGCTAATGAATTATCCATATAGAAAACCCTACCCTCCACTATACTCAGAAATAAATTCTAGGTAAAGATCTATACTTGAAAAGCAAAATTTTTTAACTTTTAGAAGGAAAAATAGGAGGCTGTCTCTGTGATGTTGGGTGGGAAGAATTCCTTTATAAAGAAAATCATAAACATAATAGAAATATTAATGTTTGACCACATTAAAATTTTAACATTGCTTCTCAAAAAGACATCATAAGCAAAGTGAAAAGACAAGATAGAATGTGACACATATAACCTACAAATCTTTAAGAAAAGACAAACAGTTCAATAGAAAAATGGGCAAAGGATACAAGTTGGTAATTTACAGATGAGGAAACCTGATTGGCCAATAAATAGGTGAAGATGCTCATCTTAGTAGTAATCTTGGAAATGGCCATTAAAATATCAATGAGGTATCACTTTACATTCTTCATATTGCCAAAAATGTTTAAGTCTGACAATATCAAATTTTGGTGAGGTTGGAGGACAGTGGACTCTATCACACACTGTAAATTGGTACAACTACTTTGGAGAGCAATTTAGCAAAATAAAGAATTGAAAGTGTGCATACCCTTCAATCCTGCAGTCTTATTTCTTGGCAATTTCCTAGAGACACTCTTGCACATGTGCATAAGGAATTATGTACAAAAATGTTTATTTCAACATTGTTTAGAATGGTGTTAAATGATAAAAAAACATAAGTGGGCATCAAAAGGAAACTGGGGAAATAAATTGTGATATATTCATACAATAGCATATAGAAATGGGTTAAAACTAGTAGAGTTATGTGGATCAGTTTGGATAAATCTCAGAAACATTGAGTGGGATAAGCAGACATTAAAAGGATGTTATTTATTTAAAGTTTGAAAACATGAAAAACAACACTATGTATGAATTCATACATATGTGGTTATAGTCTAAAAACCTGCATGGGAATGATAAATACCAAATTCCGGATAGTGGTCACCTCAGGGGAGGGGTAGGGAAGAGAGTGGTATCATGAAGAAGTAACCAACAGCCTTTAATTATATGTGTAATGTTTGATTTTGTTAAAAAATCTGAAGGCAAGTTTGGTAAAAAAAAGATTTTGATAGAGCTGATGAGAACATGAAGTCAGATATGTTATTTCTGTACTCTTCTCTGTATTGGAATTATTTCATAAGCAATAAACACAAATTGGATGAAACAAAAATAAACTGCTGTAAGACTGGAAAATGCCTATGCAGTATAAAGTGATAGACCCTCTCAAGACTGTTCTGACTGAAGACATTGTAGAATGCTATGTGTCATGACATTCAGCTCCCATAGAATTTTAGTGTATCATCCCAGATGAGAACAAGCTTCATATAATTTTGTTCAAAAATACATTATTATAGGGGCTGGCTCTGTGGCATAGTGGTTAAAGTTCGGCATGCTCCTCTTCAGCTGGCCTGGGTTTGCAGGTTCGGATCCCGGGCGCGGACCTATACCACTCATTAGCCGTGCTGTTGCAGTGACCAACATACAAAATAGAGGAAGATTGGCACAGATGTTAGCTCAGGGCTAATCTTCCTCAAGCAAAAAAAAAAAAAAGAAAGATTGGCAACAGATGTTAGCTCAGGGTGAATCTTCCTCAGGAAAAAAAAATATATAGTATTATAAAAGTATTCAGTGAGTGACAAAATAGAAATAACCTACCTCCAACCTCTGAGAAGATCAGAATTTGGATCATCTAATCATTGGACAGAGGTAGATGATTTAAAAAGAGTTGACCACTTGTTTACTTGTATGTGTATAAACAGGCCTACCCTGTACCCTAACTATGTTCCTTCCACTGAAGTATGAACTGAATTGTTTACTTGCCAAAAATAATATTTTGTTATTTAGAAAAAGTAATAGCTGAGTCCTAGAATTTTTTTCACAGTTCTTTATTAATAATTTTTTTCCCCAAAGCACCTTCCACAAGGTGCAGAAAATGTGGAACACATTACTAAAAATGTCTTTGCCAGATTATTAGTGGCTTATTTTTGTTAGCTTGCTGATAAGTTCAAGGACTCCAATGAAATGCCATTTCACATTTTTCTCCTATTGTATCGACGAGCAGGATGGTGTGGTGGAAAAGCAGTGGATGAAAGTCAAGAGACCTGGGTCTTTCTTCTGACTCAGTTACCAGCAGTGACTTTGAGCAAATCCGTCTGGATCCATTTCCTCACTTGCAAAATGAAAGAGTTAAATTAAGTCTAAAGTCTAGTCCTAAGATACTAGGGTCAGGAGACCTTTGTCTCTGTGACCCTAGCTCTCGCAGAGATGTGTCCAGCATGAATGTAGGAGTCAGCTATGAGCTGATCATCTCCCTTTCCTTTCCCCGTTAACCTTAATAGCAAAGGACCATGTTGCCGCTTCCCCCCAAACTGTGTAGGGGATGGGGGTGGTCTGTGCCTTTTGGCTCACCTCTCAGAGCTGCTGGAACTTGGGCATGGCCACTGCCAAAAATGGTCCTGAGTATACTACTCTATCACTCAGATCCTAGCAATTGGCCGCAATAGCCATTTCCATGGAAACAAGAAACTGCACCTGAACTGCACCTGAGCTTATCCAAAATACAAAGGCCAGCTTGACAATTCACCTAAAAAAGTATACAGAACAAGAAAGATCCTAGATGAGAATAGTTTCAGTGTGGTCTTGGTGAAAAGAATGCAGAATTACAGATTAATTTAGTAAAAGACTAACCATGAATTACCCACATCCTTAAGGACTCATTTTTCAGCAGGCCAATTACTCCAGTCACGATGTACCAAATCTGAGTCTACTGATGGAGAAAGCAATGGAGACCAAGTGAATTTAGGAATTGGCTATGAGCTGATTTAATAATAATAATTTTTCCAAAAATTTTAACAGTACAGTGAAAAATGTTTATATCAACTGCCAACTTAATGTTTTGTTAGCTACTTTTTTTTTTTGTGGTGAGGAAGATTAGCCCTGAGCCACCATCTGTTGCATTGGCAACCTCTTTTTGCTGAGGAAGATTGGCCCTGGGCTAACATCCTTGCCCATCTTCCTCTACTTTATATGGGATGCCACCACAGCATGGCTTGATAAGCGGCGTGTAGGTCTGCACCTGGGATTCAAACCTGCGAACCCCAGGCCGCCACAGCACAGCACATGAACTTAACCGCTATGCCACCGGGTCGGCTCCCTGTCAGCTACTTTTAAATAGTGTAGAATGCTCAACTTTATCCTGTCCTCGTTTGAATTCATTGTGCCCTTTTTGCTTATTTAACAAAGAGGTAGAGGAGAAAAGTGAAAAGCCGTAATTAAGACGTGACTTCTCCTTTCTACTTTTTAAAATACTTTGTTTAAAAATTCATGAAATATCAACTGTATATTTATTTATAGAAAGGTTTGTAATGAGTGTTTGCAACCAACTTTAGGAACATCACCAAACAAGTATGTAAATATATTACTTATGGCTCTGTTTGATAATCTTGCTGCTGAATGTTTATAATATTATTACCTACTTTGGAAATATTTTTACAGTAGTATATAAGGAAAATGAAGACTATATGTAATGTTTGTGAATACTATTAGAGTAAGGAATTTTTCAAGTTCCTTTTCCATATAATTTTGGAATATAGTTTCCTACATAATTTCCACAATTGTGTGCAATTTTTAAATCACAAAGACTTGGATTCCAAAATATGAAAGCAGTTGTAATAACAGTGTTACTAACATGGGAATATTCTGTAGTGTACAGAGCACTTTCCCTTATAAAATTTCATATGATTCTCGCCCCATCTGTGAGATCAGACAGGTGTATTATCCTCATTTCATGGGTGAGGAAACTGTTTCTCTGAGAGATTAAGTGACAAGCCTGAGCTTGCACAGACCCAGCAACCTGCTGCTTCCCAACCCCGTGTTCTTTCTTCTACACATCTACACGGATGTGTGGGGCTCTGAAGCTGGTAAATTAGAAATGGCAGTGCCTCTTCCTAGACTTTGTTCATGTTATAGAAGCTCTTTGAGAGCAGGGATCCTTGTCTGATTTTTTCTCTGATATATCACCTAGCATCTAGAAGGGCCCCTGGCACATAGTATGTATTTATTAAATATTTAATAAGTGACTGAATAAGTGAAGTAATGTGTATGTTTCTCAGGGAAGGAAACTGAGAGCTACGGTGCTTCTGAACCAGATAAGGTTGCCAGATAAAATACAGGGTGCCCAGTTGAATTTTAATTTCAGATAAACAACAAATAATATTGCATGGGACATGCTTATAGTAAAAAATTATTCATTGTTAATCTGAAATTCAGATTTAACTACGTATCCTCCATTTTTGTTTGCTAAATCTGGTAACTGTTAACTAGAGGAATTAACCATTATATCAATTTTTAAATATCTAGACGAGAACAGCATCCTGGGTAATAATTTTTTTTAAAAAAAAAATCTTCTCTTTTAAAATGTTTGACAAGCATCTTAATGTTAAATAGTCGGAACTATTCTGATTTGAGGATATATGTACATCTTTCCTGGTGTACTGAATTCAGAAACTGAGGATTTGTGGATCTGGAATCCATGTTTTGTGCAGGTGGTTTCATCTGGGAAGTCTTGATTCACATTTGTATCCGAGGCTTGGCCAATGAGGTAGACAGTGTGTGCTCCTCACACCTGATGGAGCAAAAGGGCTCTGGGAACCAGCATTCTGGAAGAAGGATTCTGAACTGCCACCTATTTGTAAATTTTGGATGAAGCCAGGGATAAGTGCTAAATGCTCAGTGGTGTAAAGTACAGGATCACAGAAGGAAATCCTTCTGTGAAGGAAAAATACGAACTGAGAAAGTGATGGCACAAATAGAAAAATCCAGGGAGAGCAGGTGCTAGCTGAATGCAGCCTTCAGATGCACAAAGAAGGCGGTACTTTCCTCAACTCTCAGATTTTACTGGAATAAAGTTTATATTCACAACCCTAGGAATCTTGAGAGATCGTCTTGATTGGCCATCTTGTCAGGTAAGTGACTTTTTCTTAAGGATCCCTAGAAAAGGGACTCCACAGTCCGTCTGAGATGCTTGACTGAAGGAGGGGTGTGTAGAGGACACAGAGAGGCTAAAGAGAGAAATGCCACAGAGACGACTGAGTTATATGGAAAATAAGACCTATGTGGAAAGATTTAAAACGCTAATACACCAAAAAAAAAAAAACAAAACTACAGAGATATGTCATAGTGGTGCTTGAGACCAGGAGCACACCTATCACAGAATATTATAACCCGTTGCTGGTTTTTGTCACTGCTCGATCAGAACCAAAAACAGCTATCTGAACATGGAGCAGGAGGCAGACTGTAAATAAAGCAAATTTCCTGAGAGGGAGAGTTACAGACATTGCAATAGGTTATTGAGGATGGTTGTAGAATCACCTTTCCAGAAGATCTAATAGGAGAGAACTCTTGTCTGCCCAAAATTACCTGTGGGTTGTGTCTGAAGTGGGAGGATGAATTACCTAAATTCTTGAGGTCCCTCTCAGTTATAAGAGTCTACTCTTCTTTCTACAATTGATTTTGATAAAGTATGTTAGAACTGTGCATTCGTCTGTTTACATATTACCAGGAGTAAATACCAGTACTCTCTTTGGTTAGAGGATAATTCCATTTTTCTGAGATTTTTACCCGTTATTATTATGTTTAATTGTTTAGATTTTCTCACTTTGCACTAGTTTCTATACTATTGTAGTAATATAATGGAGGGGAAATCATTGTTACCAGAGAATACAAATATGTATAATAATTAATAAGCAAAGAATGTCTTTTAAGCCAGAACAAAATTTCAAAATAGTTAAAATGAGCTGTTGGGTTTAAATGTATATATCTTAATAACCTGCATCTGCTTGACAGCAAAGGTTTGGGGAAGCAATCACTATTATATGTGACAATGGTGGTGATTTCTTATTGAAGAAATAGCAACTCTAATTTAATGAGCAATTACTGTGTGCCAGGGACTCTGCTAAACTCTTTATAGGAATAATGTCATTTAATCCTGCCAAAACTCAGTGAAGTTTTGGCAATAAAAGAGAATGAAGTACTGATACATCCTACAACATAGATGAACCCTGAAAGCATTATGTTTAAGTGAAAGAAGCCAGTCACAAAAGGCCACATATTCTATGATTCCATTTATGTGGAATGTCCAGAATAGGCAAACCTCTAGAGGCAGAAAGCAGACTAGTGATTGGGGGGTGGGGTGGGGATTGACTGCTAACAGTGGGTATGAAGTTTCTTTTTGGGGTGATAAAAATGTTCTAAAATTGACTCTAGTAATGGTTGCACAACTCTGTGGATATACTAGAAACCATTGAAATGTACACTTTAAATGGGTGAACTGTATGGCATGTGAGTTATATCTCAGTAAGCTGTTTAAAAAAAATTTTTAAACAACCAATGAAATATAGGTAACCACTAAGTTATAGTCCTCCTATAAAACTTGAATTGTTCGATTTAAATTAATATGTTCTTTATCTCTAAAGAAGTTTCCAGATATCTACCTTATGTTTGGCTGTCAAAAGGCAATATGAAAATGATGAAAAAACTTTAGAAAGAAGGCAAAAAACAAGTTCTCATTTATTTGACCCACTAGTTGGCTTAAAACAAAAGTTTTATAGATAAGGAATGTGTGTTTATAGCTTTACTCCAGACCCTTCTCCCCTCTTGCCCTTACCTTTAGATAAGCAGTAAAGAATATTTGAACCAAACGGTATGTCTCTGCCTCAAATGGAGGAGGTGGGGTGGGCAACATCACAGTACTGCGGTTGGTGATGGTCATCTATCAGAGCTCGGAGCACAGCCCTGGAGGCACCTGCAACACGGCCTGGTAGCCAGTGGTCTGGTTTTTTAACTTCTCTAAGCCTCATCTAGAGAGTGAGGGAAAATAGTATCTTCTTCACAGAATTGTTGTAAGGGATCCAATATGGATAAAATACATAACACGGAACCCAGTGCATAGCAAGGACTCGGCAGACAATATCTATTACTGTAGTCCTGACTATACCTCAAATGCTGATCGGCTCACTTAATGTTAGTAGAATCTGTAAGTGTGAAATACATATTATTAAATGAAAAAGCAGGTTACAAACCACTCTATACAGAATGCAAGCCCAGTTTGGTCTAAAATATATTTACATATAGCTATGTGCACAGAAATAAATGCTGGAAGGATGTACACCAAATATTCACAATGGTTATCTTTGGGTGGAGGAATTATGTGACTCTTTCTTCTTTGTGTCTTCTTCTTTCCCAAGTTTTCCACGTGTATCACTTTTATAATCAGAATGGTGATAAGGATGGTGGAGGAGGAGGATGACTTCAGGAGATCCTGGAGATTTTTGGAGCATTCTGAACTTCCGGCCTGCTCTCTTCTTCCACCCTCACTTCCTTCCCAGGGTTTTTATTCCTCCCTGGGCATGCAGTGTGGCCCAGTTGGTCCTGTTGTGGTCTCAGTGGTGCTCATATACATCAAACCAGCTTGCAGAAGCAGGGATGAGGTTCTTCTTTCTTAAACAGGAAAAAAATTACCTGTCTCTGATGAGTACTAACAAGTATTGTGTCCAAATATTCCCCATATTGTATTGCTCAGATTTGTAATCATTGGGGATGGTAAACCTTTAGAATGAAAATGTCTTATTTTACATTTACATGGAATGGAATTTTGCTTTGAGTAACTTCCACGTGACTATATCAGGAGCCCCAATTTCAAATCCATGTACAAAGCATTATGGGCTTACAGCATGCCTCACAGACAAGGAAGTTTGCAAAGCAGAAGATTAGCTTTCCAATACCTCGTCTAGCGCAAATCCTCCTTAACAAAATAAAATTTGAATGAAATGAATGAATATGTGTATAAGACATGCATTTTTTATCTTTCATAAAAATCATTCAGATTTAAAATAGACAGCAAAATATTCTTAGTTTTCTGAGCTAAAAATATTTGTGTTGTATTAGCGATATTTGTCTTTCTGTAACCAAGCTTGAGAACTCCATAAATCACATTTATGAGACATGTTATGTAAATTAAAGGATACAGCCAATAACACTGCATTCTCAAAAGAGAAGTCACAGGTAATTTCATTTGTTTAACTTGTTTGAAAGTGGTTTGAAACTACTTTTTAAAAAATTAATACAGCAGAGAGAGAACCAAGAAATTCTCTATACTGGACACAATATTCAAAAGATTTGGTTCCCCATACTTTGATTTAAAAGTGCATTCCTTATGATAAATCTCAAGCCTTCTAATTTTAAATTAGGTGAATCTCAAGGTTCATCTCAAGCCATGACTAGGGCCCTTCAGCGTCCCACTGCCCCTAGGGACTCGTGCACTGTTGCGTTAGTTGCCTCTAATCAGCAACTACCTTCAGAGGCAGCAGAGTTCAAGAGTCATAAAAAATTAACATAAAGAAAATTTTAAAACTTGAAAACAAACAACATTTTTTAGATCTGTTGTGCAGTATATGGAGTCAATGGAGTTGATCCAGTGATGCCTGTCCGTAAATTCCACTACATTTTACATTTATTTTGGATTGAAACAGATATATTTAATCTTTTTTTTTTTTTTAAGAATGAAAGACTAAGAGGCCGGCCCCGTGGCTTAGTGGTTAAGTGTGCGCACTCCGCTGCTGGCGGCCCGGGTTCGGATCCCGGCACGCACTGACGTACCGCTGCTGAGGCCGCGTCCCACGTACAGCAACTAGAAGGATGTGCATCTATGACATACAACTATCTACTGGGGCTTTGGGGGAAAAAAATAAATACATAAAATTAAAAAAAGAAAACAACATAGTATTAAAAAAAAAAAAAATGAAAGACTAAGAGTGAATTATGTAGTTACCACAAAATGCCAGACAATTTCTAGCTAAAACTTCACAGCAACTCCCTTGTAAACAAATGGTAACCAGAGGAGCCACATATTTGGCTCCAGTATGTGATTTCCTAACATATTAATAGGTGTTACATGAATGTCAGGCATTTTGTGTAATAATGTAAATGAGCCTGGGGTACTTTTTTTATAAGTGACAGTTTTAGTTTATTGTAGTAAAATCCATATAACATAAAATTCACCATTTGAAAATGTACAATTCAGTGGCATTTAGTATATTTACAGTTTTACACAGCTATTACCACTGTCTAGTTCCAGAACATTTTCATCACCCCAAAAAGAAAACCTGTACCTATTAAGCAATTACTTCTCATTTTCCTGTATCCCCAGCCCCTGGCAACCACTAATCTGCTTTCAGTCTCTGTGGATTTGCCTATTCTGGATATTTCATATAAATGGAATTATACAATATGTGGCATTTTGTTTCTTTCATTAGCCTAAGGTTTCAAGATTCATCCATGCTGTAGCATCATCAGTACTTCATTCCTTTTTATGCTGAATAATAGTCCATTGTATGGATATACCACAATTTGTTTATCCGTTCATCAGTTGATGGACTTTGACTATTGTGAATAGTGCTGCTATGAACATTTGTGTACAAGTTTTTGTTTGAACAAATGTTTTCAATTCATTTGGTATATACCTAGGAATGGACTTGCTCAGCCTTATGGTAATTCGGTGTGTGTCTTATTGAAGTACTGCCAAACTGTTTTCCACAGAGGCTGTGCCATTGTACATTCCCACCAGAAGTGTACAGGGTTCCAATTTCTTCCCTTCCTCACCAACACTTGTTATTGTCAGTTTTTTAATTGTAGCTGGCCTAGTGGGTGTGAAGTGATATCTCATTGTGGTTTTGCATTTCTTTGGTAACTAATGATGTTGAGCATTTTTTCATGTGCTTATTGGCCATTTGTGTATCTTCTTTAGAGAAATGTCTATTCATGTCCTTAGCTCCTTTTTAAAAATGATTGTTTATCTTTTTGTTGTTGTGTTGTAAGAGTTCTTTATATATTCTGGATACTGGACACTGATTTACAAGTATTTTCTCCCATTCTGTGTGTTATCTTTCACTCTTTTTTTTTATATTATTTTATTGAGGTCATATTGGCTTATTAACATTGTGTAAATTTCAGGTGTACATTATTGTATATTAGTTTCTGTATAGACTGCATCATGTTCACCACCAATAGTCTAGTTTTTATCTGTCACCATGCATATGTGCCCCTTTACCCCTTTCATCCTCTCCTCACCCTCTTCCCCTCTGGTAGCCACTAATCTGTTCTCCTTATCCATGTGTTTGTTTATCTTCCACATATGAGTGAAATCATATGGTGTTTGTCTTTCTCTGTCTGGCTTATTTCCCAGAGCATAATACCTCAGGGTCCATCCATGGTATCGCAAATGGCACGATTTTGTCTTTTTTTTATGGCTGAATAGTATTTCATTGTATATATATATATACCACATCTTTATCCATTCATCCACTGATGGGTGCTTCGGTTGCTTCCACGTCTTGACTATTTTGACTAATGCTGCGATGAACATAGGGGTGCATAAATCTCTTTGAATTGTAGATTTCATGTTCTTTGGATAAATACCCAGTAGTGGGATAGCTGGATCATATGGTATTTCTGTTTTTAACTTTTTGAGAAATCTCCATCCTGTTTTCCATAGTGGCTGCACCAGTTTGCATTCCCATCAGCAGTGTATGAGGGTTCCTTTTTCTCCACAACTTCTCCAACATTTGTTATTTCTTGTCTTGTTAGTTACAGCCATTCTGACCGGTGTGAGGTGATATCTCATTGTAGTTTTGATTTGCATTTCCCTAATAATTAGTGATGTTGAACATCTTTTCATGTGCCTGTTGGCCGTCTATATATCTTCTTTGGAAAAACGTCTGTTTGTATCCTCTGCCCATTTTTTGATCGGGTTGTTTATTTTTTTGTTGTTCAGTTGTGTGAGTTCTTTATATGTTTTGGAAATTCACCCCTTATTGGATATATGATTTGCAAATGTTTTGTCCGAGTTGGTGGGTTGTCTTTTCGTTTTGATCATGCTTTCTTTTGCCTTGCAGAAGCTTTTTAGTCTGATGCAGTCCCATTTGTTTACTTTTTCTTTTGTTTCCCTTGCCTGAGGAGACATGGTATTTGAAAAGATACTGCAAAGACTGATGTCAGAGAGTGTACTGCCTATATTTTCTTCTAGGAGTTTTATGATTTCAGGTCTTACATTCAAGTCTTTAATACATTTTTGAGTTAATTTTTTGTGTATGGCGACAGATAATGGTCTACTTTCATTCTTTTGCCTGTTGCTGTCCAGTTTTCCCAACACCATTTATTGAAGAGACTTTCCTTTCTCCATTGTATGTTCTTGGCTCTTTTGTCAAAGATAGCTGTCCGTAGATGTGTGGTTTTATTTCTGGGCTTTCAGTTCTCTTCCATTGATCTGTGTGTCTGTTTTTCTGCCAGTACCATGCTATTTTGATTACTAGCTTTGTAGTATATTTTGAAGTTGGAGATTGTGATACCTCCAGCTGTGTTCTTTTTTCTCAGGTTTGCTTTGGCTATATGGTGTCTTTTGTTGTTCCATATAAATTTTAGGATTCTTTGTTATGTTTCCATGAAAAATGTCATTGGGATTCTGATTGGGATTGCATTGAATCTATAGATTGCTTTAGGTAGCATGGACATGTTAACAATGTTTATTCTTCCAATCCATGTGCGTGGAATATCTTTCCATGTCTTTATGTCTTCTTTGATTTCTTTCAATAATGTCTCATAGTTTTCAGTGTATAGATCTTTAACCTCCTTGGTTAAATTTATTCCTAAATATTTTATTCTTTTTGTTGCAATGGTAAATGGGATTGTACTTTGACTTCTCCTTCTGCTTTTGTTATTAGTGTATAGAAATGCAACTGATTTTTGTATGTTGATTATGCACCCTGCAGCTTTGCTATAGTTGTTATTTCTTATTAATTTTCCAGTGGATCCTTTAGGGTTTTCTATATATAGAATCATGTCATCTGCAAACAGTAGAGTTTTCCTTCTTACTCTCCAATTTGCATACTTTTTATTTCTTTTTCTTGCCTAATTTCTCTGGCCAAAACCTCCAGTACCTGTGTTGAATAAGAGTGGCGAGAGTGGGCACCCTTGTCTTGTTCCTCTTCTCAGCGGGATGGCTTTCAGTTTTTCCCCATTGAGTATGATGTTGACTGTGGGTTTGTCATGTATGGCCTTTATTATGTTGAGGTACTTTCCTTCTATACCCATTTTATTGAGATTTTTTGTCATAAATGGATGTTGGATCTTGTCAAATGCTTTTACTTGTCAAATGCTTTCTCTACGTCTATTAAGATGATCATGTGATTTTTATTCCTCATTTTGTTAATGTGGTGTCACATTGATTGATTTGTGGATGTTGAACCATCCCTGCATCCCTGGAATAAATCCCACTTGATCATGGTGTATGATCCTTTTAATGTGTTGTTGTATTCAATTTGCTAATACTTTGTTGAGGATTTTTCGTGTATGTTCATCAGCAATATTGGCCTGTTATTTTCCTTTTTTGTGTTGTCCTTGTGTAGGATTGATATCAGGGTGACGTTAGCCTCACAGAATGAGTTAGGAAGTGTCTTGTCCTCTTCAATATTTCGGGAGAGTGTGAGAAGTATAGGTATTAAATCTTTGAATGTTTGGTAGAATTCACCAGAGAAGCCCATCTGGTCCTGGACTTTTGTTTTTTTGGAGGTTTTTGATTACTGTTTCAATCTTTTTACTTATAATTAGTCTATTCAGATTCTCTATTTCTTCCTTATCCAGTTTTGGGAGGTTGTATGATTCTAAGAATTTATCCATTTCTTCTAGGTTATCCTATTTGTTCAGATGTAGCTTCTCATAGTATTCTCTTATAATCCTTTGTATTTCTGTGGTCTCTGTTGTAATTTCTCCTCTTTCATTTCTGATTTTATTTATTTGAGTCTTCTCTCCTTTTTTCTTAGTGAGTCTGGCTAAGGGTTTATCAATTTTGTTTATCTTCTCACAGAACCAGCTCTTAGTTTCATTGATCCTTTCTATTGTTTTTTTAGTCTGTATCATTTATTTCTGCTCTGGTTTTTATTATTTCCCTCCTTCTACTGACTTTGGGCTGTGTTTGTTCTTCTTTTTCTAGTTCTTTTAGGTGTAGTTTAAGTTACTTATCTGAGATTTTTCTTGTTTGTTGAGGTAGGCCTGTATTGCTGTAAATTTCCCTCTTAGTACCACTTTTGTTGCATCTCATGAGAGTTTGTATGCTGTGTTTTCATTTTAATTTGTCTCCAGGTATTTTTTGATTTCTACTTTGATTTCTTCATTGATCCAATGGTTGTTCAGTAGCATGTTGTTTAGTCTCCACATATTTGTGACTTTCCCAGCTTTTTTCTTGTAGTTGATTTCTAGTTTCATAGCACTGTGGTCAGAAAAGATGCTTGATATGATTTCAATCTCATTAAATTTATTGATGCTTGCCTTGTTTCCCAACATATGGTCTATTTTTGAGAATGTTCCATGTGTACTTGAGAAGAATGTGTATTCTGCTGTTTGGGGATGGAATGTTCTATATATATAGTCCTTCTTGACTTTCTGTCTGGATGACCTATCCATTGATGTATGTGGGGTGTTGAGGTCCCCTACTATTATTGTGTTGCTGTCAGTTTCTCCCTTTGGATCTGTTAATAGTTGCTTTATATACTGTGGTGCTCCTGTGTTAGGTGCATATATTAATAAGTGTTATGTCTTCTTGGTGGAATGTCCCTTTTATCATTATATAATGCCCATCTTTGTCTCATTATTTTTTTTATCTTGAAGTCTGCTTTGGCTAATATAAGTATGGCTATCCCTGCTTTCTTTTGCTTGCCATTTGCTTGGAATATCATCTTCCATCCCTTTGCTCTGAGCCTATGTTTTTCTTTAGAGCTGAGATCTGTTTCCTGGAGGCAGCATATTGTTGGGTCTTGTTTTTTAATCCATCCAGCCACACTGTGTCTTTTTTGTGTGTGTGGGGAAGATCAGCTCTGAGCTAACATTCATGCCAATCCTCCTCTTTTTGCTGAGGAAGACTGGCCCTGGGCTAACATCCATGCCCATCTTCCTTCACTTTATATGGGACGCCGCCACAGCATGACTTGACTAGCGGTGCATTGGTGTGCGCCAGGCTTGACAGTGCGCACCCAGGATCCGAACCCGGGCCGCCAGCAGCGATGCGCACACACTTAACCGCTACACCATGCGGCCAGCCCCCACTCTGTGTCTTTTGATTGGAGAATTCAATCTATTTACATTTAGAGTGATTATTGATATATAAAGGCTTGATACCGCCATTTTATCTCTTGTTTTCCGGTTGTTCTATATTTCCATTGTTTCTCTTCCCTTGTATTTCTGAATGCCATTTCAGTTTGGTGGTTTTCTGTGATGGTTTTCTCAGTATTTATGATTTGTGACTCTGCTCTGATTTTTTGTTTTGTGGTTACCATGAGGTTTGTATAAAAGATCTCATAGACGAGATAGTCCATTTTCTGATAGCCTTTTATCTCCATTAGTAAGCAGGTTTCATCCCTTTTTTCCCTTCTATGTTTTTGTTGTCACAAATTATTCTTTTTTGTGTTGTGAGTTGGTGACTAAACTGAAGGGTTTATAGTTGATCCTTTGTTGATAGTTGATCAAAAAGTTGATCCTTTTTTTCCTTTTATCTTTTATGTTATAATAAAGTGTTTCTAACCTTTTCTGATAGAGAGCTGTAATTTTCTGATTTTGTGTCTATTTATCTCCCTGCTCAAAGCTTCGTAAACCTTTGCCTTTTTGTTTCAGGTAGGAGGGCTCCCTTCATCATTTCTTCTAAGGCAGGTCTAGTGGTGATGAACTCCTTCAGCTTTTTTTTTTTTTTATCTGAGAAAGCTTTTATTTCCCCATCATATCTGAAGGATAATTTTGCTGGATTGAGTATTTTTGACTGATAGTTTTTGTCTTTCAGTATTCTGAATATATCATCCCATTCTCTCCTGGCCTGTATTGTTTCTGCTAAGAAATCAGCTGAAAACCTGATAGGAGTTCTTTTGTAGGTTATTTTCTTCTCTCTCGCTGCTCTTAATATCTTTTCTTTGTCATTGACTTTTAACAGTTTAATATTGTATGCCTTGGAGAAGGTCTTTTTGCGTTGATGTAATTAGGAGTTCTATTGGTTTCACGTAGTTGTACGTCCAGTTCCTTCCCCAGGTTTGGGAAGTTCTCAGCTATTATTTCTTTGAATAAGCTCCCTACTCCTTTCTCCCTCCCTTCTCTCTCTGGGATACCTATAATCCTTATGTTACTTTTCCTGAGTTGGATATTTCTCAAAGAATTTCTTAATTTTTTTTAAATCTTAATTCTCTCCTCTACCTGAAGTGTTTCTAGGTTTCGATCTTCGAGGTCACTAATTCTCTCTTCCATAAAGTCTGCTCTATTTTTATGCTTTCTACATATTTTTTATCTCATTAATTGTGTTCTTCATATCCAGAATTTCTGTTTGGTTTTTTTTTTAGACCTTCAATCTCTTTGGTGAAGCATTCCTTCTGTTCATTAATTTTATTCCTGAGTTCATTGAACTGTCTTTCTGAGTTTTCTTATAACTCATTGAGTTTCTTTATGACAGCTATTTTAAATTCTCTGTCAGTTAAATTGTAATCTTCTGTGACTTCAGGTTTGGTTTCTGGAGAGTTGTCATTTTCCTTCTGTTCTACAGTGTTACTGTAGTTCTTCATGGTGTTTAATGAATTGATCCTCTGCCAGCACATTTGTGGTAGTATCACCTTTTCTTATTTGGGTACAGATTTGGTTGCTTTGGTTCTGGTCACCTGGGTCTCGTGTTCCTCCACAAGTTCTCCACAGGCTTGGATGCTGCTGTTACATGAACCACCCATACTGTTGTTCCCAGGTTGTCTTGGGGTGCTGGTTGCACTACTGCCAGGGGTGCTGGGTTCACGGGTATCACTGTCGCAGGTGGGTGTCTGGGGACCCAGGGACTTGTATACAGCCCCCGCTACTGGTGGAGCTGGTGTTGCCACTGGAGGCTGGGTCACCAGTTCTGTTGTGGTTCCTGTTGCTTCTGGTTGCAGATTCCACCTGCAGCCGGGGTGGGTGGGGGTGGGCAGGGGCTATTTTTTCTGTTCCCACCCTGTCTGCTCAGAGTTGTGCTGGTTGGGCTGCTCTGCGTTCTCACAGGCCCGGCCACTGCCTCTCGATGGGTCGCACTCACGCAGGCCTGGCTCCCACCCAGCAGGGCACTTTCACGTGGGCCAGGCTGCTGCCATGCTCAGTGGGAGAGTCTGCTTCTCTGGTGGGCACTTTTGTGTGGGCAGGGCCACCACAGCATGGTGGGCGCTCCCATGGGCCAGGCTACCACCACTCTGCAAGCATCTGCGCGCAGGCCAGGGGGCCCCTGCCTCCACTCAGAGTCACATTGGCCACTGTGTGAGGATCCGTGACCTGGATCTCTGCCACCAGGGAGGAGAAGGGTGCTGCCCCCCTAGTTCCACTGTTTCCCGGGGGTCCAGTCCACCCACCTTCAGATGTATAGGTACATGGATCTCTCAGGCATCCTGTTGTGCTGTGTAGGGAATCCTCTGTTGGTTAACGGATGTACATTTAGTTGTAACTTAGAGGGGAGAGACAAAGGGAACAACTCACTCCACCATGATGCTGACATCCATCTTCATTCTCTTGATAGTGTCGTTTCATACACAAAAGTTTTCAATTTTGATGAAGTTTATTTTACCTGTTTTTTCTTTTGTTGCTCATGCTTTTGGTGTCATAGCTAAGAAATGATTGCCAAATCCAAGGTCATGAAGATGTATCCCTATGTTTTCCTCTAAAAGTTTTATTAGCTCTTGTATTTAGATCTTGGATCAATTTTGAGTTAGTTTTTGTTTATAGTGTGAGGTAGTCCCAACTTCATTCTTTTGCATGTGAATATCCAGTTGTCACATGTTGAGTGTTTTTTTATCATGAAGAGGTGTTGGATTTTGTCAAATACTTTTTCTGCCTCAACTGAGATGTTCATGTGGTTTTCTTTCGTTATTTTAATGTGGTATATTAGTTTCCTAGAGCTGCCATAACAAAGTACCATAGACTGAGTGGCTTAAAACAACAGAAGGTTATTTTCTCACAATTCTGGAGACTGGAAGTCCAAGGTCAAGGTGTCAGTCAGCAGGGTTGGTTCCTTTTGGAGGCTTTCAGGGAGAGTCTGTTTATGCCTTTCTTGTAGCTTCTAGTGGTTGCCAGCAATCCTTGGCATTCTTTGGCTCATAGATGCATAACTCCAATCTCTGTCTCCATCTTCACATGGCGTTTTCCTCTGTGTATTCCTGTGTGTCTCTGTGTCCAAATTTTCCTCTTCTTATAGTGATTCCTCTTCTAGTCATTGGATTAAGGCCCATCCTAACACAGTATGACCTCATCTTAGTTTCATTACATCTATAAAGCCCCTGTTTCCAAGTAAGATCACATTCACAGGTACCAAGTGTTAGGACTTGAACATTCATCTTTTGAGGAGACACAGTTCAACCTAGTACATGTGTGTATTACATGGGTTGATTTTGTTATGTTGAACCACCTTGTATTTCTGGAATAAATCCCACTTGGTCATGGCATATAATCCTTTTAATATGCTGCTGGACTCAGTTTGCTTTTATTTTGTTGGGAATTTTTGCACCTTCATTCATAAAGGATATTGGTCAGTAGTTTTCTTGTGATGTCTTTTTCTAGCTTTGGTATCAGGATAATGCTGGCCTCATAGAATGAGTTAGAAAGTGTTCCATTCTCTTATTTTTTTTGGAATAATTTGAAAAGGATTGGTGTTAATTCTTTAAAAGTCTGTAGAACTTTCAGTGAAGTCATCTGGTCTTGGGCTTTTCTTTGTTGGGAGGTTTTTGATTACTGATTCAGCTTCCTTAGAGAAATAAAAAAAGATTATAAGAGAATATGATGAATAATTGTATATCAACAAATTAGATAACCTAGATGAAATGGACCAATCCCTAGGAATACACAAACTAGCAAATGACTCAAGAAGAAATAGAAAATCTGATTCATAGACTAGCTTTCATGTTACCCCCACAAAGAGCCCTTCTTGTTCCAAACCCAGAAATCTAATGTTATCTCCACCTCCTTTGAACCTCCATAGCCTTTCATTCCCCTCTCTTAGGTCCTTAACATCCTTTTATAGTTTTCTCCTTCTCTCACTTGCTGGGCTTAGAGGAACCTTGAGGGCTCAACCTTGTAGCCCCCACTGTCCCCACAATCTGTCCTTGTCCATAGTGTGCTCAGTGTAGAGTTATGCACTGTTGGAGGTACAGGATGGGGAGGTGGTGGGCAGAGGGGCTGGTGGTAAATACCCAGCCCTTTTGAGGAGTCAGGAGCCCAGAGAGCTATATAGGAGTCAGATATTTTTATCTGTATTCTGGTCATGTTGTCATATATGTAGCATCTAACTAAGAATTGTGTCCACTGCAAAATATTATACCAATCAGTATTACCGTTTTGAGTTATTGTGTCCTATTATTGTTATAGGTGATGCTGTCTTTTATAGTATAGCTGAGTTATTAGTCCAGGATTGCAGTTTCAACTAGGATCTTTGTGGAACTTTATACAAATAGAGAGTGCCAGACCTTTACCCCAGATCTGCTGAGTTGGAATCTCTGGGAGGTGGGGCCTGGGCAATTGTAAATTGTAAAGCTCCACATACATAAGAAAACAGTAACATTGGTGACCTCCAGGGAGGGAAGGTGAGAGGGGGCTTTTCACCTTTGTCCTTTTAGAAATTTGAGTCAGATGAATATATTACTGTTCAAAAAAATAAATTATAAAAAAAAAATAAGCACAATCAAATACTATGCATTATGTTTACATATATATGTAGGAGGCAGAAAAGGATAAAAACGTGCCTGGGGATGGTAACATGCTGCTCAGGGGAGTGGGGAGAGATAGAGCGTGAGAGTTTGACTTTATTTGTAATGTTTTATTTCTTTAAAAAGAGAGATCTGAAGTAAAATGGCAAAGTCTGTTTAATTTGTGGGTGAGTATATTGGTATCTGTTATGTTATTTTCTGCTTGAAAGATTGTATAGTTAAAAGCACATAAACGTTTGAAACTAAAACAAAGTAAAAGTAAAAAATGTTAACAGATAGCTCTGATGTGCTCCTGGCTAGCTACCAAGAAAATGGATACAGGTGGGGAATTACTGATTTTCCTCAATAGGGAAACTTAATCCCAGGCTTTCACACAAGTAACACATGAAACACAAGTGGGATCCGTGTTGTCCCTGGTGTGTATTCCTTGTGCTAGGTGTTTGTTTCTTATGTTTCAGGTATTTGTGGCCAGTCCTCACAAAACACAGCCTATTGTGGAGATTCTGTTAAAAAATCAACCTAAACTCATTGAGTTTCTGAGCAGCTTCCAAAAAGAAAGGACAGATGATGAGCAGTTCACCGATGAGAAGAACTACTTGATTAAACAGATTCGCGACTTGAAGAAAACAGCCCCTTGAAGATCTTATCCAGTTTCCTGCCACAGTCACCGTCTCATCTGTTCAGTTTGTACAAAAGTGTCATTTCAAAAAGTAATCGTTCTTGGGAAGTCTTTGGAGGTGCCTATTTTTTCTCAATTCATTATTCAAGGTAGATGGAATATAAACATTTGAATGAAAAAATAATTAACCTAGAATAATGTATTCATTTAAATCAAGTCTGTGGTTATTTTTGTGAAATCAGAGCCATTGTACTTGACATGGAGAAAAGCAATTTTAACCCTTTGTTGATGAAAGGCTACAGGGCTGTGGGCTTGCAGACCCGAGCTCTCAGCCACCATGAGCCACCAAGTAGAAGCCCAAATGATGGGCGTCACTGAGTCCTCAAAGAGGATTAAGTTCTCAGAGGAGAACTGGACATGGGGGCGAGAGGTGCAAAACCGTCTTGCCTATCTGCGCTTAGATTTCTTAAGGCACTTAAAGATCTGAGAAAATAAGATGCCTGTTTTCAGCCATTACATGTTCTTGTTCCTTGCCCATATCTTTTGACTGTAATTAGTGGTTCCCAGCTTCCTAGGGAATTGATGCCCACCTCCCACTCAGCCTTCCTTTCTGCTCACTATCCCACATTCCATCCCAATGGATCTCTTCAGCACATCTGACTCATGGCGCACGCACGCGCACACACATGCTTACACACACACCCCACTCCGACCTGCAGTAAGGTTAGCATGGAACCAACTAAGTACGAATAAGATGGATTAACAAGGGTCATAGGGGCATAGAGGTGTATGACCTACTCACTTGAGAACTTGGAACGGTGGTTAAGAACCACAGCTCCAGCTGTAGTCACTGCTGTTTCACACTGACTTCTGTAGGGTTAGGGAATGTTTGGAATATTTCATTCATAACTGTCATTATGGGAAAGATTTTTTTGTGGTGAAAGTGCGTTTTAGAGTAGGAGTCATTGCATTAGGATGCCTAGCATGTACAGCACCGTGGGTCCAGAGGGTTGCACAGGTCTTTAGACCACTTTTATAAATAAGGGAACGTTGCTGTTGGCTGGGCAAACAAAATGCATGAAAAAATTCTCAAACTAAAAATTTTTTTCAGTTTATTTTCTAATTAGCTGTCACTCGACTTTTCCATCAAAGTCTTCAGTGAAAAGGTAGAAAACCTATAAAATTTTGGTCCCAAATATTCTCTTGCATACTAGGATGGTTAAGGAATTAATTTAGGTTCTTTAAAAAAGGCATAGGACAACAACAAAAAAAAGGTCATGATTTGTTTTCAGCCGTCAAGTGTATAAAATGGAATTTTAAAGCTATATTTACAAGGCATTAAAGGTGCAATTATTAATCTGTATTTTTTCATCATTCTGTTTCCAAATCATGAGTTGTTGCCTTCCGTAAGAACCCTCACTTTTTACAATATCGGGTGCTGTGTTCTTCAATCAGACATGTCTCCACTCGGAGAGGGAAGTATCCCTCCCCAGGGATCCTTCTCCAGGATCAGTGCCCTCTGTAAATTTTGCATCTGAAAAATTACCTGGCAGAGTTTCACCCTTCTTAGCTGGGACACAGGGTTGTGTTTTCTGTGCCCATGTGGAATCCTGAGGCAGATGGTGTGGGACCTGTGGGACCTTCTCATGGCAGCTCTAGCCAATGCTGGCGTGGGAGTGTCAGCCGGCAGTCGATCTAATGACCTTCATTCTTTAGTCACTGAAGTCAGATTATTTCTATAACATTCCCTGACCAGTCCAGAGTCTCTTAGAACTTGACTTTTCTGGTTTTGCTTACTTGATTAAAAGAGAAGAGTGTAAGTATAAAAAGCGAAGGTGCAATAACCATTGGAAATTTGTTTGGTTGCTTAATACTGTTCCACAACATCATGGGACGCATGTTTTCTATTGGAAAGCAAGGCTTTGTTATGATTCTTTCTTAATAAATAAAACATATTTTATTTCCTCTGGGCTTGAATTAGCTCTTTCCTAGCAACCCCTTATCCGAGTTTAGTACCTGCAAATGGAATACTAGAGTCTGAGAGGCAATAAATGAAGTAGCTGGGGTTTTGTTGTAATACAAATTTGTAAATTATTAACATGAGAGGGGGAGCAAGAAGCTCACAGTCAAAATATGTTTGCACAAAATTCACTGTAATATTGTGAGAATTAAATTTTGAAAAGGTCACATTTAATAAGCTATTTCAAAAGCACACATTTAAATAAAGAGTGACTAAATAAAAAGGTGCCACATACTCTGTGGTCAGTTTCATTCCTCGGCATGTCCCGCATCTGTGTTCTTTTCACCTCTCCAAACAGGGAAAGGCCCAGGTGAAGGGTCGGTGTTGAGCCTCTGGTTCAGGCTGCCCAGAGGCTCCCTACTGACTTTTCCATGCTCTGCTGTCCCATTGTCCAAGTGATGCTAACTGGAAGGCACTGAATATACACATTACCTTATTGATGCCTCACCACAGCCAGAGTCATTCTTGTTTTATGTTTGAGAAAACTGAGGCTCTGGGCGGTTTATCCCAGACAGTGTGGGCTAGAACCAGGATACAAACCCACAGTGGCCTGATGCCGAACTCCTGCTCTTCTGCCCTCTTATCATCCTCAAGGCTGTGAGCTGGGGAAGGTCTGGGGTGTCAGAAACTGCTTTGTGCCGTCCCCCCGCTGCGGCCTGGGAGGTTCCCGGGGGTGTTAAGATCCTAGAGTGAAGCCAGCAGGGCTTGAGATCATGATGTTCTTGGACGAGGCTCTCGGCTAAAGCTGGGCATCTGCCCAAGTGTTAGGATTACCCTTGGAGAAAAGCCGAGTGGCCCAGGGCCCTTGTTCAACAGTTCTTGACTGCCAGCCTCCATAGGTTCTCATCCATGGGGGGCTCTGGGGGAGCAAAATATGCTGGGGAGGGGTGGGCGAACTTTTCAAAGCCTGTCACTGTCCACACTGGTTTGTCTGTATGAGATGCAGGTGCTCATAGTGCGGTCTGGAAATTACACAAGGCCTGAAAGTAACTGAAATAATGTGAAGGAAAATGAAATTGAAAAATCACTAGAAGTTTTTTAATATGAAAAGATAGTTGTTTCAAAATAGATTTACAGATCTTTCTAATCTACTATATTAGAAGAAATTAAGATTTTATATCTTTTTACTTTTTTCTGTTTTATCCAAAAGACACTTGTACGTATGGCATGAATAATCACCATCTTATCATCCATTTTTCAGGAAGGTTTGGGATATTGTAGTGAGGGCCTATAGTTGGATAAATGTCTGAAATATATAAAGAGACCTTGGAAAGCTAGACATGATCTTCCTAAGAAGATTGAAAAGATTGAAGACGGATATGAACAATGACGTAATTTTGTTTTTGAAATATGGAAAGTGCTGTTACGTAACCACCGTAATGAAAGCAAGTAAATCAAAATGATAAGCCTGGCCGGCACTGGGCCTCACAGACATCTCATTAGTGGTATCAGTCTCCACTTTATGGAGGACGCTGAATCACAGAAAGGGTGAGTAACTTGCTCCAGATCAAATAGCTGCCAGCAGAGCCAGGATTTAAGGCCAGGTCTGACCCAAGAGTCCATATCTTTGGAAACCAGGCTGCATGTCCAGGCCTGCTCCTCAGCTCTCTCCCCAGGGCAGACACTTCATTCATCATGGCCCCCAAGGAAAGACGGAATCCTGGATTCCACTGCTTAGGGTTAACGCAACAGAAAGGTTTCAAAGGCTAGATTCATTTAAGGGGGGTAACTTTGCTCCACTTGGTTGTCTGATGTTTGGAAGATCAAATTAGACCTATGTGTAGGATCGGGGATTTGATCTTGAATTTCTCCATCACTTTGAGCAATCCCTTGATTCTACGTGGGTATTAATTTCAGACTGCAATTCTGCACCTGCTTTTGTTTTCTTGGCTTGCTTTTTCAGTTGGACATAATATTAGCTTAGATCTCTGATAAGAGGGGTTGCTCAGCCAGCCATTCCTCCACTTCACATTCCTCAGCAGCCCAGCGCCACAGGGCTACCACAAGGCAGTTCCTGATGGATCCAATTCCTGTCAAGGTCACCCAGTTCCTCTTCTCCCTCCCAGGGAAGAGGATGTTCAATTACCAACACCCTAAAATAACGTCACAAAGCCACACAAAAAGTCACAATCCCTTTACCATCAATTAATTCAATATCAATTGTAATTTAATCACTGCACTGTGAGCCATCTATGTTACTTTAAAAAAGCTATGATCATAGGGGCCCTTTGGGAGAACATATTGTAATAGACATTAATTTATCCTTTAGGGAAGGTTGGAAAAAATGAGTTCACCTCATTTTAGTTCTTCTGAAATTTGAAGCCTAAAGCAACCAAAATATTTATTTATTCAACCACTTGATACATTCATCCAACATTGAACTCATTCTCCGTGCCCCTTAGGGGTTGATCTGGGGAACAGAACCACCAAGTGACACACTGGGGTTACCAAAGGGGTTAGACCTTACCTGCTGTGGGAGTTGGGTAAGCGGCCTTTGTAAGTCCGTCCCTGCCTCTGGTGCTGGGCCTGAGTCGGCAGGGAAGTGAAGATAGACTTGAAATGGGAGCCCCCCACTTGAGGAAGCCCCACATGAGGAACAGCTGGAATCCACGGAGACGATCTGCAACCCACACTGCCCTCTCCGCCTTCCAGGAGGTGGCTGACCTCAGGACAGCACGATTCACCACCGAGCTCCCCAGGCTGAGCCCAGATTCAGAGAAGCTGAAGGAGGAGATGCTGGGCGAATGGGGGGACCCTGACAACAAGGTAAGCCAACAGGTCTGCAACAACCCTCGTGCCGACCTTCCCAGTATAAATGTGGCTGCCACTTCGCTTCCCCTTGCAACTCTGACAACTTTCTCTTGAGACCAACTCAAATTCATTAATTCTGGAAACGTGTTCCAGCTTAGCTAAATCGACACATTACAAACCCACCACTTATGTTCTCTACTGGGGCAGTTGTTCCTACGTCCTCTTAATGTCCTCCTCCTCTCGAAGATCTCTGACTTTTATCCTCTTAAATGACATGAGAAGTTTGTGTGAAGTCAGTGGAACCACATGGATTTTGGGGACAGCCACACTTGGATTTAATCGCAACTCCACTACTAGCTGATCTGGAGAGTCACTGAGCTTCAGTTTCCTACCCAAAAAATGCGGCAAAAAGAGGACTTGCCTCACAGGGTGGTTGTGGGAATCAACGCTCCCATGTCAGCTCCTTCAGCCACTCCAGGGGCTCACTGCCAGTGGAAGAGGGGATTCCACTGCAGTATGGAATCCAGGCAGAAGGGGCATGAAGCATGGCGGGTCAGAGAATCACAAGGCGTGTGCCCCGAGTGTGGGGGGCATGTGAATGTGGAGGGGGCTGGGGGGGAGCCTTGAGTACCGCCCTAAGTTTACGCCATCATCAAGGCAGCTGGCCTTTAAGCAGAAAGTGACACGCAAACCTGCAAGTCTGAGCAAGGAGGCCCTAGAAGAGAGCAGCCTGGAGTGGGGAGCATGGGGTGAGGGGGCACAAGATGGTGAGGACCCTCTAAGAACAGCTATTGCTGATTTAGTGCCTGTTCTGCGTGGGCCCTGTTCTGGATGCTTCACAAGTACTTAACTCAGTCCTCAGAACCACCCTATGAGGCGTGTGCTCCTATTATCCTGGTTTTACAGATGTGCCAACAGAGGCACAGAGAGGGTCACTTGCCCAAGATTATACAGTGTGCACATGGCAGAGCAGGATTCAAACCCAGGGCCCACAGGCAGGACCCATAGAACTTGTGAGATATTTAGGGCTTAATATTCAGTGGACTTAGTGCTGTACCATTTCTAGAAGAAAAGGACAAGGAAGAGGATGCCTTACAGGCCTGTGGCTTGGGCGACCTGAGCAGATGGTGACGTGCTCAACCAAGACAAGACTTAGAACGAGGGGCTGAATCACATGAGAGATGATGAGTTCAGCTCTGGACCAGTCAGGTGTCCAGTGCCTGAGACAGCTACACGGAGAGGTCCAGGCAGAGGTTAGACAGATGAGCCTGGGTGTGGGCCAGAGGCACTGACTTGGGGATCACTGAGATTTAGGAGCAACTGACCTCTGAGCTAGGAGGAAGCGATCCATTCCTCACTGTGATTCGAGCCTCGGAACCCACCCACACTTGCATCTGTTTTCGTTGGTATTTTTAACTGACTGTAACAGTCTCCTGCTTGAACACTTTCTCCTCACCTCCCGGTGGAGGCTCAGGGGGAAACCACCGTGTCCCTCCCCTGCGGCCTCCTCCTTTTGTTCAGTTAGGGGTGAGGGCTGCTCGGCTGTAGTATCCCCAGCTAGGCCTCCAGGACCCCAGCTTCAGGAACTGACCAGGGTTCTATATCCAAGGACTCAGGGAAAGAGGCAAGGCCCTGACTGCAGATCATTGTTCCTGCTGTGGGGAGAGAAGCTTCTGCCATTTTCTGGGCACTGAGTGTGACATTCACATGGCCATGACCTGGCATCTGTATGAATGAGACTCTGTGCTGCCCTGGGTGTGGAAGGAAGGGAGGAGGGCGTGGAAGGAAGGGAGGAGGGCGTGGAAGGAAGGAGCCACCCGGTGGCGTCTGGCAGCACCAGGCTGCCCTTCACTTTGACTGGGGACCTTTTCCAAGCAGAGCAGCTTTTTTCGGCTGTCAGTTTGCTGTGCCCATCTGCATCCAGGCGTAGCACATGGCCTGAGCAGCCAGGAAACTGGCACCTAGAGAAAAGAGCCAGGGCAAGGAGGGGACACAGGATGTCTCACATGGCACTGTTATAGGAAAGGCTGAGAATCTGGCCCTGGCCCCACGGCATGGAGCCGGGCTCTGGGCCAAGTTGCCTGTGGAAAGGCGATGATGAGCTCGTGCGCCACAAGGTGGACGCAGTGTCCCTGTAGTCCCAGCTCCTCCCCAGGCTAGATGCTGCCCCCTCTCAGAGTCCTCTCTCGGGAGCCCCACCAGCCCCAGGAGGTGAGTCTGTGAGAGTCCATTCGCCATAGAATGGCAGTGTCCCAGGACGCCCCGAGGCCCCCGGCTGAGGAGTTCATGCACATGCAGTGTGCCTGCCCCACCGGATGAAACCCTCTCCACTATTGGCCCTTATCTTCCTCCAGGGACAGGAGACTCTGTCACCACTGCCCAGTGAGCTACACCCTGCCCCAGGCTGGGGAGCTGCAGCAACATTGGGTCTGACCCCATCCAGGGGCTGCTTGTGAGGGTCCAAAAGGCTGCAGACCACCAGGCAAACCCCTGCCCCCAACGAGCCAGCTGATTACCCCTGGTTCACAGCCTCTGCTCCCAGTCTGCGCACTTCTCCTCCTGTCTCTTCTGCGGAGGCTGCCACATGCTGTGTTAGTCACCTTGAGCTGCCATAATAAACCACCACAGACTGGCTGGCTTAAACCACAGAAATTTATTTCTCACAGTTCTAGAGACTGGGAAGTCTCAGATGAAGGTGCCGGCCCATTAGGTTCCTGGTGAGAGCCCTCTTCCTGGCTTGTAGACAGCCGCCTTCTCCCTATGTTCTCACATGGCCTTCTGATCAGAGCCGCACCCTTATGACCTCATTTAACCTTAATTATTTCCATAAAGTTCCCATCTCCACGTACAGTCATTTCAGGGGTTAGGGCTTCAACATACAGCTCTTAGGAGGACAAAAACATTCAGTCCATGACAGATACTTTCCTGCTTAAGTCACTAAAAATCTAGCTCAGAGTAAACTACTTGCCTGACGAGAGAAAATTCTGTATTTCAAAAGAATGATAACTAGGAGCCGGCCCAGTACCGTTAACGGTTGGGTTCACACGCTCTGCTTCAGTGGCCTGGGGTTCGCAGGTTTGGATGCTGGGCGCGGACCTATGCACCACTTATCAAAGCCATGCTGTGGCAGCGTCCCACATAAAGTAGAGGAAGATGGGCGCGAATGTTAGCCCAGGGCCAGTCTTCCTCAGCAAAAGAGAGGAGGATTGGCAATAGATGTTAGCTCAGGGCTAATCTTTCTCAAAAAAAAAGAATGATAACTAGACAGTAACAGACTTGAGTTGCAGCAAGGATGATTGTGATGAGACAGACAACTTCTTGGAAGGGTGAAAGGGTTGTTAATGTCATTCCGGATTGCTGATTTCCTTGCATATTTCCCATGGCCACACTCACCTCAGACCATCCCCACTTGAGATGATGACTCTGGTTTCTACATATTCTCTGTGAAAGTTAAGCCCTTAAACCCAACTGTCTTCCTCTTCCCTCTCTATGCACTCACACAGTTTCTTCTCCTCCAGGCTGGGGGATGAGACATCCAGACTCTTCAAAGACTAACCCAACTGCCTTTGCCTTGAATGCCTTTCCTTCATCTCTTCCTTAAATAGCTTATTCTGCAGCTTATCAGAGTCCACCATCTGCTTTCCTTCTCTGCCATCCATCCTGGACAGGTAAAAAAAATATCATTTGACCATATTACCCTCTCCAGCCACAGTCTTTTTCTGTAATCTTTTACAGGAGTGGCTTATACTCTAACTCATCTTAAAGCAATCTCTTCTCTTGCCTCAGGATGACCAAATCATAGGACTGGAAGGAACCTAGGTTAGTTTGGACCTTTTCAGTTACAAGTGATAGAAACACCTCTCAAATGTGCTTAAGAAAAAAAAAATCACTTAACTGGGAACTCCAAAGGGTAGAACCAGTTTCAGACATGGCTGGATCCAGGAACAAACCACATCATCAGGGCTCCCTCTGACTCTTCAATGCCCTCTGTGTGGGTTTCATTCTCGGGCAGGATGTGTCCACATGGTGAGAAAGTGGCCATTGGTGTTCCCAAACCAACACACTTATGGCACATGATTCAGAAGGAAGAGAAAGACTCTCTCTCAGTGTCTCCTAACAGCACTTGATGGTTCCTGCTTGTGTCTCATGCTTGCCCCTGGAAAATATCTATTTCTATTTTGAGATATGTCCATCCTAGGGGAGAGATGAGAAGGTGGTGGCGCATGGAGGAATGGGGCACTGTCGGAGTAGGGGCAAAGTGGGTCCCCTGAGGAAGGGATGCTGACAGAAGACTCAGGTAGTCTTTCCTAACTGGGCCAAACATTGTCTCCCGCTGATTTTAATAATCAGGGCTCTACACAGCTGATCCCATTCCTCTTTCTTTCCAAAAGACCACACCTCCTCTGTCCCCATGACCAAACTTCTCTAGGATGTTTCAAAGGCACAAAAAAGTGTGGGCTGGCAAAATTACTCCTCCTATGGTAAGGTTTCTGGTCCCCACTACCTGCCATTGCAGCATCCTGGTTCTCTGGACCCACTGAGCACACCTTCTGACTTTTACTGGCCCCTCTCTTATTCTTCATAGTTTATTACAAATATGTTCATTATAAAACATTTAGAAAATAGAGGTAAGCAAAAAGCAAATAGTTAAATTAACATATAATTCACTAGGCAGAGGCAACAACTGTCAACAACATCACTTCAGCCTTTTTGTGTGTGTGTGAGGAAGATCAGCCCTGAGCTAACATCCGTGCTAATCCTCCTCTTTTTGCTGAGGAAGACCGGCTCTGAGCTAACATCTATTGCCAATCTCCTCCTTTTTTTTCCCCCAAAGCCCCAGTAGATAGTTGTATGTCATAGTTGCATGTCCTTCTAGTTGCTGTATGTGGGACGCGGCCTCAGCATGGCCGGAGAAACAGTGCATCGGTGCGCGCCCAGGATCCAAACCTGGGCAGCCAGCAGCAGAGCGCGCGCACTTAACCGCTAAGCCACGGGGCCGGCCCCAGCCTTTTTTGATGCATAATTTTTATTGACAAAAATAGAATCATGACATACAACCTCAATAATAAAAAGATGAATAACCCAATTAAAAAATTGGCAAAGGACTTGAATAGATATTTCTCCAAAGCAGATATACAAATGGTGAATATACATGGAAAGATTCTCAGCATCATCAATTATTAGGGAAATGCAAATCAAAACCACAATGAGATACCTTCACACCCACTAGAATGGTTAGAATCAAAAATTCAGATAATAACAAGTGTTGGCAAGGATGCGGAGAAATGGGAACCCTCATACACTGCTGGTGGGAACGTAATGACACTGCTGTGGAAAAGAGTCTGGCAATTTCTCAAATGATTAAACATAGAGTTATCAAATGACCCAGCAATTTCACTCCTAGGTATATATCCAAGAGAAATGCAAACATATGTGCACTCAGAAACATGTAATGAATGTTCATAATAGCCAAAAGTTGGAAACAACTCAAATGCCCATCAGCTAATAAATGAATAGACAAAATATGGTATACAGCACAATAAAATATTATTCAGCCACAAAAACAAATGAAGCCCTGATACATGCTACAACATGGATGAACCTTGAAAACACCAGGCTAGTGAGAGAAGTCAGACATGAAAGATCACATACTATATGATTCCATTCATATGAAAGTCTGGAATAGGGAAATCTATAGAGATAGAAAGATTAGTGGTTACTTGGGCTGGAGAGGGAGGTCATGGGGACATAGGGAGTGATAGCTAAAGGGTACAGAGTTTCTTTCTGAGGTTATGGAAATGTTCTAAAATTGACTGGGGTGATAGTTGCACATATCTGTGAATTAATATACTAAAAATCATTGAATTGTACATTTTACATGGGTGAATTGCATGGCATGTGAATTATACTTCAATAAAGCTACTAAATTTAAAAAATTATATATCCATGATACTGTTTTGTAACCTGTTTTTATGACTTATTATCTCATGAACACTTTCTATGTTATTTGATATTATTCTGTCTTTTTCATGGCTGCATAGTGTTCCACTGTATAATTGTCCCATACCAATCACCAGTTATTTCCAGTGTATCATTTTTACAAATCATACCACAAAGAATATCATTATAATTAAAGTTTTTGCACCCATCCATGATTATTTCCTTGTAAGAAATTCCTGGAAATCACAGGGTTATGCACCTCTCCAAGTTTACTATTCCCAAATGCCATCTCTGCCAGCACTGTAGGACTGCTTTGTTTCCAGATCTTGTTCCCTTGCTTCTCCCAGCTTCTACTTGGGTGAACCCCAACTTTCTTGTTGGGTCTTGGCTCTTCTTTCTGACCTCTTCCCAAGTTTTCAGGTAGTCCCTGACAAGTGTTTCCAGCCATAACATAATACTTCTCTCTCCATTTCCAACTGCCTCTTGGACTTCTCTTTTTTATACCTAACCATAAGCCCAAACTCATCATAACTTAAACCAGATGGGTTCACCCAAAACAGATTCCCAACTTCTATTAATTGTGCTGCCTTTTCTCTGTCTTCCAGTCACAAACACTGATGTGATCTGTAGTGGCTCCCTTTCCTCTGCTCCCATCAAATAAATCCAGGAGGCCTGGACTTCTCCAAGTGCCCCCTGAGAGAACCAGTCTGCCATGAACCGCCCTGAGTGAGCAGCCCTGAGCCCACTGGCTCAAGTCTCTGTTTGCCTCAGTCACTGCCAGGTGTCCACACCCCTCACCACCCCTGGCCATCACCTGGCCTCGGCTCTCCATGTTGCCCACTGATACCCGTTATAAAAACACCTTCCTTTATCCCTCAGGCCCACTCCAGCTCCCACTTCCATGTCTCTGCCCTAAACTTCTCAAGTCACTGCAGGGATGGGCCCACCTCCTCACCTCCCATGTACCCCCCACCCCCTAACCCTGGTTTCCCCCAACTCCCCTGAAAACGCTCTTCCTAGAGGCCAAACAAGACCTCAGTGTTGCCAGATCCAAGGGGCAATTCCAGCCTCATCTAACTCACCCTCTTGGCTGCAGGTGACAGACGGCCTCTTCTCAAAGCCCTGTCCTCTCCTGGCTCTAGGAACCTCACTCTCCCGGTCTTCTTCCTCATCTGCCTTCTCGGCTCCCCCTCCTCTTCCTCACACTTGAGTAGCAGCCTGCAGGCTCTGTCCCTCCCATCCCTCCTCTCCATCCATCCCTTTCCTAGACGGCCCACCATGCCCACCTCTACCTCTATAACCCGTGTGCATGCCGGTGACCCCATTGTTGTACCCCAGATCCACTTTTCTTTTTCTTTTCTTATTGTTGTTCAGGAAGATTCTGTCTGAGCTAATACCTGTGCCAGTCTACCTCTATTTTATATATAAGCTGCTGCCACAGCAGCAGATCTTCCATTACCCTTTGGAATCAGGTAGAAAAAATTACTGCAGGTTGAGTGTGTTTAAAAAAATAGTGTGGCTGATTCATATGTATCAGTAACCTGAAAAACAAAAAAACAAAACCAAGCAAAGCTATGGGTTATAACTTTTTCCCCTCTAAATTAAAATTGGAGAAGTGAAAGACTGCAAACTGCTTTTGACTCATCCACGCTAAACCTAATTTCTTTAAGACATCTGACAATGACACAGTGGAATTTGTCATTCTCAAATTTTGGTATCTGACCATAAAAAAAGCCTGTGTCACAGTGGTACTAGATGAACGCTCTCAGGTCTGACACACTCAGGCGTGGGTAGTAAAATACTTACTGATACTCACTTCATGGTTTACATCAGGGGCTCTCAGCTGGGGTAACTTTGCCCCCTAGGGAACATTTGTGGGTGGCATCTGGTGGGTGGAGACCAGGAATGTTCTACAATGCACGGGACGACCCCACACAGCAAAGAATCACTGGGCCCAAGTTGCCAGTAGTGCCAAGGTTTGGGGAACCCTCATCTACATTGATTTTCTTGTGTTAGAGTACAACTACTCTAGAACATCAGCAAAGGGTTTTCTGGCACATCCTTCAGGTAGTATCTGGAATAACTCATAGCTTTAAACTTGTGCTAGGAGGTAAAGGTACATTGTCAACTCTGGAAAATAAAGATTATTTTTGCAGTCTGCTACTGAACAAATTTATTAAACTTCTCAAAATTCAATTTTGTGAAATTTGACAGTACAAATTTAATTTCTCTTATTTTATAAAGCGTCTAAAGCAAATTACACTGTTTCCATTTTGAGCAGAGAGTCTATCACAGCCTGTGGCATGTCGGTGCTCAGGCGTTGAGTGAATGGTACCATAGGTACCACAGGCCTAAGTTCCAGAGTCAGTACCTTATACAGGTGGCCTGAGCCATAACTCAGAATCGCCTTCTTAGGGTGGCTGAGGCAGGCCTCCACAACCCAAGTTAGGACCCTTCCTTCACCGTATTGCACAACAGGCCGCAGTACAACTGGTCGGAGACCAGTCTGCTCAGCTACACAGAAGTTAGAAAACCCGCAGAGACTCTGGCCCAATAAACCTCCCTGGCTAACCAGAAGTGGGTCACCCAGGTTAGAGCAGCTAGTTATCTTTTCCTATTAGGAAAAGCACTACAGGCTAAGGAGAATGAAGAAATTTGACAGACAAAAGGTAATAAAGTGCATGAAACAAACTGGTTATAAAGTCTCTTAGAAGGAGGCGTAATCACAGCTCCCTCGGGAACAGTCCCGAGAGGCTCTCAGGGTGGCTCTGAACACCGCGGTCCTGCATGAGCATGGACAGTCTTTCAGGAATCCACGATGTGCCCTTGAAAGCAAATGTAGAAAAGATGCAATCTAAGGCTCTAACCTAGATGTCAAAAGAGGACGAAATTACTTATGACTAAGACTCCAAGTGCTAATATATGTCAATCCTGCATATTGGGTACATGAGTATTTGTTATAACTATTTCTTTATACTTTTTTATATGTCTGAAATATGTTATAATTTAATGATAGCAAAAAAATGAAAAGACTTCAGGAATGTCACACCTGAAATGAAAGTACTAACCTGATGCTTAATCCTAACAAGCAACAGTAACAGCCTCAGCTAAATGCCACGTGGCCACTATTGGCAAGACCAGGACTTTAAAAAAATGGTGTTTAATGGGGCCGGCGTAGTGGTTAAGTGCACGCGCTCCGCCGATGGCGGCCCGGGTTCGGATCCCGGGCGTGCAGGGAGGCACCGCTTGTCAGGCCATGCTGTGGTGGCATCCCACATAAAGTGGAGGAAAATGGGCACGGATGTTAGCCCAGGGCCGGTCTTCCTCAGCAAAAAGAGGAGGATTCGCATGGATGATAGCTCAGGGCCGATTTTCCTCTCACACAAAAAAATGGTGTTTAATGCCACTTGCTCTAAAGTAGGCCAAAAGCAGATTGCTGTGGCAGATCCTAAAGCAGAACTGTTCATGCATAAAATGAGGAAGATTTATGAGAGAAGGGTATATTTTCAAACTCAATAAGTAACCAAGGAAGAAAAACCCATAGAAAAGCTGGATTAAAAAAAAACTTCAGCAGTAATACAATAAAACAATACACAGAAACCTGTGTGTACTCGACAGGAATGGAGGGGACCTGGCCCATGCTTATGCTACCTCGTGTCAGCATATTCCACTGTCACTTGGCAGTAAACAAATGCAGAGCTAGTCTTTTCAAATTATGAACTTAGTATTACCCTCCCAATCTTTGAATTTAAGGAAGACGTTGTACATTTGTTTAAGTGCAAATTCTGATTTCTCAGGCTAAGGGATGAAGCCTCTTGACTCTGAATTACTAGATCTTAGTCAATTTTGCTGCCCTGGGGGGCTCTCGGTACAGCTCAGCAATCTGTGCATCTCCAGTCACTTCCCTTTCCTACTTCCCAGTGCGACCATCCATGTCATCCATTACTTTCTCTCAGAAGTTCATCTCATCCCCACTGTTTGTCTGGCCACCCCCTGTGCCCCCTTCAGGACCCACCATAAGCACCTCACCTCTACAAAAAAAAGCACCCTTTCTCCATGCTCACCAGAGCATAGGCTTGGCCTCTTTTGCGCCACCACTGCTCCTATACTTACATCCACAGGGTGGTTCTCAACCTTAAAGGTCATCAGAATCTGCTGGAAGGTGTATGAAAATGCAGATTGCTGAGCCTCACTCCCAGAAATTCTGATTCAATAGGTCTGGGTGGGCCCTAAGAATGTGCATTTCTAACAAGTGCCCGGGTGACGCTAATGCTGCCGGTCCAGGGGCCCCAGCCTGGGCATCATTCTCGGTTACTTGATTAGATGCTCATATCATCCACTAGACTGTGACCTCTTGAGATCAGGGAGCATTTGTTACACATCTCATCTCCAGGGTCTAGCCAGTGTCCAGCGGTCATTCGATCAATCAACAGACATTCATTGAATGCTTATTATGTGCCAGGCACCATTGTAGGCACTAGATTCAGTAGTTTAAAAAATTTATATATATATACCTGCTCTCATAGAGCTTTCCTTCTGGTACTATACAGTTAACTCTCAAGAAATGTTGAAATCTGACCAGTTGTACAGAAGGAAATATGACCTTATCATGACCATTTTAATAGTGCTATGGAAATATCAATTTTCCACTTCATAATCATAGCTTTTCCCATTTGTATGTTTCTCCCTTCTGATATCCCCCCCAATGCCAAACACAAAATCCATAAACGTGGCAGTATACCAGGCATTTGGGTCTTACAAAATATTTGCTGACTGATTTATAAAATACTTGATGCAGTTGACATATTAGCAAAAAACAACAAATCTAATATGAACTTAAGCACGTATAATCACTATATTAAAGCAATCGGGGGATGTAAGCAAATCTGAGTATTTTCATATTGATAACAATTGAAGAATTGCATAACTACTGGTTTTCAAATTAGCCTTAGTTATCTCTCAGGGTATCTTTCCTCCCCTCCCTCTCTATTCCATGCCCAGCATTTTGTGTTAAAACGTTTATGGCAGTTCTCAACTGCCTGCTATGGTGACTTTGAATCCCAGGGCACATAAGCAGGCTGCTGTACAAGCAGGGGCCTTGGGTCAACATTTGGATTGTCCTGTGTACAATTCTGAGAAACTGGGAGGAGGCCTCGTGAGGCCGTGTGATGCCATGGAAAGGAAGAGGACAAGAGCAGAGGAAACCTGATCACCCCTCCACAGCCAGGGGAGTCAGTCCTCAGGACGTCATGCGCAGGCCTGCGGGCCGTGGGCCATGCAATTCCCTCCCTAACTCCAGGAAAGTACGATACATGCACCTCCATCTTTGGACTAATTTTCTGAAAGTTTCTCAGCAAATAAAAATGAGAGGACTCACGAAGAGCAATCTGGAATGTAACTGAATTGACCATAATGTTTACTTGCAAGATTTTCAGTATTCTCAAGGTTTGCAAATGTTTTTAAAAGGCCTTCCATTCAAAGCCGTGAGATACTCTGTGTTAATTATATGGAGGGAAAATGGGCAGCATTTATGAATGGAATTTGAAAAGCTATTTTCAATATTCCAGATTAAAATATTTCTTCTCTCTTAACATCATAAACAAATTTGAGGCTCAATGTTAGTGATTTCGAGAGTCAGTGATATGAAATAGTGATACTGTCTCAGAATGATATTCTCCTCCTATTGCTACCCAAAATCAGCCATATAACACTCTAATCCAAAACCATTGTGATTTTTACATATTGAAAGATTTAAGAAAAATTAATAACCTTGTGAGGAATATACTTTTATAATGGAAATTTTATGATTAAATTCTAATTAAGTAAATTCTGACTATTAAAAGTTTTGGGTATAAATGTGAACTTTTAGTGAGCCATACACTGACTTAAAAAGGCTAAGTCACCAGTTATTTCCCTGGAGCAGTTTACTAATTATCACCTTCATAATCCAAAGGAATTACTATTTCTTAAAAAGTATGTAATTCTCTGCTGAGAAGTGACTTCCAGTGACTCCGTCCCTTTCAAACTGGCTAATATAAAGCTAAGAGAAGGAGAAATCAATTCCTATGAGTGATTAAATCGGTCTCGTTAAATTATTGCTACCTCATTTAGTGTAATAAAAGAACATACCACTACAATCTAGAAAACAGAAATAAATCTAAAATAAAAATATTCTCATTAACATAATTCATATGCTGGTAATAAATTAGCTTCCTTAAAAAATTTTTTCTATTTTTCACAAGATCCATCCTCATTTTCTGAGTTAACAAGGCTGAATTTAAAAAGTGCAATAAAAATTCTTGAGGCTTTCACTCTAGTTTAGGCAGGACTCAGTGCTTTCCAAGACGCAACTTCTTGTTCTGGTGCTGTTCTTCATCCAGAGGTATAGGTCTCAACACACCATCTAAGTGTTCAAGAATAGCTTAATGTCAGGAAAACTTCACTTCAAATACATGGGTATTTGTTAAAGTCTTATAGGTTGTAAGATCAAAATAATGCTTTAGTTACTGAAAAGGAATATTCATTAATTTTATCTCAAAATTCTTAACTGTTGAAGAACGGTTTCTAGATATTTCACTCAGGCAATATAGTATCTGACCTTTTAAAAACTGGATTCACTCAACGGTGTATAGCCACAATTCATAAAACGTTTTTTGGGGAAAAGGTATTACCACGATTAGGCTGGAAGAAACAAAATGCACCTCCTCATCCTCCAAGGAGAGGAGGGAACCGTCTGTGGGGCAGGGAGGGTACAAGGAAGCGCTCCACCATTCCTGCACTCCTCCCTGGAAGGAAGACAGACTATCCCATTGGTCAAGGGGAGAAGGGCTTGGCTCCAACCTCTTCCTGTCTTTTGATTTTAATAGCTTTATTGGTACAATAAACTGTGCATGTTTAAAGTGTACAATTTGATGAGTTTTGACCTAAGTACACATCCGAGAAACCATCACTGCAGTCAAGATGACGAGCAATCCATCACCTCCAAAAGTTTCCTCTTGCCCCTCTGCTTCCCGTCTTTCCAGGGACCTGTCTGCCCTCCAAGCCTGTGTGTTCCGCTCTGCTCGGTCTTCCCAGTCATAAGGACCTGGATCAGGGCGCAGGCTTGCCCTCAAGGAGGTAGATCTGGAAAGCCTTCTCTCTCTCGTCTTATTATGTAATATTTGAAACATTAAAAAAAGAGAATATATGTAATACAGACGGGAATTTTAAAGCCTAATAATAAAATGAACACTCAAGAACCTACTACCCAACCCCAAAACCAGAACATTTTCACTTCCTGTGTGCTCCCCAATCTGATTCCGTCCCTCTTTCACCCCTATTCAGAGGTAACCGCTATCCTGAATTCTGTATTTATCATTCCATTACTTCTTCTTCTGTCTTTTTTTTTTAGATATTGCAGTGATTTCTTTTTTCTTTTATTGTGGTAACATTGGTTTATAACATTGTAAAAATTTCAGGTGTACATCATTATACTTCTATTTCCACATAGAGTACATCATGTTCACCACCCAAATACTAATTACAATCCTTCACCAGACACACATGCCTAATCATTCCTTTCACCCTCCTCCCTCCCCTCTTCCTCTCTGGTAACCAACAATCCAATCTCTGTCTCTATGTGATTTTTTTCTTGTTGTTTTTATCTTCTACTTATGAGTGAGATCACATGGTATTTGACCTTCTCCCTCTGACTTATTTCCCTTAGCATAATACACTCAGTGTCCATCCATGTTGTCATAAATGGCTGGATTTCATTGTTTCTTATGGCTGAGTAGTATTCCATTGTGTATATACACAATATACCACATCTTCTTTATCCATTTGTCCCTTGATGGGCACTTAGGTTGCTTCCAAGTCTTGGCTATTGTGAATAACGCTGCAATGAACACAGGGGTGCATGTATCTTTATGCATTGGTGTTTTCAAGTTCTTTCGATAAATACACAGCAGTGGAATAGCTGGATCATATGGTAGTTCTATCCCTAATTTTTTGAGGGAATCTCCATACTGTTTTCCATAGTGGCTGCACCCGTTTGCACTCCCACCAGCAGCATATGAGAGTTCCCTTCTCTCCACATCCTCTCCAACATTTGTTATTTCCTGTTTGTTAATTATAGCCATTCTGATGGGCGTGAGGTGATATCTCATTGTAGTTTTGATTTGCATTTCCCTGATAGTTAATGATGTTGAACATCTTTTCATGTTCTGTTGGCCATCTGTATATCTTCTTTGGAGAAACATCTGTTCAGGTCTTTTTCCCATTTTTTAATTGGCTTGTTAGTTTTTTTGTTGTTGAGATGTATGAGTTCTTTATATATTTTGGAGATTAAGCCCTTATCAGATATATGGTTTGCAAATAACTTCTCCCAGTTAGCAGGTTGTCTTTTTGTTTTATTGATGGTTTCCTTTGCTGTGCAGAAGCTTTTTAGTTTGATGTAGTCCCATTTGCTTATTTTTCCTATTGTTTATCTTCCCCAGTCAGACATGGTACTTGAAAATATATTGCTAAGACTGATGTCGAAGAGCGTACTTCCTATGTTTTCGTCTAGAAGTTTCATGGTTTTGGGTCTTAAATTCAAGTCTTTAATCCATTTTAAGTTAGTTTTTGTGTATAGTGTAAGATAATGGTCTACTTTCATTTTTTTGCATGTGGCTGTCCAGTTTTCCCAACACCATTTGTTGAAGAGACTTTCCTTTCTCCATTGTATGTTCTTGGCTCCTTTGTCGAAAATTAGCTGTCCATAGATGTATGGGTTTATTTCTGGGCTCTCGATTCTATTCCACTGATATGTATGTCTGTTTTTGTGCCGGTACCATGCTGTTTTGGTTACTACCGCTTTGTAGTATATTTTGATATTAGGAATTGTGATACCTCCAGCTTTATTCTTTTTTTTCAGGATTCCTTTGGCTATTCGGGGTCTTTTGTTGTTCCACATAAATTTTAGGATTCTTTATTCTAGTTCTGTGAAAAATGTTGTTGGAACTTTGATAGGGATTGCATTGAATCTACAGATTGCTTTAGGAAGTATGGACATCTTAACTATGTTAATTCTTCCAACCCAAGAGCATAGAATATCTTTCCATTTCTTTGTGTCTTCTGCAATTTCTTTCAGCAATGTTTTATAGTTTTCAGTGTACAGATCTTTCACCTCTTTGGTTAAGTTTATTCCTAGGTATTTTATTCTTTTTGCCGCAACTGTAAATGGGATGGTATTCTTAATTTCTCTTTCTGCTGCTTCCTTTTTAGTGTATAGAAATGCAACTGATTTTTGTACGTTGATTTTATATCCTGCAACTTTACCGTATTCATTTATTACTTCTAAAAGTTTTTTGGTGGATTCTTTAGGGTTTTCTATATATAAAATCAGGTCATCTGCAAATAGTGACAGTTTCACTTCTTCCTTTCCAATTTTGAACCCTTTTAATTCTTTTTCTTGCCTGAATGCTCTGGCTAGGACTTCCAATATTATGTTAAATAGGAGTGGTGAAAGTGGGCATCCTTGTCTGGTTCCTGTTCTTACAGGGATAGCTTTCAGTTTTTCACCCTTGAGGATGATATTGGCTGTGGGTTTGTCATATATGGCCTTCATTACGTTAAGGTACTTTCTTCTATATTCATTTTATTCAGAGTTTTTATCATGAATGGATACTGTATCTTGTCAAATGCTCTCTCTGCATCTATTGAGATGATCATGTGATTTTTATTCTTCATTTTTTTAATGTGGTGTATCATGTTGATTGATTTGTGGATGTTGAACCATCCCTGCATCCCCAGAATAAATTCCACTTGATCATGGTGTATGATCTTTTTAATGTGAATGGATTAACTCAGTGAGAACATCAACAAAGAAATGGAAGATTAAAAAAGAACCAATCATAAATGAAGAATACAATACTGGACAGGAAAAATTCACTAGAGGGACTTAAAAGCAGAGTAGAGGATACAGAAGAACAGATCAGCGGGCTGGATGAAAGACAGAGGAAATCACCCAAGCTGAACAGATAAAAGAAAAAAGAATTAAAAAGAAAGAAGACAGTCTAAGGGACCTCTGGCACAACATCAAGTGCACTAACATCCGTGTTATAGGTGTCCTAGAGGAGAAGAGAGAGACAAAGGGGCAGAGAATCTATTTGAAGAAATAATAGATCAAAACTTCCCTAATCTAAGGAAGAAAACAGACATCCAGCTACAGGAAGCACAGAGAACATCAAAAAGGATAAATTCAAAGAGGCCCACACCAAGCCACATCATAATTAAAATGTCCAGAATTAAAGATAAAGAGAGAATCCTAAAAGCCGCAAGAGAAAGACAACAAATTACACACAAAGGAAAACCCATAAGGCTATCAGCTGACTTCTCAGCAGAAACTTTACAGGCTAGAAGAGAGTGGCATGCTATAAAGTGCTAAAAGGAAAAAACCTACAGCCAAGATCACTCTACCCAGCACGGTTATCATTCAGAAAGGAAGGAGAGATAAAGAGTTTCCCAGACAAGCAAAAATTAAAGGAGTTTATCACCAAGAAATCAATCTTACAAGAAATGCTAAAGGGACTTATTTAAAGGGGAAAGAGAAGACCACAAATAGGAAAAATTATCTATTTCCATCATAAGAGGGTAACGGAGACAAATGCACAAAAAAGAGGTTAGATATGACATCAAAAACATAAAATGTGGGAGGAAGGGAGTAAAAGAGTAGAGCTTTCAGATAGAGGTCAAACTAAAGAGACCATCAACATAATACATATTGCTATATACGTAGGTTACTATATATGAACCTCATGGTAATCACAAACCAGAAACATATAATAAATATACAAAAAACTAAGAGAAAGGAACCCGAACATAATACTAAAGAAGGCCATCAACCACAAGGGAAGAGAGCAAGAGAAGAAGAAAGGAACAGAGAAGAACTACTAAAACACTGAGAAAAAAAGTAAAAAATGGCAGTAAGTACATACTTATCAATAGCTACTTTAAATGTCAATGGACTAAATGCTCCAATTAAAAGGCATAAGGTAGCTGATTGGATAAAAATACAAGACCCAAATATATGCTGCCTACCAGAGATACACTTCAGACCTAAAGACACTCACAAACTGAAAGTGAAGGGATGGAAAAAGATACTCCATGGAAATGGCAATTAAAAGAAAGCTGGGGTAGCAATACTCAAATCAGACAAAATAGACTTTAAAACAAAAACTGTAACAAGAGACAAAGAAGGGCACTACATAATGATCAAGGGAACAATCCACCAAGAGGATATAACACTCATAAATATCTATACACCCAACATAGGAGCACCCAAATATATAAAGCAATTATTAACAGACATAAAAGGAGAAATAGACAGTAATACAGTAATAGTAGAGACTTTAACACTCCACTTACACCAATGGACAGATCATCCAAACAGAAGGTCAATAAGGAAACATTGGCCTTAAATGACACATTGGACCAGATGGACTTAGTAGATATATACAGAACATTCCATCCAAAAACAGAAAAATACACATTCTTTTCAAATGCACATGGAACAGTCTCCAGGATTGATCACATATTAGGCCACAAAACAAGTCTCCATAAATTTAAGAAGATTGAAATAATACCAAGCATCTTTTCTGACCACAAAGGTATGAAACTAGAAATCAACTATAGGAAGAAAATCAGAAAAGCCACAAATATGTGGAGGTTAAACAAAATGCTACTGAACAACAACTGGGTCAACGGAGAAATCAAAGGAGAAATCAAAAAATACCTGGAGACAAATGAAAATGAAAATACAACATGCCAGAATTTACGGGATACATCAAAAGTGGTGCTAAGAGGGAAGTTTATAGCAATACAGGCCTATCTCAACAAACAAGAAAAATCTCAAATAAACAATCTAACAGTGCACCTAAAGGAACTGGAAAAAGAAGAACAAAGAAAGCCCAAAATCAGTAGAAGGAGGGAAATAATAAAAATCAGAGCAGAAATAAATGAAATAGAGACTAAAAAAACAATAGAAAAAATTAATGAAACCAAGAGCTGGTTCTTTGAAAAGACAAACAAAATTGACAAACCTTTAGCTAGACTCACCAAGAAAAAAAGAGAGAAGGCTCAAATAAGTAAAATCAGAAATGAAAGAGGAGAAATTACAATACCTCAGAAATACAAAGGATTATAAGAGAATACTACGAAAAGCTATATGCCAACAAGTTGGATAATCTAGAAGAAATGCTTATTCTTAGAATCATACAACCTTCAAAACTGAATCAAGAAGAAATAGAGAATTTGAATAGACCAATCACCAGTAAGGAGATCGAAACAGTAATCAAAAACCTCCCCAAAAATAAAAGTCCAGGACCAGACAGCCTCCTTGGTGAATTCCAGCAAACATTCAAAGAAGACGTAATACCTATCCTTCTCAAACTCTTCCAAAAAATTGAAGAGGAGGGGAAGCTTTCTAACTCATTCTATAAAGCTAACATTACTCTGATACCAAAACCAGACAAGGACAACACAAAAAGGAAACTACAGGCCAATATCACTGATGAATATCGATGCAAAAATCCTCAACAAAATACTAGCAAATAGCATCCATTACTCCTTAAAAATAATTTTATGACAAAACTAAACAATACACTATTTGGTTTCTTGTTGAACTTTATATAGAAATTGTATCATAATGTACTTAAGTCTTCTGAAACTTGACTTTTTCTATCAACATTATATTTCTAAGATCCACCCATGTTTATGAATGCAGATGTGGTTCATTTATTTTCACTGCTATATAATATTCCACTGTGGGAATACACCGTAATATTTTTATCTAATCTCCAGAGATAAACATTTATGTTATTTCCAGTTTTTGTTTTAAAGAACATACTGCAATGAATTATTTGTCTCTCTGTCTTTTATACAACATGCAAGAGTTTTTCTAGGGCATATACTTAGAAATCAAATTGTTGGGTCATGGAGTACATACATGTTCAGCTTTACAAAGATATTAAATTGTTTTCCAAGGAGGTTGTGTCAATTTTCAGTCCAATTGGCAATATATAAAAATTCCTAGGGGCAGCCCCATGGCATGGCGCTTAAGTGTGCACACTCCGCTGCTGGCAGCCCAGGTTCGGATCCTGGGCGCGCACCGACACACTGCTTGTCAGGCCATGCTGTGGCAGCATCCCACATAAAGTGGAGGAAGATCAGCACGGATGTTAGCTCAGGGCCAATCTTCCTCAGCAAAAAGAGGAGGACTGGCATGGATGTTAGCTCAGGGCTGATCTTCCTCACACACAAAAACATAAAATGAAAAAAATGGAAAAAATAAAAAATAAAAAAATAAAGGGGCCAGCCTGGTGATGTAGCAGTTAAGTGTGCATGCTCCGCTGCAGCAGCCCGGGATTCGCCAGTTCAAATCCTGGGTGTGCACCAATGTACCACTTGTGAAGCCATGCTGTGGCGCCATCCCATATAAAGTAGAGGAAGATGGGCATGGATGTTAGCCCAGGGCCAGTCTTCCTCAGCAAAAAGAGGAGGATCGGCATCAGATGTTAGCTTAGGGCTGATCTTCCCCCCCAAAAAAAAAAAATCTCCTAACGATCCACATCCTCACTTGGAACTGGAAACTTTAATTCTGCAACTCTAATGGGTATAAAACATTGCTTCAGTGTGGTTTTAATCTACATTTCCCTGACTTTACTAATGAGTTTGAGCATTTTTTCACGTGTTTATTAGACATTTGTGTTTCTTCTTTTGTGGAATGCCTATAACTATCTTTTACTCATTCTCTATTATTATTTTTTTTTCCTTATCAATCTGTAGGACTTCATTATATGTTCTGGAAACCAATTCATTGTCACATGTGAAAAATATATTCTTCCAATGTATAGCTGGTCTTTTCACTTTATAATGTTTTTTGGAGAAATAAAGTCCTTAATTGTAATGTATTCTAATTTTTCAATCTTTTCTTTTATGGTCAGCATTATTTGCATCCTGTGTAAGGTATCCCTTCTACCCCAGGTCATAAAGATATTGAATATTTTCTTCTAAAACTTTTTAAAAAATCACTGAATTTCTGGTTTCTGAACTTCTGAACTTGCAAGGAGCTTGGAAGTTGCCACACAGTCCTAACAACAAGTAAAAAGCTGAACAGACTGAAAAACCAACAACTTTTCTTGGATCTTCAAGAGAGGAGAGGACACAGGGCAAACCCCTGCCCCCAAGATTGGAGAGGCAGACAGTTGAATACAGGGAGTTGCAGCTCACCAGAGCAGACTCCTGAGTAGAAACTGCCCTGAGAACCAGAGCCAGGGTAGGGAAACCTGAACCATAACTGATGAATTGCTGGAGGCTCAGTGTGGACCCAGTCATGGAGGGTTCCCACAATATTGCAAGATTTACCTCCAAGAGCTTGACCATGTTTTCACAGTAAATATTGAAAAATGCCCTCATGCTCTGGTGTGCGGAGGGGAAAACGAACCATTCTGAAATATGCTAGAGCATGCTGTTCTTTTTAACAAGTCCTGTCCTCAGGGGAAACTAGTTAATGAGAATCTATTCTGGTAGGAATTTATCAGAGCCTAAATGACCTGGGGGAAGGGAAATACCCAACTCCAGCCCACTCTAGCTATCTTGTCACACTTAAGAGGGGAGAAAAAAACTGAGAAACACTTGGGAAGTTCACAGTCCAGAGGCACAAGCTCACTAAAAAACTGAGACGTAATCAAAGAACTATAGAATGCTTACCCTCCCCTAACACCTCACCACCACATTGCTAAGGCCTATTTACAGCAGTTCCTTTCACCTGATACATCATGTCTGGTTATCAAGAAAAAAATTACAAGGCATACCAAAAGGTGAAAAACACAATTTGAAGAGATAGAGCCAGCATCAGACCCAGATATGGCAGGGAAGTTGGAATTATCAGATTGGGAATTTAAAATAACTATGATTAATATGTTAAGGGCTCTAATGGATAAAGTAGACAGCATGCAAGAACAGATGGGCAATGTAAGCAGAGATGGAAATCCTAAGGAAGAAGCAAAAAGAAATGCTAGAGATAAAAAACACTGCAACAGAAATGAATACCTTTGATGGGAGTATTAGTAGACTGGACACAGCTGAGGAAAGAATCTGTGAACTAGGGGATATATCAATAGAATCCTAGAAAACTGAAAAGCAAAGAAAACAAAGACTAAAGAAAACATCACAGAATATCCGACTGTGGGACAACTACAGGAGGTGTAACATATGCATACCAGTTGCATACCAGAGGGAGGATACCAGAGGGAGAAGAAAGAGAGAAAGAAACCAAAGAAATTAATATCAGACACCAAAACGCAGATCCAGGAAGCTCAGAGAACAGCAAGTAGAATAATGGCAAAAGAACTACACCTAGGGCCCAGCCCCGTGGCGTAGCGGTTAAGTAAGTGTGCTCTGCTGCTGGCGGCCCGGGTTCGGATCCCAGGCGCGCACTGATGCACCTCTTGCCAGGCCATGCTGTGGTGGCATCCCACATAAAGTGGAGGAAGATGGGCACAGATGTTATCTCAGGCCAGTCTTCCTCAGAAAAAAGAGGAGGATTGGCATGGATGCTGGCTCAGGGCTGATCTTCCTCACAAAAAAAAAAAAAGAAAGAAAAAGAACTACACCTAGGTATATCATTTTCAAACTATAGAAAATCAAAGAAGAAGAAAAAGTCCTTTAAGAAGCCAGAGGAAAAAAACACTTCTTACTTACAGAAGAACAAAGATAAGAATTACATCTGAATTCTCAGAAACCATGCAAGCAAGAAGACAGTGGAGTGAAACTTACTGAGAGAAAAAAACCCACCAACCTAGAATTCTGTACCCTGTGAAATTATCCTTCAAAAGTGAAGGAGAAATAAAGACTTTCTCGGAAAAATAAAAATTGAGGGGATTTATTGCCAATAGTCCTGCCTTGCAAGAAATGTTAAAAGAAGTTCTTTACAGAGAAGGAAAAGAATGTAGGTCATAAACTTTGGGGGCCGGCCTGGTGGCGCAAGCGGTTAGGTGCGTGCGCTCCACTGCGGCGGCCTGGGGTTCGCCAATTCGAATCCTGGGCGCGCACTGACGCACTGCTTGGCAAGCCATGCTGTGGCGGCGTCCCATATAAAGTGGAGGAAGATGGGCACAGATGTCAGCCCAGGGCCAGTCTTCTTCAGCAAAAAAAGAAGAGGATTGGCAGATGTTAGCACAGGGCTGATCTCCTCACACACACACACAAAAATAATTAAAAAAAAAAATAGGTCTTTTACTTTGATCTACATAAAGTAACAAAGAGCATCAAAGAAGGAATAACTGAAGGTAAAATAAAAATTTTATTTTTCTTATTAATTGATCTAACAGATAACAGCTTGTTCAAATTAATAATACCAACAATGTAGTCAATTATGTATGCTTATATATATATATATTTATGGGCTTATGTATGCTTATATATAAGTGAAGTGAATGACAACAATGATACAAGGGATGGGAGGGAGGAATTGGATTATTTTGTTATTATAAGGTACTCTCACACTACCCTTGAAGTGGTATCGTGATATTATAAAATTGATTTGGATTAGCTGTAAATGTATATTGCAAACCTTTTATTTCTTACTGTAAAAAAGTAAAAAAAGAGGTGTCAGCCCCATGGCTAAGTGTGTGCGCTCCACTGCTGGCGGCCCGGGTTCGGATCCTGGGCACGCACTGATGCACTGCTTGTCAGGCCATGCTGTGGTGGCGTCCCACATAAAGAGGAGGAAGATGGGCACGGATGTTAGCTCAGGGCCAGTCTTCCTCCACAAAAAAAGAGGAGGATTGGCATGGATGTTAGTTCAGGGCTAATCTCCCTCACAAAATAAATAAATAAATAAATAAATAGATAGATAGATAAAATTTTTTGAAAAAGTATAACCAATATGCTAAGAAAGAAAAAAAAAAGGGATGAATCGGCCCCGTGGCTTAGCAGTTAAGTGCGCGCGCTCCGCTGCTGGCGGCCTGGGTTCAGATCCTGGGCGTGCACCGACGCACCGCTTCTCCGGCCATGCTGAGGCCGCGTCCCACATACAGCAACTAGAAGGATGTGCAGCTATGACACACAACTATCTACTGGGGCTTTGGGGGAAAAATAAATAAATAAATAAAATTATAAAAAAGAAAAAAAGGGGAATCATATAAAATGCTCAATTTAAACCACCAAAAGCAGAAAAAAAAGTGGAAAACAAACACAGGAACAAAGAACAAGGGCAACAAATAGAAAACAGTCATGAAAATGGTAGATATTAATCCAACTACTGCAATAATCACTTTGAACACCAATAGTCTAAATGCACCAATTAGAAGACAGAGGGCCAGCCCTGTGGCTTAGCGGTTAAGTGCGCACGCTCCGCTGCTGGCGGCCTGGGTTCAGATCCCGGGTGCACACCAACGCACTGCTTCTCTGGCCATGCTGAGGCCGTGTCCCACATACAGCAACTAGAAAGATGTGCAGCTATGACATACAACTATCTACTGGGGATTTGGGGGAAAAAATAAATAAATAAAATTATTAAAAAAAAAAACAAGACAGAGATTGTCAGAGTGGATAAAAAATGAGACTAACTATATGTTGTCTACAAAAAACCCACTTTAAATATAAAGACATAAACAGATTAAAAGTAAATGGAAGGATGGGGCCAGTCTGGTGGCATAGCAGTTAAGTGTGAGTGCTCTGCTTCGATGGCCTGGGGTTCGCAGGTTCGGATCCCGGGCACGCACCAATGCACTGCTTGTCAAGCCATGCTGTGGCGGCATCCCGTATAAAGTAGAGAAAGATCGGCACAAATGTTAGCCCAGGGCCAATCTTCCTCAGCAAAAAGAGGAGGACTGGCATCAGAAGGTAGCTCAGGGCTGATCTTCCTCACCAAAAACAAAACAAAACATAATTTAAAAAAAAATAAAAGTAAATGGAAGGAGAAAAATATACCATGGAAACACTAGTCAAAAGAAACCAGGAGTAGCTATATTAATTCCAGGGATAATTAATATCACAGATAAAAAAGGGCATTACATAATGATAAAAGGGTCAATTCTCCCAGAAGATATAATGATTTTTAACAGCTAGTCACCTAACAACAGCATCCAAGTACATGAGGCAAAAACTAATAGAATTGTAAAGAGAAATAGATGAATTCACTATTATAGTTGGAGACTTCAACATCTCTCTATCAGAAATTGATAGATCCAGCAGGTAGAAAATCAGCAAAAACATAGTTGAACTCAACAGCACCATCAATCAACTGGATATAATTGACATCTATAAACTATTCCATCCAACAAAAGCAGAATACACATTCTTCTCAACCTCACATGGAACATTCACCAAGACAGACCATATTCTTGGCCATAAAACACACCTTAATAAATTTAAAAGAACAGAAATCATACAACATCTGCTCTCAGACCACAATGTAATTCAAATAGAAATAAATAACAGAAAGATAACTGGAATATACCAACATTCACAGAGATTAAACAACACACTTCTAAATAACATGAGTCAAAGAAGAAATCTCAAGATAAATTTTTAAATATTTTGAACTAAATGAAAATGAAAACACAACTTACTAAAATTTGCAGAATGAAGTGAAAGCAATGCTTAGAGGGAAATTTATAGCATTGAATGTAAATATTAGAAAAGAAGAAAGATCTAAAATCAATAATCTAAGTTTGCACCTTTGGAAACTAGAAAAAAGAAGAGCAAGTTAAATCCAAAGTAAGCAGAAGAAAAGAAATGGTAAGAATTAGAACAGAAATCAATGAAATTGAAAACAGGAAATCAATAGGGAAAAAAAAAGCAATGAAACTAAAAGCTAGTTCTTTGTAAAGAGCAATAAAATTGATAAGCCTCTAAACAGGCTAAGAAAAAAAGAGAGAGGACACAAATTACTAATATCAGAAATGAAAGAAGGGACATCACTACAGATCCTACAGACATTAAAGGAATAATAATGAAATAGTATGAACAACTCTGTACCCCAAAATTTGATAACCTAGATGAAATGGATCAATTCCTTGAAAGACACAATTTGTAAAAAATTACAAAGAAGAAATAGACAATCTGAATAGGCCCATATCTATTAAAGAAATTGAATCAATAATTAATAACCTTCCAAAACAGAAAGGACTAGGCCCAGATGGGTTAACTGGTAGAATTCTACCAAACATTTAAAGAAGAAATTATATGATTTCTCTAGTCTCTTTCAGAGGATAGAAGCAGAAGGCATACTTTCTAACTCATTCTATGAGGCCAGCATTGCCCTAATACCAAAACCAGACAAAGACATTACAGTAAAAGAAAACTACAGACCAATATCTCTCATGAACATAGATGCAAAAATCCTAAACAAAATAGTAGCAAATCAAATCCAACAATGTATCAAAAGAATTATACACCACGACCAACTGGGATTTATCCCAGGTATGCAAGGCTGGTTCAATAATTGAAAATCAATTAATGTAATCTATCACATCAACAGGCTAAAAAAGAAAAATCAGATGATCTTATCAACAGATGCAGAAAAAGTATTTGATAAAATCCAACACCCATTCATGATAAAAACTCTCAGTAACTAGGAATAGAGGGGAACTTCCTCAGCTTGATAAAGAATATCTACAAAAAACTTACAGCTAACATCATACATAAAGGTGAGGCACTCAGAGCTTTCCCACCAAGATCAGGTACAAGGCAAGGATGCTCCCTCTCACCACTCCTTCTTAGCAATGTACTGGAAGTTCTATCTAATGCAATAAGACAAGAAAAGGAAATAAAAGGTATATAGCTTGGGAAGGAAGAAATAAAACTGTTTTTGCTCACAGATGATATCACAATTTATGTAGAAAATCCAAAAGAATCAACAAAAAAACTGCCTGGAGTACAGGAGTGATGTCAGCATCATGTCAGAGTGAGCTCTCCCCTTAGACTCTCCCTTCTGAGATGCAACAAAAAGAACATTCACATACCAACAGAGGATATTCACACAACACAGAAGACGTCTGAGAGACCCACGCAGCCATACATCAAAAGATGGAGGTGATGGACCCCCCAGAGGAATTGGAAAGAGGTAAGAACTCCTCTCCCTTCGGAACAGCAACAACTCCGGGACTGCGTGGCTCTCGGGGGGGGGGGCAGCCCTCTATGGGAAAACCGTCACTCTCCAAGTTCCCTCACAGTCCATGGGAAACTCCCACATGGAGGTGACTGAACTGCAGCAGAGGTGTCTTCATCAAGCTACCACCACAGGAGAGCAGATGGTGAGGGAAGAGCAAGAAGCTCCGGGTATCAGGCAAGCAAAAGAAAGTGCCCCTGCCCAATCCAGCACTCCAGCACAGCCGGTCATCCAGAGTGCCCACAGATTGAGGTGGGCTCAGAATACACTGCTATTGACAACCACCCAGTGGCAGCAGGTGGAAGCTGTGACCAGATATTATCGCTATGTGGAGACACAAATCTACACTGTCAAACAACATGAAAAAATATAGTAAATCTCCAGACCAGAAGGAAAATGACAAGCACCCAGAAATCAATCATGAAGAGACAGAAATTTATAATCTAAATGGCAGAGAATTCAGACTACCTATCATAAAAAAGGTCAATGAGTTACAAGTAAATATAGATAGACAGTACAATGAAATCAGGAACTTCTTCACAAAAGAGATTGAAACTATAAAGACAAGCAAATCAGAAATGTTGGAGATGAAAAACACAATGGAGGAGATAAAGAAAAATCTGGAATCTTTAAAGAACAGAATTGACAATATGGAGGATAGAATTAGCAATCTAGAGGACAGGAATGCAGAAATGTTCCAGATGGAGGAGGAGAGAGAACTAAGACTAAAAAGAAATGAAGAAATTCTCCAACAAATATCCGACTCAATTAGCAAATGCAACATAAGGATTATAGGTATTCCAGAGGGAGAATAGAGGGAAAAAGAAGCAGAGAGCTTGTTCAAAGAAATAATAGCTGAGAACTTCCCAAACCTGGGGAAGGAGCTGGAAATACAAGTGAATGAAGCCAATAGATCTCCTAACTATATCAACATAAAAAGACCCTCAACAAGGTATACAGTAGTAAAGCTGGCAAAAGTCAATCACAGAGAAAAAATATTAAGGGCAGCAAGACAGAAGAAAATAATGTACAAAAGAATTCCTATCAGGATCTCAGCGGGTTTCTCAGCAGAAACATTACAGGCTAGGAGAGAGTGGAATGATGTGTTCAAAATTCTGAAAGACAAAAACTTTCAGCCAAGGATACTCTATCCAGCACAAATATCCTTCACATATGATGGAGAAATAAAAACTTTCCCAGATAAACAAAAGCTAAGGGAGTTCATCGCCACAAGACACCCACTACAAGACATGCTCAAGAAGGCCCTCATGCCTGAAAAAAAAAACAAAAAAGAGAAAGGGGACACAAAACCTTGAGCAAGGAGAAAAACAGGTAGACAAAATCAGAAAAATTGCAGCTCTCTATCAGAACAGATTAGCAAACAATTATATCATCAAAGAAAAAAGGAAGGAAAACATCAGAAATAAATATAACCTCGTCAGTTTAACCACAAACTCACGACACAAGATGGAATAAGTTGTGACAATAATAACTTAGAAGGGGAAGAGGAGAGGGATGGAATAGACTTAGTCTAAGGATATAAGAGGCTATCACAAAATGGACTATCTCATCTACAAGATTTTTTATACAAACCTCATGGTAACCACTAAACAAATAATCAGAACAGAGACACATATGATAAATAAAGAGAAAACTAAGACAACCATCATAGAGAACTACCAAACTGAATTGGTAGTCTGAAACACCTGGGACGAGAAATAAAGGAAATGCAGAAGAACTGGAAAATGAGTGATAAAATAGCAGCATTAAACCATCATATATCAATAATCACTCTAAATGTAAATGGATTGAATTCTCCAATCAAAAGACACAGAGTGGCAGGATGGATTAAAAAACAAGACCCAACAATATGCTGCCTCCAGGAAACACATCTCAGCTCTAAAGACAAACACAGGCTCAGAGTGAAGGGATAGAAGACAATACTCCAAGCTAATGGCAAACAAAATAAAGCAGGTGTTGCCATACTTATATGAGACAAAGTAGACTTCAAGATAAAACAGGTAATGGAGACAAAGAGGGGCAATATATAACGATAAAAGGGACACTCCACCAAGAAGACATATCGCTTATAAATATATATGCTTCCAACACAGGAGCACCAAAGTACATAAAGCAACTATTAACAACCTAAAAGGAGATATTACCAACAACACAATAACAGTAGGGGACTTCTCCTGCTATTATTGTGGACCTTAACACCCCACTTACATCAATGGATAGACCATCCAGACAGAAAGTCAATAAGGAAATAGGGGACTTATATGGAAAACTAGACCAGATGGACTTAATAGATATATGTAGAGCACTCCATCCAAACACAACAAAATACACATTCTTCTCAAGCGCGCATGGAACATTCTCAAGGGTAGACCACATGTTGGGAAACAAGGCAGGCTTCTATAAATTTAAGAAGACTGAAATCATAACAAGCATCTTTACTGACCACAATGCTATGAAACTAGAAATCAACTACAAGAAAAAAACTGGGAAAGTGACAAAGATGTGAAGACTAAACAACATGCTACTGAACAACAAATGGATCATTGAAGAAATTACAGGAGAAATCAAAAAACACCTGGAGACAAATGAAAATGAAAATACACCACACAATCTCATATGGGATGCAGCAAAAGCGGTCTTGAGAGGGAAATTCATAGCAATACAGGCCCACCTTAACAAATAAGAAAAATCCCAAATAAACGACCTTAAACTACACCTAACAGAATTAGTAAAAGAACAAACATAGCCCAAAGTCAGCAGAAGGAGGGAAATAATAAAAATTATAGCAGAAATAAATGAAATTTAAACCAAAAAAACAGTAGAAAGGATCAATGAAACAAAGAACTGGTTCTTTGAGAAGAAAAACAAAATTGACAAACCCTTAGCCAGACTCACTAAGAAAAAAAGAGAGAAGACTTAAATTCAAAATGATAGAGAAGAAATTACAATGGATACCACAGAAATATAAAGGATTATAAGAGAATACTATGAAAAACTATATGCCAACAAATTGGACAATCTAGAAGAAATGGATCAATTCTTAGACTCATACAACCTCCCAAAACTGAATCAAGAAGAAATAGAGAATCTGAATAGACCAATCACAAGTAAAGAGATTGAAACAGTAATCAAAAACCTCCAAAAAAATAAAAGTTCAGGACCAGATGGCTTCTCTGGAGAATTTTAACAAACATTCAACGAAGATTTAACACCTATCCTTCTCAAACTATTCCAAAAAATAGAGGAAGATGGAACAGTTCCTAACACATTCTACATGGCCAACATCACCAAAGCCAAACAAGGACAATACAAAAAAGGAAAATTACAGGCCAATATCATTGATGAACATAGATGCAAAAATCCTCAACAAAATATTGGCAAACTGAATACAGCAATACACTAAAAAGATCATACACCATGATTACGTGGGATTTATACCAGGGACACAGGGATGGTTCAACATCCGCAAATCAATAAATGTGACACCACATTAACAAAATGAGGAATAAAAACCATATGATCATCTCAATAGATGCAGAGAAAGCATTTGACAAGATCCAACATCCATTTATGATAAAAAAATCTCAATAAAATGGGTATAGAAGGAAAGTACCTCAACATAATAAAGGCCATATATGACAAACCCACAGCCAACATCATACTCAATGGGGAAAACCTAAAAATCATCTCTCTGAGAACAGGAACAAGACAAGGGTACCTACTCTTGCCACTCTTATTCAACATAGTACTAGAAGTTTTGGTCACAGCAATTAGGTAAGAAAAAGGAATAAAAGGAATACAAATAGGCAATGAAGTGAAACTCTTGCTGTTTGCAGAGGACATGATTTTATATATAAAAAACCCTAAAGAATCTATTGGAAAAGTATTAGAAATAATCGACAACTACAGCAAAGTTGCAGGGTACAAAATCAACTTATAAAAATCAGTTGCATTTGTATACTTCATTAACAAGCTAATAGAAAGAAAACTCAAGAATACAATCCCATTTACAATCACAACAAAAAGAATAAAACATCTAGGAATAAACTTAACCAAGGAGGTGAAAGACCTATACAATGAAAACTATAAGACATTATTGAAAGAAATCAGTGATGACATAAAGAAATGGAAAGATATCCCATGCACATGGATTGGAAGAATAAACATAGTTAAAATGTCCATACTACCTAAAGCAATCTACAGATTCAACACAATCCCAATCAGAATCCCAACAACATTCTTCATGGAAATAGAACAAAGAATCCTAAAATTCATATGGGACAACAAAAGACCCCAAATAGCTAAAGCAATCCTGAGAAAAAAGAACAAAGCTGGAGGCATCACAATCCCTGACTTCAAAATATACTACAAAGCAATAGTAATCAAAATAGCATGGTACTGGTACAAAAACAGACACACAGATCAATGGAACAGAATCGAAAGCCCAGAAATAAAAACACACATCTACAGACAGCTAATCTTCGACAAAGGAGCTAAGAACATACAATGGAGAAAGGAAAGTCTCTTCAATAAATCGTGCTGGGAAAACTGGACAGCCACAGGCAAAAGAATGAAAGTAGACCATTATCTGTCACCATACACAAAAAATTAACTCAGAATGGATCAAAGACTTGATGGTAAGACCTGAAACTATAAAACTCCTGGAAGAAAATATAGGCAGTACACTCTTTGACATAGGTCTTAGACGGATCTTTTCAAATTCTATGTCTACTTGGACAAGGGAAACAAAAGAAAAAATAAACAAGTGGGACTTCATCAGACTAAAGAGCTTCTACAAGGCAAAGGAAACCAGAATCAAAATGAAAAGACAACCCACCAGCTGGGAGAAAATATTTGCAAATCATATATCCAACAAGGGGTTAATCTCCATAATATATAAAGAGCTCACACAACTGAACAACAAAAAAACAAACAACCCAATCAAAAAATGGGCAGAAGATAGGAACAGACATTTTTCCAAGGAAGATATACAGATGGCCAATAGGCACGTGAAAAGATATTCAACATCACTAATCACCAGGGAATGCAAATCAAAACTACACTAAGATATCACTTTACACCTGTGAGAATGGCTATAATCACTAAGACAAAAAATAACAAATGTTGGAGAGGTTGTGGAGAAAAGGGAATGCTCATTCACTGCTGGTAGGAATGCAAACTGGCACAGCCTCTATGGAAAACAGTAGGGAGATTCCTCAAAAAATTAAAAATAGAAATACCTTATGATCCAGGTATCCCACTACTGGGTATTTATCCAAAGAACTTGAAATCAACAATCCAAAGAGGCTTATGCACTCCTATGTTCATTGCAGCATTATTCACTATAGCCAAGAAGTGGAAGCAACCCAAGTGTCTATTGATCGATGATTGGATAAAGAAGATGTGGTATATGCATACAACAGAATACTACTCAGCCATAAAAAAGACAAAATCATCCCATTTGCAACAACATGGATGGACCTACCTGGAGGGTATTATATTAAGCAAAATAAGCCAGATGGAGAAAGACAAACACCACACGATTTCACTTTTATGTGGAAGATAAACTAACACACGGTCAGAGAGAACAGTTTGGTGGTTACCAGGAGGAAGGCAGTTGAGGGGTGGGCACAAGGGGTGAAGGGTCGCATTTCTATAGTGACTGACAAATAATAATGTACAACTGAAATTTCACAATGTTATAAACTATTATGACATCAATTAAAAAAAAACAAAAAATCTCCTGGAACTAATAAGTGATTACATCCAGGTTGCTTGATACAAGGTTAACATACAAAAGTCAATCTCTTTCCTATATACCAGCTTTGAACAAGTGGAATTTGAAATTAAAAACATAATACAATTTACATTAGCATCCAAAAAAATGAAATACTTAGGAATAAATCTAACAAAATATGTACATGATCTTTTTGAGGAAAACTCTGATGAACAAAGTCAAAGAAGAAATAAATAAATGGAGAGATATTCCATGTTCATGGCTAGACAGACTCAATATCGTCAAGATATCAGTTCTTCCCAACTTAATCTATAGATTCAGTGCAATCCCAATCAAAACCCCAGCAAGTTTTTTGTAGATATCAACAAAAGTATTCTAAAGTTTATATGAAGAGGCAAAAGACCCAGAATAGCCAACACAATATTGAAGCAGAAGAATAAAGTTGGAGGACTGACACTATCCGACTTCAAGACTTACTATAAAGCTACAGTAATGAAGACAGTGTAGTGCTGGCAAAAGAACAGAGATCAGTGGACTAGAATCAACTGATTTTTGATAAAGTAGCAAAAGCAACAAAATGAAGCAGAGAGTCTTTTCAACAAATGGTGCTGGAACAGCTGGACATTCGCATGCAAAAAAATGAATCTAAACACGGACCTTACACTTCTTACAAAAATTAACTCAAAATGGATTACAGACTTAAATGTAAAATGCAAAACTATAAAACTCCTAGAAGATAACATAAGAGAAAACCTAGATGACCTTGGGTATGGCGATGACTTCTTAGATACAATACCAAAGACACAATCTATGAAAGAAAGAATTGATAAACTGGACTTCATTAAAATTAAAACTTCTGCTCTGTGAAAGACAAAGTCAAGAGAAGGATAAGACAAACCACAGACTAGGAGAAAATATTTGCAAAAGACACATGTGATAAAGGACTGTTATCCAAAATATACAAACAACTCTTAAAACTCAACAGTAAGAAAACAAACAACCTGATTAAAAAATAGGCCAAAGACCTTAACAGACACCTCACCAAAGAAGATATACAGATGGCAAATAAGCATACGAAAGAATGCTCCACATTATATGTCATCAGGGAAAGGCAAATTAAAACAACAATAAGATACCACTATATATTTATTAGAACGGCCAAAATCCAGAACACTGACAATACCAAATGCCGATGAGGATGTGGAGCGACAGGAACTCTCATTCATCGCTAGTGGGAATGCAAAATGGCACAATCACTGTGGAAGACAGTTTGGTGGTTTCTTACAAAACTAAATATACTCATCATATGATACAGCAATCACACTCTTTGGCATTTACCCAAAGGAGTTGAAAACTATGTCCACACAAAAATCTGTACACAGATGTTTACAGCAGCTTCATTCATAATTGCTACAACTTGGAAGCAACCGAGACATCCTTGAGGAGGTGAATGGATAAACAAACTGTGGTGCATCCAGACAATGAAATCTTATTCAATGCTAAAAAGAAATGAGCTATCAAGCCATGAAAGACATGGAGGAACCTTAAATGCATATTGCTAAGAGAAAATAGCGAATCTGAAAAGACTATATACTGTATGATTCCAACTATGTGACATTCTGGAAAAGGCAAAACTATGGTTAAAAAAAAAATCAGTGGTTGCCAGGGGTTGGGGAGAGGGGAGAAATGAATAGGTGGAGCACAGAGGATTTATAGGGCAGTGAAAATACCCTATGATACCATAATGATGGATATATGTCATTATATATTTTTCCAAACCCATAAAACGTACCTCAAAACTGAACGGTAATATAAACTATGGACTTTGGGTGATTATGATGTGTCAATGTAGGTTCATCAGTTATGACAAATGTACCTCTCTGGTGAAGAATGTTGATAATGGGGGAGGCTATGCATGTGCAGGGGGTATATGGGACTTCTCTGTACCTTTCCCTCAATTTTTCTGTGAACCTGAAGTTGCTCTAAAAAAAATAAAGTCTTAATAAAAAAATGCAAAAAAAAAATGACCTTTTCCCCTTAAGTCTTTAATTCATATGGAACTGATGTTTGTATATTGTGTCCCCTCAGAGCTGGACAGACTCTCCCTTGAGTATCCTTTTCAAGGTCCAGACTTGGTTGAGGGTGGAGTGGGGTGGTTAGGAGAGGTAAGGAAGGACAAATACTATAAAGCCCTATTTGGCCAGAGGTTAAGCCCAAGTCTAGCTATAAAGCTGGTGTTTTAATTTTCATCTGTTTGATTGCTGTGTCTGTTTCTCAGCTGAATCCAAAATTGGAAAGGAATCACATACTATATGATTCCATTTATATGAAATGACCAGAATACATGAATCCCTAAAAACAAAGTCGATTAGTGGTTGCCTGGGGCTGGGGGTAGAGGAGAATGAGGAGGACTACAAATGGGTAAGAGATTTCTTTTTGAGATGATGGAAATGTTCTGAAATTAGATCGTAGTGATGGTTGCACAACTCTGTGAATATGCTAAAATTCTACACTTTAAAGTAAATTCTACACTTTAAAAGGGCAAATTTGTGATATATAAATGATATCTCAATAAAGCTGTTACAAAATTGAAAATGAGATAGGGATATTATTTATTGATATAAAACACTTGTTCAAAAATACATATATGGGCTGGCCCCATGGCTTAGCGGTTAAGTGCGTGCACTCCGCTACTGGCGGCCCGGGTTTGGATCCCGGGCGTGCACCAATGCACCGCTTCTCCAGCCATGCTGAGGCCGCGTCCCACATACAGCAACTAGAAGGATGTGCAGCTATGACATACAACTATCTACTGGGGCTTTGGGGGAAAAAATAAATAAATAAAAAAATTAAGAAAAAAACATATAAAACATAAACTTGTAGTTCAATGAATAGTCATAAAGCAAGCATACATTCAACCAAGGCAATAAATAAAACACTGCCAGCAAAGCAGAAGCCTTCCTCTTGTCCCCTCCTAATCACGACCCCTCCTTCCGATCTCAGGACTTCTAACCACAGCACCTCTTCCTTTTCCTTAGTGATCTAGAACAAGAAATCCTGGATACAAGCCCTTTGTTGACTATAAGTGGCAAATATCTCCTATTCCATGGCTTGCCTTTGAACTCTGTTAATGGTGTCTTTTGATGAACAGATGTTCTTAATTTTAACATAGATAAATTAATCCATCTTTTTATGGTGCGTGCTTTTTTGTGTCCCTTCCCTAACAACAGAGAATTATTAACTGACCCCCTCAAAAAGTGTTATTGAATACATATTCTTTAATCAGATCCATATATATTTTTCTTTCCTTTTTCCCCTTCACTTTTTTCCTGATAAATTTTTAAGAAGAAAGATGGAGTGGATATGTATTTTTTTCCAGATTGCAAATAAAAAATTTACTACTTGAATAAAATAAAGCTAATTCAGAACACAGAAAATAAAGATATTTGCATAGAAATTATTCTCATAAAGATCTTTATATTTCCTGATTTTTCAGGGTAATCAAATCATTGCTATTACCAAGATAACTTTACTTATTCAATTTACCTAGAATCCAAACAGGAAGATAACATAGCTAATATTTTAAAATCATATTGTATAGCAATAACAATGTTCAAAATTATGCGCCTAAGGAATTGCAAGATCTCTCAAAGATTACATTACATTAAAAATATCTGTGTCAATATGCAAATAATAAAGCTTTGAAGATTAGTAATTCATTTATGGTAGCTGTGATGACTCTTAGTTAGATTATTCAAATAAACAGAACATTTCCCTTCTCGGACCAATCTGAGCAAATGTGGCTTTACTCTAAAAAGAATATATAATAAATATATATCCTTATAATCTGGCCATAGATCCATTTATATTAATTATATGTATTTTTCCTTTCTAACTGCTCAAGAAGCATTGCTTTGGTATAGAAGAGAATTGTTGTTTACTGTTTCCTATAAATTTATTTTATAAATTCAATTTGTACATAATTATTTGTATTAAACTGCAGATTCTATAGGGCTAATTATTAACCAGCACTTTCTATCACACCTAGCATACAGTAGATACACAAATGTTTGAGAACGAATTGAATAGCAAAAATCTAACTTGCAAAAAGAATATGCCCCATCTATGACCACAACAATTTTCAACACCTGACCATTGAAATTCACTAAGTGTTCTTTCTTCTTAGGAACAAAGTGAACCTCAATAAAGGACTTGTAAATACTTACTCTCTCTGCTTTCAGGCTCATTTTGTTCAAGAACACAAGTTCCTGATGGATTCAGCTGCCACTGTAAAGGGCAAAAACATTATTTATATGTTTAAGAAGGATTTAATAAAAAACATTTCAGCACCCTACTTTCAAATATCAAAACAACTTTAAAAAATGTAAGAAAAACGAGTTAGTATGTCCATACCAACAAAGCCCTAATAACAACCCTGAATGAATGATATGATTTCTGGTATCAGAATCAATATTCTTAGAGAAGGAAGGAACTTCAAAGATCCTTTACCTTCATTTTACAGGTAGGGAAGTGGAAGACCAGAAAAGTGTAGCAAATTGCCCAAGGTTACACACTAACTAAAGGCAGCGACAGAATCAAAACCTGGGTCTGCCCATGTCCAATACTATAGAATTTCCACCACATCATAGTCTATCTCCAGGTCCTACAGAATCTTATATTAAAGAATGAAAGTATGACCAAGATTACCTTGCCTTTTTTTTTTTTTTTGTGAGGAAGATCAGCACTGAGCTAACATCTGACGCCAATCCTCCTCTTTTTGCTGAGGAAGATTGGCCCTGAGCTAACATCCGTGCCCATCTTCCTCTACTTTATATGAGATGCCGTCACAGCATGGCCTGACAAGCAGTATGTCAGTGCACGCCCGGGATCCGAACTGGCGAACCCCGGGCCACCACAGCGGAGCGCAGGCACCTAACCACTTGCGCCACTGCGCAGGCCCCCGTACCTTGCCTTTTAATAGTTATACAGTATATACTACTACTTATATCATATCATATTATATATATCATATCATATCATATATCATGTCATATCACATCTCCTTTGATTAAAGTTTTCTGTCTCAACCATTCGTAAATAAATAGGGAAGCCTGAATATTCTCAGATATTGCAGAGAAGCCTGGAGCAGCACATAAGAAAAACTGAGTGTAATCAGGATCTCACAGCATAGTCCCTCCTTTCTTACTTGGCTAGAAATCCCTGCCATCAGAATCCCTAATGACTTGACCAAAAAGGCCCGACCGGGGCACTATCTTCAGAGAGACGTGATTGAGTGTGCAGGACCTGGAGCCTCTTCCATCAGCATCAGTTAGTTCCTCAGATAAACTAGCTGAGCTCATGGACCTTGAGGGGGGATGAGATACAAGACAAACATTTTACCGCATGTAAAAAAAGTCCTTGGAGAGGGAAGACATCTAGAACTAGTTGGTCACCTATAGAAATGGGATGGTTAGGGTTAGCACAAGGAAAAAAAGGACTTATAAGGGATAGGACGCTATATATATGAAAAATTTTTAAAAAGGCATGTTTCAAAACATGTCAAACCACTAAAGTCTATTAATTTGGTTAAAGTAAAAACCAACAACCCTGAATTTACATTTAAGGATATTCATAAAAAGACTATTTCTAACTGTAAAAACTTAGAAGCAACCTAGGTGTCAAACAACGGGAATGGTTAAATAAGCTATGTCTATAGGTTGGAATATTGTGCAATTATTAAAAATTATTTTTAAAGAATTTTCAGTGAGAGAAAACACAGCAACATGTTAACAGTGGCATCTATGAGTTGTGGGATAATACTCGTTTTTTTTTTTTTTCCTAGTTCTCTACAATGAACATCTATTACTTTTGTAATCGAAATTAAAAAAGTAATACAACCTAGTAGAGAAAAATCCACACATATTAAATAGAAAAAATAAGAGTTTTACTCTGGACATGTATATACACTGGCAAAATCTATTCTTGAAAATACTGTTTCCCAGCCCTAGTCTAGTTTGCAACAACCCTACAGAACAGAACTGCTTATCTCAAGGTCTGTGGTAATACCTCAAAGAGAAAAGCAAAAAGTTTTCAAACAAAATTAATTTCAATTTGCTTTAATTTTAAACAAAACATCAAGTTTATTGACACTACTATTTATTGATATATTATTATATCATATTATATATACTACTTTTGACAGTCTAAAAGTATAATCATTGCTTAAATTCAAATTTAAAACAAATAGTAGTTCATATTGGTTACTGGTATTTACAAAACTGGGTGTTTATGCACCCTTATGTTCATCGCAGCATTATTCACTATAGCCATATGTGGAAGCAACCCAAGTGCCCATCAATGGATGCATGGATAAAGATGTAGTATATATATACATACATATACACACGGAATACTACTCAGCCATAAAAAAGACAAAATCACGCCATTTATGACAACATGGGTGGACCATGAGAGTATTATGCTAAGTGAAATAAGTCAGATAGAGAAAGACAAAGACCATATGATTTCACTCATATGTGGAAGATAAACAAACACATAGATAAGGAAAACAGATTGGTGGTTATCAGAGGGGAATGGGTGGGGGGAGGGCAAAAGGAGTAAAGGGGCACATATGTATGGTGATGGATGGAAACTAGACTTTTGGTGGTAAAAACAATGCTATACAGAAGCTGAAATATAATGTACATCTGAAATTTACACAATGTTATAAACCAATGTGACCTCAATAAAATAATTAAAAAGAAAAAAACTAGGTGTTTAGCTAACTAGGTACTTTAAATTACTGCATAATATTTCAAGCCAGGTCAGATGAGGGAAAGGAGGGGAGGGTAGAGAGCTCCTCTTCTTCTGAAGGACTACAGAGAAAGACCATGTGTACCTGAGTGAGGGTACCCCTGGGTGTGTCTTGGCCCAACAGGTACCTCCATATCCCATCTCTCCCCAGGGGCCTTCACTCCCTTTGTCCTCCTGTCTCCTTCTGCTTCTCTTGCCCTATCTTATATTCTTCTGATCTCTTCATTCTCTTAACAACTGAAAAGCTACTAAAATCCACCAGTAAGCAAGATACTTCAGAATTTACTTAACCCGTCACTCACAGTCCTGAAGAGCTAGGTCACTTCGTCTTTATGAAGAGAATTTGAAAAATCTCTCTCTTCCTACTCTTTAGGAGGAATGAAGAGACAGAAAACAAAAAAGCTGGAGATTTCTCTTTGCCTGGCTGGATGTAAGCTTTTGTTTCGTTTTACAGAAGAGGCATCTTTCCCATCTCTCCCTTCTTTCAGTGCCCCCCTTTTAAAACTGTGATATGCTTTAAATAAAACAACTGGAAATAAAAAACCAAAATTACATGACAAAAATAAAAAAGGTAAAAATTGATGACACTTCATACACACATATAAACTAGATAGTATGTTATATTTTTAAGATTTTAAATATATTTATATATTTGCATAAATATCTATTAGGTGTCTGATAGGTTCCAGGCACCCGGACTGAAACAGGAATGTAAAGTTGAAATTTATAAACAGTTCTATTATATGCCTTTTGTACCCACTACAAATTCTAGTATATAAATGCTACATTAAATGCCGAGATTATCATTAAAAAGCAATATATGATTCTGGACAGGATCCTTTTGCTATACAGAACATTATTGGGACAGTTGGTGAACCTTGATTGTAATCTGTGGATTAATGGCAGTAATGTATCAATGATAATTTCCTAAGTTTTTTGGTTGTATTATGGTTATGTAGGAGAATATACTGTTTGAGGAAATATACAATAAAGTATTTATTATACCAGAGAGATCTGGTACCATGTCAATAACTTACTCTCAAATGTTTCTGGAAAAGAAAAGTTCTTTGTAGCATTTTTGTAACTTTGAGATTGCTTCTAAAAAGTTTTTTAAAAACCTAAATAGTAAAAAAGTATAAAGAGTTAAAGTTCTGGGTTTTCCATGAACTACCTCAGTACTTTTTTTGAAATATCAAATCCCTTCTATTTTTTTCTGATTTTTCTCATAAAAAATGTGTGGTGCGCACGTGTGTGCATGTGTATATATGTGTGTGTGTCTTTCTGTCTTTTGGGTAATCTTAAACTATTTTCACCTCTATTGATCACTCTAAGCCAGAAGCAAGGGTGAGGAAGAGGTGGGTCAGGGATTTTCTCTTATTAGCCACCAGATGGCACCAAAGGGCCCACTAATTCAGGATCTGTACGGTCAATGCTCAACTCTCTCTATAGAGGTCTACATTCATAAGGCAGGGATCCTAAGCTGAACATTTGTAATTAGGTAAATGCTTGCACATAAAAATAAATTCAATGATAATAGTTTGTTGAAACTCTATAAAAGGGTGGGAATCTAATTTAAAATATGCAGCAGGGTACCTAACAACAAAATATACACTATACTTGAAAAAATGTGTATCTACTTACTGTAAATTTGCTAACACCCTCGAGTTCCCCAAATCTCATGTAAGAGATGTCTGCCTTCTTTTTTCCAACGTCTACATCCCCTGCATAGATTTGTTTTATGCCTGCTCCTTTAATTAAAGGTACACATTCATCACATGGGCACTTTGTCACAAAAATCATACTTCTTTCTTCTGGTTTTATTTCTTGACACCTAAAATAAATTTATAAAATATTAGGAAAATAGTTTCTGAAAGGATACGTTACATTTTGGAGAAATCTTTAAACACCTAAAACAGCTGCTTTAAAAATAGATTTACAACATTATAAACAATAATAATCAAACCTTATTCTTGCTGAATTAGTGAATGTTCAAAATATATAAACTCATAAAACATTAAAATACAACCTGAACATGACAATTACCATAACTAAAATTCATTTATTTATTCTGAGCAATTTGGCAAGATGTTCAGTATTAGAGTAAAAAGCAAATGAATACAGAAAGAGACAGACACCGAAAAAAAGATGGAGGGAGAGAGACAAGAGAACAATGGTTTCCAAGTAGGTAAGAACCTCTTTATAATGACAGAATTAGGGGCTGGAACTAACACCCTCCTTAAGAATTTACCATGTGTGACTAGACATTAACTCATGTTAATGTTAATGAGTTAGCCAGAGATTTGGGTAGCCAAAAGATTTACCCCTTATCTGGTACCCAATGGATATTTAATAAATGCTTACTAAATTGATAAACTAATATTAAAGTTCTGTTTTGAGTTATAGTTCCATTACCTCCTCCCTAAGACAGGATAATTTTATTTAACAAACGTTTGGATTTGACAGATTCATAACTCCATACAGAATAAAGCAAGTAAATCTATAATGAAGAGCACAAGGAAAAGAACACAAGAGTTATTTGCTGGCGGTGGATTAGGACTAAGGAACACTCTCACCTAAGGCTACAGTGGTTGTACTTCCTGCTTCCATGGTTTACATGGCTCTCAGCCAGCTGTCATATAGCCGCCAGCCTTCCATATCCATCTTCCTCGTTCTGTTTGCCTGGACTAAGGCAACAGAATTTTATGCATCTAGTCTGTTCATACAATATACTTGCAAAAGTGATCCGTAGTGTGGCTCTGTCAATGCCACTCCCCCTTCCCACTGCCTACTAAATGAAGTCTAAACTCAAAGTCCTCCCTTGTCCAGTCCCAACCTATTCCCACAGGCTCCACGGTCCAGCCTAACTGGAACACTCATGTGCCCAAACACACAATGCATGTTCCTACTTCAGACCACTGCTATGTCTGAAGCAAGATGGCTTCCCCTCAAGCAAGCATCTCCAGGTAAGCCCCAGTCCTACCAAACCTTTAAAGCTCACCTCAAATGCCACTTCCTCCAGAAAGCTTTTCCCTCCCACTCCCCCTTCATCCACAGCAGCCCCCGAATTTCCACAGCACTTTGTGTCGGCCTTTCCCACACAACCGATCACATTAGACTGAACGCAGTCTTATATCCTCAACTGCATTATGAGCTCCTCAAGGACAGGAGCCATGTCTTTTTCAGCTTCCAGTCCTCCACGATCACTCCCTTAATGGCATATGCAGAGAAATGTTTGTGGAAATGATCTAAATTACCATTAGAAGGAAGTAATGCCAGTTATAATCTCTAACAAAAACCATGTTAAAGCAATTTGTTTCATAATAAAATCTATATATTCATAAATATGTGTGCTCTAGATTTAGAAAACAAAGGAGATCTTACAATCCAGAAATACACAAGACCCTAAGGACAAACTTCAAGCAGTTTTATATTGGAGAGAGAAGGAAGGAAGGAAAAAAAAGACTTGCTCAATAAATCTGAAGGCCTGGAGGATCTCTGACAATGGCCTCAGTTCAGGCTGCAAGGACCAAGCTTCACCAAGTTATACTTCTGAAAAGAATATTTCTTGGAATTTTAAAAAAGGAAATAAATTACAACTAAAAGCAAACTAATTTCAACTAACCCTTGCTACATTTTAAAGACAATACAAGCAAATGAATTTCATACCTAAATGTCAAGGCATTCTGTTCAGCATGTACGATGTATCTGAATTTCCTTATTTCTCTGTCTTTCTGTTTGTCGTCCATGTGTGGGAAGTCAGCATACTCAGATCCAGCAGGAAACGCATTATAACCGCATCCTACGAAGTACATCGCACCTGTTCCATCACAGTTTCGCTACAAAAGTGAGCAAACCAATGAAGCTTAGTTTTCAACATTCTGAAGAGGCACCTTGCCAGGGATTTTTAAAGCCTACCATCATACTTTGCATAAGGAATTCAATTTTCTATGACAAACTGAGCCATCAAAACAAGACAATATTAGATCTTCCTACTGCAGTGTGGTCTTGTCAGAAGTAAATTTCAAGGCTGACCATCTCTAATATATTATCTCATGGCAGTCCTTGGTTTTAGCAGTTAATTAAATACCAGCTTGTTTAATTCACAAAATGTTTCACTTGATTCAGACATCTCTCCCCAAATAGGTTATAAGATCCTGGAAAAAAGAAACCATATTTTATACTTCTTTTCTATCCCTTAAAGTACACTTACTAGAGTGTTCCATACAAAGCAGGTACTCAGTAAATGATTGTTAATTTCTTATACGCTCTGTGCTGTGCAACTGGTTAGCAAGCCAGAAGTTTTAAAAATATTTTGAACAGACAATTTCTGTCCTTGGGCTAAAAACGTGCTATTGCGATATAGCTGGGAAATTAAAAATGTACTTTCCTTTAATCTTCAATATTTATTGAACCTTGATTGTATGTATATATTATCACGAAACTTCTTACTTCAGTGACTCCTTTTTATTTCTCCTGGTCAACGCATATTAAGTGTTAATATGAATGCTTTATCAATTATTAGAATGAAATATTTTATAAATCATAAGTGTTTATAATAGTTTGGAATATGCTATAAACCTCACTAAATTTCAATCTATTACAATTACTCATGTGACAGTTTTCAACAGACTCGTTACTGTAGCAGCTTGATAAAAATTGTTATGGTGAGCCAACAAAAGCTTACAAATAAAATATTCTGTCGGGCCGGCCCCGTGGCTTAGCGGTTAAGTGCACGTGCTCTGCTACTGGCCGCCCAGGTTTGGATCCTGGGCGCACACCGACGCACCGCTTCTCCGGCCATGCTGAGGCTGCGTTTCACATACAGCAACTAGAAGGATGTGCAACTATGACATACAACTATCTACTGGGGCTTTGGGGGAAAAAAAGGAGGAGGATTGGCAATAGATGTTAGCTCAGGGCCAGTCTTCCTCAGCAAAAAGAGGAGGATAGCATGGATGTTAGCTCAGGGCTGATCTTCCTCACCAAAAAAAAAAAAAATTCTCTCATTAATAATAAATTATTCTTGAGCATTTACTAAATGTCAAACATTATGCTGAGTCTTATATGTATTATTTCATTTAATCAATCCTCACAACAACCCAGAGAGTAGTACTATTATTATTTTAAATAACTTGTCCAGGGTCACAAAGCTAGTAAGTAATAGCCTGAATTCAAGCCCAGGTTGCTTGACTCCAAACCCATGCCTTTCCCCTTTACCATGCTGCCTACACTATAGATAACTGGAACCTTAAATTCTTCACAAAGTGGCTGAAACCACATGTTAAGCCAAAAGCTGCTGAGCATTCATATAAACACAAATGAGGGTTCCGACCATAGGCCAGGCATAGTGCTGGTGCTGGGAATACGGCTGTAAACAAGACAGAGAATCCCTGCCCTCACGAACCTTCCAAGCTGGAGATGATAAGAAACTGGACACAATTTTAACTGTGATGAGTGTCACAAATGAGTTGTACAGCACGCTGTGGGAGTCTGGGGCAGAGGAATCTAGTCTAGTAGGTATTAACAGTTGCGGTAGAGATAAGTAGAGTCAAAAGTGATTTTGAGGGTGGAATTCATAGCACTTGATGATTGATTGTATGTGTGGAGTAACAGGGAATGGGATGGTGACCACTGAGGAAAGAATAGGTTAGCAGGGAGGATACTGGATCTATTGGCTAGCTTGAACTTGAGGGGCTTATGAAACATCCAGGCCAAGAATCAAATTGCTTGCTGTAAAGTCTATTCAAGCAAAACTTAGGCTCCCTACTATCTTTCAGTCAGCCACATAGTTACCAAGTATCTCTTGATTCCATCCTCTCCTGACCCACTCCCATAACTCTAAGCCCTCATCATCTCTTTTTTATTAATCTCCCTATTTCCTGTCTAGCCCCACTTCATTTTTTTTATAATCTAAATTGGATCAAATCATTTTCCCACTTAAAATGTTCTTGGATTGCACTGTCCAATACAGTAGCCACTAGCCACACGTGGTTAGTCCAAATTGAGAGGTGCTATAAGTGTAAAATACACACAAGATTTTGAAGACTTAACACTCCTCCAAAATGCAGAATATTTTGTTAATAACCTTTTATATTGATTACATGTTGAAATGATATTTCTGGACATATTAGATTAAATAAAATATATTCTTAAAATTAATTCACTTTAATTTTTTTTAATGTAGCTCCTAGAGAATTTAAAATTATGTACGTGGCTTGCCTTTTATTTCTACTGGTTATCACTGTTCTGGGGTATCCCACTGTCTAAAGGATAAGTCCAAACTCTCTACATGGCATAGAAAGTTCTTCATGGTCCAGTCCAATTTTTTGCCACTACTTTACACAGGACTCAGGATTCCAACATGCCAAATCATTTGCATTTTCCCACATTCTCACCCCCTATGTTTGCATGTTATCCTCCTAGTCCTATGAACTTGCTCTGCCTGGTGAATTCCTACTCATTCTTCAAGACTAAGAGCATCCTACCTCCTCCAAGAACATTTTATTTGTTTCTCCAAGCAGAGCAAAGGTTCCTCATCTATTGCTTCACAAAAGCTTTCATGGTATTGTATTATGAGACTTATATACCAGTCTCTTTTTCACTTCTCTGTCTCCACGACTAGACTATAGAAGGCCATGAAGGGCAGAAAATGTGGTTTTTAACTCCCTATTGTTCACTGTGACACAGTGCCTACTCTGTAGAAGGTGTTTAACAAATCCTTGCTAAATGAAGGACTCTATCTAGAAAATTGTTGAAGGAATGAGCAGATGTCTATAAAATTTAATAAATGCACCAACAAAAATATTAATCCCAAGGGATCGATAAAATGTAATACATTTAAGATTGAACTATATTTAAACAAAATCAAGGTTAAATGTTTAAAGAATTATTTTCATACTTACAGATTTCCCTTCTGCCCAAATGACTGCTCCAACTCCTGTTTTATGATCCTCTGAAAGATACATGGCATGGAACTCAGTAAAAATCAATAATCTGCTAGTTTCAGAAATACGTTTTTCCAAAAATAACAAAAACATATTTATTGGAACATACTTCACAAATGTAGCAGCAATCCTTGACATCTTCACTAATTACAGAAAAGTGTCAAAATAAATACTTTTAAGCATGGAATATGGACGCTAGGTACTAAATAACTAGACAGTGTTACTACCAACCCAGGCACACACAATCTACGTATATGTGGAGATCATTAAAATGGCAGTGCCTACAGTCAGGTCACTTCAAAGCTGTAACCAGAACTGAATGTAATTTATTGATTCTCCACCAACAAGACAGTTTCTAAATGACTATTTCTAATAGATGATGAAATTGATTAAGAAAGAAGTATAATCAAGGGTAAGGGGTGACTGGGCACATGTGTATGGTATCAGATGGAAATTAGTCTTTGGGTAGTGAACACGATGTAGACTACACAGAAATCGAAATAGAATGATGTACACCTGAAATTTACGTAATGTTATAAACCAATGTTACTTCAATTAGAAAAAAAGAAAAGTTTCTGAACTAATGAGTTTAGTGTATAACCGTTCACAATAATCAAATCTGTCTTCTCCTAGCATTTTTTACACTCTAATCATGGAAAATACATTTTATGGAAATATTCTCGCTAAAAAAAAATGTTCAAACTTATAATACAAACATAGACAAATCTTTATGGGCTTGCATATATATATACTGCTGGAAAGCGCATGAAAGGGATTTTGATTTAAACAAAATGTTGTCCTTTCCCTGACCCTCACAGTTTATCCTGAGGGGAAAAAGAATGCCAAGTTAGTGACATGATGCTCATTTTTAAATCGAGTGGCAGAAATTATAAACATAAGATTATAATTTCCCTGCAAAACCAAAACCTCTGCAACAAGTAAAGCTGTACTTCTTGAAACCATTAATCAGAAACAGAAAATAAAAAACCAAAATGAAATTCTACATATTAAGCACTGACTTTTTCTTTCTACTAATACTAAGGGTGAGTTTCAAATTTCTAAGACAATTATACACTAATTATGAAAACCATAGTATTTATCAAAATTTTAATAAGGGACTAAAATAATTAAGTAGGTACATTTACACAGAGAAAGTAACAACCATCTGTGAACTGACTCCAGGGCTTTTTCATATTGGTGAGAATTAAGTTCACCTGTGGCTTCACTTTACAATTTACTAAAAATTAATCCTTCCAATGATAACATATTTAAGTACCTATTTTTCTAGTAAAAGTACAAATAAACTTTATTCCACCTATGCAGTAAAAATTAGGATGCTTTATAAATAAGTTAATTTTTAAAAGTTATCAGGGCCTGCCTGGTGGCATAGTGGTTAAGTGCAAAAGTGCACGCACTCCGCTTCGGTCGTCCAGGGTTCGCAGGTTCGGATCCCTGGCAGATCCCAAGCGCGCACCAATGCACTGCTTGTCAAGCCATGCTTTGGCAGCATCCCATATAAAGTAGAGGAAGATGGGCATGGATGTTAGCCCTGGGCCAATCTTCCTCAGCAAAAAAAGGAGGATTGGCATCAGATGTTAGCTCAGGGCTAATCTTCCTCACCAAAAAAAAAAAAAAGTTATGATACTATAATGAAATTCCCCATCTTCAATTCAAGTAAGCTTAGGTTTTCAAAATTGTATCACAAAGCATTTGTATAATTTAAGTAATTCTACCCACTATTTCATTTTTATCCTAAAGGTAAAGCAGATAAAATTTCCTTTTCTAGATGAGAAAACAGGCAAAGAAATTAAGTGACCAAAATTTAGCCCTTCAGACCCAACCTACTTGCCTTTCCTCTACCCTTCCTTTTTTTTTTTTTTCAGTGAGGAAGATTGGCCCTGAGCTAACTAACCTGTTGCCAATCTTCTCCCTTTTTTTTTTTTTTGCTTCAGGAAGACTGGCCCTGAACTAACATCTGTACCAATCTTCCTCTATTTTGTATGTGGGTCTCCACCACAACATTGCTTGATTAGTGGTGTAGGTCCCCACCTAGGATCCGAAACCGGAAACCTGGGCAGCGGAAATGGAGCACATGAACTTAACCACTACACCACTGGGCCAGCCCCTACCCCTCCCTTTAACGTTAAGAATTTTGTAACAAAGATTTCCCTTTACTGAATGTTTTAGAGTGGTGTGGTAAACAGAAGGCCCTATATTCATGAAACTTGTAGTCTGACGTGAGAGGAAGACAGGAATAATGAAACACATCAGTAAGCCTGTGCTGTGCTACGAAGGAAATGAACACAAAGCTGAGGAATGGAGTGTTCATGAGGGCTTATTCTACAGAGTGGAGATTGACAGGAAAGGGATATTGATGTAAACAAAATTTTGTTCCTTCCAAGATCTTCAGAATATAACATGAGAAGGAAAGAATATAATTACGGCTTTATGCTCATTTCTAAGGCAACTGGCAGAAGTTATAAACACATGATTATATTTGCCTGCAAAACACAATGTTTAAAATTGTACTTAATACCTGCATAAATCTGAAACAAAAAATAAAAAACTGAAATAGAAGTTGTTCATATTAAGAGTGTACTTTTCCTACCATCGACCCTAAGTATTTTTCATGTTATATTTTTTTAGTCCAAGCAGCCA